>NC_091132.1:63562105-65012105 GCF_040183065.1 Periplaneta americana | reverse complement strand
TACTCTCACAGAGACTCTAAAAAATAACAAGCACAAAAAGAAAACACTTTATCTAAAAATATTCATATGCTTTCAAATAAAAATGGGGCAATGCGCTTTTATTGTAGAAGGGGGAAATAAAAGACAAACGCGTGTTCCAATTATCATCAATCAATATAAAGGGTTTTTGTATTCCCAGAGATATTTTTATTTCACATTAGACATTCTTCACACAATGGAACTCCCTTCAAGTGACGTCAACGTGACATCGGCCTCCACTTAGATTTAGGCTTGTTGTCTTCGAGAGCTGGACCCAGGACATTAGATACGCTTTCGTCCATTGTTGGTCTTATGATTGCCCACGTCTGACAGGTGGCCTGAATAGCAATCGTGAATCCAAGGCTGACAGGTGAGCCATTCTGCCTCAGCCCCTAATACAGCAGGTTCCGTGCGCATATGAGTAGCCTGATAAGCTCCAAGGGCCTTGAGTCCCAAGTCCTTCCTATATCATATTACCACCAAGACATTACCCCAGCCTGCTTTTACTATTGCAGGTGACAGATGAATTGAAGAGGAGGAGAAGTGTTGGTGGAATGATAGAGAGAAACGGGAGTACCACGATAAATCCCTCTGCAACGTCCGCTTTGACCTCTACAAATTCCATCGCGACCTGACTGGAGATCGAATCCGGACCGCCTGTGTAGAAGATTAGCGCGGTGACGCTAAAGCCACAAACGAAGCTATCTATATAGGACAATACAGGAAGTTCATACCGTCGGCACTATTAATAATTATTATATATTTATTTAATTTGGCAGAGCTAAGGCCTGTAGGCCTTCTCTTCCGCCCAGCCAGACTAATTAATTGAATACAATTGGTTACATACTTATAATATTAATATTTAAACCGTAAAACAACAAGTGAATAATGAAAGTTAAAGTAAGTAATGTTAGTGAGGCAATAACAAACATTGGTAAGAAATAATAATAATAATAATAATAATAATAATAATGAGGTAATTTAAATATTTATTCTGTGATAGACATAAGCATTAAACATTGAGAGGCTTGTAATAGATATATTTGTTACCGAGAATTGTTTGAAAAATATTTCCTTAGTCTATCCTTAAATTGGTTTGATGTCTGACAGTCTCCGACATTACTCGGTAGGGAATTCAAAAGTCGAGAAACAGCCACAATGAAAGATCATCGAAGGCCTAATCTATCTTTCCCACACATTTTTAATATAAACAACTTTATCTTTAGAGTCTTCAATGCAAAGAAATTGCCAGCGGTGAGTGAAACTCTACCTACACAACTTTATATAGTGCATACATTTTATCTTTCCACGCTCGCATGTGGGTAGCTGCGCTGTGCACCGCAGCTTCCACTCCTTTCCGCGAGTATGGAAAGCTAAAGTGTATGCAATATACATTGCTGGCATATCCGATAAACTACGGATATTCTAACAGATAATATAAAAAGAAAAGGCCTATTATGTGGACTTTTACCTGCACCACCCTATAAACTAACTCATCACAGTATTATTTATAATCATATCTCTTCTCTTTCATATATGGAGTTCAAGACCAAAATAGAAAGTAAGATGTTATTTTATAATGCTACGAGATTTTCAGTATAAGTCAAATGTAATAAATTCATGAAGCTTTAAGCTCTCAACACGTGCAGATTATTCTTAATCATACCTCTTCACTTTCATATATAGAGTTAAAGACCAAAATAGAAAGTGTTATCAAAAGCTATGACTTTTACATTAACCCTTCTTCAATAAATACAGAAGGCTTTAAGCTCTCAACATGTGTAGCTAACAAGTGTACAAGTGTTCGTATACCTTATTTTATTTCAAGAAGTGCAGTTCGGTGTTCAAATAAGCCACCGAACTGCACTCCTTGAAATAAAATAAGGTATATAAATTCGACTGTCTGTCCTCCTCGAAGAACGACAGATGTTTTCACGCACCCTGTACTTCAAGTCTGTTAATGTAATAAACATCTCAGCGCTACACCACGCCAGACAAGTTGTCTGCTGCAATCCAGCCGACTCCCGGATATCCCACCCAGCGGCACCGCGGGCGATTGTTGAGGTACCATCTTAAAATACACAAACGCGTCTACCAATTTACTGCAGAGGCACAAATAATAACAGCCAGCTCTCTACCGCATAATAATAATATTATTTAACCCAATAAGAAAATGGGTGGGTAGATGGATGGATGCAGAGTCAATAGGTGGAGAGACGGACAAACGGACATAAAGACAAACAGATATCCACCCATCCATGCATTATCCCATCATTTGTTTTTCTATCCCTCCATCTGTACATCTTCCCATACCGATCAATATTTCTTCTTCTTCTGCCAGTACACAGTTTTGGGTTGATTCCCGTCTGTGAACTACAAATGGAATTGGTCCGTCCAACGTCGTTGAGGTCTGCCTAAATGTCTTCGTCCTCGTGGATGGTAATACAAAAGTCTCTTTGGTAAACGATTTTCAGGCATCCTAAGAAGGTGGTTTCTCCATTTACGTTGATAATGTTGGATTTCTGCGGTTATCTCCTCAACTTCCCACTGATTTCTTATGTCTTCGCTCCTAATACGGTCCCGCAAGGTAACTCCTGTCAGTGATCGTAGAAATCTCATTTGTGATGCGTTGATTCTATTTATTTCCTTTTGCCGCAGTGTCCAACATTCACTGCTATACTGGGTGTTCAGTTCAAAATGTGTCATGGCTCGCTGTATGTCGTCATGTGGCTATCCGATGAGCCTAGAGAATTCAATCTTCCTACACTTCCGCAGAGGCGTATTATCTAAATGCGAGAGAAGTTGCCTAGCAAGTACGGCGTTCATTCTGAAGATTACTTACCGATACGTACGGTAATGTCAGTAGTGGCAAGAATGTGAACTGTTTGGAAACACGTACTGAAGTGAGTTTTTTTCTTACTGTCGGGATATGGGGAGAGGGTTAAGATGATTACTTACGTATTTGTTGACATTAACTTCGACGGTCAACATGGTACGGAGCATTTGATTTGTGTTGTGGAATGTTGCCGTACGCAATCGATGATAACAAATACCCTGCGTACGACTTGCCCTCGCAAAACACAGTTCGAAAGAGGTTATGGTAGCACACAGACTTTACAGACCGCCATCTGTTGCTACGACATTCAAGTTATACCGTACACGTTCTCAAGTTCAGATCGAACGCCTTGATTAATAGGCAACTTCTCTAACATAAAAGCTGAAACTCGCTTCAAATCGCTGACTCAGAACAGTGACGTCATGACACACTTTGAAATGAACACCCAGTATAACAGAGCTGGTTTTGATATTATGTTGTGAAATCGGATTTGGACCTCTTTTCGCATTTGTTTTCCAAAGTTCCTTCTCAAGATACCTTTTAATTGATTATATTTCAATATATTTTTATTTATGTCCTTTTGATACAAAGAAATATGACTTCCTAATTATACAAAATCTGTCACTTGTTCTATTATTTTGTTATCAACCACTATTTTTGCTCGTATAAGGTTTTTGCCAGAAACTGCCATTACTTTTGTCTTTTCGGTTGATATTTTCATATCGTATTCTTTTAAAACCATCTGTAGTTTAAAAACAGAGCGTTGTAATTCGCCTTCAGTTTCTGCAAACAAAACTTGGTCATCTGAATATATTGTTGTATTTAGTCTTGTGTGTTCGTCAATTTGTATACATTTTAGTGCTACTTCATTCTATTCTTGAATTGCTTTGTCTAAGTATATTATAAATAAAAGGGGGAAAGGCCGCAACCTTGTCTAAGTCCTTGGTTAGTTATTATTGTCCGATCAATATTTACTTACCTAAATACTGAACTACATAACCGTCCATCCAGCTACCTACAGTACCTATCTGCCACTTACCAACTTACCTCTCTATTTCCCTGCGCACCAATCTACTACCGGCTTATTTGTTTCGCTCCCAAAGGAATCAGTATGTCTTATTATTTGTATATTCCTATATTTGTACACACGTTATTTCCCTATCTTCCTCTCTATCTACATACTTATCTTTCTACCAATCTTATAGCCTACAGGGTGTTTCCGGGCTGGTGTTACTAACTTTCAGGGATGATGGCGAAGGGCACATGTATCAATTTGAGATCAGGAACCCTGGTCCGGAAATGACTGAGTCGAAAGTTCTAAGCAAAAATAGTTGTGTAGAAATGAAATAATTTTATTCCTCTGTACTGTTCTTCAACCAGGAGATCAACCGTGAAAGGAATGTGCTTACTATTGCGTCATCTATTGGAACGAAGTAGATAGACGATATTACCGTTATAACGTCAGTTTAAAAATCATGCGCCTCCATATGTTATTTCCTGTATGGAGAGATTAAAAGACCAGGAGATTAACCGTGATATAATTTTGTAACTAGGGTAGTATCAATATGTGTGTGCTCAATGTTATGGTTTGTGCTGTGAGAGCTAGCAAATAGAGATAAGAGTACCCACGTGTGTGACTTTATGACATCTTATGACATCAACATTCATTCACAGCATTAACCCGCTTCGTCTCAGTCCCCGAAGACTTTCTCGTGGTTGGAGTACAGTACACCTTATTTACGTGTATTTATCTCTACATCTTACATAAACTATATTCACCTGACGTTGTTTACGTTGTCTACCTACGGTATTCCGTTCAGTGCTCTGTTTGAGGGGTGGGGACAGGAAACTACGCTAAAGCAATGCAGATAGTGTAATGTGTAACGGACATGGTCGGTCCTGATATGCACGTCTGTAGACAGCAGTGTACTGTATGTGTACAAGTTGCAGTATCCAGTCGATCACTCCCAGTGAAATGGAGGAGTACACGAGAGCGGAATATGCAGACATGATTTTCGAATACGGATGAACCAATGGGAACAGTAGACAAGCTCACAGAATGTATCGGGACAAGTACCCACATCGGGCTAAGTAGGAGACATCCGGCCCATATCATCTTTCCACGACTGTTCCAAAGGTTAAGAGAAAAAGGGCACGTGGTGCCAAATTACAATTTCATTTCAATTTTTTAGAATAAGCTTTTCCTTTGGTGATATATTATATCCTGAAAAACGGAAATGGTATTTTAAGTACATGATACTGTCAAAGACCCTGACAAGGGAACATTCTCTACCTATGAACTGCGATTTCAATAAAAATTCTCGCAATTACTAAGTTCGAGTCGGTAAATAATCTGGTAATAGTCACTCGCCTAGCTTTTCCCTCATTAAAGAATTATAACGTAGTAAATATGCATTTATAGATAGTTGCTAACCACTAGGATCGCTAATATCGCCTCATTACAGACAATGCGAAATAGTAGCGGCACAGTCAATTGTTCCTAGTACCCTCACAACTCAAGCTTCGTGACTGTGTATACTAGATTGTGGTTAAGCTATTATTGCACTTAGCGCCTCAATTATGCCTGAATTTATTACAGCAGAGTTTCTAATAATTGAAAATGAACTAGTTTAATACGCGCACAATTCCAGAACTCAATAACTTATGTGTACGTGTGGATATATGGATCTTAAGTTATCTAGGCTACATATATTTATCCACTACGGAAAGACACAGGCTATAAATATAGTAGAATTTACATAGATAGGCAATTCCTATAGCTCAGTCGAATGAAAGATATTAGCTTCGATAGAGCAGTAGGAGATTTATCGGATATGTTGGCCTGGTCTATGTCGGATACTTTCATATATCAAGTTCCACATAAACATTTTTTTAACTCCAAGCTTCTATTTTCAAATAACGGTGCAATTTGTTTCTGTAACTCATTGGCCAGATTTATGTATTTAAGATAACAGATATTTACTCTCTTCAAAGCGTCCGCATCCTTCACACATGTATTATTTTTTTTATTCTCAATGCAGAGTTTCGCTGTACTGTTTGCTACATAGACTCGTAGACTCCTTATATGTCAATGTATGTATAAGTGCGTACAACTGCACCCATTTTCTATGGATTCAAATTAAATTATTTTTGTTGCATTCATTAAGTAAAGAGACTGTATTAGGACTATAGTCTATATTAAAAGTTGAGGAAATAACTAAGCTACCGGCACATTTAATCTGTTCCTGTATAGGACGAACATACAAGGTGCAATCAATAAATTTCCAGACTACCCTGAAAGTAGGCATAGGACATAGGAAACAGAGAAGTTATCTAGAAACAGGGAAACGCATGGAATCTCTACGAATGCATCGCTTGAAAGGCAAAGAAGAAGATTATTCATAAGGCATAGGTTATGGAGAGAGTCTAGGAAAAATTGCAATTGGTTCTTGACATGTTCGGACAAAATCACGTGTAGAAGCTAAGTTCTTAAAGAAATCTGACGCTGTTTGATAGACTGAATCAACAGGCATGGAAGCAATGATCTTCAATGACACTATGTTTAACGGTACAATAAATACAAGCGCAGTTTGGACATAGGACAAAGGTTGGTAATATTGTGATACTAATAATATTATGATAGTACTTTTTGAGAAATTTTTACAATTTTACTGAGCGAGAAAAGGACCGGTTTTGTGCAGAAACTTGTCCGCGAACATTCCCTTAATACGTTGACGCAAAAAAAAAAAAAAAACCGACCTTCCTCTCGCTCAGCAAAATTGTAAAAAATTCTCAAAAAGAGCTATTATTAGTATCATTATCAGTATCAGTATTACCAACCTTCACCCTATATTGATTACACCTTGTAATTCACTCTTTGTTTAAATAACGCTCAAATCACACTGCATCTACACAATATAATGAACCTATCCGGATTAATATAATTATGTCAAAATAGAAAGTAGCCGGTGGCGGTTTCTGGTCCTGCGCAAATACCACCATTATTGTATTTAAACCGAATTGATATTGAATTGTTATCTATCGCAATAGCATTTCAATTAGTTCTTTCTGAGCAGAGATTCGTTTAACAGTGACACAACATTGGTTTCCATTCAGTCCAGAGATGTGTGGCAATTGCTCTGTCATCCAGCTTATGATCGGAATTCACGCTACTTTCTCGTGCGCGCGCATCTAGCATAAGTTTTTTCCACAAATGAAACCTTAAAACTATGTATTGCGAATGGTGATGGCACTCGGTGTGTAACCTTTGCGGCTAGGCATTGTTTTTGTGCATTGAAGAGGATGTAAACATTTGTGAGGAATGTCATGAGAGAAGAGACGAAAACAGAATTTTTATAATTATATCTTCGTCTCTAGTTTCCTATAATTGTCTTTCTTTCTTCTTCTAATTTTACTTTACTTTCTCTCTCCCTCTCCTCTTCACCCATTCATTACACTTTATTAATGAAGCAGTCTGGATCCCTTAGAGTGAAAAGAGTATTCCTTAAGCGACAATTCTTGTCATACAACTGTCATCGAATCAATGTCCAGTACATTACACTACTGCACACAGTGTGCAGAGGTGCACTCTTACGAGTGACTAAGCGGCCGGGATCCGACGGAATAAGCGCCGTCTTAAATCACATTAAGTGATTATTTTTCGCATATCATATATTACGATGTACCGAAGTACATATGATATTTCCATGCAGAAATTCTGCGTCATCATATGATGAAGAAAGAGTGGAACGGAGAAAAATTCTCTCTCTCTCTTTCTCTCTCTCTCTCTCTCGTAAGAGTGCACCTCTGCACACTGTGTGTACATGGTACCACTTTCACACATCTGTGACGCAGTGCATGAGGGTTAGCCACTAGAGGGAACCTAAGAGGTGGAACTTAATCTGAGAGGATTCTTTCCGGCATCGGGATGGGAATGCGGTGTGGCTTAGTGGATAGAGCGTCAGCACGTAGAGCTGAAAACCTGGGTTCAAATCCCAGTGCCGGAGAGAATTTTTCTCCGTTCCAGTCTTTCTTCATCATTTTAACGTATTTTTTGTTATAATATGAGCCCTCCCTTTTCCGTCCCGTTTTTGTTTCAAGGAATTATGGTCACCCTAGGTTTTCCATGCATATTTATAAGATACTTTGAATCTTCACGAATGACGATCTTGAAGAGTAAAGGTGTGTGCATCTTCCTAATGTATGAAAGGGGAAAATAAAATTCTGAAAGTATGTCCTAAAAATCTTTGGGGAAAATTATGCGAAGGGGGAAATTATGTGAGAAGGAAAACTATGCGAGTAAATACGGTACGTACGTACATACAACAATACATACATACACACATACATACATAATACAAACATACATACATATATGCATACATACATACATACATACATACATACATACATACATACATACATACATACATACATACATACATACATACATACATACATACATACATAGTATTCATTGTTTTTTTTTTTAATTTGTAAATAGAAAAACAGAACAGGCTCTAAAATAGTGTTGTACAATGTATGTAAATAGTAAATTTAAGGAAAATAGGTTAATTTGTTAAATATTATTCTTCTAAACATAGTTTTTAAAAGTATTAGCAATAGTATAGATTTTTTTAAATTTGTAAACAGAAAAACAGAATAGGCTCTAAAATAGTGTTGTATAAAAGATTCAACAGTAGCATAGATGTACACACGTTGTAAATAGTAAATTTAGGAAACGTAGGTTAATTTGTTAAATAGTATATTTCTAAACATAGTTTTTAAAATGATTAGCAATAGTATTGATTTTTTATCTGCAAATAGAAAAAGGGAATAGGTACTAAAATAGTGTTGTACAAAGTATTTAAAAGATTCAACAGTAGCATAGATGTTAACATGTTGTAAATAGTAAATTTAGGGAAAGTAGAATAGGCTAGCAATAATGTGTATACATTATATTCGGAAGAGTTAGCAATATTGTAAAGTGTAGTCTATTAGCATGTAGTATTGCATTTTTGTAATGGAACATGCTTATAAAGAAGGATTTAAAAAACACATACATACATACATACATACATACATACATACATACATACATACATACTTACTTACAAATGGCTTTTAAGAAACCCGGAGGTTCATTGCCACTCTCACATAAGCCCGCCATTGGCCCCTATCCTGAGCAAGATTAATCCAGTCTCTACCATCATATCCCACCTCTCTTAAATCCATTTTAATATCTTATTTTGAGGTTTCGTAACAAGCTGTTTTTTACGGTGATGGGTTTTAGCCATTCGCCCAACCCCCAAGCTGGAGGACCACCCCTCATCGGCTGTCCGCGACTGCTTATTCAATATATTCACAGCTACCCTCCATATCTGGAGGCCGTCTCCTCGATCCGCAACCTGAGGACGCGCCATGCCGTGGTGATAGGGACCCACAATACATGGTACATACATATACAAAATCACAGACAGATACATAGAAAACTAAAGGAATTAAGGAATAACCATCAGTAAATTAATTAATAAAGGAGTAAATGAACGGATGGATGAGTAAAAAAAAATATAAAATAAAGGGCAAAAAAAAAAGGTAAAACGAGATTGAAAAAAGACATGAAAACAGAATAGGAAGGAGTAAATTAAAGGATGCTAGAAAGGAATAGAATAAAGGGAAACCACCGGCGTGGCTCAGTCGGTTAAGGCGCTTGCCTGCCGGTCTGAAGTTGCGCTCGGGCGCGGGTTCAATCCCCGCTTGGGTTGATTACCTGGCTGGGTTTTTTCCGAGGTTTTCCCCAATCGTAAGGTGAATGCCAGGTAATCTATGGCGAATCCTCGGCCTCATCTCGCCAATTACCATCTCGCTATCACCAATCCTATCGTCGCTAAATAACCTAGTAGTTGATACAGCTTCGTTAAATAACGAACTAAAAAAATAAAGGGAAACCGATAAAGAAGAACGATGAGGAAAATATAAAAGAAAATTAAACCAGAAGAAAGAAAAAACGAGGGAGGAAAGGAGAAGAGAGGAACAAGGAAGAAAAGGAGGGTAATGAGAGAAAATAAATTAAAGAGAAATAAAACTAATATTTTGAGTGCTTTCGTTGTGATGTGAAAAGTTTGAGTACAATGACGGTGAGACAATGGCTGGGAAACCCTCGTATAAAACCAACACTGATCAACACTATCAACCGGAATTGAAACACGAGTCTCGAAATTCTTAGCACTGGAACAGAAGAGCAGGCAAAGCCCCAGACGGCACTCAATTGCAACACGAGCATTTTTGCAGCGAGCTACAATAATACGATGAAAAGCCGATATTCCTGCCGGCCGTGCGTCCGTCTGTCCGGTCGCTACGGCGAAGTTGTGCGGACTCTTCAATGAAAGCAGCTGTACGGCAGCATCGATCAGCGGAACACACTGCTACCACGTCAACACAGCGACCGCCCAACTTGGAAACACAGCGACAAAACACGTCATGTTCCACGATCACGGGCACCAGGTGGTATTTCAACTACGACGACGCGACGGAAGGGGCTTCACCATTTTGCTCGTACGTTAAGGGGAGAGGATGGTATTTTTTTTTAACTTTTTTCCTATTTGGTGTAAAATATTAATTTTTTGTATGTAGAGAGCTCATAGCTGTGGCAACTCAACCAAATAAAAATATTTTGAAAAAAATATATATATTTGGGGGCCCAAATTAGAAAAAAAAAATATACCAAATGCAGGATTGTACTAAAACCGATATATCTAAACCGTTTTTAAAGATAGATTCAAACCGTTTTTACAATGTATTTGCAAAAGCATGTTCTACAAACTGTCTGTAACAGAATTTTGATATTAGTCCCTACGTTTGTAAAATAAACAATTAAAACTTAATAACAATTTTCTGATTTCCTTTCTTGCAAACAAACGGACGTATTTTTAAAATGAAATCAATTAACAAAATTCTGTTACAGAGAAAAGTTTGCTAATAGTCTAAAGAATGTGTGTTCTAAATTTCATGCATGTATCTTTAATAGTTCAGAAATTATATCCAATTTTGTCTGGCAATGTAGCAAAAAAAAAAATGAAGTTACTGGAAACCGATGAAAGTGGGTGTGTGATTTAAAAATCCATAGCACAGTAAGTTTAAAAATGACGTCTCAACATCCGATAAGGGCACAAATACCCACAAAATGTTATGCAATCCATTCCACGCATATCAAAGAGTATTTTAAAGAAAAAAAAAATTGAAAATTTAATTTACCGGAAACAACAATAAAAGTGGGCTAGTGATTTAAAAATCCATAACGCAGGAAGTTTAAAAATGGCGACTCAACATCCGATAAGTACACAAATACCCACAGAATGTTATGCTATGCATTCCACACATATCACAGAGTATTTTAAAGAATTTTTTTTGAAAATTTACTCATTTTTCACCAAAAAATACCATCCTCTCTCCTTAAAAATAAAATGCATTTTAGTTTCTACGGCTTTCTATAGAGGCCTGGACTGAGACTAAATGGATTTTGTAGTAAACAAAAAGTGTTGGATTACTTTTCGTAGCACTCCCATTTCCCCTTTCACAATTTAATCTCTGTTTTTATATTTTTAATCGGTATTTAATATCACTGTATCAACTGAACGATTTTTTAGGGTTGGTATAATTGCTGATGTAACGCAATATAATATAATGAACGTAAAATCTTCAGACGTATCAAAATCACTGATGCAATAAACATACAATTTTGAGAGAGGTGTAATTAACATACAATCTTAAAAAAAAGATATCAATATCACTGATTTAATGAACATACAGCCTTCAGATAGGAAATAAAATCATTAATATGATGAACGTATAATCAGAGAGGTATCAGAATATTATTTATGCAATGCATGAAATGTGGATGGAGAGAAGAATGGAGCGAGTGAAATTGACAGAGTAAGAAATGAAGCTGTATTGGAAAGAGTGGGTGAAAAAAAAGAATAATGCTGAAACTGATCGGGAAGAGTAAAAGGAATTAGTTGGGTCGCTGGCTGAGAAATTGCCTACTGAAGAATGCATTGGAAGGAATGGTGAACGGGAGAAAAGTTCACAGCAGAAGAAGATATCAGATTATAGATAACATTAAGATAAATGGATCCTATTTGGGGACTAAGAAGAAGGCAGAAAATAAGGAAGATTGGAGAATGCTGGGTTTGCAGTGAAAGACCTGCCCTTGGACAGAGAACTATGAATGAATGCAATGAACATACAGTCTTCAAAGAGGTATCGAAATAGTTAATATAATGAACGTAGAATCTTCAGAGAGGTATCAAAATCATTGATGTAATGAATATACAATCTTCAGATATGAATTAAAATCATTGATGTAATGAATGTACAATCTTCAGAAAGAAATAAAATCATTAATGAAATGAATGTACAATCTTTAGAGACGTATCAAAATCATTGATACAATGAACGTAGAATCTTCAGAGAGGTACCAAAATCATTGATGCACGAACATACAATCTTCAGAGAGGTATAAAAATCATTAATGTAATGAATGTACAATTTTCAGAAAGGAATAAAATCATTAATGAAATGAATGTACAATATTTAGAGACGTATCAAAATCATTGATACAATGAACGTAGAATCTTCAGAGAGGTACCAAAATCATTGATGCACGAACATACAATCTTTAGAGAGGTATCAAAATCATTGATGTAATGAACATACAATCTTCAAAGATAAATCAAAATCATTAATGTAATGAAGTACAATCTTCAGAAAGGAATAAAATCATTAATGTGATAAACATACAATCTTCAGAAAGGTATCACAATTATTGATGCAATCAACGTAAAATCTTCAAGCAGGAATAAAAATCATTAATATAATGAACGTACATCTTCAGAGAGATATCGAAATAATTGATGTAATGAACATACAATCTTCAGAAAATCATTAATATAATGAACGTACATCTTCAGAGAGATATCGAAATAATTGATGTAATGAACATACGATCTTCAGAAATCAATCAAAATCATTAATAATATGAACACGTACAATCTTCAGAAAGGTATCAAAATCAATAATTCAATGAACATACAATTTTTATCAGCAGATTTTAGTAAGGTGCGCCAATCGTCTCGTAACATCTTTATCTACCTAAGTCTAGTTTGAACCAACGACAACGCAAATACTCTCGCCAAACATACTAAGGAACAAATCTTAACAAAGAGAAAATTCCTTCGCAAAGTTGTGAATCGAACCCGAGATCTCCTGGTTAGTAGTCAGCATTGCTAATCACTAGACTAAGAGGTTGGCAAAGGTTCTTTTATGTGCCGCAATATATGATACGGGTCCCAACAACTGGAAGAAGTCACGCTTAACATTTTATTGGTTTTTAAATTCCGTCGTTCCCGGCCAGGTTTGAAGGCGTGAATCTCGAATTCAATCACTAGCATGGTAACCTCTAGACAAGCGCATTATCAAATTATTACTAAACGTACAGTAGTCTTTCCAGTTGTATAAAATTCTGTATATTTTTTCTGCTGGCAGACCACCGCAAACAAGGAGCATGCGTATGGATTTGTGACGCCTGGGTAAGAAATGGTCCTGACCCACTTTCGTGACTCGAGATCCAATCCGCAGACCCTTAGAATGAAAGCTAGAAGCGTTATAGAATCTTAATCATTTCATGCAGATAAACGGGTTTTATATTCCGCGAACGTTTCCTTGAGATAATTAATTCTGGAAGGCAAATATTGCTTGTAGCTCATCAAGCTAATATATTTCAGCGGAAAACCTACCCGAAAACATGAAAAACATTCTGTTATAAGGCGTGTTATACAAAGATTGAAAAAAAAATAGATTTTAACAATAGCAATAATAATAATAAAGACAATAATATCTTATTTTTATTATAATTGCTTTCAGAGAGGCATTTTATACAAAATGATCACCATCTACGAATTTCCTGAACGTTTTGCTAATATAGCAATGTTGAGTTTCATTTATAAGGTTAAAGTACAACCATTGCCTCTGTGATAGGACGATAAGTAAAGATGATGATTAACTTCAGTGTAGTTTTTAAGTTGGTGAGAAAGTCCCATGTACAGAGTGTAAATGATATAAACTTTCAAACTTACACAGAAAGGACTCTCCTCACCGTATTATCCGGATTGCTCTCGGCTCATATAGTTCGGATATATATGATGAAAGTAACTAAGTAATGTAACTAAGCCGATTTTAACAGCTTATTCCTTGGATAGAGAACAACAAAAAAATGTTAATATCATATTAGTCTTAAATGAATACTTTTCTCAGAAAAAATAATTATCCCATAAAAGTTAACACTGCTTTACTCGATAAGTGCTATCCGCACGGTTCTAATTTTTACTCTTATCATTAGAGAAACTGATAAGAATGATTTATCCCTTTGAAATTTTTCAATAGTATGGACGGTTTTATTGCAAATGAACTGAAAGGATTAACACGTATCATTATTTCCTGCCATTAGAAGTCTGGCAACCCTACTGGAGTGACTAAGGGACGGAACTCAGCTGTTCAGCCCGAGTACGTGTGTGCTTTCGTACGTGAATCGGTGGCGCTATGTTGTGAAACTACGCAGAATTTCAGCTTAATTTTCTAATTAACCATATACTATATTACAGAACGCATAATACATAATAGGTTCTTTAATGTCCTGAGCAAATTCGGAATTTAATTAATGGCTTTCCCAAAACAAGCTATGAAAACGATTTTTATCTCGAAAAGGAAGCAAAAACGAGCAAAATTCTATTAAACGTTTTTGTTTGAAACATCTCAAAGAAAACCCCTTCGAAATTAAATACATTACTTACGGTTCAGCCACCGGCGTGGCTCAGTCGGTTAAGGCGCTTGCCTGCCGGTCTGAAGTTGCGCTCGAGTGCGGGTTCGATCCCTGTTTGGGCTGATTACCTGGTTGGGTTTTTTCCGAGGTTTTGCCCAACCGTAAGGTGAAGCCAGATAATCTATGGCGAATCCTCGGCCTCATCTCGCCAAATACCATCTCGCTATCACCAATATCCTCGACGCTAAATAACCTAGTAGTTGATACAGCGTCGTTAAATAACCAACTAAAAAAACTTACGGTTCAACCTGCATAGGTAAAAACCCACAGCTCTTGTAAAATACATTAGGAACAACCCCACATTTCAGAAATAAAACATTAAGCATAGCCTACCTATACAAAGTGATTCACGAGGAGTTACCGTCACTTACGGAGCATATTTCCAAAGACATTTTGAGCAAAAAATGTCATATAAACATGGGTTCCAATTTCAATATTTTCCGAGTTACACTAATTTGAAGTTGTCTGTAAAATACTATTATTCTTTAGTTTCAAGGATAAAAGAATATTACAGATAAAGAATGAACTATTCAGGAATATCATTTCTTTAATTTGCTGTATTCTGAAGCTAAATATGTGTTGTGTATTCCATAGTTGCTTCGTACAGATTTTTTTTTTCAGTTTTAACTACAAAATTACACTTTCTTACGCACTTATCACAACAATTGTTACAAATCACGCCACTCTTCTAAATTCTTTAAGACTGTACATTAGGATGCAGAATTAAACTGTAAAGAATCAAGTTCCTAAAGTCGTATGATTTGTAACAATTGTTGTGATAAGTGCGAAAGAATTACGTAATTTTTAGTTAAAAATTGAAAAACAAAATCTGCACAAAGCAATTAACAACACATTTTTAGCTTCAGAATACTAGCCAATTAAAGAAATGATATTTCTGAATAGTTCATTCTCTATTTGTAATCTTCTTTTACCCTTAAACTAAATAGGCCTAATAATGGTATTTTACTAACAACTTCAAATTATTGCAACTCTGAAAATATTGAGATTATGACACGTATTTATATGACATTATTTCCTCAGAATGGCATCGGAAATAAGCTCCGTAAGTGGCGTCAAATCCTCGTGACTCAGCCTGTATATCATGCAGATAAGCACCATTGACAATACCATAACACGAAGCCTAATCCTAAAAAATGTTGAACTAAGTAAAAGAATGAAATTAGTTGATTGTTTGGCATTCTGGAGGCAGAGAGAGCATCGAGCAAGACTCCGCGGTTTTGTGACCGACGCGGCATGAGCGACAAGACATGGGCACATCCTAGCGATATTTACAAGCACAACAGAATCTCTCTTGGAGACGTAACTCGATATTCAAATAATGCCAGTCTGAATATTCATGTATTTATAATCACGTTGCCAACACAACTACCGCGCAGGCCTCTACGCCAATCAAATTTTAATTTCGAGACGTGGAACTTAGCGACTGAACGCTATGACAAAGTTACATCTGATTAAAGATCCTTTCTTCGGCGTGCAAGTATCAAAAAGTTAGTTCATAGTCTATGTATATTTTAGTTAGTTAGTTAGATTAGTTAGTTAGTTAGTTAATTTAGGTTAGTTAGTTTAGTTAGGTTAGTTTGGTTAGTTAGTTACTTAGTTTATTTAGATTAGTTAGGTTAGTTAGTTAGATTAGTTAGTTAGTTAGTTAGTTAGTTTAGTTAGGTTAGTTTGGTTAGTTTGGTTAGTTAGTTACTTAGTTTATTTAGATTAGTTAGTTAGATTAGTTAGTTAGTTAGTTAGTTAGTTAGTTAGTTAGTTAGTTTATTTAGATTAGGTTAGTTTATTTAGATTAGGTTAGTTTATTTAGATTAGGTTAGTTTATTTAGGTTAGTTAGTTAGTTAGTTAGTTAGTTAGTTAGTTAGTTAGTTAGTTAGTTAGTTAGATAGTCAGTTTAGTCAGTTTAGTTAGTTAGCCAGTCAGTTAGTCAGTCAGTCAGTCAGTTAGTCTGTTTGTTTTGCTTTAGGCTATTTTTCTCGTGTAAATTTTGTCCTATCCTTCTTTTATCTATTTTATACTTATGTATCTTTCTATATTCATCTTTTCCTTTTTGTATTCCATTTCATTTTTCTCCTCCCTTCCCTTCCATCTTTCACTATATTTCTTCTTTATGTCATTATTTCTTTCTTTCCTCAGTTTCTTCTTTACAAAGAGACGCAACTGTAAGTGCAAAGAGGAAAACCGAACAGTGAGACATATCATATCTGAATGTTCCTTACTCTGGCCACAGAGATATAATTTACGGTTTAATCTGGACCTTAGTAGAACAGTAGATTTAAGTAGAGTAGAGAACTATAATAAACACTTTCATACTTTTATACTACTAAGTCTTCTGCGGTGTCCTGGAACAATAACTAAAAGACTAGTGAAGTGCTTTGTGTAGAGTGTGGCATTGTATGAAGCAGAAACATGGACATTATGACGAAGTGAAGAGAAGCAATTGGAAGCATTTGAAATGTAGATATGGAGAAGGATAGAGTGTGTGAAATGGACAGACAGAATAAGAAATGAAGCTGTTAGAAAGAGTGGGTGAAGAAAGAATGGTGCTCAAATTGATCAAGTAGAGAAAAAGGATTTGGCTGAGTCACTGGCTGAGAAAAAAACTGCTTACTGAAGGATTCACTGAAGAAAAGTTCGGGGCAGAAGAAGATATCAGATGATAAAGGATATTAAGATGTATACATCATATGCGGAGACTAGGAGGGAGGCAGAAAATAGGAAATATTGAAGAATTCTGGGTTTGCAGTTAAAGACCTGTCTGTGAGGTTTTACCACATAAAGATTTGATCTTTGATCTTCAATCGTCATAGTACTCGAGACACGTATAGGCTCCATTTCTAGCTCTCGTTACCTTAAGACAGAGTATGCTATGGATGAAACGAACACACGTGCTTCTTACTCAATCCTTCGAATGTAACTGACGTACTTTTCATTTTGCGTCATCCACTTCACAGTTCTGCCAACCTGTGCGTTATTTATGAAATGTACCTCGTACAATAAGTAGATAAGATGTTTATATTGTAATATTATATTATACTTGTCTTAGTTTCAGTACATTCTGAAATATACTTGATGCTATTATTCATTCCTGAGAACGAGTGAGATAAGAAAAACGAGTGGTATTGAACTTCTTATCCCACTTAAAATTAATAGGATAAGATCAAATTCTAGTATATACAGTTACGAAGCTTGAGTTGTGAGAGTGCTAGGAACAACAGACAGTGCCGGTACTATTTCGCATTGTCTGTAATGAGGCGATATTAGCGATCCTAGTGGTTAGAAACTATCTATGGATGCAAATTTACTACGTATTGAACTTCGTGACTGTACATACCAGACTGCAATAAGACGCTATTACGTTATGGGTGTAGATAAAACAAGTTTGTGCGAGATCGTGCGTATTTGCTTGGTTTCCGCACAAAACCAAACCAATCCGCGGAAAGTCTAAAATTCCACATTCAGTATTCCCAACCTAACACACATAACAATTTCCCTCTTCTTACCGCTTACGTGACATATTGATTTTACTGCTTTAGGCTTTTAACATATTATTTTTAGAGACGTTCAATATGGTAATAATTATAAATTGGAAACTTACCACTGCAATTTCACCTAAATTGGACTGTTAATTATTGTTTTTAAATATTTGCAAAAATTAAGTAAAGTCTACAACTCCACTAAAGTTACTGCATTCGTGATGCAAGTAACATTAAGGAAGCCGTGAAAAAATCAACAAGATTCCAGACTCATCATAGACTGGGGGGAAAAAACAGACGTATATCACGGCCTGCTGGAGTATAGTAAACACAGAAAACATTTTAAAGCAACAATGTTGAAGATAGATATTTTTGTTTTGCAAATTTGCCGTCATTGAACAGAAACCAAGATGGAGATTTCATTGCAACTAATTAGAAATTCCTCTTTCAGGCATGTAATAAACGAACTTCGCACAAAATAATGTACGATACACGAGCGGTATGTTTTCTTTCAATTCTCGGAAATTAAAAAAGCTCAACTACGTTTCGCTTTTTCAAACTTTTTCTCGAACATGAAAACTTCAACATACCGCTCTTGTAACGCATATTACTATTACCTATTAAAAGCTTATGAAACCATACGAGGGAATGAATAGCAACAAAGTACAAAATCCCAACACTAATAGTCATGAATTAAAATTAATTATCGGAAGTTCTTAAGCATTAGGAAATGAGATTGTTACTTCATATCTAGATTGCTTCTTTTTAATATTAAAACACACAAAAATGTATTCAGTTCTGACACGTAAGGTAACGCAAAGAATACAATTGTAAATAGGAAATGGGTTTTAGGTGCGTACTGATACTGTGAGAGGTTCAAGGAAACTGATTCAGTTGCTGAATAGTATTTACTCTGCTCCCACTCGAAACGAGTCGACTATTCGAATCCTGAACGTCATTATCTGGAAGGGTAGCAATTCCCTTCAGTCGTCTCAACCATTCTGCCGACAGCGTTTTTTATAGTGGCAAAGTGCGAAATATAAAAAAGTGTGATTTTACATAATAGCGAAACATTCCTCAGCACTCTAAAGAATTCTGCTTTCTTTTGAAGCTGATCACAAAGGCCGTATTCCTCAATCATGCTTTAGAGTGATGGCGTCTTCAAGCAGAACTGATTGTTCTGTGTCGTCCCATTTCCATTTTAAGAACTCTCTTTTGGCATCACATTACCACTGATTGAGATCTCTCCCTTGAAGCTTATTTGGTTTGAAGTTTCAAGCAATTGTGTCGTTATGCTGGAAATTATTCACGAAGGATTTCTAAATGAGACGGATTTTAATAACTTACCCACTGCCCTTCATGATCTTAAACATGAAATCAAAACACTGAGATGTACGAGTCTATGAGTCAGAGAATTTCCATTCTTTGATGGTTCAATTCATATCGTTAAATGGGATAATACCACAGTCTAGTACAGTGATGTCAAAGTAAGCTCATTTTTCTGACTTTGACGCCGTGGGCGGGTATCAAGCGCTAGGTATGGAAGGAGGAATAAGCAGCCTGTTGGGTTAAGAAAATAGTGGTGCACAAACTTAAAAAGAAACGTAAAATTTTATGTCATTATTTTTATATGGCTTCTTTCTGTTTGATATTATCAATATTGTCTGTAAAACAAAAGTACTAACACCAATTTCTTAATATTGCAGTTGCATTTTAAAAATTAATAACATATTAAAGAGTTAAGAAGGACTATTCACATAAATTCCATAGCAGTAAAACTTAATGGCAGTTCCTGGATATCGAAGAAGAGAACACAAACCAGCTAGTTTAAATGGAATACAACTTAGTGGCAGTTACGAGATATCGAAGAAGAGAATACAAAACCAAATGGTTTAAATGGAGTACAACCTTGTGGCAGTTACGGGATATTGAAGAAGAGAATACAGACTAGATGGTTTAAATGGAATACAACCTAGTTACAGTTACGTGATATCGAAGAAGAGAATGCAAACCAACCAAATGGTTCAAATACAACCTAGTGGCAGTTACGTGATATCGAAGAAAAGAACACAAACCAGATGGTTGAAATAGAATACAATCTAGTGAGAATTTCTAGATATCGAAGATCAGAACATAAACGAGATGGTTTAAATGGAAATAAACCTAGTGGCATTATGGGATGTCGAAGAAGAGAACACAAACCAGATGGTTGAAATAGAATACAATCTAGTGAGAATTGCTGGATATCGAAGATTAGAACATAAACGAGATGTTTAAATGGAAATCAACCTAGTGGCATTACGGGATGTCGAAGAAGAGAACACAAACCACATGGTTGAAATGGAATACTACAATCTAGTGAGAATTGCTCGATATCGAAGATCAGAACATAAATCAACTGGTTTAAATGGAATACAATCTAGTGAGAATTGCTGGATATCGAATATCAGAACATAAACGAGATGGTTTAAACGGAATACAACCTAGTGGCATTACGGGATGTCGAAGAAGAGAACACAAACCACATGGTTGAAATGGAATACAATCTAGTGAGAATTGCTGGATATCGAAGATCAGAACATAAATCAACTGGTTTAAATGGAATACAATCTAGTGAGAATTGCTGCATATCGAAGATCAGAACATAAACGAGATGGTTTAAATGGAATACAACCTAGTGGCATTACGGGATGTCGAAGAAGAGAACACAAACCAGATGGTTGAAATAGAATAAATCTAGTGAGAATTGCTGGATATCGAAGATCAGAACATAAACGAGATGGTTTAAATGGAATACAACTGGTGGCATTACGGGATGTCGAAGAAGAGAACACAAACCAGATGGTTGAAATAGAATACAATCTAGTGAGAATTGCTAGATATCGAAAAATTAACATTCACAAGTGGTTAGTACACTTACAAGTAGTGAAAGAATGCGAGCAACACAGTAAAATAAATCGTAGCCCGACCTAATAGAAGATGAAACGATCTTTAAATGTAGTAAGATGCTATTGGTATAGAATGTAATGTATAAAAGGATGTAAATAAATAATATACCTACTCTACATGTATATAATTGAAATAAGATGCACGTAAAATGCTAAGAATAATATTTTGAATGTTAAATATTAAAAGGCCAGAGTGGGTTATGAATTTTATAGGAATGGAGGTCGCAAACATATGAATTGACGACGTGCAACATCTAACGAGAATTTTCGTAGGGGATCTTAGAAAGACAATCGTATGTCTTCCTTACTTTAATTGATAATAGCTTTTAAATTCAGTGAATCTAGAAGCAATGGTAGAGAACAGAGGACGCGGTTGGAGTATTACTTGATTTAGTGATATAGATTTTAATTTCCGGACTCCGGTCCATGGAGTCTGGAGGCAGAAACGGAGGAGCAGCAAGAAGCTGTGTTACTATGTCAGTCAGTCTGAGAGCCTTGTTATTGTATTTATTGTTGTTTGAAATTAAAGCTCTCTCCTCCCACTGCAGACGACTGACTCTTAAGCCCCCCATTTACATGCAACTATTGATTACGCACTCGTCTCATTTCCTCTTATGGCCGCAAGAGGGTATGTGTGTACGAGAATAGGAGAGTGGGGCGTTTTGCAGTCTATTGTTAATTTCAAACAGAAGGGTCGGGGATGCACGAAGAAGGGGACGCAGTCAGAGGGAAATTCCACATGTTACCAGGGTTTAATGATGGGATGGTTCTAGAATTTCAAGGGTTACTTTCACAATTTAACCCTTGAATTAAATAACAGAAGTGCCAACTATTACGGATTATTCACATTTATTAAGGATTTCCCCCATTTATTATTATTATTATTATTATTATTATTATTATTATTATTACCACAGGATAGTCTTAAATAAAACAGTACCAGAGCGCTTCGCGAAAAGCTTTTTACTGTGAATATAATCTATATATATATATATATATATATATATATATATATATATATATATATATATATATATAATTTTAACTGGTAATGGAAATTACGGGAAAACGGCTGAACGGATTTTAATAAATGACCCCTCATTTTGAAGCTTGGAACCCAAAGTTTTTCAGAAAAATAGCGGTTTTTAGTGAAATATCAATTTTCCTACATAATTTTCCTATTTTCCAAAATCCATCTTTCTTGCATTTCAGAATAAAACAAGACACACACTACAATAAACAATAGGCTATTATACGAAGGCCATGACCTGCAGGATTACTGACATATTTAGAGTTCAAATTCAATTGGTTATTAAAAACTTCAAGACTTACTAAAATAATTTACAGGTCTGATTCTGCGATGTGTAATTTTCTGAGTATTGGATATTAAAGTCTAAAAAACTTGTGGTGATGACATTATTGCCATTATAAATGAAAACTTACGTAAGATAATATTGTTATTAAAAATCAAATATTTTTATAGTTATTAATCAAGTGGGGTTGGATCTTTTTCTTATACTTAATGGCGGTGTGGTGTAGATACTTATATGCGTCATTCTCTTCGTATTGGCTCGAGAGAGCGCAAAAATTACAATTCCTAAGAAAAGACGGTATTATTTATTACAAAATAATAGGCCTACAAAATTTTATAGTCTCCCGATCATTTCAGCAAGATCTCTTACATTTCAAGATCTACATGCAGCAGCTATACCAAGATACTATGTCTATTGTTCGAAATCATAGCAATCTTGACTTTTTTAACTTTCACCTACAATCCACAATGACCTGAAATAGCTATTTCTTTACTCTCACATGAAAAACCCACTGATCGTTCTGACATTGTTACTTGCGTTTTCGCGTTGAAACTCAAAAACTGAAGGTGTATAGATTCAAGAAAAAGTATTTGGCATAAAAAAATCATTCAGAGGAAGTATGTTTCATTATTATGGAAGCAAATAACTTTCAAAATGTCTGGTATTTTTTATTGAAAATAAATCTGAAAAATTTTTATTTGAACGTCTAATGAACTTAGTTTGCAGGATTTACTGCACAAGCCACTAGTATAATATAATACAGCGCGATCCAAAATTCGCCTACATCTTAATAATATGTTCACATATATTTATAAATATGAATTTATTACGTTTACTTACATCAGTTTTCACATGAGTTACATCATTTTTCACAACATATGCTCAAAATGGCAGCCCTGTTCAGTAATACATGTACGAACTCTTTTTACCACGTTTGCGGCCAATTTTTTTGAGCACGCGTAAACTGACGTTGTTAATCTCCGTTGTTATGTTCCTCTTTAGTTCCTCCAGAGTGTGCGGCCTGTTCTTGTATACCCTTCCTTTAAGATAACTCCCACAGGAAAAAATCTGGGGACGTCAAATCGGGGGAACGTGGGGGCCATAATTCTTGAGAAATGATACACTCGCCAAAAAAACTCGCGTAAAAACTGCGTGGTTTCATTAGATGTGCGACATGTGGCACTGTCCTGCTGAAACCAACAATCACGTTAATCATTGTCAAGAAACGCTGATCCACATTCCCTAAAACGGGCGATTAATCTCGTTATGGTCGAATTGTTAGGCACTGCCACATCCGGATAATTCCTACAAAATTCGTCTACAACACGTGCATAAGAACGACTAGAAAAATAATGTTCAACAAAGAAAACTCGTTGCTCTTGGGAAAATGACAAGTTTGCCAAGCAATAAACAAAGGATTACTGCAAGCGTCAGTGTAGACATACACATCACAATGACGTCTAGGTTTGTTGCTGTTAATACCCATGATGCTATCTAGCGGTACCCGAGAGCACTTTCAAACTGAACTACTCAATATAGACACTATAATTTTAATGTGCGCGGCTTTTGGATCGCTCTATTATAATATAATGTAATGTAATGTAATGTAACGTAACATAACATAACATAACATAACATAACATAACATAACATAACATAACACATATTTTAATATAAGTAACCCAGTGATTATTATTATTATTATTTCAATAGAAGGCTAATAGCCTACACTAATTCCAATAAGAAAGTCTATTTTACAATACAGTTACTTATAAAGTAATCATTAGACTATTAATTGCAATGTTAAAATTTTTAATATATTTAATTTTTTAACCCCTTTATGTTTATTAGGCAATTCAACTATATAAACTGACCATTTTCATTAGGTCATTTTTTTACACTTTTAGATCAGTTTAAGAGAATTTTCGGGGAACTTTATAGACCATTTTTTGAAAATCTTTAAGTCATAAACATTCGGGTCCTACACATGACTTTAAATCCTAATCAGCAGCCTCGGATCTTTCTGTAACAGTTTCACCAATGAAGACACAATCAGCGAAAAAAGACAATTGCATTTTTTTTTGTAATAATTATAATGAAACAACTTGTAAAAATTATGTTTCTATAAATTTACTTCTTAACAAAGTTGGAGTGGTTGAAAGAATGGAAATGCAAAAAGATGCAATATATAGAGTCAAAGGTGTGTATAAAAGGAAGCGATGAATTATCAAAAAAAAAAGACACAAATGTACGTTTGCTACAGGGCTGCGGATTATCCCTAATTCTTTTTAATGTGTAAATGGACCAAATCATTAAACTATGGAAAAGAAAAAGTCAAAATAGTACTAATTATTTTTAGGGGAAAATAGATCGGGGAGATGCTGTATTCTGACGACAAAATTTTATTAAGTGACACTGAAGATGATCTTCAAAAATCTTTTAAATTTTTAAACGATATAGCTGAATAACATGACATGAAAATTTACAGCAGCAAAATTAAAAGTATGGCTTTCCAAGGAAATGAAATGAGGAGAGTGGAAACATTATTAAACAATCCGATAATCAAGCAGGTCAGAAGTTTTAAATATCAAGGAAATTGGGTAAATTGTGCAAGGAGAGAAGAAATTGACACAACACTCAGAAATTATAATAGGATAAATGGAATGATAAGAAGATATTTTGGAAAACCTACGAGAAAAGAGGTACAGCTAACAATTCGCAATATACAGTAATTAGCAAATCCATATTGATGTACAGCAGCGAAACTTGAACCCGACAAAAGCGGAAGAGGGAAGGATCGAGGCAACCCAAATGGATTTCTACGACCGCTACTAGGTGTAACAAGAAAATACACAATAAGAAATAAACTAAATCAGGATAGTACTGTATTATAACACAAACTGAACAATACAGATAAAAATGAAAAGAACATTTAGGCAGGATATCTGACAACAAACTTCCACTTATTGCTAGACCTCGGATTTTTAGGCCGTTAAAAATTAGGCGCCTAAAATAGACTCTAAAATTATCAAAATAGGAGCTTAAAATGCTGTTTTAGGCACTCTATCCACTCAAATTACAATAACTATAAAAATACAATTAATTAGTGCCTACTAAGCATTACGGTATATAGTGACAAAAACAGTAAAAATTAATGTGATTAGAAAATTTATTTTTGTGCTGTCTTAAATCATGAATAATTATATTAATGAATTCATCGGCCTCGTTTCACTAAGGTTGCTGATACAGAAATGTTAATTTTACAGTTTAATTAATTAATTTAAGAATGAATTTACAATTAACACATTACTTAATTGGCATTGAAATGCAAAACAACATTTTTCTCTAAATTTTCTGTTGTGAAACTTCGCCTTTGTCTTTGAATGAGAGTAAATGCGCACAAATGTGCATCAGGTGAGATAATTAGTCTGAGCAAAACTTATTAAGCGATGAACGTCTTTCAGCGCACTTTTCGACGTGGTATCGTTCACATGGCTTTTTGCACAATTCGCACACGCATTCTTGGTTCGGCTCATGGAAACTCTTCGTGCTGCATACTTTGTGATGAAAACCATGGATTGCGTATCGGAGGTGCCTCATCTCGTAGTTGGGTCGTGTCCACTCTCTCGTACACATGGCCTCTGTTGTGTAGAATTCGCTGCGGATGTCTTTCCTCTTCTCCTGTAGTCCCTGGAGCGTAGTCTCATATGCCCTGGTGCTCGGTAGTAGTAGCTGTCGTCTAATGTCTTCGATGAAGAAAGTCTCTCTCATTAGGGCATACGTCATTCTCGATGGTGCCGTTTTTTCAACTCCTAGCACTATAATATATATAATAATATATAAATAATAATACTTTTTATCTAGTTATTTTTGTAATTCTGTAATTCTTTTGCTCCTATTTTTAGATTATTTTTGGCTTTGTAGGTTTGATTTCTTATTATTCCTTATCTGAAGTGAACAAAGATATTTCCAATTGAGGACCGTTTTTGCAAAACTTGCTAACTGCAAAATTATCAAAATTGAGATTTTGATCGATTCGTTAACATAAGGAAGGCCTTTGCATGATGTTCAAAGCGTCTTAGTAAAATTGGGTTATTCCTCTTCATTGTAGTGTGTCAAAGTGTGATCGTTTTTTCAAAACTTGCTTTCTGCTATAAGTGAGAGATACAGCAA
The DNA here is from genome assembly GCF_040183065.1 of Periplaneta americana. Classification (NCBI taxonomy): domain Eukaryota; kingdom Metazoa; phylum Arthropoda; class Insecta; order Blattodea; family Blattidae; genus Periplaneta; species Periplaneta americana. The sequence continues at coordinate 64,985,447 of NC_091132.1, read as the reverse complement.
ATCTTGCTTACTATAGTGTTTTGTCTCTCCTGTAAAATTTAGTTTTTTTTTTCAGTTAGCAAGTTTTGCAAAAACGGTCCTCAATTATATCTAGTAATGGGTACATATTTAAATCTAGCAACATTTGGGAAGCTGATTTCTTTAAGGAGAAATATATCCTCCCAATTCATTACATTCCTACTGCCTGCTCAAGTGCTCAACAAAACCAGTCACTTTTTAGAAATTTCTTCATTAGTATTACAAGGTATTTGAACGAAACCCAACTCAATAATATCCAAAAGCTTTTTCATTCATTGCTACACAAAAAATTAAGAACGTATAGTAACAAAATAGAAATAGGCAAATTTAGGCTCTAAAATCTTAAAGTACGTAATAATGGACAAAATAGGCATTTTAGGCACCATTAAACCCCGCCCAAAAGTTAAAAAAAAATTATGGTTTATTTAACGACGCTCGCAATTGCAGAGGTTATATCAGCGTCGCCGGTGTGCCGGAATTTTGTCCCGCAGGAGTTCTTTTACATGCCAGTAAATCTACTGACATGAGTCTGTCGCATTTAAACACACTTAAATGCCCTCGAGTGTAGAAGGCCATCGCTATACCAACCACGCTACTGAGGCCGACCCAAACGTTCATATTTTATATAAAATGCGAAGATATTCAGTTAGTATTAGTTTATTCCCATAGGAGAAAAATAGGCATTTAGCCTAAAATCCGAGGTCTACTTATTGCATACAGGTATAACTCCAGGAAAAAGTAGCGTTGGAAGACCAGCAAAGAGGTGATACGATCAATTACATGTCTGTTTCGGAACTGGAAAGTTGAGTACCCAATCCTTGATCAGAAAGAAGAAGAACAAAGTTAGATGACTTTCAAATCTTTCGTGATTGTTTAATAACCTTATACATAGCAATTCAAGCAATTAAATGAAACTCGTCTTACAAACGAAAACAAAAGAGTTTTAAATAATTTTTCACCGAATTTTGACGTATTCTCAGAAATTAGTTTGCACCTGAATAAACTTCATTCTTTTATGAAAAAATCTACGATGTCAGTACCTTCTACCTAGAGTCCCCTATTACTTCACTTTGAAAAGTTTCATAATAAAACCTTCTGCTTGAGTGAAAAAGATAGCGGACTATAATCCAAGCAACAAGCTTGGCGAATGCAATAAGGAATTAGTCATTACACTTGACAATGCCTCCGTTTCTATCAGCTGCGTCAGGAAAGAAATGAAAGGCAAAAGGCCTGAAATCTTGAGGAAACAAGACGGCAGAGCGGCCCATTATCTAAAGCTGCCGAGACGAGTCAAAAGATTAATCTCAAGGAGTTGTACGCCTCGCTTCCATTAAGCCAGGACTAATCATCGCTTTGCAGTCAAACTTAGGACAGTTTACAGCTCTTGTAATTAGCCATTCGAGAATCGTAATCTTTGGTGTATTAGCCTACAATGACGCAAATCCCATAACCATTATTGTGGAGTTCTCAAACTGGGGAACACAGCCCATGTAGCAGTTATATATGGTTTTCATAATTAATTGCGAGCTGTTGGCTGTGTGTACGTGAAGAAAAAACTCAAAGGTACATAGTATTAATGGTAAGTTATGTATGACAGTCAATAGATATACAGGGTGTTAAAAAAGTATCCAATATTTTAGGAGGTGATAGTATGTATCAAAACAAGACAAAAATGTCGAATAAACATGGGTCCTACAACACATACTTTCTGAGATCTGAACACTTGTTCATAGAAGGTGCTCAATGTGACGTCCATTTATGGCAACGCAATTTTCTGCCCTACAGTACAGCAAGCTACCAGATAATCATACCGTAGTTCACACTCCTGACATGGAATACCGATATGTCGCAAGGAATACTGAAAATAAAAGTCTGGTTGCGGATATGAGAAGGGTTCAGCAGAGATAATGTTGTAAATTTTCGTAATCAGCATGTGTGGACTGATGAAAATTCCCATGCAGTTGAAGAAACAAGGCATCAGCACCGTTCTCAATCAACGTATGAGCACGTGTTCTTGGTGATAGATTAAGGGCCATACTGGGACTAGTTATCAGAACTTTCTTATTAACGTATTGCCTATCTTGCTGGAGTATGTGCCATGTCAGCAAAGACTACAGATGTGGTTCATGCATGATGGCACACCAGCATATTTTTTCCGCAATGAGCGTGAACGCCTGACGCTGACATTTCAGGACCGCTGGATTGGTTGGGGAGGCCCCACGCCTTGACCTGCTCGTTCCTCAAACCTAAATCCCCTAGACTTCTGGCTATCAAGAACAACCAGGTCAATTTCAAAGAGTATGTTATTCCTTACGCCGAAGGGCAGAGGAATGCAATGCCATGAATGGACGTCACATTGAGCATTTCCTATGAACAAGTGTTCAGATCTCAGAAAGTATGTGTTGTAGGACCCATGTTTATTAGACATTTTTTCTTGTTTTGATGCATACTAGCACCTCCTAAAATATTGGATACTTTTTTTAACACCCTGAATTCTGGTTAAAAAAACCAAAGGTGTGATATGGGTTAGATTCTGTGATATTTGTTCTGAACAAATTGACTTTGAATCAATTTTCCTAGAAGTACCGCAAACCTCCTTATCATCAGAGCGCCCTCTAATTGTATTATTCCACTCTAGCGTAGAAGTATTACTTCACCAAAACATCCTTGAGCAGATTGACGGCTGTATGACATTTTTAAAGTTTTTCCAAATAAAATTCCAGCCGTGTGGTAAAAATTCGGCGTCCGTGAGATAATTCGTTAATGCGCGGCCAAGCACCTTCCCTGATTTAAAAAGGGCATTGCTAGTCAATCACTCTTATTTCGATGTTGTTCTACTGGGTGAACAATCCTCCGCGCGCCCGCTTCCACTGCTTGCAGGTCTTGGGCGAGTGAAGCCGGTAACCGCGGTTAGCGGAGAACTTGTTAAATCTGTGGATTTAAGAGTTTGTGGGTGAAGTCTTCTCCGAGTACGTCGCCTGCTCAGTAACTTTACTTTTTTCACCATTGTTTTCATACCACTAAATCGTAGTTATGCTCTTCAAAGTGAACAGAAACTCTAAAATTCATTCAATGCATAAAAGTTGCGTTTGGAAAGTTGATTTTAAGTTGGCCAAAACGAATGGAGCCTTTCAGTTTTTAGTTTGTTTTTTATCATTTTTTTTTTGGAAATCCATTATTTTTTCCACACTTGTTCAATAAGTTTTATTCTTGCTTATTTATTTGCTTTCAATTATGTTATATGTAAGTGTTTGCTTGATTTTAATTGAAGAGGTGATTCCAAAGTGTCCTTTTCTTAAGACTTTAACTTGCTTTATCCTCGTTTTAATTTATCCTTTTCAACAGTGCATTGAAGCAGAAGAAGGAACCTTTGAAAATGCGCGAAAACATCGACCCCGACATCTAGAATATTAGGTATGTATGTATACGTGAATAAAAAATTCAAATTTGTCCGTTACCTGCCTCTAAATGCGAGTTAGTACAATGGAATCCCAGAAGTTTTTGTGAAATCAAAGAGCCATATCTCCGTAACCGTTCGAAAACGGAGCCATATTCATATGAACTTTTTGACTCAGAATTAGCCTACTTCAGAATTCACATCCCAAATTTTCTACCTTTCCTCGTGAATCACCCTGTATATAACTGTGTAAGTTTATTTAACACACTCTCCTAAGTCTTATCTTAGTGTCTGCATATGTTTTTTCAAACGGATCTAAGGACGTCAAATTTATTTTATCAGGTTTTGTCATGTTTCTCATAACTTGTCACTTAGATTTATGCCAGTTTTTAATTCACCTCTTCAATTATTTTATTTTGATAATTAGTAAATTCACTTTCTTCTAACAGTAAGTAAAGAATTTTATTAATCAATGGGAATTTGAATTGATAATTTTGATTTATTATTAGTAAAAGTTATGCTAGCATCTGTGGTTATATAAATAAATATGATAATTAGAGACGAGAATTCCATGCAAATGCATGTTTTTATAGGAACATTGGACATAGCTCAAACTTAGTACTTATCCATTTCATTACTTTCCAGTTACAAATATGTGTACTTTTTCCGTGCATATTTGCATATTTTGGCCTTTCTTGGGGATAAAAACATGTATAATGCATGTTTAAGCAATTTTTAGCTTAATAATGCATTTAATACACATTAAATGATGTTTTAATGGTTTTGAGTGGACATCTCCCGATTTTTATGTCCCTTATTTTAACTTCAGGAATCAGGACTGAAGAAGGAAAAGAAAAAAAAACGAAGTAACAGAAAAATAAAATAAAATGTTATGATTTTCACAATAAGATGTTAGCACCCGTAACTTCTTGCGATGTAGAGAGGTCATTCCCTGCCTACAAAAACATATTGACTAACAAGTGCAGGAACCTCACAGAAACCAACTTAGAAATGTTGTTAGGTTATTAACTATGCAAAAAAGTGAAGTGAAATAAGACATTTTGAACAAAAATGAAAGTGCATATTTTAATGTATTTTTCGCTTGATCGTGCATATTTCGTATTCTGATAGCGCATGAATGCGTGCATATTTTGGGATTTTATAGTGCATGAAATTCTCGTCTCCAGTGATAATGAATAAATGCAAAAACAAAAGCATCGCATCATTTATTTTTAAACATTCTTCAGTCACGAATGTAATCACACATACTACATTTATCTCACGAAACTTATTAGTCGTTGTGAGTACATAAATTTCACGAGGGAACGAAAGTGCTAACAAACACGGTCCACGTGCTCAGAGAAATCAAATTGACTACAAACTGATTATATCTGTGAGCCGACAAGGAAGCCAGTGTAGATAATAAATAAAAGCCGCGGAATGTTTTGAATGTGCAGCAAGGCAAATATTTGCATTATTAGTCTCCACTGTCAATTATAGCGTTTGAGTACTCGGCAATGCACATCATAACCAAAAAACAAAAATAAACCCGCTGTGAACTAATGAGCTAGGCGAGTTAATAAAAACAACAGACTGAGGCCATGTTGATTATGTCGGGGCTGCAAAACTATTTCCGTATAAAAGTTATAATACTAGAATACAAATTAGTATTATTATGTGTTACAGCATTCCACAACAAAAAGTAACATGGGCAACCACAAATACAAGCCGCAAGTCTACTAATAATAATGATACTGTCATGTAGTTTCTAAAGACAGAACATCAGGAATAAAAAGAAGTAATGATGAAAATAAACGAAGAACTCATGATGACGCTCTAGCGACTGAAGTAAAGCCAGTTCACGGCGATAAGATTGAAAAAGGAAGTAGTGATGGGGTGTGATTTACAGACTGGTGATTTTGTCGCTGTGATAGATTTGTTACTCGTTCCAAATGTGACTATATATAATTCCAAAATCACAGCTCCGAGAAATCGCCATCTCAGACCGATACGTGATTCATAGGTATGGCGACTGTCGTATATGACAGCTCCAGAGTCCAGGAAACTGCAAGTCAGAGATTAACTTGAAGGGACAACATATCTGGGACCTAATTAACTATCGTACCACTCTAGGAATGACAATAATTAAGGATAAAGAAAATAAGAAAAACAGATTAAGGAGAAGAAAATAGGTAAAGATGAAAGAGGGAAAATCTAAAAAGGGGAAACAAAGAATTAAAGAGAAAGAAAATAAATGTTGAAAAGAAAGAGAATAAGAAAAAGATATAAGTCAAAGAAGGAAGAAACAAATACAGACAATGAAAATAAGAAAGAGAAGAAGAATTAAAGAGAAAAGTAGTGTGAAAAAGAAATAACTAAAGACGAGAAGAGAAGAAAGTAAAGTTGAGGAGAGGAAGAAAATCAAAATCAAAGAAAACAAGAATATAAATATAAAGAAAAGAAGAAAGATGAGGAGAAAGAAACGTGGAGGAAAGAAAGAGAAGTAAAGGAAGAAAGAAAATAAGAATAAAAATTAAAATGAAGGGAATAAGTAAAAGAGACAAATGAGAGAGAAAAGAGTTAAAGAAAGAAAAATTGAGAAACGAAGATAAGAAATAGAAAGAGAAAGGAAAAGAAAGAGGAAAATATTAAACAGGAAGCGACTAATAAAAGAGATAAATGAAGAAGAGAAGAAAGAAAGCAAGAAAAAGTTGAAGTAAGAAAGAACAGATAAATAGAACAAAAAGAAAGAGAAGATAAATTGCAAAGAAAGGGAGCAAGAATGAAATATAAGAGAAGAAAGGAAAGAAAGAAAAGTGGAGAAAAAGAAGAGAAGTGAAAGAATGGGAGGAGAAAAGTTAAAGAGAAAGTGTAAGAAAAAGAGGCAAATAAAGAAAAGAAGAAAGAGGAAAGTGGAGTAAAGGAAGGAAAGAAAGAAAAAGATAAGAAATAGAATAAAAAGGAGATAAATACATAAGAGAAGGAAGAGAAAAAGAAAGAAAAGTAAAGTAAAACAAAAGAGGAAGGAGACGAAAAATAAATAGAAGAAAAACTGCAAATAAAGGGAGAAGAAAAAGGGATAAATGAAGAATAAAGGAAAGAAAAATGTAGTAAACAATAGTATAAGAAAAATAAGAGAAATAGACTGAGAAGAGAAAAAATGAAAGCGAAAGAGATTGAGTAAAAGAGATAATAAAGAAAAATGAAAGAAGATATGAATTCAGAGAAAATAAAATCAGGTAAAATTAAACATAAATACATGTATGGAAAGAACAAGGAAGAAAAATTAATTAATGAGTAAACTTAGATATAGTAATGAGTAAAAGAAAGAACCGCTGAAGAGAAAGAAGAGGAAGCGAGATTAACGAAAGAAAGAAGCATCAAGACAGAACAGCATATAATGGAGGAAAAGAAATCAAGTGGAAAAGTATTCCCGAGGTATAAATGTAACAGCACTATCAGCACTATTCTACCATCTTGTGGGCTACAGCTGAGAGAGAAATGTGAGCGAGTTGTTATTTTGATGCTCTTCAACGAGGCTTCAGGTGCCACTACTGGTATTTTATTTACGTTCAGCAAAGCGCAAAGTGTGTCGTCACGTCACGATTCACTCCTACTCCTTGTGTCACAGTTCACCGCTTGATCGCGGATGGTTAGCTTTAATGATAACCAACTTGTCAAAGGTGTCCTGACACTTGTTGATGCTAGCAGTATCGATTTTCGGCAAGAACAACTAGTGCTCAGAAAATCTCAACCTCATTCACTATAGCGACAACCGGGGAAACAGATTATTATTATTATTATTATTATTATTATTATTATTATTATTATTATTATTGATGATGATGATACTAGCAGTATCGATTTTTGAAAAAAGAAATATTGCTAAGAAAATCTCAACCTCGCTATTTTGACAACCGAAGACATTATTATTATTATTATTATTATTATTATTATTATTATTATTATTATTATTATTGATCCAACTGTAAGGATGGAAACGTACGAAAATCAACCTGCTGAGGTACATCAGGAAAAATGCGACATATACAACCCCACTATACCATATTATAAGGAAAAATATCATCTAACGTCGATCGAAGTTATTGGATTACTGATTGGGGCTAGAGGAACCATCACAAAAAGATTCGCGCATCTTTGCAAGCAGTTTGGTCTAGGACAAACTCTTATCACTGAAGTATCTCTGTCTGCAGTGAAGGGATCTATAAAAACCCTAAGAAACCATCTCTACACCTAAATAAATTGATCTCTCTTTCCTATGGCGATCTGCTCACTTAAGTTGGGTCTTGCAACTAGTGCTAAATAGACGACTGTGATCACCTAATAGCAAATAGATACCGTACTAGGAAATTTGAGGTTTCTTCTGGAATTAATGATGTTTTGTTTAGTCGTCTTCAATTATTTATAATTGTGTTATTTCTTTTTCTTTTTCTTCTCCATTGATTTTTTTTTTCATTATAATTGTGTACCTACCATTTACTCAAAAAAAAAAAAAACAAAAAAAAAACAACAATTTTTTTGTAAGCTTTGTCTTCTAGGCAGCCTTCACTTGGAGGAAGCTGAATAAAATTCAAATATATATATATATATTATTATTATTATTATTATTATTATTATTCCATGTATTGTGGGCTCCTATCACCACGGCATGACGCGTCCTCAGGTTGCGGACAGAGGAGACGTCCTCCAGATATGGAGGGTAGCTGCGAATATTAGCTATTGAGTAAGCAGTTGTGGACAGCCGATAAAGGGTGGTCCTCCAACTTGGGGGTTGAGAGAAGGGCTAACAACCCATCACCGTAAAAAAAACAACATGTTATGAAACCAAACAATAAGCCTCGGAATGGGACTGATTCTCCGGCACGACCACAGCAAAGACCTTTGGGGAGGCCGAGACGTAGATGGGAGGATAATATTAAAATAGATTTGAGGGAGGTGGGATATGATGCTAGGGACTGGATTAATCTTGCTCAGTATAGGGACCGATGGCGGGCTTATGTGAGGGCGGCAATGAACCTCCGGGTTCCTTAAAAGCCTTAAGTTATGTATTATTATTATTATTATTATTATTATTATTATTATTATTATTATTATTATTATTATTATTATTAAAAGATCCTCTTTACAATGTTTCATTTCCATAAAATTAAATCTGTAAACTGATAACTTCCTCTATTTAACTAACTGTTTTTCAATATCCAAATCAGATGATACATTAACATTTGAAGTATTGATCTCAAGTATTTAAATTTTGTTACAGCTGAAATATGTCGAAGGAAGTGATATTCTACAGCAGTCTCCCTTGAATTCCCCTTGTTCTACTTGTATTATCCTTTTTCTCCTTGTATTAACATTGGTGATCTTGTGTTTCCCTTGTTCTTCTATTCCCCTTGTTCTCTTCGTCTTCTTGTGCTCCTTGTATTCCCATTGTTCTTTTTGTGTTCCCTTTGTTATCCTTGTGTTACCGTTATTCTCCTCGTTTTCCCCTTGTTTCTTATCTTTCCTTTGTTCTCCTTGTGTTTCCCTGGCTTTCCCTTGTTCTCCTTGCCTTCGTCTTGTTCTGTTTGTCTTCGCTTTGTTCTCCTTCCCCTTTTCCTCCTTGTCCTCCTCTTATTCTCTTTATATTCCCATTGGTCTCCCTGTATTCCCATTGTTCTCCTTGTCTTTCTCTTATTCTCCTTGTCTTTCCCTTGTTCTCCTTGTCTTCGTCTTGTCCTGTTTGTCTTTGCTTTGTTCTCCTTCCCCTTTTCCTCCTTGTCCTCCCCTTTTTCTCTTTGTATTCCCATTGTTCTCCTTTTATTTCCCTTATTCTCCTTGTCTTTCCCTTGTTCTCCTTGTCTTCGTCTTCTCCTATTTGTCTTCGCTTTGTTCTCCTTCCCCTTTTCCTCCTTCTCCTCCCCTTATTCTCTTTGTATTCCCATTGTTCTCCTTGTCTTTCCCTTATTCTCCTTGTCATTCCCTTGTTCTCCTTGCCTTCGTCTTATGCTGTTTGTCTTCGCTTTGTTCTCCTTCCCCTTTTCCTCCTTGTCTTCCCCTTATTCTCTTTATATTCCCATTGTTCTCTCTGTATTACCATTGTTCTCCTTGTCTTTCCCCTGTTCTCGTTGCCTTCCCCTTTTGTCCTTGCCTATCCCTTGTCCTCCTTGTCTTCTCGTTAACCTTGTATTCTTCTTGTTTCATTTCTCGCACTGTTCACACGTACCTACCGGTAGTATAAGTAAAGATATGAAACATAGCCTGTCGATTTTTTTACTCAGACTGTACAGCTTCATTTCTAAGTTTATTTTGAGTATTAAAAAGAGTTTTTCAAAGAAAATCACTGGATTCTGAATAAACAATAATTAATTTTTTTTGTATATCATAACTGGATACATTTTCTTATAGATGTATAATCTGAAGAAAATAAGTCCATATTTTAGGATATGTCGCTCCATACAGACAGACAAAAACAAGGCATGCCCGAAACTGTTTCTTTAGTCAGGGATTTTCATAAAAATCTGGAAATTAATTTTAATGGGAAAGTTAAAAGTAAATGACACTGAATGCGTTCTCTCGAGTGTAAGGAATATTGTCGAAAAAGGTCTTATTTTCAAGATTCTCAATCGGAACAACTGTAAAAATTATCCTCTAGTAGTTCTCAGACACAATAGATCACTTTAAGAAATGAGTCCATGGAAGGTCACAACCGAGACTTCCCGTCTCTGAGAAAGAAAGTGGTTCCAGCATCGAGTAGGATAGATTCTACATTATTTTATTTACTGGACTCGAGACATGTGCACGCCCCTAGGAAAAAACACAAGATCACAGACAACTTGAGCAATTTGGCTTGTCGCGAGAGCATGCTTGCCAGGGCTCGTTCGATACTGCGAACTCCAATCCAGCCCACTGGTCCCTTGAGGTGGGCGACGGCCGTCTATGACACGGATCCTATGAACACAAGGATGGGATCCAGCACTCCAATTGTGGAGACATTTTTACTCCCCAGGCACAAGTTCCATTTCACAGCAATGTACAAATCCAGATTACGAAAGAAAAACTCAACTGAAAGACATTGACAGCAATTATTTTATGTTGTCGAATGTTGAAATAAGTGCGCTACAACTGAAGAAATTATTTAACTTTGAACGAATCACACATACAGCCTGGTGTCCAAATGTTGAAGTACCTACAAGACGATGGTGATACAAAATAATCTTAAACCACATATAGGCTAATTTCAAATATTTGTACATCACCAACACATGAACAATCTTCAACCCACACCTATGAACACGTCGTACATATGCACATACAGTACAACTTACAAACGGCATAGTTACGTGTAAGTTTATAGTCTACTAATACTTTATAAACTAAAGTATTCTTCTAAATTTATTCATTTGTGAAATTAAATTTATTGCAGAACATCACCAATTATAGATTATATCGCTGTTGTTCCTGCAATAACTCCCATGTGACATATTTATCGATTTGCAGATTTTTGCTCTATTAAGTAACTTAAATAGTTATACAACAAATATAAAAATCTCCTATATGTAATTATATTTCTTTCTTTCGAAAATGTAAGAATTCACGATCTCCTATGTACCACTGCTATAGAATGAATAAATGTGTTTTTTCTTCCTACTGAAAAATTTTATATTTTGCACATAGGAGTTATTGCAGGAACAACGACGATATAGGCTACAGGACCTTCATTTCAAAACTTCCCAGTCTAAATATCTAATTATTTAAATTGAATTCAATTTAAACAAAAAAACACGTCAATTTAGATATTGAGGGGGAAATCTGAAACCAGGCTTAGTTGCATTTTAGGTTTCACCCCCCACCCCCAGCCACCCCACTTTGAAATTTCAAATGGTACCCCTATATTTTTATACTTAAATATGAAAGAGCATTCAATTATTTATACACCTCATTCATTTGTTTTCGAATTTTTTTGTTTTTTTTTTTATCGTCGCCTGGCAACCTGTATTTTTGTTATCATCAGTTGATTGTAGAATGAAAACACAGGTTATTTTGTATACCTCACTAAATTTAATCAAAGATTTATGTTCTCTTTTGAAGGGTATACACCATTTTTAAATAATTTAATACACAAACACAACTTGAAATACTCAATAAGTTTTTGTAACTTTATTCTCTTCAGCTCTAATCAACAATAACAACATATGCATGTTTTATTCTTTAGTTGGAAATTATATGTTACCATTAAATAAATGCGTTTCAAGTTATTTGCAACGAAAGGTCAAGATTTATAGTGCATCTACATTCATATTACTAAGGAAGAGACTAGTGAAGTGTTTTGTATGAAGTGTTGCATTGTATGGGGCAGAAACATGGACGTTACGATGAAATGAAGAGAAGCGAATAGAAGCATTTGAAATGTGGATATTGAGAAGAATGGAACGTGTGAAGTGGACAGATAGAATAAGAAACGAAGCTGTGTTTGAAAGAGTGGGCGAAGAAAGAATGTCGTCTATCATCTGATATCTTCTTCTGCCACGAACTCTTCTCCCGTTTACCATTCACTCCAGTGCATCCTTCAGAAGGCAATTTCTTCTCAACCAGTGACCCAGCCAATTCCTTTTCTTCTTCCTGATCAGTTTCAGCATCATTCTTTTTTCATCCACTCTTTCCAACATAGCTTCGTTTCTTATTCTGTCTGTCCACTTCACACGCTCCATTTTTCTCCATGTCTACATTTCAAATGTTTCTAGTCGCTTCTCTTCACTTCGTCGTAATGCCCAAGTTTCTGCCCCATACAATGCTGCACTCCACACAAAGCACTTCGGCAACGTAAATTGCTTTTAGGGCCTATGTTATTATTTCCAATAATTTTCTACACAAACCGGTAATATTTTCTGTAATATTTAACTCCTTTCTAAGATTTAATTGTATTGTTTGTTGTAATTTAAACATTACAATGCATGTTGTCCACTTGTTATTGTCATAGTTATATAGTTAATTTGTATCATTGCTGTTCATTTTATTGCTGTATTAATTTATTGTATCACTGTGCTGGACTTTTATTGGCCAATGGCTGTTGTCCAGCATATCCATAAACGAAGAAACTGCCTTTTTTTTTTCAAATTAGTGCTTTTCACGCTTAAAACTGGGCAATCACAAACCGATAAGTGAAAGACGTCAAGGAATTCATAGAGACATTACAATAGATATCCACCAAATGACCATAAATCTAATCAAGGAATAAGACAAGAACTACAAATAAAGAAAACATTATTACTAAAGTAAATAACTTTCTAAACAAATGATTATCATTTATGATACATAATAAGTGTTAGTCAGAATAAAACAAACGAAATCAAAATGTGAGTGAAGAAAACATGAAAAGGTGGCATAATTAATTTTTGGAAATCCTGATAAAGAGGTCTAACCCGAGGCGTTATTGATAATGACTAGAATATAAAGACGGTCCCTCTAACAATTAACTGAACTGCGGTTGAGACTGCGAAAAGGGTAAAAGTACACACAAAACACGGCAAGAGAGAGAATGAGATAGCGGACAGCAATTTGGCTTTAGAACAGTGGGGTATCCGCAGAACGTTCTGCGAGGGGGGTGTTTGCGAGAAATCAATCCATAAAGACGTCCATGACCCCAAATGACATTATGAAGCGCTCCAAGAACCTGAAGCTACAATAAATTATATTGAGATGGAGAAATGGATTATTCTTGACTTATTGATTCGCAGTCTGAGTGACTTTAAATAAGCAAAAACTCATACAACGAATTACTGCTTCCGAGAGACGACGACAATGTATCTTACTACTGTAAATACATCAGTGGCGTACGCAGAATTTTGTAAAGGGGGGGGGGGGGGTGGCGGTCATTATTAAAATTGTTATTAAGGCCGTTTCCACGATAAAATTCACAGACATAAAAGATTTACTCTTTCAGGATATGCAATTAATTTTCCATATATTTATACAGAAAATTTTGTACGTTCTAATCATTTCTAGTATTATTTTTATATTGATGAAAATATAAAAATGGTAAGTATACAAGTTAAAAATATATTACTGGTTTATTATAAAAGCATCTTACAAACTCTCTCTTTTCATTTGCAATCTTTAATATCTTATTTCAGTTATTCACCACGCAAAAGAAATTATTTTACAACCGCTAGCTCTGATAAGAGTGGGTCAAGGGACGAGCCGTATCGGAATCAGGTAGCTGATGTATGTTTGTTGTCATCAGTTTGTGATTAAATTACAGACCTTTCAACTTCTCGCCACTAGACTTTAATGTAATTCGCAACGAAAGTACAAATTTCTGTACATATTAATTTCTCTCAGCCAAACGTTTTTCTTAAGGTACCGTACTAAGTAACCAGCCTCATATGACACATCATTCTACACAATATAAGAAATCACGAAGAAAATCGTCTGATCGCTGTACAAAGACGAGTATACAGACAGACAGCACGCAAAGAGCCACTTCTTCGATAACAGGAATTTTCGAAATGTAGCCCTTGGGGTAAGTAGCCTAATAGATCCTGTACTGTTTCTAGAGATGAACAACGATCGATAAAACGAGACTAACAGCGCCCGCAAAGTCGAAAACCCGCACGGCAATATTGTACTAAGTCGCGTCCTTTACGTAAAGACTGGTTGTGAGTCATCCGAGACTCGACATTGTGATCAAGTCCCGAAGTCAGCAGTTGTTTATACCTGACGGAACTTTTATCTACTTTGGCAACTGTTATATATGTAACTTATAAACAATCAAGTAGCCTATTTGAAACATCTCTACCTTGCAGTGTATAATAATCCGTACCTCAGTCTTTATTTAATTACTAGGCCCTTATTAAAAGGCTAGGGATTTTCTTCTCATATGTTTAAGATCAAGTGGGCAATCTCAAGTAAAAAGATATTAATGTAATGTTTTATGTTTCTTAGAAATGCAAATTTATTTGAGAATTGATTTTTTTAAATTTGTATAACCTTAGGTCATATCATATAATAGAACCAGAATATTTTGATAACTAAGATACTGTTCTGTTTTGTCTTTTTGTCTCATTTAAACATTTATAATGTTATTTATTTCAATGATGTATGTTATTCAAAGTTTCCACGCCGACCAAATGCTATTTCGAGCATGACGAGCGAGACTCGAAGCGCAGCGAGAATATGACGAGCCGAGACTCGAAAGACAAATGCAGCGAACACAGCGAGCGAGAGCGGCAGTTAGATTTGTTCATCTCTAACTGTTTCCTTTTGCCTTTGCTGGAAGTTCCAGGCACATTAGATTATAGCGGAGGAACCCTTATTGTTAAGAGAAATTTTCGCTCACACACAATGCGCAAGTCACTTGCAATCAGCTCATGACTTCCGCTCTAAGTATGGACACAACGATTTTCGGGATTTAGAGGTGATCGCATAACTTTCACGTTTAATGTTTTCGTCCCATTGCTGTTATTATTATTATTATTATTATTATTATTATCGTTGTTGTTGTTACTACTAAAAGGGACATCGCCCATTCAATTCTCATCTTCCACATTTTTTTTTTACCTCTCCTAGGTTGGCATGTCTGACGTTACACGCGCTCTGCGCAATATATGTTAAGTTCAGAATTTCGTCCATTTGTGTGAACTCCTGATTGTATAGTACTGTGGTCAGTTCTCTCGCGTAAAGTCACTGCTATAGTCTTTATGCCAATAATATTCCCGTGTTTTGAGTATAAAAATCCGTTCTGTACTCATCACTTTTGTCTATGGCACAAGAAAAATACTGAATGCCCATGCGATACGTAATATTCTATTTGCTCAATGTTTAAAATGAGGCAATGAAAATTTCAAGTGTTTTGATATTTTATTTTGTTTTATGGTCTAAGCCTATGCCAGTTTGAGGACAATCAATATGATTAAAATTAATCTTGTGCTAACGGTGACGAGTAAGGAAAATTTATTTAATACAAAAATTTATTTATTTATTTAAATTTAAATATACAGAATAAAGAATATAATTACACACAAACAAGAGAAATAGAAATAAAATAATATAATCAATATAAAAAAGGAGATACAGTAGTATTAACAAAATTTGAGACCGAATGAGCAGCGCTCGTGTTCGGTCGCAATTCAGATATAATATTAATAGGCTATAAGAGAATATAAAATAAAATAAAATAGGAAATAGAATTAAAATTACAGTTACAGAAATTATATAATACAATATTAATATAAGAGAAATATAGAAAATAAAATAATAATAATAATAATAATAATAATAATAATAATAATAATAATAATAACAATAATAAAAATAAATAAGTAAAATAAAATAGGAACTAAAATTTAAATTACAGCGGCAATGGAATTATATAATATATAATAGATATAATATAATAATATAATTATATATTTCATGTTGCATTTTGCTGATTGAAAAGTTCTTCAATAATAATGAATGCCTCAAATAATAGGCACATTTGTGGATGAACTGAACTGCCACCCGATGGCAGGATTGAACTCGGGAACCATGTAGAACGAGCAAAGCCGCGTCGCTTGGAGAGGAAGGCGATAACATCGTTATCAAGGGACGCTGTAATTACTTTTTGATCACATATTACTACGTCGGCCCTCTTCAGGCGGTGGCGCCATGGCGTTACCACGGCAACAATTGCGGTTCGGGATTCTTTCTAGCACCATCCGTACTCTTAGGAATCAAAATACTGTAGATGAATCGGTTTTTATTAAATCTGAAACTAAAAGTTGTTACAAAATCTTTTTCTGTCTCTTCAAATTTAGCTTCAGACGGTTTTGAATGTCAAATAAATGAATATACAGTAATTATTATTATTATTATTATTATTATTATTATTATTATTATTATTATGCTGCCAAAGGACGAACCGTATCGCAAACAGGTCGCTGCTATCGGTTTATTATGATCAGTTTAGGGTTGTTTGCAGGCCTACCAACTTTTCTGCATAATAATGCGCAAATCATTCGAAATTAGCTCACGATTTCTATTCTCTCGCATTGACACAATTATCTCCAGGATTTAGAGTTGAATGCGTAACTTTCGTTTATAATGTATTTACATCCTCCTGCTTATATTATTATTATTATTATTATTATTATTATTATTATTATTATTATTATTATTATTATTTATATTGTTATTCTTATTCTTATTCTTATTATTATTACTGTTATTATTATTATTGTTATTATTATTATTACTGTTATTATTATAACTGTTATTATTATTATTACCATTATTATTATTACTGTTATTATTACTGTTATTATTATTACTATTATTATTATTATTATTATTATTATTATTATTATTATTATTATTTATCTTTTGAAGAGATGGAGAAGTTCAAATATCTTGGAGCAACAGTAACAAATATAAATTATACTCGGGAGGAAATTAAACACAGAATAAATATGGGAAATGCCTGTTATTATTCGGTTGAAAAGCTTTTATCATCCAGTCTGCTGTCAAAAAAGTTAGAATTTATAAAACAGTTATATTACCGGTTGTTCTTTATAGTTGTGAAACTTGGACTCTCACTTTGAGAGAGGAACATAAGTTAAGGGTGTTTGAGAATAAGGTGCTTAGTAAAATATTTGGGGCTAAGAGGGATGACGTTACAGGAGAATGGAGAAAGTTACACAACACAGAACTGCACGCATTGTATTCTTCACCTGACGTAATTAGGAACATTAAATCCAGACGTTTGAGATGGGCAGGGTATGTAGCACGTATGGGCGAATCCAGAAATACATATAGTGTTAGTTGGGAGGCCGGAGGGAAAAAGACCTTTAGGGAGGTCGAGACATAGATGGGAAGATAATATTAAAATGGATTTGAGGGAGGTGGGATATGATGATAGAGAATGGATTAATCTTACTCAGGATAGGGACCAATGGCGGGCTTATGTGAGGGTGGCAAAGAAATGAACCTCCGGGTTCATTAAAAGCCAGTAAGTATTATTATTATTATTATTATTATTATTATTATTATTATTATTATTATTATAACGGACTTCTCGTACCAAATTCCCATCTCCCGCATTTAATCTCTCGTAAATTGGCAGGCCTGATGTTTCATGCGTTCTGTGACGGTTAAGAATGACAGAAGACGTTTAGTTCTGTATAGCCTATGGCCTATACGGCTCGACGCTTGATCGCGTGATAAAGAAATTAACAGAGTGGATAAATAAGGGTATAAACAAAAGTAAATAAAATAATAGGAAGTAGGAGGGAGCAAAGTGAACCAATGAAAGTTGACATTTTGAAAGAATAAAACAGAAAGAGCAATAGATAATAAAGATAAAAAAAAATTAGTAAATGAAAAAGGAAGGTGTGACGAGAGAAACAGATAAATAAATCCGAAAATATGACACAGAAAGGACGGGAAAATTGAAAAAGAGATGAAATCGTAAAGAAAATAAATACGAAGAAAGAGATAAGAAAAGAAAGGAAGTGTAGGAATAAAGGAAAAGCGAAAGGAAGGGAGAGAAAGCTAAGGAGAATTAAAGTCTTGAAAGAAAGTTAAGTATATAGAGTTATTGAAAAGTCACAAAATAACTTAAAGTCCTCTATTAACATTAATATTAGAGGAGAAAAATTCGCTCCGGCGCCGGGGATCGAACCCGGGTCCTTGGTTCTACGTACCAAGCGCTCTAACCATTGAGCTACGCCGAAGTTCAATCCACAGCACCGGATCGAATCCCTCTCCTCCAGTGTTTTTCCCTTTGTGGCCTGACTTCAAGTTCGACATGTATGTTGACAGTTTTATATTAAGTAAACTGCCGGTGCTATGGATTGAACTTCGGCGTAGCTCAATGGTTAGAGAGCTGTTAGTGCGACAACGCTGTACAAGTTACCCTTCTATCCCGCACTCACCTCTCGCCTATAGAACTACATCCTGTTTCGTCGCTTTGGAAACTAGTATAGAGGATCCGCCAACTGAACGCACCCACTGGTGCCAGTGCACATTCGTGAGTGTTACAAAGAGAAGCAGTGATTGGCTAATTCCCTCCATCCGAAATCGTCAAAAAGTGAGATAAGGGTGTATTATGCAGAGATATCACATAGGTAGGCAGGTATGACTTAAGCAGTTTCCTAGTAGTTACAAAATATTGAAATCCATCCCCGGATGCCTGCGAATCTCTCCAGTGGACGTATTGTAACTGATAGATACTACGATCATCCCTCGTATGCTGACAAATGTCGACAAAAAGTTATGCCAAGATTAGCATTTTCGTATGCTGGAGTATCTCGTCAACTGAACTTCTCCGACTGGCGCAAGTATATAGCTTTTCAGAGAAGTGATCTGACTATTTCCATCCTACATTGCCGATTCTCGTAACCCATTCCGTGGCTATATATTAATGGCATCAAATGATATGAAAACCAAAACCTTGTATTCGGGAGGTCTGGGATTCGATATTCGGTACCGACTATCCTCATCCTCACTTTGGTGTTATGTAGTTTCCGAAGTTCCTCCAGACGAATGTTTTTTTAAGTAGGTTATTTTACGACGCTTTATCAACATCTTAGATTATTTAGCGTCAGAATGAGATGAAGGTGATAATGCCGGTGAAATGAGTCCCAGGCCCAGCACCGATAGTTACCCAGCATTTGCTTATTTTGGGTTGAGGGAGAACCTCGGAAAAACCCTCAACCAGGTAACTTGCTCCGACAGGAAATCGAACCCGGGCCACCTGGTTTCGCGGCCAGACGCGCTAGCCGTTACTCCACAGATATGAGCAGACGAATGCTGGAATAATACCAATTTGAAGGGCCAAAACCCGACTCCTTACAAATTTTAATTAACTCTTTACCATCACGTCTTCTCATCTATCTCCTATCATTTCCCGCAATAAGCCTGCAACCTATCCGCCGAAGAACGGAACTCGACAAAAGTGTCCTCTGTGAGTACGACGATAAACTGTGAAGAAAGCCGAAAAGAAAGTTATATGGAACATCTGTAAAGCAAGGTGAAAGAGTGTGTTCGTAGAATTAAATTCGTATGTTGAAGGAGACGAGAGAAATCCAAACAAAAATACTCTCATCCACCTATCTTGTTAGCCACAAGTATCATTCCAGTGAACAATCCGGGAATCAAACTCTAGTTCGCAGAATGGACTTTGCTTTTACTATTCAATATGAATAAACTCGGCCCTTTAGTTTCGGCTCCAGAAGTAGCAGACAGACATTTCGAAACAAATACGAGTCTTTCTCCGCCGCCGCTGCAATTCTATCAAACGCTGAAGGTAAAGTTTTTCATTATAAAAAAATTATTTCCTCTTGTATTGTTGTGTAGAGAGGGTACACAGCGGCATAATTAAAAACTAACAAACACAAGACCTGAGGAAAGCCCTCACAACTAAAACGAATGGAATGGTAGTTACATTCCATATTGAAAATACAGAAAAGGATATTGAAACATACAAACGCGTCAATTGTGCATTCATCTGGATGCAAGTGGAAGCACGAATGAACGCACAAAACACTACAATACCCTCAATGTCAGCACAGTGTGCTGTCACCTGTGGCAGCAACAGTGACTCCGAGTGCCAGATAGAATTCATTTGTCAGCTGACTTGAATTTTATGATTCAAGCTCTCATTTTGGCCCCATGTTTGTCCAAAACAGAATATCGTTGATGCGTTTCTTGATATTCGCGTATCTTGCTTTCCATCTGTCACTTGATACGAGGTTTTCCAGATCAAACGTGGCGAATGGTTATGGATTTTTAAGGGCAATAAACATCCTAAGCAATGATTCTTTCGGAAGAGAGCTAAAGCTGGGAGGAATGTGCCCTTTACTTCAGGTTCTCGCTCTATCTCTCTCTCTCTCTCTCTCTCTCTATCTCTCTACCTCTCTATCTCTGTATCTCTCTCTATCTTCCTATCGACTATTTGTTTCCGAACGGCTCTAACTTGTTTTGGTTTACTCTAAAGTTCTAAACATTCGCTAATGGGCATAAATATGAGATAATATACAGGGTGAATCGTAAGTAATGTCCTTAATTTCAAGGAGTTATTCCTTGCGTTATTTAAAACAAAAACGTTTAATACAATTTTGCTCCTTTGTGCTTCCTCTCTGGAAAAAAAAATTATATGAAATATTTCATAAAGTATTTTGGGAAACCTAATGAATTAATTCCCAATATGTTTATTTTATTGAGTTATTTTACGACGCTATATCAACATCTAGGTTATTTAGCGTCTGAATGAAATGATGGTGATAATGCCGGTGAAATGAGTCCGGGGTCCAGCACCGAAAGTTACCCAGCATTTGCTCGTATTGGGTTGAGGGAAAACCCCGGAAAAACCTTAACCAGGTAACTTTCCCCGACCGGGATTCGAACCCGGGCCACCTGGTTTCGCGGCCAGACACGCTGACCGTTACTCCACAGGTGTGGACAATTCTCAATATGCTCAGTCAATTTGATAGAGGAGTATATTATGATAATAAATGACAACGAACTTTAGTTTTGTCCTTTAAATGTGCAAAAATTTGATCCAAACCAATGCAAGTTCTCGTCCCGCAAAGGAATTTTAAACACTAGTGCTCTGTGACTACAATGTAAAGCTGTCTGGAGAGATGCAGCTCGACTGTGCAAAGAATGTGTGAGACAACGATAAATGGAAGCAACATGGAATATGGTTCGGGAAATTTGATTTCTTGTATGTAGTTCACCGATTATTACTTTCAAAATTAAAGTGGGATGGAACTATTTCCAACTTGCTGAAGAAAATGCTCGTAGTACGACGAAAAGAGATTTTTTAATCATTAATTACATTTGTATAATGTAAAATAAGCTTTGCACCGAATATTTAATAAAATTAAATCCAAGAGTTAAAAAATAATCAGCATTATAAACAGTTCTTATCGTTAGTGAAAATCGTGCATTATAATGCCATATTATCGTACTAATTCCGTAAAATATTACCATCCCAACTGAAACGTCATAACTTGTATTAAGAAAGCATAGTTTGTATCATAGATTTAACATTATGAAACGATTTGCCAGTGCTATTATAGCCTATTTAATATACCATTGTTGTCATAGCAACCTCTTTCTTCATAGACCACGATATAAAACTACTCTTCATTACAAATCTCATGTTATTTCTTTATTAATATTGTTTTATAATGCTATCGTTACGTTCGTTTCATAACAGGTACTCGTGTAATAAACTGTAACATTATAAACTTGTTTCATAATATTACCATTTTAACTTTATTCGCTACTTTAACATGACATAAGCAAATCTTATTTTTATTTTTTTTTTGAGTATTTTAAATGTTTTAAAAGTTTGTTTTTATAAACTGAAGCATGCATCATTATTGTTCATGATCTCTAGAATATTCAATTGCAATAGGAATGTAGAAATATTTCTTAATCTTAACCATTTAGTTTGAACGAAATGTGCCTTAATCCTGTGTTCTCTGAACATTTAATAAAAATTAGGTTGTAGAGTTTATTTTAAGTTTTCCAATTACAATTAAAAATATAGTTTTTTTGGAAAAAAAAAAAAAAACATGCCATGCAGAGCTCATAACTCGAAAATTAAATTTCGTATTCCAATAATTTTTACATTACATAGTCTACAGCTACATTGTTGACATAATATGCATAAAACGATTACTAAGAAAAATATACCAGAAAATGTTTAGATATGTTAATGATCTTAAACTTTTACTATCCACAGTACTTGTAAACTGGAAATCACTCATACATTGTAGAGAAAACGTACAGTTCTTCTTATAAAACTAAATTAGTAAGATGTTTTTCAATGTTGTGGGTTCGGAGTAGTATCAGGGGTAATATAACTGAAGGAGTATTATAGAAATAAATTTATGGAAAGAGGTAATAAAAGAATAAATTTAGGAGTGAAGTGGAGAGAGAAAGTTAAATACGTAAATAGAGGACAGAATAGTACGGAAATAGTAAGTGATGTGTTGTAAAATAGAGAAAAGGGAAATGTAAACAAATAATTTCGGAGAAAATAGCTGGAAAATAACATTAATAGCAGGTAGATTTGAGAATAGAGAATAAAATAAATAAATAATATAAATTATTAAGGAAAGGAATACGCAATATTTAATAGGAAAGCGAGAAATGGAAGGGAGACAGTCTAGGTATGAGAAAGAGAGAATAGAATAGATGGGAAAGAATAGATAGCAATTCATTTAAAAAAGAAGAATAGGAAGTAATCAGAAAATACTTGGAAAATTAATTGAATTAATAGAGAAGGGTGGTATGTATTAAAGGGTTGGTGGATCGAAAAACAGAACTGTGGTGGTCCACCATAACTATGAATTGTAAAGTTGGCTAACAAATATCATATCATATATCATATCATATCATATCATATCATATCAAATCATATCATATCATATCATATCATATCATATCATATCATATCATATCATATCATATATCATATCATATCATAACATATCATATATCATATCATATATGTCATATCTCATATCATATCATATTATATCATATATCATATAACATATATCATATATCGTATCATATCATATCATATCATATCGTATCATATCGTACCATATCATATCATATCATATCATATCATATCATATCAAATTCGCAAGAAATTAACGCTTGAATGTTCATTAACATGACTATTACCATATTAACGAAACCTAAACTATTTGAGCGACAAGCAAACTCTATCGTTTTATTTATACCAATGTATTTTTATTTTTAGTAAACATCAAATTTAAGAAAAGAACATTATAACGATTTCGAACTACACTTTTCTTTAAAATATCTCTTTACAATTCCAACTTCGACAAATCTCATTTTTAATCTGTACAGACGATCTATCATCTCTTGAAAAGAGAGTAATAATCCTGACATAGAAGAAATAAATAAACTGAATGAAGACAAATGTCTAAATGCAGAGAGGGCTGAACTCTGCAACTACTGTCCTTGGCTGCGGAGACGCGGAGGAAGAAGGGGTTATAATTCTCGAAAAGACTCGGCGGTCCAGAATCCTAAAACGATTGACGCAGGAGCGATATTCGAAGGAAATTGCTTGAACAAGATTGATGGCTCGAAAAAGAAGAAGATGACGTCCAGTAGAAAGAGGAAAAGCGTAGTATTTATGACTTCCAGCGGCGTTACTCAACTGGCTTGAAATTTCAACGGGAAGTCCTGATTCACATTATGACGGGATTTACGATTATATGTCTACAAAGAAGCCCGTCGACAAGAAATAGCCTATAAATCGAGCATTCATACATTTGTACTTTTAATTCTCATATTCGACGTAAGATTTGTCTCAGCCGCCTTGGTAGTTCAAATGGCAGGGCACTGACTTATGAATGAGGGTTAGGTTCCAATCCTGGCGATGGGGAATTGTGTTTGTGGTAGATAAAGCCATGGTTCCTGAGGAGTTTTCTCAGGGTTCTACTCTTTCCCTTCATAATTACACCGACACTTTCCATTTCAATATTCGTCGTTATTTCAAGAGTATCTACTCGAAACGGTGCAGCTATATGTAGTATTGTAACTGGCATGCAGACGGCACTAGTCTGAGGGCATATAGTAAGCTCTCGGGGACCTCTATCGGGATTTCACAGTACTTGAGCCTACATGACTGAATAGATAGATGATACCACATCTAAAAGAAAGCGGCTATTCATACTCAACTATTTCCATATGGACAGATAAGCAGTATAAGCTTGTTCAAGAAGGCGATGCTCGCCTTCAGGCTCGTCTTAAAACAAAAATGGTTAGTCTTAAAATAAACCTTGTTTAATAGGAGGCTCAATTGACCTCTGGGCCATTTCAGGAAGTTTTGGTAATGAGATAAGTTCCGTCACTACGCAGGATTAAACCTGGGACCTACCAGTCTTTAACAGCTGCTCTACCAACTAACAAGCAAACATTCCATTGGGGGCAGATAAAATTATTTTTCTTCTTCCACCATGTTAATAATGTCAAAACAAGTGCTTATACAAATTTCGGCCACTCGACTATGTAAAACCGAACGGTCATCTAATAAAGCTGTAGGTCCCGTGTGCACATTCACGGCAAGTTGCAGAGCACTGCCCCTAATACAGGGCTGCAGACAAAATTTCGCCCCCGAGTAAATTTGGAGAGAGCACAATGTGCCTACCAGTGGCCTAGGGTCCGTTCCGAGAATCTGTAGAGTAACTTCACGCATATAGGGGCGGAGTCTATGTCGGAGTGTATTGCGGGCAGCATCAGCTCGAGGCCGCTAAGGGGTAAGATGCTAGTGAGTAGAGTAGAGTTCAGATAGAAATGATCCAATCCCTGCAAGCGATTGCTAGCTTCGTTCAACGAACACCTCCCCCCAGAGCGATCATTGGCCCTAGCCCTCCTACATACCACTTGCTCAGAGGTCTCGTTTCGTCTTTCTGCTCTACAGATAGTTGGGACGAACCATAAATGCGTTTGGACTTATTTCAAGCAAACTCTATTCATCTAGGATGAACATCCTACATTTCCTAATCTATTCGTCCATCCATCCATCCACTCATCCAGCCCCTCTTGATAAGTCGATGTGTAATCCAGTAACTTTGGATATTTATGTTTATGTTACACGAAGCGAAAGCTCATAAATATAGCACAAAGTTGGACACCATCAAAATAAATCATGCTTAAATTGGAAATGAATCTTTCATAATAGTTACGCTTTTTTCAGACTATCATTCCATAAATTAACTATTATTATCATTATAATCATCATCATCATATATATTTGTAAGGGAAATTCTGGATAAGTTTTAAGATAAATTCCATCGTTTTAACTTCTCTCATGATTAGGGCCAGGAAGTACATGAATTTGCATGTTTTTCGATTGGCTGTAATTAATTTTTTTATTAATTATCTTCACGAATTCTCAACATTTAAGTTTATGAAATCAAATTTTACGCTACATATATTTGCATATTTTGGCTTTTTCTCATAAAAGTATAGTATTTCATAATATTTATATTATTGTGGCACATCTTGACGTTTAAGCTCATTAAAGCTGAGTTTATCTTGCATAAAAAGGCGCAGTTTGGATTTTTAAAATAAAAGTATCACATTCTATTTTTTAAAACTGGTATTGGGTGAAATTATTACAACTATTTTTACAAGAAAAGTAATGGAAGTTTCGTGGTATACCTAGCGAATCCCAAGGCACAGAAGTATGCTTATTAGTGAAATATCATGGAATATAGAATTTTATTAGTGCATATTTATTGATATATTTTAAAGTTTTTAAAGACATACTTACATGCATATTTAGTAGATTTTTAAGGCATGAACTTCCTGGTCCTACTCATGATATTATGATCATAATATGCACGCTTTTCAATCTGTATAAAATGTTAAATATTCTGTAGGATATAAAGCCAATATCGTAAGTTGTGATAAAAAAAATCTGAAAATTGCCATATCGACATGATTAAAACATCGGAGCTGGAAATCTGCTTCCACGTCAATAGACGGGATATCTCTATCAAAATTCACGATAATCAATCAACTGATCAAAAAGTTTTTAATGGAAAACTGACGAGGAAACAGTTTTTTTTTTTTCTGACCAAGGAAAGTAAGTCATATAATCATCAATCAAAATTCTTATAATAAGTAGGGCGTTGTGGCTCAGCGGTAGCGTATGGAGTTACCAATATTACAAATCTGGGATTGACTGCCAGTGTAAAAAGGGCATATATTTACTTATACAATATAAAATTTTATTGTTGTCCCTTTCTTTGTAATTATGCTGTATTGTCCAAAGCTTTGATCGAAATTAGAAAATACCACTACTTTTGATTTTCGAGGGGTGATGTATATTATGGAATTAGATATGAAAAGAGTGGGCCAATTACAGAAGAAAGCTGAGAAAAAAAAAGTAGATGAGGAGAAAAAGGGCACGAGAAAGGAACTAAAATAAAAATATACATTAAAATAATGATGGAGATGTAGAAGAAAAAGAAGAATGTAATAGTTCAAAAGGATATCTAATAGAAAAGAGGAAAAGAAGACTTGATATGAAGAGAAGAATTCGAGGAAGAAAAAGATGACAGAAATTGAAGATAAGAAATAAAATATGATAAAGATGATGCTGGAGTACAAGAATATGATAGTAATGGAGGAAATTAAATAGAAAAATAGGCAAAGAAGAATTGAGAGGACGACAAAATATGAGAAAGCAAAATTTGATACTAACGGAGGTGCAAGAGAAGAACTACAGTGATAGTGATTTTTAGTTGGTTATTTAACGGCGCTGTATCAACTACGAAGTTATTTATCGTCGATGAGCTTGATGATAGCGAGATGGTATTTGGCGAGATGAGGTCGAGGATTCGCCATAGATTACTTGGCATTCACCTTACGGTTGGGGAAAACCTCGGAAAAACCGAACCAGGTAATCAGCCCAAGCGGGGATCGAACCCGTGCCCGAGCGCCTTAACCGACTGAACCACGCCGGTGGCTCTGATAGTGATGATGGTGAAGTAAAAGAAGTATACGAAATTGATCAAGTAAATACAGAAGGTCGTCGGTTATTTAACGAAGCTGTATCAACTACTAGGTTATTAGCGTCAATGGAACTTACTTAAGTTTATTATTATTATTATTATTTTAGTTTTTGGTTCTACAGAATATATCTGTTATGTTAACAATTAATATTAGAGGAGAAAAATTCGTTCCGGCGCCGGGGATCGAACTAATCGCTCTCATCATTGAGCTACGCCGAAGTCCAATCCACAGCACCGGATCGAACTCCCCTCCCCTCTAATATTAATTGTTACCATAACAAATATATTCTGTAGGACAAAAAAATAATAATCGTTAGTAAATTCTTCTGCATACTTCTGTACAGATTACTGTGCACATTGCTGTGGAATCCCGGCCACCAAGTCGCTCAACTGAGTGCGCTCCTTGTATAATGGAGTTGACTTAATAAAATGTCAACATACATGCCCAACTTGGAATCAGGCCACAAGGAAAAAACACTGGAGGAGGGGATAAAGAAAATGAAATGGAGTCTGAAAGGAAAACGAAAGTGAAAAAAATAAGAATATGAAAAATAATGAGGAGAGTAATATGTTGAAGAAACAAAAGAAGAAGTCAAAGAAGGAAGAGAAGAACAAGAAAAACAACAATTGGTGGTGGAGGTGATGGTGGTGGTGGTGGTAGTGGTGGTGGTGGTGACAAGGACGGTGCTAATTAAACTAAAGCCATGTCCTCAAAATTGTCGCGAAAATTCCCAGCTGGAAATTCTCTCCATTCGATACTTACACTCTGCAAGTTTTCCAAATCTCCAACCGTTACATCAAAACTTTCTTAATCCAATTCCTAATGTCTCTCAATTTCTGAAGCCATAGTCCAAACCCCTCTGCAAGCTCTGACCCATGAGGCGAGACAAGAATATGATATTAAAACCAGATCACTTCTGTTCCACACTCCAAAGACGAACGAGAAGAGTATTTCAAATTGGCGCTAAGATCATGATAATTAAACATGTTATGACGCAACAAAATTCATCTAAATGGTAGAATGACAGTAAAATGAAGGATTGTTAACACTTGAGAAAATTTAAGAATTAAAACCTGTAAACTTGAATACTTTATATCTTGTTTGAGATATTTTTCTGAAAAAAAAATTGTCATTATTATTACTGTTATCATTATCATTATCATTATCATTACTGTTATCATTATTATTGTTCTTATTAGTCTATCATCATCATCGTTATTATTTCTCGGAAACAGCAGGCAGGAGCCAATAAAATATTTCCGCGAAGTTCGGCACCCCGTTGACAAACAATTGAACATCATGCTTTATTAATATATCCAATTACAGCACTGAAACGAATGCCATCGCACTTTAAACCACACACTCGCTCAATGGCGATATATATTAATCACATTACAGGAAAGCGAGATTCCAGCATCACAACTCATTACCTTGACAACGACGTTTAAATATGTCCCACTGATTTTCTGCTCTACCAACATACCTACACAACTGCACCACTCGAACGTGAACACAGGACTGTTTCACTTTCCTTTCCCTGATATGAAATAGAAGATCTTAGTTTACCTATTAATTTACTACTGAATTTTTGTGATCGGAAGTTGAAAAATTACACAGGCCTATTTTTTTAAGTGCTAATGCACAAGTTATTTGGGACGAAACTTTTTAGGCAGAACAAGAGTCGAACGCTGTGAAACAATATTCTGTGACAGACGTTTAAAAAAGGCTTTGCGTGTTGTTGCTACGGGATTATGTACGTTGCTGTGTTATCGCGTAGTACATAAAGTTATTGATATTTGCGGTTTTCCACCAGTTTATACGAAAAAGTTAGTAGAAGTGGGGATGCATCCGGGCAGTGCGTCTTTTGTGTAGTGTTGCGACGTTATACAATCAAAACCAGTGAGTGAAATTACATTGTTGAGAAGCGTTTTGCTATAAAATAAGCCGAAATCATAGGTTGCTGTGAAAGAAAGTGTGTAAATGTAAATAGACAGCCAAAAATTCAGCCAAATACGAAAAAGGGTAGACTGGAACGAGTGTGAGAATGCAGGACAAGGGAAAATACATTTTCTAACCCCTATTCTTCAGTTATGTTACAAAGTGTTAACGATTCAGTAAATATTCCTACACTACAAACAATCAACAAGTGCAATGTCTGATTCAACTGGTGTTAGTGACTTAGTATTATCGCATAAAGACCTTAAATTAAATAAAAATGTTAATAAAAAATTTGGACCAATTGCAGAGCTACCATACCATAAACCAATTTGTTTCATTTCTAAATTCTGAAGAGTGTTGAATATAAAGGTACCGGCATTAAATTTAAACCTAATTTATCGTCTTTCATTACAGAAATATTTAAAATGATTATCATACGTTCACAGCTCAAGATGTTTTACTTTTGTCGCTACAGACTCAGATTTTATCATTTATCGATAGTCAGAGTCTGAACAGATATGGAATTAAAAAATGAGCCGACTCTTGGTAGCAGTCCTCCTCTATGTAGGCAACAAGCTTCGCAAGATTGTCCACAAGTAGCATACTTATAGGCGCTCTTGTTTACTGCACATGCGCAATGCGTTGTATCTATGTAAAATTAGGTGGCCTAAATTTTGTTTCTGGGTCTGTAACAAAGGAAAGGTTACAGGTCTTTCGCAAGATAATTTGAAGTGCTTCTTCAAAGTTTCTAGGCATGCATGGCGTATGGCAGTTCCTCCAAATACGATTTTACGAATATTCCGTTATGGCTCGGATTCCACATCTTCGTATGTTAAAACAGTTTACGCCATGGGCAGATGAGTTGTAATTGAATACAAGAGATTATGAAATGTAGTGTAGTACCAAAAATTATCTGTATTATATTATCCATATCGGTTATGACACAAAATAATATGAAGGGAACAGTACGAACATTTGAATTGTCTTTGCTATGACCAAATTTATCAATGATTATTACAGGAAAAAAATTCGCTCCGGCGCCAGGTATCGAACCTGGGTCAATGGTTTTCTGTACCAAGTGCTCTAACCACTGAGCTACGCCGAAGTTCAATCCACAGCACCGGATCGAATCCCTCTCCTCTATTGTTTTTCCCTTTATGGCCTGACTCCAAGTTCGACATACATGTTGACATATTAAGTCAACTCCCATTATACAAGGAGCGCACTCAATTGAGTGATTTGGTGGCCGGAATTCCACAGTATTATGCACTGTTGGGCGAAGGAGCTATGTAAAGATTAATTTTTGGTCCTACAGAAGATATCTGTTACGGTAACAATGATCCCCGGCGCCGGAACCAATTTTTCTCCTCTAATAATCATTGTTACAATAACAGATATATTCTGTAGAATCAAAAATTAATCTTTACGTATCACCAAATTTTCCTAGAATTTCTTCCTTTGTTGATTGTGATAATGGTTACATACATACATAGTGTTCTGCCCGAAGGAGATCTTTCACTGCAAACCCAGCATTCTCCATCTCTATTTTCTGCCTTCCTCTTAGTCTCCGCATATGATCCATTTATCTTAATGTCGTCTATCATATCTGATAGATATCTCATAACTGCCCCGAACTTTTCTCCCGTTTACCATTCCTTCCAGTGTATTCTTCAGTAGGCAGTTTCTTCTCAGCCAGTGATCCAGTCAATTCCTTTTTCTCTTCCTGATCACTTTCAGCATCATTCTTTCTTCACTTATTCTTTCCAACACAGTTTCATTTCTTGGTATTATCATTATTATTATTATTATTATTATTATTATTATTATTATTATTATTATTATTATATATTATTATCGTTGTTGTTACTGTTCAGTCAACTGCCCGAAGTCAGGCTGAAACCTCATAAGTGACACCAATAAGGTATCAATTTTGAGGAAAATACGTCAGAAGATAGGCTTAATGGGGTAGAAAGGCCAGTTCTTTTTCCCCTCCAAAGCATAGGCCTACATCGCTGACTAGTAACATATTACACTAACCAGATTTAAGATTTATACAAACAATTTGTTCTTTCTCTGACATACATATATCGTCACGTAAGATATACTGCCTGATAATAGATGTACATATCAACCAGAACCACAATGAGAGATATATTATTATTAGTAGTAGTAGTAGTAGTAGTAGTAGCAGTACTGAGTTAATTCTGCGTGCGAAAGGAATGTAACTGCGACATTATCAGTGAATGTCCCTTGCGTCTCAATGCCCCTGTCCTAGTGTGGCTTTCGCTGGCCACTGCTCTGTCGCTGGCCAGAGCAGTGTCGCTGGCTGCCTAGCAGCACCATGAACTTTCCCCCAACAATGCATATAATATAGTGTGTTAGCTGGGAGGCTGGATGGAAAAAAAAATAAATAACCTAGATGGGAGGATAATATTAAAATGGATTTTAGGGAGGTGGGATATGATAGTAGAGACTGGATTAATCTTGCTCAGGATAGGGACCGATGGAGGGCTTATGTGAGGGCGGCAATGAAGCTCCGGGTTCCTTAAAACCATTAAGTACGTACGTACGCACTACTACTACTACTACTACTACTACTACTACTACTACTACTACTACTACTACTACTACTACTACTACTAAAGGAGCAATTGTGCAATACCGGTAGGGGAAACTGAATTACCCCGCTATGACAATAATAACTTAGGCTATATCATCCGTTAAAATACTAATCTCTGATACCTTCCTGTTATCCCGCGTCATAAATTTCGCCTTACACATATTACTTTACCTTTAAAATACTGTCAGCCTAGTAAATTATGACCACTAACAGAAGACCTCCAATTAATTTAGTCATGGTCTAACCAAGGCTAAGGTTTCAGCAGTCTTAACAAGAGTTCTTCCTTAAAACTATGATGGTCAGAATACGTTAACCGCCCAACTCCAACTAATGCCGGTAAATAAACGTTGCACCTCGGTACCATATTCTAACTCTTACAGAGAGATTCTATGTCTGAGAGGTTTTATGCCACCCTGAATATCGGAGAAACTCATATCATAGATTATTAAGGTTGGTGAAAAGTACTTTTTTCCGTATCACACGTAGAAGAGGGAATATTAAAGAAACTCAACAGTTGTCGTATTTGATTTTATCACGAGGCGTTGAGACTTGCTTCCTACAGCGTATTCAATCTTCCAATAACGCAACTGTCATGAATCGTCCACATCACCCCTCAGAATAACTCGACTGCGCAAGGAATCTTGTCTCGAGACTTTTTTATGAACGTCTTCAAAGTCCATATCCTTTGGGACGGAAGAGATGGAGAAAAATTATGGAAGATAAGAGTCAATAATAGGAATGGTAGCAATCTTCTTCTATTTCCAACAAGAATCTTCACAACGAAAGAGGGGAAAATAAAGTACCGAGCCTTCATAGCCAACGTCGTCCCCAAGAATAGAAAGGGAAGGTTTGTCTAAATCAGACACATTGTGTTCCTGCAATAACCACAAAAAAGAATTCCCCTGACATTAATATACTTAACGCTGCTCTCCCTTCACTAACCAGAACCAAATTCCACCCTAAACAATAAAAGTGACGTAAAAAGTTACTGCCTTCCACAGAAAGTAGCGGGCTGTCTTATCGCACACCTACAGGGCGTAATGAAATGTTCCTTACACGACTACAAAAGATGTCATTGGAGCTTTTTACACCTGTTACCATTACACAGCACACATAAACTGACCATATGTACGATAAGGCCGACGATTTGTCATATATTACCTGACATTAGCCTTACAGTTGAGAAAAACCTCGGAAAAAACCCAACCAGGTAATCAGCCCAAGCGGGAATCGAACCCACGTCCAAAAGCAACTCCGGATCGGCAGGCAACCGCCTCAGACGACTGAGCTACGTCGATGGCTAAAAGCATGTTAAGTATATTAGTGTAGTGTATGTATTTCTTCCAAACAAGAGCGAAATTACATTTTATGGTACATTTTATCTTTTTGTTAAAAAGAAACAGATGTACCCAAAGACTGCGTCATACACGAGTTCTTACATTTTTTTCAAATAGTTTAGTCACATCTCATGTTAGCGTTTTTGGATGGAACTTTCTACCATCTGTAATAATAAGACATTAATATATTATTACAAAAAGTAGGCTGCCATTATTTATGTACCGGCTGAGGAGCTGATTCAATCCTTAGTATCCAGGACGTCCTAATATTAGGTCTGAAAGATACCAAAACCTTAAAAGTTGTGTCGTCATCGGTAATTTAGTGATTACTATGTTCACCACTGGATTCGAGGTTCGTGGGTTCAGACTAGCAGAGGTAGATTGATTTTTAATTATCATGATATCAATCGGATGGTAAGTTAATCTGGGAAGACACCATCGATTTTATAGGAGAGGAATTTAAAGATGGCGTTAAGTCATTTTTTGTGCAAATAGAGTTTTGTTCCCCAGGTGAATACATAAGTTAAATTCTATAAGTGGGTGTGCAAGAAACAAAATAATACTAACATTTGTTGTGCTTTATTTGTGTAGAAAATTATTTGCAAAAGAGTACCAAGTTTAATTTTAATTTATCTAACAACTTATTTTTATGACTTAGCCTATCTCCCTTTACCCAAACACCAACGAAACTATGTGTACAGATTACCTTAAATTATATAGACTACGTGTTTTTACTGTATAGTTTAAATTTGAATTTATTTCGTTATCGAAGGAGTTTCATTTATATAACACTACAAGTTAAATGACATAATCAAAATTTTAAGTGAAAATTTAGGAAAACAAGTAGTTGAAAAAATAAAAAGAAATACTTGTATGAAAAAGTTACACAATGAGTTTCAATTTAAAGAAATGCAATATTTATTGAAAATTTATTATTAAGGTAACTTAATTTTGGATATATTTCAATAAACCGATTGTACAATCTCGGTCCATATTTATACAGGGCTCCTATTATACTTACGTACTGACCGCTGGCGCGGTGTTTTGCTTCTCGGTGGCTGGGGATGTCGCAGCTGGTAGCACTCCTACTTTAACCCCGCAACTTAAAACATGGGTAAAATCGTATATAAGATGCTGGAAATATCGGTCGTCCTCCCTCGGCTAAACACACACTGTATCGGGAAAACACATTCGATCAAGTTCGGCCACTAGAATGTTTCTGATTTCACTTGTTCTACCGGTATATAGCCTACGATATTTAACCTCACAATAATAAAAATTCTCAATTTAAGAACAATGAAGAGTAAACAAATTGTGTGGTTTCTTCATCAGTGACTGCAGGTTGAATCGACCCACAGTTCGTCTTCTCTTCAGACCAGACGTGGTTCCACCTAACTGGTCGTGTAAACAATCAAAACACTCGCAATTGGTGTTCTGAAAATCCACATCGTGTGCAAGAAATCCCTCTTCATGATAAGAAACTTGGGGTGCTATGCATACACATTTCGCTAGCCCGCGCTAAGAGCGTGCTAATGTAGTCCCGGCTATCGACTGATTACTTGTACAGGATTCATATCATATCGCTAACACTGGTTTATGAATACGAAAAACGTTAATTAGCTGATCATCCACCGGAAGCCCGCGCTAAGAATAACTATGAATATGGCCCTTGGAGTTTTGTGTGCTGTTAGCGCAAGAGAAATAATTGGTCCGATTTTCTACGTATAGAACCTACTTTGTCTGCTGTAACACCGCGTAGAACATATAAAAAAAGCCTTTTACAACTTATGTGTATATATTCGTCAAAATAAAGAAATTACATTTTTCGTAGTGTCACTCCATCATCTCTATATGTGGCACATTTTGAAATACTCTGGTAGCTATATTTCTAACATAGGATAGTATTTACGTAATATTTGGATTACATTCAAACGACATTCATTATTCGATATATTTTAACTTACAAACAATTAATTTCGTATGTTATAAGCATTTTTATCTCTGTCGCTTTAATTTTATTATTTTTTTAAGTTTTTATTGTTGGGGAATTTCAATACACACTGTAGTTAAAGTATAGGCCTATAGGTTTTTTCCAGCGGTTTCTTTTAAACTTGGGGAAGAGATGATTTTAATGGTTTATGTTTTTTATCTCCGTCTCTTTTTTATCTCTCCCTACAAGTCAATTTAGAACACTCCTGCGGAGTTTAATATGATGTTTTTATCCCTCGTCTGTTATATTATTCTACTACCCTGATTAATTAACGTGCAAATCTCATCCCGTTGCCGTATGCTGAAAGTACGAAAACACATGATATATTATTCTGCGGATTAAGAAAACATTTTGTTATGCTTAGTAGTAATTTATGCTGAAATATTTTATTACACACAATTTCCTGATCATTCATATAGGAGAAAGGCAAATATTTTTGTTACAGGAACATGACAACAAATACTTTACTAACATGTACGAGACTATTAGATGCGGCAATTGTTTTCATTAATTGAAAGCAATTACTCGAATCGGAACGTGAAATAATCGGCAATTTCAATGTTTGTTCGTAGTTGTAATATATATATATATAGGCTACATTTCTCTTAACATATTCGGTCCTACTGACCCTTCACATTTCCGTATTCGGACCAGCAGTCCTTTACTTACATTATTTACAAACTTTACACATTGATGTAACTTGACCTTAATACCTGCTCTTAACTATGTCTTTCATGTCCCTTTACTTTCACTTATCCCTTCTTCTAATTTATAGCACTTATTATCCGACATTCTCTTTTCTTATTCATACTAATTCTTCCCATTTAACTTCATTCCCACCTTTCTCATAACTAGAGCCCGGATGTTAGGCAAAATGCCTTTTTTAACCTGAGTGTGTGTATGAAAGACCTATTAGAGATAAACACGTTTCCACACATTTGGGGATGATAGGCTCAATTTTTATTTTGCCTTTTTTGCCTATTTTAGGTCCCGTTGCTTATTTCAAGGTTAAATGCCTTTTTTAGCCTTTTTACGTCGTTATCGTACATTCTCTATATTTTTAATGCATTTAAAATAAACCACACATAAATTATATCAAAAAAGAAAAGAGAACGGTTGTACAAATTAAAAATGTATATTCATCTCATACAAATATTTGCTGAGAATCTTATTCTCCAGCAATACACATGTTTCCAAGAAGCCGTAAACTTTTATTCCCTACTGATTCCATCTTTTATGTCACTTAAAAACATTTTTAAACAGTACAACTCTCAATGCTCAGATCACTTCGGGGTTTACAAGCGAAAGAAAGGGGACAAGGCAAGTATTAAAAGCAAGTCTCCAGGTCCCGTTACTGTTGTCGCTTGCACGCACAAGTCACGCGTACTTTGAAGTCTCTAATCCCTTCTCACACCCCTCTTTTTGAGATAATACACAGTCGGTTTTTCCCGATCTCTGAAAGGAAGTAGAGACAGTCCTTCTGAAATAAGTAGTTTTAAGTTTGCTCCAATCACTTCAGTAGAAGTAGAAAGATCTTTTTCCACCATGAAAAACGTTCTCTCTGATAGGCGGCTCACCATGACAGTTGACAACTTAAAAAAGCATCTTATTGTGACATGTAACCAAGGAAAGTGAGTACCGTATGGGATAGTTTATTAAGTATTTGTCTATTTTTTTTGTCTGTTTCCATGAATAATAAATGCCTATTTCACTGACTATTTTTACTATTTTAGTGTCTATATGCCTGCCTATTTTAACCTAAATAAATGCCTAAAAATTCGGGCTCCACTTCATAACTAAATAATTATTTCCTTTAAATAACATAATTTAATTTTAAACTTACCTAATATAAAAAACTTAACCGTTGTTGATTCATTTCAGGAAAAAAAAAAAACTTATTATTAAATTCACTGTAGAAACACTTCCAACATATAATCATATTAACACTCGTACTCAAAGAACATTAGTTCAACTTGATTTGTAACTTCGGTCCTAGAATCCACTGTTTAAACAAAAACAAGTCCATAAACTTGAGAAAGTGCATCCGTTCAACTCAATTTTTCTATTATATAATGTAGTTTGCAATATGATCTAACAGATTTCTCACTAGTTCCGGAATTAAACTTCGTCTTCTTCCATCAGAAGTTCTCAAGGCCTGTGGTAACCGCGACAATGGTTCGAAGCTCGCTTAAATAACACTGTACAACATGAAATTTGTCATTTATATAGAAATATGTGTATTCGATGTATTTTGTGATCGCGAAAACTAATCTGCAGTTAGTTTTTGTCCGGCACGTACTGTTTTTCCAAAATAAAAAGTTATTTAATGTTAGTGAAATGTTGCACTACTTTCACTTTATGGGAAGCAACATGTCACTGAAGTACACTTTCTTGACAGCCAGCTGGACTTCTTTCCAAAAAAAAAATCTTGGTGCTGTAAGCGATGAACACGGGGAGAGATTTCATCAAGAAATATTTGCCTTCGAAAAGTGCTTCAGTGGAAGGTGGAATGCAAGTATGCTGGCTGAATATTGCTGGTCACTCATCAGAGAGATTGCAGAAGCTGTTTACAAACGTAAAAGATCAAAAAGGACATTTTAATTTGTGAATTTTGGCCAAACAAAAGTTGTTTTATGTGCTAGTGTAACAAATTTGTGTAAATAAGTGAAGTGCGTGTATCATAATAATGATATGTGTTAGAATATTTTGGTTTTCAGAAATGAAAACCATTTACAATTACATAGTTTCATCTAAAGGACAGAAACAAAGTTTAAATTTGTTGTCCAGTGTAATTTATTTCTGCCGGTTCCCAGTGTATTTTCTTGTGTTGTTTTAGAGGATCAAAATTGTGATTATCTTATATTACGTAAATTACACCACATGTCTATATAGTGTGCAAGACCCAAATTTTCTACAAAGGCAAAAAACAAGTTTCGAAATGTTTGAAACCTAATTTCTGATTGAAAAGTTTGTCGATTCGTTTCTAAGTTTTGTACATTACTTTCTTTCGTGATGCGATATTATTTATTTTAGTAGTTAGGTCGTTTCAACCTGTACGCTCTCAGGAATAGCCTGTAGTATAACCCCCAGGCTGGAGGACCACGGTAGTTTTGTTAGAATAAATTACTATTCTTCCCTTGTCTGAAAGTTTCAGCTGTTAGATGCTGGAAATTCATTTTAGCTCTACATTTTCTTAAGTAAAGAAGCAGCAAAGGATATATTGGCTAAATTTTGGAAAGAAAAAAATAATTTATTTGAAACTGAAATCTTGAGTGATTTTTAACATTATTATGATTATACAAATTGTCTGCTGCTTAATTTTATGATTCACTAGACAGACTACATAGCATCGATGAAGTCATAAAATTTTTTACAGATATAAGAAAAAGACTAAGAAGGAGTATTACTATGTCTTCATTTTAAAATACGTAGGCCTATCAATGATATCCAAAAATGAAGGCGAACTATTAACTAATACTTAAATTTAATTAAAGCAATTCCGTTAAATGCATCATACGTTATTATTTTAATACAAAAACAAATAAGTATGCACTATCTATCTTACACTGTCTAGTAAAAAAGTAAATAGCATACTTGAAGCGTTCTAGAAGAAAACGGACATATAACGGCTGTCCACCTATCAGGATGATCCGGAAGTCTCTTGCCGTCGGCAAAGCGCTGAACTTCTCCGATTTATCTATTGTTTTCAAAACTTATTTTACTGATATAATTACATTAATTCCTTAATTATATCGAATTTTATCATATTACACAATCATGCACAAAGATAACATGTTAAACTAGCACCACGCATCAACTCAACTACGAAACAAAATTGTTTGTCAGCTAACATGACTCGCGCCGCCCGACTGTGATTACGCCGGAAATACATTTCGACTAGTTTTTTTTTTCTGTACTCTATCCAAGAAATAATAATAGAGTCTAACTGCATTTAATATAAAAACTCAGTAGCCTATAACACTTATTTTTTTCTAGATATTTATTTTTTGTACTATTTTTCATAAACAAATCAAATATAAAAATTACTAATGTCATCATAATTAAAAACAAAACAAAATAATAAAAATGTCAATAGATCATTTAGATAACACAAAAATAAAAATGAACAAGAATAACATTTTAACGAATTTAAATTGATAGATGTTACAAAACTAATGTCATTATTATACAGTCTGATCCGTTTGGGTATGCATAATATTAATTTATTATTATAAAGCTATTATGATAGTAGGAAAAATTTCGTGCTGGTTATATCATTATGATTAAAAGATGGAAGTTTCCATATATGACAATCAACAATGCATAATTTGAAAGGACAAATGAAAATCGTAGATGAATAAAATGGCTACTACAAATCAACAATGGGCACAATGTGTTCTTTGGTATGCTAAATTTGAGAGTGTTAAAAGAGTTCAAAGGGAATTTCGACGTGAGTATGGTGTGCGTAATGTACCTAAATACCGATTCCATAATGTTGTGGTATCGAACATTTGTAGAAACAGGTTCTGTGTTAAAAAAAAAAAAAAACATGCAGGTGGTCGCAGGCGAAGCTTCGTGTGAATCATTCGTTTACGATTCAAGAAAGTACTTGAAATCATAGACTGGGATGAGTTCTGAACAAACCGTAAATGAATTGCTACAAGCGATTCGCAATAACTGATTGAATCGCTGAAAAAGAATCGTGTTGTCCAGCTCCAGTTTTAAACTCCTTATAATATAATATTATGAACGAACTTCCCATTTTCGATACTATCAATAGTCGCCAGAATTATCGATAGGTCTAGTATTGGAAACAATTTGATTATCGATAATTTCGATAGTTGAAGTCATAACTATCGTTAGCACCGACAGTACTGTCGACTATCCCCCAGTACTTTGAACAATGGTTCTGGTGAAGATATTGAGACGTTTGTTTTCCTCTTCATAGAGTACAAGAAAGACAAAGCAGAATCATGAACTAGCATGTGAAGTATCCAAGGAAGCTTAAAGACATCCTACGAGTGAGCAAACAACAGTCCTACAGTAACAAGATGCAGGCTATTTGGCCTAAAGGTGAAAGATGGAAAAAGAAAAGTTGTTATTAGTAAAGAAGGTCTCTTTAATCTTATCACAGAGAATATATTTGCTATGAATTAGAAAAGAAAAAGCTATTCACCGATATCGTTCTGTACATGAAGATTATAGAAAACCACGAGAAACGCTTGAGTCAGCATATTACGCTAGAATAACGTGCGAGTACAAACACCAGTTTATTCATCTTCCCACAGATTCATCACCGGATCCAAAAAGCGCTTATAGTAAACGTTGCTCTCTATGGAAGCCACACGGAATGGCTTCTCCGGCATGACTTCACCAGCGAGGCACGAAGTGTGTTTAACCAAGCCACGGCCTGGACACTAGAGACTAGTTTCTAAATTTCCTCCCCTAAAGTCAAACAACCCCTCATCACCACTCTGTTGTCCCTCAGCTTGGTAGTCCATTAATGCACCCCTCTCCTCCAACGCACCCTACCTACCCCCCCCCTTCTGCAAGCGAGAATCGGTTGGTCTTCCATTTGCTAGACTATGCATTAACAGGGTTTCAGAGAATTAAATTTGCAAAATAAAGTTAAAAGAGCGTCATTAGAGAAGAAAGTTGCACTATAAAACTCTGCTATTTTACTTCATAATTTGACGTGAGGATCAACAAATATTTGTGCAGGGGTGAAAAACTCACCAGAAAAAAACAGATTTTATACCGTTGTGGAGAAAATTTATATCCCACAGCTTTATTATACATCAAAGAGGTTCATCGAAGAGAAATTATTCTTTCCATAGTACTAACCACAGTCTACTATATACAGTCGCGAAGCTCAATATGTAGTAAAAATGCAAACATGGGTAGTTGCCCACCACTAGGATCGCTACTATCGCCTCATCATCGCAGATCTCTCTCCTAGTAGACGACAAAATATGTTACACTTTCGTTGTGTTCTTTTAGAAATATTAACACCTTCTTTCCATTATTGAAATATTAAATGCATAAAGTTAATTTATTATTTTAATGAAGTATATTAAATTCCACCATAAACTCGAAGATACCTGCAAGAAATAGGTTAATATTATTTTGGTTTGTGCAAAACAAACTGAAATTTACTATAATCGCTTCACTCATTCAAGATTATAGCGATAATTAACTATGAAACCAATAACTATTAATTTGCATTTCCCTTTACAACAATAATAATGGAAATATGAATTAACGGAGTAACTTAGGTGTACCGGTACTTGTAGTGTAGGCTTACGTAGTTAACAAAGTGGGATGAGGTTAAGCAATAATAATCACACCAGAATTGGAAATAAAACGTGATCAATAAATTTTATTGCAACAGACTTTTTCTACGTCTCTAGTAAAGTAACACATAAAAATACAACAAAATTAACAGCTATAATTAAAAACATATCCTTTGAAAAAAAAAAAAAAAGTAAGCCTAAGCAATAATAATCCCACCAGAATTGAAAATAAAACGTGATCAATAAATTTCATTAAAACAAACTTAATTTTTCTACGTCTCTAGTAAAATATTATTATTCCAATTATTGTATTTTAGCCATTAACATTTTCATTACAACCAATAACGAACATTTCACAAGCATCAATGTGAAATACGCAACGAGCTAGCACTCGATGCAAATACGACACAGTCCAAAGTCGACCGTGGACAGTCTATTGTTTCTAGTTGCTAACCGCTTGGAGCGCTTTATCACGAGATTTGCAAAAAATCACCTCAAGCTTCGCGACTGTATATAGTAGACTGTGGTACTAACTATGTACATGCAAAGTCCCCAATCGCCTTTATGGCGTGCTTAGGTCATCTTTTGAATAAACAAAGCCTCCTCTTTATACTATATATATATATATATATATATATATATATATATATATATATATGGCTAATGTTATGACACGATCAAGATGTTATTACAGTTTTCGTATTCTGTTAATGTAGAAGTGGAAGTCAATTATCTAATCACTATACAAAATTCCAACATTAAATTAATTCAGGATATAAATGGATACCTCAAAAACTTATAATTACAATTTATTACTTTTGAAAAAAAGAAGGAAATGTGTTTGTAGTTGTTAAAATCAATTAATGATTTAATGTTTCTCATTTATGATGTCATTTATTACTACATATTCTAAATTACTCATAATTGTACATGTATGGATTACAACTTTTGTCCTTCTAGTTTTAAGAAAATAATTGTTTTCTAAAAGAAGTTGGTACGTGAATCACTGTTGCACTGACTACATCAGACCTGCAGAACTGTAGCTCCTGAGAGCTACTGCTTTCCTCTCCTTTCTTACCCCACCCACCTTTTCTACCAGTGCGGTCATGACGTTCTAGTTACGCTCAGCTGCTTCAACATTATTTCTCGCGGCCGCAGGTATACAATACGCTATCAAGAATTACAAATGAACAGATAATAAAATCCTTAGGAACATACCTTTAGAAAGTAAGAGAAAAATGAATGAGAGAAATAAATAAATTAAAAGACATGTAAAATAAATTTTAAAATGTATGTGTGCATATAATGTAAGAAGGTCTCCCTATGTATATATCGTCCTATTACTAGTAAAGCCGATTAAATCCACTTTTTGTGTAAAATAAGTTAAATACAGTCACCGACTTGTCTTTCCGTTCTCTGTATTCTACTAAAATGAAATAAGTCCAAAATTTTGCATGCAGGCAACAAACCAATTACTTTATTTGAAGAATTTATTATGATTTTGGTGCATTAATAAAGTTTTAAATCCTGTTTTTACAAAACTTGTATTACTTGTCTTAACTCGTTTTATTAATAATAGGACGATAAATAAATTGTACGTTGATAAGTGAGTGATAGCTATATGACCGGATGTCAATGCTGTCATTCAACATTGTAACGCACTCCAGCCAAAGAAATAAATAAGTAAATAAGTAAGAAAGTAAGAAAGTAAGTAAATAAGTAAAAAGTAAATAAATAAGTAAATAAATAAACAAGTAAATATGTAAATAAATAAATAAGAAAATAAGGAAATAAATAAATAAGTAAGTAAATAAGTAGGCCTAAATAAGTAAATAAGTAAGTAAGTAAATAATTAAATAAGTAAACAAACAAACAAATAATACGCGTACTGCAGTTTAAAGAGAAATGCAACATGGCAAAATCTAAACCCGTGAAGGAATACTACTTCCAAAGGAAATGGGAATATGATTATTTTGTCGTTGAAGACGAAATAATTGCTTGTTTACTGTGTCCCATCCAATTTATTTCTACTCGTCATTTCAATATTAAACCACAT
This sequence comes from Periplaneta americana, assembly GCF_040183065.1. Classification (NCBI taxonomy): domain Eukaryota; kingdom Metazoa; phylum Arthropoda; class Insecta; order Blattodea; family Blattidae; genus Periplaneta; species Periplaneta americana. Next base: position 64,942,245 of record NC_091132.1, on the reverse strand, counting down.
TTCAACAAAGCCCATATTAAGAATTATGAAATGCACAAACTTTCGGGTAAATTCATTATTACGAACTTTATATTGATTATTTATTTATATGCTGTTAAATTAAGGACGTCACTCGTTGTGTTCATTTTGAATTGAAATTAATAGTGACTTTCAAGGTTCATTACTTAAATGTTATAAATTTATGGTTCCGTACGTGGTGATAGGAGGAAAGTTTTCGAAAATCTAAAACAGGTTAGGTGCAAAGAAATCTCAAAGAAACTACCGACAGGAAATCTAGCATAATTGTAAACCTTGAAACGAGATAACGCATTATAAAAACAATGAATTTATTACAATCCTTTTTGAAAATTACATGCCGCCACTGATCGGCCAGAGAATGTAAATAACTCTACGCGGAAGTCAATCATCCCCAATAGAAGTGGAGTGAGGCTGGCGTCATACTTCCCCTACTTACGAGTTCGGCAGGCCTGTAGTGACTATATCAACAAATTATTTTACAATAAATTATGATAATATTTTAAAGAATTGTAATGAAGCTTTACTTTATGTGCAATTTTATTTCATTAAAGCTAGAAAAATACTTTCAGATATTAAAGTTTCAAGGCGAAAGTTACTTACACAAAGTTCGTGTTCCTTCACGAATCAAATAGGCCTATGATGTTTTGAATAGAAAATGGATACAAAGAAATTAATAATTACAACTACACTTTTTCAAACATTTTGTTTCATACAAACGTTTCTCAACTTTTGTTTTTTCTACTACCTAACATTGTCCTGTAAGAAGAACAAAACACAAGAATATGATTGTTTCCTACTATCCTCCATCCCCATTTCCAGTCTTTCTGATATATAATTCAGGATATGTAGAAATTAAATTTTGAAATTTACTAAATGCATACCAACGAAAGGTGTACATACCCGCTTAAATTGGTCTTGGTAGTAGAATATGTAACCTGAAAGGTAAAAAAGCCAGTTCTCCACCTTGAAATAATATAAAAACTGCGTTTTAATTGGTAATAAATTGCAGATGTGGATTAATAATCCTAAAGCCAAAGCTGCTTCTTAAAAATCCCCGCGCTCGTGCCACTATCGCGGCTGGATGTCGCGGGCGTGACTGGGTTGCGTGTAAATTAGCGCATTAAATTGAACGTGGTCTCACATCTGCACGTAATGATTGGAACCACTGTACCGTCAACCAAGGAGTTCCGGAGTCGCCCTCCAAATTAAAGATCCGCATTCGGTTTTCCGCACTAATTGAGACTTCAGGAAGAGGAAGAAAAAATAATTTGCAGAGAGCTATTCACATTCAATTACAAGGCCTTAACCTTTAGCCTATAATGAGACGGAAAATGAGTTGAAATCCACTAACAAGCAGTATAACTGAAATATGAGCATAAAAGACTTACCGGAGGAAAGGAAACATACGCGTTACCTAATGATTTGCTTGATTTCTGGTTGATTAAATTTTGCTCGCTTCGATAAGATGCACCAATGAAGCTTAGGTAAACAATTGAAAATGTAGAAAGATCTTTCCAGCCAATTTTACTTGCCTGATAAGAATAAAAACTCGTTCGAACCAACAGGTACTTCACAAATATGAACATAGACCTATGTGCATAAAATACTCTACAGAGAGGTCACAAAGTGGGCGTACATCCCACGTATTACGACACTACAATGGGTATGGTTGATTGATTGATATGCACATGTAGGTATCTGATAGTTTAACGATCCAAGACATCGGTAGCCTATGAAGATCTTCACTTTCATAGCACAGCTGAATTCTGTGCCATGTCCTGGCAGATGATTTTCGGAGATAATCAAAAGTCACTTCGTTGAAGATATCTTACACAGCTGCTCGTAATTGTGCCGTTGTGTTATAGCGGTGATTTCGCACTTTATCCTTGATGAACCCCCAGAGAGCATTATCAGGTGTTGTGAGGTCGGGACTTCGTGAAGGCCAGGCAAAAGGACCTTGATCATCTGCAGATCCTCTTCCAATCCACCGGTTTGGAAAGGTTGTATTCAGGTATCGGTGCACTTGCTATGCGAAGTGTGCTGGCGCTCCGTACTGTTGCAGGACCACACTGTCTTCGATACCAGCTTGTTGCAATTGTGACATCAATCGGTATGGCGTCTTTCATGAAGCCAAACCGTTGTCACTAATCTTTGTTTGATGGTAAATGGACTCTGGTCAGCCATGTTTGTTTATAACTGCATCCTTTCCTCCATTTTGTGAAAGCACCTCCCAATCTTGTACCGTAATATACATTACCCTTGAAACTAAATGAAAAGGTATTTTACAAAAAAAAAGTCAAATTAGTGTAATTCTGAAAATGCTGAGAAGAGAACCCATATTTATATGACTTTTTTACTTAGAATGTCTTCGGAAATAAGCTCGATATGTAGCAGTAACTCTTCGTGAATCACCCTGTATATATAATTTCATTTGTGACTACTGTTTAGAAAAAAACATAGTTAACAGCCGATTTTGAGTAAATTGACATGTTATTGCTTTTAAATAAAGCCTCTTACTTAATTTCTTTACTAACCAAGGTTATATTTAAAGTTAATCATTCTAGTTGAATTCAGTCGCAGATGCTGAATATAAAGAAAATCCTTCCAATAGTTCAAAAAATTCCAGACGGCATATCACAAAACACTTCTGTTTATCAGGCATAGGCTTATTGAAAAGGTTAATTTAAGTGAAAATCTAGGGGCAGACTTTTTGCAGCACTGCATTATACTGAGGCATGTTAACGGACATAATTATCATAATAATTTGTCTCACACCGTAGCGTCGTGGTCTAAGGCACCATGTCTGGACTCACGTTACGGAATGAGCGTTGGTTCGAATATTCATGTGGGAAGAAATTTTCTCATGAAATTTAGGCCAGTGTATGGTACTGCTGCACACCCAACATCGTGAAAAATTTGGGAAGCTACAGTAAGCAGCGAAACCTTGCTTCGAAAACCAGCTATAATGTCTGGGAGGTAGGGAGAGATCATTGTGCTGACCACACGTTATTCCAGTACAGATTGGATGATCGTTAACCTCTGCTGAAGGACGTGGACGTGAGGCCAGCAATGGAGTAGTCGGCCTTGTTCCTTCGGGGACCGTAGCACCGCGGATAAAAAATATAATTTATCATCAATTTTGTAATAGGATTATAAAACTATAAGTAGGTACAAGAATGTATTTATGTTAGGCGATCGCATAGTCCGAACTAAGGCTGTTCGTTATCCATACACCTAACCATACAATACCTTAACACGAATGTCTGATAGACCTCCGCAAATGTTAAAACCTAACTGTGAATCATAGACTGTCAACCAAAACAATATGTTACAAGATTTTGCAAAGGTTTCCAATATTTTAAAGAATATGTCGATCTTGGTTTCAGTCAAGAATCCAATTGCATAAGCGACTTTGATCGGCTTACATAAAAACCTTATTTAAATTGCAATTCAAATCCAAAGCATCAAAGCCAAGGATTTCAGCTATCAATCACTTTCAGCTTTCGCTGGAAGACTGACTAGAATTTGATGTCAGTTATATATGCAAAAGTGTCTATCACTTCAACTCTAAGTGGTACAAATTTACGAATCTGTGATTCAGTGGTGCTTCATTCCATAAAATTAATTTCTGCATGCATATTGTCAGCTATGAGTTCTAGTCAAACGCAATTTTATTTCTCAATGACTACTAAACTTTTGCACACATTACAAGGACAACATTGATGTTTTAATCGGTTATTTAACAACTCTGCATCAACTGTAAGAGTACCTAGTGTCGCTGGAACTGGTGATAACGAGATTATTTCCGCGAGATGGTCCGAGTATCCGTTATGAGATTACCTAACATTCGCCTTACAGTTCGGAAAATCATTGAAAGAAAACTGGTACTCGACTCAAGTGGAATTCGAACACACGACCAGGCCCTTTGGAAAGACGAGTCTATTTTGCTATAGTGGTGTTCGGAACATAAATTAAGGGGACCGGGTACTTCCTATATTGATAATGTTAAATTTACAAAGTTTAGGTGCGCTCAGCTCTTAAACTATTTAAGCTAGAAAGTTGAAATTTTACCATTTTTTGATACCCATATCTGTCTATTAAATACGATAGAATTACTGTTACTCAAGTTTGCTATTTTTCCTTAATTTCTTTCCCCAAATGTTTTTTTTTTTCAAAATATATATCTTTTAATTTCAAGTTTTCATATGATGAAGACTATTTTATATTTAACAGAAGAAACACATGACAGACAATAACTAATAAAAAAAATGTGATTCTATCTTTAACAGTTTCAGCACTAAGCGTACTCAAAGTTTAAAAAAAATATCGAAGGGAAAAATTGACAAAGTTCTAAGTGAACAATTTCTGTTGTTGTTTACATTCACAAAACTATCAAAAAAAAGTATTACGTCCCGATGGAATTCAAATCATTTTAAATTGCAAAATATTAATTTTGAAATATCAAGGAATTCGAATACGCAAAAAAAAAAAAAAAAAAATCGTAATTTCAACCCAATCCAGCTTACTTGGTCCCTATAAAATTATGTGACCAAATTTTGTGGACAAATAACTGAATGAAGGAAAAAATGAGGAGTTTATGTAAAATTACGCGGAGTTTCATATAATATATTTTTTTTATTTCTTAAATCTATAAAGATTTATTTAAAATGTTCATTTTTTATGGTTCTTCTTAACTTTTCCATACAGAATAAACGGAGAGATCGCCAAATCACTCAATGAATGGTAGAGGAGAGAAGTGTAATGTAAAATATACGTGGGGTTCATGTGGTATTGCAAACAGATCACGTGGCAGGTTCAAGTAGTGTGAGAGCTCCACGGCAGATGGTAATTTGTCTTACTCGAAGGTTTGCCGTCCAACTGAAGAAATGTAGAAAAAAAAAAAAGAAGTGGGGAAAGGTGGGAGCAATACCGAATTAGCAACTCGTGTATAGCTACAATAATATTCTTCAGAATTTAATTGTTTTTTTAATATACAATCATCACCAGGCTTCGTTAAAGACTGAAGTTAAAGACTCATTGGGTATATAGTACGCCGAACGCAGGTAATGCAACGGATAAAGATAAAAACAAACAGGTAGTCGCTGTACAGTCAACTCTCGACATTTTGAAGCTATACTAGTAAACACATGCTTCAGCCATGATGTTCATTTTCATCGTGATCTTCGCAGTGAATAATAACGTGCATTCGTAAGTTACGGAACTTGAACATATGCGGATGTCACTTGAAATTATTTTATCCTCAACCATGCCGAAATGTAGTAATTATACACCTGGTAGCAGTCCTTTAATGTATGTCATTAAAGTACACCTACTCATTAAAGTACAGGTGTTCAGCCAATGACAACTCAGCTTACAGGTGTTCAGCCAATGACAAGTCAGCTTTGTACCGTTATAAAACCGCAAGTATCGATTATTCTCGGATATGCAATCGAAAGAGAATTAGCGAAAAGTCACGGAGGCTGGAAATCCAATACTGTCGCAGAAGGTTATGTTCTGTTACTATAATAATTAGCGTTAATTGTAAATAATATTCAAATAAATTCAATTTGTCATCTCGTTTTTCAATGTCGAATTCAATAATCAAGGTTATATAAAGTTTAACGGGATTACATCAAGGTCAATGACATTATTGTTCCTCGGAAAAAAATCAATACTTTCGCTTCTGCGCACATCTCACAATTCACGACTTAGAACAAGGTCACTTCCGATCTTGTCAGATGCAAATAAAATGTATACATTTGAATAATTTCAAGTTAGAAATATGGTCGAGCATAAAACTTCGTATGAAACTCGCCTATAATGGTAATTAAGAAGCTCGTATGAAAATTATGAAACTCGCTTGCGCTCGTTTCATAAGCATCTATACTCGCTTCTTAATTGCTATCATTATAGGCTCGTTGCATAATGTACTATTATACTGCCAGAAATTATTTCAATAGCACATGACGTTATTGGTGTATGATGTAGTACATGATATTTCTATTTTCTGATATTTTTTCATGTTTCATTAGGATACCTATTGCATATATCGCTCATCACTGTAAACCCACTAATTCTCTATATACTTTTCTAGAAATTCCCTAAAATGTAGATCATTTAATTTATTAATTGAGATGTTGGCACTGAACATCGAGTTAATGCCTTCATCATTTTGAGATTTTGATCATACTGGTTCTTTTCGGTCACGTTCAACACACTGTCTGTGCATTTGGTATTGCAGTGCCTTTCAGTGCACTGTTTTTTGTCACTTGTACGTTTATTTTACACAATTTATATGTAATGTTGTCTATATTGACAGTGAAAATATTAATTTAAATATTCTCAACTATGCTCTGCAATATTACACGATTGAGCGTCTTACCTAAGGCATTTTACCTCTGCACTGAACCTTCAATCAGCCACAAAGATGCAGTTATTTAAATAATACGACTAGTAAGAGCAGTGATCGATAAGACTACTCACTATGATTGCGTCCCGATTTTGACTTTCTAGAGGAAGATGCGTAACTATTTTGTATACGAACGTACCTGTACCTGCGCTGTGACGTCACATATACTTCGAATCAGGCAACCTCATTCCAGTTTATAGGTAGCTGGAATACGAAGCCTAATCATCACTATACTGTCTCCAGATCAACTCTACTGTTAAAAATGTCGAGTAAGACGATCAATAAGCCAAATAAAATTCATGTTAAGTATTTAAATGTTAGAAACTGCTCTAAAGAAATAAAATAAACTGACAATACATTTACATTCTCGTTAAGTTAACATCCTGCTGTGTTTAGAGGTGGAGTCAATTTGACTAATGGAAACAACCCAGCTGTTGCTGTACATATTCAAGATGAGTTTAATTCACGGTAGCAATTAAAAGTGGATTACACGGAAAATTATTAACATTGCACAAACAAAGACGAGTAAATCAATTCACTTAACGAAACAGCTGACCAGAATAAACCAAGGAGAAAAACAAAACGTGAAGCAGAAAGAAGATACTGCTGACGAAGTATTATGAAAGTGGCTAAGGTTAGGAACATAGACAAGTCTAACGGAAGAAATGCAAGAGAAGACAAGATAAGAACAAGCAAAGGAACGAAACGACTACCAGATATTAGTGATTGTGAGGATAGAATAGGTAGGCTTTGGAGAGATTATTAAATTGCGAAATGGAGGACAGAATAGTGAGAAGGCTGGAATTGGTGAGGAAGATGAGTGCTAAAAAGTGAGTGCTAGAAAGTCAGGGGTGACAAAAGTGATAGAATAAGAATGGAGAGGAAATTGTTAAATGTAAGAAGATAATGTAAGAGTTTAGTAAGATAGACATACAAACAATAGATAATTGAAGTCAAAGAACATCTGAACAAATGAGAAGTGGAAGAGAGAGAAATTGGAAGTGTAATTAAGTGAATTAGATATTTAATTTAGTTCAATGTTGTGAGTTGGGAGTAGCATCAGGGGTACTATAACTGCTGGAGTATTATGGAATAAATTTACGGAAAGAGGCAATAAAAGAGAAATTTAGGAGTGAAATAAAGAGAAAGAGATAAGTACGTAAATAAATAGGGGATAGAATAGTAGGGAAATTATAAGTGATGTAAGTGTTATAAAATAGAGAAAATAGAAATGCAGACAAATAATTTAGAAGAAAATAGATGGAAGAGAATGATTAAGAGTAGGTAGATTTGAGAATAGAGAACGAAAAAAAAATAATGCAAATTATTATTAAAGAAAGGACTATGCAATATTAAATAGAAAAGCAAGAAATGGAAGATAGACAGTCTAGGTATGAGAGAGAATAGAAAAGGATAGATAGTGAAGAATAGATAAAAATTCAGTTAAAACAGAAGAATAAGAAGTAACCAGGAAATGCTTGGCAAAGGAATATATTAAAATCAAAGGGTTATATACATGAAAGAGATGATGGATCCTAAACAGAAAAATAAAGGTCCACCATGTACACCGTTGTGGCTGAGGGGTTAGCGAATCTAACTCCGAACCCAGCGGTCGGGGCGAGTTGCCTGGGTGAGGTTTTTTCGGGGCTTTTCCCTCACTCCTATGGATGAATATCAAGTAACTTTACCAGGCGATTGGAACCCCACTCATCTTCGCCATTTCCTTTCCTCTCCTATCATCCTTTCATTCATCATCCCGTTACTTCTTCTGGTTTTCAGATCGCTCTACAGGCGGCCCTCCGAAGCTGCTGGCGCCCTCGACCGGCCTCCGTGGATTGTATTCATGGGATGATGGATAGCTTCTACAACGGAACCCGATGCAGACCTTCTCGGGGGAGGACTTCCGCCTCGGACCGTTAAGGGAGCCTTGTGGGGGTTGCCGAAGCAGGAGTGGTACATGGACTCTGTTGCTATAGGGATCAGTCGTTAAGGAGGTCAAATGGTTAGGTCGGTGCGCATAGAGGATCGGTGGGCACGCAACTCATCCCATATAGACGAGTGTACAATAGATCTCAGGTCGTAGTGCGTGTGATGTTCCTAACAAGAAAGGAAAGGTCCATCACAACTACGAATTGGTAAAGTTGGCCGACTATTATCACTATCAAAAAAACCATTCACTTGATACGTCATTCCGAAAGTCTGCTTCGCCCACATTACCCTTCCTCCGTTACCTATGTTTATTTTTTCTGCAATATTAGTTGACATTTAAATTCTTTTACAATTGTTCTGTCATAATCTTTTCTGTATGTTCTGAATTGCTTTGCTCCATCATATAATATAATCTTTTTGTTAACATCGGTACATCGACCTAAAGTATACAAAAACGAACAACCTACAAACGAGTGTGCTCGGTCCTCAAGGTAGTGTGCAATTGCATTATCATACAGAGAAAGAACATAGACGGATTAAAACTATTCTGCTCCGCACTACCTCAACCCACGTTCTACCTTTCTACTCTAAAATGCCTCTAAAAGATTGCGTCAGAAACAGCATACTGGAAAAAAATTCTGTTTGAATTCGTATAGAGCAAGGAAAATAGCCGGAAGGATTATTGTAACTAAAAGAAAGGCAGCTATATATAAAATACTGACATTGGAACAAAGCTTGAACCCAGTTTCTCATTTGTAGTAATTCTAAGCGGATGCCCATTTTTCTAGTGGATGTTAACTTATCACTTGGTAAGGTGTTCTTTCAATGTGTAATTTAATCCTCATAATCTTCTGATTAAAATTAAATATACCAGTAATATAATAGTACATTATGCAACGAGTCTATGATAGTAGTAATTAAGACACGAGTATGTTTCATAATTTCCTTACGAGCATCTTAATTACCATTATATGCAAGATGCATACGACTATTTTGTTCGACCATAATTAAATGTCTAAGTTTTGAGTCTTTTACAAACATCTTACCTTGTTACTTATAACGAAACGGCGACCATAAGTGTATTTTCAGTGTGTTCTTGATTATTGCAACAGATGGCAGGAGTGTGAGTGTCTTTTCAGCGTGTTCCCGAGTAGTGCAACAGATGGCAGACGTGTACGCCGTATTTACTGAGATTTTAACCTCAAAGCAACACACATTAAAGCACAGGAAATTAACTCAATTTATTACAATACTGAAATTAACATGAACAGAATGTATTTTATTTTAAATACAGGTTGTTGATTGTGCACTTTGTGAAATTTATCTGCGGAATGACTCCCAGTGGAATTTATCAAGCTTTTTCAAAAGGACCGTCATAAACTTATCTGGTTTAAAAGTACAAATCATAGGATACCTTTCATAATTGAAAGTAGGCGTAAGGCTGTACATTCTGCAAAATAATTTTTACATAGACCTATTTCTAATCCTAATATTTTAACAGTTTTTAAATCTGTATATACATTAATGTTTTATGATATCCTTTGCATGATTTTATTTTATACTTTTCACAAAACATGTTTTAATGTAACCCATTGCATTCCAATATAACTGTTGGATTCAAGAAGTAATGATGATCTGAAAATGGTTTTTATAAAACCGAAAACGTTAATCAAGAAATGAAATAAAAATAAAACATTGTACTTTTAAACCAGATAAGTTTATGACGGTCCTTTTGAAAAAGCATTGATAAATTAATACAACTTATCGGAACAAAAAATGGGTATTAAATTCCCAGTGGAATGTTTGAAGTTGGGTTAATGTTTATTTGAGTGATTCGATCTGTCACTTTCAAAACTCGCGCTTGCTCTTTTAGATTGATGCTCTCATGGTTTATGGGATATTGCGCGTACGATATTAATTACTATCGCATATTCTTAGTTGGAAATCAATAGCTGGAATAACATAATGAATAGCAGTTCTTTAATGTATGTCATTAAGATACAGTTACGTCACATGTAATGAGCGTGTTATAGTATGGTTTAGCAAAAAGTAAATAAAATAACAACCCCTGAAATAAAGATATAGTCACTTAATCAGTGGAGTTTAAAAATCCCCAGTATCTATTTTATTATTTTTGTATGTAAAACCACTTCTCGAAGTCTGTTTGAGCATTTTGGGAACACCTGTATAAAATTGTTGTCAGAATTCGCTTAGTGGGAGTAAAATTGTATGATGTGGACAAAAGCAACGAGAGCATACGTCATACGAGGTATATTCGATCAATGATGCATGTAAAAATGTGTCAAACTGTCGCACCCTTCTCTTTAATCCAGCCTATTAGAACTGTCTGTAATGCCGGCTGGCATTTGATAACAGAAATGCTGAGCCGGCTGAAAATATCACATGCGTAATGTTTCTGAATGACAAAGCGCAAGAAGGATCCTACTCGTGCATTTCCCAAGACGTCGTCCCAGCATCCAGGTGAAGTACCTCTCTGGTAGTTAAGAGAACTCCACCGGAAGCCTAATAATTGCTTCCATTAGAGCGTAATTTACAGGTTCGCTTGTATTTCCCTTCTCTGCCGTCTCTACTAACAACTATAGGCTTAATAGTGTCTTACATTTCTCTTCCCTGGACATGAAGACTACTATATTCAGTAATGAGAATATTTCGTTAAAAATGTTACACAGCTTAACTACAAGACATAAAATAGACCCACATCGCTTCAGCAAAATGAAATTTCTCTTCACTTATTGTACTAAAGAGATGACCAATTTGTATGCGCACCTTTACATCAACCATTAGTGAAGTAAATAACTGCATTTATCATCAAGCACGTTCTTGTTAGTTTTTACAGCGAATAGGGGTTATAAAGAATGGACACTGAGCGAATTTTCCTGTGTTTTGTTTCTCTGTGCGCCAGCGTTTAGTTCTACTTTCAAGCGCTAGAGGTTAGTGTAATCTAGCATAGACTAAGATAATAATTGAGAATAGAGTTGAGACACAGGATTCAAACATCGCCTACCTTATTGCATAATCTAGTAACGTTTTGCTTCAAATAAATTCAAGTTAATAGCTTTTCCTTATTTCTCAGTGACGAACTAGTTGTAATAATATATATTTTTTTATATTTCAGATATAATAAACTATATTATAAAATAATATAATACATTATAAAATTATGTATCAAATTCGTTTAATATTTGTATATAATCTAATATAGGTATATGGTTTTACTTCTCATAAGAGTTTTGTTTTCCCATTTTCAGTGCTATCAAATCATTACATATTTTAACTGTTGTTGGGGTCAACGTCTCAACTCTCATTATAAACGAACTCTAGAGTCTAGACATTACAGTTAATGACAGATTTATTATTTTATGGATCCAATTTATTTTATTTAAGTACATTATTATGTATTAAGATGTATTAATTATATGTGTTATATTTCCGCTGTGTCGACTGCTAGCTGGTGTGATGTCAGCGCCAACTCTAGGGAGAAAGCAGAATCTCACGCTCTAGCTGGCTCGAAGGTCATTGAAATCAGTCCGGCTACATCAAAGGTACGAACGCGAAGTGTCCATTCTTTATAATCCCTATTCGCTGGTTTTTCTTAGTTACTTAACGACTCTGTTTAAACTACGAGGTTGCCTAGCACCGATTTTTGTGTAAATTCTGATATAATTTTGTAGTGATTTTATTTAATAACTTCCAATTACATGAATCTGTAATCTTTCCTAACTTTTCTATAATATTATACATAGTCTGATCCAGTTGGGTATGGATAATATTAATGTATTATTATAAACCTAAGCTATTATGAGAGTAGGAAAACTTTCTTGCTGTTTTTTTAGTTGGTTATTTAGCGAGGCTGTATCAACTACTAGGTTATTTAGTGTCAATGAGATTGGTGATAGCGAGATGGTATTTGGCGAAATGAGGCCGAGGATTCGCCAAAGATTACCTGGCATTCACCTTACGGTTGGGGAAAACCTTGGAAGAAACCCCAACCAGGTAATTAGCCCAAGCGGGGATCGAACCCGCGCCCGAGCGCAACTTCAGAACGGCAGGCAAGTGCCTTAACCGACTGAGCCACGCTGGTGGCGCTTGCTAGTTATATATGATTAAAAGATGGGAGTTTCCATATATTACAATCAACAATGCGTAATCTGAAAGGACAAATGAAAATCATAGATGGTTAAAATGGCTACTACAAATCAACAGCGGGCAGATTGTGTTCTTTGGTATGCTAAATTTGAGAGTGTTAAAAGAGTTCAAAGGGATTTTCGACGTGAATATGGTGTGTAATGTACCTAAATACGATTCCATAATGTTGTGGTATCGAACATTTGTAGAAACAGGTTCCGTGTTTAAAAAAAAAAAAAACATACAGGAGGTCGTAGGCGAAACTCAGATCCCTCCTGACTTCTTCGTCTGGGGTTTTGTTAAATACATTGTCTATTCACAGAAACCCAGGAACATTGATGATCTAAGAGTAAAAATTACTCAAGCTTTTCAACAAATCATCCCTCATATGTTACAACGGACATGGGCTGAATTGCATCACCGTTATGATTTGTGCAGGGTGTGCAATGGGGGTCATGTTGAGCTCTGATGAATCTCCCGTCTTTCAGTGTTGTATGCACCAAGTTTCAACAAAAAAAGTGCAGTAGTAAATATTTTATAGTGTTTTTATTTTGTCCATACCCAAATGGATCATCCTGTATTTATAATGGGCACACGCCTTGAAAGACAAGATTAATCCTCTAAAATTTCGTAATTCTTAGCTCAAATACGTCTACATATTATCGATGAACTAAAATGCCCTGAAATTTGTCACACCAGCGTGTGTTGCTTTTGGAAACCTAGCGGGGTAATTCATTCGCAAACACAGACGTAATTACAATAATGGAAATAGCGGTTTCCGTACAAACAGTGATTAGGTACGTTAGATAATTTTAAACGCGAGCAGAACAAGAATTGGTCGGAGGTGGGAAACTCGAAACACTATCATCATCGTCTTTGTAATCACCATCACCAGTGTGCTGGAAGAGGCGTTCACGACACAATCCCCCCCCCCTCTATACGTATTTGCCTGAGTACTACATGCGGTTTTCAGCCGGAGTAAATAGAATAGGTGAGGGTGGGGGGAGTATAACAAGGGAAAGTGTCAGAATCGGGTGTAACTGACATGACGCCATAATTACACCATTTACATTGCGTGAGCTGCGAACACAGCAAAATACTTGAACACTACATGCATTGCAAGTCAGATAGTAACATTATTTACGGTAAGTAGCCAGTTGTTCTTTTTAATTATGGTTATGATCCACCGCTGTGCAGGAAGGCTAGGCCCACACTGAAACAAAAAAACTATTTCCGGTTGCTCGAAACAAAATGTTTGCTGCTGTTTAAAACATCTTTAATGTAGCTATACTGCAACACACAGGTCATTACCAAACATACAGTTGCTGTGATTCTTCAAGTTAAAATTGTAAATAGCTGTACAATTTTCTATTCACACAAGAATCTTCTCAGTAACACAGTCATTAATTAAAACAAATAGTTTATTTCACTTTAAATAAAAAGCTATTTTTTGCAGTATATGACAACAATTTGGATGACGTGAATATGTTAGGAGAAACTCCACAAACGATTGGGGAAAAAACGAGAATTTTACTTGAAGCAAGTAATGAGATATCCCGAAAAAAACAAGTATATGATTATGTCTAGAGACCAGTACTAAATTTAAGTATGAAAATTGGAAATTTATCCTTTGAACAGGTGGAGAAATTCAAATATATTGGAGCAACAGTAACAAATAGCTATAAATGACACTCGAGAGGAATATTATTACGATATACAGAAGTAAATATTTTTCCGTGCAGGAATTCTGCGTTACCATATGATGAAGGTTGGCTAGAATAGAGAAAAATTCTCTCCGACACCGGAACTCGAACCCTGGTTTTCAGTTCTACGTGCTGACGCTTTATCCACTAAGCCACACCGAATTCAAGTTCCGATGCCGGATCGAATCCCCTCAGTTTTCTCTTTGGTGGCCTACCCTCATGTACTGTGTCACAGAGTGACAGTGATAACGCAGAATTCCTGCACGGAAATATCATATGTACTTCGGTACATCATAATAATATGATATGTGTAAGTAATCACTTAGTGATTCAAAACGGCGCTCGTCCCGTCGGATCCCGGCCACTTAGTCACTCGTAATGAATGCACCTCTATGCAGAATGCGTTGGACATTGTGCCACTGTCACATATTCTGTGACTTAGTACATGAGGGCAGGCCACCAAAGGGAAAACTGAGAGATAGAACTTAAACTGAGGGGATTCGATCCGGCATAGGAACTGGAATCCGGTATGGCTTAGTGGATAAAGCGTCAGCATGTAGAGCTGAAAACCCGGGTTCGAGTCCCGGTGCCGGAGAAAATTTTTCTCTGTTATAAACATCCTTCGTCACTCGAGAGGAAATTAAGCGCAGAATAAATATGGGAAACGACTTCTATTATTCGGTTAAGAAACTTTCATCACCTAGTTTGCTTTAAAAAAAAACTGAAAGTTAGAATTTGATATTGATATTGATATTGATATATATTTCTCAAAAAGAATCTTCGGTCCTGCTGGCCCTTCACATTTATGTATTCGGGCCAGCATTCCCTTACTTGCACTATTTACAATTTTAAACAAGACGTGTATTGATCCTTGAAGCCTGTTCTTGCCATGTCTTTGATGTCCCTTCATTTTCACTTGACCATCATTTTACTTTATCCACTATTATTCTACTTCCCTTCTCTTCTTCTCATTTCCTTTAAAAAATTCTAAAAATAATTTCTAAAATTAATTAATATTTCTTCCCTCCAAACTAATTTCATATTTTTAAATAACAATGCACATAACTTATTAATATAAAAGACCTAACCCTTGTTGACTATTTCACTACAAACTTGAACTAATAATATATTCACTGACTAAACACTTCTCCACCACACATTAGCGCTCGTATCCTAAAAGTTAGAATTTATAAAACGGTCATATTACAGGAACCAGTTTACTGGTTGTTCTGTATGGTTGTGAAACTTGAACTCTCACTTTGAGAGAGGAACAGAGGTTAAGGATATATGTACGTGAACGACCACAAATATTATCAGAAATTGCTGGCTCTAAATTTCTAAAATTTTATAAGAAAATGAATCACAAATGGACAAAAATTGCAAGGTACCACAACAAGACTTATTAGAGCTTAAATATCTGATAAGAGTATGAAGAAGCTACTAATAATATTTTTCAAGTCAGTTTTATCAAGGTATGAAAAAAAAAAAAGAAAAAAGAATTCTGCTGTTACATCTTTTGGTAATCATTACATTAATATGATCTCTTTGACATCTTTAATATTTTTCCTGCGTGTAATAAACACTTATTTCTGTAAAGTAGACTACTCTCAGACATGTAGAGTTGTTTATTTTAATACAATTAATTTTGTATTTGTCATATATAGAATATATTAAAATTTACATAATGTTTTGCGACCTAATCTTTCTGTTTCAAAGAAATGGTCATTTTTGTAGTTCACCTTTAGCATTAATGCATGTTAAATCAGTGTACAAAATTTCTGAAATCTATCTCTAATGGTCGTGGAGTTATGAAATAATATATGTGAAAATTTCCAAATTTTGGAAAATTTAATTTAAAGTAAAAAGTGAATTCTAAAAAATATTATTAGTAACTTTTTTATACTTTTATCAGATATTTAAGTTCTAATAAGTCTTGTTATGGTACCTTGTAATTTTTGTCCAATTGTGAGTCCATTTCCTTATAAAATTTTAGAAATTTAGAGCCTGCATTTTCTGATAACATTTGTGGTCGTTCACGTACATATACCCTTAAGGGCGTTCAAAAAATAAGTGTTTAGGAAAATATTTTGGGCTAAGAGGGATGAAGTTACAGGAGAATCGGGAAAGTTACATAACGCAGAACTGCACGAATTTTATTCTTCACCTAACATAATTTGGAATATTGAATCGAGATGTTTGAGAGGGGCAGGGCATGTAGCACGTATGGGGAAGGAGGAAGAGAGAAATCAGAAGTCTGCAATGATTTTTAATGCTCTGACGTTCAAGACCAAGATAAGCCACTTGAAATTTACCGGTCACTTACCGGCAGAGATATAATAAAAGAATTGTACAAGAATGCGTTTTTACGGACTTAAACAATTAATTATCCCTACAAAATGGAGTGATAAGCACAATAAGTCTCAGAATGAGATGCAAGCTTTCGGACCCCTCCACCGTAAGAAAAAAAAAGCTATGGTTATGTGCTGTGTCTATGTGACACTTCACGAGAAATAGTGATGTTTTTCTTAGGTACATATAAAGGACTTGGAAATATTATTTATTTATTTATTTATTTATTCATTCATTCAATCATTCATTTATTTATTCATTCAATCATTCATTTATTTATTCATTTATTCGTTCAATTATTTATTTATTTAATTTATTTAATTATTTATTTATTTATTTACTTATTCATTTATTTACTTATTTATTTATTTACTTATTTATTTACTTACTTATTCACTTACTTACTTTACTTACTTACTTTACTTACTTACTTTACTTACTTATTTATTTATTTATTTATTTATTTATTTTATTTATTTATTCTGGTATAGTTATGGCCGTGAGGCCTTTTACTTCAAGGATGGAATGTAGGCGGAGGAGATATTCACGTTCGCACTACCCAACCTATTCTCTACCTCTCATTATACTCTAAAATAACTCTGAAAGATTGCGTCCGAAAACAAAAATAGTGAAAATACTACAAATCAAGATTTCAGGTATAACTCCCTGTAAAGTTGATTTGAATAATTTCGAGGGAAAAATTGTTCCGGAGCCGGGTATCGAACCCGGGACCTTTGGTTTAACGTACCAAAGGTCCCGGGTTCGATACCCGGCTCCGGAACAATTTTTCCCTCGAAATTATTCAAATCAACTTTACAGGGAGTTATACCTGAAATCTTGATTTGCATAATACACGTCACTGTTCGTTAACAGAAAACCACAATTTAAGTCACACGGAGTTAGTGTGCACTCGAAGTTGGTTGCTTGACGGTTGTCAGCCCACTTTGAGGTCTGTGGATATAGAGAGAAAAATTGGATCGGTGTCGGTTAGAGTTCCCGGGTAGCTCAGTGGTAGAGCGTTGGTACGTTAAACCAAAAGTCCCGGGTTCGATACCCGGCTCCGGAACAATTTTTCCCTCGAAATTATTCAGTGAAAATACTGTTTGAATACATACAGTACCCTGAGAATAACCAGAAGCATAACCTTAACTGAAAACAACCTTAGTAAACAGCTGGCATTGGAACGCAAGGAGAGCCACCCTTGACATTTATAGTTGTCTATAGCTAAGTTAATAGTAACAAAATGTTCTGTGTACAATCTGCCTAGATTTCTTCTCTGGAAACGATATAATCATTACATGTCTGATACAACTTTGCCGGTGGCAGGAATGTGAACTAATAATATAATGGTATTGGCTTGGCATTTTGAGGACCGGATCAGAGATATTCTTGCATTTCGGCTTGCTTTGGTCCATTGCGCGGTAATTGTCGAAGTCTGAAAGATGGTCTGGGTGGCATTAGTCAATCCTACGCTGACAGATGGACCATTGGGCAGCGCATAGTTGCGCCCCACGGTCAGATAAGATGCAGCAGATAAAAAATAGTCCCTGTTTTGTGGGTATAGTTGCGCCCCGTTCCCATCAGGTAGAGAAAGGGGGCATGGCATAGTTGCGCCCCGATGAAATAGATAGAGAAAAATACACTACGGAAACTCGAGCCTCGTAATCAACCAACCTTATTGATTTCTTATCGATTTAATATTCATTATTATACCGTTAAAATGAACACCATGAAGTTGGCAGTACTTTATTAACTGTTTTTCTACTGTTTATGCAGTGATTATCAACAGCCTACCGTTAAAATGAACATCATGAAGTTGGCAGTACTTTATTAACTGACATATTCAAATGAGTGAGTCGTTGGAATATGGGGTCTTAGCAGTCTTTGACATTTTATTAGTGATTTTCACACCGTCTGTGGCGTATAGTGAGGTTAATTTAAAATGAATGTTAAGTTTAGTGAAAAGGGTAAAGAGTTAATAATTCACAATGGTTCTAAGTTTCAATTTTCGAAACCCTGTACCGTAGGGTTAAGATATCGATGAACAAACAAAAAATGCAGTTCATTTATTGTGTGTGATCGATAAAAAGAAGTGTTATTTTAAATAGCAAAATTGATCATATGCTAGGCCTACCTGATTTCAATGCAGCTATCACTGTAATATTTTTAAGTAATTTGTTTATATTATGATAATCACTTTCGTGTGTACTACGCCCATCGGGGCGCAACTATGCCATGTCCATTCTGCTACCTGATTTCTTCGGGGCGCAACTATGCCATGTCCCTTCTGCTACTTGATTTCTTCGGGGCGCAATTATGCCATGCCTAAGCCTCCCAATTGACCGCGGGGCGCAACTATGCCATACCGGGACCATTTTGTCTCGATTCTGACAGAGTCAGCTCTTATCTTCAGACGAGAAGGCCTATCTGATAAGTCCCAGAGACCAGGAGCTCCAAGTCCTTCCTATGTAATGCACTGGAAACACATATCACCCCAGCCTATTTTAACTATTATAGATGAAAGATGATATGAAAGAAAATGGAGATTGTTAGTAACAGAGGAAAACGGTATACTAACTCGATAAAAACCCTCTGAAAATTCGATTTATCCACCACAAATTCCATTACAATCTGAACGGAGATCGAACCTGGGTCGCGTGGATGGTAGAACAGAGCTATAGCGTTTAAGCCACAGACGCGGCTGAACTAACAGTATTAATAGGTTGAACTAGTGGTTTGGTAAGTATACAGTTCCGTGGCCTATTAGTAATGTGGTGTTTAACTAACGTTTGGATTCTGATCATAGGCCTATGTGTTTCACCTTGTTTCTCAACGCTCTCCCTTGTGTAAACACGAACGTAAACAAACAACGCAGCCCTCATTTCTAAACGGTAGAGATACGTCAAATGAATTACACAGCAATTAAATCGTGTTCATTTTATAAGCTACACAACATTTACACGCGGGATACGTGCTGGTAACAACCCTAATTCCTTTCAGAATAATTTAATTTGTAAAGGACAACAATGACGCCGCGTAAACGTCGTGGTCCGGAATTTGAATTCCTTTTACAACATTGACGCCGTATAGAATTCATAGTCTTTGAATCCGTTTTAGGACACAGTTACGTGTAAGGAACAACACTGTCGCCGCGTGGAAGTCATGGTTGTAAGTTTGAATCCCGTTCAGGACACAGACGCCGTATAGAAGTTATAGTCTTGAGTTTGAATCCGTTTTAGGACATAGTTCTGTGTAAGGGACAACACTGACGCCGCATGGAAGTCATGATCGTGAGCTTGAATTACTTTTAGGACACAGTTACTTGTAAGGGACAACACTGACGCCACGTGGAAGCCATGGCTGTGAGTTTGAATCCCTTTTAGGACACAACGCTGACACCCGAGGCCATAGTCGTGAGTTTTAATCCATTTTAAGACACAGTTATTTGTGAAGAACAACATTGACGTCGCGTGGAATTCGTGGTCGTGAGTTTCAATTTATTTTAGGACACAGTTACTTGTGAGGGATAACATTGACACCGTGTGGAAGCCATGATCGTGAGTTTCAATTCATTTTAGGATACAGTTACTTGTGAGGGACAACACTGACGCCGTGTGGAAGTCATAGTCGTGAGTTTCAATCCATTTTAGGATACAGTTACTTGTGAGGGACAACACTGACGCCGTGTGGAAGCCATGACCGTGAGTTTCAATCCATTTTAGGACACAGTTACTTGTGAGGGACAACACTGACACTGTGTGGAAGCCATGGTCGTGAGTTTCAATCCATTTTAGGACACAGTTACTTGTGAAGGACAACACTGACACCATGTGGAAGCCATGGTCGTGAGTTTCAATCCATTTTAGGACACAGTTACTTGTGAAGGACAACACTGACACCATGTGGAAGCCATGGTCGTGAGTTTCAATCCATTTTGGGAACAGTTACTTGTGAGGGACAACACTGATACCATGTGGAAGCCATGGTCGTGAGTTTCAATCCATTTTAGGACACAGTTACTTGTGAGGGACAACACTGACACCATGTGGAAGCCATGGTCGTGAGTTTCAATTCATTTTAGGATACATTTATTTGTGAGGGACAACAATGATACCATGTGGAATTCATGGTCGTGAGTTTAATTTCATTTTAGGACACAGTTACTTGTGAGGGACAACATTGACGCGGCGTGGAATTCATGGTCGTGAGTTTCAATTCATTTTAGGACACAGTTACTTGTAAGGGACAACACTGACGCCGCGTGAAATTCATGGTTGTGAGTTTTAACCCATTTTAGGACACAGTTACTTGTGAGGGACAACATTGACACCGTTTGGAAGCCATGATCGCAAGTTTCAATCCATTTTAGGGCACAGCCACTTGTGAGGGACAACACTGACACTGTGTGGAAGCCATGGTCGTGATTTTGAATCCCATTTTGGGAAATTTATTTTTGAGCAGTAACTTTGGCGCTGCGTGGAAGCTAGGGTCGTTAGTTCAAATTCCATTCAGTGCATAATTATTTTTCCGATGCCAATGCTACGTCCTATTTTGTTTTCAGTGGAGATTCAAAGTCGTGTTAATTCCAATTTACGGGAGTTCCATGCAGCCTATACCTCGTTTATGAGCGATAAAGTTCACATATGAAATCATAGTAAATCCCTGACATGGGTGCTGAAATTCTCTATAAAGAACAACTAACAAACCAAATTAAACATCTGATCTGTCTCAATCGGAACAAGTATGCATTATGGGAAACGACAGATCAAAATGGTTCACCTTCCTCGTTACATCGGATGAGACTCGCGCTTCCCCTTGATACTGCATACCTCGTACTCTCAGAGTTTTCAACCTCTAGCGGAGAAAGGAGAGATAACGTAGAGCACAAGTTAATGAGTACATATACTACCTGCTAGCTTGCAATTTACGAGCACTGCTAGCACATCCTACAATTGATACCTCTTTTTTTTGCATAGAAACTCTCAAACTAAGTAATGCGGACTACCATAGCCAGGTTTACATATCATTAGAAGCGCAGTCAGGAAAGTTATGCAAATGTTTCTTTCCGTCTTTCCTTTTTTTCTCGCCATTGTTACATAGCGTGGCTTTCTTATTTATGTACGTGCGTTGCATCATTTACATTTTCCACTAAGATAATGTTCTGCGCTCTCTGCCCTGTTTTCATGTTTCATAAAAACAGTTTCAGTGGAATTCAAGCGAAACGTGATTTGAAATAAATTTCAGGTATCACATTACATTTCGTCCTTTTCGCATCGGTACGTTAACGATGATATCACGTTATGTGTAGTTAACAGACCATTCCAAACCCGTGGTCGCCAAACTGTTGCTCGCGATAACAAGAAGAATATTTCTTTACATACAAGGTTGAATGTTCGTTTACTGTGGCTTGTAAACGTAACCCTAGGCCAGTGTTTCTCCAACTTATTTCATCGCGGAACCTCTCTTAACCTATAATGTAACCGTGGAACCCTTATAATCCAGTGATTAAGAAGCAAGTGCTGATGAATTCATTTTCTGAGAACTTTACAGATCTAATTTAAATTGTTACAATACTATTTGCTCCACACGGGACTGATATATGTCTATCGTTTTGAAATAATTTGTTACTATTGTCTAAGGAAAACACTGATAGGGACCCATGGTGTGTGGTTTTTAACTAGGAGACTGTTATTTCTACAGACTCCCCACTTTATTTTTACTATCCATTCACAGCTCACAATTGTCAGTCACGAATAGAGTACTTAATACTGTAGCATGAGTAAAGTTGTGTTGTATTGTATATGGTCTATGATTGAGAAAATTGTTTCGTATAGTTAATTTCCAGACAAAATATATTTTTAAATCCTGACCAATTTTGAATTGTGCGTATACAGTTTTCGTATGATTACGTACAGGTACTTACTTACTTCCTCACTTATGGCTTTTAAGGAACCTGCAAGTTCATTGCTGCCCTCACATAAGCCCGCCATCGGTCCCTATCCTGTGCAAGATTAATCCAGTCCCTACCATCATATCCCACCTTCCTGAAATACATTTTAATATCATCCTCACATCTACGTCTCGACCTCCCCAAAGCTCTTTTTCCCTGCGACCTCACAATTAACACTCTATATGCATGTCTGGATTCGCCCATATTATTGTTTGGTTTCGTAACAACTTGCTTTTTACGGGTGATGGGTTGTTAGCCCTTCGCCCAATCTCCAAGCTGGAGGACCACCCCTTATCGGCTGTCCACAATTGCTTATTCAATATATTCGCAGCTACCATCCATATCTGGAGGCCGTCTCCTCTATCCGCAACCTGAGGACGCGCCATGCCGTGGTGATAGGGACCCACAATACAGAGACATATAAGTATAGTATGTGACACAAAAAAATATATGTATTGTATAAATGGAGCATATTCGAGCAGCAGGTAGTTCACCTATCGATCAGGATAAAATATGAGTGATTATTACATATATTATCGATATTATAAAACTTATCAAAATCAATAAGGAACAAAAATTATTAATCAATGAGCTAAAAATTGCTTCATAAGAGGAACATTTTAACTAAATAAGCGGAAAATTGTTTTTTTTTTATTTAAAAAATGCTCTGAAAAATGTTTTTTTTTTTTTTGGTGATGGTATTGGTGATAACGAGATGGTATTTGGTGAGATGAGGCTGAGGATAGATTATCTGTCGCCTTACGGTTGGGGAAAGCCTTGAAAAAGCTCAACCAGGTAATCAGCCCAAGCGGGAATCGAACCCGCGCCCGAGCACAACTCCGGATCGATAGGCAAGCGCCCCGAAAAATGTTCATACTAGGTACATAACATGTCCAACCTATCTTATAATTTTATGATTACAGGTACTGACTCTCTATTATATTGCATTTCACTCTTGTGCAAAATTTTAAATAATTATTTACAAGTTAATGAATACCTCTGATCGAAGATTTGGCTAATATGTACATCTTTATCAGGCAGTACATCTCACTTGACGATGTGTGTCAGAGGAAGAACAATTATTTGTGTACATCTCAAGTCTGATTAGTGTAGGCCTAATATGTTACTAAACGACATTTCATAAAAGTTGAGAGGATGCGAAGGCATTTCTTTCCCCTTCTACTTGCCCAGAGTCCGTCAGCAACAGAACGGTAGCTGTTACCTCTTATATCTGCACCCCCCCAAGTTTTACACACAAGAAAATAAGATATTAAATAAAGTACATAAATGGTTATAAAATACAGTGACACAAGTTTGACAATTACATTTTTGTGTATATTTTAGTATCGTTCTTATAATATTTCCAACTAATAATAAATTAGATAAAGAAATGTTAGTTTGTATTATATCAGGGGGGAGTGACACAGTGCAGATTGTCTCGTTGTGTATGCTATAGAGTAGCAACTAGCGGTGAAGAAAACATTTATCTTCTGCTGTCAGTAGCTTTTTAATGTGCCAGTTGATATAAACAACAATAAAATGAAATATTAACACTTAGAATAGGCTTTCGAAATATAGATTACCGGTAAACATTTTCAATAATAACATTTTATCACTATGTTGAAAGTAAGTTAGTAAGATGGACAGTAGCAGCTTCACCTTCGCTGATAGTAGAGAGTGTGAGTATAGGGGAAAGCCTATCAACCAAACTGAAATGGGGTTTAGTCAGCGATGTATGCAGTGGAGGAGGAAATGAACTGACCACCCTATCCTATTATCTCCTGGCTTAGATTCCTCGTGTGATATAAACAAGTTAAAGAAAATCTCTGGTTATAAAGTTAGCATGACTACCACATAAGGCAACTCAGAACACTAAAAAAAATGCCCATTTCCAATTCAGGAGAGATGAATTTATATGGGCTATATAGAGTGTAAACGATAAAAAACTGCCAACATTATATAGACAGTACATATCGGTCTACTGAAGAAAATATTGAGTGAAATTTAATTATTTCTTATAATTTCACTTTTACTTTATCAAGTACCATGTTTTTAAGATTGATAGTAGTTTAATTATTTGTTTACATTTCGATTGAACGTAAATGCCATTTCCAATGACCTTGCGCCCAACACATACCAATACACAACAGAGTAACAAACGATTGCTTCTGTGTACATATCGGGCAAAGTAAATAATGACTGTCTATCTCTTTTTCAAAAACGTTAGACTCAAAGAACACATTTTTTCCTGGGAAAACCTTGACAGTTACAGAAAAACTTTTTTGACTTTTTTCTTCATTTATTTATGCTATAACACTAATATTTTTTGCAGTTTATTCGTTTACAACCTCTAATTAATTAATTAATTGTCAAACTTCCCCTAAAACAGGGGTTGCCCTGAAGGACAAAGTATACCAAATATACAAGTATTAGTAAATACGTACAATTTTATGAAAATTGTTTTCGTGAGAAATATAATTATTATTGTGTTATTAATTTACTTTATATATGTGATTTCTCAGAAGACAGATTGAATATTTTAGAGCTATCAAAGAAACAGTCTTGGTCAAAGAGGATTCAAGATTGAACTCTTTGCACAAGTTAATAAATTTTTTTGTAATCGTGCCTTTAGCACTCACTAATAACCCAATAATTTCAATAGTTTGTAACATATACATATGCCGGGTATCAAACCCAGGTCCGTTGGATTTGCAACTAGAAAGAATGTCACTTGAGCCACATCAAAGTAAAAACTAAACAATATATAAAACACTCATTCAGCAAGGGATATCTTAGAAAAAGCGATCGACAGCAAGACAAACATTTGGAATCAATACATACATAAAAGCATTTTCGTTGCACATTTTCAAGTCTGCAGGGACAGCTGCGAGGTTGCTTTTCTATGTAACGTAATAAAACTGTCATTGGTATTTACACCTGAAGGAGGGTATAAATTATTCGAACAAATTCAAAGTTAAAAAAGGAGAAGTGAGTGGAATTATTGCCAAAGCATTCTATATTAAATTGTTTGCATATTAACGCCTCGCTTTGCAGAGCTCTTCGTGCCATTTTGGTGCATTCATGTAAAATGTAATAATGTAGCACACGTTTTAAAGGCATCAATCACGTCGAAATGAGTTTGCTCTTTCATATTATTGCGAGGGAGTTAGGGGGAGGGTATACCTGGATATGAGAAAACGGTGAATTGCACCAGAACAATGTAACCCAACCTTTTCTACTTAATGGATTCCTCTAAAACGTTCTACGGGCTCCGAAATCACATATTAATTCACATTCATCTGACTGAAAATAAAATAAAATTTTCATCATACCATAGTAGTTAATTCGCTTTTTTTTTTTAATTTGGTGGCATTTCATCAACAGTTGAGACGCTCTTAAGAACGAGAAGATAAGTGGCACAGAGTTATTTCGAAGTCCTGTCTCAATGTCTGTCACAATAGTCTACTAATTTTGTGAGAAGAAAGTAATCTGTTGCCGTTAGAATATATGATTCATTTTCTGTGAGATAACACTCATCAGTTCAAGTCAAAATTAAATAGATGGCTGAGATATATCTATTTCAATGAATTATTGTATCCTGGTTTCTCAATATATACACACCTCAATATATACAGACCCCACTGAAGCCAATTGGCTTGTCGTCTGCACGACACCTCATCCTGCTCAAGGTTTTTCCGTGGTTTCCCTTGAGTAATAAGACAAATGTCGGGATGAGCCCTAAAAGAATTGGGCCACGGACCACTTCCCTTCCCCCACTCTTTTCTCTTCTACTATCACAAAGAAATTGCTGATTTCTTAGATAATCCTATAATATGATAATAGGGGAAAATAAATATACTGTAAGTTGACAGGGCTAACGGCTTCGAAGCTGGGTACCTGGTTCTAATGAAGTGCATTGGTAGCAATATAACATGGGGGCATGAGATAGTTACTCTGCCTGCCATAATAAAATTCACTTCAATTAAATTCCCCAATGTAAAAAAACCGGTTTCTTTTATCAAAAGTCTGGTCCCAAAATGTCTTTTTTTCAAAAACTAATCCCGAATTTATGTTGTCTTAGCAATGATATTTCTACGTATAAACAATTGAAAATTGTACATCAATTAGGGAAAAAAAAAATCCTCTCTCCTTAAAAATCAGATATAATCACACAAAATGTCATAGCATGAAACAATCGAGAAAATATTACACCGAACAGAAAGACACAACAAACTGTTAACTAGAGCAAACAAGATTTTGAATGTGAATGAAAAAATATATATGAAAAATAAATAAAAAAAAAGAACGAAGTACTAAGTTTATGCGAAAATAGATTATTAAGTTAAAGAATACATAAATCAGAATTTATCAGAATAGATTATCCAGACTCTCTTAGAATGGACCATTCAGTCTTTGCAAGAATTAGTTATTCAGTTTTTCGGGACAAATTACTTACTTCTGCCAAAAGTTGATTACTTGGGATTAGGATGCCAGAAAAAGTACAGACCCAGAAAAAAAAATTTGGGCCACCTGAAATTTCGAAGTTCCAGTTATAAGATACTGCGCATGCTCAGTACTTACTTACTTACAGGAAGATGATGAAGAGTAGCAGGTAGAGAGTTAAGAGTTTCAGGAAGACAATAAAGAGTAGCAGGTAGAGTAAAGAGTAGCAGGAAGAGAAGCAAGAGTAACAGGAAGATAAGGAAACAAGAAATAGTAACAGGAAGAGAAGAAAGAGTAGAAGCAAAAGACAAAAGAGAAGGTAAAGAAAGAAAAGTACCAGGAGGAAGAATTGGTAGAAGAGTCGAAAAGTATAAAAATGAGTCATGTATACGTTATTGACTCCAAGGATAATGCTACTCTTCAGAGTTTCAAGTTGAAGTATTACTGAAACTCCATTTATTTTAAAACGTTGGAACGAACATCTCAAGACAAGATTCTCCGGTAAAAGAATACATTTCGAGGAAAGTTCATTTAACGATGTCGAAGTGCTTGCTTTCCAAGAGTGAAGGAAGTCAGAATAAAATCAGCATGGAGTAAATCTTTGTCAACGACTTGTTATAACCAGTAGTTCGCAGATATTTTTTTTATTAGCCTGATTTACACATCTCACGTCTTTCAAGAAATCGTGATATGGGAAGAATGATGTACAAAGATGCATTTTCACCCGACAAAGCAAATGACAATAATCCACGAGGAAGCTACACCACTTCGTAGTGCTCGCATCTTATCTTACAGCTGAGCAGTAAATGGAAACCGGTCAAATACGAAGATGGTGAATTCTACACAAAGACGACAAAATTTCTGAACTGGACTTGCGGGCACAAACAAAACTTCATCTTACTGTATTATGCATCGATGATTAAGAGGTATCACATTATACAATTATTAGATTTCTAGTTCTTGATTCGAAGTCTCTTCTCCATGCATAGATAAAATGAACTATCAGCTTTTAAAGTAACTAATAGTACGTACAGTCAAACATTGAGTCTGCAAGAGTTAATATGCAGCTTTAACATTGTGCGGGAGCAAAGTCGTGTGTTCGAAATTAATCTCAAGTATGGGCGTTCAACCACAGTGAATGTGATGCTTACTGAAGTCCCTAGGTATCGGGATTGCAATCTGGACAAATGGTCAGAAATTTGAAAAGGTTCCTTAATAGTTATTTATGCAACAAATGGATAATCTTGATGATTATGGCAAGAGTGAATGTTTGTCGCACGAACAATAGTGAGTGCGACAATTTTCACGAGTGTCATAATGAGATTATGCATGAGTTGGATACAGCACTTTATGGCATCTTAGCATTATAGATTTTAGGAAATAAATTATGAAAGAAATTCGGGATCCATAGCTGACAGTTTTCATATGTTCATATCGATTAGTTGCTCTGGCATTGACACTGAGTAAAGAGAAATGGATCACTTTGCAGATTATGTTACAAATGTTCCTTTATTTTGTTAATATAGTTTCACTGAACTACAGAAATGTTTAATATGATATTACAAAAGTGACACAAAATTGTTAAAGATTGGAAATAAATTATACGTTATCTACTGTCCTGCATTCCATTTCTTGTTACGTCGCGCGTAGAAGCGGTAAGCAAGATAGCAAGCGTTCCGGTATGACGTCATAGCGAATACGTCATTGCTTTTATTGGCACGCGTGCTATAATAAGCTGATTACGCACGATATTGGATGTAGTAACAATCTGTTTATGACGCTAGCAGGGCATAAAATGTTATAAGTGATATGTCGCATTAGCAGTTGCAGTATTTCTTTTAACGGTGATCATGGTCACAATGGCACTAATAGAGATGATAGAGGTAGTGTTAGTGGTAGTAGTAGTAACAGTAGTAATGCTTTTAAAGGTATTTACAGTACAAACAGAGATAGTAATGATAGTTTTTGAAGTGATGGTAGTGGTGGTGGTGGTGGTGGTGGTGGTGGTGGTGGTGGTGGTGGTGGTGGTGGTGGTGGTGGCGGCGGCGGCGGCGGTGTTGGTGCTTTTAATGATGGTCATAGAGGTAATACAGCTGTAAGTGATAATGGTGGTAGTAGTAATAGTATTGCTTTTAAAGGTGGTCGTAGTGATAATAGAGATGGTAGTAGTGGTAGTGATAGTAGTAATTTCAGACATTTTTTTTTCATATATCATAACAACCATCTTCCCTTAAATAGACTTTATTAATTGAATGTGTCTCAGCAGTCTATAAATACGTCCTTCGATAACAGAAGCGTCACAATACATTTATCCCCTATTCAGTTCGCTTGGTGACGAATATCTATAGCCTGTATGTTTCATTGTTTCATTAACAAATGTCGGTGTTCAGAACTAGACATTTTCTACGTCATCCATTTTGGAGGACAGAAAACTCGATAATTTTACTATCACGCAATGCAGTTTGTATTCATTACATATTTGGAATAGCTACATTCATTCACTTCAATGAAACACATTTAATCTCAAGAATACCATGATAAATACCTAAGCTACTGTTAAGGTGCAATTCCAATGATGTGTGAACGTAACGGTCACGCATTTGAATACCGTTCAAAACATGGTTGTTTGGTAGCTACCAATCTGATATCTTTATTATATAACGGGAAGACTGGCATTCTAGCAAGTGTTACCAATTCAACGGTTTACAGTGTTAGTTTAGCGGGTAAATTGTGACTAAGTGGCTCCAGACATCCTTCATCATAACGCAGAATTCCTACACGGAAATATCATATGTACTTCGGTATATTACAATAATAATATGATATGCGTAAATAATCACTTAGTGATTTAAAACGTCGCTCATTCCGTCGGATTCCGGCCACTTAGTCACTCGTAATGAGTGCACCTCTGTACATAGCGTGTTGGACATTGTGCCACTGTCATATATCTGTGGCACAGTGCATGAGGGTTGGCCACTAAAGGAAAACTAACAGGTGAAACTTAAACTGAGAGGATTCAATCCGGCATCGAAACTGGAATCTGGTGTGGCTTAGTGGATAAAGCGTCAGCACGTAGATCTGAAAACCCGGGTTCGAGTCTCGGTGCCGGAGAGAATTTTTCTCCGCTCCACCCATCCTTCAACAAATGACAATAAATCTAAGCCTACTAAAATAATTCATATACTACCAACAACAAAATTAAAATCTCCCGTTTCTTTGGCCCACCTTATGATAATATTGTGGCAACTGATGGTTTGTACCCAAATATGACTTTTTGTAGGGAGTACCTACGTAATGATTTTGTATGTTCTCATTTTGAGGTATGTTTAATTAATAGTATTTCAATACTTCTTTATTAAATATATATTTTATTACTTTTGATCGATATATTTTCAGGTTTTAAAAATATCTTGCACGTAGTGACGGTAAAAAAAGTGACTCCTTGTGTGTGCACCTCACACACGACTTGCAACGCCAAAAGGAAACGATGACGCCAGGAGTGATGAAAGCGTTGCTTTGTGATAGATTGCAATGGAGAAATCAGTGCAGGAAATCAGAACTCGAGAGAAGTGTCAACATGTTCTGAGCACGTGTGCCAATGACGTGTGTGTTGCCTACACAGATGTTACAGATATACTCCGCCACAGACCTAGTAGTAGCCAACTTATTCAAGGTGTCCCCTGTTCCACTTTGATTGATGTGTCATAATAACGCATAACTAGGTCACAAGGAACGTAATGGACGGTAGGCTGTTCATACCAGAGACCCAGGTTCAAGCCTCGGTAAGTCCACGTGGAAAATTCGATGGACAGTGAGCCAGACTTCTTTAATTAACACAAGGCTTACTGCATTCAGAGAAAATTTGAAAGTCAAGGAAAAAATAAAAATATCTTTAATTTAGTTTTCAATTAATCTGTATCCTCGTCCATATCGTGTCTTGAAGACTGAGCTACGTAACTAGATTCCCACATACAGATTATTTGACATCTCATTCGGAGAAGATAATTTATATTAAACGTATCTGATTCAATAACGTTTCCACTTTCAGGAGTTTCTAAATACAGGGTGATTCACAACGATTTACTGTCACTTACGGAGCTTAATGTAGAAGAAATTCTGAGCGAAAAAAGTCATATAAACATGTGTCCTAATCTCAATATTTTCAGAGTTACATTAATTTGAATTTATTTGTAAAATACCATTATTATTTAGTTTTAAGTGTAAAAAAATATTACAGGAAAGGAATGAACTATTCAGAAATATCATTTCTTTAATTGGCTAGTATTCTGAAGCTAAAAATGTGTTGTGAATTCCATAGTTGCTCCGTACAGAATTTTTTTTCGATTTATAACTACAAATTTATCAAACAATTGTTACAAATCAGCCACTCTTATAAGTTCTTCAAGACTGTAACATTAGGATACATACAGTCATTTCCCATAACTACGGTTCTGGAACACAACTATGGTCTACGATACATCTATTCAAAAACATTGTAGAAGTAACATAGACCGTTCGTAGATAGCTGCAGTGACTTGGATTAAAACTACAGTACAGCAAAATATAGATAAACGAGGTACTATGTTATGGAGTACAAAATTTGAATGCACCATAGTTGTGTTCCAGGACCACAGTTACGGGAAATGACGGCACTTAAACTGTAAAGAATCAAGTTCCTAAAGTCGTATGATTTATAACAATTTTTGTGATAAGTGTGTAAGAATAATGTAATTTTTAGATAAAAATTGAAAAACAAAATCTGTTAAAAGCAATTAACAACACATTTTTAACTTCAGAATACTAGCCAATTAAAGAAATGATACTTCTGAATAGTTCATTTTTTATTTGTAATATTATTTTACACTTAAAACTAAAGAAAAAAGGTATTTTACTAACAACTTCAAATTAGTGTAACTGAGAAAATATTGAGATTAGAATACATGTTTATATGACATTTTTTGCTTCGAATGTCTTCGGAAATAGGCTCCGAAAGTGACGGTAAATCCTCGTGAATCACCCTGTATATTTTTAAATCACAATCGCTTCACGAATTTTCTGTGCGGAAAGTTCAGGAAGATGAAAATTAAAACGTCAGTTGTCAGATTCTAAAAAGAGTATCAGCAGGAAATTACCCAGTAATAAACAAAAAATACTGGATGTAAGAAAGTTACTCACCACTGAGCATTTTAAACACTTTGTTCGTAGCTTCAGAATACTAGCCAATTAAAGAAATGACACTTCTGAATAGTTCATTCTCTATTCGTAATATTATTTTACACTTAAAACTAAAGAAAAAAGGTATTTTACTAACAACTTCAAATTAGTGAAACTCTGAAAATATTGAGAATAGGATATATGTTTATATAACTTTTTTTGCTCAGAATGTCTTCAGGAATAAGGTCCGTAAGTGACGGTAAATTCTCGTGAATCACCCTGTATATTTTTAATCACAATCGCTTCACGAATTTTCTGTGCGGGAAGTTCAAGAAGTTGAAAATTAAAACGTCAGTTGTTAGATTAGAAAAAGAATATCAGCAGGAAATTACCCAGTAATGACGAAAAAATACTGGATGTAAGAAAGTCGCCCACCAGTGAAAATTTTAAACACTTAGTTCGTATTTACGAATCTCTTCCCTCTTTTAGTCTTTCTCGTTATTTCTGCATTCCGTTTATTTTCCATTCGATTTCACCTAGTTTTCATAAATAAAAAATGGCAACAAATGAAGAATCAAAATATACAAACTAAATAATTCCTTTAAATTAACTTCAATGTATTCGAACATTCGAAATAACAGCTTCGGGCAATGTACATTATTACAATCTGCTACAGAACCTCTAAAAAAAAAGTCAATTCTATAGTACAACCTGAAGTTGGATACTGCGTAAATGCCCTAAAAAATAAGTCTCTAACTATAAAATATACAGTGTGGATGGTAACCTCTGCACCAAAATGAAACTCGTAATAGATCATGAGGAGAGATTTTAAAAATCTAAATAAGTTTTCTCTCTAATATTCACAGTTTTATAGGAAATCGTTATGTTTCTATGAAGTATTTTGCAACTTCACGGCTGCTGCAATAACTCCAAGCAAGCGCGGCCTGCATTCCTTGCCTTCCCCTCCCCCTCTACTGTACTCAGTCTGTAACACACGACGTGCGCTGCGTTGCAAGATTTATTTAAACGATTTTCGCAATTATTCAATTTAAAACGGTTTAATTTGCAAAAAAAAAAAAAAAAAAAAATTCAAGACATTAACTGTTCAGATTATTTTTACCTGTCTGCTTGTATAGCAATCAGCCATTTCTCTCGGGTCCTTACCGCAATAAAGCGCTGCAAACATTGGGCAAAGACTATTGTTTTCCTGCTTAACGGCGTTTCATCGAAGGAAAAGTATAATAAAAGTTTTGTTACATTTAACATGTAGAATCACCTCTTAAATGTTGGTGCAGAAGTTATATCCATACTGTATAATAAATACAGTGTAATACCAAATTATGTACACTTAAATAACAAAACAAACTGAAATTAGCGTGTGTTATGAAATAGTCATTTTGTTAAGGATCTTGGATGTGAACGCAGGGTAAAATCATTATAAATTTGCTAATATTTAAACTGGAAATGAAAAGAGAAAGTTGCAGCCATAATTTTATGTAATTCTTACAGCTCTATTATAAATCATTTACAAGTATTTTAAGGTGTGAGACGTAACTATTATATGCATAGTTGTTTTTGCTCACTATTACATACAATGTGAAAAAAATCTTAAGTTTCCATATAATAAACACTTCTAAAAAAAAACTAAGTTATAAATCTGAAATGTTGTGTAGCCTTTCATAATTAAGTAAAGCATATTAAAAGTAAACCATTCATGTGAGAATTTCAAGTATGTTTTTTACAGAAATTATGAATTTTAATTAGAGTGACTTTTGATAATGAAATGAAGTTTTTCAACATGACTATCACAGAAACACTAGTAATGCAGTCTAGTTTAAAGATCATCTTATTAAGAACTGGCAGTAAAATTTCCAAGCGCCTTACATAATTTGTTTTTGGATATGTACCTACACTTACACTCAAATATACAAATTTTAAAATATTTTTCACATATCAATGAGTATGATTAAAACTTGCATCTTTAGTTAAAAATCATTAAATTTATTATGATTTTTCTAGCGTTCACGTACAAATTCCCTTAAAAGGCGTAATTAATGGAAACAAGTTGTTACAGACTGAATCTGTTTTAATAAGATTATGAAATATTTAATTTCAAAATATAGATATGAGTGTCAAAGCTTTCATTTGTAAATTTGGTTTAATAGACGTAGACCTAAAACTGCACTGAGACACTTTCAATTTATTAACATGCTATCTAAATACAAATTCTGTTCTATACAAAACAATTAACTGTAGATGTTATAAATATATGAAAAGACAATCCAAGCGTTTTCGAGACCAACTACCAGAGCAGAATAGTAGAACTGAAGCAAAATTTAAGTTAAGTCACCATAATTTAATTTAATTTAATCCTAGATGTCCAAAAATCACGTAAAATTGTAATAAATGATTATCTTCGTTTTTATTGACTTGATTCAAAATCGAAGAAAGCTTTCTTCATAAATCGATGTAGCATTTCAATAGTCAAATTCAATACTGCAAACAAAATATCTTCAGCTGATACCATCTCGCGATCGAAATTATTCAAAACAATTCAAGCGTACTTAACAATAGTAATTACTATAGATAACTTTTAAATTGACAAAGTATCGTATAAGATACAATAGGTTAATAGGCTTAATATGCTTTAAGTTAGTAGAGCAATAGAAAAAAAAATTGGTAGGAAAATTAAAATTTCACAATACTATAATATTGTACAACATATAAAATATGGACATTGCGATAGTTGTTTTCTTTACAGTCCGACAAGTTTTAATAAACTAGTGTGTGAAATGAAGTTTTGCCAATTTATTGTTTTGTTTACTTATTATTCTTTATGAATTGATTAGTAGGCCGATCTATCGAACCCTTATTTAGGACGGCTTTTGTTTCTACAAATTATCTAATTTATATAATGTACAGTAGATCTTATATTTTTGGTGTTGGAATTGTTTGTATATATTTACTTTGTTCTTAAATAGAGAAGTACAACTTATTTAAGGGTTAATGATTTGATACATAGAAAAAAATCAGATATTTAATTCTGATCTAATTTAGTTTATACACAGTGGAAGCAAAGTGCGTATACTAACTGGCTCCGCAGTGAAGCAAACGGTAGTATTTTTGGTATTAGACCCGGCAGCGATGTAAAGTTGGCACTGTGAAGCGCCTGGTTTGAACACGTAGGAATATTACATCTCTTCTATCGCTCCCTTCCACCCACCACCCTACAACGCAGCCAAGGTCATTGACTCTACCTGCATGATACCAACACAACTCCCCGAGTTCCCGCGTTCTGCATGCCGCTTCTCCTGAGGAGCCAGTTAGTATACGCATATATTTTAACAGTTTATTCCTTGGATAGAGTACAAAAAAAATTCTAACTCCATATTAGTCCCAAAAAATCCCTATTTTGCTCTAAGTGTCAGCATTGTTTGCTCGACAAGTACTACCTTAAGATTATGAGATTTACCCTCATCGTTAGGGAAATTGATAAGGAATGATTTATCATTTTACAGCTTTTCAATAAAATTGACGGTTTTCTTGCAAATTAAATAAAAATATTAACAACGTACCGGTATCGTTGTTTCTTGCCATTAGGATGTCTCGCAATTATACAGGACTGACTAAGGGACGGAACTCTACTGTTTAGACCGAGTGCGTGTGTACTGTACGATTATTTAGTCCTGACAGTCACCGACAATGTGCGCCTGGGTCAGGCGAGTCCATTAAGTTACGCCAAGGGGTGTTCGGGTTAGTCAGTCGCTTGCATTCAGAGAGATCGGATGTCACGCGTGCGGTATAGCGGTGTGTTTCCAGTACAGTAAGCTGCACTGCATTTCTGTACTCATTGCTCACTCTTATCTCTACTCAGGACCTCTCCCCACTATTCCTATTATTCCCCTCATTCGCATCGCCGAGCTGTCAGATTATCGGTCTGTACTCAGTACGTGAGCCGGCGAGGCGCTATTGCCAAACTATACAGACTTTCAGTCGAATTTTCTAATTAACCGTGCACTTAAATGCAAAACGCATAACAGGTTCCTTTTTAAATTTATTTTAATGTGTTCTATTGCCCCCTTCAATCTACACAGTTATATCACTTCCGCCTTTATGTTTATATAATATACTATATGCACACACATCACACATGTCCAAGCATCATGTTACAACTAGTAAAAGAGCCATAAAATTACTGAAAATAATACTCAAGAAATTACGGGGCCATTTTGAAAATAATAAATTAAGATGTAAAAATAGGGAAATGTAGATAATTAGAAAAAAATTAAGAAGACACTGAAGATAGTAAAACAAAAGGAATAAGAAAATAAAAACGAGAAAATTGAGGGAAGTGGATAAACAGAAACAAAAACATGAAAAAAGGTAGTGAATCCTAATAATTGTTTTCAATAGTGTATAAACCCACACTTGGATATGATATAATACGAAACAGTGGTCGTTAAATACAAGGAAACTCCTTCGGAATGTATACATATTCGGATTCCTATCTACAGGGAAATTTTATTAGTAGAAAGGCATTAAATCTTCTAAAAGCCAGAATGTAGCACTATCGACATCCCAGCGGCAGACGTAACTCTCTCTATTGCCAGTGCGCTCTTAGGAATTTTGGATGTCACTAGTTCACTACTGATCTGCTCTTTCGCCTGTGATATAGGCATTCCAATATACATATGTGCAGGAGGGTTTGCCTGACATATTGGTATTTTAACAACTTTACTGGTTTGGATTATAACTAGGAACCTAAGTGTTCCAGAAATGCATTACTGTTCTCAATTTGCTTCTATGACCCTCTATATTACCCCTAAAGTTTACAACAGGACTAAATATGCTGCATATCTTTACGTATAATTATGTACGGGTGCGATCATCTGTCGACGTTACATAGAACTAAGTGAGGGTGGTGCGAGAAATTAAACAAGAAGAATACAAGGATAACGGGTAGCCAAGGAGAACAAGGGGAAGGAAAGAGAACAAAGGGAATGTTAGAACAAAGCGAAGACAATTAGAATAAGGCGAAGACAAGGAGAATAAGGGGAAAATAAAATAACATGGGAAACACAAGGAGAGCAAGGGGACATTGTATTATTTGCTTTGATTGGAAAATACAAAGAAAGGCCGTAGAAATCCTATTAAAAGAGGAAGCCGAAGAGTGGGCACGAGGAATGCAGTCGGAAATGTTTAGATTTATTATTTTTATTTGCATCATTGTTGTTTTCATTTGTTACTTGTAATTTATTAAGTTTATGTTGCTGTAATACCTATAACTGTGATGTATATGAAAAAATATATTGAATACTTAAATCTATATTTCAGTCGTCGATTTGAAAAAGGGGACACGTCCAAAATAACAAAGTCTTGGAAAATCGCAAGAAAAACCATAACAGACTTAAAAAATTAAAATGTTCATGGATCCTGAACATATGCAACCATAGTTATCTAATTAGAAAAATATATATGAACATATTTGTTAACTTAGTTATAGTTTTTGCGATTTTCCAACACTTTGTGATTTTGTACATTTTCCCTTTTGCAAATCGACGACAGATTTATACTGTAATAATTATTAAATGAAGTTTTTGTACATTAGTATGTTGACTGACAATGTTCTAAAACAGGGATACAGAGAACTGGCGAGAGAGGGGTGGACTGCATGGGGAAAACGTTTTTTCCCCGTCCACAGTCCACCGGCGTTGAATGACGTATCTGTGGCCCGTACGCAATCACGTAAGACAGACCCTCCCCTACAAAGTCAATAGCGCGGGGGTGGAAGGAAGGGGTGAGTGACGTATTCCGATGAGTGACGTAACGCCACAATTGTCGCCCAGTTCTACAAGCCTGTTCTAAAATATATGAAGATCCTTTTGAAGGTTTTGCCCTTAAAACTTAAAAATATTTGAATTTCACTTTAAATATTCCTACACCAATCGTGTTGAAATAGAATGACAATGGTGGCCGACTCACGAACTCTGGATTCGAATGAATAACCATGCCATCTACAATGTATTAAAGGCGCTCATATACCATTGCACACGACACTTGATCTAATTATGTCCACGAAGTACACAGAATTGGACCTCCAAACGCAATTAGGCACTCTATGACTTTCACTAGGAAAAAGCCGTGTTCTGGAATACTCTTTTCTTTACCGCTTCATTATAGTAGTTCTGTTAAAACTCGCAAGTGTTAAGTACAGTCTTTGACGAAGCTGAGAGAACGCGAGACGGACAGACTTAATGTCAACATGTGGTGTGCCAAGGCACATAATGAAGTTTCAGGCCTTCCTTCGCGAGACAAATAGACACCAAGAAATCCTGGCATTGTTTGCATGCTGACAACACAACGGAGCATCGATTTGCAAGAGTGGATCTCATGGTATCGTGATTCTATACAAGACTGCAGGAGTTAATTTTGGTTCCAGGACGTTCGAAGCTGTAATTAACAATCAACTGTCTTAGGTTTCTGTGTCCTTTCCTTCTAAGCGAACAATTCGAACTCTACAGGTCGGAAGCCGAAGTCATGTCAAGTTCACAGTATAGACTACTTTATAACATATCGTAGAAATGTAATATGAAGCCTTTCTTTGTGGCTGAAATGACAGTAAATTCGACTACAGGTCAACGGCCTTCGATTCGATTCCCGGCAGTAAACTGTAAATTCAGCTCCTCTTAAAAGCCGTGTTCTGGAATACTCTTTTCTTTACCGCTTCATTATAGTAGTTCTGTTAAAACTCGCAAGTGTTACGTACAGTCTTTGACGAAGCTGAGAGAATGCTTCATGCTTAAATGTCGTCGCACTATGCTAATAATATTATCAGGAAATATTGATGCTTATCTCTGAATTAAAATACTCGATAACGGAAGAGTTAAAGGAGCCCAATTCATTATATCGTCGTCGTTCCTGCAATAACTCCTATGTGACTTATTTATCGATTTTCAGATTTTTGCTCTATTAAATAACTTAAATAGTGATACAGCAAATCATAAAATCTCCTATATGTAATTATATTTCTTTGTTTCGAAAATGTAAGAATTCACAGTCTCCTATGTACGGCTGTCATAGGATGAATAAATGTTTTTTTTCTTCCTACTGAAATTTTTTATATTTTGCACATAGGAGTTATCGCAGGAACAACGAAGATATTTATCCTTTAAGTTCATTCAAAATCTATTAATCACTCTCAGACGTATATGTCAAAATATCTTTAATTTCTTTAAAAATATTTTATAGAATTTATTTTAATACTTCTATAATTCAGAGCTGATTTTCTTGCAATTCCCATTTGCATGAAACGTCTATCTACATGGAGAGAAAAATTGTAAGGTTTCGATATGAAAGATTTTTCTGTAAACTCTGATGTTACACGTGGTATCATGGAAATAGAAGACTATTACCACTTTCTGATACAAGGTGGGTCAAAAGTCGCTTTCCCCTTACATTTAATTACATTCAATTTACATTTGACAACACATTCCTTTACAGATTTTGTTCAAAATGAAGGCCCTGTTTCTCAATATACAATTCACAACATTTGGACACTGATTTACAGATAATTCACGATAACTCGCCGGGGACTCGAGTGCCGATACAGTGGTAAACCAAACCGATAACAACTCTGTATACCGGAGTTTATCCTTAGGTCACATTTGGATTTCTCAAACTTTACACTAGACACACGTGGTACACTCATGACACGGAGTCAGCAAGACATAACCCGTCATCTAAGTACGTAAGACAATGCATGACATATTACATCTATAGGGGATTCAAATTCTTGACTGTCACCCATTATTTAACGTCAGAGTTTTGCCTAATTTCTCTGCATATTTACCACAGTAATTATAGTTAAAACAATACAACAGGAGCGGATGGTGCAACAAATAACTACATTATGGTTTTGTTTATAAGCGCTGAAGGTTTTTAACAAAACAATACGGCGACAAGTTGGGCTTGCATACTTACTTCAAAAGTTTATATTGAAGTTAAATTTAAGAAAAAAACTCAGTACTACTAATTATTTTGCTCTAAAATAAAATGTAAATTGCCTTTTTTTTTACACACTGGTGCTACAAGATAGTAATGACAATGGTAATAAAAGTTCACGAAGGAAGTGCGCCAAAGACTAATTCGAGAGACGTAATAAAATTTAAGTAATATTGTAACAACAATATGACCTTGCGAACTTCATTCTGAGTCGTAAATTAAGAATATTACACAAGTCTACTATATTCTACTTGGAACTGAAGAGGAAAGAGTTAAAATTCATAATACTAACCATTGTAGGTGCCATGAAAACCTTGTTCTGTAGCAGAATGCTTATAATAAATCCTTCCATTGAGTTCTTAATTCTTACCTTCACTTTTCGCAGATTATGCCACTCCTTCTTGCAGGATATTACATTAGATCAAAAGGACGTTGACAGAAGTCGGCAGGTCTACGATGAAGTATTCTCAGTAGAAATAATGAATCCTACTTTCCTTGCATGTTGAGTAAATAAAGAACGAGAATTAAAAATAGGTCGTAAACAATTTTCTGTCATCTTACATTATGTTGGAGATTCGCTAAGTTACGTGTAATTTAGCTAGTGAGTGTAAAAATACACGCGCTTTTAAAAGATTATGGGGTATATACTTTTTTTATTTCATATCTAGTTTTTTCACTTCTTAAAACACAAACAAACCATTTTCATTCGCAGAATCTGAAGTAGCCTATTCTAGTTCTTCGTTCATTAATCCTCATTTTTACGATCAAGACAGTTTTAACGAAACTCTTAAGATATTTTTAGTATAAGATGTGTGATTTTATGAGATATCTAATGGTAAAATGTATGTACTCGAAGTTTCAGCTTCAAACTCTTAACTCTTTCAGAGTAGAAATATGAATTGATTATTTCGTCAGGTTTATAATCTTCTGACAAACCAAATAAAAAACCAATATACAATTCATAATGACTGTCAACTACTCTACTGAGAGTACCATCCTGCAAGATTTGCCCCCTGGTCATATAATAAATTTTGTTTCTTCATAGCCTCTGAAAGCCACCGGTGTAACTCAGCTAAGACGCTTGTCTGCCGATCCAGAGTTGCGTTTGGGCGCGGGTTCGATTCCCGCTTGGCCTGATTACCTGGTTGGGTTTTTTCCGAGGTTTTCTCCAAGCATAAGGCAAATGTCAGGTAATCTATGGCGAATCCTCAGCCTCATCTCGCCAAATATCATCTCGCTATCACCAATCCCATCGATGCTAAATAACCTCATAGTTGATAAAGCGTCGTTAAATAACCAAGTAAAAAAAATAGGCTCTGAAATACCCGTCGTCAGTGTGGCTGACCTTTTTTTCTTTTTTATTGTTAAAATGGATTTTTCGCAATCTATCCTCGGACATTCTCATAATGTGTCCATACCATATTATCTGTATTGCTAATAAATTCTTCAAAATATTTAGTCTAATTTCCATTGTGTCCCTGATGATGTTATTTGTAATTAAGTAACTTCGTGATACTTTATCAGATCACCTCCAATGTAATCCATTTGTACTCGTATTGACAGCAATTTTTGTTTAAAGGTATATGTTTTAACTGCCAAATTTCTGCTTCATACAAAACCGCATTAGATTAGTGAATTCTATTTTTTTTTTTTTTGTGAACTTGTTTATCCAACAAAATACTGTCATGAGTTAAAATATCATTTTTAGCTTTTTTTTTTACTTCCTAAATTTTCGGGTCATTTTTACCGACATTGGTAATTTTAACTCTTAAATATTTAGGCCTATATTCTTAAAAGAATGTTATAGTCCCTTTAAAAATATGTATCTCAATTCAAAACGTAGAGCAAGTGGATAGCTTCAAATATTTGGGGTGTACTATAAGCAGTAATATGAGCTGCTGCCAGGAAGTCAAAAGGAGGATAGCAATGGCCAAGGAAGCTTCTAATAGAAAAAGGAACATCTTCTGCGGGCTTCCGGAAAAATAATTACGGAAGAGACTAGTAAAGTGCTTTGTATGGAGTGGCATTGCATGCATTGTATGGGGAAGAAACATAGACATTACAACGAAATGAAGAGAAGCAAATAGAAGCATCTGAAATGTGGATATGGAGAAGAATGGAACGTGTGAAGTGGACAGACAGAATAAGAAATTAAGCTCTGTTGGAAAGAGTGGATGAAAAAAGAATGATCCTGAAACTGATCAGGAAGAGGAAAAGGAATTGGTTGGGTCACTGGCTGAGAAGAAACTGCCTACTGAAGGATGCACTGGAAGGAATGGTGAACGGGAAAAGAATTCGGAGTAGAAGATATCAGATGATAGACTACATTAAGATATATGGATCATATGAGGAAACAAAGAGGAAGGCAGAAAATAGGAAAGACTGGAGAAAGCTGGGTTTTGCAGTGAAAAACGTGATAAGAACAGAATTCACAAGTTGACACGTGGTGAGGTGGTGGTGAGGACGATGATAAAGAAGTTGTCTCGACATACTCGTATGTGTGCACAATTCAGCAAACACCTAAAACCTCAATCAGGACAAGCGCCTTCTGAAATAGACATTCGGCTTTTCTATACGGTTCAGCCTAAACGCTTATGAATCGCAGATCGACTTTAGGACAAAGGAGCGTAGAGTACGAGATGCGTTAGTAATTTGTTTCATGTTTTCAGCATTTCATTCAGCAAAATTCGTTAAGAAAATTGCCTTACAGATACGTCCACAGTAAACTGGTATTTTATATAAATATTTTGAATGCAGAAGTGCGATTTGATGAGAAAACGGTCAAATTTACGTGAACTATTCTAGGCCTCACAATTCTTATTTTCCAAATTTTATTCGATCTCAATCTTGAGCGTTTTCGATGAGTGAGACGTGCAGTACTAGTCGAGAGGCAAAAACTGCCTACAAAGTTTTAATTGGAAAGCCCTAGTGCGAATTGGAGAGCACAAAACGCACAAGAGGACAGTGTTTGAAAGGATTTTACAGCCGAAACGAGATGTTGAGAAATGGATTGATTGTAATCACGACAGGGTCCAGAAGAGGATAAGATGAAAATGAGGGAAGAAAGCTTCAGTTTCTTTAAAAGTTCTCTCTCTTCTAAAGATCCTGTACTAATTATAGAAATTAAGGAAATATCCATACCCATTGCCGGTGGTAACAGTTTCATGCTCCACTCGAGGTTTGCTCTTAGTGCCATTCACAGTCAACAGAAGTCCAATTTTATTAATATGAATCAAGATCAATGATTACTTAATTATCTCTTCTCCCATCAAAAAAGAAAAACTTACGTAGGAAGCAAGCTACAACTATTTAAACATAACTCATGTCCATTGCAACCAAGTCTTCCGCATTTAGTCGGGACGTTTATTATTATTATTATTATTATTATTATTATTATTATTATTACCATTATTATTATCATCAACATCATAGTCAATTGATTTTAATATAAATATATAACATTAATACGCCAGGCATATAAATAAGAATTTCATTTGAAACAATAAATTAAATGCAATATTTAACAAAATCCAAATCTTTCTGTACATTTATTTTGCTTTCAATACAACTTCATCATTGCTAAACTTACATGCATTTTCATTCGTCACACACGAGCAGACGGGTGCGTTTTCAAGCCCGAAAAATATGAAATAGTCAAAACATTAAGGGGTTAGGTACAGTTTACAGCAGTAAAATTTTGGAAATATTCAACATTTTTTTCTTCCATTACTGTATATTGTACAATAATGAAAATCAATATGTGTAAAACACTGTCCTTTTGGTATATGAAAAAAAAAATTATGATTTTAAAAAATATTCACTTTTTTTTTTTTTTTTTTCAAAATTCAGTTCACTGTGCAGTGATGAAGCGTTTCCCATATACCTAAAAAACTATTAAACATTGTGATGAAATTTTTTGTGTGTATTTATGCATGTCATATTTACAATATGATGCAAGATCGCTTCTCTACCTTTGATAGACTGTCGGATAAAAAAATAAATTCATTTAAAAATGGTCAATATCAGTATTTTCTTCTAACACAAAATTAAAAAAATATATATTATTTATTAAGGAATGTAGTTCAAAGAGCATGATATTGTAAACATGAGTTTCAGCAATAAAACAAAAGAGAGGGAACATGAAAAAGTTAAAATGTTTATGAGTTATGAGGGAAACGCTTCATCATTGCACAGTAAACTGCCACCATTTTGAATTTTGAGAAAAAATATAAATATTCTTTTTAATCGTAATTTTTTTTTCATGTAGCAGAAGGACAGTGTTTTACACATACCAATTTTGATTATTGTACAAGATACAGTAATGGAGGAAAAAAATGTTGAATATTTCCAAAAATTTTACTGCCGTAAGCTGTACCTAACCGCTTAAAGACGTTACACTTTCTTGTCATCCGTTTTCCTTCTTTTTTAAACGCCATCTAAGGAAATTAGTAAACAGGTATGAGAATTTAACAATCACTGTCAATTTAAATTATATTTAGAATCTGTGTCGTATAACTTATGGTGATAACAAAACATTATAGTTGAATGAAAATGGCAGAAGAAATGGAAGTAACCTACTCGACCGAAATTTGCAGATTCTTTGACTACAATTTTTGGGTGTCTTTTTGTGTGTCTACAAATTTCGTATTATTCAAGAGTATCGAGTTTCTGTTTTTCTGGTTGAATGTGTAGTATTCTTTTGTCAGTTTCTATGTTGCTTGGTTGTGGTTGTAGTTTGTTATGTGTTCTGCGTATGTTGAATTGTTGTGTGATTTAGTTATGCTGTGATAATTAAGTTCTTTGCAACATGTTTGAAAAGATCTTCCAGTTTGTCCAATGTAGAAGTCATA
This sequence comes from Periplaneta americana, assembly GCF_040183065.1. Taxonomy (NCBI): domain Eukaryota; kingdom Metazoa; phylum Arthropoda; class Insecta; order Blattodea; family Blattidae; genus Periplaneta; species Periplaneta americana. Next base: position 64,897,293 of record NC_091132.1, on the reverse strand, counting down.
ACAACTATTACATGTTAGTTTGTATACACCCGTCAGGATGTATTTGTACTACGAGTATAAGTTGCAGACCTTCAAAATGATTCAGCATTAAAAGACAAGTTTTTAGGATCATCGCTTGTTGATTTCTATTCTGTGTACGTTTCTCAAAAAAAAAAAAAAAAAAAAAAAAAAAAAAAAAAGTATTCTGATATATAAAAAAAATGCATATTCATGCTGTCCATGTTTGGTAGCACTGCTTTGTGTGAACAGCTGTTCGGTTGAATGAAAGATGTGAAATCAAGAATAAGAACAAGAATCACAGATGCAAACTTGTGCGAATAGCAACAATCGATATAAAACCGGACATAGATAAATTAGTGTAGCAAAAAGAATGTCAAATTTCACATTAATGGTCGAATTTTGGCTATGATTCCCAATGTTTTTGTACATTTTATATTATTCATTGTTCTTTAAACATATATATATATATATATATATATATATATATATGATTCCTAATGTTTGGAAATTGACTTTAAAGTTGAACTGAATCTTTCTTTAATCTGGTCCTTGATCTCTCGTGCACAAGCCAATGCCGGCCGCTGATAAAAAAAGGTTGGAGACCCCTCATCTAACGCATCCTGTCTTGAACTTGCGATACCAACACAGGGGAAGATATTTTTTCATGAAATCTCCACCAGTATTACTCGACCAAGGCGAGTGGAGCCCCGGGCATAATGTGAACTATCGCGATGAGGTATTACGAACGCAGGGGCAGTAGCGCCACAGCTCTGGGCTGCAGGACTCCACTGGTCTTGGTCGAGTAATACCTAACCATACTCGGTACTGGTGCCTATCCAGCATCGTGATGAATTTAGGGAGCTACAACATATAGCAAAATCCGGTTTCGTAAGCGAGTTCTAGCGCCACGGCTCTGGGCTGCAGGACTCCACTGGCCTTGGTCGAGTAATACCTAACCATACACGGGATTGGCGCCTATCCAGCATCGTGATGAATTTAGGGAGCTACAACGTATAGCAAAATCCGGTTTCGTAAGCGAGTTCTAACGACTGAAGAATCATCGTGCTGACCACATGTTACCCTCGTAATGGTTGGATAGTAGTTCACTTCTGCTGATGCACGTGAACATGAAGTCAGTAATCGGCTGGTCAGTCTTGGCCCTTTGTGGGATGTCGTGTCACGGATTTAATTTTTTTATCAATTTTCTTTAATATTCGTTTTTACATAATGAACTATAAAATATATAGCCAGTTTCGGCGAGAATCATCCAGGAAAAAAAATAATTTCTTTATTATGCAGTTCAGCTCACCACGAAATTAGCATTAAGGTAATTTTAATACTTCCATATTTATACCACACTCAATGGTAAACTGAAACATCTACTTGATTGCGAGGCGGGGAAAATCTCCATCACTTTAATAACAGTGATTCTGTATGTTAAACACGTATTATATAATAGGGGCTGGCATATTCATAACTGCAAAACAGAATTAAATCATTGCTCAAAATCAGAGATTGAGGTCAGACATGTGTGAACCTCTGCCAGATCTTAAGGGCCAGATGCCAAAAATCGTTTTAGTAGTGTTACATCATGCATGTCCAGAGATTTGATGATGTTGTTCCACAGCGAACCGAGTAAATACTAAATGCCATGTACATGCTATGGACCAATAAAAACATTATCAAAATCAGCGACTAATGCTTCTGCTACTGAATCAAACCTAAAAATAACGTTTCTTCAGAGTGTTTTAAATTCAAGTAATGTGTTTATACACCCGTGAGTCACTTTACAACGTTGTATCAGCGGTGCACAAAATACGTAGTCATGTTTAGTCACATATATTATCAGTGATTTCATTATCAACTCCTCAACGCTCTTGCATTTTCCTCGTTGAAATATATCTACTAAAGAAGAAGTTGTAAGAGTTATTTTTACGGAAATTTCGACGGCTTTTTCAGAGGCTACATAATCACTGAAACAGTGTGTTAAATTATTAAATAAATGGAGGGAAACCGGATTCGATATCGATAAAAATAAACGTGTACTGGTAATGCATTACTTAACGTTACTTTTAAAATACGGAGTCTATTCAGAGATCACGAATAACAACAATAAAACATTAGGAAATGGTAGAATGAGCATTCTAGAAGAAGAAAATCCGAAAAAAATAAGGTTTTATGCAACAAAACTTGACAGAAGCTCACAGAAACAGGTAGGTATATACAGACATAGAATAAAGTATTTTCAGTCCACAAATAGTTCCTAAACTGCAGTTGTATTGCGAGTTATAAATGAACACTTATGAGAAACACTGTAGATCAGAAAATCAAATAGAAAATTCATCAATCAAAATCATATTATACTACCTAAAGCAGTGATTTCTAACTGGACAACCTGTGACGTCGGAGCGCGTTTCCCCTCTTGGAGCAGAACTGGAAGAGCACGTGTGTCTCCACTAGTTAAACATCTCCATCCCTTCCACTGCCACTCCCCCTATATTGTCCTTTTACATATTATGTTTCCCCTCTCAAGCTCGAGAGCAGAGACATGGATGAATATAATAGGATGCAAAACTGCGATCAGCACCATCTGACGGAAGGGGGTTCAAATAAGATGATCAGCGCCCGACGTCGTGGGTGGTGAACATTAGAACTACGTGTTGGGTAGATTACCCAGAGTTCTCTATTTATCCGTTCGTTCGAGACGAACAGACGATGCTCGAGAAGACAAGATGGCAGCCAGAAACTTGCTAATGAGTGGACATAAAGTGATATTAAGTGTGTGTATAAGCAGTGTATGTTAAAAAGTTATGTTTACGGACGTTGTAAAAATAGTGTTGTTGAATGTATTGTGAAGTAATAGTAATATAATAAATTGAACTAGCTCAGTAGTTTCTGCAGACTTTTCCATTGAGCTGTACACTAAATACCCAAAGAATACAATCCCAATTATCTAACATTTTGCTTTATTTTCTGTCTCTGTTTGGTTATATTTTAATTGGGTAGTGTAAAATAGATCGTATATTTTATCTTCCTGTTGGCTCCGAAAAGAATTTTCAGTGGAAGATGGTGTGAGAAATAAATATGTAAATGTTTTATTTTAAATTGAGTTGAGAATATCGATGAGAGTGGAAGGGCAGGAATATTTTCTGCATAGTTTAACATTTTCGTCACCAGGTGCGCTGCTAAATGCATGGAGTAATTAGTTTTTGTTTTCGCGACTTGGTGCGCTGCTAGATGTAATAAGTTCTCCTCCGTCCAATAGATTGCAGCAAGATCAGTTTCTACATTAGCGCCTCTAGCATGTGTTACGGAAAACTCAGTAAGTTTCGTATCCTATTATAATATTCATCCATGGCAGAGACGTGTGATGTCACAGAGGCAGCAGTTGGAAATTACTGACCTAAAGCATAACCCGTCACTTTAAATAAACCAAAGTCTATTCACAGTCCCGCGCCATGGCGTCGTGTTTCAAGGCATCCTTTCTAGGACTCGCGTTAACGGAATGCGCGCTGGTTCGAGTCTTCATGAGGAAAGAAATTTTCTCATGAAATTTCGGCCAGTGTATGGGACCGGTGCCCACCAAGCATCATGATACACTTGTGGAGCTACGATAGGTAGCAAAATCCGTTTACGAAAGCCATCTATAACGACTGGGGGGGGGGGCATTATTGTGCTAATCATGCGATATCTCCGTTCAGGTTGGATGATGATACACCTTTGCATCGGCATATGGACGTGAGGCCAGCAGCCGGCTGGTCGGTCTGGGCCCTTAAAGAGCTGTAGCGCCACGGATTATTACTATTATTATTATTATTATTATTATTATTATTATTATTATTAAAGTCTATTCACATAGCATTATTAACGAGGTTTTAAGTCTCAATATCATTCATTCAGAAAGCAATTTAAAAATATGTTTCACTTCAACACCAATAGGTTTTATATTTCGTGGCTGTATATTATCAACACATATCGGAAAAAGTATAGTGCTAGGGTTGAATGAAGATTGTAGAACAATGCCAAAGTCTCGACTTTTCTGTTTCTATCTTAATATTCATTGGAATAAATTCGGCAAGAAGGTGTGATACCTGTATTATTCGCCAGAGGATGTTTTGTGTTCATTAGTAACGAAAATCTACTAGCTATTTCCTCCACAGAGTTAATGACAATCGTAACTCAGACGTCTTTCGTATTTAAGGTTCATCCAAATATTAACATCGAAAGAGCAAAACGAACATCTGAAATCACAACATTACTCGCAAAAACTGGGTGATTAAAAATTGTGGAATTTTCTGTAACAAAATTGTATGTGATATTCAGGCTTCGCTCGTACACGTACCAACTATGAAATTAAAGAGTCTCTCCTCATGTCCGCTGCTTGAAAAGTAATTACTTATGTTCTAATTTGAGCTTATAACGCTGTTTGCTAAAATAATTTATGTTTAATATTGTTTACACTACTTAACTAATAATAAAAACAACAAAAATAAAATTGCAGCTAAAATTAAAAATTAAACTAAAACAACAAAATTTAAACACAATGTTTTTTTTTTTCTTTTTAAATCTGTGGGGCACAAAGTATAATAACCATAAATAAAAGGTTGTATGAAATAAATGATGTTCGATATTACAGGTTACCAAACTCTAATAAATGCACAGAATAAAACTGAGTTAATCTAAGGTGAAGTAACTCATCAGTAATAATCACTGAAATCAGTGACAAAGCTACAATTTTATTCAACAAGGTCATTCACGAGAAATGGGACATTTCCTCAAATTTTTTAAATTATGAGAGAATGTGGGATTTTTATTTTAACCCTTGCACATACTGTGTACTTCCTATTTACAAGGATATTTTGGTGGGAAACTAGTTTTCCTTAAGAAACTGAGCTTCATGATATATTATAATCATCAAGTGCTGCTTAACATTCCATGCAAATTTCAGTGATTCTAAGGTCAGTATTTTCTTATCTTAACATTTGGTTTCTCCAAAGTCCTGAGTTATACATATTATCGGTAACTTTATATTAATATAGGCATTATTTATTTCTACAAATACTCGAAATTGTATGATTTTTCCCTTTGCATTTAATTTTATAATGTATTACTGATATACAGTTCTGTAATGGTTCCTTAGCATAAATTGTACTTCAAAATAATTTTTGTACTAAGTAATTCTGATCAAGTAATGTCAGAGACAGCAATTTAGCATTTTTTTTTTTTCATAATTTAAATATATTCTATAGGTATTATCGGTAATTTCATAGAAGACGGGCACCTGGTTGGATATAGTAGGTATTACCAACTTTTTTTACTTTAGAGTTAAATGTTAGTGATTTTTTGTGACTTTTATATGTTGTATGTTATGTTTTATTTAACGACGCTCGCAACTACAGAGGTTATATCAGTGTCGCCGGATGTGCCGGAATTTTGTCCCGCAGGAGTTCTTTTACATGCCAGTAAATCTACTGACATGAGCCTGTCGCATTTAAGCACACTTAAATGCCATCGACCTGGCCCGGGATCGAACCCGCAACCTTGGGCATAGAAGGCCAGCGCTATACCAACTCGCCAACCAGGTCGACGTGACTTTTATATATGTTAGTTCGAAGTTTTTATACCAGGTGCCACCGTGATGTTCTATCAATTTGACTGGTTAAATTTGATTGGTTATAGTTGTCATTTGTTCTAGAATTTTCGTTAATTTTGAATGGGTAATGACGTTGTCAATTGTTCTTGGTTGTTTGACATGAGTGGTGTTATACTGTTTTGATGGCTAAAGCTATTGGAAGTGTGTCATTTTATGATTTTCTTTCGATTTCATTGGTTATAGTTGTCATTTGTTCTAGAAATTTCGTTAATTTTGAATGGATAATGACGTTGTCAGTAAGTTGTTCTTGAATGTTTGACGTGAGTGGTGGTATGTCGTGTCTGATGGCTAAAGCTATCGAAAGTTTGTCACTTTATGATATTTGTGAAAGATGTGTGAACATAGAACAGAGTATTAAATTTTGTGTCGATTTTGGTTTAGTTCTTTCGCTGTTGAATAAGAATTGTGTCGATTGTTGAGAAGAAAACTGTTTCTGTGGTTCCAAGAAATTATTTACTGAATTTTCCGTATAAGTTAAGGCGTAATAAGTGTTCGAAGAGAATTTCATTTTGTGTAAATACATGGTTTAATTATGTGAAGTTGACTGTACGACAAAGTGTTGGTTTAGTTCTTCTATTGCCTGCATGGTTTAAGTTTAGATTGCCTTGAAGCCTGTGTCATAATGGAAGTGAAATGGTTGTCGTTGAAGACGTCAATGAGGACTGAATTTTGTTTGATAAGGTGATAAATTATTGTTTTGTGTTTTAGTGATTTGTGGGGGTAAAGTGCTGACAAAAACTGCCAGAAAAGTACTGCCAACTATGAAGTTCGAATGCCACCAAACACCAAAAAAATTAAAGATGAAAAATTAAACATATTTTCATGTTTTGAAGCGCTTGTTCTTAAAAAATATGAATATATGTTTGATTTTCCATCTTTGATTTTGTTATGTTTGGTGGCATTTGAACGTTATAGTTTACAAAACGTTTTTGGTAGTAGTCTTCTAGGAAATTATCTTTACTTTTTACGCGTTTTCTTTTTTATTTTTCTCTATGTATTCGATACGTTTTCTCAAATCCTCGGTAAGCAATTCAACAAAAGCGAGTTCTTTAAACTATGAATGCGTGTGCAGGGTAATTTAGAATTCAGAACTGGCTATTTTTCGTGTTCAGTTTTCTCTCTCTTCGTCCATCCGTTTCCTATAATTTTATAACCATCTTGCTACCACTGAGATTGGATTCTGGGGGTGCCCTTGGTAATGTGAGTAACAATACATTTAAAATGTCTTTCTTATTAATAAATTATAATTTCTTAAATAACTGTATATGGCCAGTGCTGTCATGGTATTTTTTTTTCTTGACCATACGCCACACTCTTTATTTTTCTCTCTTGAAATATATTTTACTTTTCTCTCTCTCTACCTCACCGACGTCATTTAATGGTTCTTTTAATATATATTTTACGACGCTTCAACTGCGATGGTTGCATTTGTTGTTAATGGGTTTGTGGAAAAACCTCGGAAGAAACCTCAACCAGGTAACTTATCCCAACTAGGAACTGAACCCGGTCCCGCTTGTTTCACAATCAGACTTGCTAACAGTTACTTAGAATCTTTTAATATAAAAAGAAGTAAAGAATTATTGTTTTTATTTACATTTTCATAATTACAAAATAAGCTTGATTTAAGGAATATCCTATGAAGTCCTCACAGTAGATGCACACGTGTCTTGAATCTTGGAGCGTGTATCTGCAACACTTCGGTGTTTTCCAATTATACAATTATGGTTCTGTAGCGATGGACCATTTATGATCATCAACATCAAATAAGATATAATTATACTACGAACAGCAAGTGAGAATCTAAGATCAGTACAGATTTCCGTGTAAAAATATAGCTCTCCATGTAGGCCTACAAAACTTAGAAACGCATACGCGGTATGGCTCCGTATTGGCAGAAACTTCCCATAAAAATCATTAAAAAATTGTAGTTTCCCATACGCTGTATGGTCCCTATGGCCCCCATGACAGCACTGTGTATATCTATTTGCAGCAGTATTGGGCAATGAAATACCTTATGAAATGTAAATATACAATTACAAACAGAAACTGTATAATTAAGAATGTGTGGTGAGAGTTGTTACATTTTACTGTGAGTGACGGTGGAATGACACGCACACGTTCATTTTATATTAAACTTGAGGCTTGAGGGCTGGGTTGGTATAATGTTTTAGGTACTTGAACAGCACAATGAAATATAAACACTGCAACGTTTCTAATCTAATTATTAGCTAATTTGCCCGCATCCTTGTAGAGAAAGATATTTGTTTTATCATATCAAATTAATTTAAGTCTATTTGTTTCGCATATTTAATTAAAAGTTTAAACCTAAGCTATATAAGACATGAGAAGACAGATCATATATTCAGACGTCATGAGTACTGCAAATTTCCAGCGGTTTTTTAAGTTGCGAGCTAAAAAGCTTCGAATATAAACATGATTTGATTTGCATGTACTATGAACTGTCTATAGTGCTTTGTGTGTGTTCACTATGCCTATTACTTTTGCTACATAATTTGTAGTTTGAAACAGTTTCTTCAGGTTGAGTTAACAGTTTTTAGTTGAATTTCTGTTTAATAACCTAAAAAACTGAAAAGCTCTGTGAGTTTTTAGGATACACTTGCGCCATGCTTTTCAAAATATTCGCGCTAAGGACAACGTGAAATGTACTGATTTCAAAAGCTTCACTGAAATCATTTCTGACCGCCGTTACCAACTGGTAAAAGAGAATTTCAATTTCTTGACATATTTCTCTTTCTAATCGTAAGGGTTTACGTTCAGAATTTCTTCTCTATGTAGGCCCTAACTTAATTCTTTGACCAACATGAGGTATAGACCTTTAGGTCCCATCGTAACACTGGAACAGCTGACAAAAAAAAAATTCTAGACATTCGTATCTTAGTCATGTGGTACACAGTAAAGATGAAATAGGTGCAGTATAGCCTATATTCTTATTTTAAATCTGAGAGGGGAGAAAAACGAGAAATTTAAACAACGTAACATTTAGTTACGATGGAAAGGTATGTCATTAATGACGTCAAAAGTTAGTTATATACCGCCATGTTTTTTTTTTTTTTTTTTAATTCACGATTTGGTTATAGTATAGAGTTAATGCGATTAAATTAAGTGCATATAATATTTAGTACTCACCATTCTGTTTATTCAACATTCACTTCGACTATTCGAGTATTAGGCGTATAAGCTTTTGAACTTAATTTCTGCTCGTCGTATCTTGGGTACACTTTGGCGATGTCTTGTAAGAAACTCATACTCACTCGTACGGTAACTATGCTTAAGTTACTTGTGAGTTTTAACTTCCAATTGGTTTTCACAATGCACACAATTCTTTGGTTCTTCTGATGGAAGTTACATTCTCTACAAAACTGAACACTTTTTTCTACACTTTCTAGTGATGATACAATATGTATCCTTACCCACGTTAAAGTATGTCTTGTATTTTCTCGCACTGCACTATACTACTACCGGTACCACTGGTTTCCATACTTGAAATAATGTCTGGTAATAACAGTATTACATTCTCTACAAAACTGAACACTTTTTTTACACTTTCTGGTGACGATATAATATCTATCCATGTTAAAGTTTGTCTATTTTCCTCGCGTTGAACTATTATACTGACAATGGCTTCCATAGTCGAACTTATATCGGCTACTAAGTACGAATTTATAACCTGTCAGCGTTATACCTTACGCCATCTATTGTTTTGTTTATAGACTATTATCACAGTCTAGTATATACAGTCACGTAGCTCGAGTTGTTGAGGGTACTAGACTGTACTATTTCGCATTGTCTGTGATGAGACGTTAGTAGCGATCCTAGTGGTTAGCAACTATCTATGGATGCATATTCCCTACGTATTGAGCTTCGTGACTTTATATACTAGACCAGTGGTCATCAGCGGGTAAAAGGTAAGCGGAGCAACGTGTTGTGCAGCAGGAAGAGGTAGAGGGCATACCCGCTAGCAACTACGAATGCACGATAGTGCAGTGACTTTTCCGCGGGTAAGAGACGCTAGCCCAAGGGTAATCTGTGCTGATGACCGCTGTACTAGACTGTGCTATTATCATAGAAATAGTCGTTACAATTCTACAGATGGATGAGTTTGATGGTTGATTTGTACCTTGTCTTCTTGGCTTAATGGCCAAGGTGTTGGACAAATAATGAGATGTGAAGGTTCCTGGACCGAACCCCAACGTCGGCAATGGTAAATAAATAAATAAATAAATTGTAAAACTGTAATGTAATGTACCTGTGTGATATATATAAAATTAGAGTGTAATTGTAGATATGTAAAGATGAAGAGAGAGGAGATGAGAATAATTTTAATTTTAAGTACTTATATTTCGGTAGTAGTGACATCAATGACATCATACCTTTCTATTGTATCTTTAAATTACCAAATCCAATTTATGGACATAAAGTCTCTTCGCAGATAAAGAAAAAAATCTAAATAGCGTTCGAATTTTATATTACTTAGGATAAATACATCTTACAGTTCTGTCGGCTGAACCGACACTTCTAAATGTTTATAATAAAACGATTTACTATAATAAACTCTAGCCTCTTTATTTTCCGTCGTCCTCAGGTCACTCTCTATTATATTTCCATGCCCTGTGCGAAAGATTACCTCACTTCTCAGCTAAGAATGTCTACATTTAAAAAAATTCAATTTATTCTTGACAAAAATAAAAGCTCTGAACTAGAGCCTGGCCCACGCTTTCAAAGAACGCTGACTTTTCCGAGAAGATACCGACAACATATTTTAAAAATAGGCCTATGTAGTTTTATTTTTCCCCTACTTTCGTACCCGTTAAATGTAGTACGGTATTTAATATCTATTTTCCTTGCCATTCCACGTATATTTTCATGTCAGAACTGTTTGTTCCGAGAAAATGTATTATACCGAATAAATTCATACAATAATACTTTTAATATCACAATAAAACTATTTTATAAGTAGCTATAGATAGCCTGTATGTTTTTTTTTTTACTTACAAAATTTGAGTACATTGTTAATCTTAAACATATTTTAAAAAGAATATACTAAGTACTTAAAATCTTCAGATTATTAAATATTCAGTCTATTTAAAATTCCATAAACTCACATCTTCTATGGAGATAAAATTATAGTACCGATATCTCTTTATTACCAATTAAAGTCTACGAAAAAATTAGCATCAATACTGACGACATAATTAAGTTAAAATCGTCGATGGCATGGATTAAATTAAGAAGCTCGTAGTATCTTAAAATGACGAATTGAAATGTGTTAATTTTATTTTATTCAAGGGCTGCTCGTTAAGATTTACGTTCTTATTGTTTCAATCACATATGAAAAAAATATATATTTTACACTAAAGTCATAAATAAAAACCCACTATTAACAAAAAGAACTTATACTGGACATAGCTTTGTAATTTCTACATTCAAGATATTATTACGTGTGCAACGTGAAAAATTACTTTATTATAACTACTGTGCATGTTCCCATTACTTGTGCACCTTTCCACCTCTAATGTCACTGGATACACAACAATGAAACAAACAACTTGCAAAATAACACATAAAATAAAAAATCCACCACCCAAAACTCCAACGAAAACTTTCACAGTCGTGTCACATATTATGTGCTACAATCATTATTGTTTATCACTGCTACTGATAACAAAAGGTCTACTGCAATGGTGAATCACGTCTTGCAGATGTCAGCCCTTCAACGCCAATTTACAAAGTTATTCGCTTTATATTATGTAGGCTTACTTTGTGCTGTCATTAACAAAATTTCAAGTTGTGGAAAAGAAACTGAAAAGAGTATGTTGCGATAGAGTCAAAGTCGATGGTAATCATAGTCACATCTTTATACAATATTGAAAAATGAGCTTTAGTATAGTCAGAGTATTTCCATCACTTATGTTCAGTAAATATCCTCTCATTCGTCACTTCACTTCAACCACATTCACAACTTATTTTAAACTGTTTTTATTTTCATATCTATTACATACTTGTTTTATCTCCCTCACACTCGTCTAATTTTAATTATAAGCACATACTTAATATCACAAATAACAAAACATGGGATTGAAGGAAAAGGGTTTTATTTGGAATTTCATTAAAAATCAAAAGTTGAAACAATACACAATAAAGTATTATACAAACATATTTAACATTCATGCATTAAAAAAACTACAACAAAATATATTACTACTTAGTTAGAGAAAACTTTCTAAAACAAGCAGTGCATAATTCAGTTATAGTATATCTGAATTCATAAAAACATACAATCTTAACAGCAGCTGCATTACAATTTCACAACCAATGCAAATTTTGTTTAAGTTATAGAAGCAATTTTGTATGTCTATAACATTTCGATTAAATATAATTGTTTCTTAATTATTCTTTTCTTGTAGGCTACTATGAAATTTTCATGTGGGTAATTTTGAATGACATTAATTCTAATTCATTTAAGTAAATGTCATAGGAAATGAAATAAACATAATATTGTCCTAATCTCTCCATATTATAAGAAAGGTTGCTTCCAAAGGAGTTTATGGAGAGGAAATCTTGCAGAAGACTGGGAATGCTTCACAAACCGGAACTTCAAAGAGAAACAGCAAGCAGGATCTTCATTGAATGGAGAAGATTTGACGAAGCTTCAAATAACAGAACCTCAGAGACAGACGTCTAGTCATCTGGCAGGCTCTTCATGGGCTGATACCCTGGGTCTATGATGGTCCAGAGAGAACTGTCAATGGTAAGAACCTCAAAGAAGTATATGTGGAAAGTATATCAAGAAGGCCAATGCCTTGGGGTGAAGTTGTGAAAAAGAATAATACCTGATATTTCTATAAGTCTGTCATCATATTTAATGCTAACTATTAAAAATAAACATGTTCATAGTACACCCCAAATCCAAATAAAGTACGTAATGTCACACTAACCTAAAAGTTACTGCTTATAGTTATTAAAAATGTCTATGTATGTATGTATAGTTTGTCACGAATTATAATATTAACCAGCGCATAACAAATCCTTAAATTCATATACCATTATCATTTTCAAGATTCAAGCCGGAACAATTCTCAAACATAACCAAACTAACGTCATTCTACAAACTGACAGTTCAAACGAAATGACATACTATGAGCAAAGCCACTCCCAATCACTTGCAAAAGAATTCATGAAACATTATTAAGAACAACAACCAACCAACATCTAGCTCTAAGTAATTTGATCTTACCACCTTGTTTACGAACAGGCATTCTTGATCACTTCCAATAAACGTCTCCCTCTAGTAAGATTCCTGTCTGGGTCGTCCCTCTACTCCCAGTCAGAACCAAGATGGAAAAATATATATATTACTGACACACCACTTCTAGAACTTCACGTTGAAATATGCCGAAGCGTTTATGCGACACACTCCTTACAATAAATTTTATACGCGCTGTAACAGACTGAGTAACAACATTTAAACCGCAACACTTCTGAACATAAACATGTAAACCCACACAATATGGCGCCCACAACTCTTGCAGCCGGGATTCCGACTGACGACTGATGTGATTGGTCGATGGCATTTAGAGACGTCACAAGATGTCTGCTATGCCAAAGAGATGGTAAATTTGGATGGCGACGTTGATATTTATGTCGCCATATTGCATGGGGAAAAAATACTTAACCAAACAATTTGATATACTGTGTTATTAATCAGTTTCTTTATAGATTAAAAACAAATATTTTCATTTCAGTAATGTAAGCTATGTTATTTTTAGGTAAGACATTTGCGTTTTTTCACCATCCTTTATATATTCAAATCATTATATGTACTTATAAAATCCTATTTAATAAAAGTGAGGTTATGTTGACATATATTTCTAAATATATTTTGTTAATTTTACTGATATAATTCTCTATTTTCAGATACAGTTTAAATATTGGCTTAATCCAAAGAATTTTAAAGTCAGTATGGCATTGTTGAGAGGAAAAGACGTACCAGAAGGATCATTACGTTTATCAGAAGAAGAAGCAATACAATACCAATTAAAATTAATAAATGGTTGGGAACCTAAAAGCGATGTGTAAGCAACTTCCTAGGTCAGGTTGCTACCAGTTCCTCTAGTCACTCAATAATAGGAATGCACATTCGACACCACGTCAAAGAACACAGAAGCAGCAGATACTGAGTTTTTCCCCAGAATTTATAACATTAGTTTTTGGGGACAGATTGTTATATTTTGTGCATTGAGAATTTCTCTTCTGTGCACAAGGTTGCAATTTTTAAGTAAGAGAGAAAGGAAGGAATCCATGTTATGAAATTTATCCTAACAGTTTCAGAATAATGATGTGATTGATATATTTCACGATATTTAGATTATAGGCTAGGCCTACATTTTAAAATTAATGATAGTAAAATAGGCTAATCTCCGGAGAGTAGGCTAAACAAACAGCCGGTCAATAAAATCTAAATCACCCTGTCAAGTCCTGTATTGAATAAAAATCTCAGAACTGCATGAACATATAGCCTACTTAACTTTTTGTCAATAAATGGACTTCATATGTTCAGCTCCAATAGGTCGGTAACTCCATTAATTTTTTTATAAGATGAGCTACTTTTTGTTGTGATTTATAACTCTTAAAATAAGGTCTGTAAAATATGGCTAAAGAGCCTTTATGTAGTACCAATTTAAAAATATATAAGGTGGAATGAGGTAAGAATAATAAAAAATTAAGCCTATATTAGAATTTCAAAAGGAAAATATTCATGACATCAAATTCCTATTTTGGCAGCAGTTTTAATGTGACTTTTTGAATAAATTGTATAAAGAATGCTGAGGTATCTTTGTTTAAAATTACATTGATAACTTTTTTTAACATCTTCATGATAGCCTGCCTAGTTATGTAGAGCTACTTACGTTTATGAATTTGGGTTAATTAATGTATACTTGACTTTATCTACAGAAATGCTCAAAGAAGACTAAGAATGGAGCAAGTGCATGCATATGTCACAATTGATCTGCCATGGTGCATATTTCTCTTGCCATACTTGCACCACATCGAAAATTGGAAAAAGAGTGCAGACAAGTGAAGAAAACCAGTAATAGGCTATATCTTTTTTAAATTACCGGTACCTACTCAAAATAACATAATACTGAAATGCACTTAAAATTTACTTCAATATAACCTTGATAGACCTATATCAAACTGCTATGGTAAATTAACTCACAGAATTATTGGGATTTTAGAATATACCAATATTAGTTATTTTTAATGTTTTCTAAATTAGATCCTTAGTGGCAACTTTTTATTTTTAACTGCTCAGTAAATTGGGTTGTGTATTTCGAATCTAGACTGAAGAGTTTACACATGAAGTCCTATTCAAAGTAAAAAAACTACTTTTGAATAGTATTTCCACAGTCTAATATATACAGTCACGAAGCTCAATATGTAGTAAATATGCATCTATAGATAGATGCTAACCACTAGGATCGCTACTGTCGCCTCATTACAGACCTTGCAACAACTCAAGCTTCGTGACTGTATATACTAGGCCTATATAATTTGTGACGGTATATACAGTGTTATTTCCTTGAATAAAATAAATTAGTGTTCAAATGTTATATCCGTAACTAAGTAATGACCCAATAAGAGCTAAAGTATTTTGATAGCTAATTGCCGTTATTTTTAAAACATTTCAAAGATAAAGAATGGACAAAATTTGAATAACATGTGTTAAATATTTTAATACATTACAATATGTACATATTCTTTTCTTTTCTAGATGGCCGTTTCATTTTGGCTTTGGGATTCTTGGAGCAGGTAGCGCATTATCAGCAATGTACATAAATAGTCACTTCAGAAGCAGGCTGAGACTCCACACCTATGGAAGAATATCCACTTATCTTCCTATTGTTATTCTTCCTTCAATGCTTTCTGCACTTTTTCATCATGTGGTACAATAACTTTTGCTATAAAATTTGTGTCTCTAATTTTATAGATGTGTTGTTATTAACTAATGCTGAGTTCTTGGCAATAAAGCCATTAACTCTTTTGCTCTCCAATCTAGGAGAGACGTTAAAGAATTCTGTTGTTAGAAGTTAGTTATTGGAGAAGTTAAAGAGAAGAAGAAACACTCCACTTTCAAATCATTCACTATCACATTTTACAGTTATAGTTGAATTTGAATTAACACAAAATATCCCACGTAAATGAGATGCAAACCCAACTGTATTAAAAGCAATAGCTTTGGAGACTATTCAAACAAGATACCCAGAAACAGAATGGATTCATATTTACACAGATAGATCACTTACAGATAAAAATGGAAATGCAAGTGCTGGAATTTAAAGTAAATTGTTCCGGGTGGTATATTTTTAAAAACCCCTCTATCAATTTATGCTACAATACGAAATAAATACTCACAGAAAATTTGAAATAAATCTAACCACTAGAAGCTGAGATATGGTACACTTTATAGAGAAAAATACAAACTTACGGAAAATGTCTGCCAAAGTTATCAGAACAATTCAGCTGCATATTTCTCATCATAGATAAAAAAAAAAAATCCATAATAATAATGTGCATAAATGATATACCGTTGGAAAGAAGATTTTTCAGAGAATATAAATCAATAAAAAAAAAAACAAACAAAAATGGAAATTTTGAGTATATTACTGGGTCCCGGTTCCCTTAATAATGAAGTAATTTATTCTCGCTTTCTAATATTTAAGGACAATATATTAATATTTCTTCAAAGCCTGATATGTGCTGAGATGTTTCCGAATAATTTGTAACCACGTATATCATGCCATTTTAAAGTTATGCAACACCTTGGAAACAATATCTGTACCAACAATGACTTCAATTTCACCAACTAAACATGGTAACATGATTATCAGTAGAAAAATAAGCAATGCTGGATTTTTATTAATATATCAACAACTATGCTCACTCATTTCATAGCAGCTGCTACAAAAATTCTCTGTCTAAAAACAGACATAAAAAGCTTCTCCTTAAAAATGAGAATTTACATAACGGAATTCTTGGAGGCTTATGAGAGAAAGTTCTCTCTTGATATCCTATTTCAGTTCTTAAAGTGTACTTACGCACTTGCTCTTTAACTTTCCGCATAGGTAAACATCACACGACGTAAGATCTAGAATGGGATTATATTGAAATACAGTCGAAACCGTTTATAACAACATTGCTTTTCACGATGTATTGGCTATAACAACGAAATCTATCGGTCCCGTTTAAATCTTATATAAACACTGTATTTAAAAGATTGCTTAGTACGACATCACTTATTACAACTTATTGTATAAAACGACGTATTTTTATCACATTTTCGGAGAAATTTATCGGGTATAATGTCCAATATTGATTTTTGTTTGTTACATATTTGGGGATTACTGACAACAATGTAATGCTTATTTTTAAACTCTTGTTTTCAGTTGAATTGTAGATTTTAAATCAGTATGTCTATTAAACAGTCAAGGCATGCATCGCTGTGAAGATGTAGTAAAAGAAAAGGAAAGTGTTTAATATTGAAGAAAAGTCACACATAATATGGTGATTAGAAAATGGGGAATCAAAGTCAGCATCGCGAAGGAATTGGGTGTATTACACTCAACGATTTCTAGAATTTGGAAGGACAGAGAGAAAATACAGTCTCTTTTCGAACACAATTCTTTAAGAATCAAGCGGGCCAGATCATCTGAGCACAAAAATATTGAAGAAGCTTTACTTACATACATTGTTTAAGCAGCAAAGAGAAAATAATTTGTCGATCTTTAATGCATCTATGGTTATCACTCTTCATTAATACTGAACACTTTCTTATTGTAATGATGGTAGTTTCCAGTAGCTTATATTTGAAAATAATTAACCTGTTTTGTTTGGATCTTGCCTCTTAGTAAAGTCAACTTAGGTTTTTGAACTGTTGAAGTTAATTGTATGCATTCCCTGACCAATCTTTCGTCTTGTTGTCCATATAATGTGTGAATCCTTCTGTTCTTTTTTGTTTTTTTATTATTCTGAATAAATGAGCAGCTTCACAATCCTGGCCTGTATTCAGCTGCAACATGGCAACAGTGTCTATCATTAATATTTTTAATTAATTGATGAACTAGTGGACTTACTCGTGTTAAATATGTAATATTTGTCCCGGCTTACAGCTGTTTCAGTGCTTCACGCACCATCATCAGAGCCTACTAGATCGCGGCGTCATCTCGAACTTCTCTGCCTGTTAAGAGGGTGTGTTTTATTGTTGGAAAGTGTTGAAGTGTGGAGTCGAATAGTGTGTGTGTACTGAAATTGATCGGGGTGTGTTTTAGTGTGTTTGTATATTTCGTATTGTTCTAGCGTGTTGAGTTTTTGGTTCTTGGGTTGTGTGTGTAGGATATCCATGTCCGTATTTATGTTATTGTATGTATGGTTAGTATTGGTTATGTGATCAGCGTATGTAGATGTATTGTGTCCTCTTGTTATAGCTTTAATGTGTTCTTTGTAGCGTGTTTGGAATGATCTGCCTGTCTGTCCTATGTAGAACTTGTCGCAACTATTACATGTGAGTTTGTATACACCTGTGTGGTCGTATTTATTTGTTTGTGTTTTTTGTGCGTTGAGATGTCTTTGTAGTGTGTTTTCTGTTCTGTATGTTATGTTGTATTTCTGTCTTCTGAATGAAGATGCGATCTTATATGTGCTTTTGTTTTCATATGTTAGTGTGATGTATTTCTTGTGTTCTTGTGTTTGTGTTGTGTTTTGTGTATTTTTGTGTTTAAGTTATTAAGTTTTTGTTTTGTCTTCCTTATGATGTTGTCTATTATGTTTGGATTGTATCCGTTTTCTTATGCTATGTATTTGATTGTGTTCACTTTTTCATTGTAGTGTTGTTGGCTCATGGGTATGTTGAGTAATCTTTGTACCATTGTCCTGAATGCAGCATGTTTGTGTTGTATGGGGTGGTTAGATGTGTTGTGTATGTGTGTGGTGGTATATTTCGTATTGTTCTAGTGTGTTGAGTTTTTGGTTCTTGGGTTGTGTGTGTAGGATTTCCGTGTCCGTATTTATGTTATTGTATGTATGGTTAGTACACACACAACCCAAGAACCAAAAACTCAACACACTAGAACAATACGAAATATACAAACACACTAAAACACACCCCGATCAAATCCTCAACACACAGATCAATTTCAGTACACACACACTATTCGACTCCACACTTCAACACCTTCCAATAATAAAACACACCCTTTTAACAGGCAGAGAAGTTAGAGATGACGCCGCAATCTAGTAGGCTCTGATGATGGTGCGTGAAGCACTGAAACAGCTGTAAGCCGGACAAATATTACATATTTAACACGAGTAAGTCCACTAGTTCATCAATTAATTATATTCAAGTGTTAAAAGTGGTGTACGCAAGATTCAAAATGTAATATTTTTAGTTATTGTAATAGATTTTTCAATATCTGCGAGCATATAAGACAGCAACAATGCCTGTCCTAACTTAAGGTACTTTTGCCGGAATTTTTTAACTATTCTTTAAAAACGGGAATATTAAAACGAGGTTTTACTCTATATAGGAAATTTTGCATCTTAAGAAAATAACTTTCGTGTATATTATGTATAATGAAAATAAATCCTATATTGTTGCAGAATGTCAGTATGGACATCTTGATCCAGAAGACTCCCTGTCCTCTGTGCGTTCAAATGCGAGCATCTGCTATACAAGTTGGTTTTTCTGCTGTGTACCCAACTTTACTTGCTCCTTTGGCAGGTTTTATGGTGAGAGCTTTAACATCATATTGTTGTAGAATATTCTGTTATTAAAATTATTTTTTAATTTCAAAGGCTAGCCTACTTAAAATAATAATTTTGGGAAGTTGATACATAGTTGACTCTTTTCCATGATCACTTGGTTTCGGAGTCCAACTACATACATGTACAAACATTTGCAGTGAACAGCTTGTAACAAATTCCCAGTTTAGTTCATCTATTATTATGCATGAACCTGGTGAAAACAATTTTCGTTATCTACGAGTAATATCTATTTGTGAAAAAATGAATGGAAAATATTATTTATTCATAAATAAAACCTGAAATTTTCTTTCTATTAGAATATCTCAATGTGTTTTCATTAAATTTAATGTAAAGTATAACTGAAAATTCAGTTATATCAGTCCCCTAACTGTCCATTGTGCAACTCAAACCAAGAAATGGATTCGGAACACCTCAAAATCTGTGCTTCAGTGGCTGGTCATGATAATATCTTTGAAAAATATTGGAGTGCAAAAGGTCAAATGACTTTATTGTCAAACGCCTGGCATTAGAAAACAACAACAACAACATAACTGAAAATTCAATCTTTCAAATCAAAAATTTTCAAAATATCAGTTTTTATAGTTGATATTGCAGTTTTATTACTATTCTAATTATTAATGACTTTTTCCTTCATTATCAATGTACAGGGGGAATTTAACACTATCATAAGCTGTAGCCTAGGAATCGCAAGTTCGGGAGTGGGGGGGGGGGGGGGAAGGAATATTGTAAAAAAGGGCTTTAAAGAGGCAGAAGTGAGAAAACTTTATTTTTTTTCTGATGCTTTATCAACTGCTATGGTTATCCGGTGTTTGAATGAGATGAAGGTGATAATGTCAGCAAAATGAGTTCAGGGTTCCAGCGCCAAAAGTTATTCAGCATTTGCTATTAACGGGTTGAGGGAAAACTCCAGAAAAACCTGATCTAGGTAACTTGTCCTAACCAGGATATGAATCCAGACCCGATTGTTTCACGGTCAGACATGCTAACTGTTACTCCACAGCAGTGGACTGAGAAAACTTGGTAATAGTAGTAGTAGTAATAATAATAATTATAATAATTATAATAATAATAATAGCAGGGTCTCAAACCGAGACTAGCATACGAGCCCAGATTTTATAAATCTCCCCTTGTCTAATTGTAAACCATCTGAAATAGATAAGCCTAAGGTGCACAGACTTCAATAGTTGATGTATAACTCGATCAACTGTGACAATTGTTCGTTAAAAAATTCCTGAAGTATTGCAAAAGAAAACTCGGAATAAAATCATTGCACAGAAAGACTTGTTAAATTAATTATTGAATATTTTCTAGTTAAATATTTCTTTACTTTATAATATACATGTATTTGAAAAATTAGGTGTATATGCATGTTACACTGATTGTTAAAATTTTGACATTTATGAGGAATTCAATGTATGTCATTTATTACAGTGTTTGGTAAATACGTATAACAGACTGTCACTTAGTATGGTTAATGCATATTATGAGGCCATCACATTCCGTTGAGAATTAATATATAATATAGGTGGCTTATTTTTTCGTCCATTAATTAACTATTAAAATTTTAACAACTATACAGAGAGAGGCAGCAAAAAGTTACCACACTATGGAGGGAATGTTGGGGAACAGATTGTCCACAATCCATTGCTTGACTCACCAGTAAGTTGTAACAGCATGGGCGGGTGTTCGGTTTCATTACGGTAGCTTAAATTATTAGTTAAGTTACTTAATGAATGAATAAATGAATGAAGGAAGTTGAAAACTGATATAGATTTTACCTTTCTTCAAAGCAGCTGTTGAAAATGATGTCCAGAGTTCTCAATACAAATGTTGCATTGTGTTAAAAAATTCCGGCTGGTTTCAATTCTTGCTTGAATATCTACAAGCTTCTCCTCTGTTAATACCCTCTTCTGTGGTTCTCTCTTTTTGTTTAAAACAGACTCTGTTTCTCGCCATTTTCTGAATAACTTGGTTATGTTATCTCGAAGGCATTGCAGATCACGGAACTGACATATAAACTTCTTGCAAACGGTACTGTCATACAATTTCTTTTGTAGGAGAAATGTCTCAACTACACTCCACTCGTCAACTAAACACTCCATAAGTTTCCCGCTGTCCACGCACTCCATCCCCACCACTCGGAAATTTTAGGCCTGCCGTAATGAAACTGAATACCTGTCCACGCTGCTACAGCTTACTGGTGAGTCGAGCAATGGATTGCGGGCAATCTGTTTTCCGACGTCCCCTGCATAGTGTGGTAACTTTTTGCTGCCTCTCTCTATATTTTGTTTACAGTAATATATTGTTCCTGTTTGCTTATAACGTAATTACATGAACAAGCAAACTAAATAGAACTGTGCTCGGACGTGGGTTCAGTTTTCACTTAGGTTGAGTATCCAATTGGGTTTTTTTTTTTTTTCGAGGTTTTTCTCAAATATGTTGTTGTTGTTGCTGTTTTCTAATGCCAGGCGTTTGACAATAAAGTCATTTGACCTCTTGCACTCCAATATTTTTCAAAGATATTATCATGACCAGCCAATGAAGCACAGATTTTGAGGTGTTCCGAATCCATTTCTTGGTTTGAGTTGAACAATGGGCAGTTAGGGGACTGATATATTCCAATTCTATGCAGGTGTTTAGCCAAACAATCATGGCCTGTTGTCAATCTAAATGCAGCTACGGACGATTTTCGTGGTAAATCGGGAATTAACTGTGGATTTTGATGCAGAGAGTTCCATTTTTTCCTTTGGGGTTGTGTTATCAAATTTTGTTTGTTCAAGTCTAAGTATGTAGATTTAATAAATCTCTTCACAGAGTAATACGTAGATTTAGTAACAGGTCTGTAAGTAGCAGTGCTGCCCATCTTTGCTAAAGTATCCACATTCTCGTTTCCCAGGATTCCACAATGGGATGGTATCCATTGGAATACAATTCTTTTATTGAGTGATATTAATTGAGAGAGCATTTTAGTTATTTCTGCTGTTTGAGATGAAGGTGTGTGTTTAGAGACGATTGATAGAATAGCTGCTTTGGAGTCTGACAATACAACTGCATTCCTAAATTTATTGATGTGGCATAGAAGATTCCTGAGACATTCACTTATTGCAATGATTTCACCATCAAAACTTGTTGTTCCATATCCAAGTGATCTATAAAGTGAGAAGAGACAGCACGTAACACCTGCACCGGCACCTTGTTCTCTGGAGATCAAGGATCCGTCGGTGTATAAATGAAGCCAGTTTTGTGGAGGGTACCTAATATTAATTGTCTAATATTATTTTCTCAAATATAAGGCAAGTGTTAAGTAATCATATGGTGAATCCTCCTTGGCTTCATCTCTCTATCACCAATTCCATCAAAGCTAATGACCTAGTAGTTGCTACAGCGTCATTAAATAACCAATTAAAAAATTATTCGAATGAGAATGGTAGAAAAAAAAAACAAATTTCTTGAAAATGACTTGTTCTACAGCCATTTTTTTTTTTCAATTCACACACCATCTACCTGGGACCAAAATAAATATGTTAAGAAACAATCAACAATCAACTGACTGAACTATGGGTCGGTTTAATGTAATTTTTTATTTACTTTTGCTGTATTCATTGTAAGAGATGTGCTTCGTGCAATATGAAAGTGTTTTATTTTTATAATTTCAGATGGCATCACATTATAACACTTACAGACTACCCCATTTAACAGAGGATCCCAAAGCAGTGTTCGGTGTGTGGAAGAAAATGGTGAAGCCTCTTGGTAGTACATTGTATTCAATCGCCATTGCCCAGGCTTTGATAGCAATGTGGGTCACTTACTGTGAGGCCAAGTCATACTACAGAGTCCAAGAAGTTCTGAATATGGATTCAGAATTTATTGAAAATTCGTGAAAGAATATTTTACGCATAGAAATCTTAATACTAGCATGTAAATTGTGAATCCTATTGAAAAATTGTGAACATGTAATGTTTTTGTATCATAGATTAAAAAATAAAACAAAATGGACTTTACAAAATTATTAATTCACATTTCCTTCATGAATGCTACTTCCATAATTGAAGAATGTGATTATAAAACTCGCTCAGTCCATTTGGGCATTTTTACGATTTATACATACTGTATATAGGGTGACTCAGAAAGGAGTCATTTTTAGAAAATTGATAACTCTGTTATTTTTAATTATTGAAAATATTTATTTTTACTTACTTACTTACTTACTTACTTACTTACTTACTTACTTACTTACTTACTTACTTATGGCTTTTAAGGAACCTGGAGGTTCACTGCCGCCCTCACATAAGCCTGCCATCGGTCTCTATCCTGAGCAAGATTAATCCAGTCCCTACCATCATATCTCACCTCCATCAAATCCATCAAAGATCTCTAACGAGAAATTCCAAATTGTAGAATTTGATACACCTCCACAAATTCTATTGCTTTGTGTTTTGACTTTGCTTTGCAAATGCTTTGAAGTAGTAGCATCTACTCAGCAAAATTGTCAATTGCTTTTGCTTTGTCTTTTGACTTTGCTTTTGCAATATTTCTGACAAGATTACCGTTCCATGACTTCTTCGTCATGCTGATGAGAACCGATTAGTTCGAAACTGGAGATTCGCAAACTGGGTCAAAGAATGTCATCCCATTTTGTGTATCACAGGCCAAAGCCTTTTGAAGATACAAAGAATGCAAAGGATAATACCAAATGCAATCAAAGGATCACATCTTTGCCAAAGTTCTGCGAAAACACAAACTTGTATTTTCAAGAGTGTAAACTCTTATTTATTGTTTTGCTTTTTCTCTGTTTCGGCTTCAGTTCGCCTCTTCAGCTAGAGAAGTGTGATGACAAAAATGCTGTCGATCACTACTCTAGGACAGAGTGGAGAAGGAAAGATCTCTAACGAGAAATTCCAAATTGTAGAAATCCATTTTAATATTATCCTCCTATCTTTATCTCGACCTCTCAACTAACATTCCATATGCATTTCTGGATTCGCCCATACGTGCTACATGCCTTGCCTATCTCAAACATCTGGATTTAATATTCCTAATTATGTCAGATGAAGAATACAATTCGTGCAGTTCTGTATTGTGTAACTTTCTCCTGTAATTTCATCCCTCTTAGCCCCAGATATTTTCCTAAGCACCTTATTCTCAAACATCCTTAACCTCTGTTCCTCTCTCACATATTTATTTTTATGAACTGAAAATATAATCTTTGGAAATTACTTGTGAAAAATTACATCATCCAAATCCTGACATTCCTCCAAGCGTAACAACAGAAAGAGAGAAATGTAAAGGTCTACCATGACTAAAATAGCAAAAGTCGAAAACAAACACACATTCAAAGTCTACAGAAAACTCACAACAACAACACACATACACAACACATCCAATCACCCAATACAACACAAGCTTCATTCCGAACAATGGTACACAGACTACTCAACATACCAATGAACCAACATGATTACAAAGAAGAGCTAAACACAATCAAATACATAGCACAAGAAAATGGATACAACCCCAATATAATAGACAACATAATAAGAAAGACAAAACATAATACAACACAAACACAAGAACATAAAAAATAAATCACGCTAACATACGAAAACAAAAGCACACACAAGATTGCAACCTCATTCAGGAAATTAAATTACAACATTGCATACAGAACAAATAATACTCTACAAAAGATCTCAACACACGAACAACACAAACAAATACAACCACACAGGCGTATACAAACTCAAATGCAACACCTGCAACAACTTCTACATAGAAAAGACAGGCAGATCATTTCAAACACGTTACAAAGAGAACATCACAGTCATAACAAAACTACAAAACAATTCCATATATGCAGAATACATCACAAATGCTAACCACACCTACAGAGACATCAACACATACATCGAAATTCTACACATTCAACCAAAAAGCCAGAAACTAAATACACTAGAACAGTACGAAATATATAGACACACAAAAACACACCCAAATGAAATTCTCAACACACAACTCAATTTCAGAACACACACACTCTTTGACTCCACATTACATTACACAAACACATCCCCACAGGAAACACAAACAAAAGGCGCCAAGACCAGCAACAACCAGTTCTGAAGATGGCTGATAGGCTGAAACATGTTAACGAGGTAATGTAAAATTTAACACAAGAAAGACACATAATACGTTTTCCGAAGTGATATAGTGTTAAAAGTTGTGTAATCAAGATGTAAAATTGTAAAGTTGGCTGACAATAAATATATTGTATAAAATATTAAAAAGGATGAAAAGACAGTAGATTTTTCTATGATTATTGGAAGAAGAGAAGAAATCAGAAAAATCTAACTATATATTGACTGTAAGAAAAATAATTAACACCAAATATTCTGCAGAAGAATGGTTACATGTACCTATATGTACGTAGATGGATCTTGTAAGGATTATCACATGGGAGCTAAAGTCACATGCCTTCTTTTTTTCATTTTACAGTGCTGTGGGCATAGACACCACTAATTATGGTGGAGAGATAATGGCACCACGGAACTAATGTATCTTTCATCAAATAAGTTCTCCAAAGCAATAATTTTCTCCGACTCTAAAGACTGCAATTCAAGCAACATGTTCCAGTAGTTCAAAGAAATCAACACGAATTAAGGACTGCTACAAAATTTTAACACATCCCAGCAGATTTCTCATTAGGGAATAAGCTAGTCGATCTGCTTGCAAAGAAAGACGCAGAAGTATAAAATATGGAAAAGAATAATCTAGTATTTACGATAGTAAAATATCTGATCACATCAAAATTTTGTCTTCACATAAGGAAACAGAAAAATGCTGAAGGTAAGAAGTGGGACATACTCCTCTGCAACTCTGACATAATTCTTCAAACAGCTATCAAGGCATTTAGACTCATCACAAATCACGATTGCTTAGCAAATCACATACATAAATTAGGAATTCTGACTTCACTATTATGCCCTCCATGTAACAATATTGTTGCAGTTTTACACAATACATCCACTTTCGCAAAACACATCACCAAATCAATCTACAACTAACACCAATATAGAAACAGGTAAGAAAGTTTTACACATTGAACCGAAAAGTAAGAAACCAAAAATATTAGAACAATATGAAATACTGTATATAAAACACTAAAACACAAACACAACATTTCCTCAACACTCAATTGAATTACACACCTTGTTCGACACATACTACCACACCCTCACTACTAAACCCTGTTCACACATCTCCCACTCACAACGAAACAAAGCAAAAAGATGCCTAGGACAGTTTTCACAGTGACAAATATCATACCGAAACTAGTCAGTCACAAATGTATAATATCTTTTCATGTTTAAATAATTAACACAGTACGTAATTAAACGTTGTTAGTTTAATAGGTTGTAATGTTTCATCATAAATGGAAACTGTAAAATTATTCAAAATCCTCACTATTAAAACAATGGGGATCATTAATAAAATCATGAAACCTTCACTAGACAAAGACACACAAGAATAGGCTGGTATAAAACCTTAGCACAGCAAGTATTACGTTATGGTAGTGAAGCGTGGACTGTCAAGAATAAAGATGTCAGTAGAATAACAGCAACTGAGATGACGTTCATGAGAGCAACAGCTGGATATACTCGTTAGGATCATAAAAAAATGAGGACATAATGCAAGAACTTAAAATAGAACCCATTATGCATTTCATTAGCAAATATCAACTTCTGTGGAAGGGTCATCATGAACGAATGGATCAATGCAGAATTCCAAAAGCACTGTTTCATTATCATCCGCATGGCAAAAGATCTCTAGGTCATCCGAAGAAGCGATGGACTGAAAATTCTAGTTTGAGAACGTAACAGGCCATTCAGCCTAATACTTGTTAGGAAGACGACGACGATGTGACTGTCTCCATGGCAATAGACAAGCTAGCTGTATCACCTGATGTCAGAATAAGCTTCTCAAGAAAACTGAAAGCACTAATTTTCTTTCAGAACAATTGATTAGGGGTGTTTGTGCCAAACGGTCATACTCACTCTTTCCTTCTCTGTAGTAGCAGTACAATGATCCACCCTTCGCATTGGTATTTGTTTCTACTTTACCATCACTTCCTGAGGGATATACAAAAAGTTAAAAGGCAAAGGAATGTCCATTTTTTGACAGAATACGTTATTTTCAATTATTGAATTATTTTTATGCATTAGAGACGAAGGGGTAAGCTTTATAAAGAATTTTAAAACATATAACTTATGAGGTAATTTGAGGGAAAATTGGTGAAAAAAAGGTACATTCTTTGAAATATGCAATATTCTTCAAAATATGTAATATACTATGTCAAAATATTTATTATGCACCAAAATATGTAAAAATATGTAACTTAAAACTTCGGAATAATGATCCCTTTGGTCTGATTCACTGACATTTTAGCTTTTCTTATAGCTACATATATAGAAACAGAATATGTAATTACATAAAATCCGGGCTCTAGTGATGACTTTTGACTATTTTCTTCTGGGGGGGGGGGGACACTGGGGAGTGAATATAATAAGCCATAGGATTTTTTTTATATGGAGGAGGGGGCCGAAGGCTATCAATGCAGCTTGTTGTAGGCTTATACTATGAATAATTCCCTCATTCATTGCTTCTTTCCGTATGTACTTACCTATATCTAGAATATTCCTACACTTACAGTAAGCTTACTACTACAGTGCTACTCCCAACTCCACAACATTGATTCACATTAGGTAATTATTCAATTCACTTAATATCACTATTGCTTTCTCTCTCTTTCATTTCTCATATGTTCAGATATTCATTGACTTTAATTCAGTGTTTCTATATCTATTTTACTACATTCTTTACGTTTTCTTCTGACACTTTCTTCTCTGTTCTTATTCTATCACTTTTGTCAAGAAGCACATACTTTTTAGCGCTAAGAAGAGGATTTAATACGGCATATGAAAGTCCACCACTGTGAATTATTGGTAAGTATGTCTGGCCGTGAAACGAGTGGGCCTGGGTTCAAATCCTGGTTGGGACAAGTTACCTGGTTGGGGTTTTTTTTCCTGGAGTTTTCCCTCAACCAATTGAAGCAGAATCGCTGGGTAACTTTAGGCATTGTATCTCGCCATCATTAAGAGGTTAGGTACAGCTTACAGCAGTAAAATTTTGGAAATATTCAACTTTTTTCTTTTTTACGTTACTGTATCTTGTACAATAATGAAAATTGGTATGTTTAAAACACTGTCCTTCTGCTAGATGAAAAAAAATATTTTTACGATTTAAAAAAAATTATTTACATTTTTTTTTTTCCAAAATTCAGTTGACTGTGCAGTGATGAAGCGTTTTCCACAGAATTTAAAAACTATCCAACATTCTGTGATGACATTTTTTGTGTCTATTTATACATATCATATCAACAATATGATACAAGATCACTCCTCTACCTTTGATAGATTGTCTGATAAAAAAATTAATTCGTTTAAAAAATGGTCAAATATCAGTATTTTCTTCTAATACAAAATAAAAAAAAAATATTATTTATTAAGGAATGTAGTTGAAAGAGCATGATATTGGAAATATGAGTTTCGGCAATAAAATAAAGGAGAGAGAACATGAAAAGTTAACAATTTTATGAGTTATGAGGGAAACGCTTCATCACTGCACAGTGAACTGCCACTAATTTTAATTTTGAAAGAAAAAATATAAATAATTTTTTTTTCATATAGCAGAAGGACAGTGTTTTACACATACCAATGTTCATTATTGTACAACATACAGTAATGGAGAAAAAAAATGTTGAATATTTACAAAAATTTTACTGCTGTAAGCTGTACCAAACCCCTCATCATATCATCATCATCATCCATAACATAGCCTGGGTTCAATTCACAGTGCAGTGTGCTGTACTTGTACAAGAGTGTGGCAGTCCGGCTACCCAATTATTCACAAAATAGGAGTAGTAAGCACAATAAGCCTCAGGCTACAGTACAGCCTTCGGGTTCCTCCTCAATACAAGAGAAAAAAAAAGGCATGTCAAATCTCTGAGAATTAGATGGCTAGGCTCTTACATACATCTCTTACATAATGGTACCGGTATATGAGTTAGAAAGAAGGGAAGATCGAGGAAAAGATGGCTGCAGAAAGTGCAACAGATTTTAAGGAGAATAAGAATTAAAGTTTGCAAAGGATTGGTTCAGCAAGAGGTGATTGGAGGGAGATTGTGAAAAGAGACCAGCCCATCAAGGGCTGTAGAGCCAATGCTATCATGGAGCCCATATGGGGTCATACAGCATATAGGAACCTAGAATTTTTTAATGAATCGTATGGAGAAAGGAAAATTTTGCCCATACAGAGCCATACAGCGTATGGGTACCTATGTTTTGTACATGGAAGTCTATATTTTTACACGGAGATCTGTACTGACCTTAGATCATCTCTTGCTGTTCCTAACATATCTTCTTTGATGTTTATAAACATAAAACATAAATGGTCCATCTTTACAGTGCTGGAATCCAGAACTATACACAAAAGAATCGTATTTTTCCACAAAAGCTATACCAAAGGAGGCACAGTTTTCTTTTGTTTACTGGCTTCTGTGTGATGTATATAGGGATAAACACATGCAAACCAAAAACATATGTTTACCACTATATACATCTCACAGAGGCAATGGAAAATTATTTTCTTTGGTGTAGTTCTTCTGGAGAATTACCGAATAGTTTTCTTGGAGCATTACAAAAAAGATGGTTAAATGGGTTTATAGACATCTCCGCTATAATAGTTACAAAGTCCATTATAAATTAAATAAGCAATTTCAATGAAGGCCATTTTTCAATTATTGTTAACGAGGCAAGAGATATTAGCACAACGGAACATATGTCGATTTGTGTACATTATGTTGGACAGAATGGTAGGTATGTGTGAAAGATTCTTACTAAATCAAAACAAAAATGTTATTCAATCATATGACTTATTTTAACATTAAAATAAGTCATATGATTGAATAACATTTTTCTTTTGATTTAGTACTCGACTTACTGGAACTTTGCCAAAATGAACTCAAAAAAAAAAAAAAAAGATTCTTACGTTTCACTGAACTCAAAGAAATGTCAGCCGATGTTCTTGTAACCAAAATAACAGAAGACTGCTTTTTGAGGTGTTGAATCATATGGATTCTGAATTGAAGAGAAGATTCGAACAGCATAATCATTACAGAAAGAGAAAAAGAGTGAAAAACTTTTGAAAAATCCCGAATCCATAGTGGAAACATTTAGTGCCATTGCACAGTGATGGATACACTTGTAGCACGAGTGTTTATTCAAAATATATTTGGGTAATTTTTAGGCATTTCAATTGATTTTCTCTTAATCTGTAATAAATGTAAGAGTACAGGGGAAAAACAATCAGTCACAAATCTCATAAGGGTGATATCATTTAATTCAGTATATTACTGCAAACTTTAGTGTTTTTCCTTACAAAATCTGGTGAAGGAGAGCGCAAACATCCTTTCTAATTTTTCATTAGGAACATCAATAAATTTTGCATCACCCTTAAGAGAATTATAACAATGATTGTTTTACCCCTGTACTCTTCAATATTGCTGTTTCCAAAATGTTGCATCTAATTTGTTCCAAAATTTATGGTGATTGTCCTTTCTTTATATATGTATGTGCTGCCCATTCTCTTTTAGGAATCTAGAACCACCACTGTCTTAAACTAAGAACAAGCTACCTATTTCTCTACTTGTAATTGGAATGCTGGGGAATATCTCTCTAAATTGCATTCACAAGTCTTGACACGAGTCAGTTTTCACATAATATGTCATACTTAAAAATTCTTTGTATTAGCGTGAATTTTTCACTTGATATTTCAATGTTCTATACGAATTGTAACTCTCAAACCCAAAAGGCTGGCCATCCCTAAGGTAGGGAAATGTCCTCGTCAGCTTAGTCAATGACTAAGAGGGAAATAAAATACCACTCACAGATCAAACAGGAGGGGCATATAAAGCTCCTAAGATAGGATGCAACCAATCCATCTGGGAGAAAAAACTCTGATCCTCCAGATTGGGGGGCTTGGGAGCATAGGCAGAGAGAGAACAGTTTCCTTGAGGGGGGGGGGGGGGAAGCAAAACCATTGAATCCCAATAAACAAGGTTATGGGGGACATTATAGCTTGACTGTGGTACAGTATATCAGAATATGATCATTTAATAAAGATATTTTCGGAAGACAATTTCTTACACTCTTACATCCATATCTGCGATGTTTCGGACCAAGTTGTATCTACTACAAATTATAATTGGGCGTAACTTAAAACAATCTCCCTATTTTTTTCTCTCATACACAAACACATGTGTACTTCATTAACTAAAGAAACTTTTTTTTATCTGAAGCTTACCTTCCTGAAGATATCATATGAAATGTAAGTTCTAATTATTTTACTTAATCTCCTGTCTTTAAGTTCATACATTATACCAGGATCAGTTTTCTTTTTTTCTGCTTTGTTCGGCAGTATATTATTTATATTTTTCCAAGTGGGAGCCTGAACATCTGCAGATTTCTAACACCTGAGTACAGGCTGTTACAAAAGAAACATTATAGTGCTTCCATTCCTCAAATGAGGTATAGAAATTCTTATACATCCAGAAATTTAAAATAAATATTATAGTCCAGACACATCATCTGAAGACATTAATTCGTCAATTTAAGCACAGAAACTTAATCATAAATAAAAGCAAGAAAAATCTTTTGAATTCATATTTTCTAATGTTAATAGATAAACAAAAGAGTTCAGAGAAGTTTGGGAGGGAGACAGTGGCCCCCCCCCCCATAACTCCGCCTAGAGACTGTTACAAAAGAAACATTACAGTGCTTTCATTCCTCAAATGAGGTATAGAAATTCTTATACATCCAGAAATTTAAAATAAATATTATAGTCCAGACACATGATCTGAAGACACTAATTCGTCACATAAGCACAGAAACTTAAACATAAACAAAAGCAAGAAAAATCTTTTGAATTCAATATTTTCTAATATTAATAGAAAAAAATGAGTTCAGACAAGTTTGGGAGGGGGGCAGTGCCCCCCCCCCCACATAACTCCGCTTATGCTTGGGAGGGAGGGTTAGCAACCTGCACTTGTAAAAACCTACAAACACTATGAACTCTCAAGAATTATGCCAGAATGGGAAAACCTAAAATATGATGAAATAAGAATGAAACAGGTCACTGGGCCTAATTTCCCTGAAAGGAAGACATAATTACATTGTGATAAGTAGGGCCAGGAAGTTCATGCATTTGCGTATATTTTTACATTGGCTGTAATTAACTGATGATTAATTATCTTCACGAATCATCAACATTTAAGCTTATCAAACCAAATTTTATGTTACATATATTAGCATACTGTTTTTTTTTATAAATGCATACTATTTCATGATATTTATATTATAGTGGCATATTTTCGCGTTTAAGCTCATTAAAGCTGATTTATGTTGCGTAAAAATGCTTGGATTTTTTAAATGAAAGCATCATATTCTATTTTTTAAAACTGGTATTGAATGAAATTATTTTTACCAGAAAAGTTCTGAAAGTTTCGTGGCACACCTAGTAAATCTCACAACACAGTAGTGTGTCTAAAGCATTATAATGTCCGTGGAAATGGTAGGCATATCTTCAAGGGTGGCGTTGCAAGTGTTTGAAGAAACAATATCCAGTCTAAATTCCGTCCCTGGTAGTGTAGGGGAAAAACTTAAGGATAAAATAAGTTACATGGTATCAAAAAATCCTGGATACGAACAAATGTGCAAAATTAGAGACATTTTAAATGGAAAATTCTCGTGAATTATCTGTTGCTGTGGAACAGATAGCAGCATTGAAGTATGCCCCAGTAACATCTTGCGACATTGAGAGCAGCTTTTAAGACACATATCAATCTTCAGAGACAACAGATGCTCTATTTCTATTGAAAACCTACGCCATATAATTATCATGAACTGCAACACATCGCTTCTTTGGACAGTGATTCACATGCTTCAACTTTTCAAAGGCATATGTCATTGTTGATAGTGATTAGTCTGTCGGATGGGGATGTTAAGCCTGGTGGCTCCCTTGGTGCTATTCGACAGGAATATGCTATGTGCCGACACCGGGTTTCCTCTTCTCCCTTCCTCACCTTCATCATCATCTTCATCCATATCCTACACTACACGAACACTTATACATACTCACCCTAGTACACGACATACATAACTCTTCACAGATACATATCATGCATAACGTGTCCTGCTGAAGTGGTCTGCAATTTGAAAATGGATAGATGCGGAACATGAATCATGCACGCTGAAGTGAACACACACACGTGCGCACAATAAATGTAAGTTTAACCTCATCTAGCTTGACCTGTAATATTATTACATTCATTTATTTATTATTATTATTATTATTATTATTATTATTATTTATTAATGATATATCAAGAAATACAAAATTTTATTAGTGAATATTTATTTGCGTATTTTTAAGTTTTTGAAGGCATACTTGCATGCATAAATTTAGTACGTTTTTAGGGCATGAACTTCCTGGTTCTAATAATAAGTATTTAAATTGGCTAAATATTGTTACTTGTTGCAAGAAGCTATATCAAAAACTTTATATCTCTCTTAAACTAGGAACTAGGTTTACATCTATTACTTACCCAGATCTCCAGAACCTTCAGGACTTCAATTCACTGTAAAGTATTACAGACAGAGAAGGAATAATAAAGTAATGAACAACTGGCATTAAAAACTTAAGTTTTATTTGTATTTTATCCATCAACTCCATTACTACGATATTTTAGAAAGTATCCAGTGATTATTTTTAATCTTTTTTTCTTTTTCTTCTACTGACCATCCATTCAAGTATGTGGTCTCACTACAATATTTGAAACCACAACTAGGCACAATATTTTTTTATTTTCATTTTCCTTTAAATTCCTCTACTTGTGTATAAAATGTGCTGCCATATATATAATATATAATAAGAAAAAGTTAATTATGGGCTGTTCCATAAAATTACATCTTATAGCATCTTAAAATGTGAATCTGGGTTAAGCTCTTGGACCATGAATTCTGATGGACTGGATCTCGTTGCCTATTTTACAAATACAGCAACAGAAACCAACATTATTAAATTTATATTTTACCGGAATATTAATAAGTGTAATGGATTATGTAGACAACTTCCAATATCAATAAAATATATACTCTATTAATTAACTATTCTTATTATTACAAAGTTTGTAATCACAATTACCAAAAATATCCAATTCTTGGCAATATGAAGCCCCATCAAAAATATCGGAGAACAAAGTCAAACACATGCATTAGTAATGCTTCATAATTCAATATTCGTCATTAAAGTTATTTTGGGAAATACAATTTGGTATTACACTTACCAACAGTCCCAAAGCACAATTTATAACTTATCTTGTCGACCAGATGTAAAATTACATGATTATTCTTATCCTCTATTCCATAAATACACATGGGATAGCATGTGAAAGATCCAATAATTAATTTTAAAA
Source organism: Periplaneta americana (assembly GCF_040183065.1). Taxonomy (NCBI): domain Eukaryota; kingdom Metazoa; phylum Arthropoda; class Insecta; order Blattodea; family Blattidae; genus Periplaneta; species Periplaneta americana. Next base: position 64,862,215 of record NC_091132.1, on the reverse strand, counting down.
TTTATTTTCTGCACTTGCAGGAACATTGAAACAAGTATATTTACAAAAGCATCGTACTTTAAAAAATGTTAAAACTTTAAATTTCCTGTAAGTACAATATCCAAATGCTTTTCAGTATTCCTCGAGATATTTGAATGGGCTTGTATGAGTAAACTTAAGAGTTCCAACTTCGTTAGAAAAATTTTACGCATACAATATTTGCTGGCTTCTCATTATTAACATAAAATATACAGTCCATTAGGATGTACGGTCCAAATTCTTCTTGACCAAAGCATACAGGTGTGCTGGGAAGGACATCAAACTCTCAGATATATATATTGATGGCATCATGATAATGACATATCATACTCACACTCACTCACACACACACACACATACGCATACACAATTACACAATGGTGGTTGTTCCTTTGTTTGAAATAAGCTCGCAAGTCTTTCTTGAATCTGACAATGTTTCTGTATCCGAAAAAAAAAAAATGAAAATCAAATCCAACTTTCAAAGTATGGACTTGAGAAACTGGGGGGGGGAATGCAAACCTTGGCACATTCAAATGGCAAGGACGGTAAGCTACGTACAATGCACTTCACCACATTAAGTCACTCGGATCATCATAGCGGCACCCAACTTCAATGAAACAATATCTCTTCACTCAAGTTAACATGAGACTAAAAACTTCATGTACATGTAGAAACACATGTTAAAACAAACTGGATACCATTCTTAACTTACAAATATCTGATCGTACCAATTAGCACATCGAATTAGGACCAATAACAGCTGAGAAAATATCAAATTTGGTGATAAATCTGGCTCTCATTACATGCACACTATAGTTAAATGTTGTACTTGTTATAATAATATCTGAATATATGGCGTGCACTGACTTTGTAGATGCAGTGACTATTTCACTGCATTATTTTAAAAGTAATAAATGTATCATGATGTCAAATATTGATAGAATTCATTAAGGAACCAGATTTGTTTCTCACAGTTCTTATTCGTTAAAATTAATAACCTTGTAGTTTTGCAGTATTTGTAAGACAGCCTTATAATAGCTATTGTATTACTACTAATATATACTACTGAATTAAAAGTTCTCTGTTCAATCATACATCATGTGCATGTAAAAGTAGCCACTCAGGAGGGTTTTCTAATGAAAAATTACTAAATGACAACGCACAACATCACATCCACAAGGCAGCAAGGAGATTTTAAGCCCGTTCCAAATTATTGTATTTTGTGACTATTAATGTATAAACCCATGCAGTGCTTGGTCAGCATCAGTTCTCAAAATCATTGTCCTCACATACAGTAGCCGTGTTAAAGCCTTACATTTTGTAAAATGGATTCATCATTAACATTTTTAGATACATATCTTGAGATCCAACAAATATTTAACTGAGAACATCATAAATACTCTTTCTGTATCCCAGTTTGTTAAATCTTTACATCTGAAGGTTAGGTCACATGAGGCAATGTGATATTTTATCAGAAAATGATCGTAAATGATCTTACAATGACAATCTTAATTTTTACGCGGTATGAGCAATTCAATTTTCTAAATGTTTATGTATGTATTGAAGCAAAATATTCTATGAAGATTCTTGGATAAGAGTACTTATAAGTGTACTTTTCAAATAGATTTTAATAGGACGTTTTCATTTTCTATGTTTTTAGGCAAGTCTCTCAAACCCCCATGTTCAAAACTATATTTAAAAAAAATCTCATTTATTTATGTTATTCAAAATGCACACCAGACCTCAGAAATTCTAATATCTCAATATAGGTAAACTACTATGTTCTCCATCCAAAGAAAAAAATATACAAGGTGAATCGTAAGTAATATCATTAATTTCAGGGGGTTATTCGTTGAGATATTTCAAACAAAAAAGTTTAATACGACTTTGCTCGTTTTTGCTTCTTTTTCGAGATAAAAATTGTTTTCTATGAAACAATTCATAGTGTGTTTTCGGAAAGCCATTCATTGAATTCCCAATATGCTCAGTCAATTTAAGAGATCTATTATGATAATAATGATTGAAAGAATTTTAGTTTTGTCCTTTAAATGTGCAAAAATTTGATCTGAACAAATGCAACTTTTCGTTCTGAAAAGGAATTTTAAAATGTTACATTTGTTCAGATCAAATTCCTGCATATTTAAAAGACAAAACTAAAATTATTTCAATAGTTTATTATCATAATACACTGCTTTCTTAAATTGACTGCGCATATTGGGAATTAAATCAATGGCTTTCCCAGAACACGCTATGAAATGTTTCATATAAAACAATTTCTAATCTCGAAAAAGAAGCAAAAACCAACAAAATTGTATTACATTTTTTTGCTTCAAGTATCTCAAAGAACAATCCCCTGAAATTAATGATATTACTTACTGTTCACTCTATATGCATAAGAAAGTAATTCATGTAATCAAGATGTCTGAGATAGCTATTAATGATGGAACTAAGAAACGCAAGGGACAGTCAAGAAGAGATCATGCTGTGAAGAAGATTAAAAGGAATTCCAGCGACAGTTATACATATCCATTACTGGTGAAGATATTTCTAGCAAACAGTTTCATTTAGTTATGCAATGCTGTAAAAATAAATGTTTTGAAAAATGTAAGGAACGAAACAAGATTTAAACAAGAAGTACTTGAAGAAAAATGACTGACATTAATATTGATAGATTATTGGGAAGCCACCCTGTGCAACTGAACTCAGCAAAAGAAAAATATATGCACAGTTTATTTAAATTCCTCGAACCAAATGATGTTGCTTGGTACAAAGAAGTTTTCCTGCAAACAGAAGTAAAAATGCACAAGGAGCTAGTGACGAACTAAATCTGAATGATTAACTTTAGTGTTAAGGAAGAATCGTTTGTTTCAAATTTCATACAAAGCGATTTATGTTTACATTTGTTTAAGATAATAATTTTTGTGTTCTGTTTACTCCTAAGTTGTATTTTTGTATTACCACACTGTATAACATAACAATGTAACACTTCTATGTAAAAAATGATCATGAACAGCTGTTCTCCCTAAAAATGGCCCACATAAGCATCACTTCGAACATCAATATCTATATGAAAACTGAAGAAAAACTTAGTTTCTACTTAGTACTTGATAGAATACACATGAAAGAGTATTTTTTGTATAATGTTGCACAAGTAAAAAATCAATAAATAAAATATTATGCATAGTTGAATTCTTTATTCCCATTTTTCTCAAAGTAAGGTTTCCTTCCATAGGCCCCTATTACATAGAACTCCTCAATTATAAATTTCACAACCACTTTTGTGCACACTGTTAAAAACCGAGAAGTATCATAAGAATGGCAAAGAAAAATTTAAACTGTACTCAGAATAATGGTGGGGAATATAATCCGGTAGAGTCAGCATTAAAACTATAGTTTACCAATGTTCCTGATAAAGATGCTCGTATTGATCTACTCTTTGTGAAACTAAATGCGAAAAAACTGTCTAAAAATGAGAAAAGTTGATTTTAAAGCTACAGAAGGATGGTTTCACTGATGGAAAAAAACGGGAAACATCGTGTACAAATGAACACATGGCGAGCAGAAGGATGCTGATTTCTGTGTACGAGAAAAATGGATAGAAGAGAAATGGCCGAAAATTATTTCAGAACTCCCTCCGAATTGACAAAAGTGGACTTTGTGCATTGCATGAGCATACCCAAGTAATATTTGAATTTCCGTAATAAAAGAGGTTGCCAAACAATGTAATAAAATGTTGCTTAGCTTGCCGTCTTAGTACTGTATTTAAATTATAGAATTTTAACATTCATTAAAATATTAGTGAGGGGGGGGGGGTTAGGGCTCACAATTCTACGGGCAACCCAGTTCCAAGGGAATCAAATGAAGTGGTAGCTTGCTGGGTAAATTTTTAAAAGTTGCTAGATGAGAAAATTTAGTCTGAACAGTACAATACTTTGAAAATGTTTGCCAATTCATGCCCTGGACAAACCAAATACAAAACGATAATGGCATTCTTAATTTTATCTTATATCCAAAGAAGTCTTTTGTTTGATGTGACTGAGTTTATATTTCCTATTATTGGACATGATGTGTTTAAATCACTGATGCCCATAAAACACTGGTGTACCGACATTGTGAAGAATTATAAATCCACTGACCATCACGGTGTCTACACTGGACTGAACTCCTACTCGCCTGTATTGAAGAGGAATCTTAAACAGGTTCTGAGCTTCAGAATGCCTTCTACTGTTCCTAGCTTCAACTGTGTCAGCTGTGAGAAGAGAGATGTAAAGAGACTATTGAAATTTGTGGACCTCAACGATAAGTGAGTTTTCTATGAAGAAGCACTCAATATTGAACACTCTGAGAGCCTAAAGGAACAGGTATTGTAGACTCTAAATTTTAAATTGGTATGCTCATATCAATGCAATTAGTATTCATTTGGCAAGAGTGATTTACTTTTTAAATCATTTGAAAACAGCTTGTGTCTAAAGAATATTTAAAAAATGCATATTATGCTTTTGAATAGTATTTTATTGTATGGTATTCACAGTTGTAGTAATAGTTATATTTGCAACATTCTTTTATTGCAAAAAAAGACTATTTGAATTTTAACTCACTCTATCTTATGATGCCACTGAAAACCCCTATTTATTTCTGAAAATATTTTAATTGTAATTAATTTATAATCTACCAGTGTATAATAAGAATTAAGACTATCTTACGTGAACATTATATCAGATCTGATATCCAGGAATAAAGAAGTGTATACCATAAAATGGGGTGAATAGGGACGAAGTTTTATTATTTTTTATTTATAATAAGAGTGCTTATTTGTTCACTCATTAGGAATGAAAACATAAACACTCTTATTATTATATTTAAACTCTGTCACAAAGAAATAAAAAATAATAAAACTTCGCCCCTATTCACCCCATTTTACAGTATAGTATTTGTGGACCTAGAAAAGACATTTTGACAGAATTGGAATAAACTGATGGGGATACTGTAGAAAATTGGCGTGGATTGGAAAGAGAGAAGGCTGTTCTGTAACCTTTATATGAAACGAGTCAGAGTCAGGACAGCAGAAGAAATGTCAGCAGGAAGTGAAATAGGGAGAAAAGTACGACAAGGATGCCCCTTAACTCACTTCATCTCGCCAAAAACTTGTAATTTTATATTATTTTGACTAGTTCCACATCTTAAAAATTCAATACTAATGTAAGATCTATGGAATACAATAAATGAAATGAAATTACCTATCCTGTTTAATGTCTACTTGGAGGATTTATTGAAGAACTGTTTTCAGAACATGGGAGGGGTGATAGTAGGAGGAAGAAGAATAAAGCGCATAAGATTTGCTGATGATGTGGCATTGTTAGCAGAGAGGAGACGATACCAAAAAATGTGCTACTGGAGCTAAATGACAGCTGTGAGCAGTAGGGATGAAGATAAATGCAAACAAGACTAAGACCATGGTCATAGGAAGAAAAATAAAGACGATAAACATGCGAATTCTAAATTCAGCAGTAGAAGAAATGGACAGCTTCAAATACTTGGGGTGTACTATAAGCAGTAACATGAGCTGCTGCCAGGATGTCAAAAGGAGAATAGCAATGACAAAGGAAGCTTTTAATAGAAAAAGGAGCATCTTCTGCATACCTCTGAAAAAAGAACTAAGGAAGAGACTAGTAAAGTACTTTGTGTGGAGTGGGGCATTGTATGGGGCAGAAACATGGACATTACGACGAAATGAAGAGAAGCATATGAAATGTGGATATGGAGAAGAATAGAGCAAGTGAAGAATGATACTGAAACTGATCAGTTGTTCTGTTATCGTCTGTTAGTGACAATCGCTTTGTTTAGTGTTGTGTGTGCACAATGTCAAACTGAAAGCGATTTCATCAAACTGAGATAGATTTCAAGCTTTGAGGCTTCATACTCTGATTGTTCATAAGTGTTTTCTTATACAGTACATTTATTTTATTAGACTTCATGTACTGTAATGTATTGCAATAAAGTTTCTGCAGCATTTTGAAATTTTTGGTTATATTATTTTAAAATTTTGAATTTGATTATCTGGATTTAGATTACCCGGACGACCCCTGGTTCCAATTAGTCCAGATAATCGAGTTTCTACTCCACTATAACAAAATACAAGCAGAAATTTAGTGGACTGTACCTATTTCTATGCAATAATTGAGAATTGAAAATTTCAAAATAACATGTAATACCTTTGTTTATATGGGGGAAAAAAATTGCTTGCATCTGTGATATTTTTTAAGTCACACATTTTCTTTGGGTAGCAAAAATATGCAAGAAACCTGGACATGCTTCCCAAATATCTGAGTGCTCTCTACTGGGAAGCAAGAAATGAAATGGGCTAAATGATTCCAAATGTGGCATTGGAAACCAACCACGAACCAGGTATGTTTATATTATCATAGTATTACAATATCAGAACATTATAAAATAATGAATTTTATGAATACATAACCCCGTAACAGAACATTATTATGAAATGTAAAAATTTTGTTCCCATGCTTTTAAAATTTCTATACAATTTTTCTCAAAAGTGGTCTTTTTACATTAATGCTGTTATTCCACTCAACTCCTCAATTTGAAAGCGGCAACTTCGGCTATTGGCAAACTCAATCTCACATACTGGTTAGAGACAGTGCTGTAGGCCTATCTGTCAGACTACAAACTATTAGTGTAAAATATTATTAAATACTATAGAAACACTTAGCATGTTATTTATTCATCTAAATTAAGAAAGAAGATTTTGAAACCGTCTGTTGGTGTTCCTGTAATCAGAGTAATTTTGCAAGTAGATTTCAAATAGAGTGCATGACAAAAATTTATCCTAATTTTCTGTTTTTGTAAGAGACTTTATTTCATCTCCCTCGGTATGTAAATACCCAAAACAACATATATTGGAGCTTCCAAAAACCCAACCTCATCATGAACTCATCCATGATAAGAAAATAGGTGTGATACACTCTAAGTGTTGAGAAATAATATGACCCATTTCTTTTAATAAACCATTAAAGATCCCATGTACAGTAAAAATCAGTTTTAACATTTCCGTTTTTAAGGAATAATCTGTTAAGTCCCAGCCAAATTACCATAATAATAATAATAATAATAATAATAATAATAATAATAATAATAATAATAATAATAACAGCAATAATAATAATAATAGTAATAATAATAATAATAATAATGTAATTAATTTCTGCTTTTAAGGAATATTTTTCAAGTGGATTTTGTGATAATAGAGCCCAAAATATCGAATCAACTTTCAATATAATCAATAGTATCAGCATGTTCGATAGTGCATCTCAATCAATAGTAATGCAGTGCCATTATTCTTTATGGTCTGACTTTGTTCTTGTGAGTTGTATGGGTTCTGTTTCCAAGTTTTTTTTGTTTTACTTGGTTATTTAGCGACGCTGTATCAACTACGAGGTTATTTAGCGTCGATGGAAACTGGTGACAGCAAGATGATATTTGACGAGATGAGGCCGAGGATTCGCCATAGATTATCTAACATGTGCCTTATAGTTGGGGAAAGCCTCGGAAAAAACCCAACCACGTAATCAGCCCAAGTGGGAATCGAACCTGCACCCAAGCATAACTCCGGATCAGCAGGCAAGCGCTTTAGCCAACTGAGGTATGCCGATGGCTTTTCTTTGTTAGTTTATGCATCATTATAATGGCGACTAAATGGAAGACATTAACTATCTGACAGAAACTGAAAATAACAAAGGTTAATCCTCAAATAACAATATTGCATACGGCAAAAAGGTATGGTTTGCCAAATACTTCATTACGGGGAATGAAGGAGAGAAAGAAGAAATTTTTAATGCCGAGTTTCAGTGTTGAACCAAACAGAATAACACTAGTACCTCACCATTGAAGAATAACACTAGTACCTCACCATTGAAGAGTGAAAAAAATATTATAATGAAATGTATTGTAAATAATAATTGTAGGCCTAATTAAATGATTATGTTGTTTAGTCAATTGTCCAAAGACAGGTCTGAACGTCACAAGTGATACTAAGAAGGCACCATTTATGAGGCAACTAAGCCAGGAGATAATGGGGTAGGATGGCCAGTTCATTTCCCCCTCTATTGCATACATTGCTGACTATCTACATATTACACTATGTCAGACTTCAGATGCACAGAAACAATTGTTTTTCCTCTGACACATATTGTCAAGTGAGATAATAATAGATGTACATATCAGCCACAACCTCAAAGGACATAAATAATTATAATGTTTGATATATAACGTACATGTTAGTACTAGTTACTTTAGCCTTTCCTTTCCAATTTATGTAAATCCATTTTAAGGGGGGGGGGGGGAAGGTAATCCCTCAGAGATTCGTTACAAAGGTGTTGTACTGTATGTGGAAATTATTTTGTCTCTCTCTTTCTGCGGAGTTAACAGAGAGGGAGCATAGTTTATTCTTTTTCCAATAGTATTGTGACAATACATACAGCTAACTGTTCTATGGACGAGCTTAATTACACTGCTCAAGGACAGAATTATAAGTAAGGTGTGTGGCCACATCACTACATTGATCTAATCCCTAGTTACTTTTATCTCTGGGGGTCTTTAAAAGATTAAGTGTAAGAAAATAATGCACATACACTAAAAGAACTGAAAAATAGCACCCATAAAAACATCTCTCAAAGGGAACAGCACTAAACAATGTGCTCATCTTAACCCAATCACCTCATTTGACGAGCTGTGTCATGTGAGATTTACCACACAAAAATATCTTAGTAAGACATCCTCATCAGTAAGTACATACTTCCGGCATGGCATCTGATAAATTCTGCATCAAAAATCTTGCGTAGTTATCTTTTATCAATTTTCTTACAGCACACTGCAAATTCATCCTCAAACAGGACAGTAAATCCAAGTGCAGGGAATGTAAATATGAGTCCAATGGCTTAAGGTATTTAGAACAAGAAGACAGAACATTTTAGAATTTCCTTTCTTAATTTATGTGAGTAAAAGACGTTTTAATTGCTTATATTTAATAATTTACATTAATAGAGCTAAGTCAAAATCACACCAATACTATGCTGTCTTCATAATCAGTGTGTGTGGGAGAACGTCCATCAATAGCCAAAGTTGTTGCCTTGCAACCAGAATATAGTTTCCTCACCCAGTACTTTATATATAATATATTTCTGAAAAATATTCGTCTGTGTCATTATAGCTAAATTATTTTCATATATGAAAAAACATAAGAAGGGGAAGGAGAAGAAAGGGAAGGTAGAGGGAAAGAAAGGGTATATGCATTTGAATCTTTAAATTCATACAGCTCATTTATTTTTTTGTCTTTTTTTTTTTAGTGGGTTATTTTATGACGGTGTATCTCAGGTTATTTAGCATCTGAATGAAATGAAGGTGATAATGCCGGTGAAATGAGTCCGGGATCCAGCACCTAGCATTTGTTCATATTGGGCTGAGGGAAAACCTCAACCAGGTAACTTGCTCAGAATGGGATTCGAACCTGGGCCACCTGGTTTCACAGTCAGACACGCTAACCGTTACTCCACAGGTGTGGACTCATACAGCTCGTATATAGAATGGAAAATTAGTCCTATGTCTATGAGAAATCTTTACACATTTAGAAATTTATAAGACAGGAAATATGTGGCAACCAATAATTTAATTAAATGTTATTTCAATAAAAGGAATATATTTGTAAAACTAATATTACATTAGCTTTTGTAATTTAAAAGCCATTGGAAGGTTCAATTAAATATCAAGTCTAGTTACGTTATGATTAAAGTATTAGAAATTTTGAAGGTAAATTCAAATTGAGAACTAGTATCAACAAATTGTTCGATAACATTCTGATATGCTCCTTTATTTCAGTAAAATATTTGATATTCACCCAGTCTGTTACATCACTCTGTTTTTACTTTGTGAAGAGCTAATAATATGAGTCATGGTTTCTTCCTCTATTCCCCAAAAAATATTGAATTTTTGTGATTTTTAAGTCACTTCTCGAAAGAAGCAAGTCATCTTAATACTCTGAGGGATAAGGCAGAATGCCAATAAATAAAATTCTGATCCGTAATCAGATGAGAGTTCGTCTTGATTCAAACCTGAATCATTTAACCTTTTAACTGCTGATTTTTTTGCAACCTGCCATACCCTCCTTGCTAAGAAACTTTAATGATGTACATCACTGCATATGATCCACATTTTCAGAAACTGCCATTTTAAAACTTATCCATTGTATGCTTTGCAAATCTTGTTTCTATTGCTTGATCTGTGTCGTCAGAGTGACAGTTGATGCAAGGATACGTAATGAATTTGTCTGCTGTTACTCTGACAGCCTAAGCAGCAGAAAGGTTAACTATTGTATGAAAATTAATTAATTTTCAATGCTTTTCACGAAATCGTTACCTGATTGAATAATCAATACTTTTTTAAATCAACCCAAATGTTATACATAACTACTATCCTACGATTTTTATTCACTTAGTAGTACAATATATGGGATAAGGATGGTAGAGTAGGCTGAAGTTCACAAAAAAAAAATGGTAGGAGAATATTAAGTAGCCAAAACCCTACACTGGGCTGTGAAACAATACAGCAAGTTGAAGACTGAATAACAGTACTCTGTCATAATAAATTGAAACATTAAACATAATACAAACACAATGATAAAGGTGTAAGCAATTTACTATAATACACATTCATGAGGGATGTAATAGAGGTTCTTTATTAATTTATGTAAAAGTGCTGGAGAGAGTCAAAGAGCTGTAGTTGTCTTATGCTTATGAAAGATCGAGACGTAGATGGGAGGATAATATTAAAATGGATATGAGGGAGATGGGATATGATGATAGGGACTGATGGCAGCCTTATGTGAGGGGTTTTTTAAAAGCCATTTGTAAGTAAGTATGAAAGACAAATATTAAATTGAAAGAATAAAGTTCACGCAACTAACAACTCTGACATTAATACTCTATCCTCCTTTATTCCTCGAAGACTGTTTAAAATGAAAGGTAAATGGTTGGAGATAATCTGTACTGCACTATACAAAATAATAATCTACATGTTAAAATTGTCATTAGAGTTGCCAACTTTTTTTTAAGAAAACATGGGAGAATAAGGAATCAACAAAATTTCACTCAGAAAATGGACAAATTATCCAGTTCCGTTACTAGAAACAACTTTATTCTACACTGTAGCAGCTAGACTTCAATTAAAAGTATTTTGAGACAGATGTCTTGCATAATAGTTGAAATTGATTGCAGTTTTGATTAGATGTGTCGTGCTGCTGCATCGAACATCTGCCCAATTATTGTTCATGGGACAAAACACTCTCTTTGTATGAGCATTACTAACTACTTGATATGTTTAGAATAAAACTCGCCAGTTTTTCCAAATTTATAACTTTAAAATGATTTGATTTTAAATGAGTGAGCACTGAAATTCATTTCTGGCAAGCATTATCTTCTACAAAGACTGTACATTTTAGTGCACCTCAAAATTCATCACATAAATCATCAATGTTTCGAATGAAAATTTTTATATTATGAAAAAAACAAGCGAGAAAAATGCTCGAAGAGAAGAATACAGGAGTTGGGAGTCTGTTACAAATTAGGGAAAAATATGGGAGGTCCCAGGATATACAGGAGAGTTGGTAACCTTAAGTGTCATGTATGAACAACAGCTCTGGCAATATTAAAAAAATTTAAATTATGGTTTATTTACCAACTCTCACAACTGCAGAGGTCATATCAACATTGTTGGTGTACTGGAATTTTGTCCCGCAGGAGTTCTGTTACATGTCAGTAAATATACTGACATGAGCCTGTCGCATTTAAACACACTTAAATGCCATCAACCTGGTCTCCGAGATCGAACCCGCAACCTCGAGCATTGAAGGCCAGCGCTATACCAACTATGCTACCCAGGGCGACACTCTGGCAATATTAAAAACACAAATATGAAAGTGTAAGTTTTTAGAACTTTGCCCAATTACGTTATATAAAAGAAATCACGGTTTCCTAATGCAGTACGACCTAAATTGAAACTTTCTGCACGTTATATAAAAGAAATCATAGTTTACTAATGCAGTACCGGTATGACCTAATATGATTCTGGTAATATGATACATTCTCACGAGACTAGAAATAAACACGACATAACTGTTCCTAAATGTAGATTAGCCAACGTTTGTAATTGCTATTTTGTTGTGGGTGTCAAACTTTTTAAAACCAAATTAAAAGATACGCTTTTTAGCAAAAACTTTTATACAATACAGGGAAGTATTCAATGTAATTTTAACTAATTTTTATGTAAATAGTTTTAATTCTGACGAAGCCTACTGTAATTTTATATTATTTAATGGCTTTTAAATAAACTAAACTAAGTTGAAATTGTGTGGAAAAAAAGAAAACCTTGAAACAACATGAGCATGTCTGTGTGTACAAATATATATTTTAAAACAGGTGAGTATATTAATTCCTTTCTTAGTAGATATGTAAATTATAACTGTGAGTACATGAATCCTGAAAACTTGTGTGATTTGGAAAAAGTAGAACCTTCATTTAACAATTCGTGAAGTGTTCAATTTATGTTTACAGTGGCACAAAATTCAGTATTATATTCTTGTAAACTTTAAATAAAATTTCAGTCTCGAGAAAAAACAAGAGTTAATTCATATTCAAATAAACACTTGTGACATCCTGTGTTATTCTATGAAGAATTGACTTCCACGAAACATTTTTTAATTTTTTTTTTATTTTATGGTTTATTTAATGATGCTCACAACTGCAGAGGTTATATCAACGTCGCCGGAATTTTGTCCTGCAGGAGTTCTTTTACATGTCAGTAAATCTACTGACATGAGCTTGTCGCATTTAAACACACTTAAATGCTATCAACCTCAACCAGGATAGTACCTGCAGCCTCGAGCATAGAAGGTCAGGAAAATATATTTAGTGTAGATATTCTCATGTAATACACAGTTATGATAAATTACTTTTCTATAGCATATCATGAAGTTGTAGTTCGCAAAAATATTAACTACGTCCACACTGATTAGGAAATTAATGTTTAGTTCAACTCTAGATTATATATATATAACAGATTGCTAATCTGTATGTTAAAATCGGTAGCACTTTGAAGAGAACAACTGCCAGGATTGCCACCTGTCTATTGTAAACGAACATGAGATGGCAGTACAGTTGCTAATGCAATTCAAATGGGAGTTATGACGTGACTCCTTATGTAACAACTAGATGGCAGCATAGTAAACCTGACAAAAGTTGTTACCATCAAATCCTATAAGGCTGAGCAATCTGGGTATATATGATCTAGGGTTCAACCAAAATTTTTATTTCACTTAATATGGTTTTCTAGTATAATTTTTTTTTTTCAATTAAATCTACTGCAGAACTATTTTGCATGATAACTCTATAATAACAATGACCTCAGCAGCGTTATTCCTATATGAGATAATGCATGTTAAGATATTTAAAAATTAAAACAAAATTTAGCAATACGAGATGTCATTTGTATACTTTACAAATATGGTTCAATGCATCAACCTCGAGGAATTTGCATTTACACAACAAAATTTCAATAAACGGGAATTTATTTCAGATTGTTAAGAGTGCTTCTAAATCATTTATGCAACTCGTTTTTCATAAAAAAAAAACATCAATTCATACGTACATAATTTTGATCTTCGCAGTATATAATGAAACTATAGACCTTCCTATTAGTGTGTAATTTAATACTTTTAGCATGACCAAAGGTCTTAAAATAACGTAAGATTAAAATGTAATACTGCTTTTTTTTTTAACTTCATAAAAAGTCTTATCAGAGCAATCAAACACAGACAAAAAGGATCTTAAGTTACAAGAAGTCTCCCTAAAACAGCAATATGTATACATTACAGACCTTAATTAAAGTCAAGAATAACTTTATTATTTAATGTATATAAAATAAGTGATCCAAACCATGCCACTAGAACAATTATTTCAGCTTAGATTCGTAATTACAGTAAAAAAAATTAATTTTCACAATTGAGTACATAAGATACAGTTAAGATATGTTCGTGCCCTGATAATCTTCCCATATTGTTAAAGACATGTGCTATATACTTACATCTTTTTACTAACAAACGTGTTCGTACAATCACATGTATTCAACAGGGCAAGAATAGCCAAAAATCTCGTTATGACCAATGCTCCTGTAAAATAGTTTCATACACTGTCTTTGGTAATTATGGTTTACACTATAAGATGACAGTAAAGAAAGAGTAATGGGACTCGTTAACTTTATATTAACTGCTTGAGATATCAAGAAAAAGTTGCTCTTTTACTTCAATATTACAGTGAAATCCCTGTTGTAACGAAATCAGAAATGATTTTCCTTTCCCAAAGTAAGGGTTTTCACCAGAAACAAGGATTACAATACACTAATGCTGTCATTATTTTCAAAACATTGTAAATCAAAGGGAACTGACAGAGACATTACTGCTGAATTTATTCTGAATTCTAGTAATAGTAGCAGCAATAGAAAAAGAAATAAAAGCATTAATTTCAAAATATTCAATAATTATACACAGATTATGCAAAAAAAACTACATAAAACTATTGATTTATTAAAAAAATTACATATAAAAATACATTATGTTGATTGTCAAGAATGATAGTGACAATTACTGGCAAAGAAAAAAACGTAAATACCAATTGGCAACTTGACCATAACCACATTAAATCGATGTATAAAGATCAAATATGTCTATACTAATTGTAAATTATTCACTAAATCCAAATTCACTAAATATAGGGAGTAGTACACTAGTTTATTTGGTATTTCACTAAATAACATAACACACACTAAATCGGGATTTCACTGCATACTGTGTAGGCTTTCAGAAGTTCTGTAAATGAGACAGAAAAAGAAAATCTTGCAAGCTTGTATATAATTGTTGTTGTCTGCAGGATATCCAATGCACAAACAATTTTGTTATTTGGATCGTATAATTTACCTCCAGCAGTACATAAATGAACCTACAACAGTGAAGCTGCATGAAAATTGAAGATCTGCCATAAAAATTCTTATTATTAATGAACTAATATTAATTTACCCTGAAAACCCTATTAAAATTTCAAGATTGCAACGAGAGTGACAAATTTTAGGTAAAATATACACTTGATAAAGGACAAAATTTGGTGTTAGTTCTATTTCAAAGATACTTCAGGATCAAATTTAGTTCTATACAATTTCTATTTCCAGATCTGTATATGTAACAAATGTCAACAGATATATTATCCATCCCGGGTAACTCTTTACCTGGTCACAATGAGGTGGATTCCTTAACCAGCAAAGATAATAGAGAAATTCAAGACATATTTATCAATGCAATGTAGAGAACGTGGTACTTTTTTCCTTTGAGGATGGGCAATGATCTTGTATGCAAGGATCATGTTTTTACTGAATTAACTCCTCCTGCATTAATGTACGTTGGTGATAGCTGCATGTTGTGCCTACACAATTCAACAATTACTGTAGCCTCAGCCAGGGGCGTATGCAAGGGGGGAATTAAGGGGCTATACAGACTATGCTACTCTTATTTTATTGGGTTACTTTGTGATGCTATATCAACATCTAGGTTATTTAGCGTCTGAATTAAATGAAGGTGATAATGCCGGTGAAATGAGTCCGAGGTCCAGCACCGAAAGTTACCCAGCATTTGCTCGTATTGGGTTGAGGGAAAACCCCGGAAAAACCTCAACCAGGTAACTTACCCCGACCGGGATTCGAACCCGGGCAACCTGGTTTCATGGCCAGACGCGCTGACCGTTACTCCACAGGTGTGGACACTACGCTACTCAGACCAACTTGTAAATGTTTGTGACTCGGAAACAAATTGTGTGTATATAAACTTATTTCTCATTACTCCATTTTTACCATCTCCTCAAATCCCTCCCCGAAAAAAAATACTGCGTCCGCCCCTGGACTCAGCAATAACTCAGTAAATTGCCAGCTGCATATCAAAGAGGTCAGGATTTCATCCATTGCAGATTATATAACATTACATTTACGGTGAATACAGCTGTGTGGCAGACTTCTCAAATAAATCAGTTCACTCTGCCATTCTAATTTCACTGTCGTTTCTTTATTGCTGTATACCACTTCATTAAGATTTACAGTTATATGCACTGCCCTCAGTACCAGGTAAACAGACATCCAAGGTGGATAGCAACTTCAATTATGGATAGACCATAATACAGTCATTGAGGTAAGACATTTAAAAAGTAGTATCACAGCTTTCTACCCAATATAATTGGGTAAATTTACTTGATACATATTATATATCTATTTAGTGAGATCAAAATAAGGAGTATCAGTCCTTACAAATGGTTTCATCATCATAGGTCAATTGCACAATAATGATATTTTCATTGCACACACTCAAAAAATGAGTTCTTTAGGACTTGCCTCAAACTTGAATACATTAAAAAAGGAATGTACAAAAGATGAGGCAATCTGCTGCAACTTGAAAGGCCTTATGAAAAACTGGAATATTGCAAAATCATTATTAACAGTAAACAAACGAAAAATTTACAGTTTTGGCACCCAATCACATTATAATACACAGTTATTAAAAAATAAGTTACATTTTGAAATAGATATAACATTTTTAAAAATTAACGTATACACAAAATGGTAACACATTTGTGTGTATTGAACAATGGGATTTGTTCATTTATCACACTCATTTGTTTTGGTTAACATGGTATAGCTCACACAAGAAACAATTACCGAAAAGCAATGGTGGCGTTGCTGTCTGTTTTGACGTGTGTATGTAGGCACTCCGAGGGGGGAGAAGTGCGAGCCGATAGAAGTACTGTCTCTTCCAAGAAGATGAACAAATGAGGACATCGCTGTAGAAATAAAGAATGCAGCAAGAGAAAAATTCGAAACTAATTAAACACGTATCATATGTTTACAAATGAAATAATAATACTGTGCAATACAAGACACGTATTCACATGCACTGGAACAAACTGAAGTCGTAATGTAACTATCACAACTTAAGACTGATTCTATCGATGTCATTTCTCTTCCGACTGTACTCTCGAATATCATTCAAGTTATCTCGTGACCTTTCCTCTCGCCCGCTCTTCCTTATCGCAGTGTTTGATTCGCATTCCTTCCGTCGGTAATCCGTGGTAGCAAGACCTCTAACAGGTTTTGTTTATACTTACTTACAAATGGCTTTTAAGGAACCGGAGATTCATTGCCGCCCTCACATAAGCCCGCCATCGGTCCCTATCCTGAGCAAGATTAAACCAGTCCCTACCATCACATCCCACCTCCCTCAAATCCATTTTAATATTATCCTCCCATCTACGTCTTGGCCTCCCCAAAGGTCTTTTTCCCTCTGGTCTCTCAACTAACACTCTATATGCATTTCTGGATTCACCCATACATGCTACATGCCCTGCCCATCTCAAACGTCTGGATTTAATGTTCCTAATTATGTCACGTGAAGAATACAATGCGTAGGTTTTGTTTATAATGTGTCAAAAGTAAACTTACTCCTTAATAAATTTTTAAATCACTATCGTTGACTGCGTTTTAAAATGGTTTTGATTTTAAAAGATCGAATCAGTCTTGTTCAGTGTTATTATGAATGTAAAAGAAGTTTAACAAACGGCATACGAAAATTCAGAACAAAACGTAATTTAAGCTTAAGCAAGTTTACAAGCTTAAGAATGGTAATGGATAAATTTAAGAGAATTGGTTGTGTCATGAATGAGAAAAAGTTTGAAAGACTCAAACTGGCTAATGATGTTAATGTTGCTGAAGTGTTACGTCAAAATGAAGAGATAGCTGAAAATAGTAACTATGGAATATGTAGTGTCAATCAAATTGCAAAACATCTTCAGATGAGTTACACAACAGCTTGGAGAATTCTTAGAATTTTAAAAAGGTATCATTATAAAACGCAACTTTTAATTCTACAATTTGGAATTTCTCGTTAGAGATCTTTCGTTCTCCACTCTGTCCTAGAGTAGTGATCGACAGAATTTTTGTCATCACACTTCTCTAGCTGAAGAGGCGAATTGAAGACGAAACAGAGAAAATGCAAAACTTTTATTTGAAATTAAAGACGCTGATAAAGCAATTAGATATGATTTCACTCTTAGAGTTTTGGCAGACATTCAAACAAATCCGCAGGGGTTGATAATGTTTTATGGAATGATGAAGCACATTTTCAATTGAATAGTGATGTTAATAGTCCTAACTGCATGATTTGGTCTGAAACGCATCCTCATACTGTTATTCAGCAAGAACTACATGATCTGAAAGTGACAATACGGTGTGGATACACGTCCATTTCATTATAGGACCGTATGTTTTTAAAGAGATTCAAATAACAGTTACAGTTACCAGACAATGTTATTTTGACATGCTGCAGAATTTTGTTATATCAAATTTACGAAATTGTAACATCGAAAACATAATTTTCATGCAGGATGGTGCACCTTCCCATATTTATACACCAGTTAAGCGATTGTTACGTAACATGTTTGGTGATTGCATAATAAGTAGACATTTTCCTAACACTTGGTCAGCGAATTCCCCCAATATCAATCCAGAGATTTTTGGCTGTGGGGTTAGTTAAGAGACTGAGTTTTTTTTAAAACTAATCCTATGATTACTGACGAACTGAAATGTCATTTCGCAACAAATTGAAGATATTCCACCAGATCTATTAGTAAATGCTGTTCACAACCTAGACTGTTGCTTGTTGAAGAACAAAATGGCGGACATATTCAACATTTAAACTGAATCCAATGAACCCCATATCTTTCTGAGTATATATCTCAGGGGGGTATACTGGTTAAAGGGTTTGGGCTACCGCTGACCCTATTATTACACAAAATATATCTAACAATTACTTTAATTTTAATTACTATGGTAAAACTAATAATACAAAATTATTACATTATGTTATAAACTTTTTCTTTTGTAATTTCCTTGGGCTACTGCCGGTAGCCCCGGTAGCCTGCAAAATACGCCCCTGATATATCTTAATTCTTAAAAAGGTTATGGCGACGTCAAAATGTAACTTACTTTTGAATAACCTATTGTAGATTGGGTAGGTGTTTAATTTCCTATCCAGAATATCTATTTTTCAATATATTTTGTTATTACTCTTAAAATGTCTCGACAGATTTTCTCAATAACATGATGTACTTGATACTCAGTTTTAAAAACAGCACAAAAGTTCCTAAAATCAACTTTATCGTATCAGACAAAATCATAATTAATTTAATGCCAAATTTTCAAACCCTTTACCACAAAAATAAACAATAAAAACTGATATTAATTTCTAGCAATATTAATTGAACACTCGATCACATATTTCACATCAATAACATATCTAAACTAGGTGCAAAAGTAAATATTCAAAAGCTTCACATTGTACAACATGATTTTACAATAACGTTTTCTGCCAGTGTTATCACAATCTTTAACAATACTGTAATTTTAGTTTACCTTCCTATTAACTACTTAACTCATGATTAAGCTAGTGCAAATAAATGTTTGAAAGTCCCAGCCACCTCGTGAATTTGGAAGGTTAGAATACATCGGAAGCACAATAACGCCACGTTTACTGATAAGACAAACACATTGCCTCATGTGTGCCTGCTTCACGAGTTAACAGCCCAATGTGCTTCAGTTGGTGTTCTGTACAGTCTACCTTCTTAGCACTTGGAAGACAAGAATGCTAATTATACGAGACCCACAAGTGATAATAAACATACCAACAAACATTCCAGTGATCCAGTGTAAGTACCCCCCACCATTCTAGCACTGGCCCATGTAAATTTTACACTGTGGATGCATTTAATCCACTGTTCAATATTAAACTTCAGTACTCTAAATTTTCTACGTAGAATTAAGACTAAAACATTTCATAAATCAGTAATGGAATAATAAGAAAACAATATCCGATGGGGCAGTGCTAGAATCTAATCGTTTTTATATTTTTTTATATTATTACAGTACAGTAACAGCTCTTCACTACTAAAAAAAAAAAGCGCTACATATAAGGCCTTCAATGTGTCAGACTCATTTTACAGGGTAACATATAATTGGGGGATAAGGAAAATTGGGGAAGAAAGCTCCCGAAACATCAACACTTGCATGCGTTTCACTGCACCAATGTGTCCATATGTAGCAGTACATCTGTTCAATACACTGAGGCTTGTAATGAGCCCAGGATGTCAAACATGTCTGTGAAAAGCAACTAAGTAACAATAAAACAATGCAGAAAACCCGTTTACATCAACATTATATCTCACAAAAGCCTGACTCCATTTTCAATATACGTTGCAATGGTGTTACAGCAAACGTTCGTAATAAAAACATTACTGCAATTGGCAAATCTATGCAATCCTCTTCATAATTTGTATTTAACAACATAAAAAAATTAAACTGAAGTAGTACCATGTAGTGAACAGGCCATGTATTTCCATCTTTTGCCCTACAAAACTTGCGATAGTTGGCTAGTAGTTATTTTAATCTACTTTAACAAAATTTCAACAGTTTTCACTGTAAGAATTAGGAGTTAACTTTCGTTAAGCAGTTTAGATCAGAATGAAATATATTACGAAAGGGATAGTTACTCCCGCTAACGTGATATGCTGTAATAATTACCACTTCAATGTACTCACATCAACAAAAATCCGATGTAAAATCAAAACAAGTTAGTTTCACCACACATTTATTGTGTCAAAAAAACTGAAGTTGCTTTGATATCAGATATATGTTTGGCATCCTTATGTAATAATTGATTATGTAACAACTTGCCAGATACAGAAGACAAAGTTTGTGAACAAAGTTTGGAAAGTGGTTAGAATGTATCTATCTTCTACATATATAAGTTGCCATTATTTATAATTGTGCAAACAAAGAATATGGTATTAAGAAACAGAAAATGGATTAAGGGATGATGTTTACAAGTGAACTCTTACTTTGAAAACCATGGGCCACAAGATGCTTGAAAATGTATATAAAGTTGTTTCTTTAAAACAATATACTATATTCAATGAAGAAAAGCAAATGGTATTAAAACTATTTTCTCACTACATTTCAAATTAGGTAATGCCATTAAAACAAAGGGGTATGAAAATATAAAGGAAAAAATATATATAAAAATATCCCTCCAGATGTTAGTAGAAATAAGAAGCTTTCTACAACCTCATGAATCACCAATGAAATTATCAGTAAAATGTTAGGTACACAAGTATTCAACAGGGATGATGTTCAGTGCTATTAAAAGAAACATTTTTCACTCTATACCAATAAACTATTATATTGACAGTTTCGAAATAGTAAACATTTCTGCACATTTACACCAGCTCTGTTGAACGTCAGTAGTTAAGCATGCTTCTGACCCATATAAGCAATGAAGAGTCCACAATGTCAGTCACAAGCGACGATGGTACAGACGGCGACGGAACAGCCCCTATTCCTGAGCAAGTCATGTGACTGAAAGACGTGCAAAGTAGATTGTTTTTTGTTTTATGATATACCTTTTTTATTATTTTAAAGTTGATTGGCTCGGGACTTGAGAAGTTTTTCCCACATCTTGATAATTCTTTAAAACTATCTTTAACATCATCATAAATCTTTTTTGTTTTCCTCTTCTTTGTTTCATTTAGTCACTTTCTTAAACAGACTGTCCTTGAAAATCTGTGAATGTCTTTAGGTGAAGCTAATCACTAAAAATACATGACAAGGATTATTTCAAAACTCAAAGAAGCTCCAAAAAGAATTTTCCTCATACACATTAAAAATTTCTTTCTCTAAATGTTGGCGAGATCTTGAGGAACAACTGCTGAGAAAAAAAAAGTTTCTGTATCTCTGCTTCCTTCACGAGTTAATTTTGCAAAATACAACATTGTTCTGCTAAGTAGTTAAGAGCTTCTGACATGCAGTTCAAGTTCTAAGATGAATAAATGGCAGTGAACTTGGGGTTTCCAAAAACAATGTTAAACCAATCTTCTCATTAAACACCATACATCTGTTAATCCCACACACGTATATAAAACAAATCATGCTTTACCACTTCTCATGCTATAATCCCAGGTAGAAAAGTTATCGTGAAGTACCCAATGCAGTTTCATGAACTATGTTAGTTGATTCAATGATTACATTACTAAGGCCGCTTTTATACAGCTTTTAACAAAAAAAGAAAAAAAAAATCACACATAATTGAATGCTGTAATTATGTTTATGTTCTCTTGGAAATGCCAAACGAGTTCTAAAACTCCATATGAACATTCTTTCATAATAACACGAAGGGTTGCATGAAAACATTCCCATATGTCATTCCTGACGATGCACCCCATGACTTTCATGGCTACCACTGTTTGTTAGTGCAAGTACATTAGGAATAAATCACTCCATGAGATCGTCTCTCCTTGATTCTCTGAGGTTTTCACTTGATGAAAAATTTGTTTTCCTCTATTAAAGGTTCTGGAACATACTGGAAATTCTGCCATGTCAGGAAAGTTTCTGTAACTTAATATACCATGAAATCATCTAGAACTAATTGATACCTACCATAACACGTGACCTGTTTATGGCAGGCTTGCAAACTGTATAGAACCATAAACTGTCGAAAATACCATAAACATGATGTTCGAGTTCCAAATCGAAGGCTTCTACAGGCCCATCACTTCCGTTTCCTGACTTGGTGATGGGAGTAATGTGAAGGAAAGTTGGCAGCAGTGCCAGGGTCTTGAGGAAGGTGGTACAAAGTCGAGGGTCCTGGCGCTGCTTGGTCCCACCAGTGTACCACCGATGCTGGTGGTGGGAGCGGGTGCAGAGGTGGCACCACGTAAGACTGCGGCACATATGAGGTTGATGGTGCGGGAAAAGACTGATGCAGCGCAGGGGGTGGTGGTAGCACCAGTGTGGGAGGTGGGTGAGTTGGGTGGTGCAGGGGCACAGTTGGGTGCGGCGCACCCCACACCACTGCGCCGCTGCCGGGGCCAGGGGGGCCCCACAGTATCTGCTAGCATCGCCGGTTACGCCAGTGATTCAAGTAGTCCTGATAGCTCACAGAGATCTTCTCACTCTGGTATCGGGTCAGCTTGATTGTGCGCCTGATGTCAGGGGTCACAGAACCTTTGTAACCTCCTTTCCGTAGCAGCGAGTCAATCGTCTGGATCTGGTCCCAGCCTGAGAGAATGTTTCACTTTCAGTGTTATGGAACAATAAAGATCAATCATAAAAAATCAGAACAGTATTCATGTCATGACTAAAGAGTGGAAAAATATGATTTTTTTTGGCAAAATATAAAATCAACACCTTCAAAATATGAAATTTTCTTGAAAACGGAAAAAAAAAAAAAAAAAAAAAAAAATCAACGTATCCTAGTGCAGGAAATACGACACAAAAATTAACGTCTGTTAGCATTTCCAATCTCAACACGAGCGAGTTTGCTACAAACGTCCAGAAATTCAGTTACAAATACCAAAATTAAGCTATGCTCAAAACCAGAAGCAAATAGATAACAATGAAACATATCCCCTTCCCATTTTAAAATGAAAACTGGTTCTTCACAAGCATATCTATCACATTGTCGACCTGCAGCGACACTTTATGCAAAATAATGTAAATATTGTGTCAACATGAGTCTGTTCGTAAAGAACAGCACATCTGCAGATGGTTCAGAGACAGCCCTTATTCTTGAATAATAAAGAGAACCCACGACTTATGCTAAATTTACAAAGTTGAATGGCAAATGTGTTAGAGGTGTCATTTATTGGGTGTAAGGTTGGTTCATTTTTGTTGGGTAGGCAGCCCCTAAATAAAGACCCTGTCGGGTGTTGGCAAATTGACAAATACAGGAATTGTTTGGTAATAGGCACTATTCACATAGCAGAAAAATATCTAAAATGGACAATAGCGAAGCTTTCCATGCTATAAATGAAATCCAGTCTATACAGTATACTGGATATTAGCTCTGGTATTATATTATGTTGCTTGTGATCGGATAATTTGAAAATGGCATGACATGTCATTGGTCCTTCAAAAGAATCGAAACTCGTCTCCAAAAGTCTCTAGCTGATCGGAAATACATCAAAGAAAAGAATCAGTGTTGGGAAATATAAAAAATGTTTAACATTTGTTCATGATATGAAAATTTTTACGAAATATTATGAAATAATAAAAAAGAAATACCCCCATTTCGCTTCTACTCATGATGAAACATAAAAATTATGATTCCCCATACTCTGCAATTAATGGTGTAAAATATGAATATTTTTCTGCTCTCTAGTCACGATGAATCTAAATGAAACAAATTTTGATAGAAAATCTCTACTCATTCTTCCCTATACTGAATTTGTCACTATGTTGCATATTTACATTTTAAAATACTCTGAATTGACGTAACTTCATTAAAGCAACGTGATGGATTCCTTCATTGAGCAATACACAAAGATGAATACAGAAAAATATGGAATTTGGCGCAGCTCCATCTGTCAGTCATCTGTTTCCTTTAGTCTAATGTATTAATGCATTCAAAAAATAAAATAAAAGAAAATAAAGCATGAATAATCAAGGATCTCAGATGATAAATTATGATTCAAGTAATCTTAACAATTTTTTTCTCTCTGGAAATTTAGAAATTAGGGTACTTCAGTCTGTCTTCTTCCCGCAATCTTAACTTTACTAAACAATTAGCAGCCCCAGATTTCTATGTTTCTTGTTACGTTTTTACCCCATAAAATGATTAATAGGTCTTTCTAAATCTGTGAAAGAGTCATTCTGATAACATATGTACAAGAAAACTGTTTAAAAATATGCAACAGCATACATATATTGTAAACGAATACAAATAAGATGTATATTAAATATAATTAGGGAAGAATGTATCACAGTTTCTCAGTAAACTTTAATTCTTGTTAAAAAATAATAAAATTAATCGAGGTTTATCACAAGAAAACCACGAGGTGAACTAATATACTGTATATGTTGTCCCAACTTTAATCATAAGTCTAGTAATAGATCAATGTTCATAGTTTTTATTATAGCCACACAAACTCACAGTCTGCTCCTGCCGAATGCCATCATTAGGACTTCAATCACAGCGAAGAACTTATTTATCCATGTTCAGTTCAAACCTCGATGAACAGAAATGTCAGTATCACATACGATTATATAAGGAATATCCCAAATGCCATATTAGAGTTACTGTTATCATATACACTACAACTTCATTTTTGTGGTATTTACTTTCAAATTAAAAGTTATTTAACATTAAGAACACAAAAATGTCCAGAAAACACATTAATGCTTATATACATCCCTTCACTTTGTATAATTAGACCTATAGTTAGAATAATATCTGGAGATTATTTTATGATTGTTGCATAAACAGAGATTAAAAAAAAAACAGTTGGAAGAAGGAAATTGTAAGAAAACGTTCGGCATACTTTTCTGAAACTAATAATGCACTTTCTGTTATGCTCAGACATTGGATCATTTTACAGTAAAAAAAAAAAAAAAAAAATACTAATTCTACAGAAGAACTAGACCAAAGGAGCATCATTTTTTCTTTAACAATTGCGTACTACGAATCATACCAAGTTGGAAGGTTCTTCGAAAATAACCTGTTATTGGCTAACAGGTTATTTTAAAATTAATTTAACCTGAAGAGGATTAACTGACAAAAAAAAAAAAACTGGTTAACAGTTTGAAAAAAAAAGTGTCTTTTAAAGTAGGAATATCAGTCAGGAAAACAAAATGAGAGATTAATTGCCAATAGACATCAAAGAACAATTTACAATCAACTGTGTACCAAATGGAAGAAAGTTAAAATGACATTATTAGATGTTAAAGATAGTCAAAGATGTCCATAAAGAAAACACAAGAAACAATGAGAGCTTAAGAAATTTCAGTAGGGCTTACATACGATTTAGTTAATTATTTCACACATATTAAGGTTATAGATAAGACAAATAAAAACTAAAATAAAATTATATAATTACAAAATTTTTACACTAGTAATATTGATTATGACACATTCCAACAAGCAATCTATTTTTCTATAATCAATAAATATTGAAGTCAAAATTTCTCGCCATTTGAATTGCTCCAATATCCACACATTTACATAAACCAATCACAGAAAGTCAGCGATTAAGTTAGTCGAATCTTGTTTTGTCATCTAGGGACAGATGAAGTAAGATAAAGCAGGAACCCATATCTCGTCTAGAAATGGCTCTGGAGACAATTGTTTTACATCGAGAGTATAAATAAAAAGAATGATCGAATGACATTTGAGATACACTTAAAATGTATTTGATTTAGCACATAATTTAATAAATAACCTGATCATTAGTTATTGATGAAACTAACCAGGTATGAGTTTAAACCGACAAGCAAAAATAACTCCTAATTAACCAGTTAACATTATGAAAATAAACGGTCATCAAAATAGCCAGTTATTTCTGCCTATTGCTACTAAGCGTATGGTTTTACTTTCCAACACCCAATAATTTTCACAGAATAATCTAGAATTTTTCACTGCTGTACATAGTAATAAATGAATGTATCTATAACCGCCGTATTGTCCACATCACACATCACGAGCGAATGGATCACCATTTCAATGTAAAACAAGATTGTTAGGCTTAATTATGACGAAATATGATTTCCTTCGACAATAACCTCTGTCTTCACTGGAACTAGAAATGCTTTCTTGCTGGTGTAGTGCAGACCACCAAACACCTACTGCCCAGAAATTTCCGCTACCACTAAAAATGCTTTCTTGCTGGTATAGTGCAGGCTCCCTAACACTCACTGTTTTGAAATTTTCACTTCCACTATCATTAAAAATGCTTTCTTGCTGGTGCAGTCCAGGTCCCCAAACATCCACTGTCCAGAAATTTCCACTTCCACTACCACTAAAAATGCTTTCTTGCTGATAGTGCAGGCCACCAAACATCCACTGTACAGAAATTTCCAACTTCCACTACCACTAAAAATGCTTTCTTGCTGATAGTGCAGGCCACCAAACATCCACTGTACAGAAATTTCCAACTTCCACTACCACTAAAAATGCTTTCTTGCTGATAGTGCAGGCCACCAAACATCCACTGTACAGAAATTTCCACTTCCACTACCACTAAAAATGCTTTCTTGCTGATAGTGCAGGCCACCAAACATCCACTGTACAGAAATTTCCAACTTCCACTAGCACTAAAAATGCTTTCTTGCTGGTGTAGTGCAGGCCACCAAACATCCACAGTACAGGAATTTCCAACTTCCACTACACTAAAAATGCTTTCTTGCTGGTATAGTCAGGCCACCAAACATCCACTGTACAGAAATTTCCAACTTCCACTAGCACTAAAAATGCTTTTTTGTCGGTGTAGTGCAGGTCACCAAACATCCACTGTCCAGAAATTTCCAACTTCCACTAGCACTAAAAATGCTTTCTTGCTGGTGTAGTGTAGGCCTTCAAACATCCACTGTCCAGAAATATGCATCTTCACTGGCATTGAAAATACTTTCTTGCTCGTGTAGTGTAGGCCCCCAAACATCCCCTGTCCAGAAATTTCCACTTCCACTAGCATTAAAAATGCTTTCTTGGTGGTGTAGTGCAGGCCATCAAACATCCACTGTCCAGAAATTTCCAACTTCCACTAGTACTAAAAATGCTTTCTTGCTGGTGTAGTGTTGGCCACCAAACATCCACTGTCCAGAAATTTGCATCTTCACCGGCATTGAAAATACTTTCTTGCTGGTGTAGTGCAGGCCTCCAAACACACATTGTCCAGAAATTTCCACTTCCACTGGCATTAAAAATGCTCCTGGCCTCTAACAACCACTGTCCAGAAATTTGCATCTTCACCGGCATTGAAAATGCTTTCTTGCCGGTGCGGTCCTGGCCCCCAAACATTGAATGTCCAGACATTTCCACCTGAACCTCTTGAGCAAACTTATGCACTTAAATTGTATGTCTCATCAGCATGTACCATTATGGCGGTGATACATCCATTCATTACTATGTACCCCTGGTGAATAGTTCTAGGTTATTCTGTGGGTGCCAAAAAATAAAACCACGTGCTTAGTAGTCTATAATTCTATATTACTTGTAGTACGTAAGTGTTAAAGAAAAAAATGGTGTCTCATTTGGTCTAGTTCTTGTGTAGAATAAAAAAAATTGTTTGAAAATAGAACATTTAGACTAGTTGCATTTCATTCAAGTAATAATACGCAAATCTTAAAATTATTTTAACTTCCACTAATATCGCATATCATTTAAGTATTTAGTCAGCAATCCACATTTTAATTAAAAGTTAACCTAGGAACAAAAATCACTAGCTAACGCATAAGACTAACTGTACAGTGTACTACAGTCTTCTGAAATAAACTTTTAAGAGATCTAAACTATTGAAATACTATACTCAACTTAAATCATAACCTTTTTTTTTACCTTGCTCGGGTGCTACTTCTGGAAGATAGGTAGCAGTGCGTTTACTGCCTTTTTCATTGTGAAACTCTATCCGAATTCCATGAACACCCACTTCCCAGTCCAGGTAGTCCGATCCATCTTCAAAATGACGAAGTATCGACACTGACACATGGAGCTTGGAGAACTCATCACGAGTAATAGGGCTGAACCGCGAGTCCTTGAATGCACTTCCACACAGAAAAAGCAAGGAAGGTATTAGTCACACATATTTATCATGTACAAAAATAAAGTGCAAGAACTTTGCAAGCAAAATTTGATTGTATCATAATACTCTAAACTCCCCCGAATCCCCATACAGTAAACATAATTTTAATGCTGCTTATCTAGGTTACTCAATGATGCAAAATGTAGTGGCTCCTGCCGATCAGCATCTAGGTGACTAGGTGTACATTCCATGTCTTCCACTGCTTGATTTGTTATAATGTGCAGATAATATAAGCCAGGCATGCTACAAGGCTGCATGGAACACCTTTAAAACTACGTCACCTCCATATCAATGGTGAAAAAAAAATGTCTATTACAGAACTCTCGCTGGTTTCCCACATGCATACAGTTTTGGTGGACAGTTTGTCTGCTTGCCTTTCTTGTGTATGTACATGAGAAAAACAAGAATTTTGAGGATACGATGAAGGATGGGTACAAAAAGGAGAGCAGTGTCATGTCCATCAGACCGGTGGGGAAACCAGTCCAAGAGCCCTGCTCACCTGGTAACCGCATACTCGCGCAATCCACAGTGGAGGTTCATAGCATTAAAAGTGCCTATACAGCCTCGCAACCGCCTGTCCTTTCCAATCTTCCATGTCACAAACAGGGGGCTGTAAAGTGAAAAACAGCGAGAAAGTCCAATTAAAAATAAACATTAAATTCATTTTCTTTTTTTGTATAATATGTGTAATTTATACACATAGTTCACTTTTAAAAAATTATGATGTGAGACAAATGTTTATATAATTTTCTCAACCTTGACAACGGCTTTAGATAAAGACAAAGAAACTAATTCGGTTTTAACCTTGAAAAAATAAGTGACCCACTTTCCCTGAAGCATACCATATTAAATCAGAAACAAATAGCTGTAAATTACATTATTTCCTCTACTTTTCTGTTCCGACACATATACCACAATATTTTGTTCAAAAACAAAAAAATAATCAATGCATGCTTCGGTTAAATTAAATCAATGAAACCATCATCACGCACACGCAATGAAATTTGATACTGAAAACAACTACTCACTATGGATCGTTGCAGAAGTTTGGAGTTTTTGGTGGATCCAAGCTGTGCAGATGGCAGTATAATACATCAAAACAGAAGAAGCACATTTCTGGATGTGCAACCATTCCATTTCGCACGCCATTTGGAATAAGCGAAGTGCCATTACACGTTATACTGGTAGAATTGTTCAGCTTCTGCTTCTTCGTTCCGCAACATCCAGCGGCCATCTTTACCCACAGAAATAACAATGAAAATGCTACAGCGCGTTTCAAGAAGCGCCTTCAAAGATGGCAGCACTATTCGACTAAATCAGCTGATCGTAAACCAGTGTCTCTTGGATACTATATGTGCAGCATTACCTTCAACAAACCATGCCAATTTTGAGATACCATGGTCACAATATTTTAGCTGACGTTAGTAATTGACAAAGTTACCATGGGGATTATACAGTTTTATCACGTTTTATTGTCATAGACATATAAGATGCCAACTCATTGAGAAGAAATAGCAACAAGCCAATAATAACCATTATGATGATGATGATGATGATGACTTTGCTTCCTTTGTTTGTTTGTTTGTTTGTTTCTTACTTTTCACTTTCCTTCTTCGTCTGTAAAATTTCATCTCCCTTTTTGATATAGACTTATAACCCAGCGCTGTGTAGGAAAGTGTGTTTCTTTGGACCGAGTCTGAAGACAAGCCCACCTCACATTGCAGGCATCCCTAATCGCGTGATCAGCACAACACAGGACCAATGCGCAGAGAACATTAACATTACACAACAAGGGACAACTACCCAATCTCGTGGACATATTAGGAATCGAACCAAGGACCACTTGAATGAGAAACGCGTACGCCATCTAGTACCCACTAAGTCAAGACGGCGGAACTAATAATAATAATAATAATAATAATAATAATAATAATAATAATAATAATAATTTAAAATGTAGGTAATGTAAATTGTAATAGTACATTATGCAACCAGCCTATAATGATAGTATAGCTCGCGCAAGAAACGATTACCGAAAACCAATGGTGGCGTTGCTGTATGTTTTGACGTGTGTATGTAGGCACGCCGAGGGAGGAGAGATGCGAGCCGATGGAAGTACTGTCTCTTCCAAGAAGATGAACAAATAAAGACATCGCTGTGGAAATAAAGAACGTAGCAAGAGAAAAATTCGAAGCTAATTAAACGCGCAACATATGTTTACGAATGAAATAATAATACCGTGCGATACAAGACACGCATTCACATGCAATGGAACGAACTAAAGTCGTAATGTAACTATCACAACGCAAGACTGATTCTATCGATGTCATTTCTCTTCCGACTGTACTCTTGAATATCATTCAAGTTATCTCGTGACCTTTCCTCTTGCCCGCTCTTCCTTGTCGCAGTGTTTGATTCGCATTTCTTCCGTCGGTAATCCGTGACTGCGAGACCTATAATTAAGACGCAAGTATGTTTGTTTATGAGACGAGCGCAAGAGAGTTTCATAATTTTCATACGAGCGTCTTAATTACCATTATAGGCAAGTTTCATACGACTTTTTATGCTCGACCATATTTCTAACTTGAAATTATTGAGAAATATTCATTTTATTTGTATCTGACAGAAGATCGGAAGTGACCTTGCTCATAGCTCGAAATTGTGAGATGTGCGCAGAAGCGAAAGTATTGATTTTTTCCGAGGAACAATAATGTCATTGACCTTGATGTAATGCAGAGAATGTATAACCTGGAAATTGATTTAGAATTGAAAAACGAGATGACAAAGTGAATTTATTTGAATATTATTTACAATTAACGCTAATTATTATAGTAACAGAACATAACCTTCTGCGACAGTATTGGATTTCCAGCCTCCGTGACGTTTCCCTCGTCTTTCGATTGCATATCCGAGAATAATCGAAAACTGAACTTTAATGAATAGGTGTACTTTAATGACATGCATTAAACGACTGCTACCAGGTGTATAATTACTACATTTCGACATGGTCGAGCATAAACAATTTTAATAAATATTAATATGATGTACCGAGATACATATGATATTTCCGTGCAGGAATACTGCATTACCATTTGGTGAAGAATGAGTAGAACGGAAAAAAATTCTCTCCGGCACCAGGATTCGAACCCGGGTTTTCAGCTCTACGTGCTAATGGTTCATCCACTACGCCACACCGGATTCAAATTCCGATGCCGGATTGAATCCTTCTCAGTTTTAGTTCTACCTCTCTGTTCTCCTTTGATGGGCTACCCTCATGTACTGTGTCACAGAATATGTGACAGTGGCACAGTGTCCAACACTATGTACAGAGGTGCACTCATTATGGGTGACTAGGTGGCCGGGGTCCGACGGAACATGGGGTGGTTTCTATGAACAAGCGACTGAATACTCGGTTATTGTTACTCCTATTCAATTGAACAGTTAATTGATAGTGGTAAATTTATTGCAGTGCAGTGTTTAATAATGGCTGGTGTTTATTCGAAAGGAAAAAAAAACTGGAAGAGGGGAGAGTTTTTCAAGATAGTTGGGAGCATGATTTTTTTCTTCATATTTGCTAAAAAAGAAAGCAGTGCCATGTGAAAATTTTTATCTGCATTGACCAGATCAAAAAGACTCCCATAAAACTAAAATAGCTATAGATTTTGCTATGACATTCGTGGAAATATATATATATATTTTTTCAAATATTGATGTTCAATTTTAGCCTAAATATTTTTGGAATTAAAAAAAATTGTATCTCAACTCCTATTAATATTCTTCAATGGAAATGGACTGTTTGGAGTTAAGTTTATAGAGGGAGTAGATGAGTTATTAGTTTAACAGGCTGTCGGGATTGCATGCTAATTGTAGGTATATGTAATAGAAAGTTATGGTGAAACCCGTATACATAAGTTGTGGTACACCATAACTAATATAAATGTTCATGACAAATATCTATCTAATATTCTTCAATTTGTAGCAGGTATTATTAAAGATTAAGAATGTAAAAACATTCCCTGAAAATCTTGTTTAGATATCTTTAACAGTTTTTGAGTAACGTGCACCCAAACTTCATGAAATTAACATTGTCGAGATAGGCAGTACCTTCTCATCTTAACACAGCTTTAGATCTGCAGGTTAGCCGTTGCATACATTGTGGTCGTTAATATAACTTTGTTTCAATTCAATTCTAGACACAAAAACATATTTTTAGCAACATATCAGTATCGATTTGCTCGAATTAGATCATTCTGTAATTGCTTTGAGAAAATTGTAAATCTCCGAGCTGAAATAAATATATCTTGAGGGATTATGATGCCAGGCGACTAAGGGACAAATCATTGTACTGTACATCGGATTTGTGGTACAATATCTACGTGTCGAGTTATAATCGCTAAACTTAGTTTTAGTTAAACTTTGACTGCTGGGTCGATGTGACGCTCGAAAGGTCATTGACTGACCTGATGCAGTTCGAGTCGGGATCGGAAAACTTGTCACGAACTTCAAACTTCTTGACAGCGAGTCATGTTCCGATCCGTTCGCTACCCTTCCTCGTCACTGGGGTTGTACTTCCTATTACAGCATAATAACGGAAATTCCGCCGAACCTTTTACAAAATCCTGTCTCTATCATCTCTTTAACTCGGTAATGAAATGAATGAATGAATTAAATCAGTAATTGAAATGAATGAATAAGTAAGTAAGTAAGTAAGTAAGTAAGTAAGTAAGTAAGTAAGTAAGTAAGTAAGTAAGTAAGTAAGTAAGTAAGTAAGTAAGTAAGTAAGTAAAATAAATAAATGAATAAATAAATAAATAAATAAATAATAACAAATGAACAAGTAATGGTAGCTCAGTTGGTAGAGCAGCTGGCTACGGACTGGAAGGTCCGGGGTTCGATCCCAGGTGGTGACAGGATTTTTTCTCGTTGCCAAACTTTCAGAACGGCCCCGAGGTTCACTCAGCCTCCTATAAAATTGAGTACCGGGTCTTTCCCGGGGGTAAAAGGCGGCCAGAGCGTGGTGCCGACCACACCACCTCATTCTAGTGCCGAGGTCATGGAAAGCATGGGGCTCTACCTCGATGCCCCCCAAGTGCCTTCATGGCATGTTACGCGGATACCTTTACCTTTTTTAATAGTAGTTTATAGTATAAGAGAGTAAAATTAGATTTTATGCGCGAGTAGATAACTTCCACGAGCGCATAAAATATGTTTATCCTCGCGTGCTATACAATATTTTATCCATTACTGGTATCTAAATTTAATTTTAAATTGTACGACTTTTCTTTGTAATGTGTTTTTTCTGAAGAAGTTATAAATGAATGAATGTATGGATTTTATGGTTGCTAATGTGTTGGTTGTCATGGGAAAACGTGAATTAAAAACTTTTAATTTAGTGCTGGTAATGAAAACATTGTTTAGGTTGCTAAGGACAATGAAATAAAGACCAGTTCAGATACCAGTCGTGGATAAATAAATAAATAAATAAATAAATAATAGTTTATTTCCCTGGCAGAGCTAAGGCCATCAGGCCTTCTCTTCCACTCAACCAGGCTCAAAACACATACAGGAAAATACATACCGGTATACAAGCATTAACTTAAAAAAAAATAATAAATAAAGTAGAAAAACAAGATTGAATACATTTGAATATAATAACAAACAGGAAAATACATTCCGGGTATACAAATATTAACTTAAAAAATAATTAATACATATGAATATAATCACACAACTAAAGAAATAGTATAATTAGTATAATCAGTATGGGTGACATTCAAACAATGACAATTACCTAGATATTAGTGAATTGGAAATACATAGTAATGACAATATTAAAAAATAATTATAACAATAAAAAATAAATAAAAAATTATACTTCCAAAAAACTATTTCTGTGCAATTAAAATATTTCTAAATAACCTAATTTTAAAAAACTGAGGACTAAGACTGCCCCTGATTTCTAGTGGCAGCGAATTCCGGGAGCGGGTCATGGCTATTGAGAAAGAACTTGAGTATAGAGATGTCTGATGACGTGGTATTGATAGCAACAGATTGTGCTGTGAACTTGTATTACAATTATGATGTGAAGCTAGGAGAATAAACTGAGAGCAAGGTAGTTGTGTGTAGAATCATGTATAATATTCGATATAGGAGGCAAAGGGAATGTACTGTACTAGACGTCTATCTTGCAAACGGAGCCAGGAGAGTCGTAGAAAATATTCAGATATGAAGAGTCCAGGGGAAGAAGGGGGGATGTCCACTTTCAGGCAAAATTCAGATTTCTATTCGCTTATATACTTTATATGAAGTGTATTCATTCTACACTTAGAAAAGGGGAAGAAAGTTCTCAGTTACCGAATAACTGCTGGTTAAATATTCCTTGTACAGGGAAAGAAGGGGGCATTTCCATGTCGAACAGTGAAAGAAGGGGGTCATACAATCAGTTTTTCA
Organism: Periplaneta americana; assembly: GCF_040183065.1. Lineage (NCBI taxonomy): Eukaryota > Metazoa > Arthropoda > Insecta > Blattodea > Blattidae > Periplaneta > Periplaneta americana. The sequence goes on along the minus strand of NC_091132.1, from coordinate 64,826,978 downwards.
TTTTTCCTTGCTATTGGATTGAATATTATAGCGTTTGAAATCACAATTCATTGTTCACAATAATCACTAATAAATTTAGCCTCAACAAAGGAATTATTATTATTCGTGTTATATTTATTAGAGCAACTGAAGTGCAAACATGTGTGACTCTGTACGGTATCAGAATCTTTTTGTACCAATACAAAAAAGGGGAAGAGGTTTGGACGTGTTAATGATGCTTTCTAAAATTTAAGAACCCAAAGTTTTGAAGCCGGCAAAGAATGTTATTGCAGAAACAAATATTTTGAAAAACTACAAGTCTTTGATATTCAGAAAATAATACATGACTTTAATGCATTGGCTGATTGGAATGCTCAAAGTTCTCACCTTGCTGGCCTCATCACTGTTCAACTAATATCACGAAGAAGGAGCAGGAAGAATGAAGATGATGCTGAAGGTGGAAGAATTGGTGATTTTGTTGTGTGTCAGAAAGCCTTCTTATCTCTCCATGGAATAACGAAGAAGAGACTACAAACAATTCAGCGTTCTTTGAAATTTTCTGGATTAGCACCAACTGATGACAGGAGAGAATATGGAAATCGTCCTCACAAACTATCCACAGGTATACATGACAAAGTCATTGAGCATATTAAATCTTTCAAAGGTCGTTCAAGTCATTACTCAATGGAGAAAACTTCTAAAATTTATCTTCGTGAAACCCTCAATGTAAAGAGATTGTAGGCCTATAATGCACATTCTGAGACTTACGAAACTTATAGAACTATTCTCCACTGAGTTCAACATATCATTTGGGTACCCAAGATGTGACATGTGCAGTACTTGCGATGAATTTGCAGTCAAGTTAAAAGGATAAAGTACTGAGCTGTTAAAGCTTGTCCATAAGAAATACAAGCAGGAAGAATGAGATTGAACAGGAAATACAGCATTTAGAAGTTCAAAAGAAAGTACATCTTTCAAAGGCACAAACATTTTATCAGCGTAAGACTAAATCTAAAAACAGGTGCAGGAAATCAGAAGAAGTTGAGAGTTTAGTGATGGACTACCAGAAGAAACTGCCAACACCAAACATCTCATATTATAAGCACCAATTATCTTTTTATTCATTTAATGTGCACCAATTGTCTGATTCTAAACCAGTTTTCTACACTTACACAGAAAAAAAAAACTGGAAAAAATGTTGCTAATGAAGCAATTTCATTCTTGGTTCACTATTGCGAATTTGAATTATCTTCTAATGTTCGCCACCTAGAACTGTTCTGTGACTGCTGTAGTGGTCAAAACAAGAATTATGCAGTAGTGAGATATCTCCATTACATGGTGCATGAGGAAAAGAGGTTCAGTTCAATCCATGTCACATTCCCTATTCGGGGACCTTCTTACATGGAATGCGACAAGAATATGGGACTTGTAAACACAATATCAAAAACTGAAATTCCTGACACTGGAATAATATAATCAGATGTGCCAGAACCAAGCCCTATCATTTCAAGTCAATGAAGTCGATAATCCCATGATTCGAGATTGGACTAGGCCTACATTCTTGGAATAATTTTACCTGAAGGAATGTCCATTCCAATCAAGGCCAATGAGGAAACTGCGAATAGAAGAGAAGTATCCAAGAATGATGGTTAATAGGGATATTTACAACGGTGCCTGGTACTCTTCTGTGATTCGACCTCCACTTAGAAAACGGCCAGTGAATGCAAACTTGAGTGGAGAATTCTTGTATCCAGACAGAGCATATGAAGTTTTATTTACTTGGTTATTTAACGACGCTGTATCAACTACGAAGTTATTTAGCGTCGATGGAATTGGATTCGCCATAGATTACCTGATATTTGCCTTACGATTGGAGAAAACCTCGGAAAAAACCCAACCAGGCAATCAGCTTAAGTGGGAATCGAACCCGCTCCCGAGCGCAAATCCTGATTGGCAGGCAAGCGTCTAAAGCCTTGGTTTTTCTGAACCGACGCATGCGACGTGCGAGGTGCGAGACAGGCCTCGCACCACGCACTTCCTATGCGTTGGTTCAGAAAAACCAAGGCTTTAGCGACAGAGCTACGCCGGTGGCTGCATATCAAGGTAGGATTATATTTTTACAAAATCAATTTTAAGTAGGCCTTCTTATTAATTTATTATATTATTAATATAATATTATACTGTATTATTTTAGGAAAATTGCCGATATCACAAGAGAAGTGGCAGAATTTGAAAGCGCTAAAGGTGTTATGTGGAACAAACGCTCAAAAATTCTACTCATAATTCACTAAAAGTGGCTGTGCATGAACAGAAACAAACTGAAAGAGAACCAATTACTCAGTGTTATGAAGTGCTAATTTTATATTTAATTTTGTCTATTGATTTTATAGTTAACTAATATTTTGCTCTTTTTCTACGGTATTATTAATGCCATTATAGGAGTAGGACCCCCTTTATTCACTTTTTTAGTTGCCAGGGCCCCATTTTTCCCCTGTACGAGGTTACATCAAAACAAATTTTTAATTACTGAAGTCATAATATACTCCAGTGTTGTGCATCACACGTTGTATACTGGTAGAATATATAATATTAAATATCACAAAATAAAATGGAGGTATTAGTATTATTTTCGGAATGATAGAGTTTGAAACTTTAAAATTGATTTCCTGAAAATTGTTTAAAAGTGGACTTCCCCCTTTTTCCCCTGGACTCTTCATATATGATAATAATATACATATATACCATATATAATGTATATATCAAGTTTAAACCTTTCAACTTGTTGTCTGTCTTTGCTATTCCTCAAGGGACATAGTTTCTAACTACAAACCCAGCGGGACAGGCTTCGTTTTTCAGCTGGAAAGTGGAGTCTATCTCCGTCTCATGGTTTCGAGTACATAGTGCCTTTCAACTTGTGTTTGTTCTATGTTGTATAAAGGGATTGACTACTTGCGAATGTTAAGTGTACATTCACTGGAGTGAGGACGCAACAACGGTGTTAGTCCTTGCAAAATTGCGATAAACAAAACAGGATAAATAAGTAAAATATGGGCCTACGTTGTATATGCAAGAAAATAATAAATCAACTTCTGACTAGAAAATGTACGCAGACATTTTTATCTTTGCAAACTTATAGTTGTCTGTGTATGAAATGCTGTTTTTTAAATGCTGAATAACCTTATCTACGAACCTGCTGTAAACATAAACATTTAAGGTCACGCTGGCATGCAATGTCCGTTAAATGCCAATATTTCAGATAGACAACATAAGCCTATACGTAAATTAAAGAATGAATAAACAGCTTTCTGGTTTTGTAATTTATTTTTTCCATAATAAATACTTTACACATTGTTACATAGTGATTGAAATTATTTTTATTATTCGTCTGGGTCATACCACAGACTATTATATATAGTCACGAAGCTCAATACGTAGTAAATATGCATTCATAGATAGTTGCTAACCACTAGGATCGCTACTATCGCCTCATCACAGACAATGCGAAATAGTACCTGCACAGTCTATTGTTCCTAGTACCCTCATAAACTCAAGCTTCGTGACTGTATATACTATACTGTGGTCATACGAAGCTACTCCTCACAGTCATCCTAACACGACCAGGTGGTGACATCAGAGAGGGTAAGTCCCTCCCAAATACGACTAGTAGAATATAATAGAACCTGAAAAATAAAGAGATACGGTACAACCCTAGTTAGAATTAAACAAACTGCATTATCAAGATTCAGAACCGGACACATCAGATTAAGCGAGGAGTATGTTCTTCATTATATTAGGAAGTATCTTGAAGGCAGTAGGAAGGGGACAAAACTGCCACTAATAGTAAACCGTAACAGTAGCATCTGTGTTCTTATCGGGTTAGGTACAGCTTACAGCAGTAAAATTTTTGGAAATATTCAATATTTTTCGCCTCCATTATTGTGTCTTGTGCAATAATAAAAATTGGTGTGTGTAAAACACTGTCCTTCTGCTAAATGAAAAAAAAAAATATATTTTTAGGATTAAAAAAAATGATTTATATATATATTTTTTTTTTCAGGATTAAAAATGGTGGCAGTTCACTGTGCAGTGATGAAGCTTTTCCCTCATATCTCATAAACTAGTTAACTTTTTCATGTTCTCTCTATTTTATTTAATTGCTGAAACTCATGTTTACAAAATCATGATCTTTCAACTATATACCTTAATAAATTATATATATTTTTTATTTTTGTGTAAGAAGAAAATAGGCCCCTAATGATATCTGACCATTTTTTTAATGAATTTATTTTTATCAGACAATCTATCAAAGGTAGAGAAGTGATGTTGCATCTTATTGTAGATATGACATGCATAAATACACACAAAAAATTCATCACAGAATGTTGGATAGTTTTTTAATTATGAGGGAAACGCTTTTTTGAAATCGTAAAAATATTTTTTTCATATAGAAGAACGACAGTGTTTTACAAATACTAATTTTCATTATTGTACAAGATACAGTAATGGAGAAAAAAATGTTGAATATTTCTAAATTTTACTGCTGTAAGCTGTACCTAACCCCTAAAGGCTATGGATCTGTGAAGTTTCTAACTTCTACATTTTTATACCAATTAATCTGAAACTTTTACCACATATTTCTTACAATGTGGACATGCAATACACACATTTCAGTTTGATATTCCAATTAGTTTACTTATAATTAATTTTCGTTGCTTTTTTATTACTGAATTATAATTGTCCCAATTTTCAAAGTTTACTCATTTTCCTTTAATTTTATATGTAATTTATTCTTGATAGATGTATGTAAAATATGACATATCCTTTTCATATTTTCCAAATAGTTTTTATGAAAAAAATATTTACCCTCTTAGTTGTTAATTTTTCAATTTTTTAAAACTTATCACATCCTCAACACATGGTGAGTTCAATATTTTCAATAGCAGAAGAAAACACGTGTCAGTTTACTTCACATGCTTTTGTAGACTTATGTACAAAATGTCACTGGGATTGGAGAAAAACTGCATTCATTAGAGCATTTTGAATGTTACAACATTGTATAATCGTATATATTGTATACTGTATAATTGTATAATCGAGCAACAAAGTACAACATGCATATGCCAGTCTATATAATATTATCGATATCCTTTTTTCTATACAGGTCTACCACACACATTTTTTTCGTACATAACAGCACGAAATATGAACTGAATGAAAAGTAAAATTAGTTAGAATGAAGAACAAAGTCCGTCAGAATGACAGCTGAATGTCAATTAAAAGGGCTGCAGCTCACGCACACGCTGGTCCAATTAAATTCGTCCTGAGGGGCTTTAAATTGTCATAGGGCCAAAATAAGCACAGATTTAGAAAACTGGAACATTGTTTTATTTTTTAGAGTTACAAATAAAATTTCCATTTTTTTATGTTTTCTTTTTTTTTTTGTTATTTTTACCGATTCATAGCATTAATTGGAGTGGTTATGCAGGCATGTGTTTTCTACGTTAGGAGCGGCTGAAACCAGGGGAAAAGTCATCTACCACTACAAAGTGTCCCTGGACCTAATCGGTTAACGATGTAGTTAGCGCTAGCGATTTAAGGTATGGAATCGTAGATTTAGTCGGTTATTTAACGACTCTGTATCATCTACTAGGTTATATAGAGTCGATGAAATTAATGACAGCGAGATGGTATTTGGCGAGACGAGACCGAGGATTCGTTATGATGTCACCTGACATTCGCCTTGCAGTTGAGGAAAACCTCAGAAAAATCTCAACCAAGTAATAGGCTCAAGCGGGAATCGAACCCACACCCAAGAGCAGCTACGGATCAGAAGGCAAATGAGCTACCGAATTAGTCGTAGATTTACAGGAAAGTAAGAGAACCTGTCCCTGATAGAGTGTTTCAGTAAATAATATCTGTAGGCAATGTATCGCCCTCGTTGAATTTTGACGGTAAATAACTTCTATAGGCTAGTTGAAATGACCGTTAAATAAAATACTACTGCTACTGATAATGCTACTCCTACTGCTATTACTATTAGGTTGATATACAAGTTCGAAGCGTTTTTGTTCGTTATCACGACACTGCATTGTTAGGAGATTGTTTATCGTTTGCCATTTTTTTTATTTGTTATTTGAAGTGTTGTGCTTGTAAATACGCCTTGAATTTTATGAATTTGAAGAAAGTTTGTGGTATTTGTGGGCTCAAGAAGATGGAATGCCAAGTGGGGAGGAGGAAACGAATACTTTCGACATATCCTTCTGTTTGAGTTTACATAGGAGCAAAGGCAGCGGGGGCGGCTCGAAAAATTTGTGCCGTGTACGGGGAGAATTCCATCGGAGAAAGCACTGCAAGAAAATGATTCTGTCGTTTTAACACACAACGTCCCGTATAAAAGTTAGTGTCCATCCATAAATATTATGCGTCTGGTGGAATAAAAAAGACGTCTTTTACTACGAATTATTGTTTCTCAGAAATGTAACCGTAACTGCTGATATTTATTGCCAACAACTCCGACGCCTTGCTGCCGCTATTGAAGAAAAACAACCGAGAAGACTTGCATCAAGTGCTGCTACAACACGATAATGAACGCTTCGTTAACATGTTGAAAGCAGCTGTCCAAGAGCTTGGTTGGGAGGTGATTCCACATTCCCTATTTTCTCCCGATCTTGCACCTTCAGATTTCTACCTTCTCCGTTCTCTATTCAACAACATTCAAGGAAACTCCTTTCATAACGAAGATGCTTCACAAACTAGGCTTGACAACTTCTTTAACTACAAACCAGCAGATTTCTTCAGATGCGGAGTCAAAAAGCTACCCCAGCGTTGTCATAGAGCAGTGATGTCAAAGCAAGCGCATTTTTCTGACCTTGACGTCGTGCGCGGGCATTAAGCGCTAGGTATGGAAGAAGGAAGGATTATGTATGTACATGAATACGCAGCCTGTTGGATGAAGAAAACAGTGGTGTACAAAGTATTTTCTATATTGTCTGTAAAACAAAAGTAGCCTACTGACACCAGTTTCTTAATATTGCAATATTGTGTTTTAAATGTTAATAACATAATAAAAAGTTAAGAAGAAATATTCACATAAATTCCATAGTAGTACAACTATACTGTAGGCCTACTAAGTGAATGAAACACATCATTCAAGAAAGAAAGTGATATCTCAAAGAAAGAGACTGAGTATGACATGATAAGTTGGAATAGATATTGATGGTATCTTTAGCCTTATAAAAGTAATCAATAAATTAATCAAAACAATATTATAGTACAAAGCAAAGTTATCTAGGTATATGTTTTAACTGTAACTAATATTGCATAACAAAACTCTTATCGTATTATGCTTTTAAGGTTATATTGGTAAGCAACTTCCTATCATCAGAATATTAAATTATTTTCTCGAAATCTGCTGAAGCTATAGAGCTGACTTTTTACAACACATGGACATACAGTATATATATTTTGTTTATGATGTAACAATAGTTTCTTTGTTAATCCATTTCCTTACAAACATTTTTCATGCAAATATTTTCAAAATTTTTAATACACTGTCTTCAGTATGATCACTGTAAGGATTATGACCATTGCATTTCTCAATAATACTATCTTCAGTATTACATATTTACGATATATTAGATTTACGAAATAGTAATATACGTTACAAGAGCGGTATGTTGACGTTTTCATGGTCGAGGAAAAGATTGAAAAAGCGAAACGTAGTTGAGCTTCTTTAATTTCCGAGAACATGAAAACAAACATACCTCTCGTGTATCGTACATTATTTTGTGCGAAGATCGTTTATTACATACCTGAAAGACGAATTTCTAATTAGTTGCAATGAAATCTCCATGTTGGTTTCTGTTTAATGACGGAAACTTCGGAAAACCAAAATATCTTTCTTCAACATTGTTGCTATAAAATGTTTTCTGTGTTTACTATACTCCAGCAGGCCGTGATATACGTCTGTCTTTTTTTCCCCCCAGTCTATAAATGCGAACTTAAAACAAACGGTAAGGTTATGTAATGATTTATTTTTCATTTTAATATTTTAACAATATTTTTTTATATAACATATTGCAGTAATAACATCCGCATCTGGAATCTTGTTGATTTTTTCACGGCTTCCTTAATGTTACTTGTATCAGGAATGCAATAAGTTTCGTGGAGTAGTAGACTTTAATTAATTTTTGCAAATATTTAAAAACAATAATTAACATTGCAATTTAGGTGAAATTGCAGTGGTAAGTTTCCAATTTATAATTATTACTATGTTAAACGTCTCTAAAAATAATATGTTAAAAGCCTAAAGCAGTAAAATGAATGTCGCGCTTAAGTGGTAAGAAGAGGGAAATTGTTATGTGTGTTACGTTGGGAATACTGAATGTGGTATTTCACACTTACCGCGTATTGGTTCTGTGCGGAAAACAAGCAAATACGCACGATCTCGCACAAACATTGTTTCGGTTCCTGTAAGGCTACTAAATAAACATATCTGAAAATTTCACTTTTCTGTAAAAAATGTTGAGAAAATATTTCTTTTGAATAAAAAGCAAGCTTGTGAAAAATGAGCATTAATATTAAAACTTACATTATTCTAATGCACTTATACTTCTCAGAAATCTAAAAATTAACATGGATATAGTTTTAATAAGTTCTCTTCCCATTATCCATTGAATCAATGCTGGCCATCCCTGTATATAGCTCGACCAAGCGGCATATACTACCTCTTTCGTCTGTCTCTTTCCTTTCCGCTGTAAAGCGCTCAGGCTCTCCTGAGCTCTAAAGCGCGAGCTTGTGCGTATGGGCATCAATTGACATGACTGGCATAGAGTCATAGATAGGCCTAATGTAGGAGAATATATTACTGATTATTTTCTGTCTTATAGCGAAAAAACTCTAGGAACTTTCGTATCAACTCAATACTGTGCAATAATTGAAACAGCTTTCGTGTTGTTAACAGTGCTTATTTAGAATTTACACGAAGATATTGGGCTTTCTGATCAGTAGGCCTGTCCTACATTCTAGGAAGCAGCACTACAGCAGGCAGAACATAACATAAACTTTAACAGCAAATAATAATAAAAAAATACGTAACTTATGTTCCCAAAGCTAGGAAGCAGATCAAAGACCACCAACTAGCAGCTTATTTAAAGCTCTTGAAGTTTGAGAGATGTGACATACCTACTACAGTAGAACTTGGTTATAGTGACCTCGTTTTGTGAGACACCTCGCCTATAACATCAAATATTCTGTGGTCCCAACTAATTCCCCATAAGACATACGCTTTTCTACCTTGCTTAATACGACAAACGTATATGCGTCTACCTCGCATATAACGTCATTTTTAGCCTCAGTTTAGAATACGATTTTCTATGAACCAAAATATTTTAATAAATATTTTGTTGAAATCTGGTAACCTGGCATATTCTTTACTCTCTCCTTCTGTCATAGATTTTTGGAAGACAGGCAGGTTCCCCATCCCATTGTAATCTGTCCAAATTCTTGCGGTACTAACGGTATCTGTGTGCGGTCAGTTTCGACAGGAAGTTTTCACTAAGTGCACGCATTTTAACTCAGTATGGCACTAAAAGAAAAGTTTTAACGCTGGAAGAAAAAGTTAAAGTAATTCATCAAATTGAGAAGGGAAATAAAAAAAGCTTACGTCTATCATGGGTTTGGCCTAATTAATTCCACAGTTCAAACGATTTGGAAGAGCAAGGATAAAATTGTTGCTGCATTTGAACAGAATGGATCGAAGCTAGGGGAGGGAGCAGTGAAATTGTAACTGAAATAATGGACATACTCGTAGAACGTAATTTAGAAAGTGTGTATTTGCAAGTAGGAGACAAGAGTAAAATGACTGATTACTTCACTCCTAAGTAAAGAAGTTTGGTGAGTACTGAACAAACTATTTTAATACAGAATACTGTATTTATAATTGTACGTGTATTTTATTAAGTTCATGGTAGGCTTAAAAGTGAATACATAAATCTAAGGTAAGCCTAATTAAATTTGTAATTTTTCATTTTCCACCTTACTAGACTGATAATATAAATCTCGGTTACTACGACACTCGTTTATAACAACATAATTTTTAAGGTCTCTTGGATGTCGTTATAACCAAGTTCTACTGTACTTTAAACGATGGGATACAGTTTAGCAGAGTACTGCTACATACAGGGTTAGACTCGCAATAGTCCTCGCTTCATCTTAAACCCTCAAGGTCCTAAGCACGCGAAAATATATTTTATATTGCTTTCCACCATCCTGCTTCGGGCTTAGCTTGGTTTCTTGAGGACTGGACCCTGTACGGTTCTTACACTCTATAAACGAGTATAATGATTGTTTTCAAGTCCGGCAGGTGGCCTGAATGGTATTTGTGAATCCGACACTGGCAGGTGGATCACTTGCCTCAGCTCCTGATACAGGTAAGTTCCATGCGCAGACCTAGTAGCTCCAGGGACCTGGAGTCTCTTCCTATATCATTAGACCTATTTGAAATCCGTACTACTCCAAGACTTAGTCCCAGCCTTTTTTACTCCTGCAGATAATAGATGAAATGGTGGAGTGTTGATGGAATAATAAAGGGAAACAGGAGCACCCCGAGAAAGACTCTGTGTAACGTCTGGTTTGTTCACCATAAAATCTATCTCGATCTGGCCAGGGATCGAACTCGGACCACCTGGCTGGAAGACCAACGCACTACAATTTAAGTCAAGGGCTGCTTCGGGCTAAAACTTATCTTCAGATGGCTGGATCTGAAGTAAACAAACCTTCTCTGTGTTATGTATCATTCCATTATGTGGTAACACATTAATAACAGTCTTTTATGACCCCTGAGGTAGTACCGTGGTCTAGACAAATCAGTTTGTCACGCGGGCGGTCAGGTTTCGAATCTCGATCAGATCTTAGATTTTTTATTTTGGCTATTCTCATAGACACAGAAATTCTTCGATCACTGGTTTGCAAAGCGCAGAGGACACCTGTTTAAGATTATGTGAGAGTGCCTGCATGAAACCTAATGGGGCCCCCTAACCCCCGCCCTAAGTTCACAGCGCCAAGGTGACCTAGCAGCACAGGATTCATTCCAACGGCCCTTCTGAGGTGTCAAAGCGCCCTTGGAAGTGCTCTTAAGAAATGAATCCTGGCAGAGACATTGCGGAAGACTGGGAACCCAGGGACAGTTGCGGAGAGGACGGCCCCCCCCCCCTCGTAACCGGATGAAGACATGCGTCTTGACCTGAATATGTCTATGGAATGAGATGAAGTAGACAAATGATATGAAATCTAAGGGGAAGGGAAATGGACCGTGGCAATGAAAATTTCAACCCGACATTTGCCTAAGTAACTGTGGAAAACAACGGGAAACCCCCAGTCAGGTTAGTCAGTCCGGAATCGAACCATGGACCTCCCGAATGTGAGTCCCATGAGGAATGCATGAGCCACGTCACTCGGTATAGAAACTAAGAAATGATGATTTGACTCTTCTTGAGTGTTCCGAGTCGAGAGATCTTAAGCTTTACATACAGTATGCTTGAAATATTAAATTAATATTTCCTTTTTTACTCCCTACATCCTTTCTTATCTCTTTCATGTTTCTTTGTTTCCAAAATTCCGTTTGCTGTTATAGACAAACTTCATCCATAAGCCACATGTCGGGTGTTATACGTCAAGATCTTTTCGAGGAATAATTCAGGTTACAATATTAGATTTATTTATCACACAGCTTGTTTTACGAAGCAGATGCGTGGGCTACATTTTAGCTTGGATTTCTTTCTGAAAGACATCTGTAAAAAGGAAAGGCGTGAAAATGGAGAAAGTCCTTTTTTTTCTCGACACGGGACGTAAATCCATTTTCATTAACAAGCTATGCGAGCTTCCTCCGTAGCTTCTACCACAAAGGAAATTAGAAATAATGGCAAAAAGGAATCTATGCCTGAAGCCTGAAGTCCGATTCCTTCCAAACCGCATAATCCTCTTGCTTTCTAAAAAAATCATCTTCATTACACAGAGTCCTCCGTATATGGCGTCACGAGACGTACAGAAAGTTGTCTCCCACAGTGTGTCTGTTGTACGCCGCGCCGAAATTCAAGGCGTTTGTCGGGCGTTGCATGCGTGCAGTTCACTTCAGTCTGTTGTGAGCTACTGAAAGGATGACTGATTCGTGCGTAATGTAGGTAAGCTATTGTGTTCTTTTATTATTTTGGGAACGCTGAAAGGATTGCTTACTCTTACGAAGTATAGTGCAAACTATTGCTTTTTTTTCTAATTATTTGAGAATGCTGTGTAACATATTGCAGAGATTTTTTGTAGTTTTAATTTATGCAAAAAGTGGAAGGAAATATCCGGCAAGTCACTTAAAATATTTCACAAAAAGAGATTAGATGAGTATTTCAGGACAATCTTCCGAAGATATTAAGAATGTACTGAAACAGGACACTTTGAACATCTCTTGTGAGAAATGTTCATTGGTTATTAGAGGAGAAAGATTCGCCTCGGCGCCGGGGATCGAACCCGGGTCCTTGGTTTCTACGTGACAAGCGCTGTAGCCACTGAGCTACGCCGAAGTTCAATCCACAGCACCAGATCGAATCCCATTTATTTACAACCCAAAATTGTTTCTACCCTCTAGATCCAAAGCCTTTTGCTGAAGCCTCACATTGCGCGCCTCGCACAAATCCGGCCGGACGAATCGGTCCGAGGCGACGCAGCGAGGCATCTCTGCGAAGCTGTGCAGACCGCGCACCTCGCAGCTATAGGAACCACTCACTATCTCTCTTGTAGTCCGGATTTATGTGAGGCGGACCTCGCGCCTCGGGTGCGTCGGTTCAGAAAAACCAAGGCTTTATTCACAGCTCAGAAACGGACGACTACAGATAACCGACTCTTAAATTCTAGTGGATATCTGTAGAGGACAGGGCACTCGCTGGTTCGCCTTGTCTGCAGGATAGCTTGGAATATTATTCGTTCTTGCCTAAAGCCATTGGAAAACAGGAGGCCAGGGGTTTACTTCTCCTCGACTCCTTGGCGGTAGTTGAATGTGCAGAAGAGAGTCTGAAAGAAGCTGAGAGAAATTCTCTATCTAACACAATGTGCCAGAAAAACAGTGGCCTAAGTGATTTGCAGAAAGTGACATTTATGTTGAAGGGGCAGATGAACTCTGTACTAAATACTACGAAGTCCACCGCTGTGGAGTTACGGTTAGCTTATCTGACCGTGAAACGAGAGAGCCCAGGTTCAAATTCCGGTTGAAGCATGTTACCTCATTGGTTTTTTCCGAGATTTTCGCTCAACCACTTGACGCTGGACCATAGACTCATTTCGCCTTCATTAAATTATTTTCTTAATTATCTTTAATCTTTAATGGTTACAGATTGACCAGGAGGACGGAATTCGCCTACAGATGGCATCTGTCTGCGGAAGCTGCACATACCGCGAGAAGCAGCAAGGGCTTCAATAAGCGGACTACGGTTTAACGGGGAAGTGTTGTTAACTCGGATAGATGGCGCCTTGATAAGACGCGTAACCGACGGCGCATATCCCTCTGGTTAAGAATGCAGCAGATTCAAGCACGTGAATTACGAACAGATGCCATCGATCTGAGAATGCTGCAAAGGAACATCCCAGTGAGGTGGAGGTATGGGCTCCTTTCAGACTTGAATGCTGTGGCTGAATCGATACGATGACACTAAGAAATGAATCACGTGCTTGAAAGAAGCGGTCTTAAGGACTTAAAAATCATCCCAATATAAGAAGGTTGCACGAAAAGCATAAAGGCTGCGTTGCATGCCCAAAAAGCTCTCCATTGAAGAAGAAAAAAGCAGTAGGGATTTTACAAGTGTCCCTCTTCTTAATTTTGTCCCAGTTACATCCTGTGACGTTGAACGTTCTTTTTTCAGCATACAGGTTTGTACTAACTGAAAGCAGGTGTTCCTTCATAAAAGAACACCTGGTAGAAACTCTTATAGTTTATTGCAATTCAAGAAAAGGCAAAAGTAGTTGCATTAACAAAAGTGAAAATATTTGTTACCTATCATCAGAATTTTTTAAAAGTAGAGGTATAGTTGGAAGTTATCTGACTCTCTCAATAAAAGTGTAGTAAAGCTTTCCATAGTAAGCTTATTTTTAAATTGTTAGTGCATATTTAATTGTAGGCCTATATTTCTAAAGTTTTTAGTACATAGCTGCATGTATATTTTAGCAGTTTTAGTGCATATAAATCTCCGATCTAGTTATGTAGCACATATAAGTAGCATCGTTTCAAAACATAACATGTCCAAGAAACAATTTTTTTTAGGAATGACGAAAAACTGAATTACCTGTAAACCGGACAAGTTTTTATTACACTACACACAATCACTTTTAAGTAGGCCCTACTTGTGTCAAAGTTTACAAATATGACGACTTGAAACAATTACACTCATAGCATGGAATATAAAGTAAGAAAGGTATTAAATTCAATTTTGTCCATCGGTGGACTTAATACATTTTTTAAATGATGTTCCTCATATGAAGGGTTCAGAACCATAGTGGGCCAAGCGCCATTTACTAAACTGTAGAAAACAAGGGTTAAAATGAAGTTATTACCATATAGCAAGTAATATAAAGTTTACACATTAAAACTAAATGATATGTGAATCTTTATTAAGCTATGGCATTCACTTAACTTTAACCATTGCTTTCTCAATTGTTAATAAATGGCGCTTGGCCCACTATGGCTCTGAACCCTTCATATGAAGTTACCAGAACGTCAAATCACAAAAGGCAACATAGGATCTCATATAAAAAACAACCATCCAGATCCTTGACAAATTTCAAACCCACGTCCTTAATGCAACATCAAAGCTTCAAGATTATTTATTAAACATATCTTCAGAAATCCGAAATATTTTTATTCCAGATTTCTTACAGTCTGCGGGACCGTACGCTGTAACACAATTGACCGCTAATAAAATTTGCCAGTCCCTGAAATCCAACTGTATCAGGTCTGCACAACTTACAGTGCTGCACTGTACGGGAATTCTCGTCAGTCACGAAGGATGTCAGGACAGCGACCAAAGAGTGTCGCCCGGTGCGGACCGGAACGGCAGAAGGCAGTAATTAGAATGCAGTAAGGAGGGGGTAACAGCTGTCCCCAGGGCGTCATGCGGGCAGATGTCCACTAAGTGGATTGCGGAGCGCTACCACAAACAAGTCACTTTCTTGTGTCGTCTCCCTCCCTCCACATCGTGTTTGCCTAAGACCCAGCATAATTTAATTCCACTCTGCTATGTAATAAGATTGTCTCTTGTTTTCCCACGTAACTGCAAAGTGTTATGGCAGGTACAGGGAGTTTCGCTTCATTAAGTGTTACGAGGGATATTCAGGTAGAGTAATAACAGATAAAGAATGCATTTTTTTATTCATCTAGAGCTCGCAGAACTTTTCAAGGAATCAATAATTGTTACGAATAATGTCAAATAATTCATAATTATCCGTATTGCGCACAGTTACTGCTTTAAAACAGAGGAAATAATCGTACAATAGAGAGACTTATGTACATTCTGCCCCAATAATTAAGAAAGGGGGGAGAGAGAGAGAGAGAGAGAGAGAGAGGGAGAGAGAGATTGAGATAAATAAATAAATATAACCAAAGAAAGAAAGAACAAATAAATAAAATAATATAAACAAGCAAATAAATAAATAAATAAATAAATAAAGAAGGAAACAAAGAAAAAAGAAAGGAACAAATAAATAAAGAAACAATTAAATAAATAAACAAACAAATAAACAAACATAAATAAATAAATAATCTAATAAATTAAGAAATAAACAAGCAAACAAATAAATAAACAAAAAATACATAAATAAACAAGTAAATAAATGGTTCAGAGCCATAGTGGGCCAAGCGCTATTTATTAAAAAAGGAGAAAGCGAGGGTTAAAGTTAAGTGAATACCATAGTTTAATGAAGATTGACATATCATTTAGTTTTAATGTGTATATTTTATATTACTTGCTATATGTTTCCATTGAATTATGGTAATAACTTCATTTTAACCCTTGTTTTTGTTTAGTAAATGGCGCTTGGCCCATTATGGTTCTGAACCCTTCAAATAAGAAATACGGTAAACAAAAATATGTAGGAAGGTAGGGAAAGGTGTCTACCTGCAGCCACCTCAGATCGATGCCATCTGTTTGCAAGTCACAGTACTACGTCCTGTTGCATTTTATTTTGACCTGAAGACCGCGTTCCTGTAGGTATCGTGATTTCCTAATTGGTGTTATCTATCGATTCAGCTACACATCACCCAATTCCGACGGCGTCCGTTATGAAAGCCTTTTCGTCCCCCTGGGACGTCTCCAGCTTTCTGAAATCGATGCCGTCTGTATGCTAGTTACGGTAGGCCTACTAATCCTGCTACATCCTCCATCAACCTGACACTATTGAAAGATGACAGACGAAGTTGAAATTAATGAAGGCGAAATGAGTCCGAGGCTCTACGTCAAAAATTAGCCAACAATTCTGTTTCAATTGGTTGATGAAGGAAAACCTCGGGGAAAAAATGGATGTGACTGTGTTGAGGACACAGCTGATGTTTTACGTAAATACGTAACAAAAGAAAGCAAGTCAAAGCAGACAACTTATTGCAAACAGAATTTGAACCCGGGCCTGCCCGTTTCACCATTACTCCACAGCGGTGGACTATGTACTCATTACATTGGTATCAAAGTCAGTAATCGATGTTTGCATCACTTTGAATCAGGATGGTTCATAATAATAAACTTAGTAATAATTAAAGGATTTCTTGGAAAAACAACAATAGTCCAAAAACATCAATTTTCAGGAGAAACAAAAAACTATCTGACATGGGTGTTGTTGACACTTCAAGCATGAAATTCATCATGCCATTTCTTAAGGTTTTGTAGAAACTTGGGAAAACTGAAGTACATTTATAATTTAAATTTCCTCATAGAAATACAAGTGTAAATGGAGGTAACTCTTCACAATGGTTGTTTAAGAAAAAACTCTCTGTTGTGGCTAACTCTCCTTTAATCTTATTTTTCTTTATTATATCCTGTTTCTTCTCCTTTCGTTGGTCACGTTTCTTCAATGGGGTTACTTCTGCAACTAAAGATGACTCTGTAACTAATACAATAATTCACGTGCTAAAGCATTTTTCTCTGAAGGTTGATTCACAATAAACCGGGAATGGAAACGACAACGATAACGAGAACGGAAATATTGTTAAAATAAATATATTTAAATGTGAACATTCACAATTAAGTATTGTGAATGCTCAGATTTAAATCATTTATTTTATGAACATTCACAATTAAGTATTGTGAATGCTAACATTTAAATACATTTATTTTATGAACATTCACAATTAAGTATTGTGAATGCTCACATTTAAATTATATTTATTTTCACATTATTTCCATTCTCGTTATCGTTGTCGTTTCTGTTCTCGGTTTATTGTGAACCAGCCTTGAGGTGGCTTTTGCCTCGTACATAAGAAGCAGTACTACCAGTCTACTACAATTCAAAATTGCATGAATAAATGTTTCAAGATGATATGAGTGAGATATTTTTAAAACCTACCATCGTCCTGAACAGTGGCTGTGTTCACAAAAGAAGTCTTTGAACTATGGTTATTTTATGAAAACCACTGAAAATTGCCACTCCTATAACATAGGACTAAGGTGTTTTTTTCCACTAACAATTAATTCAGGAGACGGTCGCTACAATACGCTCACCACATGCTTAATATCTCAAATTTGAATTTTTTGTACTATGATTCTTTTTTTAAAAAACCCTTCAATTACATAATCTACTTGAATTATGTTTAATGATCGATATTTTTCAAGATCGATGTGACTACCGAACGTGCCATCGACGTCAATAATTTACTACAGGTGTAAATGTTCATTTTCAGTTTAGACACCTAACTATAACCTTTTCTTTAAATATCTCAGATTATAGTGAGTGACAGAACACGGCACTTATGAATTCGTAGAATGCCGTGTGGTTGCAGCAGGTTAAGAGCGGAATGTAAGTAGGGGGGCGCCTGCAGCCAGTTTCTATTCTTAGCAGCACACACACTTGCTATTTCTCTCTCTCCAGTCAATTTCTTACATCTTATCTTCCCTTCGCAGTTTCTTTATTCTCGCTACCCTTTCCTATCAAACTCCTCCCTCCTACCCTACTTGTCACTGATATGACGTAACTTCCTCTGTAGTTCACGGTAGAACAGTTCGCCCTTTACCTCCTGGAACGTGTATGGTCTTATGAGCGGCGAGGAATCTTTGTGTGTAAGTTGGCGATGTAATCGTGTGGAAACTACCGTCACACCAATACCTGGAGGGAGGGCAGTTGTTAATTGTCTGAACGGTTCATTAGGGATCGCCATTGACTTCTTCAAGTGCATTTGACCATAATATGTCAACAAGACAGCACTAGTCTATACACGAATTTTTAAAGGTCGTCATTTAGTGAGGGGTTCAATTATTATTATCAACTTTTATATGGCTTCAGCTTCCAAACTACTTTATGAAGCTACGTAAAGATTAATTTTTTGGTCCCAAAGGATACGTCTGTTACGGTAACAATTAATATTAGAGAGAAAAATTCACTCCGGCGCCGGGGATCGAACCCAGATCCTTAGTTCTACATACCAAGGGCTCTAACCATTGAGCTACACAGAAGTTCAATCCACAGAACCAGATTGAATCCCTCTCCTCCAGTGTTTTTCTCTTTGTGGTCTGATTTCAAGTTCGACATGCATGTTGACATTTTTATATTAAATTAACTGTCATTGTACAAGGAGCGCACTCAGTTGAGTGACTTGGTGGCCGGGATTCCACATTAATATGCACTATTTCTCGAAAAATCTACGTAGATATTAATTTTTTGGTCCTACAGAACACGTCTGTTACGGTAACTATATTAGAGGAGAAAAATTCACTCCGGCGCCGGAGATCGAACGACTAACCTGACTGTGGTTTTCCATAGTTACTTAGGAAAATGTCGGGTTGGAATTTTCATTGCCACGGTCCATTTTCCCTTCCCCTCTCGTACGTAGAAAAATAATTTAGATTTTCATATCATATCATTCATGTTTTTCATCTCATTCAATAGCCATATTCAGGTCAAGACGCATGTCTCCATCCGAATGCGAGAGAGGGCGTCCTCTCTCCAACCGTTCCTGAGTTCCCAGCCTTCCGCAATATCTCTGCCAGGATTCATTCCTTAAGAGCACTTCCAAGCGCGCTTCGACACCTTGGAAGGGCCGTTGGAATGGATCCTGTGCTGCTTGGTCACCTTGGCGGTGTAAACTTAGAGCGGGGGAGGATAAGAGGGGTCACATGCGGCCGGTGGGCTGGTACACCTCATCCTCATTCATCCCATACACTTCGGGGTGCACAATAGCCCTCAGCATGGCCGACGTGCAAAGGGTCGTCCTAACCTAACACAGCATAGCATCGACAAAGTATTATAGTACAACACAAGGAACAAACAATAATAAAAACTGATTGATCGACCATCGTTTCCATATCTCTTTGGGTTAGTGTTTTGAGTGGTGACGCACTATTATACGGCCTCTTTATTATGTTATCACACCTCATTGCAAAGGTTCGGTATGAACCGGCCGACAAATCATATTATTTCGTGACAACCTTAATTATTTTTTCAGCTGCTTTAGGTAGCCTTCGGGTGTTTAGAAAAACAGCAAGTTTGTCATTAATACTTAGAAAATGTAACGTGTTTCTCACGTACGATGCAACTCGAGATCTCCGGCGTTGCTCGGAAAGCATTAGCTTGGAAGAAAGACAGAACTCACCGACTGCGCAGCTGGCGGCCTCCCCCGTTTCTCGTAACAAAATTAGTCTTGCAGGCGACTTAGCTGTAAACAGTGCGTATTACTCAGCCTCGTTCAGTTTTGTTTGCTGTGTGATTGAGTACACGTTTGTTCATTCTTATTGTGTGTCGTTTCGTTCACTATGTTATACACTAATGAGCAAGGAGTAATTATTGTGTTAAACTATGCAAGAACAGGTCGTATGTGGAATGTGAACTTGCAGATTACTAGAAAAATTTAAAGAAACTGGATCCGTGTTAAACATAAAGAAAACCCTCATGGGGAAAGATATTTTCTGATGAAATTTCGGCCAGTGTATGGGACCGGTACCTACTCAGCATCGTGATGCACTTGGGCAGCTACGATAGGTAGCGAAATCCGGTTACGAAAGCCAGCTATAAAGGTTGTGGGGATCATCGTGCTAACCACACGATACCTCAATTCTTTTCTTAGTAGGTTATTTTACGACGCTTTATTAACATCTTAGGTTATTTAGCGTCTGAATGAGATGAATCCGGGGTCCAGCACCGAAAGTTATCCAGCATTTGCTCATATTGGTTTGAGGGAAAACCCCGGAAAAACCTCAAGTAGGTAACTTGCCCCTACCGGGAATCGAGCCCGGGCCACCTGTTTCGCGGCCAGACGTGCTAGCCGTTACTCCAAGATGTGGACACCTCCATTCTGGTTGGATGATCGTCCACCTCTGCTTCGGCATGTGGACGTGAGGACAGAAGCCGGCTGGTCGGTCATGGACCTTCATGGGTTGTTGTGCCTCGGATTATTATTATTATTATTATTATTATTATTATTATTATTATTATTAAACTAAATTTTTCACAATTCTACCTTCCCTCTTGTTTCCTTCTCACACGTCCATATCAATTCAATTACTTATATTCAAATAATCCAGCAAAGGCAGAGAAAACGGATAAAGAATAATTGAGGAACGGGAAGAAGATAGGAGAGAAAAATTAAGAGATATAGGAGATAAAGGATGAGGAGGAGAGAATACAGGAGGACGAGGCGAAAGAGAAGGTGGAGAGTAAGAGAAGAGAAACAGAGGAGAAAGGGCAGAAAGAAAAGAGGAAATAGAGATGGAAAAGAAATGGAAAGAAAGAAAAGAAAGGTGGAAGAGAGATGGAGAGGTGAGGATAGAAGCAGAAATGTTTGTGCCTACTGCATCGCCCATAGACATACGTAGGAATCGCTTCTACCGACTGACCACACAGTTCCATTCCAATGTTTGAACATGGTTGTGAATAATTGCAATGCCTACAGATTAGTTGTTCGGGGATCGATTAGGCGACCTCTGCGCACTGACTGACGTGTGCGTGTGAACGCACTACCCTCGCTGTCACATCCGTTTCAACTGTATTTCCATGGATTGTTTCCCAGGTCAATGGTTGAAAAGCTCCGGGCCATGCATTCAAGCACTATACCCCTTTTCATGCAACTTACTCGTAGTTCATGGAGATCGTCACTTTTTAGCTGCGCAGAACAACATGAAGCCTTCGCGCTAACGCAACGTTGCCTAGTTGTAAGACTCAGTCGCTGTTAGTTATGGTAAGTTAAATATTACACGCGCCCAGAGAAAATACTACATCTATGAAGAAGATAATACGTATGAACTAAGTCGCGTCAAAAACATTGTAGACGACTGGCAATGACTTGAGAGTGATTCAATTTTCAATATCATTCTTTTTCATCTGGCCAAATACCGTATCGCTATCTCCAATCCTTTCGACGCTAAATGATCTACTACTTGATAATAACTAAAGGGCGAAAAATGTGCGTTAGGCCTATGCCTTAAGTTCAGTGTCAACGGACTATGCTGTTATCATTCATTCACGTAAACAGCGGCAAGAGAGTACAGTCTGGTAATGAGAACCTCATCACTCCATTCAGTCGATCTATAAATACTGGAATGAAGTTGTAATATAGTTATTATGATTTAAATGTTAATTGCCACCGCCTGGATGATTAAAGGATGCAATACACTGAATCAATATATATATATATATATATATATATATATATATATATATATATATATATATATATCCATAATATTATGGAAAGAGAAAGAGAAAGTTCGACGTCTCTCACTCAAACAGTTTTTCATCATCGAAAAGCTTCTTTCCGTGTCACAAGATGTTTCAGGTGCAAATGAAAAAAGCGCCGTTGTATCGTCGTTTTTCCCTCCACTCAAAATGCGGGCTTCGGAAACTGCACACCAAAATTTGCTAACTGAATTTCGGTCATATAGGAACTGCACAGCAACATTTTCTACCTGGATTATGGTCGTATGCAAACTGCACACCAAAATGTTTTCTACCTGCTTTGCCGATACTATAGGCCTACATAGTTTTAATTAACTAAACTGTTTTAATTTTGTTCGACATGAAGCGTTTGTTTACATCTGAAAGTGAACGGGGAAATTTAATGCTGGTATATGAGGACTGTAAATTTTATAAAGCCAAGGAATTTAAAAAGTATTAGGTAATGTAGAGGTGTTGTGTTAGAAAATGCAGTGCGAAAATTTAGCTTATATCTTGCTGAACAATATGAAAATCACCAAATAATTAATGAAGCTACGAAAAGAAAAGACATCGATGATGTTAATAGTAAGCCATAAAAATATTTCACGCTGTTTGTCAAATCTTGCCCACAGAAAACATGAAAGTGCGTGACATATCTCGAATAAAAGACAACTTATACAGATTGCGGAGAAAACTTCAGCCTGTTCTACCTAAATCGCAACCTGAAGTTCATGGCAGACTGAATCATTTAAACTTTATTACTAACCGAGCCGAAGATTTCGTTCTTTTCAATGACAAAGACAGTGGAATAATTGTGTTTACCTGGCCTATCTATTTATGTAGACTTGATACAACATACATGGTGGAACTTTTCGTTATTGTCTTCAGTTTTCATACCAAATTTTTACAATTCACGGCGTAAAGAATGATCAATATGTCCCTTTGTTTTTTTGTAGTTTACCTAATAAAAGTGTTCAAAGGTATGAAAAGCTATTGCAGGTAATTACAAATAAATGTACAGCGTGCAACATGAACTTCACTCCATCTAATGTAGTAATAGACTTTGAACTAGCTATACATGCTGCAGTGGTGAAAACTTGGGAATGCGTTACTATTATATTCTTACGTTGCCGCTTCCATCTTACGCAAGCATGGTGGCGTAAAGTACAATGTGTAGGACTGGCGAAGAAGTACAAAGAAGACAGTGAGATAGGACAGTGGCTCAGGATGGTTTTTGGAATAATGTATTTGAATCCAGAGGAAGTTGGGGATTTCTTCGCTATCGAACTGGCTGAGGTAAAATCGATAGATACTAGACTTGAAAAATTTGCAGATTATTTACTAAAAACGTTCATCTCCGAAGATGCAGTTTTCCCTTCCACTGTATGGGCAGCCATGACTGCATCAATCTCTCGCACAACAAATGGCTGTGAATCATTTCACAAGCTTTTAATGTCAGTTTTTACCGCAGTCATCCTTAATTATATAAATTCCTGGATCAACTTCTGGATATACAAACTGATACTTATATTAAACTGCAAAGCAATGAAGGAAAGAAGTAAGCGAATGTTCAATGTAAAGTCAGCCAAATGCAAAAGAAACATAGTTTTTAAATTGTGCAGTTTCCGGGTAGATTAGTATAACCCTCGTGAATCAGTGTGCAGTATCCGGATAGGATTAGTGGGTCCCCCGAAAAGCGGTGTGCAGTTTCCGGATCAAAGTGTGCAGTTTCCACCTACCCTCAAAATGTTACACATAACTGTATAACCGGCATTTTTTTTGCAGAATTTATGGAATTTTTCTTAAACCTTTTCACCTCTAAAATGTGGATTATCAAGTTTCTTGAACGGAATATTTGCAGAAATCATCATATTATATAAATCCACATTAAATTCAGATCGTGTATGTTTTTCATTATTTCATGTCGAAGACCTTTTTACGTTTTCGGCATGTTTCCTGCTGTTACAATGCCGCTCTGTAATATTTCCTACGTATTTTAATTTCACATTCGCGTATGACACAGAAAATATTTTCCCTTTCCGGAATCAAAATCTCTCTTTTGTATTTATTTCTTAGACTGTTTGATTCCAAATCATTCGACTTAGATATTTTAAATCACTTTTACACAACACTACCACCTGCACAAAGGCAATAAACAATATTGTAAACAACTGACTTTCTTTCCCATACGTCTAGAAGTTGACAGTGGAGGTCACTTGTACCGCCACCCTCTCGCAGTGCATTTATGTTATTGTGCTTGTACCTGTGACATCATCCATACTTCAGATCAAACTAACTTCTATTACGTGGTAACGCACATTTTTTTCGCCTTCTAACAATAACTAATGGAATCGGTCGGAGCTGAAAGGCATTAAGTCAGTTTTTGCAAATTTTCAGGAGAAGGAAAAAACATTACATCGTGAAGAAAACCAATTAAATATATTGAATGTTCATGTTAAGCTGTAGAAGAATTCCCTAGCCTATGTGTGCCACAATAGAAATACGAATTCAATGTTTCATACACATTTTAAAAATTATTCAGAAAAATTAACTTGATGCTTTTCAGCTTCGTGGCCGCCACTTACACTTCATAAATGCTTATATATTTAAATATTACATGATATTTTGGTTATATTTATTTGTAATTTAAATACCACCCACATTCAATGAAAAGATTGTTATAAAGTACTACTTCTCTTAAGATATAGTAAAATGCAAGATAAGCAGAATAAAGTAGGTTAAAGTACACAAAGTCATCATGACTCGTATTACACTGAAACATTGATATCACAAGGCCGCGGGTCCACGCCTGTGAAGTAATTGTTAGCGCGTCTGACCGCGAAACTAGGTGGCCCGGGTTAGAATCCCGGTCGGGGTTGAGGTTTTTTCCGGGGTTTTCCCTCAACCCAATATGAGCCAATGCTGGGTGACTATCGGTGCTGTACCACCGACATTATCACCTTCATTTGAGTCAGACGCTAATAACCTGAGATGTTGATACAGTGTCGTAAAATAACCGCGGGATTGGTGGGAATAGGAAAGCAGCAGCTCGGCTTCTTGGTCAATCTCGTATGATGCGGCGCACGTCTGTTCACGTTATCAGTAGCAGCAGTTTCTTGTACAAGGAGAAGGCTGACTTAATTCTTTCTTGCGCCGATCGATACGTCTTGCTTAAATAGTTCATGATTCTAAATAAAAAATTGTCTGATTTTGACTTGATGCCTTTCAGCTCCGACCGATTCAATTAAAGCACTTAAAGAAACGAAGCGATTAAGATCCCCCTGCTTAAGAAGGTATACATAAACTATGTAAAATATTAATGAGATTTGTATTATGTCGATACGAGGCCTAATCGACTAATAAAAGTGAAGACTGCAAGGTAAGAACATATTAAAGGAAAGTTTGTAGGGGTGAGCGAAAATAGAAGCTCATTATTATAGAACTTCTACGGTTAGGACTGTTTTTCCTACTGCTCATCAAGGTGGTCTTGATCCTGATCTTTCCTTACTATGGGGTTCTAATTAAGTGGAAACTTCGGAATCCTGTTCTTATTCATTCTTTCCAACTGCCTGTGCCAATTTTATTAGTAGGTTTTTTATCCTTTCAATTCATTTCTACAGTATTTTGTATTTGTGATTTACTTTACTGATTTAAACTTTTCTCTGATGATCCATCTTGTAGAAACCAATATCGGTCGTAAAATCTCATTTGCGCTGCCTCTAAGTTTTGCCCATCCCTCTTACTTAATACTTACCTATACTTCACTATCATACAGGGTTATACTGATCTTCGCCGTAAAAAATATATTTCTTTAACGGTGATGATTGGTATAAGCCCTATGACCATAGTATTGCAGATATATTAATAATTTTAGTAGGGTGTGTTTTAGTATCTATTAGCAATATGTGGCTAAAATTTTAATTCAATGTGTGCTATAATAAATGAATAGAGTGTATCTAATCACAGGCATGCAGTGAATTTATAAAAAAAATATATGTTTAAATTCAAAACATATTTTAAGGTGGAAGATTTACTCTAGTGCATAGATGTCCGATTTGTAATTCGTACGAGGTAACCCCTGGCGTAAGCAACCCACATCGCTTATTCTTTAAGGTCGTTTTTCCTATTTTGTATGGAAAATTATTAAATCTTAGCAGAGCATGCTTGACGTGCAATATCTTCTGGTTCTATAGGCGTTTGGACACATATGCTCTAGAATAACCATTAGTTTTGTATTTTAAGCTTAATGTGTATACACACATCACTAAAAAATGAAAGAGTTCTGATAAATAGTATGACTACTTGAAGATAGGCTATTTTACCTTTATTTTTTATGCGATAACAAGGAACTCCCCTTAACCTGATTATTTGAAAATAATCCATGCACTTTGAATTCATGTTCTAAGTGAAGTATGTTAGATACCTATAACTCATAACAAAATATCAAAACCTCACAACTTAGCTCTGCAACAACACTGGCAATAGATGACCTCGCTGTTTGTTGTAAAATTAGGATCATTTTCGTCATCTGATAATCATTTTTTAACAACACACTCTTACGACGATGTTTCGGCTGGAAAACTATTGTTGTTGTTCTGTGGTTTAATGTAGAATGCGTACCAAGTTCACTTGTTTCGTTCAAATGACACAAAATTCGCAATATAAATGAAAAATATTAAATCAAACTGACCTACAATGATCTGCTATTATAATGACGTCTAGAAAAGAAGAGTGATGTCACATTCTACAAACTTAGCTACCAAGTATGACACAATCTGATGTTATGTTAAAAGAAAGTGACTTTCTTGCCACAGAAACGAGCTAAACATCCGCCAGAATGTTTACTCACAATATTACTTCAATCGTATTATTTTTTCTGTTCCTTTTTAACAATGGAAGGCAGGAAAGAGCAGATTTTAATCTTTGAAAAGTTAAAAGACCGAAATAGGCATTTATAGGCTTCATTACCAGAAATAGCCAAAATTAGGCACTATAGAACTTCCGTATTTTAAGGGGTTAGGTACAGCTTACAGCAGTAAAATTTTTGGAAATATTCAACATTTTTTCCTCCATTACTGTATCTTGTACAATAATGAAAATTGGTATGGGTAAAACACTGTTCTTCTGTTATATGAAAAAAAAAATTTACAATTTAAAGAAAAAACATTTATATATTTTTCAAGATGCAAAATGGTAGCATTTCACTGTGCAGTGATGAAGCGTTTCCCTCGTAACTCATAAACTTTGTAACTTTTTCATGTTCTCTCTCTTTTATTTTATTGCTGAAACTCGTGTTTACGCTCTTTGAACTACATTCCTTAATAAACAATAGTTTTTTTTATTTTGTGTTAGAAAAAAATACTGATATTTGACTGTTTAAATTAATTTATTTTTTATCAGACAATCTATCAAAGGTAGAGAAGTGATTTTGCTTCATATTGTAGATATGACATGCATAAATACACACACAAAATTTCTTCACAGAATGTTAGGTAGTTTTTGAGTTATGAGGGAAACGCTTTATCATTGTACAGTGAACTGCTACCTTTGTGAATTTTGAAAAAAAAAATGTATAAATGATTTTTTTAAATCGTAAAAATATTTTTATCAAATCGTAAAATTATATTTTTTTAATATAGCAGAAGGATAGTATTTTACACATACTAATTTTCATTATTTTACAAGATACAGTAATGGAGGAAAAAAATTGAATATTTCCAAAATTTTATTGTTGTAAGTTGTACCTAACCCCTTAATCCAAAGACTGTATAACAGATATTTAATTAAAGTGTCTATAACTCTGAATAAAGAAATAGTCTAAAATAGGCAAAAGGAGCAAAGTCACAGCTCTAGTGATAATAGACCAACACGTTAAATATTTCAGAAGGAAGAGTATTAAGAAGATTAAGTCAGCTATAGTAAATAATAATCTTCGTTTAATGTCCGTTTCTATGTTTAGAAGCTATTAACACGCTGACGTGATTATACGCAGATAATTAAATAGAGCATAGTGGAATGGCGGAATGAGACCGGAAAAAACCTGCCCTACAGCCGTTTTGTTCTCAGGGATTGAACAATTGCAGCAGAATGTATCGGGGATCGAACTATGGTCCCCTTCCGGCTGACGGTGCACGTATCCACGCAATGCGACCTCTGCTAGGCGGCGAGAGGGATATTAATTAAATTCTGCAGGTATGTCATGTCACAAAATTCCTACCTGAAGCCATTAAATCACGGAGCGCAGTTAATCAAAGCGGGAGGCAGTATTGGATTCTGGAGTCGCGAATCAATTGTTTTTGCAATTATCAACTGAGGAGGACGCATTGGGACTATAGCCTATCAATAACCATTTGAACGTGTTCCCAATTCACGAGTGAATGACTTATTCCCGTAGTTTTCATACCAGTTACCTCCCCGCAGAGGGAAGTCGTGCGTTCCTGCAAATGGAAGTAACATCTTGATTGACACTGTCACTTCGCTTAGGACATGGAAACCATTAGCGACTCACAGTAATGAAGAATGAGAGGGATAATTTGCTTTGAACGACGTTTCGAACTTACATAGGATATTCGTCTCAGTCTAATCTGATAATTATGATTTGACGGACGGGAAGGGATTTGGAAGGTTTCGGCCCTGGCCTTTTGTAAGATGCAATCTTATCTAGTAGTCAGGCTAAGAAAATTACAGAAAATCTCATTAAAGACAAAAGATCCGAAGTAAAAATCTGTAAGAAAGAGGTACAGAAAGAGACAGTGTACATATTTCTTCTCTATAATTACTACAAATTCGTGTATCTTTAGTGAGTCAGCTAGAACATCGGCTTTCGACGCTGAAGAGTGAAGAGTGAGTTTATATTCTGGTAAATTCAAATGAAATTTGCGGTGAACAAAAACTGACGAAGAGATAAATTTTCTAGGAGTACTCTTCCAATCCAAACTGAATTTATGTGCAAAAAAATCGGTTTTGTGGCAAATTTCTCGGGGTGGACCTGTTATTAAAGTCCGAATTAAGTTTGTGTTGGATAAAAATGGGAGTAGATTGTTTCGGGATACCCTCCGAGTTTAAATGGAAATGGTGCTGGTGCAAACTTTTTCTGGGTATCATTCGAGTCCATATAGAATTCAAGGAGGAAAAGCATTTGTGTTGAAGAAGGTTTTCTCGGTGTAGGCTCTTCGAATCCAAACTGAATTTGTGGCGGATAAAAATCGGCGTTGGGGCAGATTTACTGTGTATACTTTCTGAGTTCAAATGGAATTTGTGCTGCACAAAATCCGGCGTTGGGACAGATTTCCTTGCGGATATTCTTATGGATAAAACAGGTTTATGAACACATTTCCTCAGGGTACTCTCCCATTTCAAATACAATTTGTGTGGACAAAAAGCAGTATGCATATAGGTAGACTTTCTTGGGGTACTACCCGGGTCCCAAATGGAACTTGTAATGGACAAAAACCGGTGTGAACTTATTTTCTCGGGCTAGGCCTACTCTCCAATTCCAAATGGCATTTGTGGCGAAAAAAATTCGGTATAGGCCGATTTTCTTGGGGTATAGTGAAATCAGCTGTAAAGAATTGGTCCGCGGTTTCGTTCCAGCCGAACATCTCTACAGGACAATCCACTACCAGGATAAGCTCTCAAGACTATCGCGCAAAATTCAATTTAATATGTTGATGCTCTTGTCCGACACAATAAGAGATTAACAATAAGCGAACTTAGTTCATTACTGGATATCAGCCAGGTAAGTAGGCCTATCCATAAAATTATCCACAAAAAGCAGTATCGAAAAGATTGTGCGCTGTGGTTTTCACACTTTTTAACAGCTCAGCAGAAAGACGAACATGTGAGAATTTTTCAACAGAGCCTTAGATGATATGAGGAGAATAGTGATCAGTTTTGCATCGCATTCTGGCAGGTGACGAGTCCTGGTGCTATCATTTTGAACTACACTCCCCGTCGTCTAGCAGGGAATGGGAACACACCGGATGTCCTCGTACTAAAATTTCTAGATGCAAGCAAATTTAGGCAAAGTCATATTATCGTTTTTTTCCTTCGATTTTCGATCCCTATTGCTAGCGAAACTTCTGGAGCGTGGACAAATGGTCAATGCCCAGTGTATAATACTTTCCGGCATCTTAGACAAAACATTAAGAGTAAACGTCTAGGCCTTCTGACAAGAAGAATGATTTTATTCCATGTCAACGCTCGAGCTCACTCTGCCAGATCAAGCTGCAAAGATTTCACACCCCTTATAGACCTATCATAGAATTATCTCATGTGATTCTTTTTTTATTTATATTTTTATAGATTTGAAGGAGTTCCGCGCCGTGGCGTCGTGGCATAAGGCATCCTGCCTAGGACTCGCGTTACGGAATGAGCGCTGGTTCGAGTTCTCATGGGGGAAGAAATTTTCTCATGAAATTTCGGCCAGTGTATGGGACCGATGTCCACCCAGCATCGTGATGCACTTGGGGAGCTATGATAGATAGCGAAATCCGGTTACGCAAACCAGCTATCATGGCTGGGGGGCTCATCGTGCTAACCACACGATACCTCCATTCTGGTTGGATGATCGTCTACCTCTGCTTCGGCATGTGGCCGTGAGGCCAGCAGCCTGCTGGTCGGTCTTGGCCCTTCATGGGCTGTAGCGCCATGGATTATTGGATTATTATTATTATTATTATTATCATTATTATTATTATTATTATTATTATTATTATTATTATTATTATTATTATTTATAGATAGAAAATCTGAAAAAGTACAAGTCTCCAGGTATCGATCAAATTCCAGCAGAATTAATACAAGAGGGTGGAAGTGCATTATATAGCGAAATTTATAAACTTGTACTTGCTATTTGGGAAAAGGAAATTGTACCAGAACAATGGAAGGAGTCCATAATTGTACCTATTTTTAAAAAGGGGGACAAAACCAACTGTGGTAACTTTCGAGGAATATCACTTTTGTTGACGTCGTACAAAATTTTGTCCAATATTCTTTTGAGGAGATTAACTCCGTACGTAGATGAAATTATTGGGGATCATCAGTGCGGTTTTCGGCGTAATAGATCGACTATTGATCAGATTTTTTGTATTCGGCAGATAATGGAGAAAAAATGGGAGTATAAGGGTACAGTACATCAGTTATTCATAGATTTCAAAAAGGCATATGACTCGGTTAAGAGGGAAGTATTATATGATATTCTTATTGAATTTGGTATTCCCAAGAAACTAGTTCGATTAATTAAAATGTGTCTCAATGAAACATACAGCAGAGTCCGTATAGGTCAGTTTCTATCTGATCCTTTTCCAATTCACTGCGGGCTAAAGCAGGGAGATGCACTATCACCTTTACTTTTTAACTTCGCTTTAGAATATGCCATTAGGAAAGTTCAGGATAACAGGCAGGGTTTGGAATTGAACGGGCTACATCAGCTTCTTGTCTATGCAGATGACGTGAATATGTTAGGAGAAAATACACAAACGGTTAGGGAAAACACGGAAATTTTACTTGAAGCAAGTAAAGCGATCGGTTTGGAAGTAAATCCCGAAAAGACAAAGTATATGATTATGTCTCGTGACGGGAATATTGTACGAAATGGAAATATAAATATTGGAGATTTATCCTTCGAAGAGGTGGAAAAATTCAAATATCTTGGAGCAACAGTAACAAATGTAAATGACACTCGGGAGGAAATTAAACGCAGAATAAATATGGGAAATGCGTGTTATTATTCGGTTGAGAAGCTCTTATCATCCAGTCTGCTGTCCAAAAATCTGAAAGTTAGAATTTATAAAACAGTTATATTACCGGTTCTTCTATATGGCTGTGAAACTTGGACTCTCACTCTGAGAGAGGAACATAGGTTAAGGGTGTTTGAGAATAAGGTGCTTAGGAAAATATTTGGGGCTAAGCGGGATGAAGTTACAGGAGAATGGAGAAAGTTACACAACACAGAACTGCACGCATTGTATTCTTCACCTGACATAATTAGGAACTTGAAATCCAGACGTTTGAGATGGGCAGGGCATGTAGCACGTATGGGCGAATCCAGAAATGCATATAGAGTGTTAGTTGGGAGACCGGAGGGAAAAAGACCTTTAGGGAGGCCGAGACGTAGATGGGAGGATAATATTAAAATGGATTTGAGGGAGGTGGGGTATGATGATAGAGACTGGCTTAATCTTGCACAGGATAGGGACCGATGGCGGGCTTATGTGAGGGCGGCAATGAACCTTCGGGTTCCTTAAAAGCCATTTGTAAGTAAGTAAGTAAGTAAGTATTATTTATAGATTTGAAGGAAAGCCTGAAGGGAACTACATCTCCATCGAGCGAAGTAATGCAAAATGTTGTTTAACATTAGTTCATCTCCGGTCACAAGGATTCTATAAAGCAGGTATCCCTCGCCTAGTGTCACTGTGAGGTAAGTGTGTTAACAACCGTATGAGCAATAAGTTTAATTTCCTTTTATTCTTGATGACCGGGTTTCATTTGAACAATATAATATCATAATAATATTGCTAATAATAATATTAATTTTAAAAGAATGTAATTATAGTACTGTATTTCATTTTAACATAAATTAGAGCATGTCCCGGGCAGTGACGTCGTGGTCTAAGGTATCCTGCCTAGGACTCGCGTTACGGTATGTGTGCTGATTCGAGTCCTCATGAGGAAAGAAATTTTCTCATGAAATTTCGACTAAAATATGGAACCGGTACCCACCCAGCATCGTGATGCACTTGGGGAGCTATGATAGGTAGCGAAATCCGGTTACAAAAGCCAACTATAACGTCTGGGGGTTATCGTGCTAACCACACGAGATCTCCGTTCTGGTTGGATGATCGTCTACCTTTACTCCAGCATATGCATGTGAGGGCAGCAACCGGCTGGTAGATCTGGGTCCTTAAAGGACTGCAGCGCCATGGATGAAGATGATTTATTATTATTATTATTATTATTATTATTATTATTACTATTACTATAATAATTAGAGCATACAATGTTTTATCCAGAAACAGCCACTATTATGTTCTATTCCAGTCCGAATAATAGTCGTGAATCGCCTTTTAATAGTCACAAAAATAATCAATTGGCTTGGTTTCAGAGACAACACACTGCCTGTGCTTTTTTCGTGGTTACCTAAGATGCAAAGACGAATGCTGAGATGAACCCGAGAAGAAATGAACCACGAATCCATTTGTCTTAACTTACATATGGTTTGAGATTTCTTTATGTTTTTGGCTTAGTAAAGCGCTCATTTTTTATGACCTATAGTTCCTTTGATCTCAGTGGTAAGAACTATGTACTCGCAAGTAACAAAACTATTATTCGAACTAGAATAGAACAAAACTCAGCAAGTGTCGGGTTCCTTGACTTATGACAGTGCTGACTTGGAGACGACTTTGGAAGGGCACAGCTGAGCTTTCATTCAACGTTTGTTTATTGTGGTCACAGGGAAAGAAGCAAGTTTTGACAGCTATGTAACATATATTTTTTTAACTCCCTTCAATCAGAATACCAAATTCCTCAGCCAATGGAAACTGGATACGTCATTCGCCTTCCTGACGTCACATACGAAGTGAACTAGACGTTAGAACAGACCTACACAAGGTTTGTGCTCTCCGAGCTGGCTCACAGCTCATGAGCGGAATGCAGATGTTAGCTGCACTCTGTATAAGGGTGGACTGGAAGAAGGGGTGGATCTCGTATAAAATATACACAAAAGGAAGTATACTATTACGAGTGTTTATGAAGTGTATTCTCGTTCAGTGTTTGCAAAACTATCTTGGACTAATATTAATTAATAAAGAAATATTTATTTTACAGAAATAATAGAAATTCTATAGCTACTTAAATGTACAATATCATTTTGTTATATTTTTATTTATCAGTACATCAAAACGAGGTTTTATGCTGTTGGCAGCTGAAAGGAACAGTAGCCTACTGATCGTAATGAAACATCAGTTACAGATGTTCGATGTCTGCCTTTATTAAAGTTGATTATAGAAAACAGTTGCTCGCAAATATAAATGTTAAGCCAAACATAGCAATCATTTTCACAGCCAGCCTGCGTAGTCGTGGATATTATTGCTAATGTTTAATCTTGTAAAACTCAACCAGGCTAGTAGTATTATTCAAACGGTCTTTAGCCCTTAGGCCACATTGAAGATCAATAAGTTCGAGCTGTATATCGTTAAATGTTAAATGTTATGTTCCGTCTTTTAGATTCCTCCATACTGTACTGCAGCAGTAAGTAAGCAACGTGAAACAGTTACTGAGAATAGGCCTACACATTGCACTCCACTAGATAACTGAGTGGTAGTTTCCCTCTCCTCTACGTATAGCAAGTCTATGTCATTCTGACGTATCTTCCTCTCCGTTTCGGCGGGCGGTAAACACCGCACTCCCGCTCCGAAGGAGCGCACGCGCTCGTTGAGTGCTGTTTGTGCAGGTATGCTTTAGAACATAGATATTATATTCGCCAACTCTTCTTCTCTGCTAGTATGCTTGCCCGTCCACCTGACCGCCCTCAAGCTGTCTGCCATCGGGATGATGTAAGAGGGATTGCTGTTTAGTTGCAACGTCGTGCTTTGGGACTGTACATTTCCGTGTGCTTTACAAGAACCGTCAGAAGTTGCATCTTTTTCTGCGACAATACAATGCAATGTATCAGAAAAATTCTAGCCATTCGAAAATATCTTATTATTTTCCCATTGACAGAGCCACAAAGCTCAGTACACAAGGTGCGATACGATGCACACTATAATGGAGTTATTATATTTAGGACGAGTAAACTATGAACATTTGATTTAGATACGATGAGTTGTTTACAGAGAATTATGCACAAATATTGACGTGAGAGGGGTAGAAGAAACTGAAATACCGGAAGGAATATTCTTTACAATCTTTTTGTTCACTTACAAATCTAAAAGAGTGTAGCGGGAATCGAAGCTTGGTTTAGGTGTTGAGAAAATATCAGTTAAGAATTTCTGACTGTGTTCTAGACATAAAAAACCAGTAGAACCGCCACTGTCGTCATAATGAACGATGGGAGAAGATGTCTGTGAATGAACAAGACTGCACAATGGGGCCATTTCATGCAGTTGGTTTGGCAAACATGACACGAGGAATGACTGCAATCAGTATTCCGCAGGATTTGGAGCTCGTGGCTTCTATTTCCTTTTTCTTAAGATGTAGCCTTTGCACTCTGATACTGCGCCCCCTTCTCTGCGTCCTCTTTTTTTCTCTTCTTGCCCGTCCCCGTCTTTTTGTACGAAAGATTTCCCAACTTCCTGCATTGTTCTGTTAGAACATAAGTCGAATGCCTTATAACCTCCCTTCTTCAAACTACCCTACGTCTTTTCATAACATTTTTTGCCACATTGTATCTCTTTTATTCTTTTACTCTAGTTTTATTTGTACGTTTTTCTCATATTCTTCGATTAGTGTAAGTTGCCCTTTCAGACGCCATATTTGAATCTTAGAGTGGAGTGGGGTTTCCTTTCTGTGGGAAGGTACTTATATTTGTCTTTCTTCTACGATTTTAGTTTTTCATTTCTCGTTCTACTTCCATTTGTAAATAACTATGTTACTTCCTATCCATTAATATATGTTTCCATTCTTTGTTCCACTCATCTATCTCTCTTTCCGTCACATGTCACATTATATCTTCCTAGCAACGACTGCCATACAATTCTCCTTGAATGTTCTACGTCATCAAACAAACGAAGTTCTAATGTCAACATCGTTTTTGTGGCTTCCGAATTAAGCTGTGAGAAGTAGAATACACAAAACCAGCACTTTTAAGCATTCATAAAAAGATTTATACTTAAGACTCGTTTTTAAAAATAAAATTAGGCCTACATAATATTTACTTGTCTTTTAAAGGCGTTTACAGTTGCAGACGTTACTCGCTGTCAGTGACATTACACTATGACTAAAGGTAGAAATATATACCACAACATAGTACTTAGACTGTTGTTACGTCATGAATGACGTGAAGCCTGAGGTATGGCCAGGTTACAACTGAAATGTGTTGTGTATCGTAGAATTGTATGGAGATATGTTTCCTGTGCTTAGCATTCAGCGTTATGTTCCGGCAATTGCTTTGTTTACATTGCACTGCGATTCGTTGATTGGTTAACCACATAAAGCTACAACCTCACCCTGTTTACACGACGGCAAAATTCCGTAACAGGTACTCATGCACCTGCATTGCTAGTTACGGTCACTCTCTCTTTCAATAACAAACCTCTATGCATACCTAACCTTGTAGTTTCTATGGATAAATTTCTATATTTAAATATGACTCACTGTAAGCTGGGCTGATAGCTCAGTTAGCAAAGCGCTGGTTACGACGATCGTAGACCCAACTTCAAATCTCGGCAATGACGTAGCGAACAAGACAAGGTTTGAGGATTTTTCCCTCATAATTTCATTAACACACACTACAATTCTCGGTTTATTATCATCTCCGTCTTGAAAAATAGGGCGTCCCTTGTATTTTCGTGACGTATTTTAGTAAAATCCTGTATTAGAAATAAAAGCTTAAGATCACATATCGTAACTTACGCAGAAAGACCTTTGCATAGCGAGTGTGACGAACTTAGTTTTATTCCCACAAAACTTGGAAAATAAAAAACTGCGCAAAATGTACATTTTGTGGCTTGATAATTAAAAACAGCAACACAGAAACACAGCGTCTTCAAGCACATGGAAGAGTATGTAACTTATTAATTTACTTCCATGAAAATAATCTATTACACCGCGTAGAAAATCGTGCAAAATATTACTTCTTATACGCAAATTTATGCGGCCAATCATGTTGTAACAATACCGATGGAAATAAGCTTTTCTTTCTAATTGGTTACTTAGAATGTATTGGAAAAACTCATTACGAAGTGATCAACTGGAACGTTTAACATTGGTTCAGGAAATGCGTCTCCAATTCGAGAGATTAAGTACAAAAAATTGCTTCATCACCGTACTGTTGGGATCTTTTCCTGGTATAAACAAGATAGACCCAATTCAGATATTTTCCTATGCCAACTTTGGCTACAAATGAAGACTGGACATAAAATGCTGTAAGTGCCAAGTTGAAAATTAGTAAAAAAAAAGTCTACGTCCCTGGCTCACACCACTAAAAAACGATAAGTTCCATTGTAATTTAATTTAGACCCTAGCTTCTCGCAAAGATTTGCAAAACATACTTTATATTTATATTTAAATATCCTAATCTTGTCAATTCTAATAGTTTTAGTATTACATTAAAAAAGTTATGTATGGATTTTATAAAAATTGAAAAATTGTAAATTTAAATTTATATATTCTTATTGTGTAGTAGATATAACACAAATTGTATTATATACTTCTTAATTTTAATACAGGAATCCGCCCCTGAGCACGAGTTCTACTTTTTCAGGGGCGAGCTAAAGTTTTTCTGTATAGGCTATATTATATTTTGTTACAATTATTAGCAAAATAAATAAATAAATAAATAAATAAATAAATGAATGAACGAATGAAGGAACGAACGAACGAATGAATGAATGAATAAATAAATAAATAGATAAATAAATAAATAAGTAAATAAATAATAAATAAATAAATAAATAAATGAATGAATGAGTGAATGAATGAATGAATAAATGAATGAATGAATAAATGAATGAACGAATGAAGGAACGAACGAATGAATGAATGAATGAATGAATAAATAAATAAGTAAATAAATAATAAATAATAAATAAATAAATGAATGAATGAATGAATGAACGAATGAAGGAACGAACGAACGAATGAATGAATGAATGAATAAATAAATAAATATATAAATAAATAAATAAATGAGTAAATAATAAATAAATAAATATTGCACAAGAAAGCTTTCTTTTCTACGGTTTGACTCTTGGTACTTATAACTTTTATTATGTCCTGTCTTCAATTTAAAGTTGTATTAGGAAAGTGTCTTGCCACTGCAATAGGGGGAATTATATTCTTTCCTTAAAGTGCCCTTTCAATTAATTTAAAATGTACCCTTTGGAAACATTGCAAAATGGTCATGCGCTTATGATAATCTCCCCCTAGTGACAACTACTTGCCTTCGGAACTGCTTATATTTTGCACATATATTTTGCCCATAAAGCATTGAAATTAAAAATAAATGTAATACGTGTGTGTATTCTACATCATTAATAAATGTTGTATTTCATAAATACATTATACAGCAGAACTTTCACATTTATTTATAAAAAGTCCATCTACACGACTTACGCCATTTCTGTTAAACCGATTTTCGTTTGAAAGAGTTTCGTTAGCGAAGGTTTTAATCCAGTGGCGAAGCTCTTGAAGCTTAGTCTAACCAAAAATTTGGGTTATTATACTTAGTAACAGTAGTCCTATAAGTTCGTAATGATATATCACAACACGTTGTTTCACTCCGGTCCTTCCATATATTAACTTCACTGTTGGCAGTCATTCCAGTATGTAGAGTTCAGTGCGAGGCTTGTCGCAGAAAGCCTCTAAAGGCATGACTACGACCTTGACTCGAAAGCTTGAGGGGAACCGGAGAGGGGGCATCGATTCGCCATATCTCCGTACAAAAGAGACTAGCCTTCCGTGACAATATTACGTCGCTCTTTATTGGTCTTCTATGAATGCGCTGCGTTGTTGAATTATAGTTTAATCAAAAGTGCAAGCTTTTGTATGTGTTACATATGCTGACAATGCAAGTTTTGTTATCACACATAATAATATTGCTGAATTAGATTTTGTGAAGCAAGCTGTATTTGCTGAAATAAGAAAGTGGTTTTCAATTAATGGATTTATTGTTAATGATGAAAAAATTCATGTGTTAACTCTAAGTTTGAAACAAACTCAAAATAATGTGATAAATGAGTCTGTAAAGATGCTGGGTATGTATCTTACCCGCGGAAAACACAGTGCACCATGGTGTAGTCGTAGCTGCTAGAGGGTATGCTCTCTACCTCTTCCTGCTGCACGACGGTACATACGGGACGGCCCCTAAACCAAAGTGGAACAGCCATGTCAGTTATGTATGTAAAAGAATTTCTAGAGTATTTATCTCTTGAGAAGTCTCATGTACAAGATTCTCAAACATTATTTAAAGCAAGTTTACTATGCAGTATTTGACAGTATTATTAGATATGGATTACTTTTGTATGGAAATAGTCTTGATCTTCCAAACATTCTGTTATTGCAGAAAAAGGCAGTTCGTATTTTAACAATGTCACCACCCAGACTATCATGTAGATCTCTTTTCAAAAATGAAAAGATTATGACAGTCTACAATCTATATATTTTTGAACTTTTAATGTATGTAAACAAGAATATTGCTAATTATACGAGTATAGAAGATCTGCATCGCTATGAAACCAGAAATATTGATCAATTAAACGTACCATTTGTCAGGTTGCAAAAAACACAATCAAGCTATGTAATTACTGCAACAAAAGTATATAATAAGATACCAACAAATATAAAGGCACATCATGAAAGACAATTTAAACTTCTGATTAAGAGATGGCTACAAAATAATCCTTTTCATAATATGGATGAATTTTTTGAAAATGATGTAGTATTTTAGTTGAATTTTATTATTTTTTAGTTTTTAATATTTTAAATATTGACACATTGTATTTTATATCATTACATTGACGAGGCCTCTTGTATTATTGTACCTTCAGGCAAATAAAGAATATGAAATATTACTTTTGTGCAAAATAGCTCATTCTGAGAGAAAAGTGAGGTCATTATTTGTAGAGTTAAAAGAGAAATCGTTTCAAAGTTGGACGTATGAAAAAAAAAATGCTTACAAAGATAAGAGATTGACACCACATTTACGTATTGAAATAGCAGATGAAGAAAGACAAAATAGAAATTTTCAATTGTCATGGTATAAGAAATATTCTTGACTAACAGGGTGCTCTGAGACAGATAAGTTAGATTGTTTTATCTGTTTTCTGTTATTCTATTTATGAGTGAAAATGAATGTTCATCATCTTCTTGTGTGGTCTGTGTCACAAAAAAAATTTGATAGAAAAGCCGATAAACATCTGCTCTATAAAAAAAATATAAGGTAAAAAATTTTTTTTCAGCTACTCTGTATTTACACCTTAGCTTCGTCACTGGCACTGCACACTTTAAAGCAGCGGCCGTTAGCTCAGAGCATCCTGGGGCTAGCGTCTCTTACCAGCGGAAAACACTAGCGTAGCTACTAGCGGGTATGCTCTCTACCTCTTCCTGCTGCACGACGGTGCATACGGGACGGCACCGCTTACCCATTGTACATTTCAGCGCGTGCTGACGACCACTGCTTTAGAGGTATTTAATTCATAAAACGTTATGTATAGTCAACATTTCCTCTCCCCGTATCCTCGTGTGTAAAATTCTGACCTCTTGAAAGTTTCCCTCTCAAAATGAATGTTTACACAAATAAGGAATGAAATATTTATTTTCGAGTTGTTTTCGGTGCGCACGTTCCTTTGTTTGACCTGGTTTCCTTTCGTCGCCTCGTGTAGCGATAATCTCATTACGTCCCTGCAGATCGGAACTCTGTCCTCCCCAACACTTGTCCTACATCCCTCCTCCCTCGCCCTGATCTGGGCCCAAATCTATAGCACACGTCCGCCAAGTGGCCTGGCATCGTGCGCGCTCCGCTCTTACGTCACAAGGTCGCTTTAGAGGGCTGTAAACTGTTCCTTTACTAGACTACTTGAGGAGGGTGGGGAGAAAGAAAGCGTCTACCCTTCTTCCCTCATCTGAACTTTGAATAAAGCAGTTTCACGCTTCAGTGTAGAAATTAGCTTCTTCACTGTTGTTTCCAACAATAAAATTATAATGATATACTTGATTTACAGACGTGAAAGGAATAAAATATTACATTATAGATGTACCATATACAAAAAATAATTTTGGCGGACTCCTATATATCCTTTCATTTTTCCCACTATATTCAGGGTTTGCATGCAGAATCAGTACCTAATCACCAACTGAGTCACAGTATAATCTGGAATCGGAGCTGTTATTTGTAATGTAGGCTGCCCGATCCATAAACACGTGATTATTAAGGAGCGGTAAGGTGATAACCCGCCGGTAGTGCTGGTGGGAGACCTAGCGCATTCACAGATTTTTTTTTTTTTTTTTGCATGTGGCTCAGCAATGTTCTATTCCTGAAATATTCCCACAATTTTACGTATGTTGTAATTAGACAGTGTATGCGGGATGACTTAAGGAAAAGTGAAGTTGTTTCGTATCAGAGTATACGGCACGTGCCGCGTCATCCGTCTTTTGTGTACCTGGCGAGTACAGCAGCATACAGAACGAAGGAACCCCGGTCCGTTCATAGTAATATTGCAACGCAATATGTGCAGTTGCTCAAATATTTAGTACGCGTTGAATAGTGTTGTGCTGATCCATTCATAATGTCGAAGGCAAAACGTTCAATTCGCTCAGAGATACGAAATGCAATTAAGAAGTATGAGAGTGACATTTTATGTATTAACGAAGACAATATCATGTGTAATGTATGTAAAATTGAAATAAAAACCAGAACAACTCAGGCTATAGAGAAACAATGCAACAGTACATCGCACAGGAAATGCGTTGAAATGAAATCTGAGGAACCATCATCATCATCATCATCATCATCATCATCATCATCATCATTTAGTTGTGCGGGTCTAAAGGAAACGTTTTGCAAATACATGTGCAATTTGCAGTGTGGATATGGAGAAGAATGAACGTGTGAAGTGGACAGAGATAGTAAGAAATTAAGGTGTTTTGGAAAGAATGGGTGAAGAAAGAATGATACTGAAACTGATCAGGGAGAGGAAAAGGAATTGGTTGGGTCACTGGCTGAGAAGAAACTGCCTACTGATCCTTCAGGATGCACTGGAAGGAATGGTGAACGGGAGAAGAGTTCGGGGTAGAAGAAGATATCAGATCATAGACGACATTAAGACATATCATATGAGGAAGCGAAAAGGAAGGCAGAAAATAGGAAAAATGAGAGAAGACTCGGTTTGCAGTGAAAGACCTGACCTTGGGCAGAACACTAACTGAAATGAATAAGTATTAAAAACAAAGAACATCCATCAAGTTTGCATTGATGTAAGTAACTGTATTGCTTTACATTTTACTGTACTATATAGTGTATTTAGGCCTATGCCTTTTAAATATACCATAATAAACTTTTGTTGCTATAAACGGAATTTTATCTACTGTTCTTTCAGGTTATTTCAGTTAATCCGAACTTTCGTTAAATCGATCAACTTAGCCCCCAATTAGTCCGATTAACGAGGTTTTACTGTATGTACAAACAAATAAATTAAAAATTAATATAGTAGCTGTATTGAAACAATTTTGGATTAAAATATTATTTATCGATTACAGTTTTATATTCCTACCTAGTACTCCAAGGCCAAATTTTGAAATATTATTCATCTACGCTTCGGAAAGACGGTAGGATTCAAGAAATGTAGTAATAGCGAAACGTCAGACCTTTGAAAATAAAATATTTAGAAAAATAGAACTGTAACTCTTATTGCAAGTCTGTGAAATTATGACATTCTGATGATGGGCAGTCCATTTAACAGCATAGAAAGAATATTCAAATTAAAACCTAAATTTGTTGTGAATTTTGGTGTAACTGTGATAAAAATAGTTAATCTGACAGATCCAGATGTGAGAGAGATAAGACTCTGAGGATCTTCTTTATTTTTAGAGTAGCCAAGAGGCACGATAGTCTCTCTAAGCCTCACGGGAAATTTGTTGGTAACCCTCTGGACCAGTTTCTCATCTGCCCGAAGTAATCTATCAATGACTACTCTTGTCGACTCCTGATCGATCCAGTATCTGAAGGAACAAAAACCGCACATATCCAAAATAACGGAAACTGAGGGATGTTTTCGTTGTTTCTTCTTGAACT
Organism: Periplaneta americana; assembly: GCF_040183065.1. NCBI lineage: Eukaryota > Metazoa > Arthropoda > Insecta > Blattodea > Blattidae > Periplaneta > Periplaneta americana. The sequence continues at coordinate 64,784,170 of NC_091132.1, read as the reverse complement.
CAGTTTATTGTTTCATGGTACTTTTTGGCTTGATAATGTTAATGCTGATTTTAATCGACGTTGAAAATATAGTGCGCAACGGACGAGGTAATATATGCACCTTCGTTTCAGGTCTCCGAAAAAAAAATACGACTATGAATTGGAAAGGGACATAACAAAGTTATAGTAAAGGTTGGTAGGTCTATTTTCTTACTTTCTCATCCACATTAGCCTCCGTCTCTTTATTTTCCTTGTCCTTCTCTTCTTCCTTTTTTCCTTCTTCTGCCCGTATTTATTCCATCTTTCATCTTCAATATTTTATTCCTCTTATCTTCTTTTGTATTAGCCTTAGTTGCATCATCATTATCATTACCAACACAATCATTAGTAATTTCCATTCACTGACAATTTTTACATCCATTCTTCTTTCAATGTAACAACCAAAACATAAATTATGTTTTTTTTTGGGGGGGGGGTATTTTACGACGCTGTATAAACATCTAGGTTATTTAGCGTCTGAATGATATGAATGTGATAATGCCGGTGGAATGAGTCTGGGGTCCAACACCGAAAGTTACCCAGCATTTGCTCGTATTGGGTTGAGGGAAAACCCCGGAAAAAAACCTCAACCAGGTAACTTGTCCCAACCGGGAACCGAATCCGGGCCATCTGGTTTCGCGGCCAGACGCGCTGACCGTTACTCCACAGGTGTGAACCATAAATTATGTTCATAAGCTATTTCATTGTTACTCGTTCATCATCTTGTCGGCCTGGTAGCGCAGTTGGTATAGCGCTGGCCTTCTATGCCCGAGTAGCGGGTTCGATCCCGGGCCAGGTCGATGGCATTTAAGTGTGCTTAAGGTAGATCATGTCAGTAGATTTACTGGCATGTAAAAGAACTTCTGTGGGACAAAATTCCGGCACACCGGCGACGCTGATATAACCTCGGCAGTTTTGAGCGTCGTTAAATAAAAGATAACTTTTTTTTTAACATTTCATCATCTTCATATGTCATCATTGATAGTCATTCTTCATCCCCATTCATCATCATTAATCATCATTATTCTGTCTATTCATTACAATTTATGCAATAACTGAATCAACTACTGAGTTATTAGTCGTGATATTGAGATGGTATTTGAACAGATGAAGTCGAGAATTTTCCATTGAATTACCTGACATTCGCCTCAGTGTTGGGAAACCAATCATGTAATCAACGCCAAGCTCAGCTTTGGATTGGCAGCAAACTAGCCTATTGTACGAAGTAACTAAGCTACACAATCACCATCTATTACCTTCATTCATTGTAATGCATCATCTCTATTCATCACTCTCAATCTAAGCTTACATTCGTCATCAACCATCACCTTATTCATCATTAATCGTCAGTCACCACCTGGCCACCCTACCTCATTATCTCCTGGCCTAGTTGTCTCATAAGTGGTGCCTTGTTGGTATTACTTGTGAGGTTCAGACCTGTCTTCGGACAGTTGACTAAACATCACAATTAATTATCATTGATCATCATTCATCACCTTCATTCATAATCATTGATTGTCATTCATCATCTTTCATCATCATTAATCATCATTCGTCACAGTCATTCAAAACCACTCATCACCTTTCATCATCATTAATCGTCACTCATCACACTATTCATCACCTTCGTTTGACACTATTAATCGTCATTATCACGTTATTGATAATCATTAATCGATATTAATCAACTTCCATCATTAATCGTCATTCATAATCTTATGTCATTATCATTAATCGATATTTATGTCCACACCTGTGGAGTAACGGTCAGCCCGTCTGGCCGCGAAACTAGGTGGCCCGGGTTCGAATCCCGGTCGGGGCAAGTTACCTGGTTGAGTTTTTTTCCGGGGTTTTCCCTCAACCCAATATGAGGAAATGCTGGGTAACTTTCCGTGCTGGACCCCGGACTCATTTCACTGACATTATCACCTTCATTTCATTCAGACGCTAAATAACCTAGATGTTGATACAGCGTCGTAAAATAACCCAATAAATGTAAAGAAATCGACATTTATCATGACATTTATAATTATTATTAATCTCAATCATCAACTACTGCCATCATTTATCGTCACCATTTCAATCCATTATCATTCATCAACTTCTTTCATAATCAATATCGCAATTCATAATCTTCAGTCATGATCATTATATTTATTCATCACCTCCAATCACGGTCATTAATAATCATTCATCACCTCTATTCATAGTCATTAATAGTCATTCATAATCTCTATTCGTAACCATTAATCGTCATAATCATTAATAATCATTCATCACCTCTATTCATAGTCATTAATAGTCATTCATCATCTCTATTCGTAACCATTAATCGTCATTCATCATTATCATAAATTTTCATTCATCACCTTCTTTATTATTATAGATTTTCATAATTTGATTGACGTATTGTCCACAAATTAAGTGGAAATAATTGAAAATGCTTATTTGTTTTAGCAAATTTTATTCAGACAGTTTCAAAAATTTTAAATTGATAATCAGGAACTGGTCAGGTGAAGAATTATCCCTATTCTGTGTTTTTGCTGACAAACTTGATAAAACTTGGTCAACTGAGTGTACAAAGTTGGGATTAAAGTCTCGTGCGTCCGTCAGGATTTATGCTTCCCGTCCTTCCATACATTATATACCCTATTATTGCCCCTCATCTATCTTATTTAAAGACCTCTTAATGACCCCTCCTTCTTCGTCGCTAATGTATCTGTGGTTTGTTTCCATTGTCCCATGTGTAAGTTTCTTACTCTATTTTGTCCGTTTAAACGTACCATGAACAATGTCCCCGCTTGTTACTGTCCTCAACTTTATGACTTCGAGCGAACTTTCTTCCCGATTGTTAGTGCTGAGTCTTACTGGTCTAACGAGGCCCTGATTACTGCTTGTTTTCCAGTGATCACCAGTGCATGGCGCCTTAATGTCTGAGCTTTCACTAAAGAGTCCAGGTTTTTCCAGACAGATTCTCTATCTACGGTGAGGAAATAGTGTGTGAGAGACAAAGTACCTTCGAGCATTACGGTTTTCTTGACCCTTTCATTCTCCCATTTTCTGAAATGAGAAAAGTGAAGAAGGAGAAATATAATAATAATAATAATAATAATAATAATAATAATAATAATAATAATAATAATAATAATCTGTGGCGCTACAGCCCTATAAGAGTCCATACCGACCAGCCGGTTACTGTCCTCACGTCCACATGCCGAAGTAGAGGTGGACGATCATCCAACCAGAATGGAGGTATCCTATTGTTAGCACGATGATTCCCCCAGCCGTTATAGTGAGCTTTCGTAACCGGATTTCGTTACCTATCATAGCTCCCCAAGTGCATCACGATGCAGTGTACTGTATTCATTCATTGTTTTCTGCCCAAGGGCAGGTCTTTCACTGCAAACTCAGCATTCTCCAGTCTTTCCTATTTTCTGCCATCCTCTTTGTCTCTGCATATGATCCATATACTGTATCTTGATGTCGTCTATCATCTGATATATTCTCCTATCCTGAACTCTTCTCCCGTTCACCATTTCTTCCAGTGTATCCTTCAGTTTCTTTTCAGCCAGTGACTCAACCAATTCCTTTTCCTCTTCCTGAACAGTATAGTGACCAATAAATATATTGTCCACCGCTGTGGAGTAACGATTAACACGTCTGACAGTGAAACGAGCGGGCCCGGTTCAAATCCTGGTTGGAACAAGTTATGTGGTTGAGATTTTTCTAAGGCTTTCCCTCAACCAAAAGAAGCAGAATTACTAGGTAATTTTCATCATCATCTCTGTTTCTTTCCTATATTTCGGGCTTGCTTCGATGTATAGTCGGCTGAGGGATCACCAAAATTGGACCCCGTGAATATGTGGTCATTCGTTGCTGGTGGTAGTGCTATGCACCGTGGGCTGTCTACTGGGTTCGTGATAGCTCGTGGGGACCGAGGTGAGGCGTAAGCGGAAAGGTAAAGGCAACATGTAGGGGAGTTCGGAGGCGAAGCACAAAGGGATCTGTAGAGCGAGGGGCCTTACGACATGCACACCATTCCATCCTGGGTAATACAATGGGCCCACCCTAGCGCCTGCGTACGAGGACAGTCCTAGTCCGTGTCTTCCCCTGAAGGGGGACTAATAGATAGTGACCAATTAGAATGCAAAAGACTTGCATTAGAATCCAATATCTGTTGGAATTAAATTACTATTTTCCTTCAAAATGGAAAATTTTATTTTACTGAACAGAAGATGTTTAACGACAGCACTCTTAAGAGACGGATCCCAAGCATATTACGAATGGAAAAGTCTACCATTTCGTTGCTTTGGGCTTAGATTTCACAGACATAATTATTTTACGTTATAAATTTTGACCCACTATCTATAAAACATATTCAGAAATACACATTTTATAAACATCTTTACATTAGAGTTATCAATTCCAACAAATGATTTTGCATAATCTTTCTGTCATATTTATTGTTCAAGAGTATTGTAATACTTTAATTTTCAATAAATCACTTTAAGTAACAGATGTTTGGCAACGCTGTTATAAGACGCGTGCTTCAACCTAACGCCTGACTATAAGGAGACCATCCGTCCTGATTTTTCCGAAACAGTTCCGAATTTAGACTCTCTGTTCCGGATTTTTCTCAAGGCATTTCGGGATCCCAATATGACCCGGATTTTGCCTAGATGTTATGATTTGTTTCGATTTAGATTTTTCTACATTCGTAGTAATGTTTTTAAGGGATATGAACTCTAAAGTTGGCGATATAGTCAGTTAGTTCTCATTGCTGGTGTTGCTATTATTATGTCATTCACTTCAAAATTGGCTACTACTTATATTAAATGCAATGACAGGGATTGGTAGTGCCAATATTCCAACGCGCAGAGATTGGACTGGGAGAGATGTTATGAGCCATGTGATTGGCTGAGTAACTAACGCTTTCATTGCATGAGGTATAGTGGCCTGACGCTACAAGACCATATTTTCATACGACTCATACAACTCTCTTCCTCACCAGCTGCCGTTCTAAGAAAACATCTACCGGTAGATTCAACAATTACATAATAAAGGATAAGTCAACAAAAGAGTAGTGAAGTTCCGTGCAGCCTCAATAAAACTGGGAGAACACAATTAGAAACCAAAAAACAAGCAATTGGCGAAGTTTAAGCCCTCCTTAAAAAGGGCCAACTAGATACCGCTCTGAAAAGAACAGAAATCTACAGTGCGTATACTAACTGGCTCCGCAGGATAAGTGGCAAGCAGAACGCGGGGACTCAAGCAGTTGTGTTGGTACCGTGCAGGTAGAGTCATGATCTTGGTCGCATTGAATGGTGAGGGTGGGAGGGAGCGAGAGAGGAGATGTAATATTCCTACGTATTCAAACCAGGCGCTACACAGTACTCTAGATCATATATACCCAGAGTGCTCGGCGTTATAGGCTTTGACGATAGCAACTTTTGTCAGGTTTACTGTGCTGCCATCTAGTTGTTACATAAGGAGTCATGTCATAACTCCCATTTGAATTGCATTAGCGACTGTACTGCCAACTCGTGTTCGTTTACGGCGGACGGGTGGCGATCCTGGCGGTTGTTCTCTTCAAAGTGCAACCGATTTTAACATAGGAATGAGCAATGTATATGTGATCAGGGACAGTACCAACTTTACATCGCTGCCGGATCGAATACTACCGCTTGCTTCACTGCGGAGCCAGTTAGTATACGCACTGTATATATAATCACCAGTCATCCCCTTGGTTTGATGCTGAGTGCTTCAAACAGAGAAGAGAAGTGATCATACTCTTGCACAGAGCACAGACAGACATCTCCGAGGCATATCTAAATCTCTATGCAGCGAAAAAGAAAACATTTAAAAAAACTGTTAAATACAAAAGAAATCAATTTCATAGAAGAACAAAGAAAAGCCCGAGCTCAAGAGGCGCTAACGAAGCCTTTTCTTGCCCTTCGATGAAAGTTAACCAGCTCTGCCACAGGGATTCAAATGGAACCTTGGGGAAACACTTTTTAAGGCGACTTTAGGCTACATGCAACTCTCAAATCGGCGACTATACATCGTTCCACAATGTCTGACAGGAGAAATAAACACTGCCGGCAGAGAGGAGAGCAGTATAATCGCTATTCAACCAATGGCAAAGGTCTCATTCCACGCTTGACTAAGTTGGGCGGTCTGAAGCGTTCTACCCCCGCCCAACTTCAAGACAAGCGTGGAATGAGACCTCTGTCATTCGTTGAATAGCAATCGTATTTCTCTCCTCCTCTGCCGGTAATGTTTACTTCTCCTGTCAGACATTATGGAACGAAGTATAGTAGTCATGCCAATCTGGCAATCCCGTCTGTTATTACATTCATTGTTGCTGACATTTCCGAATTCATTTAGTCTGCCTAACCACACGAAATACACATGTGGGGATTTATTGATTGGTTAGTTCCTCTGTTCCCCTCCGCCCTAACAAACGACATTGAACAAATTTGTTGGTTGTTGACCTATAAAACTTTCTTGTCGTTAGTGTTTGTTCCGGACACTCTGTACTTTTAATCTACAGGAAATGCTGAATGTTTTAAAGTCAAAAACGAAATGTGATTTTTATTTCTCTATACTACCGTAGTCAGTTCTTTTGGAACGTGTTTCATGTTACACGTAAGGACTGAACAGTTTTTTTTTTCGGCTTTCAACAAAAGAAAGGAGCGGAAATGAAAAGGGAATCCAAAAGGGCAAGCAGAAGAAAGAGAAAAGAAAGAAGAGGGGAAGAGAGAGGAATGGAATACGAAGAAGTGCAGGAGAAGGTGGTTAAGTGGCGGAAATGTAAAGAAAATGAGTAAGAAATAATGGGCCTTTCCACTGCATAAAAAGATTATATTTTATTCAACTTCTAAAAGAACCCTTTGGTTTTATTTCGGAAAATGACAGAAATCTAATAGATGTACATTTGTAGCAGTAACGTAGAACAATGCTACATTTCAGCTGGAAAGAGCGCGGGTGTGTAATTAATCACAGAAAGAAGCAGATGTTCTGCGATTGATAAATTTAAGCACACGTAGCCTTTTCCTTTTGGAGTAACAAGCCACCAGTATTATATGCGGCAGTACGAGGCTTATCTTGACTCACCGGAGGATGCTATCGAAAAAAGATTCAATACCAGCGTCTAGCGCATCTTGCAGCCGCTCCTTCTTCTCTCAAGAGAGAAAGTGTGAGCGGAAAGGCACATTTCAGAGGCTCCGTATTGAAGACATGAAGGACGAGATCAACGCTATCCAATAAATTCTGAAACGGAAAGGAAGTGCGCACACAGCGAAAGTAGTGAAGTGGTTGCAAGATGTAAAAGTCGCTCATTATCTTTCAATTTAATACAAGAGTTAATACTCTTATTACTAAGTAAGATTCTGAAAAAGCATTCCATTTCGTGCTTTACTTGTCTTGTGTTTGCCCTGCATCATCTCAATCTTGCTGCACGATTGTCTCTTAGAAATGCATAATTACTGTATTACCATAATAAAAATTTATCCAGCTAAAGGATTTACACCTAAAATAAGTTATTATTATTATTATTATTATTATTATTATTATTATTATTATTATTATTAAAATTTATATCTTTTTGCTCATTCAGATTTCTGTCCAATAATTCCGGGTAATTATAGTTACGAGAGAAAATGTGAATATTTTAATTGTCGAAACCTATATGCTAGACTCCATGAGCTAGACTATCTGTTCTTTTGTAAGATCCTCAAAGGTGATATATTCTGTGACTCCTTCTTAAACAATATTACCTTACGTATTACAATGAAAGATATGAGAGCCCACAAACTTTCCTATAATAGAAATTCAAAATTTCTTTCACTAGTCTCCAGATGCATTAAAATGCCAATATGCTTGGCTGCGATTTCAATCCTTTCAATATATACTGTAGACTTAGTTTGCTCTTGGCAATGACTTATCAGGTATTCCTTCAAACATTATACTTAATTATCATTATATCATCACTATTATTCTCATAGTATAATATATCATAGATTAGAGGAAAATTCTTCGTTCAAGTTTGTTTATGTTTATTTTTATTTCATCATTATTGTTACTTTTATTTTTCATTTATATGCATCCAGTTATTAACATTAAAATTTAATTTATTTACTTATTTCGAATTTTATTATTATTATTATTATTATTATTATTATTATTATTATTATTGTAAATTAATTGTATTCAAAATTTAATTCTGTTTATTATGTATTATTACCTTATCACTTGTGCTGGGCTATCAATGGCTCATGGCTGTTGACCAGCACATTAATACTGTATTATAATAAATAAATAAAATTATTATTATACTTACTTACTTACTTACTTACAAATGGCTTTTAAGGAACCCGAAGGTTCATTGCCGCCCTCACATAAGCCCGCCAGCGGTCCCTATCCTGAGCAAGATTAATCCAGTCTCTATCATCATACCCCACCTCCCTCAAATCCATTTTAATATTATCCTCCCATCTACGTCTCGGCCTCCCTAAAGGTCTTTTTCCCTCCGGTCTCCCAACTAACACTCTATATGCATTTCTGGATTCGCCCATACGTGCTACATGCCCTGCCCATCTCAAACGTCTGGATTTCAAGTTCCTAATTATGTCAGGTGAAGAATACAATGCGTGCAGTTCTGTGTTGTGTAACTTTCTCCATTCTCCTGTAACTTCATCCCGCTTAGCCCCAAATATTTTCCTAAGCACCTTATTCTCAAACACCCTTAACCTATGTTCCTCTCTCAGAGTGAGAGTCCAAGTTTCACAGCCATATAGAACAACCGGTAATATAACTGTTTTATAAATTCTAACTTTCAGATTTTTGGACAGCAGACTGGATGATAAGAGCTTCTCAACCGAATAATAACAGGCATTTCCCATATTTATTCTGCGTTTAATTTCCTCCCGAGTGTCATTTACATTTGTTACTGTTGCTCCAAGATATTTGAATTTTTCCACCTCTTCGAAGGATAAATCTCCAATATTTATATTTCCATTTCGTACAATATTCCCGTCACGAGACATAATCATATACTTTGTCTTTTCGGGATTTACTTCCAAACCGATCGCTTTACTTGCTTCAAGTAAAATTTCCGTGTTTTCCCTAACCGTTTGTGTATTTTCTCCTAACATATTCACGTCATCTGCATAGACAAGAAGCTGATGTAGCCCGTTCAATTCCAAACCCTGCCTGTTATCCTGAACTTTCCTAATGGCATATTCTAAAGCGAAGTTAAAAAGTAAAGGTGATAGTGCATCTCCCTGCTTTAGCCCGCAGTGAATTGGAAAAGGATCAGATAGAAACTGACCTATACGGACTCTGCTGTATGTTTCACTGAGACACATTTTAATTAATCGAACTAGTTTCTTGGGAATACCAAATTCAATAAGAATATCATATAATACTTCCCTCTTAACCGAGTCATATGCCTTTTTGAAATCTATGAATAACTGATGTACTGTACCCTTATACTCCCATTTTTTCTCCATTATCTGCCGAATACAAAAAATCTGATCAATAGTCGATCTATTACGCCGAAAACCGCACTGATGATCCCCAATAATTTCATCTACGTACGGAGTTAATCTCCTCAAAAGAATATTGGACAAAATTTTGTACGACGTCAACAAAAGTGATATTCCTCGAAAGTTACCACAGTTCGTTTTGTCCCCCTTTTTAAAAATAGGTACAATTATGGACTCCTTCCATTGTTCTGGTACAATTTCCTTTTCCCAAATAGCAAGTACAAGTTTATAAATTTCGCTATATAATGCACTTCCACCCTCTTGTATTAATTCTGCTGGAATTTGATCGATACCTGGAGACTTGTACTTTTTCAGATTTTCTATCGCAATTTCGACTTCTGAAATCGTGGGTTCGGGTATAAATGGCTCAGCAGTTTGTATTTCAATATCGTCCCGATCATTTCTATTTGGCCTATGTACATTTAGTAGTTGCGCAAAATAGTTTTTCCATCTGTTTAGGATTGATGAAGAGTCTGCAAGCAAGTCACCATTCTCATCCTTGATCACGTTTACCCTTGACTGATATCCGTTCTTAAATTCCTTTATACCCTTATATAAATCTCGAATGTTTTTATTCTTACTATTTGTTTCTACCTCATTCAGTTTTTCCTTCAAGTAACCTCTCTTTTTATTCCTAAGAAAAAAATTATTATTATTATTATTATTATTATTATTATTATTATTATTATTATTATATATCCAGATACATACAAACCCTACTTTTCCATGATTTATGTTAGGGTTATACAGAGCGTTCACTTACATGATGTAAGTTGACCGGGCGGCACGCGCGACAGGCACAAAGGCTATGCAACACGCGGCAAACCGACTCCCGCACTCTGGACAGTCCAGTTCAGGCTCTCTGTAGGAGTGATTGTGTTGACGTTAGATTGCGTGTTATTCTCCTGCTTGTGTCAGTCAAGTGTTTACATTAAGATTTAGGAGTGGTTTGATGTTTTTGATATGTGGAATAATACGTAAAACACTGCCGAGCAGAAAAAACGCAACACTTGAATTAATTTGAAATAGGCTATCAAAGCATAATATACATTATAACATTATTGTGTGCTTCTATAGACCTGTTTGTGATAGGCAAGTGTTTATTCATGTTTTGGGAAGGAAAGTATACGAATTGAGTGGTTTATGACACCTGCTTTGCCACTTCCTGTTTCCTCACCCTATGTTTATTGCTGTGCAATTAAAATTCACAACCCTAAACACGAAGAGTCAAAACAAAGTTACAACATTATGATTTCTTTTTTGCGTATAATGGAATTCTGTGTATTAGTTGGGAGACCGGAGGGAAAAAGACCTTTGGGGAGGCCGAGAGGTAGATATGGAGGATAATATTAAAATGGATTTGAGGGAGGTGGAATATGATGATAGAGAGTGGATTAATCTTGCACAGGATAGGGACCGATGATGGCGGGCTTATGTGAGGGCGGCAATGATCCTCCGGGTTCCTGAAAAAGTAAGTAAGTAATGGAATTCTGTGACATTGAACTCAGTTTTGAACAACATTTAAAAGAGTTAAGATGCCGTTAAGACCCGAGAACTCCGCTTGAGCAATCACGTTGGTAGAACAAATGTCTGACATAAGAGAGTATTTAAATCTCTTATTGTGAAGTTTGTATCCATGCTTTGACTTAAGATGTTACATTATATAACACTCCGTACTTATTCGTGGTACTATCACAGCCTAGTATATACAGTCACAAAACTTGAGTTGTGAGAGTGCTAGGAACAATAGACTGTGCCGATACTATTTCGCATTGTCTGTAATGAGGCGATATTAGCGATCCTAGTGGTGAGCAACTATCTACGGATGCATATTTACTGCGCATTGAGCTTCGTGACTGTATACTGTGCTCCAATCACGAGAAAGCTTCTGCCGGATGAGACGAAGGGGAGTAATGCTGTGAATGAATGCTTATGTCATAAGATGTCATAAGGTCACACACGTGGGTGCTCGTATCTCTATTGGCTCGCTGTCACAACACAAACAATAATATTGATACACACATGTTTATACTACCCTAGTTACAAAATTAGATCACTGTTAATCTCCTGGTCTTTTAATCTCTCCATACAGGAAATAACAAATGCAGGAGAGCGAATGGTTTTTAAACGGACGTTATAACGATAATATTATACTGGGTGTTCAGTTCAAAATGTGTCTTGGCTCACTGTATGCCGTCATGTGGCTAGCTGATGAGCCTAGAGAATTCAATCTTCCTACACTTCCGCAGCTCAGGTGTATAATCTAAGAGGCAGAGAAGTTGACTAGCAAGTACGGCGTTCATTCTGAAGAGTACTTGCCGATACGTACGGTAACGCCGGTAGTGGCAGGAATGTGAACTGTTTAGAAATACGTACTGTCGGGATATGGGGAGAGGGTTAAGAAGATTACTTACGTATTTGTTGACATTAACTTCGACGGTAACATGGACACGGAGCATTTGATTTGTGTTGTGGAATGTTACCGTACGCAACCGATGATAACAAATACCCTGCGTACGACTTGCCGGCGCAAAACACAGTTCGAAAGAGGTTATGGTAGCACACAGACCGTACAGACCGCCATCTGTTGCTACGACTTTCAAGTTATACCGTACACGTTCTCAAGTTCAGATTGAAGAACGCCTTAAATAATAGGCAACTTCTCTAACATATAAGCTGAAACTCGCTTCAAATCGGTGACCCAACAACAGTGACGTCATGACACACTTTGAAATGAACACCCAGTATATCTACTTCGCTCCAATAGATGACGCAATAGTAAGCACATTCTTTTCACGGTTGATCTCCTGGTTGGAGAACAGTATACTAGACTGTACTACCGTGATTATGGGTGTTTTCCTAGTACGCCTGCATCGCTGCAACCTTGGTGAACCAAAAGAAGTGGGCTTTTTCTGTGAAGGATTTTATACAGAATTTGAGTAATACAGTAGCAATAAATAACAAAATAGTTGAACAAGTAAGATACTTTAAATATCTGGGCTACCCCATATGAGAGAAGGAATTCAATTGAAGAAAAATAAAATACATTTAATTATTGCTTTTGTGAAACAATACACCGAACATTAGGAAAAAGAGTCTGAAAAGAGAGGTTAATGAAATTTCATACAGTAATGACAATTCTTGTATTGTTCCATATGAGGAGCGAAATTGGGTCCTAACAAAAGATCAAGAAAAGAGAATTGAGGAAGGTGAAATGAAGTTCCTTAGTTATGTTACCTGGATACACCCACTTAGATAAATAAGAAGTGAAGATATAAAAGCTGAATTAAAAATAGAATCATACATATTATGAAACAATATCAAAATAATTGAATTAACTTACTTGCTATGCATTAGCTATATTTTATAGCTCAACTGATGAATAATCGTTTGAGTTTGTAAATTTAATAATCTGATTGGCTGTGTACTGTATATTTTTAGTAGAGCCATCGATGTAGCTCAGTCGGCAGACTCGCTGGCCTGCTGATCCGGAGCTGAGCTCGGGCTTGGATTGGATTCCCGTTTGGTCTGATTGGTTGGTTTCTTCCGAGGTTTTCTCTAGCCGTGGGACCTATGCCGGGTGCTCTATGACGAGTCCTCGGCCTCACTTCACTTCATCCCAGTTTGGTCTGATTACCTGGTTGGTTTTTTCCGAGGTTTTCCCCAACCATAAGGCAAATGCCAGGTAATCTGATGGCGAATCCTCGGCCTCACTTCATCTCACTACATCTCTCCAAAAAATTAAAAAAAAAGAAATATAAATTGTAAAAAATTGTAAAAATTTGAATTGTAATCTTGTAAAATTTTGACTTGTTCCACATCTTAAAGCTTCATTGCTAACGTAAGACCTATAGAATACAACAAATGAGATGCAATGGAATGAATTGGAAGGTTCATACTGACAGAATACCAGCTACATGTGTTGCAAGAAGGGCCATGAATAAAATCCAAAAGAGAAAAGATCACTAGGAAGGTTAAATGAAAAGACTGAGAGATCAATTTTAGAGAAGGTGGAACAGATCAAAAGACCTAAGCACTGATAATGATGATGGTTATTATTATTATTATTATTATTATTATTATTATTATTATTATTATTTTCCTTCATCACCTTCCTTTTTCTTTCATTTCCTCAGATTAGGCCTACTGGGAACGCTTTCAGTAAATTGCAGCATAATCTCACTTAATTAGCATAGTAGTTCATTAGCTCGAAAAATATTTCTTTTCTAATTTATCGGTGCGACTTTAAAGGGGTAAAAGTCTAATTACTTGTTCACAGTTTTTACAGGCTCGTATCCCACACATAAAACTCCCTAGGCCGATATCTGCTTGCATCGTTACTCTCTTCCGTTAAACGGCTTTGCAGGACGGTTAGGGAGCTGATAAAGGGAAGCAAGATTTAAAGGCGCATTAGACTTGATGTATACCTCTGAAACGCAACATTGGACTCAGGATCTGTTAATTGATTAGATGAAGGATTAAAAAGTTAACGATCCTTAGTTGAACTTGCCATTATTCTATCAACGCTACATCGAAGGTATAACCAAGTTTTAAACTCACTTCACACAAAAAGTGAAACGCTAAGAGAGATAACGAATAATTTTCGAAATATTCTGAAGAAAGTGTATTGAATTTCTATCACGAAGATGAAGTTCTGCAGTCGGGCCACTATCACATTATTATTATTATTATTATTATTATTATTATTATTATTATTATTATTATTATTATTATTACTACTACTTTTTTCCGATATTGTTTTGAGAATACGATAAATGGGGTTTGAAAGTAAATCTAGAAAAAATACTTTACATAGGATGTGGAATAAAAACTGAGGATTTAATATTACAAGATCAGAAAGGTTGTATTAAAGGATGTGAAGCATTTGAGTATTTGGATGTACGAATAGATAAAGAAGATAGACAAGAAACTGGTACATGTACTAGGAACAGAATTACTAAAGGCAGAACAGTAACAGCAATATTGAATGGTATTCTATGAGACAGACATATAACAAGGTAAAATAAATTGAAAATATATAATTCAATAGTCAAAAGTACTGTTACATATGGTGCTGAAATATGGAAATTTAATAAAAAAGCTAGCATCAAAATTTCATGAAAATGAAAATGGATTTTTTAAGATCAGCGAGACATTCGAAATTAGAAAAAATTAGAAATACAATTATACGAGATGAAATGAACATTCAACATTCTGTTTTGGGTTATGTGAGATATAAGCAGTTGACCTGGTATGGCATGTGAGAAGAATTCCAGGAGAAAGATTACCTAAAATGGTTAATAACCCTGAACAGATTACGCCTACTGTTACTCTTAAATTCTCGCTAAAGATTATGCTTGCTGAGGGCATATCTTGTTAAGACAGAATTGTATATCGTGTCTTAATAACAAATTGTTAATGGAGCCTACTTAAACTCACATGGCTTTTAAGGAACCCGAAGGTTCATTGCCGCCCTCACATAAGCCCGCCATCGGACCCTATCCTGAGCAAGATTACAGTAATCCAGTCTCTACCATCATATCCCACCTCCCTCAAATACATTTTAATATTAACCTTCAATCTACGTCTCGGCCTCCCCAAAGGTCTTATTCCCTCCACCCTCCCAACTAACACTCTATATGCATTTCTGGATTCGCCCATATATGCTACATGCCCTGTCCACCTCAAACATCTGGATTTAATGTTCCTAATTATGTCAGGTAAAGAATGCAGTTCTGCGTTATGTAACTTTGTCCATTTTCCTGTTAGTCCAAATATTTTTCTAAGCATCTTATTCTCAAATACCCTTAACCTCTATTCCTCTCTCAAGGAAGTGAGAGTCCACGTTTCACAACCATACAGAACAACCGGTATTGTTTTATTAATTCTAACTTTCAGTTTTTCTGAGAGTAGACTGGATGATAAAAGCTTCTCAACCGACTAATAACAAGCATTTCCCACAATATTTATTCTGCGTTTAATTTCCTGCCTAGTATTTATATTTGTTACTGTTGCTCCACGATATTTGAATTTTTCCACCTCTTGAAAGTGTAAATTTCCAATTTTTATATTTTCATTTCGTACAATATTCTAGTTACGAGACATAATCATATCTGCCTTCCTCTTTGTCTCCTCATAGCATATGTGTGTGTGCATATATATATATATATATATATATATATATATATATATATATATATATATATATATATATAAAACGATTTGGGCAGAATTATTTAATAGTTCAATTAGAATGATTGGCAAAATTAAGATCTTCAGAGAAAACCAGTCCTTCAGTTGCTTTATCTAGTACACAGTGCACAGCCTGAGCCAATGCCAACGAAAATAATTATTTCCTGGTGTATTCTATTTTGTGACATGACTGCGGCGCGTCGTTATTTTTATTCGTATCTCGAGGAAGTAGCATGTATTGTACTTCGAGGCATGAGAGGCAGCGACACTTGCTTGCACTCGTAATGCAGTTTCCTTCCTCGTGATTCAATCGTCTCCGAGATAAACTGTTCGCCAACTCTACGCCGCTCTTTCCTCATTTGTGTCACGTAACTATTCAGCTCACGGATTTTTATCATAGGGGCCGGAGCTCGGGTCTTACAGATACATTGTATTAATGTATCTGCAGTGACTGTGTGATCTAGACCATCAGTATGTCACGCATGTGCCCCGGGTTCGCGTCCCGGTCATATGTGTGGCGGACGCTTTTCTCGAAGTTCTTCCGTTTTCCCACGTTAGGCATCGACAACATTGTTTCTGATCTAGATACGAGCGGAATTGTCCACTTCGAAACCTGGATACTCAGCCAACTTCAAAGTAGTCGGCTGTTGTAGTTTGGGAATGCGCCTAGCAGAGTTTCAGCGTAAAGCCTTGGTTTTTCTGAACCGACGCATGCGACGTGCGAGGCGGCCTCGCACAAATCCGGACTACACGAGAGATAGTGAGTGGTTTCTATAACTGCGAGATGAAAGGTCTGCGCACCTCGCAGCCATAGAAACCACACACTATCTCTCGTGTAGTCCGGATTTATGCGAGGCGGACCTCGCACGTCGCATGCGTCGGTTCAGAAAAACAAGGCTTGACAGTTCTCTGATATGGATGTAGCGTTGGGATTCGCCCTTTCACTTCAGGATAATAACATTGTAATAATAAGTAGAAAGCTTTCATTACAGGTATACGCCTGGAAACAGGTGTCGCTTACTAAGCTCTGTAGCTCTGTTCCAAAAGTGACACGGGCAAGTAACAGCTCGTCAGTGCGTCAGCTTTTAGCAATAAAATCTCGCATATTATATACATCACATTACAAATGTAATTTATTATCTCACCTTATAATTAAGAGTCCTACGTTTGGTTACTTTGAGTACAAGTTAAGTGTACCGCGATCATACTAACTTCACACTGTGATCTCTCTCCGCACTCTCCGGTACTGTGTGTTTACATCTATTCGTGTCTTTAAGTCGGTAAACAACAGAAATAGTATTCATGTACAAAATTCTACTTATATTTAATAACCAGGGAAAGGATTTATATGTAAATACATATTTACTTATAAAGCTAATATAATTTATATTTTGCATTATCTTTATGTTTCACAATGTGTAGGGTTGAAAAATCCTACTTTTATTTTCCATATTTTTCCATATTTTAGAGTTTAGTACATATTTTCGTTAATTTCCATATATTTTCCATATTTCATATAAAACAGTCCATATTATATTAGGTTTAACAATAAAACAAAACAAAATTCCATTAACTTTTAAAAATACATTTCAACAATAGATATTTAAACACATGTTCAGTAATCCCTTTAACATCAGAGCTATTTGAAAATTAGCAGTCCTATCAACAATGGGAAAGTAAGTTACAAAACTGTATTAATTTAATTTAAAATTTTTAACAGACTTCAGTTGTGCAGCTCAACAGTTAAATGCCAGTCAGAGTACACATAGGTTCAGTTTTGTAAATCATACTATAAAGACGGTAAATATGCCAAAAGTACGTCATTCAGTCAATTTAAAATCAAAACTAACAAGTTACATTTCAGAATTTAAAGAAGATGGTTTATCAACTGACAATAAAATATTATTTTGTAATTTGTGTCAGTGTGCAGTATCATCTACACAAAAGTTCCTGGTGCAACAACACATTACAACTAGTAAACATCAGGCCAACAAACAACTAAATTCCAAGCAGAGACAATTGTTTTTAACACAACCAACAACATCGAATGTAAGATCTGAGTTTAACATCGACCTGTGCCGTTCTCTCATCTCTGCTGATATTCCTCTCTACAAACTAAAGAATAAGGTCTTCAGGGAATTCCTTGAAAAATATACTCAACATACAATCCCGGATGAGTCAACACTTAGGAAGACGTATGCTCCATCCATCTACGATGAGACAATACAGAAGATAAGAGATGAAATTAAAGATAGTTCAATTTGGGTTTCCATTGATGAGACTCCCGACAAAGAAGGTAGACTTGTTGGTAATGTAGTTATCGGTTTGTTAAGTGAACAATATTCTGAACGAATTCTTTTACATTGTGATGTTCTAGAAAAGTGCAATAACAAAACTATAGTTAAACTGTTCAACGAAGCTATGGGTATCCTGTGGCCAAAGGGTATTATGTACGATAATGTGTTATTCTTTATTAGCGATGCTGCCCCTTATATGGTCAAAGCTGGACAAGCATTATCTGTTGTATATCCTAAATTGACTCATTTTACTTGTGTGGCGCATGCATTTCATCGTGTGGCAGAAGTGGTCAGAGACAATTTCCCTAAAGTAGATTTGTTGATTTCATCAGTGAAAAAAGTATTTCTCAAAGCTCCCAGTAGAGTTAACGTGTTGAAAGAAATGTACCCTGAAATTCCATTGCCACCAAAGCCAATTTTAACTAGATGGGGTACATGGCTAGAAGCAGTTGAATATTATGCCGAACATATAGACTCTATTAACAATGTTCTCCTTGCATTGGACTCTGAAGATGCAGTCTCAATTGATACTGCGAAAACAGTTACCTGTGACATAAGTGTGAAGAATGACTTAGCTCACATTCAGCATACATTTTCATGCATCATAAAAACGCTCAAAAGTCTCCAAAATAGGCACCTTTCACTATCTGAAAGTTTTGAAATTATAAATAGTACTGTGGAACAACTGAATCGTGGTAGAGGTAAAGTTGCAGATGCAGTAAGAGCTAAGGTGGACACTGTACTTTCAAAAAACCCTGGATATGAAGAACTACAAAAGGTTGTTGCTGTGATGAGTGGTGAATCAACAGTGAAGATTAACTTGGACTTATCCCCAGCAGACATTGTGAAATTGAATTATGTACCAGTTACTTCTTGTGACGTCGAACGCTCTTTTAGTCAGTATAAATCTATCCTCAGAGACAATAGAAGAAGATTCACTTTTCAGCACTTGAAAGAAATGTTTGTAACCTATTGTTATGGTAACAGACAATAAAAATTGTGTTTTGTTGAAACTACATTGGAAGATAAGGTACGTCCATTATATTTTTTGTTTAGTTTGATTAAAATGTACCAATATTTAACGTACATAGTCATTTTTTTATAATTTTAAGTCCATATTTAATTCCATATTTTGGTAAAAATCCATATTTAATTCCATATTTTGGTAAAAATAACTACATATATATTTACATATTTCATATATTTTTAGTCCATATAAATCCGTTTCCTGTTAATAACAATAATAACGAAGTATTCATTTAAAGGCAGCTTAAACACTTTTAAAATAGCTTAAATAATAACCTTCTTAGAAATTCACTCTGATTATACTGACTTAAACGGTCACTGACTACATGGTACCTTCTTTCTTTAAACATGCATCCTGATAGCGCTGTATTTTCAAAATTGTCTCATAATAATCTCTTTCTACTATCTAACATTATATATTAACATTCTTATGTATATTAGTTTAATTGTGGTATACAGTTTGCATTTCATAGTTTAATTAATAGTTCATAGTATTTTACTGCATAATTCATAAGTAACTTTCATCGAAATCAAATTATTGTGTTCTTTGTAGCTTGTAAGTTCATTCATATGTATGTACACATTTTGCTGGTCAAGTGGAAGAGAAGGCCTTACGGCCAAACGCATTATTACTAGAGACAAAATGTTCATGCAAATGCAGGTTTTTGTAGAAATATGCTGTATTACTCAAACTTGGTGTCTAGCCACTTCAAGATTTCCTAATTCCAAATACGTATAATTTTTTGTGTATTTGTTTGCATATTCTGGCCTTTTTTTTCGACAAAGTCATGTAGTATGCATGTTTCGGGTTTATTATTGTCTATATTATAATTTTAAAAGTTTTAATTCATATTTTATTGCTATTTCCGAAATTATGAATTCTCACTATACAACGAGCCGCTAGTTTAGTAGCAATTAAATCACCTTTGAAAAGATGTTAGCAGCTGAAATTACTCCTGAGAAGTTGAATGAAGGTTTAGGTTGAAGATAAGCCTAATGAGAAGGTGGTGGCGATAGTGGAAATAAGATCGCAAAAAAAAATACACAATTAAATGAAGTGGTGTCTATTTGATTCCCGTCTATAGTTACAGTTTAAACAGTACATTTTCAGAAAAATGTATGATACATTTTATTACTTGGTTAATTTTATTAACAACACTGTATCAACTACGAAGTTATTTAGCGTCGATGGGATTGGTGATTGCGAGATGATATTTGCGAGATGAGGCCGAGGATTTGCCATAGATTATCTGACATTTGCCTTACGGTTGAGGAAAACCTCAGAAAGAACTCAACCAGGTAATCAGCCCAAGCGGGAATCGAACGCGCGCCCAGCGCAACTCCGGATCGGCAGGCAAGCGTCTTAGCCGATTAAGCTACGTCTGTGATCAAAATGTATGACATTGACAGTGATTGTGTGAAGTAAAGTTATGTTTCCATTTCGAGGTGCAAGAAGTGAACTTGCAACGCAGTGGTTTAAAGAGAAGAAGATATTAGAACAGATGGAAAAATAAACAGGGTGATTCGTTTGGGAAGACAAAATAAAAACATAATAAAATGAGAACTGTTGCTATTTATTGTTAAATAATTTGTACATGTATTCTAGAAGAATTAAAGTTTTGTCCAAATTAGACCTCAACGTGCCCACCATTGCGAACCCGACACAGTTCATATATTGAGGCCAATTCCTCCCATGTGTGGTCTAACATCACAAAGGTACCATTCTTAAACCTGAGATATGAATAACCCTGGGTCGCTGTACATACACATCATTCTTCACAAAACCCCAGAGAAAGAAATCGGATGGTGAGATTTACCACAAACACAACCATCATTATCATTATTGAGATCTGCCACAATCATAACCATCATCACCATTATTGAGATCTACCACAATCACAAGCATCATCACCATTACTGACATGTAACTTACCACAATCACTACCATCATCACCATTATTGAAATCTACCACAATCACAACCATCACCATCATCACCATTACTGAGATCTATCTCAATCACTACCACCATCACCATTATTGACGTCTACTGCAATCATGACCATTATCGCCATTACTGATATCTACTACCGTCACTATTATTGACATCTAATGTCGTCGTTACCATTATCACCATTATCGACCTCTACTATAATCACTACCATTATTAACACCTACCACCATCACCATTATTGAAATCTATCACCATTACTACGACTACTATTGTTGACATTTACCACCATAACCATTAGGCCTATAGACATCTAGCATCATACTGCTATGACTACCATTGTTAACATCTACCATTATCACCTTAAACTGACATTTATCACCATCACTACTATCATCAGCACTATTGACATTTACTATAGTCACTAACTTTACTATAACGTCACCAACATTGACTCATAATCATAGTTGTCAATATCATCAACATGGTTGTCGCTTTTTTCGACGCGCTGGCAGAATTGCAAAGTAGAGGGTCTATCACATCTGTTATGAAAACAGATCTTGAAATCGTCACTTTTATGAAGTTAGACTTGTGATAATGTATTTTTACTTCGCACACTTATAAATAGGATCCCTGGTTTCTAAGCTCGCTTGGTTGAACAATTTCAGTTTACAACTTCCTAGTTTCGAAAGTAAAAAATTCAACAGCCGTTAAATTCCTGTTATAAAATAAAATGGATTCTGTAGAAGTTTTCAAATAACAAGACCGTCTACACAAAGAAAGAAATAAGACACACGTCAATATAGATCCGATTATATTATAACAATTCAACAAGAAACAAGCTCTAGTCTTACAAATGGATACCAAAGACCAAAAGACAGAGAATTCAGCATCCTTGATAGTAAATTATCATTCTGGACTACTTCTTCTCGGGTTCTGTTCGCGAGGAAGCAGTAAAGCATATTTCTGGCAATGGCAGTCGTAAGCGGAAAACTTCTATTCTCCTGCATCTACTAAGTGCGTTGGGAGGGTCTCTTGAGATCATAACTTGTAATGAAAACTACGGAGTTATTTTATATTAGTTTTTTGAAGACTTTTACTTTTGAAAGGACAAAGAAGTCGTGACATCCTTGCTCTTTTATTTTTTCGTCTACGGCGCCAG
Source organism: Periplaneta americana (assembly GCF_040183065.1). Classification (NCBI taxonomy): domain Eukaryota; kingdom Metazoa; phylum Arthropoda; class Insecta; order Blattodea; family Blattidae; genus Periplaneta; species Periplaneta americana. Next base: position 64,761,977 of record NC_091132.1, on the reverse strand, counting down.
CTTGTAGTTGGTATGAATAAAATGGTAAAAGCAAATGATGTGTTTCCAGACCTTGTCAGTTTAATTTAGCTTCAGAGTAGTTTATGAAAACAGAAGCAGCACGCTTGATTCATGTCATGTTACTTCACTTGTATCATCCATCTGGTTGTGAAATTACGTCGGGCTAATTATATTGCATTCTAAATAAGTTATTTTACAACCTCAACATCAAACTTATTCTGAAGGATGTGTATAAACAAAGAGAGCTAAACTGGATGGTCTTTTGCCATTATCCAAGCAAAGGTCGACAGAAGTTTTAAACAAACTATTTTAAGAATAATACAGAAATTAATTTAACAACATTTCTGCTACTAAGCGATTGTCTATTATCCTACATGAAGGTGCAGAATTCAACGCCAACTGGAGAAATTTCCTGTAGTTACATATCTCGTGATACTCTTCATTATAATATAATTATCGCATTTACTCGCGCAATAGACGCGTGTTTTTTCAATATTTTTAATTTAAAATCCAGGGTGCGTATTGTACGCGAGGAAGAAATTTCAGAGGAAAAAATCAGAACTCCCTAATATCTCACGTGATTATCACAGCTGGTTTGGACATCAGACATTCAAATATATTGAAAATAATCGACTGTACAACTTCGAGAGCATGGATATATTGAAAATTTACGAGCAATAATGTAAAGTGCGTAACATACGGAATGAATAGGAGTGCAACTTAAAACTGAATACCTGCAAAATATAACATAGTGCAACTTAAAACTGAATACATACAAATAAAGTATAATTTGTGAAGGTAACAATATCACTATTCTTACCTTATTCACTATGAGTCTTACCAATAAAACTCTTACATACATGTTTAACTGTCTTATACACAATGAATAGCTCATTTATACATTAAGTCGTTTGTAAATTCCCTACTTACAATCACTACATACGTCGTGTGTAACAATACAACTGTTACACAGCTATGTCGTAGTTTCGTCATTACTTCATTACGTAAGGTAATAGAATAACTGAGGTCTCTATTGCATCCGATAGTGTGCGCTAGTGTGCCGCGCTAAGTATCGATAGTACAACTGGGCCTGATCGATTACCACGTTATATTTTGGTCAAAGAGTACAAGCTACAGCAATATTATTCTAATTATTCTGTGCTCTTTGGTTTGTTCTTCTGTGGTTACAAGGCAATTATCATCATAAAATGGCAATCGATACGAACAGCTGTTAGAGGGGCGGCCATTTTTTTCTCTGTATACAAAGTTAACAGGAGGTTTTTATGTATATGGCTATTGCAAAGCAATTCCCATGTATAGGTAGATTTCACGAGATAACGAATGACCTGTAACTATCTACGTGACTATAGTACATATCTGTAAAATGAAATCCGTCCTTGATATAAACACTGACGAAGTACTCAGGATGGAAAGGAAGAAAGAGTAATTTATTTTTTATATTTTCTCGAGTATACGAATAACAAGTACGTCAAAATTTATAGAAAAATAATACACGACAATGCCTCATATAATGTGTAATTTTCCTTGAAAGCGATTATTGACAAGTGGAAGTTTTGTTATTTTATTTTTTTACTCTATTTATTTAAACACAAACAAAATACAAAAAAAAAAAAAAAAATGGAAATAAAGTGAATGTACATTTTCGAGTGCATGGACATACGACTGCGCTCACAACATGCTAGTAGTGTGGTTTACATTATTTGTCAATCAGGTTTAGAAAGTACAATTATTTTAAATAAACACAAAAAACTTGTACATTTATATCCAACACAAGTTATCATTTACAATTCATTATGTTTTTGTCATGTAAGTCAGATCATATTAGGAATTAAATCAATGGCTCTTCCAAAACACACCATGGAATGTTTCATGTAAAACCATTTTATCTCGCGAAGGAAGCAAAAACGAGCAAAATTATATTTAAATTTTTTGTTTGAAATGAAACTAATAATATTACTTACGGTTCACCCTGTATACCTATATTAAGAGTGAGTTTTATGTTGACTGGACTATAGGCAGCTGTAAATCTTCAGTTGCGATATAATTTCATGTTCTCTTCAAGTATTGCTGACGCCAGCATTTCTGGCGCGTGTCTTTGAGTACAATGCACAGTCTGCGAGCATCTGTTGATAGTGTAGCGCTGAGAACGGTACCACCTCCTATACCCGTCACGTCAGCAATCTGGCAGTCAGTCTTACTGCCCAGACTGCGGCAAAAGTAAGATATTCGCACTTAACTTTCTCTACGCTAGCATTCCTGTGGTGTGTCCTCGGGTACAGTGTCCATTCAGTGAGTTTCTGTTGTCACTGCAACTGAGAATGGTACCTCCTCCTAAATACATGTCACAACAACAAACTGCCAATCACAATTGTAACCTTTATCGCTCATAGACTGCTACAAAGATAAGACACTCGCACTTAAGGTTCCCATTACTTATTTCACATGCCAAAAACGGTGGTGCTGCCTATAACTTCCTAAACATATTTCTTCACATTTTGACAGTCTATATTCCATTATAATGTTATTAAGTTATTATTTAAGAAGACAAAACTCCCTGACATAAAGACCTTCTCAAGTAACCATAGTTTTTTATAATAAAATAAAATTAGCATTTTGAATAATAAGGAATGTCCACAGGCTATAAAACAATTAAATGGAGAGAATGAAGAAAATATAACGAACGAAATCGGAGTGCTTGGAGAAAGACTTCTTCTCCGAAGTGTCTTTGTACTTTACAAATATCACATTATCTTTCGAAAATCAATAACGGATTCTATAATGAGAACTTAGCAACAGAAATAAGGCACTGATGCAAATCTGTCGCGTCTGAGTCAAATCACAGTTGACGATTCATTTGATTCTGTGTGGATGTTTTGTCCGCTGGACTGATGCATTCCCTCTGTTCCGGATTCCGCTTTGGGCCACGCCTAAGGTCACACTTCCGGCATAGCTACCCAATCAGTACTTTCATGTTCGGGGAGTAACGACCAATCGCCACAGTATAATCGTCGGTCGCTTGTCGATATCACTGTGAATGCAACAATTATACTTCATATATTCGGGAACACAAAGATTTCCTGCAAGAATTACATGTCCATTCTGACACAATATGAGGTCATTCCATGCGCATTTAGAGGTTACTATGGGTTTCAGAGTTGTACATTGACAGTCTTACTAATAAACCGTGTATAATTTTTATACGAGACTTATGCAGAGTTGAGACAGAAAACGTTACTAATAAACCGTGAATAAGCTATGGACGTATAAACAGGCTGTAACTATACAATGGGAATTGCTTTGCAGTAGTTATATACACGAAGCCCTTTGTTTAAGCGTTGTATATAGGGAAAAAATGGTCGCCCCTTTAACAGCTGTTCGTATCGACTGTCATTTTATGATGATGTTTACCTTGTAACCACAGAAGAACAAACCAAAGATCATAGAATTATTAGAATAATATTGCTGTAGCTTGTACTCTTTGACCAAAATGTAGTGTGGTAATCGATTAGAGCCAGTTGTACTATCGATATTTAACACGCCACACTAGAGCGCTCTACCGGATCCAGTAGAGAACCTCAGATATTCTATTAACTTTCGTAACGAAGTAATGACGAAACTATGACGTAGCTGTGTAACAGTTATACTGTTATACACGACGTATGTAGTGATTATTAGTAAGGAATTTACACACGACTTATAAACGAGCTACTCATTGTATAAGTTTAAGACAGTTAAACGTCTGTATATCGAGTTTTATTAGTAAGACCGTAAGTGTATTTCTATACGTATTTGTTAGTAATAAACTGAAGTTATTGCAGGATAAAGTGCAGATTTAACTTTTGGACTTTGTTATTTAAGTCCGTGTATTCTGACGTATTACTGTTTCACTCAGTTTCTTCGTGCAGTACAGTATAAGAAACATTTTATACTCCTCAATCCCTTCCTGGTATCGAGTAATCTTTGAGTTATGTTCGGAGAATTAAGGAAATAAACAGTTTTGGTACAGAGCCAGATAGTTAATTAATTGATACATAGATAAGTGAGAAGGTATGAAACAAATACCCATATACATGGATGGGCAACTCGTGCTCACGAAGTGCTAAAAACCTTGACAGAAAGAAAGATAGATGGAGCCAACTGCAGCAGTTACAAGTTACGCTACAGAATCAGTTCACTGCCATGGTGCGCCGTGACGGCTTATGCAGGTGGTCATGATATCTATGCCATGATTTGTATTTCAGAATGACGCATGGTAAAATAAGTTTTAAACAGACTGTACCTAAACACAGACTTTTCAAGCTTTGTAAATTATAATACGTTATTATTTAGAAGGCCTACTGATAACGAAGTGAAGACATCCTTTTCAAGATACAACTAATATAACTGCAGAGCTTATATATTATTAAACTATTTGTTATTATTATTTGAAACAATATAGAATTTGAGAGTTTATAAAGTATGAAAGAGTATCTCTCTGTTTTCAGAAAGGTAGGTCTATTAGCCTACATTCCTAAATAATCTCAAATTGAAGAAAGTAATATTACTGTTTTACATATCACGGAAAAAAAAAACTTACTCCTGAACTATTCCTTTACGTTTAGAGTGTTGAAACTTATCTGTAGCATTAAAATTTGGTTCAAGTTTGGAAGCGCAATGTGGAAGCAAATGAGGTTACTGAGCAGGAGACAAATAGCGTAGATTTGGAAATTATGATTTAGGCAGAATTTCGAATAGTTCGAATCCTGATTTCGCCGATACTCTGAGTAGCGTGCTGTTCTGTAGATGTATCAGTTCAATCTGTAAAATTTCAGGAGTTTCCATTGGCTGCAAACGAACCTTTATGTTCCTTCTTTATGTACTTTTTTCTCCACTCGTCACTAAAAAATGGAAACGATCTGATCAGATTATACTGTTTCACACTCATAACGAGCCGCCACTTGCTGCAGACGCGAGCGAAACGCAAGACCCGCGTATAGACACAGAGTTCATTCTACCTGACTTTGACAGCACGAGTTGCCCACCCACGCCCATATAGGTAGGTACGAGTAGGCAGTTAGGTCAGCAAGAAGGTAAGTATTTGGTAGGTCTACATATATTTTATGTGCAGAACTGCAGGCCAGACGAGCAGAAGCCAGCCGCCTGTGATTTCAGTCAATTCTCTACCAAATTTAAAATTCCTATAATGTAAATTGTAAAAAATTATAATAATGACCCCCTCTCCTTGACAAAATTCTGCGTACGCCACTACTCGTTGAGACAAGTTACCTGGTTGGGTTTTTTCCAAGGTTTTTAAGCAGAATTGCTAGGTAATTTTCGGCGTTGGACCTCGGACTCGCTTATTTACATAGCATTATCATAGCCCACGTTAAGTTCACGTTGCAACGTGTTGTTTATTTGTAAGAGCGCGAGCATTCGGAGACAAATATAATTCGTAGAACAGGACTGATAAAGCACATTGAGCCTCATATGCGGTGCTAGCCTTCGGGATCGTCCCCCGTATAAAGGAAAATATAAAACGTATTATTGTAATAAGTGGGGCACAGTTCAATGAGGTTTAGTATTTTGATTAGGCAGTCCGGTATGAAAGGGTGTGTGCTTCTGTGTGTGAACTCGTCCGTGGATATAAAGGCAGGGTCCTGCGAATGAATCCTGCATTCCCTACATACCATACCTTTTAAAAACCAGGAAAGTCGGACATTTCCACAGAAACATGTTCCAATGTCGTGTTGTATGGACAGACGTTCCGTAAGAAACTGGAAACCGAGTAAATGGAGAACCCTGAACTCCCATTCAGCGTCACTGCAATAAGAAAGTGCGAAGCATTCTCCTGACTGCACAATAATTTGTTGATAGCGCGATCCACTGAGCATTTCCTCACTTGCCTGCGACTTTTGTCATCAATGTACAAAGGAATCGCATTATCACGCCTCAGCACAAAACAAATGGCCAGTCAGTCATAAAGGGAACGCAGCAGTTTTGCATTTAAATGAATGAAAGTTACAGACTCGGTCAGGAAACAGTGCTAAGAGCTACTGACTGCTCAGAAATTAAAGAGCGACATGATTTTATAATTACATAGCGAATTCTTATCAGGAGACAGATTTCAGGTCATTACTTTGACTCTTAAGCCTTGAACTTTCTCTCTTTAGTGAAAATCTGAAGCAATTGTTAGGACCAGGATTTTTTATGAACATTTTTCAAAATGTTCGTGGAAAATAAATCAAATATCGTAGTGATGATTAAAAGTGTGACAGTAATTTCGTGAAAATTTCGTTGATTACTTTTTTTACCATTTAATATCATACACTAATACATATTCTTATTTTGCAATAGGACTGAACTTATACACGGCATTGTATTTGTAACATTCATGGTAAAATGAATCTGTTAATAATAATAATAATAATAATAATAATAATAATAATAATAATAATAATAATAATAATAATAATAATAATGTTTGTACCCTTTTAAATCAACCTTATTAAGAGCCCGGAATTTTAGGTGCTAAAAGTTAAGAATGAAATTGAAAGAAGATGAATAGAAGTGATGCCCGTGAGGAGACTTTTAAGCTTAGTTCACAAGAGCCCGATATGTAATAATAGACAACAGAGTCAGAAGGACTGAGCAATGGATCTTGTAAACCGTGCGCTAATTTGTAAGTGGGGCTAAGAGGATTAGAGACCTTTAACGATACCAAAGGGAAAATACTGAATGACATCTCAAAGAAGTGGGGGCATGGCTTTTATATTTATAAACTATAGCGAGGAACATTATTAACGTTTAACACCTAAAATTCCAGGCTCTACGAGTTATTATTACTTAAGTTTTATATAAAAATGTTCTTGTAGGCCATTTAAGAGAATAACAGAATTCACAAATAATTTGTCTATTAATTTAATAAGAAAAAAGAAAGGTCCTTTTTCGTTTTTATCACAGGAATTAAGATTTTTTGCATAAGCAGCCAATTTTCGCGAAAATTCGCAAATTCATTGTCATAAATGTCGTATTTCTGATAAAATATGTATATACTTCTTAGTGAATATCTCAGTTACATTTCACGTTTGTTGCTAATCAAAAAGCGGGCCCTGTCGGTAGTCTTTTTACTAGCGGTAGAGAAAATTTTTTACTCATTATATTGCAATGTCAGGACTTATTAAAACAATTCCGTTCTGTTGGAAAATGACACTTCACATTAGATATTTGCAATGAATGAGTGGCAGTCAGTGCACAGGAAAGAACAAATAGACAAACAGGCAAACGGACAAGCAAACAAACAAGCAGACAACCAAACAAACAGACAAACGAACAAGGGAGCGAAAGAGCAAACAAACAAACAAATTAATTAAAAGAATAGCCTACGTCATGAGCAGAAATAAAAATTAATAACCAATGTAACAAACAAAATAAAAGTATGTAGGCTAAGTAATAAGAAATAAAATACCAAGTGTAAACGATATTCTTAGCCAAACTGAATCGGATTGTACAGCACAACGTACCGAAGAAAAGATCTAATAATAGCTTGTAAAATTTAACCCAGAAATAGACTAATGATATTTGGAAGCCTTATGTTTTCATAAAAATGAATAAACTAGGTGTTGTTGAAGAATAGAAGTGTGAAGTGGACAGACAGAATAAGAAATGAAGCTGTGTTGGAATGAGTGAGTGGAGAAATAATGACGCTGAAACTGATAAGGAAGAGGGAAAGGAATTAGTTGGGTCACTGGCTGAGAAGAAACTACCTACTGAAGGATGCACTGAAAGAAATGGTGAACGGGAGAAGAGTTCGGGGCAGAAGAAGATATCAGATGATAGACGACATTAAGATATATGGATCATATGAGGAGACAAAGAGAAAGGCAGAAAATAGGAAAGATTGGAGACAGCTGTGTTTGCAGTGAAAGACCTGCCCTTGGGCAGAACAATGAATGAATGAATGAATGAATGGAAAACACGTAACAAAAGTCACGGATCATCGTCAGTATTAAACGGCTGCTATAAGTGTGAATAGAGGTTTAGCAGAGATGCGTCTACCATAAAGTAAAAAAGTTAATACATCCTACTTGAGTAGCCTATCTGTTGACAGGACATTTTACAGCAATAGGCCTACATAATGAGAGAGAGGCGAAAGAGAATAGCCAATTTCCAGTCAGGAAACAATTGCACGAACGAATATCATATGAGATGAAGCAGATTGTGTGTGTATGATTCTGTGAAGTGCGTCAGCAAATGAACTCTAGTGATGCTAATCTAATGATGGTTAAACAGAGCGAATGTATAATTATTGGAAAACTGCACCAATTGACAGGTGTGTATAGATTATATGCGAAGGATTTATGATAGTGTTCATTTGATGAGCATGCCGTTGTTCTCATTAGGCGGAATCTGATATTAAATACAGGTTACCTCATATGGTTTTAGATTGATATATTACGTACGCACATTCATATAAACTTTTTTGGCTTTTCATTATATGGGGTCTAAGTAGAACCTGTTGTGTTGTAAATATACCAAATTTAAAGATTTTATGGATATACAGATTTTCAGCATTGGTAATACTGAAAAAGTGGTTTTCGCTTTGCCGTCTGATTGTCTCTAGATTACGATTTTCTCCTAAACTATAGGACGAATTTTTGTTTTCAGTATAGTTAAAAGTCCATTAATATGGAGGATGTGAACACAGAATCTACTACTAAAATTAATAAAGATAAAGTCAATCCTATGACAGGTCAAATCGGCCCAGAGGGTGGCGAGGGGTTATGGCTCTCATCTTTACAGAAAATCGGCATTTAATGGCAGTAGGGATGTCAGTTCTACGTGACCGCCACCTTTACCCCCAAGAAAATGTCCCTGGTACTCATTTCTGTTGTGGCTGAGTAAACCCCAGGGCCATAGTGCGGTCGGAAGGATTAGATCAATAGAAAAATCCATAACCCCACCGGGAATCGAACCCGCGACCTTCCGGCTTGCAGCACTACGTTTTGAAGAAATACCACAAAATGGCCATATCAAGCAAAACCTGTTTTCAAGCGTACACTAGTTAGTAGTAGTGGTAGTGGTAGTGGTGGTTGTGGTGGTGGTGGTGGTAGTGGTAGAGGTAGTGTAAGTGGTAGTGGTATCATAGTGGTGGTAGTAGTCGCAATGGTAGCGGTAGCAGTAAAGGTAGCAGTAGGAGTAGCAGTAGCAGTAGCAGTATTTCATTTAGTGAACTCTCAACTTCAAAGGTTATTCAGCACGAAACGTGAACGAAACATTAAATTCTGCCTTGAACACTATGTCAGGGTAGGACTCTTTTACAAGCCGTAAATCTATGTCCCAGAGTGGAACAGTTTTCTGGGGAAACCAGACTTCAGGGGAGTTGAATCAACATAGATCATAATGAAAATAAATCTTAAAAAAACATCAATCGCTTGCATATACTTCCTGTTCGCTAAATTGGAATATACTGCCCCATTGATATATGAGAAAATGTATACCTACTTAGATATAACACGCGGAGCAAGTCCTCTGCAATCAACAAGAATCATGTTTAGGTAGAGCATAAAAGTCGAGTAATATTATCGACAGTGAAAAGCAATCATACGGAAATGGGTATTTAAGAGTTGTTAATTCATTATAAAAAGTGTATCTGATACAACGTTATACAATTTATTTAATTTTATTTCCTAGAAAGATCTACCTATAAAATAAATAATAAATAAATAAATGAATGAATGAATAAATGAATAAATAAATAACTAGTGGGTGGATGGATGGAATGATGGATGGATGGATGGATGGATAGATAGATAGATAGATAGATAGATAGATAGATAGATAGATAGATAGATAGATAGATAGATAGATAGATAGATAGATAGATAGATAGATAGATAGATAGATAGATAGATAGATAGATAGATAGATAGATAGATAGATAGATAGATAGATAGATAGATAGATAGATAGATAGATAGATAGATAGATAGATAGCTAGATAGATAGATAGATAGACAGACAGACAGACAGACAGACAGACAGACAGACAGATAGATAGATAGATAGATAGATAGATAGATAGATAGATAGATAGATAGATAGATAGATAGATAGATAGATAGATAGATAGATAGATAGATAGATAGATAGATAGATAGATAGATAGATAGATAGATAGATAGATAGATAGATAGATAGATAGATAGATAGATAGATATGTAGGTAGATAGATAGATAGATATATAGATAGGTATGTAGGTATGTAGGTAGATAGATAGATAGATAGATAGATAGATAGATAGATAGATAGATAGATAGATAGATAGATAGATAGATAGATAGATAGATAGATAGATAGATAGATAGATAGATAGATAGATAGATAGATAGATAGATAGATAGATAGATAGATAGATAGATAGATAGATAGATAGACTTGTAAAGAAATACATAAATAAGTAAATAAACAAACACACAAACAAATGAATAAATAAACGATTAAATGAACACACGATTAAATGAACAAATGAATGAATGAATAAATATTACTTTAAACTCTCCAGCAACATCTTAAAATCTGAGCCGTTTTGAAAGCGTTGATAATATTTACTTTGTCAGAAATACTCAGGTGTGAACGTGTTTGTGACATGATGCCTTACTGCTATGCGGAGGCTTGGGTTCTCGTCACAACAACAGACCACGTTGTACTGTTTTGCCGCTTTCTTTAGACTCAAACTCATTGTATTAATACTAAATAGGCGGAGTAGTGTAATTCTATTGCCTAGCCGACGTTGAAAAATAACACTGAATTAAAGTATAATTGAAGTAAGTAACTGGTTTTCTGCATTCACGGCGAGTAAGAAACCATTTAGCGTAAATTTAAATTTTATTGCAGAACGATAGATTGAACGCGCCTTATTTGTTACGTTGTTTCATACTGTTACATAATTTTCGAATGAGCCCTTTTAAAATGAACCCATTTCTACGGTTTTTATTTGATTAGTTCGGGATGAAAGCTACTGTCAACCTTGATTAGCCGTGGAACGTCGCACGCAGGTTACGTGATGTGGGTGGGAATGAGCTGCTGCCTTCAAAATGAGATTATTTGAGTGCTGATGTAGTATTTATAGTCCGTTCTGAAATAATAAAGAGGACGCCCTGACTTTGACACTTGCGTCCGGCTTAGCGAAAATCCGGATGCCGCAAAGCTGCGCTCTTGTTCGCCCAAGCTGGACGTCCCTCCTCGGACGTCTGCAGTCAGGTCAGAGGTGCAAGCATTGACGTACTTCGTGACCCGGCCATTAGCACAAGCGAAATACAAACCGCTCTGACGCAGCATTGTATTTTCTACTTCTATATTTAAACTTAAATCTAAGTTGTGTGGTTGCCTTTCGTAATTCGAATACGAATCGAACCTCAGCATTGTCAGTTGATGTGCTTTGAGAATGCGCTGACAAACAAACATTCTGGTGGGGGCAGACAAAAAAGTTATTTTTTTTTTCACAATGTTAATAATATCAAAAGAAGTGCTTATAGGCCTATAAATTTTGGCCGCTCGACCGCAATTACGATGCCGTCCAGAAAGTGATTTTCTCTGGGACCGTTTGCAGAAAAAAAGCAAATTTGCACGGAAAGATTTATTGAAACAGATACAGGAATTGTTGCGCTATTTTTCAGCATATCCTCCACTAGAATTGAGATATTTGTCATACAATGGGATTAATTTTTGTATCCTTGTGTCATAGAAGTCACCCGCCTGGGATCGGAACCAGCGTTTGACAACCGTCTCATCTCTCTGTCGATCCCAATTCCGGTGGGGAATATGTTGAAAAAGAGTTCAACAATTGCTGTGTCTGTTTCAACAAATTTTTCTAATGAAATTGTGTTTTCTTTCTGTTAATGGCCCCTGGCGAACTTACCGTATTGGCCCGAGTGTAAACCGCACCCGAGTATAAGCCGCACCCTTAATTTTAGGGGGAAAGGAGAAAAAAAAAGAAAAATTGAGTGCAGAATGAGAAAAAAAGGAAAATTGAGTGCAGTGAAATTTACCAGTCACATTATCCAGTTACAAAACTGTTTACACTTTTTAAACACTTTTTCTTCAATTACGGTATTACGTGGGTAAATCACCAAAAATACCGGTACAACTAATCACCGTCTTCTCCAATGTCACTGCTGACTTCACTACTATCGGTACCGGTATTTGTTTCATCACTGTCACTTTGTTCATCACTCTCCGCCCAAAGTACGTCGTCCTCACTGCCATCCAGAGCATTAGACACGCAGCATTTCTTGAAGCCTTTGATGATTGAATCTGGTGATATCGTGTGCCATGAAGAGAGAATCCACTCACACATAAGGCTGACAGATGGCTTCTTGATCTTCCCAGATGGAGTGAATGCATGACCCCCTTCTAGAAGCCAATCCGAAAACTGTTTTCGGAGTTGGTCTTTAAAAGGCTTGTTCACGACGACATCAAGCACCTGCAATTTTGATGTCATACCTCCAGGTATGACGACTAGGTCTGTCTTCAATGCAGTAATTTTCTTCTTTACTTCGAGTGTGAGGTGACCTTTAAAGGCATCCAATACTAACATAGCCCTCTTACAGAGCAGCACACCTGGTCTGCGATTCCAAACCGTAGCTAGCCAGTCCACCATTAGTTCGGTTGTCATCCATCCTTTCTCTTGGCAACGAATCACTAATCCCTTAGGTAAATTCTCCTTGGGCATAGTTTTACGCTTCAGAATAACGTACGGAGGCAGTTTTCCTCCATCTGCCGTAACCGCCAGCATCACAGTGATTCTTTGTTTTTCATTTCCAGTTGTTCTCAATGATATGCTTTTCGCCCCTTTATTGTCAACTGTCATATTGCTCGGCATGTCCCAAAATACGGGCGTCTCGTCGGCATTGCCGATCTGGTGTAATGGGTAAGAGTGGCGCTGACGCAATCCAATGACGTGCCTCTGGAAGTTGATATAAAATTACCGGTAGCAACATGCGCCACATTTCAAGTTTAAATTTATCGGCCGCGCAAATAAGCCGCACCCCAACTTTTCGAGTTTGAAATTTGAATAAAAAGTGCGGCTTATATTCGGACCAATACGGTATTTTTTTACGGCCCTCGTAATTGCGGTCGAGTGGACAACATTTGTATAAGCACTTCTTTTGACATTATTAACATAGTGGAAGAAAAAAATTAACCAACTTTTTTATCTGCCCCCATCAGAATGTTTGCAGAATGTTAGCCGAGAGGCAAGTACAGAAGAACAGGAGACGGTAAGGAAAAATCCATAGTGACACTTGTGACGGACAAGGTCGTAGTTGGGGTTTTCTCGTGGTTCTCCTGTTTCTCCCATATTAACTTTCAAACGACCGTGGAAATATTGCAAGGAAAATAAAGATAGATGTATACTTTAGTAGCGTAGTTAAAGAATGAACTAGTCTCAACGTAATATACTGGACAAGAACTTTATATTTAAAAGATGTAATGCAACATCGGAATTCATTTCAACCCTGTAATTCTTATGCAATCTGACAACAATTCAAATTTACATCCTTCATTCATACATCAGAAATTGAAAGGTCGAACATCAAAATTTAAACAACAATATGACTATTCAATTTCAACAATAACTTTAAAATCAAGTTCCATAAATATCTGGGAAAGAAATATTCAACATCATAATAAATCAGCAGTTATAGTCCCGTCGCTCTAATTTCCGGCAGCCAATCACGTTGAAGATCGGCTACATTTAAACGTGTGCTTCTTGTAATTCGCTGATGAAGAAGTCATGCATTTCCTAAGGCTCGATAAATACCTAATATAATCGTCCGTCATTTTGGCTCTTTCGTCGGCGCTCGCAGAAAGCACACGAGGACGTTATTTGCCGCTCAATTATTTGCTGAATTACAGTGCGTTTGATTTATTATCATAGGAGCTACGGCATGATAATATTTAACGGTTTGGCAAATAGATCCCTCGTCTGGTAGCTCGGCAATGAAAGAACAAAAATGGCGAACGATACTACCTACCTAGACTTTATAGAGTCTTCACTTCCTAAGACGTAAGCAAAGAGGAGGAGTCACGCCGAGAATAACAGCGTCGCGACTATAGATCTACATTCAGGTTCCCACAGTACTGCTTAAGATTTAGGATTCTTAATAAACTCTCCATACACATTAACAAGCAACTTCAAAAAATCATTTACAACAAAGTGGTTTTCTATAAAGTCAATTAGGCTGATCAATCTGTTATATGTGCTCAGAGTCGATACTGCACACAATACCAACAACCGTCTTATCATCGATGCGTTTTTCTGAACAGCAGTGCGTGCAGCTACTTACTGCCGACACTGGTCCCCTACGCGAGCATGGAAAGATAAAATGTTTGCACTGTACAAAGAAAGCGACTATTCGGAGTTCAACGAACACACCTAAGTAAACAAGTAAGAAATTCATTATTTTCCCAAAATGAGAGATAGCTCTATCTCACTCTCTCTGCCAATCTCTCTTTCTCTTTCTACATTCAGAATCGAAAATCTGTCTAATTCTTAAATGTTATTATTATTTATAAGAATAGAAGAAGGATAATGCTTTCATGGATTAATCTTGAGCGTTGGATATACAACTAAAGTATTTTAAGAAATACATATGGAATTTAATTAATATTAATATTAATATTTAATTAATATTAATATTAATATTTAATTAATATTAATTAATGTGTACCTGCTTCAGCACGGAAAGAAAGTTCACAAGAAGAAAACTTCCACGAAGAAAGGAGAGAGGAGTCCGATCTTTAATGAAGCCATGATCTTCAGTGTGCCGGCTCACACATTACAGCAGTCAACGCAAACCACGTAACGAAGATTCAATTAAGTATTGGAGCGGCGTCAGGAGGAGGCAAGCTGCACGAGAGCTGAGAGTTCGACTCCGGAGCTAGAGACCTGAGTCCGGAGCCTCATACGCTACAGAAACTCGTTGAGGCTGCTGGTGGTTCACTTCTTGCATCCGGAGCTACAGGAAACATGCTCGATCTCGCCAACAAGACACTTTGGACTGGATACGTTTTTCAGTATATTACTGAACATGAATTAGACTCGGAGGAAGATTTGAAAGCAATCAGCTGTTGACAGATTTAAACTTCTGTTCGGCTTTTACTTGGAGGGATTAAGGAAATCAAGGACCTCGGAGCCCTAACTTCAGACTTCCCAAAGCAGAATCTTTATATCGCATTATACTGGAGACCCACGACCATCAATACGTAATAATGTCTCTATATTGCAGAAACAAATACCGAGAAAGCATTGCTTACAATCGCCCAGACCATGGACCACATCCAGGAATTCAGGTGTAACTCGTAGGTTATGTTGAAGGGCAACAAAATACGAGAGAAATAATTTTCCATTCGCTCAATAAACTCCAAGAATTTTGCATGAATCGAAGTTCATGTGCTAAAACACAAACAAAATTGCCAATCTTCTTCAAAATTTTTGAATGTCCTGTATTTTGAAATGTTGTACAAAATGTTGAGTAATTTCGTTCTTACTGTGTTGCATTGATATTTCTATACAAAAGGTTCCGAGTACAATTCTCATCGGGACTCCATAAATTTAGTTGGTTGGTTTGGATTGTTTCTATCGAAATCCTATCAATCAAGCAAGAAAACAATTTAAACTTGTCTAATTCGAAATCTTAGACAATTTGATTTTTTAATGGGTGCTTCGAATTAACCAAATTTCACTGTAATAATAATAATAATAATAATAATAATAATAATAATAATAATAATAATAATAATAGGGCCTAATAATCAAACTTGTCTGAACTCTTTTTTTTTTCTATTGACGTTAGAAAATATTGAATTCAAAAGATTTTCCTTGCTTTTATTTATGATTAAGTTTCTATGCTTAAATTGACGAAATAATGTCTTCAAACCATGTGTCTGGACTATAATATTTATTTTAAATTTCTGGATGTATAAGAATTTGAGGAATGGAAGTACTGTAATGTTTCTTTTGTAACAACGTGTACTCATGTGTTAGAAGTCTGCAGGTGATCAGGCCGCCATTTGGAGAAACATGAATAACATACTGCAGAACAATGCATAAAAAAGAAAAGTGATCCCGGTATAATGTGTTAACTTAAAGACGAGAGATTAAGTAAAATAATTAGAATTTACATTTCATATGACATCTTCAGGAAGGTAAGCTTCAGATAAAAAAGTTTCTGTTAGCATTGTTACGTAGTGTTATTGATGTATAGGTACAGCTGTCAAAAGAAAAAGTGGCCGCTCTCCTGAAACAAAGTTCCCTTCGGGTATCTTCGCTACAATTCGGAGACAGGCGATGTTACATGTTGTTGGACCACGTTGCCTGATATCTACAGTTATAATTGAAGTATTCTGTGTGTTATTCGATAGCGTAATGGTAGCGTTCAGGCCTCTTAATCATGAGATCCTGCGTTCGACTACAACCTCGTGCTTTTTATATTCTTTTTTGTTCTGTTTTTGAGAGAGACAAACTATACATAATGGCTCCTTTCTCTTTTACGATTATTTTAGTAATTAACATCAGGTTCATTAATATACTGTATTATACCATGACTTTATCATTATGATATTGTAGCTGCAAATGGAAAGAAAAAATATTTTATTCTCAATAAAAATATCTTTCGTGGCATAAACAAAACAAATTTACTGGCGTCGGCCTTAAAACATTCAAACAATTAAGTGTTCAAAAAACAAAACAAAAAGCCACAATTCAATATTTAGTCTATCTTCCTCTTATCTCGATCATCTTGCAGTCGAGTGGGCATGGAATTGACTAGTCTTTGCAAATAGCGACTGTTCTTAGACACGATATTCCAGGCATTCTGAACATACATACATAAGTGTTCTGTCCATGGGCAGGTCTTTCATTGCAAACCCAGCAATCTCCAATCTTCCCTATTTTCTGCCTTCCTCTTAGTCTCCGCATATGATCCACATACCCTAATGTCGTCTATTATTCTTTTCAACCAGAGACCCAACCAATTCCTTTTTCTCTTTCTAATCAGTTTCAGCATCATTCTTTCTTCAATCACTTTTTCAAACACAATTTCATTTCTTATTCTGTCTGTCCACTTCACACGCACCGTTCTTCTCCACATCCACATTTCAAATGCTTCAATTCGTTTCTCTTCAGTTCGTCGTAATGTCCATGTTCCTTCCCCATACAATGCCACACTCCACACAAAGCACTTCACTAGTCTCTTCCTTAGTTCTTTTTCCAGAGGTCCGCAGAAGATCCTTCTTCTTCTATTAAAAGCTTCCTTTGTTCATGTTTGCAGTTTTTCTTGGGAAGGATATGTCTAAATGCGGTAACATCCCGTTGCTTTCCGCACACCACTATCTCTTTCGCATCTTATTAAATTCCAGGGGGCCCAAGTGTGGAGATGAGGAGAATGGATTTGACTAATTGGGCCCTCCGGACTTCACCGAAATTCACGGCAAGGGTTAAATATTAATTCTATCAGGATGTTTGACCCGATCAGAGACCGGGAAATCTCAATTAGCCTTTGCCCCCCGCATCCTGGACTAACTTCTACGAATCATCAGAAAATCTTAGAGTGTGATTGGGGCAATTTTTCCGAAAATGTTTCCACACTTTTGCCCTCGTAGCTCAGCGGACGAACGTCGGAATTTAGATGTCAACATCTCAGGTTCAATTCCTCGTTACTCCTTTTCATTTTATTGTGGTTCAAGATAGTATAATGTAATAATACAAAAAGAAAAACTAATACCAGTATTATGCAACTGGATTTTTCCAAACCTACTATTAAATTTATGTTATTTATATCGCTAAAGAACGATTACAATATAAATAACTTGAATATTATTTATACAGTATCACTAAAGAACGATAACAGAATATAAATGATAAATATCGGTTTGTTTAATTAATATAAGATATTATATAATACGTATTTAATTATCTAAATAAAATAACCTATTTTACAAAGAAAGATGGTTATTTCTGTTATAATAATTACTTACATAAAATACAGATTATTTATATTGCGAAGGAAAAATAACAATAGAAATAACTTGAATATTATTTTATAATGCTAATGAAGGAAAACAGAATATAAATTATAACTTGAATATTATTTATATCGCTAAAGAACGATAACAATATAAAAAACGTGAATATTATTCATATCGGAATTTCACAGAATTATTACAGATGTATTTAAGAAATTGTAGAAGAATAGTAATTAGTAACAGTGTCCTATTTATTCTTCTTGGAGCCAAATTTATAACTTTTAAAAGTGTGGTTACTATGTTGAAGTGTATGTGTTGCAACGGATGCTTGATTTGTTATGTATGTGAGTCAGTTATGGGATGCTTGATGTCGTCGCAATGTCGTAATTATAGTTTGATTGTGTTTGTGTGACTATTGTGCATTAATTTATGGTGTATGGTACGGAAAACTGCATATTTGTGTTATAGAAGTGTTACGTATGTGTGTTGTTAATGTTTTTGTATGTTTCAAATTGATAACTGATATTTGTTTTGCAATCGCAATGCCTAATTTACGGATTGTTTACGTTTTGTTTACATCGCGTAAGCTAATTTAATTTTCTTTTCCATTTCTCTTTATGCTTATCTTTTTAGTGTATAAAACTATAGCCCTAACATACATATGTAAAATAGGGCTAACCCCCATTGGAGATACAATAATAATAATTATTATTCATATCGTTATAAAACGATAACAGAATACAAATGATGACTTCAATTTTATTCATATCTCTAAAGAACGATAACAAAATATAAATAACGTGATATCCATAAAGAACGATAACTGGATATAAATGATAATTTGAATATCATTTACATCGCTAAAGAACGATTAAAAAATAAAATGAAAACTTGAAGAAAGCCCGAACCCACAATCTTTGAATCATTAAACAAGCACTCTACCGCTGGTCTACGAGGCGCAGATATGGAACACTTTGATAGTTCCGGAACTGCTTGTACAAGCACATTGCATCGTGTAACATCGCCGCGACCCGAAGTGGACTTTGAAAATATTCGCTGTTCACGAGTGCGGCCACTTTTTTTTTTTGACAACTGTACATGTGTTTGTGTATGAGAGAGAAAAATAGGGAGATTATTTTAAGTTATGCCCTATTATAAATTGTAGTAGACCTACAGTTCAGACCTTATACAATTCGGTCTGAAACATCGCAGATGTGGATGTAACACTGTAAGAAATATGCTCTCCGAAAATACCTTTATTAAATGATCATATTCCGATATACTGTACCACGGTCAAGCTATAACGAGGGGAGAAGGTAAATAATGTCCCCCATAAGCTTGTTTATCAGGATTCCATTGTTTTGCCCCCCCCCCCCAAGAAACTGTTCTCTCTCCGCCTATGATTATAATAACAACAACAATAATAATAATATTAATAATATTAATAATAATAATAATAATAATAATAATAATAATAATAATAATAATAATAATAATAATAATGCGTTGGTTCGAGTCCTCATGGGGGAAGAAATTTTCTCATGAAATTTCGGCCAGTGTATGGGACCGGTGCCCACCCAGCATCGTGATGCACTTGGGGAGCTACGATAGGTAGCGAAATCCGGTTGCGAATGCCAGCTATAACGGCTGGGGGGATCATCGTGCTAACCACACGATACCTCCATTCTGGTTGGATGATCGTCCATCTCTGCTTCGACATGTGGGCGTGAGGCCAGCAGCCGGCTGGTCGGTCTAGGCCCTTCACGGGCTGTAGCGCCAAGGATTATTATTAGGGTACTTCCGTCATTGACTTCTAGCAGAATGTGGTGCCCACAAGTGGCGAGGTAACACGTTAAAGTACAGAGTGTCCAACATGCCCGACTGTCCAACAGACCCTAATTTACCCTATTAATAATAATAATAATAATAATAATAATAATCATAATAATAATGATAAAGTTTAATGATAATATAAAACATAATATGTATAGTATGGTATAGCCTATACATTAATGTAGGCCTATACAGTACGACATTTATACGTATTCACAAATTCGTCTCTAAGAAAATGCAATGGGCTTGTCATTCCCGACTAGGATAAACAGCGCGCGACCAGCTGGAAGAAGAACTCCCTTATCCCACTCTTCAAATCTGATTCTGCTGTAAATGCTCGAGGATTGTAGATTGCGACACATTAATAATTATTTCGATATCAATGAAGACACAGGCGATAAAACACGTAACGAATGAATGGCCAAACACGACATTGATAAAAGACAGTTGATTCTTGTATCAAACAAAATAAAATGAACACCGTAATTCACAGCGCAACAATGTCGAGTTACATAGAAAAATAACAGAAGGCTGACAGAGTAAAACATGGCAATCAGCAACAGACATAAATTACTGGAGACAATGAGCGAATCAGCAGTGATTGAGTGACAATTGGGAATCGATCTAACGATCTATAAAACACAACAGCTATATGTATTTTATGAGCATGGCAAGCTCTAATTGAACCAACAACTTACAGGCCATGTGACGTAATAATATTGGAAAGGATAAAGGTTATGTGAACCACAACGAGAAGGTTTGTGATGTTAGGGACTTCCGCTGCTATGACTCAGTAGATGGCGCGTAAGCTTCCCAACCAAGCGCTCCGTGGTTCGATTTTCGGCGTGGGCGGACATTTATCTCTATTCCTAGGATATTGTTTCTCGACTTGTACTTGTTCTACAACGTCTCTTAAGTGGTTCTGTGTCGTGCTCACAACACATTAAGGAGAGTCCACAATGTGATAGAGGCTAGTGTTGACGCAAAGGAGCCCGAAACATCTAGATCAGGGTTTAAGCTAGAAAATAAATAATTGTAGCCAAAAAGCACAAATTAAAAATTATATTTGTGCAAATTGCGAAAATCTTGTGCAATATTACAAATAGTTCTACTGAAAGATAAAATTAATAAAGTATGCAGAAACAAAAAGTTATGTAATTTGTTTCTTGGAGTTTTATTACTTTCAATCCATCTTACCACACTCTAGATAATATACTTGTGTAAGTAAATCATTACACATAGGTACAGTATGTTTCGAATCAATTACTGCTGAATTTACATCACATTAAAATACGTTATTTTATGGGCACTCTAAACATTAAAATTTTTTACGATTTATTATTTATTGTTAGCAGAGTGCTAATTCTTTTTACAAAAGGTGGTTTCTAATTCCAGTTTTTACAAGATTCATGCAGCTAAACTCTCGCTTACAATTTACAGTATGTGATGGAATTTTATGAATCAATTAGAAGAAATTGTTCACTAAACTTACATGAATTGCACCAATGATTTGAAATCCATTCCTGAACATTTATTACTCAATACCTTTTTGAACATTGCCCATGCCATTAACATTTCGTTTAAATTCAGATTAGTTTAAACACATCTCTGATTTCATTTTCTCCATTACAATCTTTGTTTCTGAAGTCCATTGTGTTTGTTGCATTTTTGCTCATTTACATTAAAGTTTGTTGGATTTTTAGAAGTCGAGTAGTAAAATGCGACAAATGCGACTGTGGCTTAAACCCTGATCTAGATAATAATACAGCGCCTCAGAAAGATGATGATAAACAAAGAATGATGCATAATTTTTAAGTTTAGGATATTTCTGTATATTGATGTGTTAGAGAGAAACAGCCATGTCATTATGCCATAAGCCTGACAACATATTATACAGGTTGAACCATAAATAATAATGCCATTAATCTCATAAGGTTATTCTTTGAGATATTACAAATAAAAAAGTTTCATTCAATTTTGCTCGTTCTTCCTTTAAATGTGCAGAAATTTGATCCGAACAGATATAACATTTCGTTCCGAAAATAAATTTTAAATTTTGGAGAGCTTAAGGCACGGGTTTGAAGAACATCTTCAAACAAAATCTGAATTGGATTGAAATGTTAAAATCATCTGTAAAGAACCACAGGTTAAACGAAAGGCCATGAAGTTC
Organism: Periplaneta americana; assembly: GCF_040183065.1. NCBI lineage: Eukaryota > Metazoa > Arthropoda > Insecta > Blattodea > Blattidae > Periplaneta > Periplaneta americana. Next base: position 64,739,949 of record NC_091132.1, on the reverse strand, counting down.
CAGAATCAACGATAATGTCAGCTGTATCCTACAGAATGTATCTAAATTGGTGTCAAATATTTCGGGGATGTGTTCCTAACATCAAAGCATTAAAAAAGTTAATATAATCATGGGTCTGAAAATCATTCGTTAGGGAGTTATTTATAATATAAACATGGGTCTGAAAATCATTCGTTAGGGAGTAATTAATAATATAAACATAGGTCTGAAAATCATTGGTTAGGGAGTTATTAATAATATAAACATGGGTCTGAAAATCATTCGTTAGGGAATTATTAATAATATAAACACGGGTCTGAAAATCATTCGTTAGGGAGTTATTAATAATATAAACATGGGTCTGAAAATCATTCGTTAGAGAGTTATTAATAATATAAACATAGGTCTGAAAATCATTCGTTAAGGAGTTATTAATAATACAAACATGGGTCTGAAAATCATTCGTTAGAGAGTTATTAAAAGATTTATCCCTTCATTGACCGCTGATTTTTTATTGTTTCATGTAGAGCAAATAAATCAGAAGAAAATGTATTCTGTGAGTAAACAGAACGAAATGAGTTGCATCATTTAATTGATGATGTGCCTCTGGACGTCATCCAACGAATGTGATTTTTACACGACGGTGCTCCAGCTGATTTCAGTCTGATAGTTCGTAATTTTTTAATGATCACTTTTCGCAAAGATGGATTGGTCGAAGGCTATTCATTGAATGGCCTGCTCGATCGCCTCATTTGAATCCAATGGATTTCTTCGTCTGGGGACATTTAAATTTCCTGGTTTACGCGATTTCTGTACCTGATGTTGACATTCTGAGAGAGCGGATCCAAACTGGATTTGACCAAATACGAAACACTCCAGCAATTTTCAATAGAGTACGCCAGAGCATGTAACGCAGGCTACATTGAAGCAGGAGGAAACCACTTCGAGAAATTTTTGTAACATTAATTCTGTTTTGTAACTGTTAAATAAATTATTTTCAGACCCATGTTCGTATGAACTTTTTGTAATGTTTTGATGTTAGGAACACGTCCCCGAAATATTTGACACCAATTTAGCTGCACCGTGTATAATCCCACAAGTAAAGCATTGTATGTGCAGGGTACAAGTAATTAAACGTTTTCAAGCTAATTTGCAGTTGTTTTGTGATCGTGTTCTGGAATTTGAACAACAGGTGTTGCAGCATCTCCACATGAGTTCTAGAGTAACTGCTAAAGGAACTCTTTCCAGATGGAATTGTGTCAAGAAAATCAGACATTTCCTACTCATCCCGTAGTCCAGATCTCACTTTATGTGACGTATCTGTGGGGCATGTTGAAAGACAAGAACACCCATAAATCTGCAACAGCATTGAGTCTGTTATCGGGGCTATAACATCGGACTAGTGTTCCTCCATAGTCAATGCAATGTTCACACGCATAGAATACGTTATTTGTAATGAAGGGAGAAACGTGGAACATGTTACTTTTCAATATAGGCCGCGCCACCGTTTTTGGCATGTGAAATAAATAATGGGAACCTTAAGTGCGAATGTCTTATCTTTGTAGCAATCTATGTGCGATAAAGCTGACAATTGTGATTGGCAGATTGTTGATGTGACGTGTATTTAGGAGGAGGTACCGTTCTCAGCTGCAGTGACAACATAAACTCACTGACTGGACACTGTACTCAAGGACACATCGTAGGAAAGTTAAGTGGGAGTATCTTACTTTTGCCGCAGTCTGGGCAGCAAGACTGACAACTGTGGTTGGCAGATTGCTGACGTGACGTGTATAGGAGGTGGTACCATTCTCAGCTACACTATCAACAGATGCTCGCAGACACGCGCCAGAGACGTTGGCGTCAGCAATTATTGGCTAATCAGTCTCTGAAACAGATTCTTTCGTTCGAGCTACCTTTTAGCCGCACTCCATACAAACACTTAAATATTAACAAAATTATTGGCCTGGATAGCGTAGTCGGTATAGCGCTGACCTTTTATGCTCGAGGTTGCTAGTTCGATCCCGACCCAAGTCGAAGGCATTTAAGTGTGTTTAAATGTAACAGGCTCATGTCAGTAGATTTACTGGCATGTAAAAGAACTCCTGCGGGACAAAATTCCGGCACCGACAACGCTGATATAACCTCTGAAGTTACGATAGTCGTTAAATAAACCATATTTAATTTTTAACAAAATGAAATGATTCTACAAAATCACTATCAGAAATTATATATGATGTTCAGTCCGAAATCCAACGATCTGGATGATTTTCTCATTAGCTGCATGCAGATCACCCATTATGCATGTTTTACCGAGTTTGCTGCAAACCAACATGTGTTATGGAACTTTTAGGCAGCCACATTGACAAAGTCCATCTTCAGTCATACAACCTCCTCTTCTTCAGATTCTGCTTAAGTCTTGATATACTGTATACAGCTTAGCCCATTTACAATTTTCCATGCTACATATACGCGAGGTAGTATCCAGTGGCAGATACCTCTGTGATATTCTTACATTACCCTTCAAGTCTCTAGTCTCTCCTCAGCGTTACTCATCGTATAGCTGGCGATGATAAAATTCGTTCTGTAGTTGGTAGAAAGCTCGTTCTTTATTTTAACAGTTGAGATTGCGGTTCATCGCCAAACAGAGGATGTCTGTTCTCTGTTTCTTCTTGTTAATTTATGTTATAATTCGGCTTCTAATATTAGGTAGAACCATATCATGATGTCATAAATTTAATTAATAGTTGGTCGCAGGCAGTTTGTCACCATGGTCTCCGTCTCGTTCAATGCTACATTAACGGGACTAGTCATGCAGAGATTATTTGGAGAAAAACCAAACAACTTCATAAACCGCATTATACGCATTAGACTTTCTTTAACCCCATATTTTTGGCATTGTTACCTTGCACATAGCCACAGCTACTTGTTCTACAATGAGTTATTATTATTATTATTATTATTATTATTATTATTATTATTATTATTATTATTATTATTATTATTATTATTATAAAACGAAACGTATAGAAAAATAGGTTTGAAAACTGATGACATGTCCCCTTTTTGATCTAAAGAAACAGAATTTGATAAAAATAGTATAGTACATTATGCAACGAGCCTATAATGATAGTAATTAAGAATCGAGTATGGATATTTATGAAACGAGCGCAAGCGAGTTTCATAATTTTCATACGAGCTTCTTAATTACCATTATAGGCGAGTTTCATACGACTTTTTATGCTCGACCATATTTCTAACTTGAAATTACCGGTATTCAGATGTATACATTTTATTTGTAACTGACAAGATCGGAAGTGACCTTGTTCTAGGTCGTGAATTGTGAGATGTGCGCAGACGCGAAAGTATTGATTTTTTCCGAGGAACAATAATGTCATTGACCTTGACATAGTCCCGTTAAACTTGATAATATTATAATATTATAACCTTGATTATTGAATTCGACATTGAAAAACGAGATGTCAAACTGAATTTATTTGAATATTATTTACAATTAACGCTAATTATTATAGTAACAGAACATAACCTTCTGCGACAGTATTGGATTTCCAGCCTCCGTGACTTTTCGCTAATTCTCTTTCAATTGCATATCCGAGAATAATCGATACTTGCGGTTTTATGACCTCTCATTGGCTGAACAGTTGTAACCTGAGTCGTCATTGGCTGAAAGACCTGACCTTTAATGAGTAGGTGTACTTTAATGAGGTCCATTATAGGTCTGCTACCAGGTGTATAATTACTACATTTCGGCATGGTCGAGCATAAAATAAATTAATAATTATAGTCATTTCTTGGTATTCTATTATATTACTAAACGTTAAAGCACAAAATTATATTTATAAATAAGTTGACACCTCTACTAATAGCCTACACTATTCAACTGAGTCTTCTTCATTGTCCTACAGCTCACTTCCAGAATCTTGGGATTCTGGGTCATTTTGCTTAACACTGAATTTCGAAGCACGTGAAACACTTTGTTAGAAAAGTGAATTATTAGTCATTTGACGAGTTCCATTTTTTAAATTAACGCTAAAATTCTACAATGCTCCATGAAAGTGCCAACTTCAGTTTTCATATTAAATCAGTGGTCCCGAACTCAGAGCACTGTGTCGTCATCAATTCTTGCCCGCCCGCCCGCCCTCCCGTCAAGGAAAAGTCATACCAGGCCAGGGAAGGCGTTCAGCGGCGGAATCACACTACGAATTTACTATATAGGTCTAGGACTGTTTTCTAATGCAGAAAGAAACTGTATAAATAGAAATAAATAAATAAATAAATAAAGTATTTTAAGCAATTTGACAAACACTGTATTTGCACAAAGTAAGCAATTAATAAATTTTAATTATTTTCAGAAATGTAATACACCTTTCATGTTTTTAATTAGTTATTTTACGACGCTTTATCAGCTGCTATGTTTATCTATCATCTGTGTGAGATGAAGGACGTCCCCTGTATAGTGTGGTAACTTTTCGCTGCCTCTCTCTGTATTATTACTGCAACAACTTAAATTTGACATTAGTTAAAAAAAAATTGGGGTCAAAATTAAAAAAAAAATACCAGGGTAGAGTAGTTTACTAAAATCGATATATTACAGCCATTTTTTTAAGATAAATTCAAAATTGATATGACATTGTACTCCTAAAAGCACGTTTTTGAAATGCCTGGAGCACAATTTTTATATAGGCTTTCGAAATTTTAAGATAAATAATTATATTTTAAGAATAACATTTTTCAGTACTTTTATAGAAATATGAAGGCATATATTTTTCAAATGCAACAAAATAACAAATTTATATTCCAGAGAAAATTGTTAATAGCCTAAAGAATATGTTTACTAAGTCGATGGCCCAGAACCAGACTGTTCCAAGTCCATTTTACTATTTTTTTTTCAGGGGAGCTATTTTAAGCTCCTGACATTCAAAGCTTCAAGAAAAAACTTGGAATAGCTTCAGAGCAACCTAATGGAGAGGAATATTTACATATTTGTTAGATTCATATAGGCTATGCAGACAAGAACTGAAACACAATGAAACACAGATTTCTATCTTATAAAATGTTGGACTTAGAACAGTCTTGTTCTCAGTCATCGAAGTATCATGCACGTAACATTAATAGTTCCGAAGCTATATAATTTTTGTATGAGATAAAGCAAAAAAATTAAAGTTACTGAAAATTACAATACAAGTTTGGTTATTATTTAAAAACTTGGTGCACCAGGGTTTTAAAATTGGCGTTAAAGCAGTTAATAAGACCATAACTGCGTATTAAACTTCACATATTTTTCACGTATCAGAGTTTATTTTAAAGCTTTTTTTTTTTTTTTTAATTTACTGGGTATCCACTATATTTAACCATTACTTCCCCTTGGAAATCCTGTGCACCAGAGCTTTAAAAATGGTGTCCCGGTAGCTAACAAGGCCATAATATATGCACATTATTAAATTTTATGTAATATATTTTTTACATAACAGAGTTTATTTTAAAGCAAACAAAAAAGCTTTTCTTTTAATTCATTGGTTTTCCACTATATTAAAACCAACCTGTCCCCTTAAATGACAATAGCTCTGTGAAAGAAAAAAAAACATTTTTGTTGACATTACATGATATACAAATTAAACGAAACATGTCAGAATTCAAGCATTACTTTTGCTAGTCGGAAAATAAATAATTGTAAAATACTTGAGGGTGATTTCAACTGAATCTAAAATATATAAGTAAACTATCAGTTATAGAGTAGAGTAGCATAAATCGCACCGGTTCCTAAATGGCACCACTGCTAGTTTAAAACAAGTTACTGTAGTAATGTAGCATCTAGTGGTAGCATCTACCATATGAACTTCCACCATGTCACTTGATTTCTGCAACTTCTTTGTGCTAGCAACGTGGTGATAGAGTATTTAATATAATCGCTCAAGTGGATGTATATTAGGTAACATTTTGTAACTAAATAACGGATTTGTATACAAAGAAATCCATAATCTTAAGATGTTATTGGTTAAAAGAAATATTAAAGAACATTTAACTTAGTACAATTTTTGAACATGTGGTGATTATAGGCTAGAATGAAGGAAATAATAACTTATGACGTAGTTTCTTAATTCGCACCACTTTGCAGGTGCCTAATTCGCACCGGTGCGATATGAGCCATTGTAGCAATTCTAGCCGTACAAAAGAAGGCCCAAAAATTTTAACTGAACGAGGAATGCATCAGGTGGGTGCAATATCAAGTGAAAAGGGCGTTAATACAAGTGTGTTTTGTACAAACGGACCAGTTATTTTGTGCAACCTATGATAATTTTTAAACGTCAAACAGTGCATCCTACATTATCAGCTGGTGTTCTTCCAGGATCGTTATTTGTTTGCTCTGATTCAGGTTACATCAACAGTGAACTATTTGTCGAATAGCTCAAACATTTTATTTGCCACTCAAACCTGCCATAGAAACAAATGCTGCTTCTGTATGTCCACCTATACGAACCATTCCAAAAATTTAGAAGCTAGATTATCTCGGGAAAATGATGTGCTCCTATTTCAGCTTCCTAGTCATAATACTCAGAGTTCCAGCCTTCAGATGTTCCTATCTTCAAACCATTTCAGACAGCTAAATCATGAAGCAGTTCTTAGGTGGCTTCGAGATAATCGTGGAGAAAAGGTGACGCAGTTTACAGTCTGAACTTCCTGGTGAAGCACATGGCAAATGTATAACAATAAAAAACGTATTCAGGAAGTTTAAATGTTAGGTAATTTATGCCCTATTTTTTCAATTTCATTTGAAGATGCGTTACTCTCTTTTCATTAATTTCAATAAACTTGTAATTTGCATTTATTACATTGTTCATATTAAATACTGTTCAATATTAAAAGCTTTCCTTCATCCTGTTCCCTGCAGTTAAAGAGGTGCGATTTAAGAAACCGCAGGTGCTATTTAGGAAACTAGTTGCCTAAATGGCACCACTGACAAGTGTTTGGAAAATGTCATTCTACTTCAAAAATATTAAATCAAATGCAAGGATTCTTTTTTACATGAAAGGTAAATGTTCTGGGAATGTATTTCTGTAAAGGAATGCTGAAAACAAAAATTGTATTGTTCAATAAAAATTATAAATGCTAAAGTAGTGCGATATACGCAACCTTACCCTATATTTAACATCACTTTAAATTGAAAGGATTAGATATTAATTCTCAGATTATATGAGAACGAATCTCTAGTGGTAGGGAAAACCAAATTATTCGGGGAAATATTCTGTATTTCCGCTTCGTCCACCAAATATCTCGTACGATCTGTCTGTCGGTGAGAAGTTTCCATCTGACTGGCATCGTCTGATCGGAAGTATCGACTGGCAGCTTGTTATTCCAGCTGGTGCTGATGTGTCCAGATTCAATACAGTTGAAGTCGATGTACTTTAAAGTTTTATAAAAAATTGGAGATGAAATCTTTGGCACAGGAAGGGAAACAAAACGATTCAAGTGAGACAGTCATTTTATGACGGGTGAAGAAAATTGCACCGTAGTTTAATGAACAGATAGGCGAAATTAAGCTTGGCCATATGATCAGACAGCCTGACAACCCAGTGTATACGTAGTCAAGGGACTGTGGGATAAATTGAAGTGTACTTACTTACTTTTGGCTTTTAGAGAACCCGAAGGGTAGTAAGACTTGATATTTCTACTCTTCCTTTCCTGTTCCTATTTATGATTTCTGATAAAATGTTAATCGATTTATCTCATAAATAAATTAAATTTAATGTTGAATCCGTATCTCCAGAGTTTCTTTCGTTTACATCCAGTATTAAATCGGGAAAAATGTTTCAATATACGCCAAGACTCTTCGAAGTTAGAATGGTAGATTATAAGTAGAGACAGGATTTTAAAGGGAACCCTTTTTTATTTTAACATGAAACATGAAATAATTAATTACGATATTCAAAACTATCTTCCACCGACCAAATTATGTGGTTTTGACTCCCCCTTTTTTCTCCCTTTTTTAGTCCATATTCCCTTTTTTCCCCTTTTAAAAAAATCTCTTATTTTGGTCATTTTTTGACCTAATATCTCAAACGTTTAGATAATTTTCCTATATTTTTCCGAGAGGCCTATAACTTCCTGAGGAAGCGAAAATAAATATCTTCTTCTGAATCCACACATTGAAAAACTAATAAAGTGTGCTGATTTAGAGTTCAGGGTAAAAAGAAACTTTTCATCTTTGGTTTCAGTTGATTTCATTTTCTGTTTATAAATATATTCTGCATTCAAAGAGGCAGAATCATATTGAAACATATTGAAATGTTGAATATGATCAAATACAACACTTTCCTTATGTTGTGAAGCGATAATATAAGCTTGTGTGTGCTATGTGTATCCATGAATGTGCTGAAGTGTGTTTTCAATTAAAATAGGACCTTTTGAGGGAATAACATAGTCCCTTTTTTGACTATATCAAATGCAACGCTTTCCTTATGTAAAATTGTGTGTGCCATGTATTTCCATGGATGTGCGAAAGTGTGTTTTGGGGAGTAATATAGTCTTTTTTCAAGTCCTTTTTCGTTTTCTTTTTTTTTCTTTTTTTTGCTATATGTTTTTTTTTTTTTGGTTGAAAAATTTTCCCATTAAAATTCGGTCTCTAATTATAAGCATCTTGGTGTAGCAGCATTGAAATCTGTAGAGAACATAAATTACAGACCGATTATTTAGTCCTGACAGCTCAGCGACGCGAAAGAGAGGAAGTAATAGGAGTAGTGGGGAGAGCTCCGGAGTAGAGATACGGGCGAGCGATCGTAAATGAATGCAGTAGAGCTTAAGCATGACAACCAATGACAAAGACAAGCGAGTGACTAACCCAAACACCCCTTAGCGTAACTAAATGGACTCTCCTGACCCAGGCGCACATCTCCGGCGATTGTCAGGACTAAATAATCGTACTGTACGCTACATCTTCAGAGGAGGAAGAATATCTTTCAGGAGAAGATTAAGGCAAAGAGCAACTCCAGTGTATCCAATGAACGTTGAGAAACAATGGCCATATGAAGAAGAAACTTGATTCGATTGCGATTAGAATAATTTTACATGAAGTTATGAAGAGAGAATTGAGTTGCTGCCAAGAGAGAAGCAAGAAGAAAGGGCATTGAATGCCATTCATGTGAGAAGATAGCAAATTTAATTACTTGCAGGGCGGTCCTTGACAATATTAGGCATCAAAAACCACTTCACACCAATCACACTGTCTCAAATTATTTTAAAGAGCTGTGGGTATAAAATCAATAACAGTTCTTGCCAACGCGATCTTCCCCTGCTGACATGTGTTTTGATTTCTTCCCACGAGAGCAGGATGAGTGATACCGACTATCGAGGTTCCATTGTGCTGTCTCTTTCTCAATCGAGTCACTTCTTTCACCAAGTCATTGTGTGCAGAAGAATGGCATTTCAACAGCCGTACACCAAACTGTAAAATCTTCCGGCGGAAAGTTACACCATTTCAAACGTGTCAAGTAAATTTAATTTGCCGGGATTTGTTTGTAATGTTTCATAATTATTTCATCCAATATTTATTACAAAATATAGGCTGAAGTTTATTCTAAGAATATGCTATGAATTCTGTTGTGAGAGGACACATTTAATGAATTATTAATAATAATAATAATAATAATAATAATAATAATAATAATAATAATACAGTTATTATTCTTAAAGAACATCTTGCTCCTACTACTGCATTTCTCCAATAATGCAGATTACTGAATAAAGAAGAGAATTTAATTTACCATCACATTATCTATTTGTTGACTATGAAAAAGCGTTCGATGAAGTACAGAAGAATTTATTATGGGAAACATTGAAAAATATAGAAATCCTTACGCACCTTATTCAAGGAAACAGAATCAATTTATAAAAACTTTAAGATACGGACAGTCAAAAGTGGAACGCTATTAAGTAGCATCAATCAACAGCTTAGGCTATAGTTTTGTTCATTCTGTGTCAGCTTGTCACTAACTTATGGGCCTTCTCCAGGAAATCTAATATTCAAGCGCATATGTCACAACAGAAATACCGTTTGACTTGTGGTATTTTTATACAGAATTGTGTAGGCCTATCTATCCCTATAGAACAGGAATTTACAATAAACTCAATTTTGTTAAAATTTGACTTATAAGGTCTAAAAAACCGATTCAATTGCTTTTACGGGAAATTTGATTCTTTGTTTGTAAGTTTACCGGTTACTACTTTAAAAATTAAAGTGGGAGGAAACTATCTCTAATTGACTGCAGAAAATGCTTGTAGTACGACAAACGGAGATTTTCTGAATCATTAATTAGATTTGTATAACATAAAATAAGCTTTTCTTATTGTCTGTGTTCACCTAATATTGAATTAAAATGAAATCGAAGAGGTGAAAAACAATATTTTTAATTTTATTCGTTTAATGTAAAATAAGTATATCGTATTATTATTTTTTCCTTTAGAGTAAATGTTTTTTTTTTTAATTTTGTTTTATAACGTGACATAAGCATCATTATTGTTTACGTTCTCTAGAATATTCAATTAAAATGAAAGAGTAGAAATATTTTTTAATCTGTTCAATTTTCTTTGAAATAAACTATCTTATTGTCAGCGTTCTCTGAACATTTAATTAAATAGGACAGACAGGCAGATCATTTCAAACTCGTTACAAAGAACACATCACAGCCATAACAAAATTACAAAACACCTCCACATATGCAGAACACATCACAAATGCTAACCACACCTACAAAGACATCAACACAGACATGGGAATACTACACATCCAACCAAAAAGCCAGAAACTAAACACACTAGAACAACAGACACACAAAAACAACCCCAATGAAATTCTCAACACACAACTTAATTTCAGAACACACACACTCTTCGACTCCACATTACACCACACAAACACACCGTCACAGGAAACAAAACAAGAGGCGCCAAGACCAGCAAGGACCAGTTCTGAGGATGACCCATAATAGGTCGAAACATGTAAACCAGGTACGATAGAATTTAACAAAAGGAAGTCATATAATACATATTCCGAATTTAATTAAAATTATGTTATAGAGTTTAAACTTTTCAAGATTTTATTTAACGTAAAATAAACAAATTTAAACAGTATATTATGTGCATTTTTCATATGAATTTAAAAACAATATACATGGCAATGCTCTTCCACTTCCCTGGTCATAACACGCCAGGTGAATGGGTTGTTCAGAGCAACACAGCCTTATGTGCACTCTCTACACAGCATTTCACGATCTCGTAATTAATGTATTTTAAAATGCACCCTGTATAGGAAGTGGGAAATATTAGATTTATAGAAAACACGCATCAGTATTTTGAGAGTTAATAATGAAACCTTCAGGAATCGTATATTAAGAGTAAGATTTTAATACTAGAAGTTGGTAATGTTTCATGAAACTATAAGACTTGTACTTGTTTTCAACTAAGACTCCTCGAAATTTATGCCATTTGCATATCGTGCAACTAGTCAGTCATCTGGGACCCTGTTGTAACTACATTGATACTTGACATATTAATTGCACCTGCAACTATACACTGAAAGCGATTTTATGTCGTAGGATCCAAAATGTGGGCTCTATGGTGGATGTTCCAATACTCCCCAGTGGAAATCATAGAGTAATATGATGTATTTCCTGTTATCATGCATGTTATTGTCGTGGATAGGTGTCATACCATCCCTGAGGAAAGTAGAACGTTTTGGTTTGATGGTTTCTAGAAATTTCTTTAGCGCAATTCACCACAAAATAACGTTAATAGTTCATCGGTGCTACAGAAATGCTCACTAAACTTCTAGAAGACTCCAAAGCAGAAGGCTATCCTACGTCCGTGAGAGGTGGTCACTTTAAACTGCTTACTCCTTAGTGAATCAGCGTGTTTCCATTCCGAGTTTGCTCTTACAATAAGAGCCATATATCAATATAAGTAAAAATTGCATTCGGAAAACTGTCCGATCGACATCGGTTAATGACCTTAACTACAGAAAGGATGCCTATAACTCTTCTCACTTCCAAGACAGTCTACGTCTATTTTCATGCGATATAGTTTATGGAGGTCGCGACTTTTTAGCCACCCAGAACAATACAAGCCATTCGCGCTTAAGCAATGTTATGTCATTGTAATGTTAAGACTCAGTCGCTGTTAGTTATGCCAAGTTAAATATTACATGCGCCCAGACAAAATATTGTAGCCACGAAGAAGATGAGAATTAGGAACTAAAGCATGTGAAATGCATTATAGCTTTCCAAATGCGTCATTATGTTGAAATCCCATAACTTGAGGTGAACACAATTGAGCACAAAATTTGAGCTTTTAATTAACTGAGAGTTAAGAGGCCGTCCGTATGACAAAAATGTACACCAATAACATATTGGAAGAGTCCCAAAGGACGGAGTCTATCACATTTTTATGTAAGACTGTCGCTTTAAACTACTTACTGTAATCTTTTGTTTTCGGAGTGCTTCTATTCTATTCTTACTCTTAGAATATTGAACCATGTATCAACGTCACTAAAAATTCGGTTCTGGGAACTATATTCATTGATATCAGTTGATGCATCTATAACCAAAATCACACACCCAGGACATTAGTTTTCCCAAGTATGTCATTATTTTGAGCTTCCGTATTCAGTGATGACCGCATGATTAGCTTACAGAATGTCACAAAATTTGAGCTTTCAACTTTTCAAACTTTCGAGCTTCCAGCTTTGATTTGCAGGTTATGTAATATATTTTTCCCGCTAAAGTGAAGAATTAGGTACAGCAGCTTTCAGCCGTGCCGTTATGATGACAGTCAGTTGCAACCAAAGAGTTTGTAATATATAACTAGAGACACCAATGGCGCTAGTGTAGCGTACAAATTTGAACCGATGTTCGGCCGCCATTAAAGGGAGTTGATGCTTCGCCGGGAGTGCGAGCAGTTCATGCTTATTTGAGGAGTACGAATAAATATAAGTACACCTGAAGGGAAATAATAAGAAAATGGTGAAATATTGCGCCGCAAATAATTGTTCTAACATAGCTTACTATTGTAGGATGCCCAGGAAAACATATATATCTTAATATTTGGAAAAATGTTCTAAATGCAGTTCCTTCTTTCAATGTGTTTACAGAATGTCGGAACATTTCTTGGATAACATTTTTTTCCAGAAACATATTAATCTGTTTTATACGGTTGATTTCAGCAATGTATGTAACTGTTAGGTGCCATCATATTACAGTAGATTATAATAGCAAAGTGCATAATAAAATCCTCAGACAGTATCTCTATAAAACTGTTTTATTTCAGAATAAATTAAGGTAAATCATGAAATTTCCGTTTGGTACTACTAGCTTATTCGTGAAAATATAGCTGATGGCCACAAATTTATTACCACCACCACAAGTTGCCTTGCCATCACTACTACTAGACCTATTAATATCAAATATTAGTCCTACTACTACTACTACTACTACTACTACTACTACTACTACTACTAGGGCTACTACTACTACTACTAGGGCTGCTGCTGCTGCTACTGCTACTGCTACTACTACTACTACTAATACTACTACTAGGCCTACTATTACAATCTCCACCACCACCACCACCAGGCCTACTAATACCACCAATTCTAGGCATACTATTACCACTACTATTAGGCCTATTATTATCACCAATACTAGGCCAACTATTACTACTAGGCTTACTCTTACCACTACTAGTAGACATTTTAATACCACAAATACTAGGCCTACTAATTCCACCAATACTAGGCCTACTAATATCACCAATACTAGGCCTACTAATACCACCAATACTAGGCCCACTCCTACACTACTAATAGGCCTACTAATATCACTAATACTAGGCCTCTTAATACCATCAATACTAGACCTACTCTTACCACTACCAATATCACTAATACTAGGTCTCCTAATACCATAAATACTAGACCTACTCTTATCACTACTAATAGGCCTACTAATATCACTAATATTAGGCCTCCTAATACCATCAATACTAAGCCTGCTTTTACCACTACTAATAGGCCTACTAATATCACTAATACAAGGCCTCCTAATACCATTAATACTAGACCTACTCTTACCACTACTAATAGGCCTACTAATATCACTAATACTAGCCCTCCTAATACTATCAATTCTAGGCCTACTCTTACCACTTCTAATAGGCCTACTAATATTACCAATACTAGGCCTACTGTTACCACTACTACTAGGCCTACTAATATCACTAATACTAGGCCTCCTAATACCATCCATACTAGGCTTACTCTTACCACTACTAATAGGTCTACTAATATCACCAATATTAGGCCTACTATTACCACTACTACTAGGCCTATTAATATCACCAATACTAGGCCTACTAATACCACCAATACTAGGCCTACTCTTACCACTACTAATAGGCCTACTAATATCACCAATACTAGGCATATTATTACCACTACTACTAGGCCTACTATTACCACTACTACTAGACCTCTATTCTGTCACTACTACTAGGCCTATTACTACTACTGCATTAAAAAGCCTGTACTGACAGCTATACAATTAATAAATTGTTTAATGATAAAAATTTATTCTTGTTATGTTTTAAATCAGGTTTCCAGAATTTTGATGATCTCATATTTCACCACAACTTTTTCTAAGCACCATATATCTTTCTCTTCCCTTGTAAGAAAGGATTAAAATATAGATTATTTTAAATATTACAGTAGTTATCTATTATTGTGGACTTAAACAATACTGGTAATACTGAAAATTCATGTTGGCATTGCCATTATTCAATATTTCATTTACTTATCCCGAGTATAAACTTATATGGGAGATTGAATTGATTTTATAATATCGCCAAAGATGAATCATATAATACTTCAATAAATACAGCTCTCCTCTGCCATTCATCTTTATTTCATCACGATCCATCCTTGGTAAAAGATGTTTAAAACAGTTCTATCACCAGGCTACATCAATGTATTGTGGTACTGTTTCCGAATTTCGCGCCGCAAACACTCCCTTTAATGGCGGATTCTAGCCGATTCAATTTGTGACATTTTCCTTGCCTGCCACTCACGGGTATGTGTCTCTAGTAAGTATTACAAACTCTTTGGTTGCAACTAGTGGACATTAGTTTACCTGTGACATCGTTGCCAGCAGAAATTCTCTCTCTCTCTCTCTACTCCGCCGTTCTTAAAATTATTGAGAGACAGCGCTACAGTTTGTTACAAGTTTAGGTAGGGTTTGATGAGATATATTAGTATCTATTAGACACATTGTTAGTGTTAAAGTGAAATAGCTTTTGATGAGGGGATAATATTAGTGACAAGTGCTTCGCGCAAAAATAATACAAGTGAATATCACGTTCATTATTTCTTTAATACAATATTTATATAATAAGGGATAGCTAAGTGATGTGAGGCCGAAATATGTGACAAGATTAGTGGGTTAGTTGCGGGGATATTTAAGAAACGTGAGGCCGAGGAAAAGGTTTCAATGATTAAATATTTTCTCTCCCGTACATAGTGTAGGAAAATGCCTCATTCAACCCTGCAACGATTTCTCCTAGCAAATTACCAATATTTTCGTTTCTCAAATTATTGGATTTCAATGATATTCCCTAGATCACAAAATAGTTCTTCTTCATTTTGCTTTGATAATGAAGATTCTAAACATTGTTCATTTTCAACCAACCTTTCACAACGAGAAATAATAACAGGAGATCACTAAGTGACACGTGGCTAAATTGTCATTCACCTTAATAGGTTACTCATAAGAGAACCTATTCGGATCTCTAGAAACCCTACGTCAGCAATGTCCAAACGGTCCTTACTTTCTGAATGCTTTCATATACAAGAAGAGGAGACGTAATGTACATTGGCATTCGGAGATATCTGACCTACGATTTTATGATCGTGTAATCGAACTTTCCAATCATAAGTCAGAAACAAAGATATGAAAAATTAACGAACTCTGAAAGAATTCCGCTAGTTTTCAATAGGTGGCACATTTATTGGGGGGGGGGGGGTAAAAGTGTCGGGGAAAAATGACAATATCAGCTGTTTGCTAACCCCAGTGTTGTTTTAAAATCAGTAAAGTGAGATGAAAAAGTGAATTGGCAACACTGACTATTATCTGCGCCATCTATTCATAGAAATAATAAATAAAGAAGTCACACTTACACCATCAAATTATCAATCACTATCGATTAGTAGCGTCAGATGTCTTTGAGCGTCAGTGTACAGAATATCCCAAAAGTGTTGGGAAAAACCTTAAGAATGTGATCCAAATAAGAGACTGTGAAAAAGTGTTGTATTATTACGAATTCAGAAATGCTTGGTTACTAAGTTATGTGAATTAATTTTCATAATGGAGCACATAACGTTATAAACAACATGTTGCATTAAGTATTGATACATACTAAATTAATTGGGAAATTACACAACTTGCACATTAAAGCAGTCAGCTACACTCAATTAAATTCCTAATTGCAATAATAAATTATATTAAACCATCTGCGGGAAGTCAAAAACATTTATCATTAAATAAAAAATTATAATGAAATAACTGCAAGAACTAAGAAACACCTACAATAAATAATGAAAAATTACATGAATCATTTGCAGAAGATAAGAAACATTTATAAATAAATTACGGTTAGAAAATAAATAATCTGCAGGAGCTAAGATATATTTACAATTAAATGACAAATGGCAATGAACCATCTGCAGAAGCTAAGAGATATTTTTAAAATAACAAATTACAATCAATCAGCTTTGGTAGCAAAGAAATATTTCAAATTAAATGAAAATTACAGTGAACCATCTGCAGGAAATAAGAAACATATAAAATTAAATGTAAAATTACAATGAATAAAATTTACAGGAGCTAAGGAAGATTTAAAATTAAATGACGTATTACGGAAGCTAAAAACGTATAAAATTAACTAACAAATTAGAATGAATCATCTACGGGAGCAAAGAAACATTTAAAATTAAATGAAAAATTACAGTTAACCATCTGCAGCGTCTAAGAAATGTTAAATTATGTTAAACTATATTCTGCAGGAGATAAGAAACATATGATAAATTGAAGAGGTGGATTACAAAGTATTCTAAGTCCTTTTTTAACTTGCTTTATTCAAGTTTTAATTCAATTTATCCTTTTCAAGCCTATATATAACTGTGTAAGTTTATTTAACAGATTCTCCTAAGTCTTGTCTTGTTTGAAAAAAACACATGCAGAAGTTATGGGCGTCAAATTTATTTTATCGGTTTTTGTCACTGTTCTCATAACTTGTCATTTTGACTTAGGCCAGTTTGGAATCCACCTCTTCAATTATGGTAACCATCTGCCGGAGTTAAGAGATATTTACAATTAAATTGTAAATTATGTTAAGCCATGTGCAGGAGCTAAGGAACATTTACAATTGAATGATAAATTTTGTTTACCATATACTGCAGGAGCCAAGAAATATGTGCAATTGAATGATAATTTATGTTAAACCATATCCTAGAACTAAGGAACATTTACAATTAAATTATTAATGTTACTTTAGACAATCTACAGGAGATAATAGACATTAACATTTAGGGAAGGCTTCTCATTAGGGAAGGCTTCTCATGTGATAGTCAAATTACGTCGCTGGTTCAGGATCTAGCTGAAGAGGTAGATAGAGGCGGAAGAATTGATGCAGTTGTGATTGATTTTTCGAAAGCATTTGATTTGATGCCTCATTACATATTAATAGATAAGTTAAGTAGGCTAGGAATAGATAAAAGAGTGGTGCTATGGATCCAAGAATTCTTAAACGGTAGAACCCAGAGAGTTAGAGTAGGTCATGAAATAACGGAAATTGGAAATATAAGTTCAGGGGTGCCACAGGGCAGCGTTCTGTGTCCATTACTCTTTATAATATACGTAAATGACCTATGCCAGATTATTACATCAAATATGAGGCTATTTGCAGACGACTGCATTATCTATAGAAAGATTAGAAATAATTCAGATGTAGATGCTATTCAAACAGACTTGAATAAAATTTATAACTGGGCGTTAATGCATAGGATGAAAATAAATGGTTCTAAAAGTAAATCTATAACATTTTGTAAAACCCGAGAGGAAACTAGTCTTAATTACGAATTCAGTGGTATTGTAATTCCGCAAGAACAATGTTGTAAATACCTAGGAGTGTATTTAAACTCCAAACTTTCTTGGGGAGAGCATGTTGATAATGTTACGGGTAAAGCATGGAGGGCACTTCACTTTATTATGAGAATTTTGAGAAAGGCTAGCCCCAAATCGAGGGAAATAGCATATCTAACGTTAGTGCGACCGTTAATGGAATACGGAACTACATGTTGGGATCCCTATAGAATATACCAGATAAATTCCTTAGAAAGAATCCAGTATAGGGCAGCTAAATTTGTTAAAGATAAAAGAGAAGATGGAAACGATACGATAAAAGAACTTAAATGGGAAACTTTGGAAAACAGACGTAGGAAAACTAGAATAACATCATTGTATAGAGCACATCTAGGTCAGAAAGCATGGGTAGACATAACGGCTCGGTTAGAAAAGCCAACGTACTATGGTAGGAACGATCATGATTTTAAAATCAAATGTAGGAAACAGAAAACGGATGTAGGTAAATTCTCATTTTTAAATAGAACTATAAATGATTGGAATGACCTACCTGCAGCGGTCTTTGAGGGCTGTCCTTCCTTAAGGAGATTCAAGAATAATTTAAAAAGTTGTATATAAAGTGAAAATTAAAATTAAGGTGACATTCAACATTTAATTTTTTTTAAGGTGACATGTATTTATCTAGGCTGACGAGTTTACTTCCTTGGTTTGAATTGTAAATTATTTAAAACTAGCGTGTAAGAGGGCCTTAGACTAGAAATGTTTAGTTTAAATGTAGTTCTGTTTATAAGTATGCATAAGGGTGTAATTATTTGACTTATTTGAACTGTTGTATCAGTGAAGCGAGGTGAGTCAGTGAAGTTATGGTTTTACAGTGCAGTGAACAGTTCCGATAAGTGATAATTTATAGCGTCAATGAAATGTGTTCTATAGTGTCAGTGAAATGTGTTACAGAGTGTCAGTGAAATGTGTGCTAAAGTGTCAGTGAAATGCGTCATAGTGCCACTACAGGGAATGAGATGAGAGTAAAGTGAAAGACTATTGAAACTTATGTAGGACCTATAGATAATTATGTAGGTTGTATTGTAAAATGAGGTATTTTATTTTATGTTTTATTATTATTGTGTTAAATTGTATTATGTATTATTATTGTATTGTGTGTAAAATTGTATATGTGTTGTAAAATTG
Source organism: Periplaneta americana (assembly GCF_040183065.1). Taxonomy (NCBI): domain Eukaryota; kingdom Metazoa; phylum Arthropoda; class Insecta; order Blattodea; family Blattidae; genus Periplaneta; species Periplaneta americana. The sequence continues at coordinate 64,720,588 of NC_091132.1, read as the reverse complement.
TATTGTATATTGTAAATTTTATTATGTATTGGTTATAATTTTATTGTGTATTGTTAATATTGTATATACCACTGCCACCGGGTGCTTGCCCACTTGCAGTGTAAATAAATACATACATACATACAACAATTGAATGAAGTATGTTAAACCATTTGCGGGAGCTAAAAAACATTAAAGTCTAAATTATATATTATGTTGAACTACTTGCAAGAGCTAAGAAATATTTTCATGTTACTTTCATAAGTTACTAAAAACCAAGCGTTTTCGGACATTTAATAATATGACATTTTCCATCTTTCTGTATGTGAAACACAATCCTGAAGTTTCTCTTAACGTTTTTGTGTTACCATATTCGGAAACAATAAACCTACATATGTTATTCAGAGTCGAATAGTTGACAGTGTGATGACTCTATAGTAATAGTGAAATGGTACTGACAAGATATATCGAAGTATTCGGAGGAAACCTGTATCACAGCCATGCCATTTACTCGTACCACAATTCTATTGGGATATTTTGTGGCACAAATCAAAATCTGTTAGATAATAGAATGTATTCTGAAGTAGCAGTAGACATACGTACGAAGGAGAGTCAAAAAGTAACCTTAACCCTTTCTAACCCATATTAAATTTACAAGCAATCTATGTTGAAAGAAATAGCTATATTAGGACCAATTCAGTGACCAAGTTACGGGAGTGGCAACATTTGAAACAAAACTATATTGGTGAAAATGTATTGAAATAGAAGTTATCCAGCAAAATTTACCTTCATATGTAACACACAAGTATATAAATGCTATAAAGTTAATTATTGCCGTATGGTATCTATAGGTAAGAAAGGGTTAATAATTGTTTTATTAATTGAATATGTAGGCCTACAATAAAACTACAAACACTTCATCACTTTTAACTTAGTATAACAGGAACACTTGCACTGAACGTAGTTGGGACTATGTTAAAAAGTGATAAAGTGTTTGTAGTCTTATTGTACATATTCAACAATTATTAAGGTTACTTTTGACTCTCCCTCGTATAGGTATATGTATAAATTATTACATGAATATGAACAATTTCTCATCTACCTTGTTCACTAACAGCAAGCTGTCTTCCAGTACGCTTTATGGAAAATTAGTGACGTTTATAAGTTGAAGAAATAACCCACACGTTTTGTTGTTAGATATTTCTGTCGTTTCCCCTCACATCTTCCTCCTTAGCAAGAGGGAAAGAACCTATAAACGTGTGAGGAGTCGGTCGCTTGATTTATTTTGAACGCACTTAGACCCCTCTCCATATTTAGTTACACAGACAGCGTCTACACACGTTATTTGTTTATAATGTCATTTGCTGCCGTCTCTGTTCACCGATTTATTGTTTTGGTGAATCCCCTTGGGAGCAATGGCGCTAGCAGCACATTTATAAAAGCCTGTACTAACCACAGTCATTTGTTTCTTTCGCTAGCGGTAAAGCTTTTTATTTGAAATCCCAAATGAAAATAGTATTAGAATGGACTATATTGTCGTGATACATTTAATACACTGCTGATATTCAATTAATGTGCTTTACAGCAACATAGCATTGTATTCATTTATTTATTTATTTGATGTCTCCTTTCAACTACAGGAGAAATTCGGCCCTTCGAATAGCTCAAGGTTAGGACACATTTTCTGTGGACTCGAAATGTCGAGTCGAAATGGCTTTGTGGCTTCGATTGGGATTAAACTTGGTGGACAAATCCGGACGATGATGTTTTTTCTTGGAGTTCTCCTATTTTTCTGAACTCTACAAATCTACTTTAGCTTATATACTCCATTTCGACCTTCATTTTTCACATTTAGTTTAATATTGTATGGAGAAATATGTATGACACAAAGATGAGACTCAGTAACATCGGATGCACACATTCTGACAAATATAACCTTCTTTCTTAATTTATTATGGACATAAATCGGTAAAAGACGCGATTGCTGAACAGAGGTGGTGTTTAAATCTGGTGACTATTTGAGAACTATCTGGTTTGACCTGGTATCTCTAAGGCTGCAGTCTCACCGTTGAACGTTTAAAAAGCTTGAAATATTATGTTTCTTGTGGTGGTGTATCTGTCGATAGCAAACTTTTGTTTATTCTTCATGTATGTAAGCTACTCTTTGAAAACTTTCTACATATGTTTGATTTCTTCGCCGAGATGGAGAAATTGTATAAAGTTTGTAGCTTGTCTTAATTGTATGCTGTGTTTTAAGGGCGCACTTACTTCCATGAAGAAATTTTGATTTTATTAATAAAGCATATCTGGTTTATTTGCATTATTAAACTTATCAGTTCTGCTTTCATTATCATAATACAGTACTTTAACTGGTGTAAATTTGTAGTAAAGGAGACACTCCTATATAATTGTTTAATTTATTCCAAAGAATTTGTGAATGGTTTTGCATACCTTGCTAATTTCGTGAAAATTAGGTTTTGGTGCAAAAATAATGCTCAAATTAAAAAAAAAGTGTTTTTAATGTACGCACATTTTTAGATTCAGGAAGTTACATGTCAACATTTTTGCCTCAAATAAATTCATATAATATTTACAAACAAGCAACACAAATAAACAAAAAAATTAGCACTCTATAATGGTTGGTATAATTTCGTTATATTACAAGGGTATTTTCGTGATAATTCTTAAATTTAAAATATTTAGGCATATTCAGCCAAATTTTTAATTTCTCAGTCAGATTCATACCTACAACTCAAACAATAATTAAAGTTCTTTCGATATTTTGAGAGACCTTGACATATTTCATGAAGCCACTGATCACAACTGACGCATTTTTCACCGTACTTAGCGTCCTTGAAATTTTATAAGCAAGAGACGCACAAATCATTAGACTTTTCTTGAAGGGCAGATCTTCTTTGTTTTGCTCCTGAAGATGATGGATGTTGTTTTGTTATCTACCTCTTTTAACTTACTTGAGAGGCTGGAAATGTCATTCTCATTGACTGCTGCTTTAGCCTTTTCTGGTTCTCGTCGAACTTGCCAAGAAAAAGACGAGCTTCCTCTGCGCAGTTTTCATTTGTCAAAGACATAATCAACTGTTTTTTCATATAATTTATATTGTATTTTTTTCCACATTTTATTATCTGCCATCTGCAACATTCTCGACATGCACAATATATCAAAGATGCTATCAATACACACATAAATAGGCTTATTTTACGTTTCATGTATTTGATATTTCTTCCACTAGAAAGTGTTGTTATAGCATAGAAAAAATTTAAAGAGAGAAAATGGCCTCGTGGAATGATAAAAAACGCTAAGAAAATAACCTCCCAAAATAAGGCTCTGTTACGTAATCAGTAACCTCTCACTGAGGTTCTGGCTGATATGCACCTCTATTATCAGGCAGAGTATCTCACTTGACGATATGTGTCAAAGGAAGAACAATTGTTTGTATGCATCTGAAGTCTGATTAGTATAACATGTAGCTAATCGGCGATGTGTGCAATGGAGGGGGAAAGGAACTTTTTTTCGCTAAGAAGTGTACAATATCAGTACTTATCATTGAAAATAATTTGGACCACAAAACACAGCAAAAAACTCTTCTGCTAACAAAGGAAATCGCATGGTGTATTCGCTCACAAATTCAAAGCTATAGATCTCACAACTCTTCAAGTAATTTCCAAAAAACCCACTCACATCACTGCAAGAGCGCAGTGAACAAAATCTATGTTATAGTACATCTTCTTCCATTTATACTATACCATCAAAGTTACATTCGTCATGTTTATAATTTCGTGGTATATTTAAAAAGAGATATCACGAAATTAGCCAAGTTCTCCCTATAGCTATTACATAGTGATGATGATGATGGTTATTATTTTTTAATATCAGATAGACTTATATTGTACCTAAGTTTCGATCAAAATCATCCATATCTTAATTACTCGTGAAAGTTTACAGTGCTCCTCCAATGAGAAGTAATGTTTGAATAGTGTCTTTCTGGTCTGTTAGCTGTTCTATGTATTTCTTAAGAGTCCTTTGAATGTACTGTTGTCAGAGTTTCGAGTACTGGTGATATAGGCCATAACTGTTGGTTTTAGGTTCTACTCTATAGTTCAAATTACAGTCATAGTGTATGTCTTGCTCTTTTTATTTGATAATTTCGTCCGGTTTGTTTACTGTTACTCTTCTATCATGATTGTTTGTTCATTCTATGCTAGAGTGATGTTTTAATATTGTTTAAATACATATACATGTTGAAATGTTTGCCGTTGTTCTTCTATTATGATTCTTTGTTGGTTCAATGAGAGAATATAGTTCATATTCGAGTATTGTTTACACATGTGCACTTCTCATCCAAATAAGAGACATTATTGTTAATTTTGCTGTTATTACCATGACTGTTCAGGTTCCTGCAGTGGATGAGTGGTTTAGACCAGTGGTTCCCAACCTTTTTTCACTGACGACATGCTTTACAGAACACCCACGATATTGCGACACACTTATTTGTTTTTAATAATAATAATAATAATAATAATAATAATAGGCCTAATAATAATAATAATAATAATAATAATAATAATAATAATAATAATAATAATAAAAACCAGTGCTTTTCTTCTGGAGAAAAAGGTGGTGGAACTCTGTGTAGAATATTGTATAGCGGACGGGGAGATGATTACTGTTCACTGTACGGAAATTTTGTCGTTTTTAACCTCCTTTTCGTACAACTAAGACTTTCAAGGTATAAGCGGAATTCGAAGAAAAATTATAATAGAACATAGTTATTTACACACATTTCGGTTCCATGATGAAGAATGCAACGAAAAGGTGCTGGGACGCTGAATGATTATATTCTAAATATATTTTTAGTTTATTCGGCACCATCGACTAAGTTCGCAAAACATTTCCGCATATAAGACACTCGGGTTTTGTTCATATTCATCTCCACGCCAAGTAAAACCATATTACAAGTGCTCATCACTATATTTACGAAACGCAGTACGTTTTTGTGAACCCCGAAGGAAATTTCCGCTCACATTATTTCAATTAGCACTTCTGTCATCTAACCCAGAACTTGATTCAGATTGTCTTTTTCGAATTAAAAATTTGTCCATGATAAAATCCAAATAAAGCATTTTTAATAAAACAGTCGCATTATCACCCGCCCACTCGTAGCCTATAATAGGCCTACTGAAACTGACCAATATGCTCTGACGATTCTAAACTCTGTTTCTTACTAATAAGTAGTAAGAGTAAACGAATTACTACGCATTGTTGTAGGTGTTCACTTTCATTCGAATTTTCGCCAAACAGAAACATTAAGCTGAGCATTTTTGCAGATGTTCACGTTTCATTGGAAAAGTCTGTCTCAAAATAAAATATGCCATACCAAAGACTTCATTTTAAATAAAAATTGCGTTGTAAAGAGACTTTCTGGATGGCATAAAATTTATTTTTCAATTCCAAAATTTCACGACACACTCCATGGCATTGCGCGACACACTTTGCGCGACACACAAGTGTGTCGCGACACACCGGTTGGGAACCCCTGGTCTAGACCTTGGGCGACCAACACTGTCACTGCAAGAGAATGTCGCGTTAATGCATGTTTTATGTTTAAAATGTCTTCACAAATTTCATTTTTCATTGGCGAATCTGCGGTTTGCAATGCCATTCTTGATTTGTGAAGTGACACTAATAACCCACATAGGCTATATATTTATCTGTGTTTTTAATTTAGCTTAACTTTCTTGGGTTGACTTTTATGGCATGATTTATGTTTAACAGTTCATCAATATTTGTTTAAAAGAAGTGCAAAGCCTCAGGAAATAAATTAACAAGCAAACATTCTGATGGGGGCAGATAAGAAAGTTAATTTTTCTTCTTTCACCATGTTAATAATGTCAAAAGAAGTGCTTATACAAATTTTGGGCACTCGTCCACAATTACGAGGGCTGTAAAAAAAAGTTCCCAGGGGCCGTTAACAGAAAGAAAACACAATTTAATCGGAAAAATTTATTGAAACAGACACAACAATTGTTGAGCTATTTTTCAACATATTTCCCACCGGAAATGAGACATTTGTCATATCGTGGGATCTACAGAGAGGTGCAGACGCTGTCAAATACTGGTTCCGATCCAGGCGGCAGACTCCTACGACACAAGACTACAAAAATTGATCCCATGGTATGACAAATGTCTCAGTTCCAGTGGCAGATATTGCATATTGAGAAATAGCTCAACAATTGATATATCTGTTTCAATAAATCTTTGCATGTAATTGTGTTTTTTTCGGTAAACGGCCCCTGGCGAAATTATTTTTTTACGGCCCTTGTAATTGCGGTTGAGTGGCCAACATTTGTATCAGCACTTCTTTTGACATTATTAACATGGAAGAAAAAAATTAACTTTTTTATCTGCCTCCATCACAATGTTTGCTTTTAAGTGATTTTCATTTTAAGTGCAGCGAACTTCATTCTTAATTTAGCTCATTTTTCAAAATGTTTATTAAAAAAATGTACGCAGAACCAAATATTGGCATTACATTTGATACAAACAAACGATGTCTAAGAAGTTTATCGCACGGCAAAGATTTAAACAGTTTTCAAACTTCTTGTTTACCACATTTTATGGTCGTGGAATTCGGTAATGCAACTAGTTCCATTTGTAATAATTGAAGAGTGCATTTCCAAATTCAAGCTAACATAGTTCTCGCATTCTAATAAGTCTCTTCTATCGTACTAACAACATTGTGTTCAGAAAACTGTGTAAATATCCTCTACAAATGGCCTTGAAAGTTGTGTTTATTTCCAATGTGTCGTTATTGCTCCGCTCTTTTATTTCCAATCTGCCTTATTTCCACTTGGCCAAAAGGAGCGCTGTTTCCTGTCACATGAACCGCGTTACAGCAATGGCTGCTTTCGTTAGTTGAGTGCATGCTATATGTCAGCGGTCATCAGAACACTGTACTCTCGGGCTAGCGTCTCTTACCCGCGGACAAGACACAGCCCTAACCTGCATTCGTGGCTGCTGGGGGGTATGCTGTCTCCCTATTCCTTGTGCACGACGGAGCATATTTCCTTACCCTCCATGCACTCTACCCATTTCAGTGAGTGCTGACGACCAATGGCTTATATGTGGAATCCAGTGTTTTTATCGCTAAATATTGAGAATTATGGCAACTTAGGTTGAAGTTAAAACGCAACAGCCCTCTTACCAGTAGGTTATAACTTGATTTTCAAAAATGTAGGCCAGGTGCATGTGCTGAGTACTGACTGGGAATTTTTTAATTGGAATGACTCCGTAAAGTGCCATATTAAGTTAGAGAGTGGCTTCATAATCGCCAGCATGAAGTTACTCATTGTCGATCAAAGTGAATTTGGATGTAGGTACGTGTATTTAAATATTACTGGCATGTGCAAGCATAGTCTACTGAAAAGAGTGAAAAAGTGATCTTTCATTAATGTGGTTGAATTGTCATTGAGTAACAAACTGAAGACTCCTTCACAAATTTGGTGTAGGACCAGATCACCTTGCTAAGCCTTTCTATGAAAAGATATTTAGTTTTGAAGTTGTTGATGACAGCATGGAATCAGATTAATATTTTGATGTTTTTTTCAGACTTGCTTTGAGGTGCGTGACTATGTACGAGTAGATTACATTTAGAAATAAAGCAGTACAGAAGTTTCAAAATTTTTATTTCTGTGATATTTATTACTAAATTAGTTTAATGTACGGGACATTTGGACGCATTTAAAAATGACAGTTCTCAATTTACAATAACGTTCACCTAAAATAATAGTATTTTATAATACATTTACACACTGTTTTCCATCATTTAAATTAGGGGAAAAATCACATATCATTATTTTAGTGTCAAAGTATCCTAACTCCACAAATCATGAACCCAGCTCCCCTCCCCCCCTTACAAGCATCCAGAATTTTTGTAACACAGTTACCACCATTCACATGCAGATCATAAAGTCATATGCTTAACTTCACAGATGTATCTTAAATATGAAGGGCTTATTTAAAAAAAGCTGTTTTCTAGAGTTTCTTATTTGTTGGATTTAAGTCACTTTGGAAATACACTCTTCAATTCATGAGAAAGGATTGCTAAATATTTAAAATTTTAGGTTAAGTGCTTTTAGTTCTTCAAAATGAAATCTGAAAGTGTCACGCAGTTCTTGTATGTCGGTGACATATTTCTCCAGTAGTTTGATATTTATGAAAAACATTGAACATAAAGAAGGGAAATTATATATATCAGCAGTTTCTAGTTGTCCTTTCCAGAGTGAGCTGGCTTCGCCTGGAAATAAATAATCCTGAATAATAACACAACTATTAAAAATTAGATTCAAATGTGATTAACTCATAACACACACTAACAATTTACAGCTTAATGTTGCTGCTTACGTTTACATACCTCAGGGAATATGTTTACCATAGTCATCATGGTGGTATTCATTGAAATGTCTTGCAAAGTTATAACGGGAAACATGATAAACGTTTATTGCAAATAAGTCACTTTGTACTAATGCGATCTAGAATACAGAAGTATTCTTCTTCCCACTCAACATAAAAGTTATGTCTTGAAGCTGAAGACGAGATTCTCACACATTTACGTCCGTCACTGCTCTTTTGTTAAGAAATACGAACATCAATGCAGCTGACTATAGTAGATGGCATATTCCAGCCGCGGCGAAAATGCGACTCACGAGCACATTGTGGCTCGCAGTGCTTTTCTCTCGCGTCCTACCTACAACTTCCACCCTCTCACTCACTGGAGTCAAACTCCGTTCTATTTGTATTTGTCTCGGACCTGCGAGTGGCGTATCGTCGCAATATCTCTCTCAAAACCATGCACCTCTATAAAAAACTAAAGTTTCAAGTAGGATGGGAGGATGCATTCTTTTGCTTACAATATGATGAAAATATTAAATATATGATTTATTCACAAATATTACTAGGAAAACGGTTGTATAACATAAAACGGCATTATAAGTTACTACATGTTACTGATGAAACATTAAAAGGTTAAGTGTTATTATTGTTATTATTATTACTATTATTATTATTATTATTATTATTATTATTATTATTATTATTATTATCATCATCATCATCTCTGTACGTCGATTCTTTTACAGCAGATGTACGAATAATGCGGTTAGATTTTCAATTTAAACTCACAGATTTACAATGTGACGTTAAATGAAAGCTAGATGTAAGGACTTGACAGATATTGAACTTTTCAAATCTTTGGAAAAAAATAAATATTTGAAGCTTCGTTCTTTCGCTTGCTCTGTTGAAGCCATGTTCGCTGTAACTTACGTTTGTGAAAAATTATTTTCAACAATGAAAATAGTAAAAATCAAATTTAGATCACGACTGACAGACACCTTTGTGATCAACTACGATTGGCAGTAAGTGACATAATTCCTGATTTTGAAACTTTGTTTCAGAGACATTCTGAAGACAGTTAATTTTAGGTTGTGATAATGTGTCCTATGTTTTCTTGTTCATTTCTTTCTTCGTTACACGTCCTAAACAACTTCCCCTTCGGTTGTCCGCCTCCCTCCATAGGTGCTATGCACGTTGCAGCTTACACAGTGGCTCGGCGCACCATGGCCTTTTCGCCACGGCTGGCATATTCGATGGCCGGTGAGTTGCTACCAATAGAAAATGTCCGCGCTGTTGCCTTGCGTCTCGCGTACCGTATGTGTCTCTGTCACTTAACTCACGTTAGGATAACGGCATTGCCAGTGGTATATTCACATCATCGTCGTCTCCTCCTTTTTCGTCTTACATGTCACTCAACTCACTATCGGTATTATCACTGTCATCCCCGATATTATAATTTTTTCCAAAATCTTGTCCCTATCAATTTCTTTTCCAAATTCTTCTTCCTGAAGACGTTCAGCATGGTGAACAAAAGGTGTTTTAAAAAAATCTACACTTTCGCGGTATTCTGGTAAAGAAAGTTTTTTTTTAAGAAAGTTGTATACATTATAAATAATTTTTCTACTTTGTCCTCGAATAATTTCACTTGAATAGTAAAATCAGTACTTGGTCCGGCCTCAAGAGACATGATGATACAATATTACAACACACGCTACAAACGAATTGTAGTTGCAATACACTGACTATTAATACTTAATAGTCCACTACACTAAAGCAATAGTAAAACACAGTAAAATTATAACACTAATAATAGGGTCTACTAATTTAATTGAACTATGTACGGCACACTGATTTAGGCCTATTATTTAATATGAAATTTGCTCCTTTACTCAAAACAGTGATTTGAAGACTGAAAGGAAGTAGATTGAAGTAGGGAAAAGAGGCCCCTCCAGCTGAATAAATAATGCATTTCGTAAGGCCTCATAAAAATGAGTCATATAAACAAAGCCAGTGTTTGTATTTGAATGGTGAAGGTGTATTGTCTCAAAAGTTTTTCTCCCTTCTCACAAGTGACTCGAGATTTAATAAACAACGAAACATGAATTCATTTCGCAATGCATGGGACTTGGAACATAAAGTTCTGTATGTTGATGTCTTAAATGAAAGAAAATATTTCTTTGACAGCTTCTTGCATAACGTGAGTATTTTTATTCTATTATTATTTTTCAATAGTGATTTTCAGTTTGGACTGATAGGCGCACAAAATAAGCAGTGCAAAACGGCAAATATATATCAGAAATCATGATGTTGAGTGAATGCCTTTGTTCAACCATTTTAAAAATTAAAATGATCTTTTCAAGTGTTAAACATGAAATAAATAATTTCTCAGCAACTATACCACCTAAAAATATGGGATTTTGACAGGAAGGACACAATGTGCTCTTTCTATAGAACATAATCCCAAGACTCTATATTAAATAGTCTTTCCGAGCGGAAGGGATTAAGTGTATAGTGGCGTGATGCTAAATCTGAACTAAGGAGCACTGGGAGTCGGAACATGCAAGCGATTGCAAGCGCCTCTATCATAATTCCACCACAGTCTAGTATACACTGTTCTCCAGGCAGGAGATTAACCGTGAAAGGAATGTGCTTACTGTTCTCCAACCAGGAGATTAACCGTGAAAGGAATGAGCTTACTATTCTCCAACCAGGATATTAACCGTGAAAGGAATGTGCTTACTGTTCTTCAACCAGGAGATTAACCGTGTGCTTACTATTGCGTCATCTATTGGAGCGAAGTAGATAGATAATATTACCGTTATAACGTCAGTTGAAAAACCATGCGCTCTCCTACATATGTTATTTCCTGTATGGAGAGATTAAAAGATCAGGAGATTAACAGTGATCTAATTTTGTAACTAGGGTAGTATAAGTATGTGTGTATCAGTGTTATCGTTTATGCTTTGAGAGTTAGCCAATAGAGATACGTGCACCCACGTGTGTGACCTTATGACATCTTACGACATCAGCATTCATTCACAGCATTACCCCGCTGCGTCTCATTCCCCTGAGGCTTTCTCGTGGTTGGAGTACAGTTCTATTACGTCATCTATTGGAGCGAAGTAGATAGATAATATTACCGCTATAACGTCAGTTTAAAAAACATGCGCTCTCCTCCATATGTAATTTTCTGTATGGAAGGATTAAAAGAGTGGTATAATGCAGTATAATACAATAATATAATACAATATAAAAACAATATCAATATAATGAATCTGAGTCACTCTCAAAGTATAAACCATAACCAGGAAATTAACCGTGATATTATAATTTTGTAACTAGGGTAGTTTAAATCTGTGTGTATCAGTGTTATGGTTTGTGCTTTGAGAGTTAGCCAATGGAGATGAGTGTACTCACGTGTGTGACATTATGACATCTCATGACATCAACATTCATTCACAGCATTACTCCGCTGCGTCTCATTCCCCTGAGACTTTCTCCTAGTTGGAGTACAGTACAGTCACGAAGGACAATACGTAGTAAATATGCATCCATAGATAGTTGCTAACCACTAGGATCGCTACTATCGCCTCATTACAGACAATGCGAAATAGTATCTGCACAGTCTATTGTTCCTAGCACCCTCATAAACTCAAGCTTCGTGACTGTATATACTAGACTGTGACTCCACCTCACTGGCCATCGAATATGCCGTCTAGTATAGTTGTCTAGGGCGATGGGAGGAATGAAACTACTGTACTGTTTAAGGGAAAATTCACCCATGGGTCTAGACTTTTGGTTTCCCACGCATGCTGTTCGTTGTGACACTACTTGTGGCAGATGAGGTCCTCGCAGTTGGATTTTTACTTGGGCTTTTTTTCATTCCCCATCTGAGGCATAAACGTCATTCCGTACGATCTCCATTCGCTGGTTGGTGGCAAACGGAGGGATGGTCTAAAGACTTTCTGCTCGTATTCTGGGTATTCAGCTACCCTTAATGTAGTCAGATGGAAACTAGTGTGGGTTTAAAATGCACCTAGCTGGGGTCAGTGTAAAAGTTTCCTCATTGTCAGATGGACGTACCGCTAGTATTCGCCCTCTCCTTAGGATAACAGATACTTTGAAGTTAAGTATGAAGAAAGTTGGAGTGCATTGCTGTTACTAGCTTGTAGACAGGGAAGGAAAGCAATTTTCTAATGGAACCTGTTCTCTGCTTACAAATGATGATATATTACATTACTTGTAATATTGTTAGAGCTGTATCAAGAGGCTGCGTAGGAGACGCCGGACCTCCTCCACGTAACTACATTGCTATCATGTCTGAGCTGTTTGCAGTGTTTACCTGATGTTGCATTTACGACAAATAAAAGTGATTGATTGCGCTGTGTAGTAGCAAGTGCAATTATTTACTAATGAGAGAAAAGGAAAGTAGATATAAATTAATTAAATTGCATCAGGGTAACTTAAAATTACAAGGATTCAAAGGAAATTTGATAGAATCACCACTTTGCATGATGTTTGATGACTGTAAACTAATATGTGTTCTTAACTCACCTTCAACACGTTGAGCACCATTAAACGGTATAATTTTTTGTACCGGTCCATCACAATCTTTTTATGTTATTTGATGGACTTATCTCCGGGGAACTCTGAGAAGACTGCGTACAAAACTTAACCATGTCCTGTTGGAATTGAGAAATAACATCCGGGAAAGTACTGTCTCCATTTCTCAACGAGAATTGCAAGGAGTGAATCGTCATTTCTTAAACAGGCGCGACAAATGATAGAACAAGAAGATGGACTGTTTCAGTATCTCCTTTCTTAATATTATGGTGAGCAAATTACGTTTTAACTTCTTTTATTCTGTAATACAATATGTTAACGGCTTGAGGTGTGTAAAATAACTGCCATGCGTTGCGTATCAACAGTAACACGCTCCCTTCAAAACCGGAACGTATGGCCGACTCGGTTGAGAGCCAGGTTGCCGAACTGCGGTTTCTCTGAAATCTATTCATCCAGTATTTTAACATATTCATTAAAATCTATTTTCGTGAATAAAAGAAGAATATTATAAATTTTTACTGCAATATACAAATAATTATTTTATATGAGGGGGTTAGAAGCCAAGGGGTATAAGTGCACTTAAGTTATATTTGAGAAAATGTGGTTGAAAGTACTTAAGCCTCCGTAAATTCAGTGAAACTTTTTATTTAAATTCTAGTGTGTGTGTGTGATGTGGTTACTGTCACTAAAATCTGAGATGCTTTAGCTTCCGTTGGGTGCACTTAACACATGTTCTTAGAAATGTCACTTGTACCCCTTGGCTTCTCACCCCCTCATACGCATTAGTTCAGAATTAATCCTATTGTATAAAATAAATAGTTAGACCGTACGTACAGTTTATACATAAAATTATAAATTATAATTTCGTATACAATCGAGAAAACGAAAGTGGTCATACTTTATGTGAGTAATAAGTAAAATTATTTCAATTATGTTACAGCTTTAGAAACAATTGATGGCGCGACTCTCGGCGGTGAAAACGTTTTTATTGTACTACAAATTTACGCTAAATTCCTTTCCCTGGCACTTATTCTAGCTACTTAGGGACGATATACAACGAAACAGAACGAATGTTATTACGTCAACTAGTGGTTCGCTTGTGAACCTGTCGCTCTACCTCTAATCATGCGCAGTGCCTCCTTTCTGGGACTGAAAACATCTATGCGTCATAAAAAAATTATTTCGCATCATAATAAACGAACTGAACTGTAACAGTGTGAAAATACTGCAATATTTAATAATGTTCTAAACATACATGAACAAATGAATCGGGGATTGCAGAAACAACACTTGTCATGAAAACTATATTGTTCAGTAGACACAAAAAACGGTATTATTGGTGGTAGATCACATCATTGGTTATAGTCAGGGAAAGGATTTATATGTAAATACATATTTACTTATAAAGCTAATATAATTTATATTTTGCATTATCTTTATGTTTCACAATGTGTAGGGTTGAAAAATCCTACTTTTATTTTCCATATTTTTCCATATTTTAGAGTTTAGTACATATTTTCGTTAATTTCCATATATTTTCCATATTTCATATAAAACAGTCCATATTATATTAGGTTTAACAATAAAACAAAACAAAATTCCATTAACTTTTAAAAATACATTTCAACAATAGAGATTTAAACACATGTTCAGTAATCCCTTTAACATCAGAGTTATTTGAAAATTAGCAGTCCTATCAACAATGGGAAAGTAAGTTACAAAACTGTATTAATTTAATTTAAAATTTTTAACAGACTTCAGTTGTGCAGCTCAACAGTTAAATGCCAGTCAGAGTACACATAGGTTCAGTTTTGTAAATCATACTATAAAGACGGTAAATATGCCAAAAGTACGTCATTCAGTCAATTTAAAATCAAAACTAACAAGTTACATTTCAGAATTTAAAGAAGATGGTTTATCAACTGACAATAAAATATTATATTGTAATTTGTGTCAGTGTGCAGTATCATCTACACAAAAGTTCCTGGTGCAACAACACATTACAACTAGTAAACATCAGGCCAACAAACAACTAAATTCCAAGCAGAGACAATTGTTTTTAACACAACCAACAACATCGAATGTAAGATCTGAGTTTAACATCGACCTGTGCCGTTCTCTCATCTCTGCTGATATTCCTCTCTACAAACTAAAGAATAAGGTCTTCAGGGAATTCCTTGAAAAATATACTCAACATACAATCCCGGATGAGTCAACACTTAGGAAGACGTATGCTCCATCCATCTACGATGAGACAATACAGAAGATAAGAGATGAAATTAAAGATAGTTCAATTTGGGTTTCCATTGATGAGACTCCCGACAAAGAAGGTAGACTTGTTGGTAATGTAGTTATCGGTTTGTTAAGTGAACAATATTCTGAACGAATTCTTTTACATTGTGATGTTCTAGAAAAGTGCAATAACAAAACTATAGTTAAACTGTTCAACGAAGCTATGGGTATCCTGTGGCCAAAGGGTATTATGTACGATAATGTGTTATTCTTTATTAGCGATGCTGCCCCTTATATGGTCAAAGCTGGACAAGCATTATCTGTTGTATATCCTAAATTGACTCATTTTACTTGTGTGGCGCATGCATTTCATCGTGTGGCAGAAGTGGTCAGAGACAATTTCCCTAAAGTAGATTTGTTGATTTCATCAGTGAAAAAAGTATTTCTCAAAGCTCCCAGTAGAGTTAACGTGTTGAAAGAAATGTACCCTGAAATTCCATTGCCACCAAAGCCAATTTTAACTAGATGGGGTACATGGCTAGAAGCAGTTGAATATTATGCCGAACATATAGACTCTATTAACAATGTTCTCCTTGCATTGGACTCTGAAGATGCAGTCTCAATTGATACTGCGAAAACAGTTACCTGTGACATAAGTGTGAAGAATGACTTAGCTCACATTCAGCATACATTTTCATGCATCATAAAAACGCTCAAAAGTCTCCAAAATAGGCACCTTTCACTATCTGAAAGTTTTGAAATTATAAATAGTACTGTGGAACAACTGAATCGTGGTAGAGGTAAAGTTGCAGATGCAGTAAGAGCTAAGGTGGACACTGTACTTTCAAAAAACCCTGGATATGAAGAACTACAAAAGGTTGTTGCTGTGATGAGTGGTGAATCAACAGTGAAGATTAACTTGGACTTATCCCCAGCAGACATTGTGAAATTGAATTATGTACCAGTTACTTCTTGTGACGTCGAACGCTCTTTTAGTCAGTATAAATCTATCCTCAGAGACAATAGAAGAAGATTCACTTTTCAGCACTTGAAAGAAATGTTTGTAACCTATTGTTATGGTAACAGACAATAAAAATTGTGTTTTGTTGAAACTACATTGGAAGATAAGGTACGTCCATTATATTTTTTGTTTAGTTTGATTAAAATGTACCAATATTTAACGTACATAGTCATTTTTTTATAATTTTAAGTCCATATTTAATTCCATATTTTGGTAAAAATCCATATTTAATTCCATATTTTGGTAAAAATAACTACATATATATTTACATATTTCATATATTTTTAGTCCATATAAATCCGTTCCCTGGTTATAGTACTGGCTTCTTCAGACAGACGCCTAATAGTTGTGTCGTTTTATACCAAATTTATTGGAATCTAATGAATTTTTAATGAAATAAATCAATATATATATATATATATATATATATATATATATATATATATTAGCTTGACATGTGCTGTTTCTACAAGGAATCAAAATTGTAGTATAATAATTTCAGTTCAACTAAAGTTTATTCGTCAAATTAGGGATATAATATATGCATAGTCCTACTGTGTACTTAATACATAAATTCACATATAAATAAACTTATTTTTCCACAATATGCCACTGAAGAATATTATTGTAAAATTCTTGATATTCATGTGGTATGTAACGCATTAGTTTGGGTATATCGTCAAGCTTCTCGCTTTGAATTGGCACGATTTTGTCTGGATATGCCAATGAAGAAGGTAAATATGGTTTTCTCCTTTGTACTTACAAGCAAACATTCTCATCAGAGCATATAAAAATTTAATCTTTTTTCTTCCATCATTTTAATAATGTCAAAAGAAGTGCTTATACAAATTTTCGCTACTCGAGCGCAATTACGAAGTCCGTAAAAAATAAGTTTCCCTGGGGCCGTTTACAGAAAGAGAACAAAATTTCATGGAAAGCAATTGTTGAGCTATTTTTTAACATATTTCCCACCAGAATTGAGATATTTGTCATTCAGTGGGATCAATTCTTGTATCCTTGTGTCGTAGATGTCTGCCATCTGGAATCGGAACCATGTGTCTGCACGTCAGTCTGACATGAGTTGTTTCTGCGCGCTTCCAGGATTTCACAGGTATCCAAATGTGAGACGGCTATACTGACATAATGTTGTTTCTGCATGGAATGATAGCCCTATATCAACAGTCCAGGAAACTCGAATAAACTCATTTCGCCACAAATAGTGACATGTGCTGTTTCTGCAATCCCTGATTCAAATACATTATATAACTTTATTTAGAGGTAACTTGGGGAACAAGATTCCCCTGTTTATCTTTCTGTCATTAATTATTATCAGGTGAATAAGCGTTGTTTCGATTCGAATTATACATTTTCTGATTAAATTTCTGCTGATATAGGCTATCGAACCGGTATCCACATAGCATCGTTGGGGAGTTATATTGAGTAGCGAAATCCGATTTCGTAAGTCAGTTATAACAGCTGAGGGAAACAATGCGCTCACCACACATTACCCTCGTACTTGTCGGATCATCATTACACATCTGTTGAGGCGTGTGGACGTGAGCTTAGTTGATCTCGGCCCTCCATGGACTGTTACTCCATTAAATTCTTGAAACAAATCTAATCATCGTAAGGAACTAATTTTGTAATTAACATTGCATGCTATTTAATTTTAATATCATTTACACTTCTGTTTTTAATGTCGACATTCATTTTTGTGAATTAAAATGTATGAATGTAAAATGTATTAATGATTTAATCTGCTACGTTGTTATGTTGTTATTGTAAACGTATAAACTAGGTTCACTTTATTATGAAATATTTTATTACTTTTTTCTGTATTGCTGTCGAGACGCTTTCATTAAAAACTTTTACCTTTGACAGAATCGATTGTTAAATTATCTGTGAAACTATACGTAGCAAAAACGTAATGAAATTACGACGAATGGTAGTCGGGAGCCCTCACCACGATGCATAACTTACTGTTATTATTTTTTTCTTTTTGCTACCTGTGATCGCTTTTGTAACGTTCAAATGCAGCAGTGCGCTCATCGTGTTCAATGAATGTGATACTTTATGAATAGGTGTTCCATGTTGTATTCGAAACTACATTCAAATTAGACACTGCCAATTAAAAACTGTCAGAAGCACAGAGAGTAGAACAGAACAAACGCCTCCAATTGTTTCGATGGTTACGAACAAGCAGCTTCAGTTAGGAAAAGTTAGGTGAATGTAATATCCGTAGCGAGCTGGAAAGATGGGTGACCCACGGCCAATCTAGCATTGTGGTAAACTGTAACAATGCGGTACACAGTGTGTAATTTTCCCAGTCTAGGTGGACAAAAATTAAATTTCGCCTTGTTTAGTTAGACATAGATGAAGATGAATTCACGTTCTTTAACATTTGAAGAATGTTGTGAGAAATAGCTTTTACTGTTTTATCAGCGGCAAACTATATTTAGAAGGGTATGAACAATGAGCAGTGTTGCCAAGTCAGCAGTTTTGTAGCTAAATCTGGTGTTTTTAGAACTACGGTCACCTACAGAATTTTAGCGTCAGCGGCTAGCTATCTATTTGGCGTTTTTTATTATTCCAGGCAGAGAGAGATGATATTTTTAAGGTTTCTTTCTGTAAAGATGTTATAATTTGTTATATGTACTTGCGGACAATGTTAGTTAATCATAAACCAGAGTCTAGTATGGTATTACTCATTGTGCGAGTATACAATATCAACGTTTTATATTAACTCGATTTGGTACAACCACGTCCATTTTCCTGCCTCATCCATTGTTGTTGTACAAATTAGGTATTCCGCATTCGTTAACCTCTTAATCTAATGTATGCATTGTTTTTGTAAATAAATTGATGTATTTAATCATAAAGAATAGATAACACCGTTCTGCATGGATTTTGTTGTTTTGAAATAAATGAGCGTTTTTGATTCACAATTTCACACTGATTGCAAAAATGAAATCCGTTTTCGCGTACCACGTCAGAATTTTTTACAATTCAAAATTTTATGTTTTCAATATTTTTCGTAATATAGTAATATTACAGTGTGCTTGTCGTTTGTTAAAAAGGCACGACAGCTTATAATTTAAACTTTATTACTTAAAATGTATCATAATATATTTTATTATGTTTGTATTTGATATTTATTATAATCTACTGACTGTATCCGCCCTTAGGGGATGTACAAAATTGTACCCTTCCCCTTAAAAAAACCGAGGTTAAGACATCCGTTATTTATTGTTGGAGATTTTTACCTGTCTGCACCCAACGTAATCTATAAACAGGAAGTTGAAATGTTTAGTGTCTCAGGTCATAAAAAATTATGAAGGAAATATTTACTCTTAGAGATTGCTATTAAAACTAACAATGAATTAGAGAAATGACATAGGGTCCCTGTATATATATATTTATTTATGGAAGTGCAATCCAGCTTATGAGGCTACAGATTTCCTTACTGAGATAATAAACCTATCCCCTTTTAAAAGTTGTTTTAAAATTAGAGGTTCAGTTTTGTGTTGTTGGTTGTCGTGTAAAAGTGAAGTGTGTAAGTTCTCATTTTTCTGCGAGAGTACAACATAATTGTGTTGTTTCATAGAAATGTCGAAACATGGTTGTGTAAATGATCCAAATTTGTTTTGCTATATATGTGGGACATATGCGTTAGTAAAACAGAGATAGAATATAACAACTTTTGCAAAGAATACTTACTTTCAATATTCTGGCATTAAGTTAGGAGACCAGGACAAATCCTGGTGCCATAAAGTATGTTGTAGTTGTGTTGAAGAGTTGAGGAGTTGGAAAAATGGAAAAAGGAAGTCATAGCCCTTTGATATCCCTATGATTTGGAGGGAACCTACAAATCATGGAGACAATTGTTATTTTTTTAGAGTTAAGGTAGCTGGATATACTGCTAAAAACAAGAAAGATACAGTATTCTATATCCTAACATTCCCTCTGTCATTCGGCCCATACCTCATGGTCCTGATATTCCCGTTTCGCTACCTCCTGAATCAGATACACTGCCATCTGGATCCAGAAGCACTGAAATTGAATCTCCAGTGGATCATACTTATGAACCAGGCAATACTGGCGATGATAGATGTTTTAATCAAAGTGAGCTTAATGATTTAGTGAGAGATTTAAATTTGCCTAAAGAATCAGCAGAACTATTAGGTTCTAGATTAAAAGAAAAGAAAGTATTGGTTGAAGGTACATATTTTTCATGGTACTGGCATCGTCAGAAGGAACTTGTCCCTTTTTTTGCTGAAGAAGAAAATTTAGTGCATTGCCAAGACATCCTTGCCGTCTTAAAATGTTATACCATAAACTAGGGTAAACATTGGTAATTTCGTGATAATTTCATGAAAACTAATTAAAAATGTAAATGTGTAAATATATCCTTATTCCGATTTTTTCATCTAAAAGACGATAACTTGCTGTACAAATCTGGAGACATAAAAGATTGGATACGTTCTTGAATATGTGCCAAAAACCACTTTTACACCTTAAGCTGAAAGTTTGGTTATTTTGTGATAACCTTGGTAATTTCGTGATATTGCATTGATAATTTCGTGAGAGGTAGAAGAATTGTGGAAAAATTCATTAAAGTCAAATGAAATTCCCATTTATTGTTACAAGACTTCAAACATAGTAATTCCGTCTAATATTCATAGCAAGAAAACCTAGAAATACATATCAACACATAATAAGAATGAAATCAAAGTAAAAATTGAAATTGAAAAGGGATCTTCTTTGCCCTGAAAGGATGAACACTTTTATTACGGACTTTACTATAGCCTATATCACTAGGGTAACTCCAAAAGTAATGCATAACGTTTGTTTAAAAATTATATTTTTATCCTACAGCTTTGCTATTTTCACAGAATGTAGATGCATCCTTAAGGAACAAAATGTCACTTTTCCACATAATCCCTGTCCCTTTCAACTGCCTTACGTAACCTAGGAACGAGGGCCTGTAGACCAGCACGGTAAAAGTCTGCACCAACACGTCTGAGCCACTCTTCAGCAGCGTGCACAAGGGAGTCATCTTCTAACCTCGTTCCGCGAAGGGATCCTTCAGTTTACCAAAGAGATGGTAATCGCACGGTGCCAGTTCAGGACTGTAAGGCGGCTGTTTCAGTGTTGTCTATCCGAATTTTCTGATCTGGTCTGTGGTCTTGTGACTGACATATGGCTGTGCGTTGTCGTGCAATAGCAGAACATCCTGCTTCTCCCGATGTCGTCGAACACGACTCAGTCGAACTTGAAGTTTCTAGAGAGTTGCAACATACCCGTCAGTATTAATGGTGGTTCCGTGTGGCATGATGTCCACAAGCAAGAGTCCTTCTGAATCGAAAAACACAGTAGCCATAACGTTTCCTGCCGAAGGTGTACTTTTGAATTTCTATTTCTTTGGTGAATTTGCATGATGCCACTCCATTGTCTGCCTTTGTCTCCGGTCCAAAATGGTGGAGCCATGTTCCATCTTCTGTCACAATTCTTGCAAGTAAGTCATCTAGCACTTATCATTGACACTTAGCATGATGACAAATCAAACAGAAGCTACACTGAACCCATTGCATCTCCGTTTTCTTTTTTGTTATCACATCTTGTCTTCAGATTTCTATAATTCCTATTGTAATACATTTTATACTATTTTAAAAATTGCAACACATAATGCTCAACAAAATTTCGCCTCAAACAGCTAAGATTTCTATAAGTAAAGCTAAGCCTATATGGCGACTACAGATGTATCTAAAATTCCAAAAATATTTCCTAAAATTTCATGAAGATGCAATAAATCTTTGTACCAAATATCATATGCTTACCTTTAGTAATAAGCCTGTAATGTAATTACAAACATCCAAAAAATTTGTATGCCTGAGAAGTCGACGCAAACTTGCTGTCTCCAAACATAAAAGCTCACTGAAGCAACTACAATAGTCACACAAAGCTTAGCTGTATGTTTCTGGAAACTGGATAACATATGCAATCCCTTGGCGGAAATTTGGATCTCGTAACGCCATTGGTTAGTTCACAAAAGAGCAAAGAAAAAGTATCACGAAATAACCACTGCCACGAAATTACCAATGTTTACCCTATAATTTCAAAGAGTGGAGGTTCTTCGTAGATTCTTCTCAGAAAAGTCTTAAACGTGTTTTGCTTCATAATGGAAACATTGCGGACTATTGGTGGATGTTAAAAAGGGACTACTCTGAACAACATGCGAGAAGGTCAAAGAAGAGAAAATTCGAAGTGCAAAATTGAGGTAAGGTTATGAAAGTGCTTATAATTATTAATTAATATTAATTCATGATTATTTAGTGACAAATAGCAAATTGTGGCCTAGTTTTTCTCACAAAATTGTTGTTGAAAATAATTTTTATGACGTTTCACAAAGCTATAGTTTCATTTCTACTTATTCATGAATTGTCTGAAAACCTGACGTGATGGGGAAAAATGGAGATTATTTTCTAATTCAGCATAAAAAAATCCGTTTAGAATCGCCTATCAGATTGAAAACAACAGAAAATAAGTTCTGAAATGCAGAACGGTGATAATTAACTGAATTATTATTTTCATTTATGATATATGATATATTATTTAATTCATCATTTTGCATTATAGTTTATGTACCGGTAATAAAGATATACTTAAAACTTAAAACCAGACTCATTGTTAGCAGGCACATCTCCAGCTCAGTGTGAAATCAGATTTCGAACCGACTGGTGTGACTGTGAATGTCATTATTTCCGAAGTGTCCAGTATATTCTTGATCTACTTCATTAAATTTTGAAGAAATATGCCGCATAAGACTATACGTACAAAAGTTTAGAGATGTGTGAAAAAAAAAAAAAACAATGTGTTGAAAGATTGGGTGGAAGAAGTTACCAGTGATAGTTCGAAAGCTCGGTGTAAATGGTGTAAGGTGATATTAAATGCAAAATATTCGGATTTAATTACACAAAAAAGAGTAGCGAGTGTTTTTCTGTTGTTCGACAACATAATATTGCCATTCACAACAAGCTTCTGGGCAGAGGTAAGTGTTATTTCAATTTCCAGAGTATTATAAATATTAGAATTTTTTTTAAATACGAAACCTAAAATTCTCCAATTCCTAAATCTATACAGTTTGTATTTCAAATTTGGAAATCACGTGTTAAGAAAAATCTGGAGTTTTTAAACTACAGTTTAGCGATTTTTTTAAAGCTTGTGCAGCGGTAAATGGAATTCTGAGTTGGCAACACTGACAATGAGTTCTTCCTAATATTTCTCGCTCCTATTCAGCCGTAGACAGAGAGGCTTACTATGTGGATGAAAAAGAGCCAATTGTTAGTGATTTATTATGTTGTGAGACATGGAATCTGTTCAGATACATACGTTCTTACTAATGTAACTTCAATTAAGTTTTCTTACAGAAGGGTTTAAATATTACAATTAAAAAATATATATATAATTTTAAAATTCTCCAAAATATAATATGAGTTTTAATATAGCCGGTCACGTCCGGTTACAACAATTCTTTTACCATTTAATACAGCATCATTTAGAGTGTTGAATCCTTGTTTTAAAGTTTGCGGTTCTTGCGCATTTATCATAATTTTTTTTTTTTCAGTGGTGGGGCATACGGTAACTGTTCCATATTTGGTTTAACAGCAGAAAAGAATCATGGAATAAGGAAATTTTTTATCACTTGTGAGTGTTTTAAGCCTACAAAAGTATTCACATGACATCGAACATCAGGTTAAAAATACATTGGACACATTTTTATCTAACCTTAACCATTTTTTATATTCCTCATCTCTTAAAATCAGATATTCAGATACGATGAGATTACGATGCTGCAATAATTAAGTAATTATTTCAATAATAAAACGATAGCAAGGCAACAAGCAGTACAAACAATTACAATAATAATAATAATAATAATAATAATAATAATAATAATAATAATAATATGTTTGTACTCTGTTTTGAAAGCTGACTAAATACTACTTTGTCCCTAGCAAATAAAATTCCCAGAAAAGCCTACTATTGGGATGTAAATATTAACAAAAGCTTGTGTAATTGAACTTATGTGATCTCTGTTTCAGTGTGAGGACTTGATTTGAATTTCACAGTGATCGGACATGAGAACTTCTTGAAAGTTCATAGAAAATAACATGAAAACTTTTAACAACTTCCTTGCTCGAATATCCACCGCTCTCATACAAATGACCTGCTTCAATATCGAGAGGCTCAAACTTAGTACAGCGATCGCACTGGAGGTCATTACATAAATGAAGTAAGGCGCTGACATTCTATGGGCACGCTGGCTCTTAGTTCGCTTGTAAGAATTCAAGTTCGTTCAGGTTATAACATTCGATCTTGCGATCAATAAAATTTTGATAGCAGTTTCATGTAAAGAGATTTCTTTAGAATATGAAATTTTATGGAAACACGTCCGCTATTTATTTTCCGTAACTGTCATGTGATTTTGATTGAAAAAGCAATGTGAAACATATCTTTACGATGAAACATATAATCAATTGATATCCAATGAAATTTAACACAGTGTGTTTCTTCTCGTGATGTTCAGCCGACATCAAACCTCGCTAACAATATCGCTGTAGATTAGAGACTTAATGAAGTCACGAACGTTTTTGAATTGGTCTATAAGTGTCCGAATTTTGTGACCAAGGCCTAATGCAGGGATGCAAAACTGTGCTACAATTGAACCACACATCATAAGTCGGAACATGCAACTCATCCCTTCCCTGCAACCCTCGCGTCATTATACGGTAGGGGGAGAAGAGAAGAGAAGAGAAGAGAAGAGAAGAGAAGAGAAGAGAAGAGAAGAGAAGAGAAGAGAAGAGAAGAGAAGAGAAGAGAAGAGAAGAGAAGAGAAGAGAAGAGAAGAAAGTGTGTTTGCCAAACACCACAGAACCGTCATTGAAGGCTCCGGCCTTGTGGATGAGGGAACGAACTCTTTCCCCATGCTTTCATCTTCGGCAATTCCTTTCCTCCCCCATCATCCTTTCATCATCATTCTGTTTCTGATTTTTCAGATCACTCTACCGGGGGCCTCCCGAAGCTGCTGACTCTCGACCAGCCTCCGTGGATTGTATGGATTGTAGTTCAGCGATGTTGGATGGCTTCTACAATGACTCAGTCACTTCTTTCCGGACCAGGGTTCCTTATCTCAAATTGATACATGTGCCCTTCCCCATCATCCCTGAAAGTTTGTAACACCACCTCGGAAATACTATCTCTCTCTCTCTCTCTCTCTCTCTATATATATATATAGTCGACCTGGTTGGCAAGTTGGTATAGCGCTGGCCTTCTATGCCCAAGGTTGCGGGTTCGATCCCGGGCCAGGTCGATGGCATTTAAGTGTGCTTAAATGTGACAGGCTCATGTCAGTAGATTTACTGGCATGTAAAAGAACTCCTGCGGGACAAAATTCCGGCACATCCGGCGACGCTGATATAACCTCTGCAGTTGCGAGCGTCGTTAAATAAAACATAACATTTATATATATATATATATATATATATATATATTTGTATGAGTTAAATTGTTAAAATTGAAATTGTATTTTTTAAAGTTAATTTATTCCTATAATTTTATTTCCTTGACCTACTTTGTGTCAAATAATTATCTTTGTTTGCGTTAAGTATGTGTTTAGATAACTCTCTGAGCACGACTTTTTACTCCTTTAGAGAAGAACTTAGACTGTATTTTTGTACATGTTATTTTTCTAACAATAAACAATTCCATTCCATTCCATTCCTCATGCTTCCACCCCTTTCTTCCCCAATTCTGCAAATTAAAATTTTAAGTAAAAAATAACGCTAACAAGAAAAGTAAGAAATCATTTCATTAAATTCACAATTCTTTGATGTAGACGCAATCGTAACGACGTAAAATCACAAGTATGACAGTTAAAAACGAATTATTCAGTCAAACACAAGTGATGATTCGTTAAGTTCATGAGCAGTATCGGTAGCCCAAATCCAGATATTTTCAGACAAATGGAATCACGCTTCATTCGGAAACAACGTGACGTCGAGCATTCCAGACATATTGCGTACCACATCCTGAAACCAAAAATTATTTTGAAACCCCTTCTTGACTGGTTCCAAGAGCTAATGTACTGGTGTAACTCTTATCACTGATATTACTCTGTCTGTTACTCTCTGACATGTTAAGTGAGAGTATCTCGTCGTTGTTCCTGCAATAACTCCTACAGTATGTGCAAAATATAACATTTTTCAGTAGGAAGAAAAATCACATTTATTCATTCTATGGCAGCAGTACATAGGAGGCCGTGAATTCTTACATTTTCGAAACAAATAAATATAATTACATATAGGAAATTTTATTATATGCTGTATCAATATTTAAGTTATTTAATAGAGCAAAAATCTGAAAATCCATGAATATGTTACATACATTAGGAGTTATTGCAGGAACAACGACGATCTGTCTCCTATGAAAACTGTCGCGAGGATTTTTAATTCTGACTGTTCTAGTCCTGTATAATAGTATATTATGCAACGAGCCTATAATGGTCGTAATTAAGGAAATCGAACCCGGACAGTATGGATGGAAGATCAGCGAGCCGTAACGTTTAAGCCACAGACACGGCCATATATCTATAGTGTGTGGTGTAGGAAAAAGCAGAATTATTGACTTAGTATATGAAAACTTAGAGAAGATAGAATATACGTGATTTTAAGTCATTGGCCCAGGATTCTGAAAATCTAGCCAAGTTCTACATTTGCATACGACTGCCTAATATATGTCATTAAAACTAAGTGGCTGCATGCTCGGATCAATGAACTTCCTGAGGAAGATTAATCCTGTCCCAGTGTCCTTTTACAAACAGCGTGGTTATATGGGGGCATACAGACTCATCAATATTTAACAGGCCTTCAAAATCGAGCGTTATTGGAGTGCCCAGTGCGATGCTTACAAGAGTAAACTTGCACAAGGTGATTAAACTGGGTTTTCATCCTGGCTGTAAATAGTTGGTTCTTGTGAGAAAACATTAATAGTTTTCTTCAGTTATTATCAAGTAATAAATGCTAATTTTCTGATTAAAGTGTTCATTATTGATGACAAGAAATAAAATAAGAAAGAGAAGTGTAAGAGGATACTGTGGAACATGAACAATATTATAACCTAGTAGTTCTTAGTTCTGAAACTCTTTAAGATATTGTGAAGAAAGGAATTAAATGCATCGTGGCAGTTCTTTATCACAATGCATACTTAAAAGTAAATATAATATTAGAGTGGTGGATAAGTTCGTAGTGTTTTTGTTCGTGATCACCACACTGCATTGTTAGGAGATTGTTATGGTTTGTCATTTGTTATTTGAAGTATTGTGGACGTAAATACGCCTTGAATTAAAAAAAAAACTAACTTTCCGACATATTTTTCTGTTCGAGTTCAATAGAGGAGCAAAGGCAGCGGAGGCGGCTCGAAACATTTGTGCCACACGGGGAGAATGCCATTGGAAAAAGCACTGCAAGAAAATGGCTCTGTCGTTTCAACACACAACACCCCGTATAAAAGATAGTGTCCATTCACAGAAGATGATGTTATGCGTCTGGTACGATAAAAAAGGCGTCGTTTACTAAGAATTGCTTCCCAGGAATGTAATCATAACTAACGATATTTATTGCCAACAACACCTGCTCTTTATGGCCGCAATTGAAGAAAAACCATTGGGAAAACTGAATCAAGTGCTGCTGCAACACAATCATTGTTTATTTTGCTGTGAATGTTACATTGAGGACCGGAGTGTTAGAAAAACATTCTCGTACTTAGGCCACTGATAAGAGCCTATTATGTTACCCAAGTTCCTACGTGGGCAAGAAATGGCAGACAAATTTTACTTGGAGCAATCAAACTGGGACAGAGTTGTTTTACATGCCGTAAATCTACAATATTTGGGAGCACAGCTTTACTTCCTTCTCGGAGGAAGCTACAATAAAATTATGATTTTATCATTCATTATAAACCATTACCCTTGTCTTTTTAACCGGCAAACCTCGTGCCCAGTTATTAGACTGGAAAACGGAGGACATCGCAAGACCACCGATGAGAATTTTCTTTTTTGTATGGCCATCTACTTTTATGAAAGTGAATAACTAATCTTCTATATCCAACTATGCCATCTTGCTTGTGTTTGTATTCTTCTATGCGATTCGATTCTCGATCAGGCAAACTGCAATTGCGCAATTTACCTGAAATTATGACATGTTTTGCGCTTAAGCAAAGGGGCAATTTTCCTGCCAGTGTGTAATACAAAACTTATATTTTGTTACGGAAAAGACTATACATCAATCACATTATTTCCCTTCCCAGTTATGCAGATTTAGGATAAAATAGCCACGAAGCCTCCTTACGTATTGAACGTACTAGGTGTGGTTAAAAATTATTAATGTTTGTGTTTTAATTTAAAATAGGTCAAGATAATTTACTTTAAAATCATGGTGAATTTAAAAATGACACTTTCTTCCAAATTGTAGCTTAGACATAGCATTACTTTGATGTTGTTCTACATATCCATTTAGCCTTGTCTGTTTTGTGATGGTTTCTCTGGTCTAGACACGGCGCAAATACACAGAAACCTCTCATTATGTTGATGACCTTGAAAGCCTCAATTATATTGGAAAACCTATCCTTCATATATCGCGATAGCTATATGGACCATTTCTTAGAAATTGAGTGCTTATCCTATGATCTATTCCAGTTAGTCTCTGCACTTACGTGTCAGAAACAGGGACGTCGCCAGGTGGGTGCGAAAGGGTGCGCAAGCACCCCATATAAAATCGGAGCACCCCTTTCTGCACCCCAAAGGGCAATTTATTGAAAAATACTAGGCATAAGTTTTTTGAAGAACAAAAACAAACAAACAATTTCTTGGATGTGAAAAAACTATATCCCTTAGTGCATCGTTATGGATGTGATGAACAATAATAATAATAATAATAATAATAATAATAATAATAATAATAATAATAATCAATAGTAATATTAATCAACAGATGTATAGTATGCGCGCAAGTGCATGAGAGAACATTTTGGATTTTTTATGTACCACATTTTTACAGCTCGCACCCCATTTTTAAATTTCGTACCCCATCCGCACCCCCCTTGCTCTGATCCTGGCGACGTCACTGGTCAGAAATGTTTAGAAATAATTCATAACCTTTATCGATGTAAAGGCATCGGTATACAGGTATCTTCATGACAGCTATGTGAAGTATGGGTTAGCACATTCTGGTTTCTATGAAAACAGAAATAAAATGGATAACGAAACGTGTCAACTGCAAAGTCGTACGCGGAAATAAGCTCTCTGCGACCACAACAACGAGGAAATAGGGTTTGGCTTCTCCAGTGACAACAATTTCCTCCTATCACTGGTCACGACACGCGGCCACGCGGGGAGACGACTCAGCCATCAATTAACGCACAAAGTAAATAACCACTCGCTGTAACGGCAGCATCACAATGCTAGCGGTTCATTTCCCCTGAAAGAGGGAATTTAATGTACGGGGACGATTAAGGAAAAGGGTTACAGTACTTCAGAAGTACAGAGAACTATTTCCAACATTTCGGAACCAGATACAAGTCACAACAGAGCAAAATGTTATGACTTGAAGCTCCTAATTCCAGAAGTTAGTTGTTGAGATTCCGATCCGTTCGCCGCGTCCAGGTGGCCCGGATTCCAGGTCAGGTCTGGGTGGAATCTATGCTGGACAGAACACGTTGCAAAAGATTTTTCTCGGTGTATTCCTGTTTCCCTCTTTCATTCCACCAACACTCTCCACTTCCCTCTCATTTCATCTATCATCTAGTAAAAAGGCTGACAAGCAAATATTCTTATGAGGGCAGATAAAGAAGTTTATTTTTTTTTCTTCCACCATGTTACTTATGGCTTTTAAGGAACCCGGAGTTTCATTGCCGCCCTCATTGTGGTCGTGTCAGTAAATCAGTTCCATTCCACAATGTTAATAATGTCAAAATAAGTGCTTAGACAAATTTTGGCCACTCGAACACAATTACGAGGACCCTCCAGAAAGTAAGTTTCCCTGAGCCCGTTTACATAAAGAAAACACAATTTCATGGAAAGATTTATTGGAACAGATATAGCAATTGAAGGGTTCAGACCACAGTGGGCCAAGCGCCATTTATTAAAAACGGAGAAAGCAAGGGTTAAAGTTAAGTGAATACCATAGTTTAATGAAGACTGACATATCATTTAGTTTGAATGTGTATATTTTATATTACTTGCTGTATGTTTCCATTGAATTATGGTAATAACTTCATTTTAACCCTTGTTTTCTACGGTTTTAGTAACTGGCGCTTGGCCCACTATGGTTCTGAACCCTTCAATTGTTGAGCTGTTTTTCAATGTTTTTCAACATATTCCCCACTGGAACTGAGACAATAATTGTCTTATTGTGGAATCAGCTTTCGTATCCTTGTGTTGTAGGAGTCTGCAGCATTGGATCGGAACCAGTGTTTGACACCTCTCTATTGAAACCACGGTATGGAAAATATCTCAATTTCGGTGGGGAATATGTTGAAAAATAATTCAACAACTGCTGTACCTGTTCTAAAAAATCTTTCCATGAAATTGTGTTTTCTTTCTCTGAAGGGCCCGAGGGAAACTTACTTTCTGGAGGACCTTCGTAATTGCGTTAGAGTAGCCAAAATTTGTATAAGCACTTGTTTTGACATTATTAACGTAGTGGAAGAAACAAAATTAGCTTTTTTAACAGCCTGCATGAGAATGTTTGCTGTGTTCGATGTGCCATTTATTGTGTTCTCCACTTGAAGATGACTTTTAAATAAGACGAAAATATTTGTGGAAATATACCTTTGCTATGTAATAAAACAGACAACTAGATGGGCAGATTTCTTCAAGAAGAAGGCAGAACCACATTGGACGAGCAGTACAAGAGACAGACAGCTGTGGAGAAATCTAGAAGCCACCGTCCTCAGTGAATAGTGTGGTGCGAACCTTACAAGTGCAAGTGTTTGTGTAGGCCTACATAGAACACTCCTTAGGATCGGCTCACCTAACGAGTGAAGTCTACTGAGCCAAGCCCTGTCAATCAGGAGGCCCTTGCTCTTACGGGATCTAGTAGGCTAAATTTATTTATTATTATTCTCTGTCTCATTCTGTTCTTGTATTATGTTTCCTATAAATAGAATATTGAATAACGTCTCTGTACATAACATATATTGAACATTTTGACTTGTGGACATTTCTATATATTGGACATTTTGATTTGTGGACATTTCTATATATTGGACATTTTGACTCGTGGACATTTCTATGTATTGAACATATTGATTTGTGGACATTTCTGCATATTGGGCATTTTGACTTGTGGTCTTATTTTATTGGACGTTTTAGTTGTGGACATTTTTGTAGTGGACTTTCTGTATATCGGACTTTGTGCTGTGGGCGAATTGACCTGGAATGAAATGAAACGATGTAGCCGTGTAAAAATTCAGTTCAGAAAACTGTACCGATCGATGTCGCCGGGTGGAACATTATTTTCCCACAAAAAAAAAAAAAAAAAAAAAACGTGTGTATAACTCCTCGCATTCAACAGGAGGATCGTCATGGTGAACTGTCACAGCGGATCTCACACTGTACTTAGGATGCAAGTCAAGTGGAACACTGAGCACTAGAAAGAGTCCTTTGTCAAATATTTCAGCAATATTTAACGTTCGCCATTTTAGCGTAGATATAGGCTGCTGTACAAAAAGACTTGGTTTTCTCAGAGGTTTGATCGATGGACTTGTGCTGTTCTAGAAGTCATGCCATCAAATATTATTAAGCCTATTGGATTCAATTAGAATCTGGCTGGGCGGAAGAGGAGGCCTGATGGGCTTAGCTCTGCCAGAATGAATAAATAATTATTATTAAAATGGAGCCGAACATGGCGGATTCAAAGATGAAAAGCGTAATGGATTCTAAAGGACGAAAAATACTTGTAAGCCTTCTTTCAGAAAGGAAGTAAGCATGGAAAACCTGTATCGTAGATATGTGGCAAGGGAAAAAACTCAGATCCTAAAAGAGAGAACTAGAAGAAAAAATAACCGGTTATTAATCGCTCTTGTCATACTTCTGGATGTATTGTAATTAACTAGTGGGGGCGGTCTGAATGTGCGTGGGCGGCAATATGTCCCATCCTCCGCGCTAAATCTATCCATCCATCACCGATGATCCCTTGCGTGGGCGATGTGGGAAGTAAGGCAGATCCTCAACTCAAATTCTACTTCAGTGCCTGTAATTGGATGGAGTAAGGTATAAGTACGCTTAAAACATTTTCTTCGCTCCTAGAGATTTAAAGAGGATTGTAGTTACTTTATACAAGTTTATACTAGGCTTCGTATTGTCCGTTTTATTCTTGTGAATGAAGTTAATACTCCTAAGAGTTTGAGACCATTTTTAGATTTCCTTATATAGGATCCTCCACATATGAAGCTTCTCTTGCACGGCAAGCTCAGAACGATTCCCAGAATGATTGTCCACTGGCATTTCGTCCACAGTATTTACGTGCACCATAAATTTTCGTCCAGTTGAGATGTTAGTCCACAGTAATTTTATATCCATAAGAACTTTACCAACTATTTATGTCAACTTATAAAAATCGTCCACTGTAGATTTCATCCACCATATTGAAATGTTCTCAGACATGTATTTAAAAAATAGGCTTAAGGACTTTACTAACAGACGGTAGTATATTATAGGCCTACACACTATTTAAAGAGTGTAATTGATATTTTATTTGAAGTATTGTATCACTAAAGAAGTGTGTTGTGTCAGTGAAGTGTGAAGTGTGTTGTGTCAGTGAAGTGTCTTGTGTAAGTAAAATGTGCTTGTGTCAGTGAAGTTTTATAGTTTATAGTGGTAGGCCTAGTGCAAAGTATTTGAACACTGAAATGTTTTTGAAGTGTTAGTGAAATCAGGATAGTATCAGTGAAATGTGCCGTAGTTCCAGTTCAGTGAGTGAGTTGACAGCGAAATAAGTGTAGTGCTGAAAGGTACTTGTGCATGTGTGAACATATCATACTCGTGGGTTTCAGTTCGAATTTAGGGTTAACATACAAATTAGATTTACTTTAAATGTTATTTTAAGTGATCATGCTTCATTTAATTTAGGATGTTCCTTGTTGTTGTTGTTGTTGTTGTTATTATTAATAGTAATAAACTGACAAGATGAAAGAGAATGGATAGAAAGGTTTTTCCGGAGTTTTCCCTCAACCTAATATGAGCAAATGCCAGGTAACTTTCGGTGCTGGACTCCGGACTCATTTCACCGGCATTATCACCTTCATTTCATTCAGAAATTAAATAACCTAAGAAGTTGATAAAGGGTCGTAAAATAACCTACTGAAATAAAAAATGTAAGATATTCAAAGCGAGTTCAAGGATTTTTTGGCGTAGAAGATGTGATGAAAGAATTGAACATACATCCCGACCGTTTCCAGAATTGTTATATAATGTCCTACCATATTACACCATCTCTTCACAAAACTGAATATCAAGTTCAAAATCTTAGCGAAATTTCTTTTACAGTCAGACGCTACGTGTCGCTTTGAAGGGCCACTCGTGACTCGAAATAGGCTAAGTGCTGGCTTTGGAGCGGCGTGCCCCCATCCCGTCCTTTCTGTGTGCATTGATACATTTGTTTACATGGGAGAGACTCGAAAAGCCATCATGCCTCCGCCCCATGTCCGAGCCACGTCTTCTCTGTGTGAATTGCGCCTTAGATATAATTCACTTTATAGTAGCTCACAAACCACTGTTTTTAACAATTTTGTCATATTAAAACTCCATTAACCTCGATAGGATTTAAAATCGCGAACCTGTGGTCTAATAACAAGCACCAAATCCACTCGATTACTTCTCTAGATTAAAGAATCGTAATTTAGTAAAGTTGTTAACTAATGTAGAGTAATGTCTCTGTTATATCTTGCCATTTTTAATCAATTCTTCGAATTCTTGCGCAAGCAAGTTAAAGAGAATATTCCTTCTTCGGTGAGCGGATAAATCTCCCAGCTTGAGCAAAATAAGATATTTAAGTGACTCCAAGGTCAAGTTCGTTGGAATACGTAGATCGTAGCCAAGGCTATAACGCTTGCGGGCGAGTAATTTTATATTACGACTTCGTTTTGATCAAATAAGCAATTTTCGTGGAGGAAAGCTATTGCCTTGAGAGGTCGACTTAGAATTTACATAGCAACTCCACTGCAGCGGGGAAGTATGGGTAGCAAATGAAGAAATAACTCGAATGTAAATTGCAGAGTCGTCTTATTTATTTTAATCGAAATTTCCTGTGAAACGGAGTGTATTTGTAGACCAAGGTAGAAGTGCTACCTTGCACCATGCATGGGGACTGTAAAGTATGTTGAGAGCGTGTCTGCCTCCAGACTAGCCGGTCCGGGTTCGATTCCCAGCGGGGGCCAGATATTTTCGTGTAAAATTTTTGCTGGAACGTTAAGCCTGACGGTCCCCTTGGTGTTGTTGGACAGGAGTAGACTACGTGCCGGGACCGGGTTTCCTCTTGACCCGTCCTTATTTTCATCATCATCCTCACCTAGTCCTTACACTACATTTACACGAACACTTAAACATACACTCATCCTAGTACATGACATAAGTCTCCATATATTTATTACAAAAGAAAATAATTAAAATGTGTCTTCATAAACCTATTGATTTTCCATCTCAAAATTTGTTTCTAGACTTTAATGTATTTAACGTAAGACAAATTTATTATATTGTATTAATAAAATTCATACATAAAAATCGAAATAATTTTGAATTGTATTCTCATAGTTATGAAACAAAAGGTATGAATTCTTTAAGATTGTTTGAACCAAAATGCAACACTGTTACGGTATTTAATCATAGCAGTAATTTAGGCCCTAGAATATATAACAAATTTATATTTAAATATCCTAATCTTGTCAATTCGAATAGTTCTAGTATTAAATTAAAAAAGTTATGTACGGATTTTATAAAAATTGAAAAATTGTAAATTTAAATTTATATACTATAATTGCAAATTGTATTGTATAATTATTAATTTCAATTCAGGAATCCGCCCCTGAGCACGAGTTCTACTCTTTCAGGGGCGAGCTAAAGTCTCTCTGTATATTTTATATTTTATGTTACAATTATTAGCAAAATAATAAATAAATAAATAAATAAATAAATAAATAAATAAATAAATAAATAAATAAATAAATAAATAAATAAATAAATACATATCTATACATCATATGTATGTATATATATATATATATATATATATATATATACATCATATATAGCGTGACCCGTCAAAGTGGTGTGCAACTTGAAAATGGTACAGTAACTAGAGTCATTGTAGAAAATGGGTCACAGTCCTGCCATCTTTCTGTAATATGTGGAACCCGAATCACTTAAGTGAAGTGGATAGGCAATGGATACACACACAAGTATGTTGAGACGTTGAAATGGAAGTTAATTTCAAAATGAAAACTACAGTTTCCGTTGTAATAAATATCTATCCTTGTATAATATTTTCAGATAATGGTATTTTATTATTTTCCATCAAGTTCCTTTCTTTAATTTTTACTCATTCTCGATTCATAGACTTTTAACACTTGTATATTATTACGTTAAAACTTATTAAATTAATAATAATAATAATAATAACAAAAAATATTCATAAGCCAGAAGTTTATCGAACTTAGATACTTACTTAAACTAGATGACAAATTAAGTTACTTGATTATTTAATAAACTAGTTACAATTGTGATGCCGAGTGGCAGCCCTGGTTTCACAGGAGCCGTGCCCAGTCCCGGAGAGAGAGAGACAGAGAGTGAGTGGGAAAGAGACGGAATACAGATCGCTGAGAGGGAGGCACGCGTGCATGGAGTGGAGTGAGCCAGTGAGTTGTATGAATGACACATTTTATGACACATAGAAAGAATTCAAGAATTACAAGAATTGCCCTTTACAAAATAATACAACAAAATAAAATTGTCCTTTTTTCTGTAGTTACTTACTTACGTACTTATTGGCTTTTAAGGAACCCGGAGGTTCATTGCCGCCCTCACATAAGCTCGCCATTGATCCCTATCCTGAGCAAGATTAATCCAGTCTCTATCATCATATCCTACCTCCCTCAAAACCATTTTAATATTATCTTCCCATCTACGTCTCGGCCTCCCCAAATGTCTTTTTCCCTCCGGCCTCCCAACTAACACTCTATATGCATTTCTGGATTCGCCCATACGTGCTACATGCCTGCCCATCTCAAACGTCTGGATTTAATGTTCCTAATTATGTCAGGTGAAGAATACAATGCGTGCAGCTCTGCGTTGTGTAACTTTCTCCATTCTCCTGTAACTTCATCCCTCTTAGCCACAAATATTTTCCTAAGAACCTTATTCTCAAACACCCTTAATCTCTGTTCCTCTCTCAAAGTGAGAGTCCAACTTTCACAACCATACAGAACAACCGGTAATATAACTGTTTTATAAATTCTAAGTTTTAGATTTTTTGACAGCAGACTAGATGACAAAAGCTTCTCATTCGAATAATAACAGGCATTTCCCATATTTATTCTGCGTTTAATTTCCTCCCGAGTATCATTTATATTTGTTACTGTTGCTCCAAGATATTTGAATTTTTCCACCTCTTCGAAGGATAAATCTCCAATTTTTATATTTCCATTTCGTACAATAGTCTGGTCACGAGACATAATCATATACTTAGTTTTTTCGGGATTTACTTCCAACCCTATCGTTTTACTTGCTTCAAGTAGAATTTCCGTGTTTTCCCTAATCGTTTGTGGATTTTCTCCTAACATATTCACGTCATCCGCATAGACAAGAAGCTGATGTAACCCGTTCAATTCCAAACCCTCTCTGTTATCCTGAACTTTCCTAATGGCATATTCTAGAGCGAAGTTAAAAAGTAGAGGTGACAATGCATCTCCCTGCTTTAGCCCGCAGTGGATTGGAAAAGCATCAGATAGAAACTGGCCTAAATGGACTCTGCTGTAAGTTTTTTTTTTTCTGTAGTTAGGAAGACAAATGACATTTCTTTGATTTCATAAATTCCGCTCTAGTCTTGCTTCCGACTTGCTTCTATCGTCACTGAATGAACAGTTGCCACTCTCTCCTATGCACTTTGTTATTGATCATCAAATAAATTACGACCAAACCATCAATAAACCAAGGGACATATTTGTATGTGTATGTATACAAATGGGTATATGCCCGGTGGCAGTGGTAACAAATTACACTCAATAATGACAATAATAAACACAATTAATAATAAATTAATAATAATAATAATAATAATAATAATAATCATGATAATGATAACAGGGAGCGTCCTACATTAAATTAAGCACGGGCACTTAAAATAACATTTAAAGTAAATGTAATTTGTATCTTAATCCTAGAACTAAAACCCACGATTATGATATGTTCATACCTGCACAAATACCTTTCAGCACTACACTCATTTCGCTACTAACTCACTCACTGCACTGGAACTACGACACATTTCACTGATCCTATCCTGATTTCACTAACACTGCAAAAACATTTCACTGTTCAAACACTTTGCACTGCCACTATAAACTATAAAACTTCACTGACACAACACACTTCACAATTCACTGACACAACATACTTCTTCATTGATACAACACTTCAGTAACAAATATCAATTACACCCTTTAAATAGTGTGTATAATATACTACTATATTTGTTGGTATTTGCTCTACAAATATCCCCAATATCACTTTTCCAAAGTCTTTTGTTTTTCTGGAATACGCATTCCAAATTCAACTAAAAACGCTACTATCCTCAAAATCAGTTCACAAAGGACCACAATTGTATTACAAGTTTTTATTTAACTTGCTGCCCTGGTCCATCTCTCAAGAGGACCCCATTTGGTCCCCTTCTACTCTGTATGCCATTTTCATAAGTTTCATAGCATTCATTCTCTCTGCTGTTCGCGACAGACATCGCAAAGTAGGGTCACCTGTAAAACGGACCGAGCGCACTGATTCACGAGTTCATACTCCCAGTTAATTTACGTATTAAAAGGAGTAATATCCCCGTAATATCTGCAAATGGGTTTTTGTGCGATGGTTTCACCCAGGAGATTTAACAGCGATGATTAATGTGGAGAAGAGAAAAAATCTCTTCATTTGAACAGAGTCCAGAATTGCGCGGAAGTGCGATACATCAGGTAAATGGGGAGCGGGCTCACCTATGAATCCTGGTGCACACTGGCTTATGAAAAATCATATGTGATTACCATGTATAGTCAGAAAGAGAGAGACAGAGAGAGAATTTTATGAGCGTCAGATTGCGATTATATTTTGCATTATTTTATAGCATTGCTACCAGACGGCATTAATCAACGAAATATTATCATGAGGTCTGGCTTGATTTTAAATAAACGGTTCTATATAAATGGTACAGCTATATTCATTATTTTCTTAGTAGGCTATATTTGTGCTCATATATCCAAAACGATTAGTACGTTATTCCAGCACTACCACCACCACCACCACCACCACCACCGCCACCACCACCACCGCCGCCGCCGCCACCACCACCACCACCACCGCCGCCGCCGCCGCCACCACCACCGCCGCCGCCGCCGCCACCGCCGCCGCCGCTGCCACTACCACCGCCGCCGCCACCACCACCACCACCACCACCACCACCACCACCACCTTCCAGTATTTGACTCTTTGGTCCTTTCAGTCTTCACTCTCGATTACTTTAAAAGCACCACCAGATATTCAAATATTGTAGAGTAGAACTCATTCATGTCGGGTTCACATGAAATTCATGATGAGAAGATTAATTGATTGATTGATTGATTGATTGATTGATTGATTGAGTGTTATTATCTTAATGGCCTTAGGGTGCGAGCGCGCGATGGTGTTGCGGTTAAGGCGTAAAGCCTTTGTTTTTCTGAACTGACGCATGCGACGTGCGATGTGCGAGGCCCGCCTCGCACAAATCCAGACTACATGAGAGATAGTGCTATAACTGCGATGTACGCAGACCTTGCATCTCGCAGTTATAGAAACCACTATCTCTCCTGTAGCCCGGATTTGTGCGAGGCGGGCCTCGCACTTCGCAAGTCGCATGCGTCGGTTCAGAAAAATCCAAGGCTTTATGTTACAAGCCGGAAAGTCGCGGGTTCGATCTAATCCTTCCAGCCGCACTATGGCCTGAGATCTACTCAATCTCTAACAGAAATGAGTACCAGGGGCATTTCCTTGGGACGTGGAAATGTCTTGATTTTGCGAAAGAAAGCCATTAGAATTTTATGCAAATCAAAGTACCTTGAACATCGTCGACCACTTTTCATACAGTCGCAGATATTAACAGTCACATAAATAGAATGAACATTTTTAGTATGAGGAATATATGGACTCATGTACGTGGATCTGCATAAAAATCTACGGCAAAACATATTTTTTTTCCAATGAGAAGTAACTATAAGAAACCCTTCCGAAAATCAAACTGTATTCTGAATCTATCTGTAACCAGTAGTTGGTATATTATTCCTACATTAGACCAGTGCCTGCCATTTATCTTAGTAAATGTCTCCAGCGAAACTTAATATCAAGCTTTTCCAAAAAATGGTACACGTTCCCGCCCTCCATTTAAAGGAGAGCATAGCAGCAGAGGAATTCCACGAATTTCTGACTATCGCTCGCTCATTAACAACTATACAATAGTCCTACGCATACTTCAATTGTAAGTTAATTCAATTGTAATTAAACTGGCGCCATCACGTGGGCGTCCGACGTGCAGTCATTAATCTCATATGACATGCAGGGAACAAAACCGCCTCTCAGAAATGGATTGAGATGTCACAGTATTTACCCTGAATGGGACGTCTGAATTAGTTTCTGTTGAATGATTTGATCGGAATTTTCACCTCTACTGAGTGCCCTAAGCCGGCGTATTTACGTCAACATTAGCCGCAGTAAGCTCAGTTGCCTGTAAAAAATAAATAATTTTATTTCCATATACAAATTATTTTTCTATCGATTATTTAAAGAGTCTGTATCAACTGCGAGGTTATCTAGTGTTTAGAATTAGAATTAGTGATAGAGAGGTAAGGCCACGGATTCGCCATGTGATTACCTGACATTTACCTTAAAATTATAAAAACCTCTGTACAATCCCACCTAGATAACCGGATTCGAACGAAAACCCGAAATCAATATCTGAATAAGAATCGATCTC
Organism: Periplaneta americana; assembly: GCF_040183065.1. Lineage (NCBI taxonomy): Eukaryota > Metazoa > Arthropoda > Insecta > Blattodea > Blattidae > Periplaneta > Periplaneta americana. Next base: position 64,680,070 of record NC_091132.1, on the reverse strand, counting down.
ACTATCACAAAGCTACGCCAGTGACTTAAAGGGACCTTTCGCTTTCACTGAACCAATTCTTAGGGGAGAGTCGGGTAGTATCGGACATCGGGTAATATCGGACAGTGAGTTTCTTTCATCTACCACACGATGATAGTACCTGACTGACATGGTTACGTTTCTGTGATGTTGCATAGAGAAACGTAACCATGTTATTCGGGTACTACCATATGGTGGTAGATGAAAGAAACGCACTGTCCGATACTACCCGATGTCCGATACTACCCGACTCTCCCCTATGCCTATCGACCTGCACAATGAACTGTAAAAACTATTACACCTAGGGATGTAATATTTCGCAAAAACATCCTTCTCTCTCTATTCTTTATATTCTGTATAACATAATATAATGACGATTGCAAATTGTTAGATAAATTGTCGTAATTTTTCGTCCGATTTCACATAGATACACACTTATCCAAAATGCCTACAGTAATTGGAGAATTTTGAAGAAACATTGAAGCCTCACAACACTATACAGAGCTATTACAATCTGTGTTTAACCTTTTGATCTCTTTCTTTTTAACCACCCGACCATGTTTCCCTTTATAACTTACATTTTAACCATTATTATTATGATTGGCGTTTTCTATTTAAACCGTCTTTTGATGTCTTCATTAAGTTGTAAACTCTCTTCATTGTGTTTCGTTTCACATCTCATTCATGTCTTCAGTTTTAGAAATCTTCCATTTCAAATCGGCTTTTGAGTCTCTTCGTTTAAACAGACTTCTGAAAGCTCTCGTTTTAAATCGGCTTTTGAAGTCTCTCGTTTTAAATCGACTTTTGAATTATTCTGTTTCAAATAATGTTTTCAAGTTTCTCGTTTTAAATCATCTTTTGAAGTTTCTCGTTTTAAATCGGCTTTTGAAGTCTTCTACTTTAAATCGGCTTTTGAAGTCTCTTGTTTTAAGCCGGCTTCTGTTAAAGGGTCCCGTTTCAAATCGGATTTTGAGGTTTCCGTTTTAAATCGGCTTTTGAAGTCTTCTGTTTTAAATCGGCATTTTAAGTCTTCCGTGTCCGTTTTAAATCGGCTTTCATAACCATCCGTTTTATAACGGCTTTGATGTCTTCCATTTTAAATGGATTTTGATATCTTCCGTTTTAAATCTGATTTTGATACCTTCATCCTTATTTTGATATCTTTCATTTTAAACTGCCAATAACTTTCATTTTCGAGCGTAATTTGAACTATTCCATCTTAAACCTGATTTAGATATCTTGAGCGTTCAGTTGGCGTTTGACATCTTCCTTTTATAATCTTTTTTTATATTTTCCATCCTAAATCGGGTTTTTATATTTTCCATCTTAAATCGGTTTTTGATATTTTAATTTTAAATCAGCTTTTGATATATTCCGTTCTAAGTCAGTTCTTGTCGTGCTACATTTAAACCGTCTATCCTCTTCTTATTTTATTTAGTTTACATTATTTTATCTTCTAACTTGTATGTTCCTTATACTATACACGTTAACTAAAGTTACCTTCCACATTCTGTGAATTACATTGCTCCGCCGATTTAGTAGAATGCGTTTGAGTCTAAAGAAAGCAGCAAAACAGTACAACTTGGTCTGTTGTTTTGACGAGAATCCAAGCCCCCGTATAACGGTAAGGCATCATGTCACAAACACGTTCACGTAGTAAGTATTTCTCAAAAGTAAATACAGTATTATTGAACTCTTTGAAAACGGATATTGTTGGAGAGTTTAAGGTAATATTTCTTTCTTTCTTTCTTTCTTTCTTCTTTCTTTCTTTCTTTCTTTCTTTCTTTCTCTGTCTCTTTTCCTTCTTTATTAATTAATTAATTAATTTATTTCCTTATTTATTTATTTATTTATTTATTATCGTATTATATATATATATATATATATATATATATTCTAGGAAATGAAATTAATTTGTATGGACGTTTTATCAGATTAACTTTTTTTAATGAAATAACAAATATTAAATACCCATTTTCGTATGATCGATTTTTTACTATCCATAATATTCCTGGATTTTCTTGTTGTACCTAATCATGATGCTTGCCGAATGCAGGGGACTTACTCCGAGTGTTATATCTATGTAGATAACCACTAAGTTTCTCCTATATCGACGGAGTAATGTATATTTATCTAATTTTTCTCCCTATCCCTCTCTACACTGCATATCAAAAAATAAATGGGCTTTGAAGTGAATTATGAATTGTTGATTCATTCAAATACTAGACAGAACACTTTTTTCATAAATCTTGGAAATGAAGCCTATTACACCTTCTAATCCGAATAGTTTATAATGATGTTACGATCGGACTCAAAACTTCGTTCTGTATTTTCATGTTGTTGTTTCTGGGTATAAAAAGAGTGCGCCAATTTCAACCCGTACTAGGCTCAAAGTCCTTTCAACAAGCAGCGCACAACAGCTCGTAAAGAAGTGAGCTCCACCTAAAAGGGGTGAAAATAGCGTCGTGGTGGCAACTAGTCCCTCGTTGACAATGGCCGGCGTCACGTAACTCATGTTTTATACGTGTGGTGTCCGGCCCGTCTCAGTGAGGACAGTCTTCAGCTAACATTGTCATCCGGGGAGCATTGTCGGAGAAGATAATTTTACTCTGCTCATCTCGTATGCACTTTGTAAGCCTCATAAATCTTCCAGACTATCGGGAAGTTTTATTAGGCATCTTGTTGATCGTTAAAACTTACCCGGTGTTCCAGCAGGTTCGATTGAGATTTCTTGCAGGAAAAGCCGAACTGCGTACAGTGTTCCAGGCTTTTTTTTTTAACGAAGCAGTGTATGTTTTGGGAGCGGAAAACAAAAATAAAATTAAGGACTCACCTCTGCTGTCAGTACAATAAAACCGAAAGCTCGTGAAAATTTCGAAATCAATTTTTACAGCATCACAAAACAACTTAATCTTTATTTTTAATATTCAGAAATAGTTCGCTGCCTTGATTCTGTGGATTGCGTATGAGCTTTCCTTCCAAGAGGTCTGTGGTTCGATTTCCGACCTGGTAATGGAACATTTATCTTCTGTCCATGGGACTAGTATTTGTTCCTTGTCATATGCTGTGTTTTATTGCCTCAGTGGTGAACCTGTGCCGTGCTGACTACACAATCAGGGGGGCCCGCAATGTATGCTTCTGTATTATTGGTCTCTAGTTACTTACGTTACTTGGGCCGAAAGTAAGGTTTTACATATGAGTAGAGATTGTGTGGAATACTTGTGCCCTCGTATGCTATAATAATTTATTTCATGCTATGTTGAATTTCCTTATTTTTATTTAAATAATACATGTATAACATTTAGACATTATACTCAGTTCAGGGGCCACAACTCAAACAATCGACAGTATTCACGAAAGAATCAATACCATTCAATAATCCCTCGATAGATCAGTGATGTCAACGTTCCTGCCACCAGTATGACGTTGTGGCACAGATGGCATGTCCTTATATGAAGTGCGCGGCTATCTATCTAGCAGGCGTACTGTTGTCACTGTACAGCTCATGCATTTTGTCACGACACTCCCCCACTCTTCCTACAGAGCTGCGCACGAGATCGGATGAGTCTACTTACGAATTATAGGGGAATGGGTTAGTTTTTGCCTTGAACTCGGTAGACAAACACCCGACCTTCCCTTCTACTTTTACCCCCTACACAGAAACGTTGTTCCCGTACTGCACATCGCGAGTGTCTTGACAAAATGCATGAGCTGTACGCGAGAGCCGTGTTTTGACTGATCCTTTCGCCGTTCTTACACTTTCAGTTTCTTCATTCGTTTTGGTTTTACTATGCCCTTGAGGTCGGGATGAATATTATTAGCAACAGATATCCGCAAACTATTTCTCAGGTTATTGTCACTCATCCTTACTCTGTGTTGACTTTTTAGAAGTTTCATAACGGAAAATGCCCGCTCACACTTTCAAACAAGGCTATTGTTCTTGCAGAATATTGCTTCAGAGTTGCGAATTGTGAGTCCGGAAGTGCTCTGTACAATTCTATTAGATCAGTACTTTTCACGAAGCCTACTGTCACATCTTAGGTTGATAAATTCCATTTGCAATGGTGAGTCCTGAAGTGCTCTGTACAATTCTATTAATAATAATACTAGCAATAATAATAATAATAATAATAATAATAATAATAATAATAATAATAATAATAATAATATAAAGAATTAACCATAAGTAACATCATTAATTCCAGGGGTTCATTCTTTGAGATATTTCATACAAAAAGTTTAATACAATTGTAATCCTTTTTGTTTCCTTTCCGCAATAAAAATTGTTATATATTAAATATTTTATAGCATGTTTAGGGAAAGTAATTCATTTAATTCCCAATATGCTCAGTTAATTTAAGGGAACAATGTATTATAACAAATGATTGAAAGGATTTTAGTTTTGTCCTTTAAATGTGCAGAAATTTGATCGATACAAATGTAACTTTTCGTTCTATAAAGGAATTTTACAATGCAATGCACTCTGACAACGCTGTAAAGGTTATTGCATAGAGAGAGGCAGATACGTAGGAAGCCTAGGTAACCTGACGCACGTATATGCGTTTGTGTGTGTGTGTGTGAGAGAGAGAGAGAGAGAGAGAGAGAGAGAGAGAGAGAGAGGAGACAACGAAAAATGTAAAGGGTAGATATAAATATAACATAAAGAAAAACTTGGTTTCTTGTATGTGAGATTACCGGTTACTAATTAAAAATTGAAGTGAGAGGAAACTATTTCTAATTGGCTGAAGAAAGTGCTTACAGTACTACAAACAGAGTTTTCTTAAATTAAGTGTGAAATAAGCTTTTCTTATTACCTTCTTTCACTGAATGATTAATTAAAATTAAACCGAAGAGTTCATTTTTTATTTCGTCATTTAACTCAAAATACCCATATCGTCTTTGTGTTTTTTTCCTGTTGAGTTTTAAATGTTCTAAAATATTGTTTCACTACTTGAAATAAAGATCATTATTGTTTATGTTCTCTAGAACATTGAATTGAAATAGAAATGTGGAAGTATTTCTTAATCTTTTAAATTAAATTTAAGATAAGTTTATTTTATTGTCTTTGTTCTCTGAACATTTAATTAATATTAAGTTGTGGAGTTTGTTTTAAATTTTCGAAGTTCTTTTCCTTAACATGAAATGAACATTCTTCAGTTCTTTAATACAGTTTAAACATACTAATTAAACGGTATATTATTTGAATAACTTCAAAGGAAAAATTGTTCCGCGTATCGATCCCGGAACCTTTGGCTGAGCGCGCCAACGCTCTACCGACTAAGCTACCTAGGAACTGCACCCGACACCGTCTCAATTTTTCAATTATTTATATCCACACATCTCAAGTGTGCTGACAAGACGCCGGAATCTCAATTTTGAGTGCACAGAAACTCTACGTGACTTGAATTGAGCATTGGCGCGCTTAGTCAAAGGTTTCGGAGTCGATGCCCAGCCCCTGAACAATGTTTCCCTTGGAATTATTCAAGCCTGCTTCACAGGGAGCTATATCTAAAAGACAAATTTGCATGGTATTTCATCTGTAACTTTTCTTACGATTTTAAAAACAATATACATGGCAATGATCTCCCACTCCCCTATTCAAATCAGCCGGTGAAGGGGTTGTTCACAGCAACAACAACCTACTGGGCAGTCCTTACTGATTAGAGCGTTGCATGATCGCACAATTCATGTCTTTTAAAAATGCATGTTTTTCTGGAAAACTATTCAAAATACAGCAAAATGTTATTTGAAATTTTTGTTATCTTTTACTAAAGGAAACACCCACCAGAAAAAATGACATTACTTACGGTTCAACCTGTAGGCTATACTGTAATGTACTCATCAATACGACGCGTTGTAGCCACCTGGTAAGTATCTCAGTAACTGTTTCACATGCATTGGTATGTTTTTATTTTGCAGAAATTGTGTGGCGTAATTAATAACAGTAGATTAAGATTCAATTATCTGCATTATTTTAAAGAACGTATACATATTAAAATCGACAAAGTGTAAAATAAAATATATTCTCTCCCCTACAACTCATTGGATTGTAAGTCGGTGATGAGATGAGCAAATGAAACATGACGAAGAAAGAAAATAATCAGAAATAAGAATGAAGAAGTGAGGAGAGGAAGAGAAGGTCCTATACGGGCAGAAAGTCGAGCAATAGAATCTTAATTAATAATTAATTACACCTTTGTAATGGTTAGCACGAAGACCTCGCTGCCACACCTGGACTCTTCTGTCTTCGCGAAGTACGTCTCGTTGCTTCATTATGCATCCCCGTTCTGCTCGTATAATTAAAATTAGGCAGCCAGCAGTACAGGTAGACTACAGATGCGGTACGTCGCACAATGAACATAATCACTGAATCGTTTTATTGTATGAATTCAGACACGTACAAGAGTGCTACTGTAGACAGCATAGAGCAGTTCAAAACTTACAGTTGCCATGAACATTTTTGTGGTTCATACTATTCTCTTCCGGAAAAAATACGAAAATATTTAATTTATATTTTCACTGAATTGAAGTTACGTCCTTTGGATCGTAAGAAATTTTCATATCAGCAAAGCAAATATGTCAATAATAATAATAATAATGATAATAATAATAATAATAATAATAATAATAATAATAATAATAATAATAATAATAATTACTTACAAATAGCTTTTAAAGAATCCGGAGGTTCATTGCAGCTCTCACATAAGCCCGACATCGGTTCCTATCCTGAGCAAAATTAATCCAGTCCTTACCATCATATCCAACCTCCCTCAAATCTATTTGAATACTATTCACCAATCACGCTGTGGCCTCTCCAAAGTTCTTTTCTCTTCAGGTCTTCCAACTAACACTATATATCCATTTTAGATTCACCCATACGTGCTACATGCCTTGCCCATCTCAAATGTCTGGATTTAATGTTACTAATTATGTTAGATGAATATGTACAATGAGTGCAGTCCTGCGTTGTGTAACTTTCTCCATTCTCCTGTAACTTCATCCCTCTTAGTCCCAAATATTTTCCTAAGGACCTCATTCTCAAACTCCCTTAACCTCTGTTCCAGTAATAATAACAATAGTAGTAGTAGTAGTAGTAGTAGTAGTAGTAGTAGTAGTAGTAGTAGTAGTAGTAGTAGTAGTAGTAGTAGTAGGTCTAGTAGTTAGTACATAATAACAGTTCTGAAGACAAGTGGAACTAACAAAGTTCTTGAACTTTCATAAAGACATATTCTAGAGCAAAGTTAAAAAGTAAAAGTGATAGTGCTTTAGCCGGCAGTGAATTGGAAAAGCACAGAAACTAGCCTATACGGACTCTGCTGTACGTTTCACTTAGACACATTTTAATTAATCGAACTAGTTCCTTGGTAATATCAAATTCAATAAGAATATTATATAAAACTTCTCTCTTAACCGAGTCATATGCTTTTCTGAAAATTATGAATAACTAATGTACTCTGCCCTTATACCTCTTCCCAATTCAACCCTCCAGAGGTCGCGCACCACATAATAATAATCTACACGCGTTTATTAATGCGTCATCGTTACGTATTTGTTACCAGCACCGCAGGCCCTCATGTAAGTTTCTGTAACATTACTATGTACGCTTCTACTGCGTTTGAATTGCGAAAATGTTTTTGCTACACTTTTATTAGCATCTCTTTGTGAGTGAATTAAAACGTTATACAACGTGGCAGCTGGATTTATCTAAGGTCCATAGTATAATGTAGGGTTTATAAGTGCTGGAAACCAGCAATAAGCCTGTTTAAATTACTTTAGGTTTGAAATTTATATTAATTAACAGTAATTTCTAATTTGTATTTTCAGTTTGCTGGAAATGGCTGGGTAACTAACAAAAAATAAACGATTCACTGGATGAGCAATATTTAGTACTAATAAATAATTACGGGTTTCAGATATCTAAGGTGCGAAGTGTCCTTTGTTTCGAAATTGAGATTTTCAGATTTATACGTGCTATGTAACATTAGAGGAGTGCAGAATGTATATTTTGTGATCTAGTTGATGTAAGAGAAGGCTCTATGGCCTTACCTCCGCCATTATAAATAAACGAATGAATGAATGAATGAATGAATGAATGAATGAATGAATGAATGAATGAATGAATCAACGAATAATGAAATGAATGAATAACTGAATAAAAGTTAAATTAAGAAATGAACGAATGAATTAATAAATTAATGAATGAATACAGAAATGAATGAATAAGTGATTATATGAATGAATGGATCAATCAATAAATTAATGAATCAATAAATTAGTGAATGAAAAGAGAAATGAATGAATGAATAAAGAAATAAATTAATAAAGACATAAATTAATTAAGAAATAAATTAATAAAAATACAAAAGAAAGATATAAAGAAAGGAAGAAATGAAGGAGGAAATAAATAAAGAAATGAAGAAATAAAGAAAGAAGGGGAGAGAGAAAGAGACAAATAAAGAAATACATAAGTAAATAAATAAATGTATAAATAAGAAATAAACAAAAAAAATTAGTATATAAATAAGTAAATACGTAAATAAATAAATAAATAAACAAATAAATAAATAAATAAATAAATAAATAAATAAATAAGTATGTAGATAAATAAATAAATACGAAAACAAGTGAGTAACTAAGCAAGTAAATAAATAAGTAAGAAAATAAATAAGTAAGAAAATAAATAATTAATTAAATAAGTAAGTAAACAAATAATTAAACAAATAAGTAAATAAATAAATAAGTAAATAAATAACTAAGTAAATAAATAAGAAAATAAATAAGTAAGTAAATAAATAAGTAAATAAATAAGTAAGTAAACAAACAAATAAGTAAATAAATACGTAATTAAATAAGTAAATAAATGAATGAATGAATGAATAAATAAATAAAAAAATAATAAATAAATAAATACATAAATAAATAAATTATAAATAAATAAATGAATAAATAAATAAATGAATAAATATTGCATGTTGTCATTAATATGTAGCTTCAAATACCATAGACGATATAAGACAAATATTGCAAAAGGGTACAAAGCAGTTCATCCAGGTAATAAAACTCCTTTCTGCTTATTACGATTTAAATCGAATTCGTCGAGTTTGTAGCCGAAACAACTGAGAGCAACGCTAATGACAATGGTGATGAAAATGTTGAATATCAGATCGACAAAATTAACACAATTTCTAGACTGAACTGGACTGTAGGCTTATGTTATCAACCAATATTCAGATTCGCTGAAGTTAGTAGGCTCGCCAGCCGCTGAATACCAATTCTAGGTGCAGTACAATACAAATTTAGTTACAGGTTTTGACTCCTATGTTAGGTTTTTCTACGGATTATCGCTTTATGGGCTATATTGTGGCGTTCTCGTGAGTAATATAACAGACTATCGCCTATTGATTTCTCAGTAACTGTGTTAGTTTAACATGGCCAACTTGTGCCGCATTGTATGACATCCATTGTGACGGGACAGCCAATTCCATTATTCAGTCCCACCCATTGTTCTAGACCACACAGCAGATGTATTTCTACTTTATTACCCACAATGAAACAAGTGCGCTTTATAATTCGCCAGCGTACGTTCGATCCACGGTCTTAGGTGCGAGTTGCTATTAAGGTGAAGAATAAAGTTTGTCATTGTTTCTGCATTTCGACCAGTCAGAATTGAAAGCAGACAATTTTTCCAGATCTTTAACGTCGGTACATGGTTATCTGTGAATACAGCTGCTTGAAGTTTGGTTCCAACTTCAAATAATTTTGAGTTTACCTGTTAGATAAACAAATTAATACATACGTATACGTATTACTCGACCAAGGCCAGTGGAGACATGCAGCTCGGATACGTGGCGCTACTGCTCCTGCTTTCGTAATACCGCATCGCGATATGCTCCACTCGCCTTGGTCGAGTAATAAGTATGTAATAAAAAGCAAATAACCGAATTCGTAATTAATTAAAAGAAATGTCGCGAGAATCGGACTGTCGTGTGATGTATTTGAAAACATCAAATGGCATTTTTGTCACAGAATTTTATTGCATTAACCCTAGTAATACCAACGGGGGGAAGGTACTTCGTGCCCACCTTCTCCAAAATTTATATTTTAAATATGTAATTGATATGTTAAAAATAAGGCAATGTTATTTACTGTCAGTTATGAATCCTTCTATCTTATTGTGTTATTGTTTAATCGTTTTCACTGATAGATTTAATAAAATATGAAAATACATATGTCAAGATGGACAAAACATATCCAATCCTTGTTGAAGTAATAATAATAAAAGCCATAAATCCCCAGTGGGGCAAAGCCTCCTGCTTGGGCAGGGGTGGCTCGGTTCTTGACCATCAGAAGAGCCGACCTGATGGTCTATTTACATTCCTAGTTCTTTGTCCACAATTTCACTAGCACTGGTTGTTGCTGCCTCTCAAAGTTTGTTGACTGCGTCCTTCCACTGTGTTCTTTGGCGTCCTATTCTGGTCCACAGTCCTCCTAGCTGCAACTTGAACTCGTCCCCCCATCTGGTTCTCGGTCATTCACGGTTTCTCCAGCCAATTCTTGGATCCCACAGTGTCGCCGTGTGTGCCCTTCTGGTAGGTTGCATTCGTACCACGTGTCCTCCCCAGCGCCATTTCATCCTATTAGCGAGTGTGACCACGTCCTCTAAGCCGCTTCGTCGTCGTACTTCTTCGTTTCTGACTCTGTCCTTCAGGCTTATTCCGAGTATTTTCCTTTCCATTCTTCTTTGACATCTTCCTAACTTTAATGTCTGTTTCTTGGTGAGTGAACAGGATTGCGCCCCATATAAAAGTACAGGTGCAATGCAGCTGTTGAAGATCTGCCTCTTGTTCTGCAATTTCTGGCTCTTAACCATTAGGATGAAAGACAGACTCCAAAACTTTTTCCATGCTGATGCTATTCGTCTATCGATTTCTTTATCCATGCTTTGTTGAAGTAATTGTTCGAAAATATACAGTGACATGTAAATTTTTCTCTTTTATTATAATGCATACTATTTCTTGATTACAAATATTTAAAAAATTGTTCGAAATTAAACATTTTTGTAGTACAACTGTGACCTGTTCAATATGTGAGGATGGATGTGAAAAAGTGATACACAACATTTACCAGATTATTATGTTGAAATAATTGTTCTAAAATATACAATGATATTTCAATTTTTCTCTTTATTATAAAAATTACTAGAACTGATTACAAATGTTTAAAAAGTGTTAAAATTAATCATTTTTGTAATGGTCACAAAATAGCTATCCTCGTCGGTACTGCATGTTATTTAAAATACCTACCTTGGTATTGCTAGGGTTAAGTTTCCTTAACATTTAAATAATTCTGTGGCAAATCAGACCAATAGATTTATTATCAACCCCCCCAAGTTGAACCCAGACATTTACACACTGTAAGCTATAGTTTCACTGACAGAAAACTCGATGACTTCCAAAAAACAAACGTTAAGATAGTAATCCACGTGTTTATGAGATATAGGCCTACGTATTTCATACCATGATTATAGCGGTTATAACTTTCAATAAATGACATAGTAAGCAAGATTAACACTGCCAATTTAATGTATCTATATACCAAGTGTCCATGTATTGTGGGTCCCTATCACCACGACATGGCGCGTCCTTAGGTTGCGGATAGAGGAGACGGCCTCCAGATATGGAGGGTAGCTGCGAATATATTGAATAAGCAGTCGTGGACAGCCGATAAGTGGTGGTCCTCCAGCTTGGGGGTTGGGCGAAGGGCTAACAACCCATCACCGTAAAAAACAGCTTGTTACGGAACCTAACAGTAAGCCTCGGAATGGGACTGATTCTCCTGCACGACCACAGCAAAGGAAAAAGGTTATAAGAGGCCGGCGGAGGGAAAAAGACCTTTGGGGAGGCCGAGACGTAGATAGGAAGATAATATTAAAATGGATTTGAGGGAGGTAGGATGTGATGGTAGAGACTGGATTAATCTTGCTCAGGATAGGGACCAATGGCGGGCTTATGTGAGGGCGGCAATGAACCTTCGGATTCCTTAAAAGCCAGTAAGTAAGTAAGTAAGTAAGTAAGTATATACCAAGTGTTTCAGATTAACGCAGACAAAATGGTACATATCTTAGAGGGCTCCAACATGAGTATTTTGAGACGAGGAACCACTAGTCGAAGATGCCATCTTGAGGTATTAATTTAATTCTAAACTTCTGAGATAGTACTCACAAGTTATGCAAGCCTACTAGCATGCAAGTTCCAATAAAAACCTCTGGTGACACTAGCTTTGAAAACAACAATCACCTACTTTGTTTCTACGGTAATTCAGAACTCTATTTAAATTCATGTTTATGTTCTCATTGTAAATGGTGGAATGGGATGGAGCATTACACGACATTCGGACTGGTAGACATACATTTAATATGCGGTGCAGCAGAAAGCAGAGCCCGCGGAACTGAACGATTGCACAAAGATCGGATCCCAACAGGCATAATCGAAACTGGTAGAGATTTATTCCTTGGCCACCACGATCACCAGACCTCATTTCCTTGGACTTTTTTCCTTTGGGGACAAATCAGATCCCTAATTTACGAAGCTGTAATTACAACTAAAGAGAAATTGCTTTTCAGAATTCTAACTGCCTGTCTCGTCGAACAATAAACACCGGAGATATTTCAGAGTTCGGCAGAATTTCTTGCTCCGTTGTATCCATGTGTCAAATCGGTGGGCACCACTTCTAACAGGTGCTGTGAGTTGTAAAATATTTTTTAAATAAAGCAGCTTAAAGAAATGTTCCGCAAACTTGTTACAATATTCGATCGAGAGTTTATGATCTCGTGGAGAATTAAGACCATGGTTCTCTATCTAAAAATACTCATGCTGGACCCTCTTTGTTATGTGTAACATTTGATCCTGTTAATCCGGAACGTATAATATACCTGGTATAATATAGGCTACGTATGTACCCATGAATCATGATGTAACAAATAACATTATATTAATTGTATGGATTGCAACAACATATATATCGAAAAGTGCACTAAACTATGACACGGGAAACGATCCAAATACAAAATTAAATTAAGTCACATTGTAGAGACAAATAAAATGCGTGAAATTAACTCTGTGAAAAGACTGTAAAGAACGAACAAACGACATGCTAAATCTATAATTTAAAAAATCCAAGAAAGAAGTAAAAGAGGATTAACGTGTTACTTACCCGATTCCCTAGTGGCCGAGATCGGAGGTCCCTCGTTACCTTGAGTCCGGATGTAGACTATTTTTTCTTTGAATGATTCTACGGTTTGGTCTAGTCAAGTGAAGGGGCTGCAAAATAAAAAGTGGAAGTATAAGTTAGACTAGCAAGCTCTCTGGGAGAGTACAGAAGTACAATAGATGGGATAAAGAGGTCTAAAAGAGAATACTAGAGGATTCAAAAGTTTCCTCGAAACGTTTATGTTGTCGGTTGGGTGTTATTGTAATATTTAGCTTTGTAACTAATTAATTTTTGTTTATAAGAATTGAGAGTGAAATAAATTTAATACAATTTATTTGTTGTATTATTTATGACTATTTTTTTGTATTTGTTTATTGTATATTATGCCTTATCAGTACAAGTATTTACAATAATATTACTTCAGTTCATCTGAATGATCCGTTGCTAAGAAAGTGACGCCAGAATAGAATGTCGTAACTCATTGCCGTTGCTAACCAACTGACGTGAAAAATGTATTAGGAAACTCACTACCGTTGTTAAGCAACTGACGTCAGATGTTGAATTTATTTAACATTTTAATAATTTGACATTCGAACATAAGCGTTTCACGTTAAAAACATTAGGCCTATACATGGAGGTGTCGGCCTGGGTAGCGTAATCGATATAGCGCTGGTCTTCTGTGCTCAGGTTGCGGGTTCGATCCCGGCCCAAGTCAATGGCATTTAAGTGTGTTTAAATACGATAGGCTTATGTCAGTAGATTTACTGGCATTGAAAAGAACTCCTGCGGGACAAAATTCCGGCACACCGGCGACGCTGATATAACCTCGACAGTTGCGAGCGTCGTTAAATAAACTATACATTTTTTACATAGAGGTAAATATGCACTCCAATGGGTAATGGTGTAACTATTTCATTTAATAAATCCCTCACATATAAACAAACTTTTTAAAGAAATTTTATTTAAGTAGGCTACATATAACAAGTACCAAGCAAGTTCAATGCCACAAGTTTCAAGTTTCAAAATACACTAACAAGTCTCAGCATTAAGTACGGTTTAATAATGGTCTTCAATGTGGTACGAGATTTTTGGGGTTTTGTATAGGGTTTTGGAAGTAAAATATACAACGCTTCGGAGCTAGGCTATGTATAGAATATCATCAGAGAAGATAAGGTATTGGGGATTTATGTATCTTATCTGTTATCATGTACGTATTATTCTTCAGGACTGAACATCAAATTTGATGCACAGTTAATATGTAATATATAAAATATGAAGAACCTATTTGCACAGGAATGTACCCACGTCAAGGGCTTACAAAATGAGATGTACACAATACAGCAAATTTATAAAATAGCCTATTACTTTCGACACAAAGTGTATTACTTTTAAATGGAACGTGTTTTTTTTTTTTTTTTTTTTTTGCGAAATGAAAAATAGAGGTAAAATTATGGATAACAACATTGGTTTCACTTTACTAAACCAAATACTTTCTAAGATAATTCATGGAGGACGTGAGACTGACTGTCAATGTTGTTCCAGCATGATGGTTGCCTAGGACACTTCGTGCATTTGAAGAGAGAGGTAGTTAATGAAAAGTTTCCAAATCGGTAGATAGGACGGAATGGTCCTGTGAAGTGGCCGGCTTGGTCTCCCGACATAATATCATTAGTTTTTTTTTTTTTTTTTACCCGGGACGCAATGAATGATAGAGTGTATCTAGAAGTTCCAATAATAACAACAACAACAACAACAAAGAAAATGCAACAGTGTATTATCCGTAGTATCTGGGGAAACACTGCGTTTTGTGCAACGCTGTCTTGTTCACCGTCTCCACAAATGCGTTGTTGCAAACGGTAGTCAATGTGAACATCTGCTTAAGTGACAAAGTTTCATTATAAGGTAAGATGTTTATTTTGTTATAATTACTTTTTTCTGTGCTGGATGTAATTTACAAGAATGAACTTTCTTTCTTTTGATTACTAGTATTTGGTTTGTGCATTATTATTCTGCTTTTCCTCTGTCATTCCACCAACACACTCCAAAATTTCCATTTCTTTGCCATTTTCTTCCGAAGGATATGACATCTCTTGTATTTGTATGACATTAGAACCGCCGTCCGCCATAGTCAATGTTCCCTTCCGTAGATGACCATGTTGGTGAGTTCCAGACCATTAATAATTGTGTGTAAGAAGCAGCGTAAACTGGAGTAAATTTGACGTCTGAGTAAACTTGACCATATATATATATATATATATATATATATATATATATATATATATATATGAATATCAGATGCATTGCATATATTTTGTCTCAATTTCTTAAGTTTTTTTTTTAAATTAAATTCTAGGTCACAATTAGGGCTGATATGATTTAGAGTTTTCCTTTCTTTTGTGGTGAAACTTACCTCAGCGGTCAAGTTTACTCCAGTTTAAGGTATCGATAATCCCACTAGGTTCTTGTTCTCCTCCTAACAATGATATGACAACACAAACGGAATGATATGCAGATTTTACGCCTGGAGAGGAATGCATAATGCGGCGAATAGTAGGGATGAAGTATCGGCACAGCACAGTCGGTTCGCAACTCATTCCATACGGGTACATAAACTTTTGAGAACCTCTGCCTTCCACAGTGGCGACCCGGGTTCGAGCCTCGGCTGCTTCATGTAGGAATTTATGGTGCACAAACCGAGTGCGAGGGGTTTTTCTCGTGCTTCTCTCGTTTCCCGTGACCGTTATCAGCATCATTCCACTAACAATCCATAATCACCCGTAGTCTACGAGGACTCAAGTTAAGTATCCAGAACGTATAAATAAAAACATGGCTGAAATTTATACAAATTTGTATTTAATAAATACTTTTTTATCTATAAGTCTTGTGGTTGTAGTGCATACAGATGCTCCATGCCCATCTGATAAACATCTCTATATCTCTACTACTGCTTTCACACAATTTATATTAACCACTTTAAGCAACACGGCCAGTAATATCTCCATGGATACTGTAGCCTACGTATTGTAATATCAAAGCATTGTTTTAATTACACCGTAACTATAACTTTACTCTCGACAATGCAAAACAATATCAGTGTACAACACTACCTTCAATTACCACGGAAACAATTTAAAGTCCTAAAATTATTTCAAGCCTGTATGTACAATGAAGGAGAAATCATTAAAACATAAGAATTATAGGAGAATACAAAGGTACAGCACTGTTTTAAAATTAAATGATTTAGCATTGGAACTAATTATATTTATTACCAACAGTAATATCATAAGTGCCTATAGTTTCTGATGCGTGCAACACGATTCAAATAGGACGAAAATAATTTCATGTATTCAAATTATTTCAGGCTTGTACCGACACTGAAAGTTGAATATATAAGAAATTTACTTTATAAGAGAATACAGTATTGCTTTAAAATTAAGTTATTTAGCATTGGAACTAATTATACACAGTAATGTCTTAAGTGCCGATAGTTTCTGATGCGTGCAACACAATTCAAATACGACGAAAATTATTTATTTATTTATTTATTTATTTATTTATTTATTTGTGTGTCTGTCTGTTTATTTATTTATTTATTTGTTTATTTATTTAATCTGACGGGATTAAGGCCATAAGGCCTTCAAGTTTCAAAATTATTTCAGGCTTGTACCGACACTGAAGGATGAATCTATAAGAAATTTATTTTATAAGAGAATATAGTATTGCTTTAAAATTAACTTATTTAGCAATGGAACTAATTATATACGTACATATACTATCAACAGTAATATCATGAGTGCCAATAGTTTCTGATGCGTGCAACATAAATTTCAAATACCATGGAAGTAATTTCATTTGTTTAAATTATTTCAGGCTTGTAGCATAGTGAAGGATAAATCTGAAAGTTTATTTTACAGGCGAATGCAAAGATACGTTTTTTTAAATTAAATTATTTAAAATTTAAACTACTGTTAACAGTAATATCCACTAATGCTGACAGTTTTCCAGCAATATAATTTAGCTTAACGAATGTTTCAAGTCATTGTAATTATTTCGAGACCGAAAGTCGAAAAATGATATCTCATGATAATTAGATTAAAAGCGAAATTTAATTAGCGATGAGATCTATTTTTCACGTGTGAAATTTGGCTACATTATTCCAATGTCATCTGGATCCTACTGCATGAATGCATTCAAATATTTTTTTTCTGTGAAAGCAGAGATTGTAAATATATACCATACTCCCAAAATTATGACATTCATAGGTAAAGATTTGAGGTTAAAATATCGGAACACTTTATTGTGAAACAGGTTACTCATAGGAAACCAAATACTTTTATTTTCGATCATGCCATTGTATTTTTTTATACTTACGGTAGGTATTGTAGGGAGCGCACGGGATGCTTAAGTAGAGGGATCTGAAGAGCGGGGTAGGAGTTACTGACCCCGGACTGTTCCTCCCACGCGGTGATATCATTAAGTCAATCACAAATCCTTCTTCCTTGTTCTCGTATCGTCTGTTCAGTTTATTTATAGACCTAATATTACGTTTTGATTTTCATACAGTTCGATTGTATAACAAAGTCGGTTAAAAGATGATATAAATTTTAAATTTAAATTTTATTGGGTTATTTTATGACGCTGTATCAACATCTAGGTTATTTAGCGTCTGAATGAAATGAAGGTGATAATGCCGGTGAAATGAGTCCGGGGTCCAGCACCGAAAGTTACCCAGCATTTGCTCGTACTGGGTTGAGGGAAAACCCCGGAAAACACCTCAACCAGGTAACTTGCCCCGACCGGGATTCGAACCCGGGCCACCTGGTTTCGCGGCCAGACGCGCTGACCGTTACTCCACAGATGTGGACAACATGATATAGCTACAATAAAATTTTATGTTACATTGTAGACTTACTCAATCTATACTAATAATAAATCTGTAGCCGAAATTTTTCTGGTAATTTTCACTTTTCCAAAAATGATTGGTCCTAACATGTATAATTAACCATCCTGAAATCGGAAATCGCTTTTTGAAATTTTTGTTTGTATGTCTGTCTGTCTGTCTATCTGTCTGGATGTTTGTTACCTTTTCACGTGATAATGGCTGAACCGATTTATATGGAAATTGGAATATAAATTAAGTTCGTTGTAACTTAGATTTTAGGCTGCATGACATTCAAAATACTTCATTTAAAAGGGGGGTTATAAGGCGGCTTGAATTAAATAAATCGAAATATCTCCCTTGTTATTAATTTTCATGAAAAATTTTATATAACAAAAGTTTCTTTAAAAATGATTTCCGATAAGTTTTATTCTATACAAAATTTTGATAGGACTGATATTTGAGATATAAGTTTTAAAATTAAGATAAAACGCCATCTCAGTCGCTGTAATGAAATAAAAAAATGACTTCGTCTATTAGGGGCCTTGGACAACAACAATCGAAAGCTATTAAACATAGCCTACAGCTGGCCTACAGAGAATGTTTCTGTGTTTGTATGAAGTAATATCGTAAGCTAAATTAACCGATTTGTATAATTAATTATTATTTCACCATTGGAAAGTGTAGTTTCTCTAGATGGACATAATGCTATAATGTTATTACAGTAACTTCTGAGTGAATCCAGGACACGTAGGATTAAAATAGCTTCTTATGCATAGAAAACTTGATAGGCTATTCTGTATATTCATTTCCTGTATTTCTTAAGATAATGTTTATGAACACATACATTTTCAGCTCAGAGAATTAACGATTGGTGTTAACATGTATAATTATTCATCCTGAGACCGAAAATCGCTTTTTTGAAATTTTTGATTGTATGTCTCTCTGTCTGTCTGTCTAGATGTTTGTTACCTTTTCACGCGATAATGGCTGAACGGATTTCGATGAAAATTGGAATATAAAGTTCGTTGTAAGTTAGATTTTATACTATAGGGCATTCAAAATACTTTATTTAAAAGGGACGTTATAAGGGGGCCTGAATTAAATAAACCAAAATATCTCGCTTATTATTGATTTTTGTGAAAAATGTTATATAACAAAAGTTTCTTTAAAAATGATTTTCGATACGTTTCATTCCATGCAAAATTTTGATGGGACCAAATTGCACCAAAAACGGATGTTCTCTGAACCAAATGATCATATTTTAATTATTTGCATGTAATAACAATTAAGAAACATGTTAAAGGAATTATCATTGCACTAAATGTGTGGTCCCTGAAGCAAAATGATCACATTTTAATTATTTAAATACAATTTAAATTAAGTGACATATTAAACGATTTATCCTTCTATCAAATACAAATGTTTCCTGTACCAGATGTTCTATTTTAATTATGTAATTACTTTAAGTTATATTTATTTCTAACATGTGCAGCGGAGCGCACTGGTACAGCTAGTATGTTTAATAAATTCATACTGATGACAATGCAAAATTTAGGGCCGGTTGTATAAAGCGTTGAATAGGACTGCGAGGCGAACCTAGCTGCAGAAATTGTCATGACACTCAGAGACCCACTCTCGATCGTGCTATGCGCCAGCTTGTATTATAATCTCGTAAGCAACGGTTTGAATCAAGATTAAGGGTTAAGTAGTGAGGTCAAAATTACGTACGATAGCATTCTAGAGTTAACATTATCGTTGCGTGTATATTTTTAAAGTTATTCCATCTCTCACTTTCATGGCCATGAAATAACGCAAAGAAAATCAAACATCAGTTCCGTGTTTGGTGTGGGATCGTATAAAAGTTTCAGTTATATTCCTAGCATTGAATTCAGTTACAATTTTTTTCCACGACTTTTCTTTATATTTAGAAGTAATTGAACCTGCCTTTTATTGTCTATAAGGTTTATATATTTTAACAACCCGTCTTGTGCATACACTGTCACTAAATTAATCTCTAGTCATATGTCTTTATACAACCGGCCCTAAGAGGAGTTAAAATTTTAGAGAGGAATTTAGGTTTCAGAAGTGATTTAAATTAATATGTCTTCGTTAATTTTATGAAACCTCCTATGTGACAGTACACAACATAATTTTTCAGGCGGAAGAAAAAAATTAATTAATAACCAATGGGCCTACATAAGAATATGAAGTAATTCGGTACAAAATGTTGGTGGATATGATGAACATAAATGACATCATCGAGGATCAGTGTAGTCCTACTGATATTTAATTAATTTTTTCTTTCTCCTGGAAAATTATTTTCTGTACTGTCATATAAGAGATTTCATAAAATCAACGGAGATATTCAATTTACCATAGACACCCTCTGATTAAAGTTCTATCCTCTGATTGAGGTTCTGATTTATATATATATATATTATCAGGCAGTACATCTCACTTCATATGTGTCACAGGAAGAACAATTATTTGTATGCATCTGAAGTCTGATTACTGTAATATGTCGCTAGTCGGCGATGTATCACATGGAGGGGAAAAGAAACTGGCCACCCTACCCCATTATCTCCTGACTTAGTCGCCTCATAAATGGTGCCTTCTCGGTATCACTTCTGAGGTTCAGATCTCTCTTCGGACAGTTGACTAAACAAAAACAACATGTTTCCTTTTTTCCTGTAGATTACAAAATATTACGAAATTGCATGTATCACACTACATGCCATCATTCTTTCTCTGTGCAACTCTAAATTTCAGACTTGGAAAACGCAAGAGGTTCATCACTCTATATATTATCCAAAAGATATGCCAGCATCTGGGAGATGCAAGCGTTTCTACTAACCAGCACGTTTCGACTGTGTCACTCTGCAAACCTGCTCTCCATCGTGGTAACCAGCACATCTACTGGTGTCTAGAGGACTCAGGCGCTTCTACTATCCAGCACGCTTCCACTGTGTCACTCTGCAATCCTGATATGTCCATCGTGGTATCTAACACATCTACTGGTGTCTGGAGCACTCAGGCGCTTCTACTATCCAGCACGCTTCCACTGTGTCACTTTGCAGTCCTGTTGTGTCCATCGTGGTATCCAACACATCTACTGGTGTCTGGAGGACTCAGGCGCTTCTACTATCCGGCACGCTTCCACTGTGTAACTCTGCAATCCTGATATATCCATCGTGGTAACCAGCACATCTACTGGTGTCTGGACGACTCAGGCGCTTCTACTATCCAGCACGCTTCCACTGTGTCACTCTGCAATCCTGATATGTCCATCGTGGTATCCAGCACATCTACTGGTGTCTGGAGGACTCAGGCGCTTCTACTATCCAGCACGCTTCCACTGTGTCACTCTGCAAACCTGATATGTCCATCGTGGTATCCAGCACATCTACTGGTGTCTGGAGGACTCAGGCGCTTCTACTATCCAGCACGCTTCCACTGTGTCACTCTGCAAACCTGATATGTCCATCGTGGTATCCAGCACATCTACTGGTGTCTGGAGGACTCAGGCGCTTCTACTATCCAGCACGCTTCCACTGTGTCACTCTGCAAACCTGATATGTCCAACGTGGAATCCAGCACATCTACTGGTGTCTGGAGGACTCAGGCGCTTCTACTATCCAGCACGCTTCCACTGTGTCACTCTGCAAACCTGATATGTCCATCGTGGTATCCAGCACATCTACTGGTGTCTGGAGGACTCAGGCGCTTCTACTATCCAGCACGCTTCCACTGTGTCACTCTGCAAACGTGATATGTCCATCGTGGTATCCAGCACATTTACTGGTGTCTGGAGGACTCAGGCGCTTCTACTATCCAGCACGCTTCCACTGTGTCACTCTGCAATCCTGCTATCCATCGTGGTATCCAGCACGTCTATTGATGTCGGGGGGATTCAGGTGCTTCTACTGTTTAGCATGCTTCGACCTGTGAAGTCCTGCTATCCATCGTGGTATCCAGCATGTCTACTGATGTCTGGGGGACTCAGGTGCTTCTACTGTCCAGCACGCTTCCACCTGTGAAATCCTGCTATTCATCGGGTCCAGCAAGTCTACTGATGTCTGGGGGACTCGGGTGCTTCTACTAGCCAGAACGCTTCTACTGTGTAACTCTGCATTCAAGGAATATTATTTCATGACACAAGTTGTCATCATTTGTAATCAAGTATATCTTCAGGTGCCTGAGACACACAAGTTTTTCTAATTAAAATAAATATTGAACTGATTCTGAGAGGCTCTAATGTTTTTACTCATCATCTAATTATGTCTGAAAAGCTCAAATTTTTCTAATTATAGTCCGGATCAGCTTACTTAATACGCTAAGGTGAAACCTAACCAGTTTTTCCCCCATTACTACATATGCTAGTGGATTATGGTGGTTTTGTAGTTCTCAAGTTGAATTTTCATTTACCAACTTTATTTCGATTTTAGGGTAGGCCTACTGACAAATACTACAACTGGCAGTTGTTTTCTAACTGTTATGTTGCCAGCAATAATTTCGTTTTACAGTGAAGGAAATTGATGAAAATCCAAGTACCTAGGCTTGTGAATTAATAATTGATTAGTAGGCCTAATACTGGTATTAGTATTAATAGGAAACTTGGAAATGGTACAGTGACTGTATGAATACTGTGTGGCCATTGGATGTATCGTTTGTGATTGGATATTGCGGTCACGTGGTACAATGCCGCCATTAAGATTCCAAACAAATAGTTGGAATCCGTGTTATTCCTCTTCAAGACGTGGAAAAATAAAGGATTGCGTCTGATTTTCAGCTGATTTTATGGATATACCTACAATGTAAAATAATTAAATTTCTTTAACATATATAGATATAAGTATTCTTACCGTAATCCATGTAATCTTTGTGCTACAATGCAAAGGATGATCAGTTGTTAGCATGATAACTGACTTTATTATTTACTTTTAGTAATTAAACATTTAAGCAGTCGTCCGGATAAAAATAAAAAAATATATTAGGCTAACTTATACTCCATTATTTACAGTTTTTCCATTTTCCATTTTCAACCATAGTTAACAAGTTATGAAACAGAAAATCGTGAAAGAAATCTACATTGGCTATTATTCAGTACATTTAAGCTTTATTAAATACGTAAGGTAATTTTTAAAGTTTAAAGCAAAACGAACTTTATACAATTACAATGAAAATTTTCTATTACTATTAAATTATAAGTACATGTCACAATTTATTTAACCTATACCTATAAATATTTATTTAAAATGTTATTCAGTAAAACACAACAGACGAGCCATATTTCACTAATCAAATAATATTTTAGCTTATATTTGAACGTATTTTCTGTCTGTTATGGAACCACGATATTCTATAATTGCTTCAAAATTTGTATAAAAATATATTAATTATTTCACATGCGGTTTTTATTACAGATATGGTTGGATGTCTGGACTTCTAAAGCCAGAATGAGGGATGGATTCCTATACAGAGCTCTGTCCTTTGTGAGGTAGCTACATTTTGAAGAATCCGTGTGGGGAAAAAACCGAGAGGATGGAGGATACTGACATCACGTTTCACACAAAATTGGAAAATTTGTTTAGTGTGGCGGTAGTGAGATCAAAACAAGTTAATCCTAATGCGTCCCAGTTTAAGAATACTTTAATAAGACTAATAATAATATGTGTATTACGGTTTCTTAATTATTTGTCAAAGAGTAGTTATGATGGGGATGACAGAGAATGTTAAGTGGTTTCCGAAGTGTTTTACAAGAGAAGGGTAATACTCTGCGTGATGAGCAATTGAGATATTGAAACAGACTGCAGGCCTCCAAAATGAGTTACAGTGAATTGAGTTCATTATAAAATATTTGTGGAAATATAATCCCTGATATTACGAAGACTATAAAAACTTGTGAAGTGTGTTTAGACATTGTTGGCTCACATATCATTCATTAGAGTACTGATATGTTGAATTTGCAAGTATTAAGTGCTTCAGAGTGAACTGCTTTTTTATTTATTGTAATCTTTTAACTCAAATTTTTCTGTAAATCAGAGCATACTTTTAGTAAATATTGAGCTATTGTAAGATATCTTACCATTGACTTGAAAACATTTTTCCTCCATAAGGTGCAGAATGTTAAAACAATTCATTTTCTCCATGTCATAATGTGACAATAAATTGTCCCTAGGTTTTCAGTTGTAAGTTTAAAATAGCTGGCATGCGTAGGCCTAAGCAGAAAAGAGAGTAATAAGTTGTTGCTATGCACAGCATTTGGAATATTATTGTTCAATTCCTGCAAATTTATATCATAGTTGTTTAGACCCACATAATCATACTGATGACCTAGTTGTTCATTTGTGTTTAACAGACCCTAGTGATTGTTGGCTTAAAAAATTTGGGCTATTGTGAAGGACGTGTCATCCAATTACTCGCGACTTTTGGTATGCCTTGCACGTACAAATAATATGTGACAGGTTAGGTCAGGGGCGTATTTAGGCCTAGGCAGATTAGGCAACTGCCTAGGGCGGCAGATTTGAGGGGACGGTTTTTAAGCTATTACTGTTAATTTTTAAAATTTCTTTTTTATTTTTATTCCTAACTCTACAAAAGAGTACATAAACGCACAATGAAAAGGATATGAATAACATTGGCAACAATCAGTTCAAATTTAACGGAAAAAGGACTATTTTTCAATAATAGTGTCACAATGCGATCATAGCACTTTTTTCAATGTTATGCCCTCTCACTGTGAGAGTCTCACGTGAACTTACTAGTTAGTATAATATTACGATGAAAGAAAAATTAAATGCTTAAGTAGAAAAGAGAGTAGTGGTAATAAGTCTGTTGCTATGCAGATACATAGCATTTAGAATATTATTGTTTAGTTTCTGCAAAATTATGAGTTTTTTTAGGCCTACGTAGCCATTCTGCTGACCTGGTTATTCATTTGTATTTAATAGTGATTTATGACTTTAAAATATTATGCATATGTAGGATTTGTTTTTACTGTGATTATATGGTATTATTGTTCAACAATTATATTAGCTTTGGAAAATATATAATCCTACAAGATGTAGTTTTGATGCAATAAACATAATAAAACATCTGATATCCCATAGCAGTTAACCTAACCTTACTTTGCAGTTTAGATATATATTATTCTACGACAACATACAGGAGGCAGGTAAGACAGGTAATATTTTTGTTTTTATATACCTCAAATCTTATTTAAAGACGCTGCGTGTCAATAATTGTGAATACATGAGTATTAGGCTACGCTTTTCTTATCAGCTCCATAAGAGCCTTCAGTGTGTTTGGAATCTTAATGGCGGCGGGTGGGCGTGTCCAACTCCAATGGCCACACTGTATTCATATAGCCACTGTAGAAAATGGGTCATAGTCCTGCCATCTATCCGCAGTATGCGGAACCCGAATCACTCAAGTAAAGTGGGTAGGCATCACAAACACAAACATACACTAATAGTAATACACAATTCAGTTCTGTTGCGTTGTGATTCTAATTCAACTCTATATTCAGCTATATTCAGGTAAATGTAATTAAATAATATATCTTATAGATCTACTTGGTATGAAACTTGGTAAATATAGGCTTATTACACATTTTAATGAATTTCTTTCGTGTTTAGATTTTTATTAAAATGTCCAAGAAAGGAAATATAATGGTAGCGACTTATCCAAGAAAGTGTTTGTAAATATTTTAAGTAGGCTGTACATTTCAAAGTTGTATTCTGATTCCGGAATTCGTACTAATATTTTCACGTCATCAAACTACGTTTTTAGTTTAGGTCTCGTAAATCGTAAACTGTTTAGTCAAAACAATTAATTTCATGATGCCAGACAAAATAAATTTTAATATTAGATCATACTAATCCTAATTACCAACATAATATGAGAGAAGTCCAGGAGAAAAATATATACTATTTGAACCATTTAGAAAACACCTAGCAACATAAAGATGATGGTAAGTAAGTAAATAAGCAAGACAGTGTTAATGTTAATTGCTATATTATTATTATTATTATTATTATTATTATTATTATTATTATTATTATTATTACTTCAGTACGGAGGATTGTGATTTTATCCTCTTTGGCTATTTGGTGATATCTAACATTAGTTGGCAACACTAAAGAGACGGTCATTTACTGTTCCTCACTATAACATTTATTGGTGTCTGAAATATTCCAGTGCGTCTATTTAATATCTATTGGATTCTGAGAGCCTCAAATGTTTTCACTCAATATCTAATTATGTCTGAAAAGCTCAATTGGGTTTACTTAATATCTATTAGGGTCTGAAATACTCGAATGTGTTTACTTAACAAGCTAATTCATTCTGAAAGCCTCAACTCCTAATTAAGTCTGAATATGTACAAAACTCTAACGAAATTACCATGTATTGAGTGACCGTCAATGTGAGGATAATTAGACTGAGTTGCTAAGAAGGTTATCCTTTAATCTACTGTTAAAAGTGTTTGTCTTGTAGTCTCTAATAATTTGTGACGAGGAATTCCGCTGACGTGAGGTGGAGACTGTAAAAGATGAGGAGTAACAGTAATAAATATTTTTGTCTTTACTGGTTCTACATTTGGGTGAAAAAAGGTCATAACACATTTTTTAAAGCTGTTGTCCTACGGTTTTTTTTTTTTTTTTTTGTTAATGACGGGTACTTGAGTTCTCATCATTCATCCATATGAAGCCAGTTATGTAAAGCAATGGTTCCCAAAGTGTGAGTCGCGACCCCGTTTGAAGAGCTGAGAGGGGTCGCGAGATGATTTACGAAATAAAATAGAAAATTAATACATTGATATTGTATTTAGAAACATAAAAAAAATTGAATATAAACTAAAAGTTTTAGTAGTTACAGCTAAAGTAAAAAATAATTAATGCTATAAATGTGACTGTTTTCGTAGAAAGTAGCTTCTCAAATCTTGGCTTCGTATTAGAATGACCTACCTGCAGCAGTGTTTGAGGGCTGTCCTTCCTTAAGGAGATTCAAGAATAATTTAAAAAGTTGTGTATAAAGTGAAAATTAAAATTAAGGTGACATTCAACATTTAATTTTTTAAGGTGACATGTATTTATCTAGCCTGACGAGTTACTTCCTTGGTTTGAATTGTAAATTATTTAAAAATAGCGTGTAAGAGGGCCTTAGACTAGAAATGTTTAGCTTAAATGTAGTTCTGTTTATAAGTATGCATAAGGATGTAATTTTTTGACTTATTTGAACTGTTGTATCATTGAAGCGAGGTGAGTCAGTGAAGTTATGGTTTTACAGTGCAGTGAACAGTTCCGATAAGTGATAATTTATAGCGTCAATGAAATGTGTTCTATAGTGTCAGTGAAATGTGTTACAGAGTGTCAGTGAAATGTGTGCTAAAGTGTCAGTGAAATGCGTCATAGTGCCACTACAGGGAATGAGATGAGAGTAAAGTGAAAGACTATTGAAACTTATGTAGGGCCTATACATAATTATGTAGGTTGTAATGTAAAATTAGGTATTTTATTTATGTTTTATTATTATTGTGTTAAATTGTATTGTGTATTCTTATTGTATTGTGTATAAAATTGTATATGTATTGTAAAATTGTATTGTGTATTGTAAATTTTATTGTGTATTGCTTATCATTTTATTGTGTATTGTTTATATTGTATATACCACTGCCACCGGCTGCTTGCCCACTTACAGTGTAAATAAATACATACATACATACATACAATATGCACACAATTATATCATTTCAAATTTCAAGGAGATTTCTCGCTTTTGTGTTGGTGGAAATCATTGAATAGAAACTTTTTTTATAAATACGAGTTTGAAAATGCTGTCAAAACTGTAAGAGTTTCTTTTCCAAGCTCTAGGTATTCTTACATTATTTTTTTCTAAAACTAATCTGCTCTCGATGAAAAAATTATACATAGTAGTACTTTTAACTTTCCATAAGTAAGCACATATTTCAATAAGTCTTTCCCTTACTATTTTTTTTTAATTTCAGGCAGTTGAATGCAACTGTTAGAAACGGATTCAGTATCTATCTGTCACTGCCATGATTATTTTGAGTTTCTTCCGGAAGATATAAAAAAACTGTTGTTTAAAATTGTGCAAAGTTAATTTATGTCCGCAAAAACAAACTAGTAATCCGTAGCTAAATTTTCCGTGACTTATCTAATGCAGTGGAATGATTAAATTTTCTTTCTGTTCAGTAATGTCTACCAGAAATCAAATTTCCTTACAAATCCGTCGATTTTATATCTGACTGTTATGTTAACATCTTGGTCTCGCGAACTACTATTTAAAAGTGTTCTAAGTGTTTGGAAAAATATATCAGAAAGGAAGGCAGTCTAAGAAGCCAAAAAGAATTGAAAAACTGGTTTGCATATTGCAATTTCTCATCTTGCAGGTATTGGCACATTACAAGTTGGGTGATATCTACTGGTTTCGAATACAATTGTTGTACACGATCTTACAGGCATTTCTACTTTTCGAATGGGGTTAATTACTGATATGGTAATGGGGGGTCGTAAACAAATTTCTCACCCAAAAGTGGATCGCACCTTCAAAAAGTTTGGGAACCACTGATGTAGACCAATTTACCGACAATGTCGTTGCCCAGGTGCGCCATATGTATATATCCTATAATCAAGAAACTGAACTTAGTGTAATGAGAAAGTTTAGGAGTAATTCAAAATGTGAGAATTACACTCATAAAGAAACAAATTAACTTTCACAAATAGAAAATTTCAAAGCTGTTTATCTCAGTGCATGGTATCTTTCTATGTGTCCATATTCCAGCCGCCGCTTATATTTTCAGCTGAATGGTGATAGTACAGGCCACGTAACCCAGTCCTCCAACACAAATGATAAAGATTTTTCCAAGAAAGAAGACAGAATTTAAAATCTGTTCACCTTTAAGGTATCGCGCGACCTAGGGCATTGAAAATCTGTTCCACGCCAGCACGGATCGGCAACTGGCTTACAGAAAAGCTTCCACACTGAATTCAGTTGGGACTGCGATTGTGCGTAAGCGAGTCAGTGCGTTATTAATGCGAGCTTGTTTCGTGTTGCACTTCAGTGATGCAGCCGCTAATGATGACGTTAACGAACAACTGTTTTAGTATGGAAAGCAATCTTTGTAAATATTGATGAGCAGAAAACATCTAGTTACGCTTGATCCTAGACCATGATCTAGGGCTTAATTCAAGGAATTTGGCCCCTGGAAAAAGTAAGTATACAGACTAAGAGCGAGTTATTCATCACTACTGGTGGGCTGGGTCACACAGGTCAGGCCACGCAGTCATAACACCTAACATTTCCTTATCATGTCGCGGTACACTCCGTCTTGAAACACAATATTCTTCCACACGTCCCGTTACTAACCACTACGTCTGTTGACTAAACAATGTCAAGATGACATATTTTCTTGAAGTGAGTGTACCTCAGCTTCAAGCATTGATATTATTTTCATTCTTCCTCTTTCCTCTTCCCTTCCTATGCACATTTGTGATTAAATTTCTTTCTCATGACTCAACACAGCTCACTTACTAGCCAACAACCAAGGACAGGGGCCACTAACGCTGAATCGAGCTGTTAAGTGCAAAGTTTAGCGAATCCGTCACGTTCAAAGATAGGGTAAACTAGGGTCTGTTGGACAGTCGGGCATGTTGGACACTCCGTACTTTAACGTGTTACCACGCCACTTGTGGGCACCACATTCAGCTAGAAGTCAATGACGGAAGTAGCGACGAGTGGGGCTACTTCCGTCATTGACTTCTAGCAGAATGTGGTGCCCACAAGTGGCGTGGTAACACGTTAAAGTACGGAGTGTCCAACATGCCCGACTGTCCAACAGACCCTAGTTTACCCTATATCTAGTTCAATGCAATCTGTTTGGTTCGCAAAGCCATAGAGAAATGTGACTTACGGATAATAGTAACATACGATTGAAAATATTTGTTAATCACAAATCTCTAATTATAGTGTCCAGATCTGTGAACGGTTGAAATTCCGTGAATTGAAAATATCCTAGACCTAGAGTTTCGTCGTTGGGGGAAACGAGCTGCTACTAAATAAACTCCCGTGGCTTGCCACCGATAACGAGATAGTTGCAATATCCTCAATTTGTGTAAATCAAAACGTACCCGAAGGGGGTGTGGTTTTTACGGTGGAGCATAAAATCCAACGCCAGCTCTAATTATACTGCGATCGATGAATGATTAAACACATAGTTATCCGTGGCGCATATTTGCCAAATAATTACTCACGCAGCACGACTCAATTTGTAGTGCGGCATGCCTAATTAATCTGATTGTGCGTAATTACTGATTTATGTGTTGCCATAGCGACCCATTATCCTGTCTTAAGGTTGGTAAAGCAGGCTTTTTAGGCCAACTAATTTAAACGTGTTTCTATGAACGACTCTTTTCCCATCCGACATAAGAATTATATAAAATAACACTATGAATAATTTCATACACACTTCTTTTTCATGCCTTATTCCAATTTTCTCTTCTCCTTACATTCTCTGCTACTCGTCTTCATCTTTTGCCATTTTCCTTAACTTCCCACCTTCACATCTTATCCTTATACCTTCCACTCTTTTCTTTACGTTATTTTTATGGGGCTTGCGGCTCTTTTAGATTCTTCTCCTACTGTTCATTCATTGATGTTTTAGCCAGGGGCAAAGGGTATATATCATTCGTTCTCCCGTGAAACTAGCTATAGTCGCGACGCTGTTATTCCCGGCGTGACTCATCCTCTTTGCTTACGTCTTAGGGAGTGAAGGCTCTATAAAATCTAGGTAGATACTATCGTTCGCCATTTTTGTTTTTCGTTGCCGAGCTACCAGACGAAGAATCTATTTGTCACACCTTTAAACATATTATCATGTCGTAGCTCCTATGACAATAAATCAAACGCACTGTAATTGAGCAAATAATTGAGCGGCAAATAACTTCCTCGTGTGCTTTCTGCTAACGCCAACGAAAGAGTCAAAATGGCGGGCGATTATATGAACTATTTAACGAGCCTTAGGAAATGCATAACGTCATCATCAACGAATCACAAGACGCACACGTTTAAATGTAGCCGACCTGCAACGTGATTGGCTCCCGGAAATAAGAGCGACGAGACGACACGTTTTCCACTTGCAGCTATCTAGCAACTAACTCCAACCATAGACTAAGGTTTTACTTAGTGTTGCCAATTCGATTCTTAATACCCGCTATGAAACACTGCAGAAACCGCTAAATTGCAATGTTGTCAATGTAAAATGAAATTATTTTGCCGGTGTAAGTGCTAATAATATCCGCTTAATCCCTATAGTAGTAATACAAATTTCATAAATTTTACCCGCTAAACTAACACTGAAAACAGCCAGATCTAGCGGGAAAACCGCTAAATTGGCAACACTGGTTTTACTATAAGCTACACCGCACACATGCATTTGGTTTCACGAGATAACAAAATGATCTGTATAGTAGTATCTGTCTATGTTGGAACCGGTTTAGCGTATCGGCACACGATATTTACAAGAACTCTAGTGCTATTGCAACACTTCGCTTGAAGAAAAGCCTAGGTACTGTAGATGGCCTATTCTTCACTTACGAGTGGAAACTAAGTTTTGTGTTACTGTTATTTAAAGTGTAAACTAATTATTATTGTGTGTCGTCCTTGAGAGTCTGTTTCTCGAAATACAGCCATTCCAGTTGTAACGGATGTTACATTTTTACTATTTTCAAACTCTATATATTGAAAATGAAATTATTTTTGTCAACTCTTATTATTATAATCAATTTAGAAAACCAGTATCGTTTTACAGAAAAGGGATTTATTATTACTGGAGAAAATGAAGAAAAACTCAAAACATAAGACTATTTTTTAATGCCAAATTAAAGAAGTACCTAATTTCCCACGCCTTCTATTCTGTAGATGAATTCATGGCATTCAATAACGCTTCATGATATTGGTACTAAAACTTTGTGTTGTACTAGTAGGCTACAGTGCAAACCTCTTCTGCATATATTTCAACTAGACTGTAACTATAAATTAAGATTTTATAGTAGTATTAAGTTTTTTGAATTGTTTCGTATTATAGGTGTGAAGCAATGCACGAATACCATGGAATGTTAATAAATACAATACAATACCATACAATCGTTTACAGATGTGGCGAAAGAAAGCAACACTAACCAAATACACTATATAACCTAATGCAGTGTTTCATTCTGTTAGCAATTATTCCCATTTTCCTGAAGTTAATGGTGTTATTCTTACCTATGTCAAATCTAGTATTCACTAAAGAATAAAACATTACCTGGAGAGAAAACAATTTCGCTCAAGGACAACTGCGAAATAGGATTTTAAAAGCGCCTAACTCTGGTTTATCTAAAAACCTGAATTATGAATTTTGTGAAAATGGAGTTTAAATGCAGCGTTGCACGTGCATTTAATTACCAGAGTAATAACTTTTAATATTCGCTGCCTCACCCCGCAGTGCAGTTGGACACACAAGCCAAGCTCAGCATGAAACAAGAATGAAATGAATTTTTTTTTTGTTCTATTAGGCAAACACAAAGAAATAATAAAACCTACAGTTATACAAAATGTGATAGGATTTATGACTTTTAATTTAAAATCTAGTCATTATAATTCTGCTGTAACTAAGTGGTTGCGAGTTTGCTACAAACTAAATTATCCAGCTTCATATTGCGGATTTGGTAAGCAGACGCCTGTCTTTCAGCATGCAGGAGATGAATATGGGTCTCATAATTATAGTCTAATATCTTTGTTCTGTCTCTGTGCTTACTCGTATTATGACATACTGAACTAGTAGCTTCATTCCAAATGGAAAAAAATAGTAATATGCGTTACAAGAGCGAAGTTTTCATGTTCGAGGAAAAGTTTGAAAAAGCGAAACGTAGTTGAGCTTTTTTAATTTCCGAGAATTGAAAGAAAACATACCGCTCGTATATCGTACATTATTTTGTGCGAAGATAGTTTATTACATACCTCAAAGAGGAATTTCTAGTTAGTTGCAATGAAATATCCATCTTGGTTTCTGTTCAATGACGGAAAATTTGCGAAACAAAAATATCTATCTTCAACATTGTTGCTTTAAAATGTTTTCTATGTTTACTATACTCCAGCAGGCCGTGATATACGTCTGTCTTTTTTTTTCCCCCAGTCTATAAATGCGAACTTAAAACAAACGGATTCCTTAATGTACATGCATCACGAATGCAGTACCTTTAGTGGAGTTGTAGAGTTTACTTAATTTTTGCAAATATTTAAAAACAATAATTAACAGTGCAATTTAGGTGAAATTGCAGTGGTAAGTTTCCAATTTATAATTATTACTATATTGAACGTCTCTAAAAATAATATGTTAAAAGCCTAAAGCAGTAAAATCAATATGTCACTTAAGCGGTAAGAAGAGGGAAATTGTTATGTTGTTAGGTTGGGAATACTGAATGTGGAATTTTAGACTTACCGTGGATTAGTTTTGTGCGGAAACCAAGCAAATACGCACGATCGCGCACAAAATATCTTTGCAATAGCTAACGTAGGTCATATTATCTAAAGTATGTATATTACTTCTTGTGTTTACAAAATTAGTCGCATGAACTAGGTTTATCGTCATGTGTGAACATATCTACTAGGTTAATTCAAAAGTTTTAAAAACCTAACATAACATTTAAAGAGGGACTTTATATCCAAGCCAAGAGCCATACTAATGTATCACTACGCTCGCTGTGGTAAACAGAAAAGATCAACTACAAATTAATGTATAGGTGCATCAGGTTTCTTTTAATCTAGCATAATAGTTAATTACTTTCACTAATTTGAATTGATATGATAGAGAGTTTTTTTCACTCTGGTCGCTCGCTAAACGTTGATGAAAGAGCCAATCAGAGCCATTCCCCTCACTTTATTTCAATAGGGGAACCCGCTATCTATAGCCGAATAAAGTGAACGTGAATTAAGTTTATCGGTGTTAAAACAAGGTATCTCGTTTGAGGTATACCACTATGGATGATATTCATCTACTCAGAACAGTCCGAGACGGATAAATTATTCAGGCCGAAGTACAAGCTGTGTCAGGGAAGTATTTTTCGTTGAGATTCCAAGAGATAAAATACCAAGCGAAAATGCTCCTTTGTTTAACTCGCCGTGACTTGGGAATCTGTAATGATTTTGATTAACGACCACTTTTAAAAGTAATTTCCATTCTTTCTCAATATTTCCCTCGCTTTGACCAACCTTCTAATGTGAAAAATGAAAAAGTTTACCGCTTATAAACTTTTGAAGGTGTTAATGTATATTCTGAACAGACCACATCGAAGTTAGGACTTTTTTCTTACTTTTCATAAGCATATTCATTATGGTAGCGGTAGTACTTACTTACTTACTGGCTTTTAAGGAACCCGGAGGTTCATTGCCGCCCTCACATAAGCCCGTCATTGGTCCCTATCCTGAGCAAGATTAATCCAGTCTCTACCATCATATCCCACCTCCCTCAAATCCATTTTAATATTATCCTCCCATCTACGTCTCGGCCTCCCCAAAGGTCTTTT
This sequence comes from Periplaneta americana, assembly GCF_040183065.1. Taxonomy (NCBI): domain Eukaryota; kingdom Metazoa; phylum Arthropoda; class Insecta; order Blattodea; family Blattidae; genus Periplaneta; species Periplaneta americana. The sequence goes on along the minus strand of NC_091132.1, from coordinate 64,645,375 downwards.
TCCCTCCGGCCTCCCAACTAACATTCTATATGCATTTCTGGATCCGCCCATATCTGCTACATGCCCTGCCCATCTCAAACGTCTGTATTTAATGTTCCTAATTATGTCAGGTGAAGGATACAATGCGTGCAGTTCTACGTTGTGTAACTTTCTCCATTCTCCTGTAACTTCATCCCTCTTAGCCTCAAATACCTATCTTCCTAAGAACCTTATTCTCAAACACCCTCAATCTCTGTTCCTCTCTCAAAGTGAGAGTCCAAGTTTCACAGCCATACAGTAATATAACTGTTTTAAAAATTCTAACTTTCAGATTTTTTGACAGCAGACTAGATGACAAAAGCTTCTCATTTGTTAACTTGTCGGACCAACATGCCTTTCAAAAAAAAGCTTCTCAACCAAATAATAGCAGTAGTAGTGTTGATAATTGCGGCGGTAAAGATTAACTTTGTAGTAGAGGTAGTAGTGTTAATAATTGTGGTGGTGGTGGTAGCTAATCATTACTTCATAGGCTGTCTGTCGCATGTAATCACTGCAGCTTGAGTTTTGGTTAGCGCTGCCTTACGTTTATGTGATATACAGAGCAAAAAATTTAAACTCTAAATACTTACAAATTTATATTATACTGTGTGATGATAGGTTAGGACGACCAGATATTACAAATCCCAGCTGAATGTTTAACAGGCAAATGACCAATCGACACAACATTACTGAAGATTCATTGGCATCATTAGGAGGTCCCGTAGGTGAGAGTAGTAAAGGTGACAAACGACCGCGGGTTACCTCTAACTATTTGGATTCTCACCACTTCGAATGTGTCAGGGGACAGCACATCCACCCATGCAGCAATTTGTATCAAGTCGTGTTATTCTTGCACGACATCAGAATACACAATGCAACTGTAAACTGGAACGTGCATACTGTACATATATTTACATACAACTCTCGCAACTGCACGGAATACCTGGATATACATTAGCAAACGAATAATCTCAACAATGTACACCCACGCGGGCGTACCCACGCAAACACCAACACAATACGCTTAAATTTATGTACATACCTTGTCCCTGCGGTGAACGTGTGGTCTAGACCTTCGGGTGTCACCAAAGCGAACCGGGTTCAGCTAGGCCTGGGAGTTTTTTTAAGTATCTTTTGCCTGATATGTACTGTGCTCCAACCACGAGAAAGTCTTTGCGGAATGAAACGGAACGGGGTAATGCTGTGAATGAATGTTGATGTCATGAGATGTCATAAGGTCACACACGTGGGTACTCGTATCTCTATTGGTTCGCTCTCACAGCACAAACAATAACATTGTTACACACATATTTATACTACCCTAGTTACAAAATTAGATCACTCTTAATCTCCTGGTCTTTTAATCCCTCCATACAGAAAATAATATATGCAGGAGAGCGCATGGTTTTTAAACTGACGTTATAACGATAACATTATCTATCTACTTCGCTCCAATAGATGACGCAATAGTAAGCACATTCCTTTCACGGTTGATCTCCTGGTTGGAGAACAGTATTATAATTTGATCCATCAGTACACTTACACAGGGCGAGTGAAACCTAAGGGAGAAGAAATATTGTTGTTTATAGGCATTATAGTGTGGCAAATAGATAGCCACGTCTCCCTGATAACATTCTTGCCGTCTCATGGCGATATAGATTGACAATTAGTGACCTTTCGCGTAACTAAGTGAATTATTTATTTATGAAAATGGAGATAATCGTATTGCATTTCAGATCAATTATTCAATATATCGCCCATTACGGTCCATATATGAGGTCAAAGATACCAAACGCACTATTTGCCACGCATCAATCTCGCAGATCGGTGAAAACACCGAAACTGAAATTTATTTTAAGCCCCATCCTGGACACAAAGAGTAAAATTTCCTTGTTAGTTGTACTACGTTGGCGACGAAACTCTGCTGGCACTTCATACACTATTGTTAATCTCAATCAGTTGTCCGAACTACTTAGAAATAGTTATTTTTAACCATTGTTACATACACAGTACAGCAACGCATTTTTCTCATTGAAACGTATCTATTGAATAACAAGTGGTACGAGTTGTGTGCACGAAGGTTTCGTTTGTGGTTTCCAGAGACTACACCACCATTGAAATATCGTTTCGTTAATAAGGATGACTGATAGGCAGTATTAGTAAGAATGATCTCGAGAAAGTGCCCCAGAACTTCACACATCGCTGCAACATGCGTATAGATGTGCAGAATGTAATGGAAGACATTTTCAGCAATTTCTCTGGAATGCAGGTAGCATTCTCTCAGTTTTATTAAATAAATAACGTATTAGTGGTAGTTACGCGTAAGATCACTTGCCAGATTGTAATGCAGTGAAACAGCGAGAATGTTATCCTCGAAAGCTGGCAGTCTGCTTGTCAGACTCTAGTACCGAGAGACGGTGGGATTCATTAGGAATATATAGGGTCAACCGTAAGTAATATCATTAATTTCAGAGGGTTATTCCTTCAGATATTTCAAACAAAAAAGTTGAATACAAATTTCTTGGTTTTTGCTTTCTTTCAGAGACAAAAATTGTTTTATATTGAACATTTCAGAGCGTGTTTTGGGAAAGTCATTGATTTTATTCCCAATATGCTCAGTCAACTTAAGAGAGCAGTGTATTATGATAAAAATTATTGAAAGGGTTTTAGTTTTGTACTTTAAATGTGCATAAATTTCATCTGAACAAATGTAACACTGTAAAATTCCTTGCAAAAGGAAAATTTACATTTTTTCGGATCAAATTCCCGCAAATTTAAAGGACAAAACTAAAATTCCTTCACTCAATTAATGTCATAATACACTAGCTACTCTCTTAAATTCGTGGCGACTCGTGATATTTTTTGTATGTAGGATATGAGATTGATGACTGACGATCAAGACAGAAACTAATAATAATAATAATAATAATAATAATAATAATAATAATAATAATAATAATAATAATAATAATAATAATAGAGCAACCGCAATTATTTTCTTGCTACAGTTAAATTCTTCTAAAAGATCAAATACAACTTCAGTTATTCTTTCGGCTGTCCTGTCATCTGAAAGTCCTGTTAATTGTTGTGTTTTATTATAGCTTATTTAATTTATTTTCATGTAACTTTGGTTTTTATTCATTTTATTTTTTATATTAGGCTATATCATTTTAAATTATTTATTATTTTGTTAATTCTGATCTTTTAAAATAACCAATGAACTACATTTAAGGAGACTGCAAGGGTACTTGCACTACAGCTGGATTAAGATACAGTAGGAATTATGGACCAAGACTATACAATTCAGTATTGAAAAATAATCCAGACCTAAGCAATTTACACATTCTTAAGTTTAAAAATAAAGTGAAAATGTTTGTATGATATTTGATCAATTTTATTTTTTATTTATTTATTTTTTTATTGTTACTAGCATTATATGGTATTAATTTTTATTGTATTTATCTGATTCATGTAACCTATAAGATAAAACATTGTAATAAATATAAATAGATCATTTTCTTAATTAATAACAGTGTATATCTCCAATAAATGATTTCTTAGCATCGCCACAGATACACTTGATTGTACTTGTCACTATCTCTTGTCACTAGAGAGTTCTTAAAATTTATATTTTCTCCGCCATTCATAAAATATTTTGATACGATACCTCTTGCACAAAAGGGGAGATCTATAACTGAAACTAGATTAATATATTTCAATATTATATTTTGTATTTATCCAGGTAATAATGAACAGTTTGAGTCGTAGACATTTTGTTTTTGCAGCATTAACTTCCCATGATTGTACGAGAAGATTCGAAGAGAATGGCACTTACGTAGACTTTCGGCTCCCCCCTACTACCATTAATGCACAACACAATGTCAATACGGCGGTTGCTGTCGTCTGCGAATCAACGAACTTTTCTGTTGATTTTCGAGTTCGTCATTTTTTTCCGGTTATTATATGCTTATTTAAGTTGTGTTAACTCTCGCTAGTGGTTTTATATTTTATTTTATCCGTCTTAGGCTTTATTTTATTACTGTAAATATTTTTGTTTTATCATTATTATTATTATTATTATTAGTATTATTATTATTATTATCATTATTATTATTATTACTATTAATATTATTATTATTAATGAATTATTTTGTATTACAATCTTTGTATCATTTCTGTCACGATTATTTTATTATTATTATTATTATTATTATTATTATTATTATTATTATTATTTCTATCTTCAGCATTATTATTTGATCCCTGTAAAATTTATGTAGACTACTGGACTGTACTCGAGCACGAGCATATGCTCATTTCGGGTAACTATTCACATGTATTCATTTCAAATGTAAATTGTAAATAAATTTGAATTTGAATTTGAATTTGAACTTGAAAATTCGTATTTTAGTCTCTGATAAGGTCTCCGTCATCCACAAAGAAGGGTCGTAGTATTAGGATATACGGTCACATCCTCAAACGCGGTTAAAGTTAAGCCATATCCTGTTCTCCGCACCCTCCCCTGTCCATAATTTCGCTGCTAGAAAAAAACCGTTTGCTGTAAAATATTTGGATGGTTCCTCGGAAAGTATTTCTAAGGTCTGAGATGTGCAACTCACGACAGAAAGTGGAAGTTTGAAGAAAATTATTACGTCGGGACGCATTAAAAATCAAAATCTGTAATTAAAATATTGTCTATCCTCAGAGGCACGAAATTAAACTGTAGGATCATCCTCTCATATCCTTCATGGAGGAATCGCCACTGGTCAGCATCACTGTCAACAACTTGTCATCGTCATTATTATTATCATCATCCGAAGGAAACCAAACTAAAGCAATAAAATTGAATCGTCCTCGTATAGATTTGAACCCGCGACTCTCAGACCTAGTAATGACGATATACGAATATGACCTTCCTGTCGATTAAACATTAACTAGTTTACGCATTATCCAGGTACACCTCATCACACATACGTAGATTCTACAAAATCGAATGTGTTGTTACCTCAAAACCGCTTCCTACCCAAACGCACAGTCGTATTGCGTAGGAAGAGGAGATCGCCTGGAGTACAGAATCCACTCCCATTCGTTCGATATCATGACGCGACTCTCGCGAGCGGCTGGGACTGTGGGTCAATGGTGCGAGCTGTGTGCAAGACCCTCGCAACGCAGCCGAGTGTGTCCAAGAGGTAAAGGTGAAGGTAAAAACCTTCCCGGTCACAATCACGTGCTGAGGCAGACCTAGAGTTGAATGGTCGACTTGCGCATCTTTCCTTAGCACAAAAACATCTTAAATGGATGCAGAAAAATAAAATATATATTATGATAATAATAATAATCCAAGAATGAGTTTGTGTAACCGAAGTCATATACTCCAGTTAAAAAAATACGGAAGAGAAATTAACAAGCTGTTAACATGCTTGTGTGTGAATAAATTATTAAAAATAACACTGCCCAACATGAAGTTTACCTCAGTGAAGATAATACATGTTTTTAGTCCATTTTCACGCGTAGATTCTGAAAACAATGCTTAAAATGTCACATCACGTCACAATTTTAGATATTTTTAGATATTTTAGATATCCTCATCGAAAACGAGTTCGCGTGCACGTGTGTCATATGTTGGCTATTCCTGTCTTACATGATTACTTACATCTTACTTACAAAATTTAAAGATGAAAATGTATTATTTGTTATACCATCTAACCAAGCCTTTGTCAGTTATCAGGATACCGGTAATAAATCTGTCTTTTCTTCTATTGTAGAAGTAGACACCGCAAAGAGATAAGCCCACGTAGAGACCGATTTGGCTCTTCTAATGGGATTGTAAAGTAATAGTATTTCCTGCATAAAACGTGATGTACTTATGTGAGAATATGTGTTTCTGTGTAGACTTAATGGTTTAACGAGTGAACTAGGGGTTGAGCATAATCCAGATGACTGGGGATTGTTTATAGATTCATCTAGGTTTAGCTTAAAACAGCGTTACTTCAATGAATTTCCATCTGTTCCGGTTTACCATTCTGTAGGTCTTAAAGTTATGAAAGTATACTAAGATTGTGCGTGTTTTTTAAAATATGAGGCTCATTGTTGGAAGATACGTGGTGACCTTAAAGTAATTGGTTTGCTGCTTGGTTTGCAAGGGGACTTCACAACATATTGTTGTTCTTTGTGTTTTTGGGACAGCCAATTTACAGCGAAATATGTGGTACACCAGAGGGCAAGCAGCAGGAATATGTTCCAGGAAAAAGTAATGTAAAAGAAACACCATTGGTTCAGTCTAATGAGCTTCTTCTTCTTTCCTTACATATAAAACTTGGGTTGATGAATTTTCTTAAGGCACTCAACAAGGAAGGTAGTGGATTTGCATATTTGCGAGTCTAGTTTCCACAGTTAACATACGCAAAATTTAAAGAAGAGATTTTATTGGACCTCAAATCAAAAAACTCATGGAGGACAAAATGTTTGGGAAAAATTTACAAACGGTTGAATTAGGAGCTTGGCAAGCATTTAAAAGGGTTGTGCTTGGTTTTCTCGGAGATACAAAAGAAGAAAACTATAAAACTTTGGTGTCAAATTTCTTGAAATGCTATAAAAATATGGATTATCCATTTTCTTCATTCACATTTAAATTTTTTTCCGGAAAATCTGGGTGGTGTTAGTGATGAACAAGGGGAACGGTTTCATCAAGACATTTCCATCATGAAGAAGAGGTACGAAGGTCGTAAGGATCCAGTAATGATGGGCGATTACTGTTGGTTTCATGAGAGAGAGAGAGAGAGAGAGAGAGAGAGAGAGAGGCAGGAGTACAAGAGAAAATCACATACTACCAAACACTTCTAAGCAAAGTTGTAAGTATGTTTCCTTAAAATATGGCCCAAATATTATTGCATAATATAAAACTACATTTGTGAATTAATCATATCCTAGCATGAATACAATATTACATCATATATAATTATATCATAAGAATTAATCTAACATAATATTTTATCTGAAACCGCGTATGTGAGATTCTAAATGTGTTTATATATTTTTAACCTGATATGATAGGAGATTTCTATGGCGATTTTCAAATCAGCGTAACTTTTTCGTTTAGAATCACTTTTTTTTGTAGCGTAGGTATGACAAAAAATTTTGTTAAGTGGTGTAATCAATCAATAAATAAATAAATCAATCAATCAATCAATCATTAAATCAATGATACTTTATTATAGTAAGTATTCAAGATACATTAATATTGTCAGAAAAGAGAAATACAGTATGAGAAACTAAATTTCAATATCCAAAGGACTATCATAAAACTCTTTCAAACTGTAAAAAAGGATTAGCAACTAAAAATGTTCGAATAATAGTCCTGAATCTAATTAAAACAGCATAATGAACCTCAACAGGCAGTTTGTTAAACAAATCCAAAGCAAGTGTGTTAAAATATCTCTTTGATGTAGTCAAATGTAAGTTGGGCACAACGAACTGATAATTATAACGCGTAGCGTAATGATGAATTTCTGTTTTGTTTGAGTACATACCTAAATTATTGTTCTTAACTTTTAATAAACTAGTAAAAACAAAAACAAGTTAATAACTGTTAGTATCCCTTCATGTATAAACAATGGCTTACCATGTGCATCAAGTACCGAGCTTGTTAAATACGAATAGCCTTTTCTGTAAGATCAAAACTTTTGTAATGTTACTACAATATTACTCCATATGTGAATGCCATAAGTAAGTAAACTATGAAAAAATTCATAATAAGAGTTCATAAGAAAATTTTTCGGAACCAAATATTTCAAACGTTTTAATAAATAAATAGGCCTAATCCCGGATAATTTGATACAGAGTGAGTTAACATGAAATTCCCAGGTTAATTTCCTGTCAACAGTAATGCATAAAAATTTAACATGACTCTTAGAATTATAATCAATATTTTGACGTAAAGAAAACAGTACATTGTGAGTTTTATTTGCATTCAAAGTGAGGCCATTTTCTTGAAACCAGTTTGTCACTAGTAAAGAAATTAGGAATGCTATAATTATATCTGTGGTGTTTCTATACTGAACATAAACAGGAAATAAATATCACTTTACAATACCTATTTACGGAAGTAGGACAGAAAGTGATATAATTTTTCTTTACGAGTGAGACGTTCTGGCTGATATGTATATCTATTATCAGGCAATGCATCTCACTTGACGATGTGTGTCAGAGGAAAAACAATTTTTTGTACACATCTAAAGTCTCATTAGAGTAATATGTTATTAGTCAGTGATATATGCAATGGAGGGGAAAAGGAACTAGCCACCCTACCCCATTACCTCCTGTTTAGTTGCCTTTTGAGTGATGCCTTATTGGTGTCACTTGTGAGTTTCAAATCTGTCTTCAGACATTTGACTAAACAACAATCCAACACTATATCCGAAATCTCTCCTGTACTGAGATAGCAATGTTTTTATTTTCCTTTCTACCTCGTTGCTGAAATCTTCACTTGAAGGTCTATAATTTTTATAAAACTCGTTTTTCGTCATTATGTTTTGTAATCCTTTGACATCGTATCTCACAAACACGCCTTTACTTCGTGCAATTCTATTAACTTGACAGCGTCAGGTCTGGTCCACTTCATTTCTCCTCTTCAAATTCACACAGACAGTTTAAATTCAATCTAGGCTTATAAACTCAAAGTTTCTAGTTCTTATTGGAAAAGAAATGTGGAGCGTTTCTGCAGCGAAATGTCGAAACTCCTTGCGGACATGTTTCCTTTTGATTTCGATCGACTCTCAGTGGAACATAGGCCTAAGCTACTTCTCCGCGAACAAGAACAAAACTTGCGAACAAAAACATGTAGTTGGAACATGTTCCAAAGAGCGCACAAACATTTTCACAAACATTATTTCTGAACAATTTTGCGTTGATCTGGACGCACTTTAAGAGGTGCACATCTGTTTATTCTGTTACCCTAGTCCTATCAGTAGCCTATTGAAGTAAATATTTACCGTATTCCGTACAAGAAATTGAAATCTGTTCGGAGAAATACTAATCCTAAACTAGTCAACGTGGTCACGTTTCAATGGAGAGCAAATTATGGCGCATCGAGAAGAAAGAGAGGGACAGAAAGGGTGGCAGGAAGAGAGGGAGGAGGGAGGGAAAGAGATAAGAAATTTGCAGATTTTTGCCACTAAGGTTTCAACTTGACATCTATAGGCCTACTTAAATCAAGCCATAAAGGTACAAAACTTGAAAATGCTTCCCAAGCTGTACGTGAATAATGTATTTTAAGCAACAACGAACCGTTCAAATAAGATATATCTAGCTTCAAATTGCCAACTCTGTATGTTAGTGATCTGAACTAGCGTCGTGCATTACGATATGTTCGGTTCAAGTTTGTCGACTATGGCGAAGTCCGATATTCGCCTATGTTCGCTCTGCAGGAGGCCTGTCGTGTTAGTTCCACCTTGTCACAAAAATATTCGCTGTCCTTCCACTCCCAGCCGTTCATGTTTTAACCGCTTAAGGACAGAGAACCGAGCGAGTTGGCTCAGACGTATCGCATGGGACTCGCATTCGGGAGATTCGTGGTTCGATTCCTGGACAGACCAACCAACCTATGATTTTTCAGTGTTTTTCCGCAGTCACTTAGGCAAATGCCGGGTTGGAATTTTCATTGCCACGGTTCATTTTCCCTTCCCCTCCCGTGTAGAAAAAGAATTTAGGTTTTCATATCATTCATCTTTCTCATCTCATTCAATAGCCATATTCAGATCAAGACGCATGTCTGCATTCGCTTACGGATGGGGGCGTCCTCTCTACAACCGTTCCTGAGTTTCTATCCTTCCGCAATATCTCTGCCAGGATTCATCCTTAAGAGCACTTCCAAGAGCGCTTCGATATCTTGGAAGGGCCGTTGGAATGGATCCTGTGCTACTTGGTCACCTTGGCGGTGTGAACTTAGAGCAGGGGAGGGTAGGAGCCCCCAGTGGGTGAGCGGATGAAAGGTCACATGCGGCCGGTGGGCTAGTACACCCTCATCCTCATTCATCCCATACACTTCGTTGTGTATAATAGGCCTCAGTATGGCCGACGTGCAAAGGGTCGTCCTAACCCGCACATAGCCACCGTGATATAACCTAAGGGGAGAGACAGGTGAAATTTTTGTAATTTCCAATCAAAAATAGCATTTTAGTTTTCTTATGAAATATGGATCAACAATCTCTTGTTTATATGTTGAGCAAGTTTGAATGTTCTGCAGTGTTGGAAAACATAAAAATTATGCACTATATAAATGGCCGACTCCTTGAATTTTAATTCCACGCAAATATTACAAGCTGTTTACATTTTTTTCAGCAAATTTTTTCAGGTTTCGAAGTATAAAGCCTCTTACAATTTTAATGCCAGGAACATGAAATTATTAGTGCATGTTCTATACACTGTGGTTAACAAAATAGCGTATGGATATTGTGATTAAATTGATATTTTTTAAAATAGAAAATGAAATATTTATAGTGACAATGGAAATTTTCTAGTTTTAGATACGCTGTGGTTATAAAATTTTCCCACTTTTGTAGTAATGATATAGGAAAACTAATGCGTGATGTTTTTCTAAATATGTCACTGGTCTTGCAAAAAAAAAAAAAAAAAAAAAAAAACGATTTTACTGAAAAATTGAGCCACACATTTCATTTTGAATCATACAATTTTTTCAAAATATTTTTGTTAACAACTTAGAAACTAATTGACTCACAGAAATGAAGCTTCACCACGTCATTATCTATTACGCCGTGATTATGTGTACAAGAAATCAAGGATGTAGCTTGAAGAATGTAGGAAATAGAAATTTCATTCATCACTTCCTTAGGGATTTAGCTCAGATTTTGTGATTAGTTTTCCATAATATAATGAAATATCGGTAATACGAGGTTCTTAGTGTCTTGGTTACCTCTCTCATATTCGAACATTGTAGGATACTAGGCCTATTCTGAACGGGCACGAACCAAGCCTTCGGATCTAAACCCGGCCCGTCTAGGCACATGGGATGGGTTCTGGATGAAATGTAAGGATTTACCGGGCTCGGCCAATTAGAGCAAGAACTAAGTAAATATTTTTACAGAGCTTTTCTCGACCCGTGTTAGCATTATTCCTTTTTCAATAAATTAATACTTTTCACCACGAAACTGAAGAACTGGAAATCTCTGTGCCACTCCTGTAGCCGAAATTATAGGAAATACTTGTCTCATATCTCCACGTGTAAATATACAAGCCGCATATTTTACTTTTAATTTAATTATGTATCTTTTATTTTAGTAGGTTATTTTACGATGCTTTATCAGCAAATTATGTATCCAAAGCAACAATATATCGCATTAAGTAGTAATTAGTAGACAATAATGAATGACAACATGGATCAGCAATGACTAGTGAATAGCCATAGCTACTTAACGTTACGGTTATTGTACACTGGCGTTCAAAGATATTTGACTTTGAATTTTCTGATCGTGTAAGCGAACTTTTGAACTACGGGATAAGTCAGATCTAAAGGTATAAAAAATTTACAAATTTTGAAAGAGTTCCATTAATTCTCAATAGGTGGCAGCATTATTGGGGCGATTAAAAAGGTGTCAGAGAAAATGATTATGTAGATTAAGCATAAATTATTTTCATATTTGACAATATCAGGAGTTTTCAGCTAAACCCAAAGTTGATTTGGAGATTCCAGGCTAAGATACCGTGGTCTACTGGTGTAGATATTACCAGACGTTTCGTCTACTACTGCGGCAGATATTTTCAGTAGTTAGGTACGAAACGTCTGGTAACATCTACACCAGTAAACCACGGCATCTTAGCTTGGAAGCTCCATATCAATTAGACACAGGCCGTGAAAGACTACATGCTAAGATTAAACCCAATGTTGTTTTACAATAATAAGTGGAGTGGTATGCAAAATTGAATTCTTTAATGCAGGTATATTTATATACTATTGGCAACACTGACTATTATCTTCGTCATCTATTCATAGAAGTTATAACTAAAAAAGCCACACTTATACGATCAAATTATCGATCATTGTCGATTAGTAGGGTTCGATATGTTGAACGTCGGTGTACTATAACACTAATAACCTGTCCTTCACGGGGCTCCTTTCGATGCTTTGATGTGCCGGGCGGACTCAGGTACCTAATAGATTTAAAAGCAATCTCGGTCGCGTGTTGGGTTCAGGATCAGAGGTGAACTGGCCAAGCCCGCTCAGACCTCTAATGGATGTGTGTGACTTATTCGTAGTCCATTAGACCTATTTATAAATACTTCTCGTGGAAGGGAAGCTAATGTATTTGCGGTCGATCATTAGATTTGTAAGCACCTGACAATATCAGACTGTTTATTACATCTGTTTTATTTTATGAATAGGCTAATAATGAATTTAGAAAAGAACTAGCCGGAGAATTCCTGTCACAGAACTTTCTTCCTGCTTTTTTTCGTTCGTCCCATATCGAAGATTTATTGCACTGTCTTTAGATAAGATGGCTCCCATCAAAATTGCAGACTTTCGTCCATGACAACCTTCAGCTGTGTTAATTAGGCCTACCATTTAATCTATAATTTTGTCATAGGGAAAAATTAGTCCTCTCGCTATGGAAATTACATTATTATTCTCAAGTGTGAAGGCGAACTGTAGCGCGCGTGTATCTGAAATAACTAATGTGCTTTCACAACTCACAACGAGTTGACAGCGCTAAGGTTAGTTGCGTATCCAGATTTCGAACAGACAATTCTGCTCATCTCTAGACCAACCGGGATCGGGGAATGCTATGAACTGATGATGTAATGCAGATCGGACGGAATGATGTTGATGCTTAACGTGGAGAAACGGGAGAACCCTGAGGAAAATTCAAACTGAGAAAAAATTGCAGATCTGCCAGGAACTCGACCTCGAAACGCTTGCGTAACAGGCTGTTCGTCTGGACCATCGCAGGGACATGGAGGTTACTAATTTAAATGAATTTACATCTCAGTTCATAGCATTCCCCTTTGCCGTCCACCCACAAAGAATGAGAAACAACTCGAATATTCGTTAAACCGAACACTGAGACACTCCGTGAGACGGAAAAGCTTTGCATACTGACTACGGCGTCAGGTGTTCAATAGCAATCGGCTATATAATTTCTATTTCTTGTAACCGGTTGTGCACGACTCTAGTGTGGAATTCGTACATTAGGCATTCCGAAAATATGCTGTCTCCATTCTTGTTGGTACTTTTGAACATAGATGTTCAATTAACTCGCACGAAGTAACCCCTGGCGTAAGCAACCCACAGCGCATATTCTTTAAGGTCATTTTTCCTATTTTATATGGAAAGTTATTGACTTTAGCAGAGCATGCCTGACGTGCCATATCTCCTGGTTCTATAGGCGTTTGGACACCCGTGCTCTTGAATACATTCTGTTTCTGATCTGATTCCTAGTTATCTTATTGCTTAGATTTATTATTATTATTATTATTATTATTATTATTATTATTATTATTATTATTATTATTATTTAGGGTTAGTTAAAAGTCCGGCACCACCTAAATAACTTTTGACGCATGTGGTTCAGTTACATAAAACTCGGAAGTAACTCCAACTCTCTTATTTTAGATGGACTACCCAATATATTTTTATATTTTAGAATAATTCTCATTATCAGCTTTTCAAAAATTGCCCACACTTCATACTTCTGTATAAATTTAATATTTCTAAATAAAAAAAAACAGACATATGTAGGTCTAGCGAATAATACGAGTGAAATGCTTCTTTTGTTTACTGAGATTTGACTGTCCATGAAATCATGTTTACTGATACAGAAACATCTTATTTGAGGGATTGACTTTGACATCTAGTGCGTTAAATAATTCTATCTGATGTTGAACGAAAGGGAAAGAATTCTAATTTCTCTTGCCCTGGACAAAGAAACATTTTCAAAACTGAACTACATTAAGAATGAATATCGCAACATGTTAAGGTATACATTGACTCTTAGGATAAAAATACACATTTCTTCCTTAATGTCTTTCAAACTTTGGTGACATGATTCTTGGTAGTAATCTAAGTAATTTATATAATTTAAACTTGAAAATTGTATTTGGGGGCCCAAATAAATTTAAAAAATAATAATACAATTTTGAACCGACATAACTCCATTAGAAATTGACCTACCTAAAACTTCTTCCACGAAAATGATCCACTACATATGGAGAATGTTACATATTAAAATTATTTATCTTGAATCATTAAAAAATATTCCACATTATAATATAAGCATTTTAGAAAAAAATGTTATATTTATATATTTTTTGCCTAAAATAATTATAATCGATTGAAAATAATAATTTTAGTTTACAATATAGCTACATGTTTAAGTTTTAATTTGGTACCTCAGTGAAGTCTTTTTTTTAATTGGAAGTCTACTTTTGTTCATCGGAAGGATAATAAATGTCGGAGAATGTCAAATAAGAGAAAGCAGATAGTGAAGATGACGTAAGATATAGAAAGTAGAATGCACTTATATTATAAATGCCTAAATAATTATTAAATTATTGGGACACTGGGTACAAGTTATATATTTTTGAAAACTAGAAGAAATGAATTTCCAGAGAGGCAAAAATGCTATTTATCAAAATTTTGGAGAACTCTGACATTTCTAGAGTCGATTTACAAATGCCACTTGTTTGGATTTGGACAATCATCGCATATACATAGTACACAACAGGCCAAAGCAAACTTCTTAAGTGTAACTATCCATGCTGAGTTTGGGCTTCGTAAAGCCAAACCAAGATGTTCCAAGTAGCGGTATTCTCTTGCCTATTATCAGTATGATATCATTTTGAACATCACATAATAAAAGATAGCAAGGAACGCTTGAAATAGAATGGAATGGAATTTCGGGAGAAGGGTACTGCCACCTTAAAGATCTATTGCGCTATCTCTCAAGCTAGGTGCATTCCCAAACCCACACCGGCTGACTACACTGAAGTTCGCTGCGTACCCAGGTTTCGAGCAGGCAATCTTGCTCGTCCCTAGGTCAGCCCCCTCTGTATGTCGCAAGCCAGCGTTCGGGGAATGCTATGGAATGATGATGAAATACAGAAATGTTAATGGAATGATATAGATGTATAATCTGGGGAAACGAAAAGACCACGAGAAAAATCCCAACTGCTACCATGTCCGCCACAAGTGTCAGAATAGATTTTTCAATAAAAAATCTCAGGCCAGATCTCTAACCCGAACCGCCTACGTGACAGACTGAAAGGAACGCTTCACTGCTACGGTACTTCATATAATGCGAAAGTAAAAATGTACAGTTTACAGCTGAATGAAGTCTGACCAAATAATAGGCTACGTAGGCTACATTCAGTGCGCTATTTCAAATAGTAAACAGAAACCTTGTTTGAAGTACCTACTGAACATTGCTCATGCACGGAACGAAAGCGTTCGCTTCGTTTAGAATTGTGCTGTTCGCAGTGGGAATTAATTAAATTTGCATAGAGTTCATAGAGGTTATGAGTGGAATTCTGAGAAATACTAAAAATGATAGTTATTGTGGATCTATAGTTGCCTGGAGTATTGACAGAATTGTGGTATTAAAACTTTTGTTGTAAGTATACGTACATTTGAAAATGACACGCGGGTCATGATTGAAAATATTTTATTACGAAAGTGATACATAATGTCTACTTTCTCACTTTAAATTTTATGAATTTTGTAACAATTCAGCTCATCATCACGCTAACAAGACATGTAATATAATTTATGCTTTGCTTTCTTGAAATATTTACAAGATTTGAATAAATGAGGTTTTTGCTATGCATTCAAATCAAAAGATAAAATTTAGTTGCCTGAAATATATACAAGACATTGTATAATACCAAATATCAGATATCCGATTTAATTTATAAATTCGTCGCCATTCACACGAAGAGATGTAACTTAGAAAAGTCGATGTTGGAGGTAGGCCGATTTTGAATACATCCATTGTGTAGTTTCATACCGAGGTAAACTACTTTCCAATATATTCAAAATCGGCTTATCTCTAAAATGGACTTTTTTTAAGTACGTCTCTTCATGTGGAAAGCGAGAAGTTGTGCCATTTAAGTAGACGTTTCTATTAATTTTACACAAAGAGAATATTATCTTCTTATAATACGATGTTATTATATACAATAATAATAATAATAACAACAATAATAATAATAATAATAATAATAATAATATATAAATAATATATATATATATATACTTCTTATAATAATTTACAATACTTTCTATTTACAAGGACGGATTTTTAAAGACGGTGAAATATTTAAATATATTAGTGGTTTATAGTGGTATTCTTGGTTGAGGCCTAACCCTTTCATTTATCAAATAATCATTAAGAATATGGAGAAGAAGTTATAAAATTGATTCTGTAGAATTCGTCCAAGCAGAGAAGGAAGGGAAGGTTTAGAGTTTGTGACCCATAATTAGGCTATCCCATAAAGTGCGACCTTTTGATTATGCATAGTGTGGACGTTTTATTCTTTTGTGTTCGAGGAGTTGTAACTAGGAAAGGAACCATATTTGAGGGTTATAAATATTTCTGTGGATAACAGCATCTCTGAAGAATTTTTTTCTGTCAGTTTATTATAGGTGTTACAATAAACAGTAGAAAATCTTTTGCCTTGATTTTGAGTAAATAACCATTGCGTTACTTACTTACTTACTTACAAATGGCTTTTAAGGAACCCGAAGGTCCATTGCCGCCCTCACATAAGCCCGCCATCGGTCCCTATCCTGTGCAAGATTAATCCAATCTCTATCATCATATCCCACCTCCCTCAAATCCATTTTAATATTATCCTCCCATCTACATCTCGGCCTCCCTAAAAGTCTTTTTCCCTCCGGTCTCCCAACTAACACTCTATATGCATTTCTGGATTCGCCCATACGTGCTACATGCCCTGCCCATCTGAAACGTCTGGATTTAATGTTCCTAATTATGTCATGTGAAGAATACCATGCGTGCAGTTCTGCGTTGTGTAACTTTCTCCATTCTCCTGTAATAACCATTGCGTTATTGATTTAAAATAAAAAGCCATTAATTTAAAATAAAATGAAAGTTATTTTATTTTATATCCATCAATTGAATTGTAGATGTTGAACGTGAACAAAATCCGTTCAATAGATTAGGGAAATCACTATGGGCCTACAGAGACAATCGGACGAAATAGCCAGAATCAATCGTCTGGTATCAAGGATGCTAAACGCGTTTGATTTGTCGTATAACAGCACTGCGCTGAATGACATTGAAATATTTCTAGAAGGCTCTGTCTTTGTTGGAGAAAAATGATGCTTTGCAAGAGAGAGATGTGTTGTTAGTGGAAACGGAAAAACGAAATAGGGTAAAGGTTGGTTATTCTGTGTTACGAGTAATATTGCGGTAGTTCTTTTTTGAGAATTTATTACAATTTTACCGAGAGAGAGAAGGACTGGTTTTGTGCAGCAACTTGTCCACGAACATTCCCTTAATGCGTTGACGTAAAAAACCTATCTTCCTCTCCCTCAGTAAATTTGTAACAAATTCTCAAAATGAACTATCACAACATTACTCATATCACAATATTACCAATCTTTACCCTATATAAACATGAGATCCAGTATGTATTTTATATATATATGCTAGTGCAGATATAATCAGTTAAAGTTTAATAAACTAATTTGTGCCCCAATTTCAATAGGAACGATGACAAAAACATCAAAACAAAGAAATGTAATACTAGGAAACGATATTAAATTTTTAATAAAAGTGAAATATTGTAAATGATGAAGGATGGATGGAGCAGAGAAAAATTCATATGTACTTCGGTACATCACAACAATAATATGAAATATTGGAGTTTATGAGATAGAGTTTCCAGTGAAAGACAAAAATAACCTGCAATTCGTTCATAGTATAGCATAGAGGTTTTAAATATAAATATTATTTTCCTATGCACAATTTTTATACAGTTAAAGTTTTCTTCCTCCAACAATTCCAATCTTCCCATCCACCATCTTGTAGTCTTCACACTTCCATCGTGCCACTGATACCTTTCAGTCCATATTTTCTTAGCTCTTAGTCGTCTTTTTCTTTTCAGTTGGTACCCATTCTAAACTCCTGTTTAGTAAGCTATTTGCATCCATACTTTTAACATAACCAACATTGCATTTTAATTGAGGCAATAAGATACATAGCCTATCAGCCAGAACCTCAATCAGAGATGGAGCTTAAATATTAGAATAAATTAATATATTAGCAATTGTTCGTAATTCTGAATAACTATATTCTGCTGGTGTTAGAGTTTTTAATCATTCAATTAAATTTTTTATCTGTGTTGAAAATACGATTTGTCAATTTTGCTTTACCTACTCCGCAAAAAATGACTCATACTGTCAAAGTACAGAATATAACTATATTTTACTTTTGTTGTTGTTGTTTAGTCAATTGTCCAAAGACAGGTCTGAACCTCACAAGTGATACCAACATGGCACCACTTAAGAGGCAATTGGGCCAGGAGATACTGGGGTAGGGTGGCCAGTTCCTTCCCCTTCCATTGCATACATCGCCAACTAGCTACATATTACACTAGTCAAACTTCAGATGCATACTTACTTACTTACTGGCTTTTAAGGGACCCGGAGGTTCATTGCCGCCCTAACATAAGCCCACCATTGGTCCCTATCCTGAGCAAGATTAATCCAGTCTCTATCATCATATCCCACCTCCCTCAAATCCATTTTAATATTATCTTCCCATCTACGTCTCGGCTTCCCCAAAGGTCTTTTCCCCTCTGGCCTCCCAACTAACACTCTATATGCATTTCTGGATTCGCCCATATGTGCTACAAGCCCTGCCCATCTCAAATGTCTGGATTTAATGTTCCTAATTATGTGAGGTGAAGGATACAATGCCTGCACCTCTGCGTTGTGTAACTTTCTCCATTCTCCTGTAACTTCATCCCTTACTTACTTACTTACTGGCTTTTAAGGAACCCGGAGGTTCATTGTCGCCCTCACATAAGCCCGCCATTGGTCCCTATCCTGAGCAAGATGAATCCAGTCTCTATCATCATATCCCACCTCCCTCAAATCCATTTTAATATTATCTTCCCATCTACGTCTCGGCCTCCCCAAAGGTTTTTCCCCTCTGGCCTCCCAACTAACACTCTATATGCATTTCTGGATTCGCCCATACGTGCTACATGCCCTGCCCATCTCAAACGTCAGGATTTAATGTTCCTAATTATGTCAGGTGAAGGATACAATGCGTGCAGCTCTGCGTTGTGTAACTTTCTCCATTCTCCTGTAACTTCATCCCTCTTAGCCCCAAATATTTTCCTAAGAACCTTATTCTCAAAAACTCTCAATGTCTGTACCGCTCTCAAAGTGAGAGTCCAAGTTTCACAGCCATACAGAACAACCGGTAATATAACTGTTTTATAAATACAGATAAATTCAGATGCATACAAACAATAATTGTTCTTCCTCTGACACATCGTCAAGTGAGGTGTACTACCTGATAATAGGTGTACGTATCAGCCAGAACCTCAATCAGAGGTAATGTCAGTGAGGTGGATCGTAAAACATCGCAAGCCAATCAATAGCCACATCAATATTCCATATGCCCGCTCTTTTTTTGTTATGTGGAAGAATTAGGGATGTGATGATTTGTTAATCGGTTATCAAACATAATTTCGAGACCTTCAGTACGGAAATCAATAGTGCATATATGTGCTGCTGACCAGTAGATTTGGTTTCATAATTGTAATTCAGTTATGTTCCCTTCCGCAACTGGTCGAGATTTAAAAGTAGGCCATTTCATTTCGTACTGTTTAAATATCATAACTCTTACTCCGACATCGTAAAGGTTCCTACTTTATGGTCTAAAGTTAAGTGTTGTTTTCATTGTGCTCACCAATCATCACCAAAATTTCATACATAACACTGAACCGTCCATCGTTCCAGAAATACTTTGGTGCAACGATTATTGAAACTCACGATTGTACAAATTCGTAAAGAGTTTTTCAGTTTTCTTCTTCTTCTTCTTCTTCTTCTTCTTCTTCTTATTATTAGTAGTAGTAGTAGTAGTAGTAGTAGCAGCAGTAGTAGTAGTAGTAGTAGTGGTGGTAATAGTAGTAGAAGTAGCAACAGTAGTAGTAATAGTAATAGCAACAGTAGTAGTAGGAGTACTAATAGTAGTAGTAGTAGTAGCAACAGTACTAGTAAGCTTAGTAGTAGGATTAGCAACAGTAGTAGTAATAGTAGTAGAAGTAGCAACAGTAGTAGTAATAATAGAAGTAGCAACAGTAGTAGTAATAGTAGTAGCAACAGTAGTAGTAGGAGTACTAATTAGCAGTAGTAGTAGTAGTAGTAGTAGTAGCAACAGTAGGCCTATTATAACTTTTGTATACATGTAACTCTCATCTCAATCAAATTGTTGGATTCTTTGTAAGTTCATGCATATGTATATACACTTTTTGCTGGTTGAGTGGAAGAGAAGGCCTTACGGCCTTAACTCTGCCAGCTAAAATAAATCATTATTATTATTATTATTATTATTACTAGTAAGCTTAGTAGTAGGATTAGCAACAGTAGTAGTAATAGTAGTAGAAGTAGCAACAGTAGTGGTAATAGTAGTAGAAGTAGCAACAGTAGTAGTAGGAGTACTAATAGTAGTAGTAGTAGTAGTATCAACAGTGGTAATAGTAGTAGAAGTAGCAACAGTAGTAGTAATAGTAGTAGTAGCAACAGTAGTAAGAGTACTAATAGTAGTAGCAACAGTACTAGTAAGCTTAGTAGTAGGATTAGCAACAGTAGTAGTAATAGTAGTAGTAGTAGCAACAGTAGTAGTAGTACTAATAGTAGTAGTAGTAGCAACAGTAGTAATAGTAGTAGAAGTAGCAACAGTAGTAGTAATAGTAGTAGAAGTAGCAACAGTAGTAGTAATAATAGAAGTAGCAACAGTAGTAGTAATAGTAGTAGCAACAGTAGTAGTAGGAGTACTAATTAGTAGTAGTAGTAGTAGTAGTAGCAACAGTAGGCCTACTAGTAAGCTTAGTAGTAGGATTAGCAACAGTAGTAGTAATAGTAGTAGAAGTAGCAACAGTAGTAGTAGGAGTACTAATAGTAGTAGTAGTAGTAGTAGTAGCAATAGTAGTAATAGTAGTAGAAGTAGCAACTGTAGTAGTAATAGTAGTAGCAACAGTAGTAGTAGGAGTACTAATAGTAGAAGCAACAGTACTAGTAAGCTTAGTAGTAGGATTAGCAACAGTAGTAGTAATAGTAGTAGTAGTAGCAACAGTAGTAGTAGTACTAATAGTAGTAGTAGTAGCAACAGTAGTAATAGTAGTAGAAGTAGCAACAGTAGTAGTAGTAGTAGTAGTAGGAGTAACAAGAGCAGCAGTAGTATTATCAATAGTAGTAGTAGTAACTTAGTAGTAGTAGTAGTAGTAGTAGTAGGAGTAACAACAGCAGCAGTAGTATTACCAACAGTAGTAGTAACTGAGTAGTAGTAGCAACAGTAGTAGTAGTAGTAACAGTAACAGCAGCAGTAGTATTACCAACAGTAGTAGTAGTAATTTAGTAATAGTAGTAGTAGGAGTAGCAACAATAGTAGTAGGAGTAGTAGCAGTAGTAGTAGTAATAGTGATAATAGTAGAAGTAGCAACAGTAGTAGTAGTACAAGTAGTAGTAGGAGTAGTAGCAGTAATAGTGATAATAGTAGAAATAGCAACAGTAGAAGTAGTAGTAGTAGTAGTAGTAGTAGTATAGTCTGCATTTCACGAGAAGATCCGAGCAAGGAATGTAAGTTTTTCCCCACTCTTACAACCTACCCCCAACACGGAATTGGCAGGCCATTGACTGAGTCTTGTTTGTCCCAGCCGGCCGATGACATAGCTCCCATCCACCTTCTTCTTCAAGAACGCTGAGGTACTGATTTACTCTCTCCTCTTACCCCGCAAGGATTGTACTCCCCTGGCAGGGATCCTCTCGTGAAATTTGGACAGTAGTAGTAGTAGTAGTAGTAGTAGTAGTAGTAGTAGTAGTAGTAGTAGTAGTAGTAGTAGTAGTAGTAGTGGACAACACTGGTGCCATACAGCCCCGTAAAGATTCGAACCAGTATGCATTCCTTTTCGTTAGTCCAAAGCATGGCGTCTTAGACGAATGTAAGCAAATGGTAGCAATAACTTAAAGCCAATTTTTTTTGTCCCAGAGATGCTTAGTCCCTTCTTTTTTGTGTCCCAATTTTTTAGTCCCAAACGCCTGTACGTCCTAAGCTCAGTTAAGGTAAATTGTACATTTTATTAAATTTTTACAAAATAAAACTATAAATTATAAATGATTTAAAAGTGTACTAGCTTCATTTAATTCAAGTGCATAGATCAGAATAAATGTCCTGAAACAGCATGTCCCAAAGCGCGTAAGTATTGTGTAATTTTACCATTATCGTTATACTCATAACGATTTACAACTCTCTACACTTGACGATCCACAGCTATATGAATTGTTCTTCTGTTTCTTGGAGATCAACCGATTTCAAGTTCTATGGCGACTACAAATGCCTCTTTTCGTAATTTATCTAGGAATTCATTAATAATTTATGGATGTGGTTTTCCATTGATTTGATGTATTTTGTTATTCCAACCTTCCACGGAGTTTGTCGTTCTGGGATGTCCGGCCACAGCACGTTCATAACAGAAATGTTAAATTCTAATTGGAAACAGTGGTGGTCGATAACCCCTCCCTCTACGCCGGCCACGGAGGAAGTTGGATTCAACATGGGACAAACGAATTGGGACAAAAGTGCCTCGTTTTGATGTCAGTCTCGTGATACAAACATTAATTTGGTACGAAAACTGTTTGTGACAAATTCCTGGGACGTTAGTGATCTGAGACGAAAAGTCGTACTGCGATCTTAGAACATGCAGCTAAGAAGAGAGACAATAATATTAGAAAGTTACACAACGCAGAACTGCACGCATTGTATTCTTCACGTATCATAATTAGGAATATTAAATCCTGACGTTTGAGATGGGAAGGGCATGTAGCACGTAGGTGTGAATCCAAAAATGTATATAGAGTGTTACTTGGATGATTTGAGGGAAAATGACCTTTGTGAAGGCCGAAATGTAGATGACAGGATAATATATACAATAGATTTGAGGTAGGTGGAATATGATGCTAGGGACTGGATTAATCTTGCTCACGATAGGAACCGATAGGATTCCTTCTTCTCGCTTCACTTACCTTTCTTCCCGCCATAATCTAAACACACGCTCTCGCCATGAAACAATACTAACAATACCATCTCATCGCACCTCCTCATACTCATTCTATTTCACAATAGTCCTGCCAAGAGTCTGGAATTCGCTACCTGCTAGCATCAGGGGCTGTCTAAATAAAATTGAATTCAAACGCAAACTTACTAGGCACTTGGTCAGTAATTGAGACTGGTTCAGACATTGTTTCTTGTAAATAGTTCTCTTAACCTACCACAAAATATTTCAATATCCGGTAATTTCATCACTATACAATTTTGTTATTCTAGGTTTAATTTGTAGGCTAATTCAATAAATACAAAAATATTCTTAACTTCTATAATACATTGTCTAGCTTTCATTAATCAGGTAAGCTTATCGTATTTTGATTTTTATTGTAATTAAAATTGTAAATTTAATATTAATTGTAATTTTATTCTTCTTATTATAGTTATAATCCTCTGGTAGAGGGGCAGAGAAGACCTAACGGCCTTATCTCTACCAGGTTAAATAAATAAATACTAAATACTAATACTAAATAAGATGGCGGGCTATGTAAGGGCGACAATAAATTTCCGCATTCTTTAAAATCCATTTATAAGTAGGTAATAATGATGAGTCAATATTTCAATAAGTTGCAGAATATAACAGCGCTCTTCAAATAAAGCTAATAATAATAATAATAATAATAATAATAATAATAATAATAATAATAATAATAATAATAATAATAATAATAATAATAATAAATGTGTATAATGGGAGTAAACAAGTTAAAAAAACAGAGTGAATTGAATAATAATGAAGAAGGAAAACGCAAAAAACAAGCTAGAAGTGTGGACTGAAACTGAAGCAACTAACATATTTCAATTAAAAAGAAACAGAAAAGAAATTGCTCGTAAAATAAAAATTGCAGAGTTGCGAGAGGAAGGAGATGGTGAAGAATACCACGACGCTAAATAATGTGTTCGCAAGAATATTAATCAATTGCACGCACAGCGAGTCCTACTAGCTCGCTCTTTGCACGGAGCAGACGGTTCCTCTTCTTCAAATTACCACAATTAAGTGCAAGGCATTCCATTTCACGCTGCTGACATATGTCAGGCTCACGAGCAGCCGTGAGAACACAGCGGAAGACGTGAGGTCAAAGTGCCTATACACACAGCTTTAATTCAATTCAGTCTCTCATGAGGGGAGCCAAGAATTCGGTCTACTCAGAGCGTGAAATCTCAAGGTCACCGCAGACTAGAGCGAGGTCCGAGGCTCGAATTATAGTGCTCATACTGTGAAACATTTTGTAACACGAAATAAATAATATAAAATCTACTTGGGTTGGATAAAAAGTAATGGCAACAGTTCGATATTTCTGACATGGCTTTATTCACAGGGGTACAACATTTACGTACCTTCTATATAGTCGCCCCCCCTTATTTATTATCTTTTGCCAAATGTGTGGAAGGCGTCGTACATCATCAGCGCGTCCATCTTTATTGATGTTCCGTATTGACCGCCCTAAACCACGGATAAGTTCATCTCTGGTATTGTACCGGGTCCCTCGCAGTGGTTCTTTCACTTTGGTGAAAAGATCGTAATCGCATGGATCATATCGGGTGAGTACGGTGGATCTTCCAGTAGTCCGCGTTTTCCGTCTGCCTTGAAGGTACAGCGTGGTGCAGTATTACCCCATCACTGTCATACGCCACAATGAACATCTCCTTCACAGCACTTTGTGTAGGGCGGACTTTCTTTGGACGAGGAGAACCGGGATGCTTCCATTCATTTCAATGGCGTTTCAAGTTTGGTTCATACGAGCAAGTCCAGGTTTCGTCCATAGCGACGATTCGTCCAAGAAAGTCGTTACCTTCCCTTTGGTACCGGTGCAACAAGGCCTTCCCGGAACGCTTTAACCCATCGTGCAACTGTGCGATATGGCAACGTTGCATCGCCACATGCTTCACGCAGTCCCTGAAAACATTCTTGTGCACTATGACCTCGTGCCATTTCAATTTTGATCCAGGAACGTTGCTCTAGTTTTGTAAGGATGGTCTTAGGGCGCTCGCACTATCCCTATGAAAGTGAACGTTCTACACACTGCAGTAGATTGATGGAGTACTGTCGTCGCTGGCTGCACTAACTCATCTAACAGTCCTTGTTCATGTCCACACAGCTGGCCGCTCTCGAACGCACCATCGTCACGTGATAGCAGTGTTGCCATTACTTTTTATCCAACCTATGTATTACGTAAAATTTATGGTATGGAAAGAAAATAAAATATGGTCAAGCGCAGAAGAAAGAAAGAAGAATAAAAGAAGAAGAAGAAGAAAAAAAGAAGAAACAAGAAAAAAGAAAGAAAAGAAAGAGAGGTCAAAGAGTAAGCGAGAGGATGAGGAAAAGAAGAAAACAAAAGTGATAGGGGATTTATCGAATCCTTATACTGCATTTGCATGAAAAGTTTATGCTGTTCGTGATTGTTATTGAGTCATCCAGTGAGAGAGTGATCTATGCCATAGCTGAGTGGAACAGAGATATCTTGAGTTTTGTATTTATTTTAATAACCTAAACAAATTCACGTTAACTAAATTGTTCTATTTTCCACCTTGAAGTAGACATTTTAAAGTACGGTACCGTATCCAAGAAAATTAATTTAAATATTCAACTTCAATATTTGTCCAGTGCCTTAGGCCCGTTTCTCCTAAAATGAGAATGATGTAACATTGCAATGTGCATATAATTTAGCAGTTTTATGTCATTAATATTGTCTCTACTAGGCGTACAATCCAGTAGGCTAGGGTTTCCCAACCAGTGTGTCGCGCAGCCCCATAGAGTGTGTTGCGAAATTTTGGAACTGAAAAATAAATTTTATGCCATCCAGAAAGTCTCTTTACAACGTATTTTTTATTTACAACAAAGTCTTTGATATGGTACATTTTATTTTGAGGCAGACTTTACCAATGAAACGTGAATACCTGCAACAATGCTTAATAATTTTTTTATTGTTTCCGCTTAGTTAATAACATTTTGAGATAATTTAAATTATTAAAGTTAAAAAGCTTTAAAGGAAAGCATATGTTTTGAAAGCATAAGAAAGAAGTTAAAATCTTCTATTAACTTTACTTAAATTAATACACCTAAACCAATAACAAGAATAAATAAATTTTAACGCCCAAGAAAAACAATAAATAATTTAATGACAAAGGTAAAAACCCTTTCCAAGCCAAATATATCAACTTATCAATAATAGGCCATAGAGTTTAGAATCACCAGAACATATTGGTCATTTTCAGTATGAGCGGGTGATAGTGCGACTATTTTATGAAAAGTGCTTTATTTTGGATTTTATAATGGACAAATGTTTAATTCGAAATCAAACTCTGGGTTAGAATTAGATAACAGCATTTGCTAATTCAAATAATGTGCGCGAAGGGGTACTTAAAAAATCATCCCAATAAAGAAGGTTGCACAATGAGACTAAGGTTGCGGAAAAAAAGTAAGTTCAATCTTCCTTCTTTACATTCATGGCTAAGTGCACACTGAGATATTTGACGAAATGAAGACAACTAGCCTATGTTCCTGAATTATGTTATGAATTCCGGGTGAATCCCACCCACGACAACCAGATGATGATCAAGTATGCTGTACGTAGGTTTAATTAACTCGCACTATCACTCCTAAATAATGGCTATCGTGTGGTCAGACTAGAAAGCTGTATTCCCTATTCTCTGTCCAAACTATGAATAGGCCTACATGTATAAAAATGTTAAAAATTTTCCCTGCTGCCTAGTTCGATTTTTAATTTAGGGAGTGTCTATATTGACTAATGAGCTATTAAATAGAAGCACATATCCTATAGTACGGTTCATATGGAAGCACAGAGCGTTCGCCAGCAAACAATTTTCTCTGAAGTTGCTGTTACAGGCCTAAAACAACTGTCGAGGAAACCATATGTAAGCCTACATTTCCTCTCGATCGAGAGTGAGAAGGTGTTGTGTTGAGTAGTAAAGACAGATAATAAAAGCTGAAGGGATGTCATTGTTAGAGCATTAGTATACAGTTGACTTCCATTCAGTGTCTTTCAGTTTACATCGTGGTGCATTACAATAGTGAATCTTCATTCATGAGACGTATCTATTAAGAAAAAATAGTACAGAAAGTGTTAAGCTATATTTATGAGGGAATATTTTTGACATAAACAACCATCTTATTAAATAATCTAAAACTTTATAAAAGAAGTGAGAAAAACTAGCATATTTTTTAAATAAAGGAAAAAGGCATTTAAATCGCATTCTAACTAAAAAAAAAACTCGATGGCATAGATTACAGGCTAGAACAGCCTCCCACGAAATCTTATTTTTTTAGTTGATTATTTAACTACAATACATCAACTATTCGGTTATTTAGCATCGATGAGATGGTATATTTGACGAGATGAGGCTGAGGATTCGCCATAGATTACCTGAAATTCGCTTTACGGCAGGGGAAAACTTCGCGAAAAATCACAACCAGGTAATCAACCCAAGCGCCTCAGCCGACTGAGCTACGCCGGTGGCTGAAATCATTAATAAAGTTAGCTAAACAAAGAGGTATATCCCAGATATCAGTTTGGAAAGCTATGAAGTTGTTAAAACTTTGACTACAGCTCGACCAAGTTAAGTCTGCGAGCCGAGAGAGGAAGTTGGAGGCAGTTCTGTAGTGAAAGGAGGCGGTAACGAGAGGAGACCAGTACAGTCTCATATGACAGCAAAGTTTTCCCACTGCGCTTCAGTTCATAGAGCGGTAACAATTTAAGACGCTTTGAAATAGACTGTACTTCTACTTCTGCTTGACAGTGAGGTTTGGCGTTCTGATTGGCAAGCATGGGCGTAGGAGAGAAAGTTGCATGAGGGGGGGAGGCTGGGAGACAGCGTAACTGTTGCCTTTATCTGAAGACAAGGACAAAAAATGCGTGCGCTCCGTAGTGTATTCTAAACGATGTGCACACGTTGAAATCTGAGCGTCAAGTGACCTATGTGGCAACTGTGTTTTGCCTCTACATTCCATCCCTATATCCCCACTCGCAGACTTGACTTGGACAAGCTGTATTTAAGACAACAGTAGTTCATAGATTAAATGAAACGAATCAATTACCTAAGATTTAATTCTGTCAATAAGCAAATGTTAAAACTAACTAACTAAATATCTTATGTAAAATGTGTATTGCATAAGATGGTAGACAGTTGCAACATTTATTAAGCCTATTATAAGGTAAGACAATAAATTACGTTTTGTAATGTAGGTTAATATATAGGCCTAAGTCATGAGATTTTATTACTGGGAACTGAAACGCTAAATTACCGCAAAGTGGGCTGTTACTTGCCCCTGTCACTTCCTGAACGGCAAGGTACTAAGCGAAACCTGTTTTCCGGTGTACACTCATTATATCGAACAACAAATACCAGCACAGTAGGATTCGATTTGTGACGGGGAAATCTATGAAGACCCATGTTATGTTTTTCTCCCACGTGAAAGAGGTGTGCTTTTCACTTACATTGTGTATATCCTATATTTTTTCAAACTACCATTTTGCGCCATGCTGAAAACATGAAAAAAAGAATATCACAGCACTCTTCAACGACAAGAATATTTGGGGTTAAGAAAGAGTCGAGATTCAAACTATTGACTTTTCAGATATGAAGCCTGCAACGACTTTCAATCTCTGGTTAGTATTAAACCCAGAATCATCAAATCATCATATTATTCAATATCTCTTTTTCGGTCATCACACCTAGTCGATTCAGAGACGAACGTAACTGCGTAGACCTACAATGTGGTTTCTGAAAGAGGACAATAAAACAGATATAATAGTCCTCCTCTTGCCGCAGTGCTCGGTATTGGACTGGCAGTACATTTAAGCCAGGCTGCATGTTTTACGACCACCATTCAACTTGGAAACAAAATGGAGGTCGGCAATAAATTGTAACCATATAAACCAAAAGTCGAGTTTCAAGAGAATACTATTCACAACGAATGAGTCTCCTTGAAGCCTGTAATCATAAATATTGCTAAATTATTTACAAATTACGGAAATAAATTTCTGTAGAGAGTAATAAATTCTAAGCCTGCCTTTTGCAATTCTTATTTTTTTGAGAATAAACATCTCTCTGTTATAAAATCTCTGCGAATCGTAAAAACATGTCGGTTACGAGAGTTATGGCGCGTTTAGTGCAAATTGAATTCTAGAAGCAGGAGAAAAATTACGATGGCAATGAAAACTCGATCAAAAATTCATAGTTTTTTAAAGTAATATGTATTAATAACAAGAGTAGGCCTATTCCTATTTTTAACTGCTGTTATATTACACTGACAAAATCAATGGATTTTACCTAGATACATTTCTGAGATTACACTAGATAATTGTTTTAAAGAAGATTACTAAAATTCAATTACTGACAGGCTATAGGAAAACTTACATAAAACCAAAGGCTGTTGGCAAATTCGTGGTAAAGATATGTACTAGTCTACACATTTGCTCGTCTGAATTTTTTTCTAAGTAATTCTCTTCAAGTTCTGAATTACAAATCGTTAATTGAAATAATACAAGTAATGGATATGAAACAAATAAGAATAAAATAAAGAATAGAGAAACTAATTATGAATAAGGAAATAATGAAGAAACAAACGAAAATGAAGGAAGATAGTGAAAGAAAAAGAGAGAGACGCAAAATTAATACGATAAAAAATAAATGGAAGAAAAATACACGAAAGATAAATGTTGAAACAAAAAAGATTACAAAAAGAAGAAAAATAGAAACAAGAGAAATAAAATGAAACAAGAAAAGAAAATAGAGGGAACAATGTAAGAGGCGGAGATTAGAAAAAGAAAGAAAGAAATAAGAAGAAACAATGAAGATAAAGAAAAAAAAAAGACAGTCCTTTCAATCTACTGGATCTACTTGTAGGTCATTTAGCGTCGATGGAATTGGTCAGCAAAATGAGACAGAATATTCGTCATATCATACGCCTTACAGTCGGGGAAACCTCGGAAGAAACGAACCAGGCAAGAGCCCAAGCTGGAACATAACTCATGTGCGATCGTAGCCCCGCCTGAGCTACACTGGTGGCTTCAGTAGACAGTAAAATGTAGGAAGAAATGTAACGTTAGAATAAGAAAGAATGAAACATACTGAAAACGGATTACAGTGACTATTACACTTTTACTATGTCATACTATCAATAAAACGGTACGAAACGGCGAGTTTCAACCAGTCATGACTACTTATCCTACAATTTTTGTCACTTCCCTAGCATTTGGTTTTATAACTTCCCTAGCATTTGTTTCTTTGTTTGCCAACATTGTACTTTCAATAATTGTACCTTTTAAAACTATTCATGTTTATTTCATCGTCCTTAATTAAAACTATTCTATAATTTATATTGTTTATCTTATTTAAATTTTATTATATTATATCTTCTGCTATATGAGATTATGGGTAGTCACGTAACAGAGATTGCTTTATTTATATTGATAAATAATTGAAGAGGAATGCAGCTGTTTTAATAAAAATTCAACTGAATCAACAAAGCCTTCTCGACTAGTAATCGTCCAGAAAATTCAATGAAGATTACATAGTTAGCACAACTAATAACAGGAGAACGGCTAATCATAACACACTACTGCCATCTAGCGGAATATTTGTAATGATGAGATTGTTTAATAATAAGACAATTAGTAAGTCAATTAATATTTTATTGTATTAGAGTACTTATTTTCTCCTAATCTTTATATACTTTCTTCTAATCGTGTAATACTCAATTAAATCCCACTCAAGTTTTGATTTTCTCTAGAAAAAATCGAAATCTCTAGTGTAATTACTATTGATAAGATAAGAAGAAATTCTCTTTTTAACACACTCAGGAATAAAATCTAGAATAAAATAAAAATATGCGATTAGACAACGACTGACCACATCGGCACGAGGGTGGCGTTACTCAACTCAAATGCCTGCTGTGAACTGATGCGTGGTTAACATTTTCGGTCTATCGTACTTCTTCCACTCATAAACTCCTACTGTTTGCCAGTCCCGTCCGAAAGAAAATAATGAAACTACTTTACATTCAAGAGGTTTAACATAAAGATACAAAGCAAAGATAAAACGACTCCAAAAATTAAAATAAGACACAGAAAAGCTTTAAACGGCAAAGAGATTAACTTTTGAGACATTCTTGAGAACTTAGATTTTATGTTTACAACTCTTCTAAATCCAATGCCAAGAACAATGATGTGCTAATAAGTTCATAGTCATAGGAATTTAGTTTTGTTTGATTATGGATATTCTCTTTGTGATGGTACAAAAAGGGATATTTCCGACTTTGTTGAGTTCTACACTGGTATTGAGATAATTAACTACTCTTGCCTGTTTTGTTTGATGAAAGTTAGAATAAATCTTGCTAACTCCATCAAAAGGCGAGGGAAATGGTATGCATCGTGCACCAGAAATTTTCCGTGTCTGTAGCTCAGAACTAGTATGCTGCATATCTAAGCGGTCCGAATTCGATTCCACGCCTGGTCGTGACTGACAAAGATTTGTAGAGGGTTTTTCTCTGGGTATTCCCGTTTTCCGCTATCATTCCACCTAAACTCTCCACTTCTCCTTATTGCATCTATCACATACAATAGTAACTAGTAGCCTGGGTTGAATTTTTGGGGGTAGTTTAGGTTACAGATGTCGATATAGGACGTGAGCTTTGGGTTTAAGACCCTGGTGTTCATCAGATACTCTCCTGGGGATGGGATCTGGCTCTGCCAGTGCGCCAATGCGAGATTAGTGCACGGATCCATCCCGCGTTCGGCCTCGATAAGAAAGAAAGAAAGAAAGAAACAAACAAACAAAGAAAGAAAGAAAGAAAGAAAGAAAAGAACAAAGAAGAAAGAAAGAAACAAAGCAAGAAACAATCAAACAAAGAAACAAACAAACAAAGAAGAAAGGAAGGAAGGAAAAAAGAAAGAAAGAAGAAAGAAAGAATGGAACAAAGAAAGAAAGAACGAAAGAAATGAAAAAAGTAGAAAGAAACAAACAAAGAAGAAAGACACAAAGGAGAAGAAAGAAACAAAGAAACAAACAAACAAACAAAGAAGAAAGAAAGGAAGAAAGAAACAAACAAACAAACAAAGAAGAAAGAAAGAGACAAAGAAGAAAGAAAGAAACAATCAAAGAAAGAAAGAAACAAACAAAGAAGAAAGAAAGGAGGGAAGAAAGAAAGAAATAAGAAAGAGAGAAGAAAAGAAAGAATGGAACGAAGAAAGAAAGAACGAAAGAAAGGAACAAAGAAGAAAGAAACAAAGAAAGAGAGAAACAAAGAAAAAAAGAAAGAAAGGAAGAAAGAAATAAAAAGAAAGGAAGGAACAAAGAAGAAAGAAAGAAGAAAAGAAAGAATGGAACAAAGAAAGAACGAAAGGAAGAAACAAAGAAGAAAGAAATAAACAATCAAAGAAAGAAACAAACAAACAAGAAACAAACGAACAAACAAAAGAACAAAGAAGAAAGAAAGAAGAAAAGAAAGAATGGAACAAAGAAGAAAGAAAGAAACAAAGAAGAAAAAACAATCAAAGAAAGAAACAAACAAACAAATAAGAAAAAAAGAAAGAAACAAAGAAGATAGAAAGGAAAAAAGAAAGAAAGAAAGAAAGAAAGGAAGAATGGAACAAAGAAAGAAATAAAGAAAGGAACAAAGAAGATAGAAAGGAACAAAGAAAGAAAGAAAGAAAAGAAGATAGGAAGAAT
Organism: Periplaneta americana; assembly: GCF_040183065.1. Lineage (NCBI taxonomy): Eukaryota > Metazoa > Arthropoda > Insecta > Blattodea > Blattidae > Periplaneta > Periplaneta americana. The sequence continues at coordinate 64,612,301 of NC_091132.1, read as the reverse complement.
GGAACAAAGAAAGAAATAAAGAAAGGAACAAAGAAAGAAAGGAAGAATGGAACAAAGAAGATAGAAAGGAACAAAGAAAGAAAGAAAGAAAGGAACAAATAAGATATAAAGGAACAAAGAAAGAAAGGAAGAATGGAACAAAGAAAGAAAGAAAGAAAGGAACAAAGAAGATAGAAAGGAACAAAGAAAGAAAGAAAGGAAGAACGGAACAAAGAAAGAAAGGAAGAAAGGAACAAAGAAGATAGAAAGGAACAAAGAAAGAAGAAAAGGAAGAATGGAACAAAGAAAGAAATAAAGAGAGAAAGGAAGAAAGCCAGTTTTCGACGTTGGAAGTGCAGAAGAATAATCGCTCAACGCTTCGAGGACGAGACATAGCTGTAGTTTGCCTGGAGTGGACGACTAAAATTAGTTAAGTCAGACTTAGAATTCTACAGATATTAAGTAAGCGAAGAAAACCCTTTTCTTATTAAGGGAAGTAGTTACGTTCTTTAAGACCTTTTGTTGACCAAGTAAGCACTATCGACACCCGCCTGCAACTCAACACTAGCGTGCTGGACTTACATCCAGGCTACTTGGGTTCCATACCTGGCCAAGTCGTGTGGAATTTGTGGTGGGGTTTGTTTCTCTGGCTACTCCCGTTTCCCTCTTCCATTACTCCAATATTTCCACCTTCCCCTCATTTCCTGTACCGCCTGCAATAGTTAAAAATTAGGCTGGGGTGAAGTCTTGGGAATATTACTGGTTTCCGATGCTGTTATAAGAACGACTTGGGGCTCTTGGCTCTAGGCTTATCATGTGCTCTTCTGGGAATAACCCCTGGCTCTGTCAGGGATGAGGCAGCACTGGATTCACAAATGCCACCCAAAACACATTTCGGTCTTGAACAAACAAACATTGCCTACAGGGCGTAGAATGGGTCAATATAAGCGAAAGTGCATGAGTAGGCCTACATCCTGGACTCAGCCTCTGAAAAGGAAGCCAGCAAAAGTAGATACTGTCCGTTGGAAGAGAAGACAAAAAAATAGCACAACCTCAGAGTCAAGAATTATCCGTAGTGTGACTGACGTGAACGAGCAAGATTTGTCAAGATTTATCATCACAGAAAATAACTAAGAGAAGGAAAGTGTTCTATTGAAGCAAATGATCGTGAGATGTTTTGTTAACCAAGTAAATACCACCGATGAACGTCAGTGACTGAAGCTGGCAATAGTAATGAAATGTTGTTCAGTATACAAATTAAGTATGGTAATATTATCAAGATTCCTTTACTGAGCTGAAGTTCGCTTTCGTTCATGCGAATGGCTGTAATAAGTTAGGTAGGCCTACTGTTGTGTTTAGATAGCTTGGCCGGTGTTATACGCGAACATTTGAGTAGAGATGATATAGAGTGAATCAATTTCTCAGCGTATTCATTGAGACAGGAGGGGGAAGGAGAAGAGCTGCCTGCTTCCTGACGTACGTTATAGCTATGCTAAAAAACTTTGGTCACGTTCCTGCACTTCATACGCTATCACAGTTTTTCCACTCACTGCTGCCCAAATGCATTATTCTCTTTTCACTGTTCCGTTTACAATAAAGTAAACCACAATGTCTTCATTCGTTCCATTACCGGTACCAATGTTTTTGCAATAGTTAGTATGCTACGCATTTGCACAAAGAGAAGAAGTGAACTCAACAGGAGCTTCACAGAAATTAACCCGTAAGCCCTCTTTTCAGTTATCAGTTTCAATTAAAGAGTCCACTGCAAGAATGATGGATGTCACTTTCTTGTCGAAAATGAACCAATACTGTCAATGCATAGCTTAAGACATATACAGTAGAATGTGCATAGAGAGTTATATGGCATTAACACTGATAGTCATTGTCCAGTAACGATCGGAAAATCACAGTTAAGCTTTGAGCGCTAAGCATTTCAAACTTTCAATTGCTTCTCCTGCAAAATGTATTCCAAATGACATCTATCATTCTTGCAGCGGACTCTTCAATTGGACTTGTCTGGTTTACTGCACAGAAAGTTATGACCGGCCAAGCTATCTAAACGCAACAGTAACTTAGTGTTTTCATTCCTACAGCTTTATTCGCACAAACTTATAGGCTATTTAACATAGTTGTCTCCTTTAAAATGTAATGAAATATGGGTAGTTATTCGATTTGTTTCGATTCCAGTGTTTCTCTCTACACTCATACACAGAAAATAAATTTGAGATATATGTCTGTGTTCAATAGTTGGTCTATTATAAAGCATTTATTTGGAGAAAAAATTGTATGTCAATAAGAAAATATTGTAAGAAGGAGTGTCCTTTACATAATATGACACACATTTGATAGCATGAACTACGTATTAGATATTAAAATTTTTCTTATTAGTAATGTTTATACAGAGCCTTTTTGTTCCCTCAACTATCTTACAACATCTCTTTGTTCCTGCTCAGCTACGCCAGATTACTGTTACCTATGTGTGTCTGAATTAGAATAAAGCTCATTTCACGAAACGGAAGTGAACTAATGAAATTTAAAACGATGGCAATTGTTGACGACTTAATGGAAGATACAATCTAGATAAAGTATTCAGTGGGCGTAACGAACCATTAAAATGATTACTTGTCTTGGGTGGAGCAAAATAAAAATTAACAGTCTAATACTACGGGAATTTAACAAAGTAGAAGAACATTGGTATATACCTCCATTATAATGTAATAAAATTAATAATTAAATATATACATATAATATAATATCCTGTCATCTCCAGGCGTAATCACGATTCTTGCCACTGTACTGGAGGTACGTGTGTTTGATGAATAAATACTAATTGTAAGTGCGATTTCCATAGTTTGAGGAAATAAAACAGATCATCCCCTCAAAACATAGATAGAAAAGTCATAAGATTTTTAAATAATGATTTGTGATAGATTAGAATTTTAAAATGCTATTTACGAGCTTTCAGTTATGTATTTAAAATCAATTTAATCATATTTTGGTATTAAATAGGAATATCATGTATGATATATGTTTGTTGCCCAAATCATATCAACGTGTATTGCTGTTATTGCTGCGTATTAGTGAAAACTCATTTACAACAAAATACATTATTTAAAAACAATTGTTCATAAGCATATGGGTTGTATTGTGTGAGGTTTAGTGTAATTTGTAGTATATGATAGTTTGATAATGTAATTGTGAGTTGTGTGTGTAATATCAATTAATTTAAGACTGAATTATTATTCCATGATGCATGGTTCCGTTGTACGTAATCAATCACCTATCATACATAAACTTATTACTTTATTCTTGCCCATACTAATAGGATGTGAGTTGCTAGCTGATGTTGTGGCAATTTATGTGGTTGGTTTTAACTATCGTGTATGAATGGGATATGGAGTCTATTTCTGAGTATGTAGTCGGCGAAGTTATTTCGCGTACTTGATGTGAAAGGCAGGAATTATTTATGTATTATCCATTTGGTGCTTGTGTACGATGTTGTCGGAATGACTGTAGGAGAGCAACAAGAGTTGAATTTTCAGTTGGAAAAAGTTAAAGTCGAACATGGAAAACATGGTGAGATAATTGAAATATAATATTAACTGAGGAAAACATTGAAGGACACAGTTTGTAATCTACAGGGCGACCTATATTTATGTCCAACTTTTTATTACACTGTCGTAGCGAAACCAATCAGTTAAGTGACCCATTTCCACTGCTAAAATGTACTGTGTTCCACACTATTAAAAGCAAAAAAGAAACTGTCATTTTATTTTACTTTATTGTGTTTTCAGTACGGTCCGAAACATTTAATGTAATCAGAAAAATGTAGTGTAAATCTTAAAACATTAACCATGGCCACAAGACAGTCTATTCACGATCGAACACGAATTGCTGCTCGAATGGAGGTGTGGCAGTCCCCAGTTATGATGCAGAGATTGTGGAGAATGCTGAAAGGAAGAAATGCGACGCTGGATTACAAGACTATCAAGAGACTTCACGCCAACTTGATTCACGTTGGCTCAGTTATACAACAGAAGGGTGCTGGCCGGCCAAAAACAGTGATCAGTGATCACAGAGGCCTTCCAGAGAAGTCCTAAGAAATCCATTCGACAGTACCAGCGGGAATCTGGTGTATCCTATGGGTCCTTGCAGCAGTTGCTAAGGGAAATGAATTGGAGGAATGAAAGCCACACTTTGTGCAAGCTCTATCGTGTGAGGACTGTGATATCAGAATGGAGTTTGCGGAATCTCTACTAGCATGGATTCAAGAGGAACTTAACCTTTTGCGACACATTCTATGGTCAGACAAGAGAAGTGTGGCCGGGTGCCAAATGAAATGTTTGTGAGAGCAGTACCACGTCTGGAAATATTCAATATTTTTTTCCTCCATTACTGTATCTTATGAAAATTGGTATGTGTAAAACACTGTCCTTCTGCTATAAGAAAAAAATATTTTTACGATTTAAAAAATTTTTTTTTTTTTTCAAAATTCAAAATGATAGCAGTTTACTGTGCAGTGATGAAGCGTTTCCCTCATAACTTATAAACCTGTTAATTATTTCATGTTCTTTCTCTTTCATTTTATTGATGAAACTATGTTTAAAATATCATGCTCTTTCAACTACATTTCTTAATAAATATTTTTTTTATTTTGTGTTAGAGGAAAATACTGATATGCGACCATTTTTGAATGAATTTATTTTTTATCAGGCAATCTATCAAAGGCAGAGAAGTGATTTTGCATCGTATTGTAGATATGACATGCATTACACACAAAAAAATTTCATCACAGAATGTTGGATAGTTTTTGAGTTATGTGGGAAACGGTTCATCACTGCACAGTGAACAGAATTTTGAAAAAAAAAAATAAAAAAAAAAAAATAAATAAATAAATAAATAAATAAATAAATAAATAAATAAATAAATAAATAAATAAATATTTTTTTAATCGCAAAAATATTTTTTTCATATAGCAGAAGGACAGTGTTTTGCACATACTAATTTTCATTATTGTACAAGATACAATAATGGAGGAAAAATGTTAAATATTTCCAAAATGTTACTGCTGTAAGCTGTACCTAACCCCTTAATTATTGGACTATTAGTTCATGCTACTTTGATCCTGTCATGTTGATTCATATACTTGTGATAAACGAATAAAAAGTTGGACATAAATATGGGTCGTCCTGAAGGAGAAAACAAGAGAGAAGAAATTGTATATTATTTCGTTGTATTAACATATTAACAATGTTTTTATCAAGTTCGCAGTGCTTATCTTTGATTTAATCCATTTTGTTAAATTAGTTATGCCATATTATAATATCAGGTACTGTTCTCCAACCAGGAGATCAACCATGAAAGGAATGTGCTTACTATTGCCTCATCTGTTGGAAAGAAGTAGATAAATAATATTACCGTTATAACGCCAGTTTAAAAACCATGCGCTCTCCTGCATATGTTATTTCCTGTATGAAGAGATTAAAAGACCAGGAGATTAACTGTAATCTAATTTTGTAACTACGGTAGTATCAATATGTCTGTATCAATGTTATGGTTCGTGCTGTGAGAGCTAGCCAATAGAGATAAGAGTACCCACGTGTGTGACCTTATGACATCTTATGACACCAACATTCATTCACAGCATTATCCCCCTTCGTCTCATCCGGCGGAGACTTTCTCGTGGTTGGAGCACAGTACTCTAATTTTTTAACTGCCAGAATATAGGTTGCTTCATGTCTTCTGTACGCATCAAGGAACTACGGCAGATACTAAAAACTTGCCGTATAGCTATATATTTTTTATAATTATGTTATCTAGAACAATATTCCATTAAACTGTCAGAAGAAGGAACACAATCTTATCCTCCTTACGCTGTCAGCTTCAGATCCAGCAGTAAGGCAGAAACCACTCGTACTACGTACAATCGACTGGGTGAAGACCGCTCCTCTGTCGTGTCTTTACATCCCTCTGTAGCGCAGCGCACAGGAAAATACATAAACGAATTGACAGCCATAGTAAAGAGAAGTTTGTCTCCACCGGAATTCGAGTCAGACTGTCGGAACCATAAACTGCAGGTCTTCACAGAACATAAGCGCCCTCGCAGGAACATTAAGCTTGTCTGGAAGACCATTGTGCTGGAGTACTGTGGATTTGAACACAGCATGCTTCGAGTTTTGTTCTGTTTCGGTCAGTAGTGTTTGGTCTCTCTCATCTTCTTAACAGTGAGTATCCTATTATAATATTAGGTTAAGTACATATTCAAATACACGTATTGGGATTTTAGGTACGAGTTCGACCAGAAATTAATCTCCTGAGTCCTGACTTCATATATGATTATGATGTAAGAAATACTCGTATGTGCAGACATCCGAAGTAGGAGTATAATATACTTGCATTTGTGCCTTAATTGTAACCTGCATAATTCTTTCAGATTTTTTCTCATGTCAGTAACTTTTTTTTTTGAAGTGCAGAATTATATTTAACTTTGAAAATAGAAAACAAATGTCTCAGGACTCAGGAGGTTAAAACAATAACTGATATCGTACCGTATATCTTTTTTCTTCTACCGGTTCAAGAATGGGTCATACATGTTCCGTTCCAAGGCTAAACGAGTCTTGACATCTATTTCTGGGCATTCAAATGTTATGTTTTATTTAACGACGCTCGCAACTGGAGAGGTTACATCAACGTCGCGGGATGTGCCGGAATTTTGTCCCGCAATTCTTTTACATGCCGGTAAATCTATTGACATGACCCTGTCGCATTTAAGCACACTTAAATGCCATCGACCTGGCCCGGGATCGAACCCGCAACCCTGAGCATAGAAAGCCAGCGCTATACCAAATCGCCAACCAGGTCGACTTGGGCATTCATTCATTCATTCATTCATTCATTCATTTTATTCTTATTCTGATTCAAGAACGAGTCAAATATGTCCCGTTCCAAGGCTAAAGGAGTCTTTCCATCTAATTCTGGACACTCACTCACTCACTCACTCACTCACTCACTCACTCACTCACTCACTCACTCACTCACTCACTCACTCACCCACCCATCCACCCACCCACTCACTCACTCACTCACTCATTCACTCACTCACTTTCACTCTATTCTTCTTCTGAATCAAGGACGAGCCAAACATGTCCCTTTTCAAAGCTAACGGAGTCTTTCCATCTAGTTCTGGACACTCACTCACTCACTCACTCACTCACTCACTCACTCACTCACTCACTCACTCACTCACTCATTCACTTTAACTCTATTCTTCTTCTGATTCAAGGACGAGCCAAACATGTCCCTTTTCAAAGCTGACGGAGTCATTCCATCTAGTTCTGAGCCTGCCTAAATCTCTTCTCATTTGAAATAGTAGTGAGAAACTTGATGTGGGTAAATGTTGTAGGTTTCACTCCTATGAAAAATCATTGGTTTCGAGAAGATAATCTAATTTGGTGTCCTATTGATATATTTTTCCTAAACTTTTCTTAATTAAATTATTCCATTTATTTTGTTATATTTCTGCATGTTTTCTTCTAAATCTATATCGATTGTGTTGTAAGGTAAAGTGCAGCCTAAATAAGTGTATTTGTATTTTATTACTTATTCCCTAGTTAAACTTTCCCATCAGTGACTACCTTTGTCCTTTTAGTTTATTTGCTTCCTTTCCAAAGAATTATGTATTAGTTGTAGAAATGTTGATACCATACATTCTTAAATTTCAAACTGTTGGAGGTAAAAATATTAGAGTATTTCTTTATTAATTTGTTATAAATTCTAGGGCCGATATTCGTACTGTGGTTGAAAGCAGTGCTCGTTAAACACTTGGGTTCAAACAAACGTGTTATATCCGTGCCTTTGAATTTGTGTTTGCGAGTATATTATTATCGGAAATATGTGATTTTTATGTACATAATTTAATAATGCATTGATATAAATTTGATGTATTTTCAAGACTGTAAATTCTAAAAACAATTTTTCAGTAGGATAATCAATATTTTTTAGACATATTTTAAATACTATTCTTAGTAATAAATCTAGTAGATTAAGGTTAATTTTATAAGTACTACCTCATCCTAATATTCCGTATTGGGTTTTAGCCTGAAATAAGGCAAGGTAAACTGTACGTAGTACATCCATTGGTCAGTAATTTCGTAACTGAATAAAGTAATATATAATTCTACGTAATTTGTTACAAAGGTAGTTGATTTGTCTAGCCTATTTCAGATGTTTGTCAATAATGATTTCTAAACATTTAACCTCTGAAGATTCAGTTATAATTGGACAATTACAGTAAATTGCAGAACAACCAAAATTGTGTAGTTTAATGTTTAGGGGAGAATTAGGCAATTTATAAGATTTTCTAGTTAATTAAAAATAAATAATTGTAGTTTTAGCAGTGTTGAGAGAAAGAATATTCGAATGAAATTAATGAGGAAATAGGAGTACACAGAAAATAACTCCCTTCAGTGTCAGTTCTGTCCACAAATTCCATTTCCACCTGTCCGGAGATCGATCCGGCCCTCCTGGAGTGAAGACCAAGCTAGCACTGAACTACAACGCGCCACTTCAAGAAGTTGAGTATCGTTCAAGAGTATTGTTTCAGTATTCGAACATCAATACATTGAGAGTACGAAATCAAACCACACTCTCTGGAAGCCTGTTAGTAGGATAGAACGCCTGAAGTGTCCAATAAAGATAAATTGGTTTATCCATTTCTTTTACAAAACCACCATCTAGACCTCGGCTTGTAGCAACGTAACGTTTGTTGTTGGTTTCAACCTTCAGCCTCTCTCGAATGGCATTGGATCAAACTTTTGTCGTGACATTGGCAATTTGTCTTTCTTTACGTAATCGGTCTTTATCTTCACAATAGCGTATATCCTGACATTGAAACAACAATGAACGAGAGAAATCGATTCGAAACGTCTTATTAGATAGGCAGGAAAACAAGAAGTAAAGATGATGTTTAGGGATACTATTTTATTTTTTTTACTAATATTCACTTGTCAATAGAGAAAATATAATTTTAAGGTATTTCTTCATTAGAATCAGAAAACGTAATAATGAATAATATAAAAGCAAGTAATTTTGAATACATAATCTGTTTTACTACTACGATTGCACTGATACAAGAAAATAAGGAGAGTAAATTAAATATTGCTTACTTACAAATGGCTTTTTAAGGAACCCGCAGGTTCATTTCCGCCTTCACATAAGCCCGCCATCGGTCCCTATCCTGCGCAAGATTAATCCAGTCTCTATCATCATATCCCACCTCTCTCAAATCCATTTTAATATTATCCTCCCATCTACGTCTAGGCCTAACCAATGATCTTTTTCCCTCCGGTCTCCCAACTAACACTCTATATGCATTTCTTGATTCGCCTATACATGCTACATGCCCTGCCCATCTCAAACGTCTGCATTTAATGTTCCTAATTATGTCAGGTGGAGAATACAATGCGTCCAGTTCTGTGTTGTGTAACTTCCTCCATTCTCCTGTAACTTCATCCCTCTTAGTCTCGAATATTTTCGTAAAATCTTATCCTCAAACACTCTTAATCTCTGTTCCTTTCTCAAAGTGAGAGTCCAAGTTTCACAACCATACAGAGCAACCGGTAATATAACTGTTTTATAAATTCTAACGTTCAGATTTTTTTTACAGCAGACTAGGTGACAAAAAGCTTCTCAACCGAATAATAACAGGCATTTTCCATATTTGCTCTGCGTTTAATTTCCTCCCGAGTATCATTTATATTGTTACTGTTGCTCCAAGATATTTGAATTTTTCCACCTCTTCGAAGGATAAATCTCCAATTTTTATGTTTCCATTTCGTACAATATTCTGGTCATGAGACATAATCATATACCTTGTCTTTTCGGGATTTACTTCCAAACCTATGGCTTTACTTGCTTCAAGTAAAATTCTCGTGTTTTCCCTAATCGTTTGTGGATTTTCTGCTAACATATTCACGTCATCCGCATAGACAAGAAGCCGATGTAACCCGTTCAATTTCAAACCCTGTCTGTTATCCTGAACTTTCCTAATGGCATATTTTAGAGCGAAGTTAAAAAGTAAAGGCGATAGTGCATCTCCTTGCTTTAGCCCGTAGTGAATTGGAAAAGCATCAGATAGAAACTGGCCTATACGGACTCTGATGTAAGTTTCACTGAGAGACATTTTAATTAATCGAACTAGTTTCTTGGGAATACCAAATTCAATAAGAATAGAGTAAATTAAATATAATAAAATTAATTGCACTTTTTAGACTAAAGTTTGGTAATATATATTAATAATGTTGAAATAAAAGTACATAAAATTATAGCAAAATCGATATTCGTGTTTAGCTGAATTCAGTAAAATCAACTTTCAATCCTGACGGCCGTTTGCTATAACGGCGAGAAAACACACTATCGTGCAAGAAATTAAGTTTCAGTTGCACTTTAAATGTATGAATGAACTGGTAGTTAGAAGGATGAGCACGAGTTAAATGTTGGAAAGTAAACCATCGATGCCATTACTGCTCAGGCCTTCATAAGGTGATGTATGGTGGACAAAGCAGTTGTGCAGTTTCTCTTTGAGTACATTGCTCTTCCCTGAAATTCTCTGCCATTCCTCTTCCGTCATCATATAACCGACTCTGGATCGTCTCAGTAGTTTAAAAGGATTGTGACACAAAGAACTACCTACTTACTAACACTCGAGCCAGCTCTCTGGAGTCTCTACAGAACTAGAACCAAGCTGCGCTCACGACATTTGAGAAATTGGTGAACTAAATGCGGCCTCATTCATCACACCAATTATTTTTCTGCTGTATATTAGTCTCGACCGAACAAGGGGAGTGTAGTGCGAGACGGAGTGTGTTGGTTGTCTGGAGTAGCAGTATTATTTATCTGTTGATAGGGAAGGAACTGCATAGCACTGAGTGAGGAAAATATTATAAAAAGTGTAGAGTCTACGCTTAATTTGAAGTGTTCTAGTTTGGTTAGGAATAAGGATAGCTGTTTTTACTTTACTTTAACCTATAGGAACCTCTTAGATTAAATACAGCCACGTCTTTGTACAGCCAAAACAGAAACAAGTCTCAGATGATATTCATGCTCTTGTCATCTTCGGTGGTAGCTTTTATATTTCCCATCGAATCCGAGGTTCACGGGATCAAGTCAACGAGAGCGTTGGATTTTTAAGAAGACGAAAATTCTTAGCATGGCTTCTTTCGCAAGGACAGACAAGTCTGCATAAAATGAGAGGGAGAATTTTATTTCTGTGGCCGTTTCAAACGTCCTACGGCAATGGTGCGCAAGTAGGTGAGATCGTCCAGTATGTCTAAAATTCAGTCCCAAACGTTCTATGGAAATCATTCTAAATGGTACGCATTTATGTGAGATCACCTCAAACGTCAAACGCTGTAAATAACAGGCTCCTGATAAAGAGTAAAGGTCGGTAATATTATGATACGAGTAATATTGTGATATTTCTTTTTGACAATTTGTTACAATTTTACTGAGCGAGAGGAAGATCGCTTTATTGCGTAAACGTATTAAGGGAATGTTCGTGGACAAGTTTCTGCACAAAACCGGTCCTTCTCTCGCTCAGTAAAATTGTAATAAATTCTCAAAAATACTATCACAATATTACTCGTATCACAATATTAACAAACTTTATCCTAATTTGTTTTTGAGATACATGCACTCTTAATCTTATACGCAATTTTTTGTTCCCGTGACTGCAGTAGGCCTATTGGGTAAAAAAAAAGCTATGCGCTCAAAAGTCAAGTCTCACATCTTAAAATATTTATGTTATCCATTATAACGTTGTAAAATTGCATTAGATTATGGGTGTAAATTCTTGTGCATTTGCAGTTTAAATATTAGCACATTAATTAAAATCCATACATCCACGTGCAAATCATCTCAACAAAAAGAAACTCCGTTTTATAACATGTATGGTTCATTCTTCAATGTTCTTGTTCTGCTTTGACAGTTGAATGTGCTGGTACAACACTTTGAAATTTTAGTATGTCGAAACGGCTGAGGGCGCCGGCAGGGCGTGAAAAATGGCGAGGTACCGCCCTTCGACTTGATGCACAGCCGGGGAAGAATGGATGTCATACTCCGCACCGCGCAGCTGTTACATTTCACTCGCACCATTTTCCACACAAATGGCCGGTGCTGCGGGTTGCATAAAAACTTATCTCTATGGTCCGAACAGATACGAAGGAAACAGCATTTCTGAAGTTATGAATATCTTCTCAGACTTATTATTTTCATGTATTGAGATGCAGTGTGTTTATTATTGCTTAATTGAAAAATGCAAATTCTTGTAGAAAACAACATAATCATTTCAACAGGAGAAATGAGTCACGGCATTCAAGTAAGAGCTGAAGTTGTAATAAATTGGATAATATTGAAAAGATCAATGAATTTAAATATCCTAGCAATAACTTCCAAAATTAATAGTATATTACGATACAAGATTTTGTAATGCACTTTAAAAACGTGAATTGTACAGTCTTTCTCGCATGATAGTATATTTTGAAAATAATATTTTTAAAAATCTTAATATACTGTACGTGAACAGCTGATTGAAGGTTAGCAGTCTGGTCAATGTACAAAATTCACCATCAACGTCAATGTGAAGGAGTAAGAATGATTCACGTACTTGTAATATTTCGTGTTCAATTGGAATAATTTTTATTTCTTTGTTAAATGAAGTTTGAATTGTTTAAATAAAGTTCAGTACATTTCAAATGCAGTGATTTGTTTCGTATAATGTATATTAATTAACACTGCCTTTTGCGTATGAATTTTACAAGCATGCATGATTGTAGCATACATAGAAGGCAGCAGTTTTCATTACAACTCTGGAGCAGTAATTTGTAATATTTCAACATACTTATCTAGGTTGACAACTCTGAATTAAGTAAAATCAACTTTCAATCGTGGCGGCCGTTTGTTGTAACGACAAGAAAAAACACTATCGTGGAAAACTTCAAAATATACGTTGGAATTAAAATTGAAACATACAGGTAATAAGTAAGTTTTCTAGATAAATCAAAAGTGAGTATCATTAAAGTGACGTAATTCAGTGCTTTACGAAAATATGAGTGATATTACCGTTAATTATTCATTTTGTTGAACTGCTATTATTCAAAATACATACACAAATGAAATAATTTAATATGCACCTAAATAAGAATACGAACTTTCCTTTTCTGGATTACACACAAAAGGAATTTCACGTAGTTCCAAAATTAAGACTTTTACTGTAATTTTTAAACTGTAAGATTTAATTAGCTGTATGTGTATTACAATCAAACATAATATTATTTGCTTAATAAAATTTCCATTTAAATGTTAAACTCTACCGATTATTTATTGACACTCCTTCCTGTTAATTCTACATCTTTAATGCCTTGCTCTAGTAGTTCACACAAGCATGAAAAAGAGGTAGTTAAACCTTGGACACTGAGCCCACTCATTCCGTTCTTCGCTATACATGCCACTGCAGTCTTGCACAGTGCATGCACGCAGTACAAGAATCTTCCTATTCCATCTCTTTCCCCTGTCTCCAAGCGCACGAAACTACGCATGTAAGTACCTATAGCAATAAATTCGATACGTTTGCGATATAAATTAGAACCTCCAAAACTGTAAAATATTTACCATAAGTAATAATAATAATAATAATAATAATAATAATAATAATAAAAAGTATAATAATAATATTAGTATTATTACCATTACTATTATTATTATCATTATCATTATTATTACTATTATTATCATCATCATCATCATCATCATCATCATCATCCATTCATCGCCTATGGTGCACTCCGGGTAAACTCTGAGGAGCTAAGTTGTCTACGCTTCTCGACTATAGCGACAGGTATCAGCCACGCTCTTAGGGCGGCCAAATAACAGCAAATAAAGGGCCCTGACATTGGACAAAGCCAAAATACTGACATTCTTATCGTTGCACTATTATAGTAACACTTGTTATATTGGCTAATCTCTGCTAGCTATCACATTAGGTCTTTATACATAATTTATATATATATATATATATATATATATATATATATATATAAATTACCGACCAAAAATGGCTAATCATATACAAATTGTACAAATACAAATTTAATACATGTTGCTAGTCGATTTTTTATGAGTACAAGTATATTTTATAACATACGAAAAGTAGAATAGATTAATAGATTAGAATAACAGAACTGGCAGTATGAAAGGGTTAGACAAGGGTTTACGTACGAAATTATTCTAGTGACTGACATGATTATGTCAATATTCACTATTTCTATTTGATTGATTTCCTCCGACAAATGCAAATATGTATTAATTTCATATGCATAAGCTATTGTGCTTAACGAACTTGCCCTGCATGGTGCTCGTGATGTTATTAGACAGCATTGCAATTGCTACTAAATTTCGATCCCTGATTGACAAAATTAATTCTTGAAGTCGTAGCAGAAGAAAAAACATAATCCGTGAAGTAAAAGAAAAGTAGGTCATTAATTGACTTCCTCTTTCATTGACAATGATATAGTGGAGATCAGACTTTGATTGTTTTTATTAATATTCTGATTAACCCTCCTTCTGCCAGTGTGAAAAGTAGGTATGTGGAGAATCAATGGTTTCGCAACACCTAAGACACCAATTAAACCAAAAGTTTTGGCGTTAGTACGTCTTTAAAATCAGACCGGCACATGGGGTACTAGGAAGAAATCGGCGATCAGAAATTAGAATCAAATTTTTTATGATTAGTTGGGTCTAGGAAAGGGTCTAGGCAATCATTTAAAGTAAAGAATCGTGGTATTCCCGACACAATTTAGGCAGTAACCTGTGCAATGCCAAAATGCCGTCTATCCGCCTGCGAGTTAAGCAGCCGGCACAGTACTTAGAGGTCTTCCTTCATCATACTGGTAAGCCACCTTTCGAAGATCTTTGCTCTACACTTTATCAGCTGACTAGCCTCTTATTAGCAGTGGCGTAGCGTCGATGTAAGTTAAAAAGCTTAGCTTCTCCAGTTAATAATAATTTCATAATAAACCTGCAGTTTATGGAGAAAATTATTTATTAATTTTAATAGAATTTATATTTACGAGTTAGATATTGTGATGCGGCAGCTCAGGATGATTTGTGATGCAGCAGTAAACAAGAAGTCTGCACACACCAGCTTCCAAACAGACTGTGTAATCCACCCCGCAGATTTTCCATCCCTTTCTAACTAAACTACCCTAGTCGCAAGGCTAGCAAGAAGCTAGCTTTAACATTTAAAATAAGTAGTTTCCGAGTTATCCCTTTTCGTCAGTTGTGTTCAGTTGAAGTGTTAGTGAGCATTGTGGCTGATATAATAAATAATGAGCGAAACAACAGTTCCTGACACTAATTTACTTGAATTTTTTAGGACAATTGTATTATCAAGACTGACTTACGAATAAAAGTGTGATTTAAAAAACAAATGACCGACTCCCTTGCTGTCAATGAAGGACACAACCAAAAGACAGACGCATACTTACGTAATGATACTAATATTGTGATTTCTCTAAGTATGACAGGGAGTGAGCTAATGTTATACGTATACGTGTCTATTTGTTAAGAGATATGGGAAAAACGTGAAATCATATTTTACTACGTATCATTTGAGGTCAAGCTTTATTGGTGTTACTTACGATGTTCCAACCAATCTTCGACTGCTGACTTGAAATTGACTACTATTTATTTTAAGACTGTATTTTTGTAATACGTTTTCTCATATTGCATGAAAGACAACTTGAGTTAGCTTCCCCTGTTCATGCTATGCCACTGCTTATTAGAGCCGTCTGTTATAAGGGATGAATTGGAGAGGAGAGATAAAGTAACCTGAGAAGGTAGATTACGCAGAGAGTTGGGGGAAATAGGCATGGGATTTATAATTGAGGAAGGTTGCAAGAACAAACGAAATGTCTGGCGAGAAGTCAAGAAACGCCTGAAGGATATAGACAAGCAAATAACAGAAGGGAATGTATGGATAAGGTTGTTCTGGATATCCAATCGATGATCAAAACAAATTGGGGAACCGAGTTATACCTCTATGGAGGAAGCAAAGAAAGCAGGCTGGGCTTAACCTAGTTTCGTCTAGGAGCTTGGAGGGCACTTAAAATTGTCAACGAAGAGGGGACGAGAATATATCCTCTTTGCGGTAGAGGCGAGACATCACGTCATATTTTATCTGAGCCTGAAGCCACAGAAACTCTGAGGAAATGATACCTGCCAGAGTCTTTCATTACATCTAGCAGGAGGCACCTGACAACATTTTGTTGTGGTCAAATGTCCGAAGACAGGTCTGAACATCACAAGTGATACCAAAAATGCGCCACTTATGAGGAAACTAGGCCCGGAGATAATGAAGTAGAGTGGCCAGTTTCATTCCCTCTCCATTTCATATATCGCCAATTAGATGCATATTACACTAGTCAGACTTCAGATGCATACAAACAATTATTCTTCCTCTGACACATTTCGTCAAGTGAGGTGTACTGCCTGATAGTAGATGTACATATAAGCCAGAACCTCAATCAGAGGTTTTTCAACTATAAAATGTTTCTAATCAAAAGAAGAAGGTATCAGATGATAGACGACATTAAGATATATGGATCATATGCTGAGACTAAGAGGAAGGCCAGAAAATAGCAAATATTGGAGAATGCTGAGCTTACAGTGAAAGGCTGCCATTGGACAGAAAACTATGAATTAATGTATGAAATGTTAAATAAGAAGAGTTTGTGAATGAAAAGTACAATGCTATAAAAAATATTTTTCGGCTGTACGTACAGTAGGTCTATATTTTAAAATCTTGTTGTGTATTTGTCCTAAAATATAATTAAAATGAAGGAAGAGTATTTCTACTCAGCATTGAGGATTATTTCATAATATTTTTCATGACACTTGCCTGCAATAATGCGAATTCACAGCGGAAATACCGTGCGGCATTTTTGGAACCTCCTATTTGGACTGTCAAACCGATTCACCATTACATCCAATGCATCCTTCAACAGGCAGTTTCTTTTTAGCCTTTTCTACGTCCGGAATCTTTTGCCATGGAAAGACTCATCATGCCATATTTGCAGTTTTATTGGGAAAGATAAATGCGGTAGCTTCCGTTGCTTTCAGCAACCACTCTCTTTTTCGCATCTTAAAAGATCCCAGGGAGCCCCAGCGTGGAGGTGAGAAGAGTGATTTGACTAATTAGACCCTCCGGACTTTACCGAAATTCACCGCAAGGGTTAAATATCAGTACTATCAGAGTTTTTGACCCGACAGGAGACCAGAAATCCCAATTAGCCTTTGTCTCCCATGTAACTGATTATATCAATATTATGACACCACTAGTGTAAATATAAATAGGCCTACCTGACTGAGTAATAATTCGTCAGATTCGACTGTCAGGATTCTTAAACAGGACTTCTATATTGGTAGGTAGTTACATCTACCATATGAGACACAGAGTAAGAAGAAACACTTTACATTTGAATTTATCATCTCGTAAATTAAATATAACTTCATTAAAAATATATTTATATCTTTGAAGAATTAAGGAAATGCACAAATAATCAGTGGCGATTCGTGATATTTTTTGTATGTAGGATATGAGATTGACGACTGATGACCAAGACAGAAACTAATATTAATAATAATATAATATCATTAATAATAATAATAATAATAATAATAATAATAATAATAATAGAACATGCAAAATCAATAAAAGTAGGCCTATGTTAGTCTTTGGCTCACAATTCTGGAACTGGTAATTTATTTGTAGTAAAGTTCGATTCTCCTCTCGTTTTCAGTTGTGAAGATGCTCCTAAGCCATTGTACTGCCCGATATGTACCGATGCTCCGTCGTACGTTTACGCAATTAATTTCTTGCTACAGTTAAATTCTTCTAAATGATCAAATATTCTTTCGGCTGTCCTGTCATCTGAAAGTCTTGTTAATTCTTGTATTTATTATAGCTTATTTTATTTATCTTTATAAATGTTTGTTTTTATTCATTTTATTTTTATATTATATCATTTTAAATTATTTATTATTTCGTTTATTCTATCCTTTTAAAATGACCAATGAACTGCATTTAAGAAGGCTACAAGGGTACTTGAAAATTCTTATTCTAGTCTCTAAGAGGGTCTCCATCACCCAGAAAGAAGGGTCGTAGTATTAGGATGCGCGGTCATATCCTCAAATGCGGTTAAGCTCAAGCCAAACCCCGCCCTCCGCACCCTCCCTGTCCACTAACTTCACTGCTAGAAATACCGTTTTCTGTAAGATATTTGGATGATTCCTCGAAAATTATTTCTGAGCTGTGCAGTGGCGACAACTCACGACCGAAAGTGGAAGGTTAAAGGAAATTATTACGTCGGGATGCATTGAAAATCAAAATCTGTAATTAAAATGTTTTCTATCCTCAGAGGCACGAAATTAAACTGTAGGATTATCCTCATATCCCTCATGGAGGAATCGCCACTGCAAATAACATTAGCAAAATATGTTACGTACTGGAACGTCACGCTACAGCCACTGTACCCCTCCTAGCGGAAGACGCTGTAAAAAGGGTTAAGGAAAGCTCACAAGCACGATGCGGAAATTATATTACATCTTAATTATTTGCGAACAGAACATTTAATGACTGGAGAATAAACAACAATCTATCGTAAGTTGAATAAGATATCTCTTGACACTACACTCACAAGTGAACAAGAGATAATGAATCTTAATCGTCTTATGTGGGAGGAGGTGTAACATGAAGTTGAAGAGGAACAATGCTCACTTTCGCTGGTGTCTGTGAAGCAATACAGTAACGCAGATGAGTCAAAAGACACAAGCTCTGAATACTAACCAAAGTTCGCTATCTCTATTGTGAGCGGCAGAGACAGAACGGATAGTGTAAAGAAAGCAGTGTGAAGAACAAGCAACGTTATTTCTTCCTACTTGTGACCAGGAGAAAAATATCAGAAACTTCTGCAGTACTTGCTTGTGAGAAGGAGAGAATAAACTATATTTCACAAGTTCCGAGCATATCCCTCTGTGAGAAAGATAGTGCAATGGAGGAGGAAACATCAAAAGCGCTGAACAGGAAACGTATATGATACTGGTACTGAAGTTTCTCGGTTTCCTCTTCTCCTTCGATGTTCAAAAAAATAAGTCGTGTCTTCTCACCTGATTAAGAGAAAAATATCGTATTATGATAAGGTTTCATTTTTATATTTTATAAAGATATGTTTCAAGAATCAAGTCGAAATCACCTTTGGAAATTTGTACATGTGGAAATACAAGGTTTCTACGAAAGAACTCCGGGATTTAGAAATTTAGTAACTAAACATGTTTTGTCTACTATAATATGAATGCGTCATCAGTTGGCACTCCTGGAGCCTCAGTAATGACGCATTAGTTGTTGAGTACTGACAGCATCATGGCAATCCACAGCTGAGGACAGTATGTAATTTGGTTCATTAAAATTATACAATAAGGTTACCAGTTCTTTTTTTCACAATTTCAGGGGACAGATATTGAAACATGAAGAACTACTTTTAGCATGTCTGTTAATTTGTTATTTACTTATACTGTTTTCACACATTTAAAACATTCACTCTAAATTACATACCAAAACATTCATAGCCGATTTCACCAAGCTTCACTATGTTTTCAATGATCCATTAATTTATTTACTGGTTAATTAAATTACTTTTATAGCTCACCAAGCATCTTTAGCTCTAACGACCCAGTAAAGGTATCATTAGTTTAGAGATAGAAATTTCCATCTTTAAATTGTTAATGGTTCACTAGTGCAATGCAAAATGGCGGGACGTTTCGACGTAAAATTGTTACATCTTCTCGAAAATCGAAAGCCAGATGGAGATGTTAACCATTTAAGAAACGATCATTTTCAAAATTTGAATGACACAAAATATCACGAAAAATGCCGCGTCACTGTCTTTGAGAGAAGCACAGAGATTAAGGATGTTTGAGGATAAGGTTCTTAGGAAAATATTTGGGGCTAAGAGGGATGAAGTTACAGGAGAATGGAGAAAGTTACACAACGCAGAACTGAACGCATTGTATTCTTCACCTGACATAATTAGGAACATTAAATTCAGACGTTTGAGATGGGCAGGGCATGTAGCACATATGGGAGAATCCAGAAATGCATATGGAGTGTTAGTTGGGAGGCCGGGGGGAAAAAACCTTTGGGGAGGCCGAGACGTAGGTGGGAGGATAATATTAAAATAAAATGGATTTGAGAGAGGTGGGATATGATGATAGAGACTGGATTAATCTTGCACAGCATAGGGACCGATGGCGGGCTTATATGAGGGCGGCAATGAACCTCCGGGTTCCTTAAAAGCCATTTGAAGTAATTATTATTATTATTATTATTATTATTATTATTATTATTATTATTATTATTAAAATGATATTTACTACTAAATTCCCATCTCCCACATTTCATCTCTCGCAGGTTGGCAGATCTGAAGTTACATGCGATTGTCAAGAATTATGTAAGATGTTTGGTTCAGTATTTACGTCAACATGGCCGAACGTTTGGTCGCAAAATACTCTCTTAAAATATCCTCACAGGATTTTGTTTCACAGCGTGTGACTCGTATCCTGCTTAAAGAAGTGTCAATGCAAATCTATAAATAGACCTATATTAAAATTTTGTTTATTTCCATAGAATCGATAAGTTCCAACTAAAAAAATTTAACAAGAAAACCGAATCCTCTCTAAGTAATTGCTGTGTTTTTACCAGAGCTCACACTGTTCTGAAAACCACTGATGTATTGCACTGACGCTAGCAAACTGTCTTTCACGTTTACTGATGAGAGAAAATACCTAAGAGAAAATTCGCTGGCCGAGGGCATGAAATCGCTCAAATCGTTTGTTGACAAAGGTGAAATCTTCATTATCTGTTATGACGTACAGTACAATATTACTAGACAGACTACGATAGTATCACAAGAGCAAGCAGACTGTATCTCATTACTTGCTTGTGAGCATGAGAGAATAAATAAGACATACAAGCTTCATATACTTCTCTAGTGAGAAAGAAGCAGCATAGAAAGAACGAGAGTCATCACAAACTGCAAACAGGATCGCACTGACCCCTTGCTGTTTGCGACATTATCAGAGATGTTCTAAAGATGGACTGTCTATTTTTTTTTAATGGACGGGATTACTTTCCCTCGTCCTTCTCATAATTGCTAAGCTCTATCTTCGGGATTCTGTGTACGTCTCTTTTCCTGTCCGTTTCTAGTTGAGAGCTAATTTTGATGCTTTTACTTCTTACATCCTTTGAAAATGGTGAATCCAATTATTCCGAAATTATGATAGAGTACATTTTTAGTTTAATTTGAATGTCTTAATTTTACATTACTTTTTTCCAAGCAAATGTAATATAATTTCATTTTTCTGAGAAAATTAATTCAAGTTGTCTGGATTCTCCAATAATTATTTTAATTGATTATATATATATATATATATATGTATCACAATCCATTTACAACACTGCTTATGTACACTAAATTTTGCAGTAATTAACGGAACGATTAGCTAAATTTTTTTTATATTCTTTTCAGCTCTATAACTCAAGTATCTATTCGGCCTTATTCCAAATTCGGTACTTTTTACATCTATCTCAGTACACTTACCGCTAGCGTATATTCTGAATGTTCTAGGTGTGCGCTCACTTTGCACATATGAAGTACTTTAAATTACTTTAATCCTTTTAGTTTAAATATTTCAACTCTCGTGTGCAGGCCGTTCTTTATTAATGCCACTCGCAAATCATTTTTAAAGAGTGATTAAACCATGTCTTTTCGGGGCAGCACACCTTTTATTTAAGTACATCAGACGCTACTGACAAACACGCTGTAGAACTCTTTTAAAGGAAAGTTTCAAAGTCACCAAGTCTCCGTCTAAGAACACAAAGAATATAGCTTTGAAAATTGAGGGGTGTTTAGAAAAAACGTCAGTTGTCCAAAATCTGATAATTTTAGTTAGAGCGGCCATCTGATGCTCCTCTGGGGCATGCATGAACACATGTATTTAGATCTTTGAAAAGTCAATAGTACAGTGTCGAATGGCTTTTAAAAAATTCTGTTTCTGTTAAAACGTCAGTAGTCCACAATATTTCTTGTAAGAATGTTAATTGTCCAGGATTCATTGATCTACAGAGTGTTGGCAGCAGCATCGTACCAGAGTAGCAGCCTAGATCATATACAGTATAACCAGATTGATCGGCGTTATAGGTTTTGACGGTAACAAATTTTGTCAGATTTACTATGCTGCCATCTAGTTGTTACATAAGGAGTCACGTCATAACTCCCATTTGAATTGCATTAGCGACTGTGCTGCCATCTCGTGTTCGTTTACGGCGGACGGGTGGCGATCCTGGCGGTTGTTCTCTTCGAAATGCAACCGATTTTAACACAGGAATGAGCAATCTACATGTGATCTGGGATAGCAGCTGCAGGCGCTACTGTGTTTTGTTGCATTTTGCATCCTGCATTGTGAATGTGGAGCTTTTCAAATAAAAATGTCATTTATTCAAAGAATTTTTTGCTCCAATTATCCAAATATTATGCGTTATGTGTAAACCACATACTGCAGATAATCCAATAACTAAGAAGTGTGTTCATACAAATTCCCAACGTGAAATACCAATAATTGTTGTTGCTGTGAAGTTTTTTCAAGATTCTCACAACTGGATTTTGGACAACTGACGTTTTTGCTAAACACATCTCAATTGTTAGATATCCATGATCTGGTTGGAATTCGAACTCATGATTGTAGCGTCCATTCGACACGTTCCGTATTCTAAGACCAGCATAAGGCATAGTTATGAAGAATAAATTACCACAATACGAAACGAGGTAGCTTTGTCCTCGTCTTGAATGGAGAAAATTATGAAGAGCTCACAAGAGGCCTAGCGAATTCTGGATTGTAGTTCTATAGCTATCAAGTGGAAAAACAGAGAAACTCTTAAAATGAAACTCTGATTATAGCAGGCAGAACAGATGTTGGTGAACCTCAGAGAAAGGCCTATCTGATGAGTCCTGCCGCAAGGATTAGATTCACGGACGGATGTAAGCGGCATAGCTGGTGCAAAGGCAGGAAGACATAGCGAGTTGCGGAGGAGCGAGGAGGTATGGCGAGCGGGCAGACATGAGTTGCATGGGTGGTAGAGAGGATTCCAGGTCAATTTTCCTAATTAATTTTTCCTTAAGTTCACTCTTTGAAAAACTAATTTTCCTAAAACTCAAAATTCTAATGCTACTCCTCTAATGTGACTTTTTCTAATCTAATAAAAATATTGAAGTATGAAATTTTGAAACAATTGAATAATTTAAAGTTTGCAAGAGAATGATGCTATGTGCTAATGCATGTAGATATTTGAAAACATGATTTTCATTCTCATAAACGTTATAAATGTTGATCAAATTTCTAGTTCTTCTTTCAATTGTAATTCACTTCTTTTTTGGACTTGTCTTGACACTTCTTTCAAAACTTAATTATGCTATAATAGTTTCGATTTCCGATTGTTCTATCTGAAACTGAATCAATGTTAAATGCACAGTGATGTTTCTCGACGACGAAGTTGAAGCGATTCTTCGAAGCAATCAAAGATTGGAATCAAATCATAAAGTATTTCGTCTCTAAGAATGTAAAAGGAGACTTTACCGGCACAAAAGCGAGTGGAATAATAACATGTGCCTTTGGGTTTTCAATTTACGACCGTGCGCATTGTAAATATACAGTAAACCTCTTTCTCGCAATTTTGTGCATGTTAATGATCAGAACTTTCTGTAACGTGTATATATGGAGCAACTTGAAGAATAAACATTCGGCCTTTCTTTTGACCTTACACATTGCCGGTAACGAAGACAAAGAGGAAAGTAGAAAATAGGAAAGACTGGTGAATACAGGGTTTGCAGTGAAAGACCTGCCCTTGGGCAAAACACTATGAATGAATGAATGAATTGCCGGTAAGTTTCTCCTCCAATAGGCGGTCTTGCTCTGTACAATATAATCAATATAACCACTAACGATCTATTTTTTTACTTACAATTTTTGGCTGTTCCATTTTTTTCGACGTGAGGGGTCAATTGTGAATTTTATAAGTTTCAAATATCAATGTTTAACGTGGGTTTCGTTACTATGGTTTCAGAAAAATAACCAAATATTATTGTCAGAAAAAATGACCATTATGAAAAACGGTTTAGGAAGCAGAGTTTAGGCAAATGATTAGGAAAATAGCCATTAGGAAAAATGGTTATTATGAAAGTCATTTCAGGAAAAATTACTGGGAACGGATGGCGAAAGACAGAGAGATCTTGGGAGTCCGAAGCAGTAAGGAGGTAGGCGAGCGGGTCGACTTGAGTGGCACAGGTGGTGGAGAGACTGAGAAAGATCTTGCGGATCCCGGAGCAGCGAGGAGGTAGGGCGAGCGGGCTGACGTTGAGTGGCACAGGTGGTGGAGAGACTGAGAAAGACCTTGCGGATCCCGGAGCAGCGAGGAGGTAGGGCGAACGGGCTGACGCTGAGTGGCACAGGTGGTGGAGAGACTGAGAAAGACCTTGCGGATCCCGGAGCAGCGAGGAGGTAGGGCGAGCGGGCTGACGTTGAGTGGCACAGGTGGTGGAGAGACTGAGAAAGACCTTGCGGATCCCGGAGCAGCGAGGAGGTAGGGCGAGCGGGCGGACGTGAGCGGCACAGGTAGTAGCGGCGGCGCGGAGATCGATAGCCCAGCAGCAGGGAGCAGAGCGGCGTGGCGCGGCGCGGGCGGGCGGGTGGATCTGCTCGCAGTGCTCCGTGGTCCCGGCCGGCGGCGCGGCGCTGTTCACTTGTCTCTCCGCCGCGCGTGCGAACCCACCGCGAGAGTGAACGCTTTGCTTATGGAAACTCCAGTGCACAGTGCGACGACTATCTCGGCCAAATTTCGTATCTGACCCAGTGACAAAAAATTGTGATTATGTCAGCTTTCTATTGGATTAAAAACTTCTGCAATAATAGATTCCTCAAGTACTTCATCTGAAGATGGAATCTATTAAGAAAGGGCTTACAGAGATCCCAGGTCATGTGACGTCACAGAGGTCAAGACAGGCTGCGGTAAGTACAGGCCAAGGTCAAGGTCACATGGAGTGCCTGCTACTGTTAGGGGCGTCGTTAAAACATATTGCGTACGTGAATCATAATTATTATAACGTAGAAGTATGGCGGCTTTACGACTGCAGCGCTAATTGTTCCGTGACTACTAAATAACACTGTATCAATTACATTGTTCATGTAACGTCAAAACGTAAAGTAGATATAAATAACATGAGTGCGATGTATCATGTGATTGCTTTGATATTCGAACCGTGTCAACAAGACAGATCCGTCGCTTCTTTAGAAAGGAGCATTCGATCCGTTTTGTTCTATTATGCGGTGCAAAAGAAACAAGAGAGTTTGGCTGAAGGGAAAAGTTTTTTACGATTTTATAATTTGTTCAATATTTTTATGAAAGGACGTATTTTGCCTGTAAATCCGCAATATTAGAGAAGCTAGTGCCATCTTTAGTTATTCATTTTAAGGCTACTGTATACATTATATTTTAAACCTGTGGCTGAAGAAAACAAAGGAAATCTTAAATTAAAATAGTCCCTATTGAGGAATTGATGCAATATATTGTTTGAGAAGTGAGTGTAGTGTTAATTTTAATCTCAGAGTTTGATGCGTCATAGCAGGAAAACCATTAAGTGCAGCTACTTCTCTTCAGTATATGTAAAGAAGACGCATTTTTACACTTTGTGTGCAGTTAATTCATCGCTTTTACATACATGTTTGCTATATTGAACCTGTTGTACACACTCGCAAGCTGTTACTACTTCACACATCACTGCAATTACCGCCCGTAACTCTGAAATGTAAATACGCATCCTGGACCTTCATCTCGTGAAGACGCGGAGGATGTTTTGTCGGGCTTCACGCTAGCCCAAGCTGGAGTCAATACCGTGAACATGGTAGTCCGTGATGTCTCCGCGCCTATTTGCTGGACCGGAAATATTTGTCCCCCAGGGTTACTGTGCCTCTACTTTGATTTGTGTCGACAGATTTCTGCGTCCAATTTTCACAGTCTTTTTTTTTTCTCTTTCTCTTTATATGAACATACAGAGAAAATTATATGAAACTGAAAACACAGATTTCGACATTTTTTTACTGTAATGTATGTTTTTAGCTTCACTGATATCGAAAGTGAATTTTTGGCTTGCCATTTCTGTGTGCAGCGTTTCCTCTCGGTAGTTTTTCTGCTCTCATTAATTTCCTCTCTAACTTTTCTCTTGTATGAGGAAAAGTGTTAAGTCGTATAATTAATAAAGGATTCTGTTCATAACTTATTCCATGTCTTACAGTTTTTTAATTATTAGTAAATTATGCACATAAAATACAAAAATTTTATCATTGAGCAAACCGGAAGTCCATACGTAGACGACCTTTGAGATAAACGAGTGATGACGCCCGTCTTGACTATAATGATTGTTATGATGCTGAAAATTACTGTGACAATAACTCTGACGATGATCATGGCTATAAAGAAGACAGAGGATAGAGGATAATAACTATGGTGCAACAATGATAATTACTATAACAAAGATAAAGAAGATGACTGTGATAATGAAGAAATAGTGACTAACAATGACGATGACAATGACATTAGTGACGATAATTATGACAGTGATAATTGCAATGATAATGGAAATTATAACAGTAGATTAATGATATTGAGCGGGCCCTAGTTCAAATTCTGGTTGGGAAAAATTACCTAGTTGAGGTTTTTTCCGAGGTTTTCCTTCAACCAATGAGAAAATGCTGCGTAACTTTCGGCGCTGGACCCTGGACTCATTTCGCTGGCATTGTCAGTTTCATTTCACTCAGACGCTAGATAACGATCGCAGTTTATAAAGCATCGTAAAATAAACCAATTAAAAACAAAACATAATAATATTGACAATGATAATTGAAATCGCAGTGATATTAACAAAAGATGATACCGTAGTAATAATAAAAATGATGACGATAATAATGGTAACGATAAAGAAAATGATGGTGATAATTACGACGATGATGACAATGACAATGATAATGAAAATGATAATGACGGTGATTATGACGATAATAAATATAACAGTGATAGTAATAATAATTATAATAATGTTAGTGATGACAATAATAATCGCTATATTGATGATGATGATGATGACAATGATAATGCTAGTGGTAACGATAAAGAAAATGTTAGTAATTTTGATGACGATGACGATGATAATGATTATGAAAATGATGATGATGATTATGGCAATAATAAATATGACAATGTTAGTGATAATGGATAATGATAATGATAGTGATGACAATAATAACCGTGATGTTAATGATGATGACGATGACAATGATAATGACGATGATAATGGTAATATCAATAATAACGACAATAGCAGGTCTGTTAATAAAGGAGATAATAATAGTGACATTGATAATAACAATGGCGATGGCAATAATGACAGTGATGATATTGACAATGACGATGATAATGTTAGAATGATAATGACGTCGATGATGATAATGGTAAATGATGATAATAATAATGACAATGATGACAATAATCGTGATGTTAATGATGATGACGATGATAGTGGCAATGTCAATAACGACAATAGGCCTGTTGATAAAGGAAATGATAATACTGACATTGATAATAACAATTGTGGAGGCCGAGACGTAGATGGGAGGATAATATTAAAATGAATTTGAGGAAGGAGGGATATGATGATAGAGACTGGATTAATCTTGCACAGGACAGGGACCGATAGCGGGCTTATGTGTGGGCGGCAATGAACCTGTGTGTTCCTTGAAAGCCATTTGTAAGTAAGTATTGATAATAACAATGGCGATGGCAATGATGACAGTGATGATATTGACAATGACTATGTCAATGTAAGGATGATAATGACGCTAATGATGAACGACAGAAAAATGAAATCTCTTGCTATTAATAACTTCTCCATTTTTAATAAGGAAGAGTGTTAGCTGGAAGAACATATACCCAATGTCCCCAAAAATATTTGTTTGAAAGCAATAATTTGTTTATGCAAAACGATGCCTCAAACTAAAGCTTCTCAAACAAAATGTTTGCGTTTCAAAGTTACCTATCGACACGATTTTCTTCTCTCTTTGTATTAGTAGTTGATAGTAATATCCGTGTGTGAAACTCGAGGGGCGAAGTGATAGTATCTCCTCGGTTGGAGTGTATGTACTAGAAAATTCCTTCACTCCGACAAGACACGCAATCCAGTTGCGTGGAAATGTGCATATAATTCTTGGAAGCTTTGCAGCCATTGTAGAACAGAGATATATAGACGTGCGTTTCAGTCAACGCTTCGCTGGAATGCAAACTTATCTTTAAATTAATTTAAAGAGCAATGAATTTTCCGAGCTTAATGAGAGTAACTATGTGCCTGCTAAATGATTTACATTTCAAACTTATTAACATCTCCACTACACACTAGCAAATAGATGCCTGTGAAGCGACAGCTTAGGTAGAATAAACTGCGTTAAGTTAAAAAAAACTAAAAAATTGTAGAGTGTGTTTGACCAAAGATTAATTTATTGAAAATACTTCTTTTGCCCAACCTTAATATAGTTAGTTGAAGCTTCTCCGAAAGAATCTGATAGGTTCATGTGAGATTTCTAAAGAAGAAGCTGTTGCGGAACGTATTTTCTGTGAGTACTTCGATTCTTCTGTTATCATTTAAATACAGCTTCATTATAACTTCTTCTTCATCTACTCGGATCACGGTTTAGCAGCCCGTTACGTCTTCAAAATTTGTATTATCAGACCATCTAGTCTTTGGTCTTCCGTCATCCCATTTACTTATTCTGTGTGACCGAGGATTTATTTGAATAATCTATTCTTTTCCATTCGTTTTGTATTATGCAGATATCAGTTCTGTTTTGTTGAATATCTTCATTTCTTCAATGGTCCAGTAAAGTGAGACAGGAACATTTAGGAGGAAATTACTTTTACTTAAGTCGATATTCATTTTGATTGTTTGATGAAACAGCTAATGTTTCATCCACATGAAACATTTTAATAAGGAGAGTGTAATTAAAATGTTATTACTTAAAACTACGTTACATCTTTTAAAAATGCATATGTCTCTGTAAGAGAGAAGTTTTATATCACATTCTTATTCAATTTGGTATTCCCAAGAAACAAGTTCGTTTAATTAAAATGTGTCTCAGTGAAACGTACAGCATAGTCCGTCTGACGCTTTTCCAATTCACTGTGGGCTGAAGCAAGGATATGCAATATCATCTTTACTTTTTAATTTTGCTCTAGAATATTCCATTAGGAAAGTCCAGGGAAACAGAGATGGATTCGAAATGAACTGGTTACATCAGCTCCTTGCTTATGCGGATGATGTGAATATGTTAGCATACAACCCACAAACTATTAGAGAAGCAAATAATGAGATAGATTCGGAAGTAAATTCCGACAGGACAAAGTATATGATTATGTCTCGTGACCAGAATATTGTACGAAATGGAAATACTATAAAAATTGGAGATTTATCCTTTGAAAAGGTAGAAAAATTAAAACATCTTGAAGCAATAATAACAAATAAAATGATACTCGAGAGAAAATTAACCGAAGAATAAATATAAATATTTATTCGGTTGCGAAGCTTTTGTCATCTAGACTTCTTTAAAAAAAATGAAAGTAGAATTTATAAAACAGTTATATTACCAGTTGTTCTGCATGGTTGTGAAATTTGGACTCTCACATTGAGAGAGGAACAGAGGTTAAGGGTGTTCGAGAATAAGATGCTTAGGAAAATATTTAGGGCTAAGAGTGATGAAATTCCAGGAGAATGGAGAAAGTGACATAACGCAGAACTACATGCCTTGTATTGTTCACCTATCATAATTAGGAACATTAAATCCAGACGTTTGAGATAGGCCTAGGCAAGGCATGTAATACATACCTATGGATGAATACAAAAATGCACAATTATAGAGTGTTAGTTGGGAGACCTGAGGGAAAGAGCTTTGGGGAGGTCAGGTCTTTTCATTGAAAAATCCATAATGACACGTGTGGCAGACAAAGTCCCAGTTCGGGTTTTTCTCGGGGTTCTCGCGTTTTTCCCCATATTAAGCATCTACATCATTCCGTCACCATTTCTCCATTTCTTCATCATTCCATAGCATAATCAATTTAAGAGAGTAATGTGTTATGATAATAAATGATTGAAAGTATTTTAGTTTTTTCCCCCCTTTACATGTACAGAAATTTGATCCCAACAAATGTGACATTGTAAAATTCCTTTGCAGAACGAAAATTTACATTTCTTAGGATCACATTTCTGCACACTTAAAGGACAGAACTAAAATTCTTTCATGCATTTATTATAATAAGAGACTGCTCTTTTAAATTAATTAAGCATATTGGGAATTCAATCAAAACACGCTATGAAATGTTTCTATATAGCAATTTTTATCTCGGAAAGGAAGTAAAAATGAGAAAAATTGTATTAAACTTTCTCTTATGAAATATCTCAAAGAACAGCCCCTGAAATTAATGACATTACTTACGGTTCATTCTGTTACTAAGAATAGAACTATGTAGTAGCTATATTTTACGTAAAAAGTTTTATTTCTACCTCCAAGATAGTATCAGAATTGTTATACGATCAGAGTTTCCAGGTTCTCTCGGGTCTAGGGGTTTTCGCCAACGGAAATTTCGTCACAGGTATAAATAGACACATTGTTTTAGTACCTAATAGTATGTATGGTCACACTGTGTGTTTTGGTCACGTTGCAAAATAGTCATAATGGTGGGTTTCATCACGGAAAAATTCAACACAGGCATAGATGGTCACAGATAAATGTTTATATTGTTTCAGAGTTGGTTGTACAATTTTACGACTAAAAATTTCCAGCAATATTGTGTCCAATCGCTAGCAGATGACCGAGAATATCGTCACTATTCTTATAATTCTCGTAGCGTTCCACAATCCTAGAAATCCTGGCATCTGTATTAAGATACTTTCTCTTCTTCTTGGTGGGTGAGAAGCTAGACTGCAATCTTTCGATGTCTCGATCAATTACCGCTATCTCATTCTGTAGCTTTTGAAGAACATGAAAAAATTAAGGATATGGTTTTCCCATCAAGGTATTAATTCTCCTATGCCATGCTTCGCAAGTATTAGAGTGGAGCGGGGGAAGTTGCCTAACTTTTTGTTTGATTGAAAATTTAAGATACTGTTCATTTAGTTTTGAATTTCATATTGGAATAACAAAGTATGGAAGGTATTTTAAAACTAAATTTTTGGTACAAGACAGAAAATATTAATTACCTTGTTTATAGATACAGATTTTCTTATTACCTGCACTGTAGGCATCTTTTCCCAATAGTCAGATAAGATGACAAATGCAATTAACACATTTACTGATAAGAACAAGTGGCAGAATGAGTTAGCTTCCACTCTACAGACATTCAACTGTCTCAGTGATCATGAAGACATGCGCGTGGTGTTCTCTCTTCGAAGTATGTGATACTACAAAGAAATAACCATCTTCCCCCGATAGTCATCTCACCCCTATTCACACTAGTTGTTCTCGGTAAATTGTGAAGAGAACATTGATAACAGTTTCAGATATTTGGAGCGAAAACTGATTGCTGGTGTCCTTTACCGCGCCTACGACCTCTGATATAGTTATCTTCAACATAGTTAAGGATTACAGACAATAAATTATCTGCATTTTCTATCAGCAGATCAAAAGCTTCTAAAATATCGTCCACTGGAACGAAATCCAATGTAAATAAAGAGTGGAACTGTGTTCTTAGTTGTTCATTTTCTTCTCTGCGATATTCTTCAGATAGTCCTTCTAACTGTATTCATGAAGTACTAACATTGTAAGTGTCGAAAATGTAATGTGTGACGAGAATTCCGCATGTCAACAAATTTATGACGAAAACGCCGGATTCCGGTTCACTCATAAGGAATCCAGGGCAGGTGATGATACTGGTTACTATAACGTGACTACATATTTTAATTAATTAAATTCACATTACAACGGATTTTATTCGTTAAATATTTCAACTATTTATAGTAAATAGGGCCTAAACTTTTAATTTTGCTACATTTTTGCATATATCATGAAATTTCCTTTGAATTACTGTATTGATAAATTCTGAAAAAATAATGCAATATTACAGCCTGATCTTAAACATAACAAATGAATTATACAGTGCTTAACTCCTATCAATAATAAATCAAATTCCAAAGAGAGTAAAACATATTAATTTATTTTTTTAATTTAAACAAACTTCCCCTAAAATAGGAGTTGCCCTAAAGGACAAGGTATATCAAATAATTATACATGCATTAGTAAATGCGTAAAATTTCTGTGAGAAATATAATTATTATTGATGTGCTATTAATTTACTTTATATATGTGATTTCTCAGAAGATAGATTCAATAATAATAATAATAATAATAATAATAATAATAATAATAATAATAATAATAATAATAATAATAATAATAATAATAATAATAAAATAATACCTACTATAGTATTATCGTTTTTATTTCAATACAACACGATAGGAGGCGCCAGTTGGCTTTGACGACTACATTAAACATAGGTTCGACAGAGTCTTGACAATATGTATAAGGAATTTTTAACATAATTTTATAGAAATAAGCAGACAATTTTATTTTTCAAATTTGTTTGATATTCTGGGACAAATATAACTCAAACCAGGACACAGGACAAACCATTAAAATCCAGAACAATACTGGGTAGCCCAGTTCGCCTGGCAACCCTAAATATGATCCTTCGGATGTTGTATGGACTCTTTACTTTAAAAGTGACAATAAATAAGGAACTAATAATGTTGTTCTCCTATGCAAGAGGAAATTAACGATGGGATTTCTGGTATGCAATAACATAAACTTACGTCTTGCGTCTTTAGTTTATTTAATTAGCATCTCTGAAATATTGAATTGTACGACAGACTACCATTCTTATGAAAGCTCCGGGGACTCACCTATAAATTGACTTAAAGCCTAATGAATTTCTCTTCGCAAGTCTGCATCTTCCAACTTCTGTCATATATATAGCAACCAAATTTACGTCTTCCGCCTCCGATGTATTTAATTACCTTCTTTGAAATATTCAATTCTACAACAGAATACTGTCTCACGCTGCCGTGTCAAGTCAACTATAAAATTGTTTATAAAATGGATTTAACTTCCTGCGAAAGGCTAGAGAATCATAATACTTCCTTTCCCGAAAGACAAAGGCGTAAATTCTCATTCCTTGATTTGAATGTATGTATTGTATGATTTGAAGTTTTGATTTGGTATTTATTTATTATGAAATCGAGTTGCCATTGTCAGTAGAGCGACAAACCATGGACATGATTATTCCGAATTAAATTACGTGTGAAAATAGCATTTCTCATCTCGTTATAATTTTCAGAACAGCTCGGGGTGCACTCAGGCCAGTATTTTTTACCTGGTCTCTCATGGGAGCAAAAGGCTACCAAAGCGTAGTACTGAGTACGTCATTGTATTACAGAAATTAAGAAGAATGGGAACTAAAGCGTTGGTTTTTCTGAACCTACACATGCGAGGTGCGAGACTACACGAGAGATAGTGAGTGGTTTCTATAGCTGCGAAGTGCGAAGTCTGCGCACCTCGTAGCTATAGAAACCACTCACTATCTCTCGTGTAGTCCCGATTTGTGAGAGGCGGGCCTCGCACCACGCATGCATCGGTTCAGAATAACCAAGGCTTTAGTGTTTCAGTTTCCTACATGCCTCATTTGCACACAGATATTTTGACTTTATTTATTTATTTATTTATTTACATATTTATTTATTTATTTATTTACTAGCTGTACCCGTGCGCTCCGCTGCACTTATTATAAATAAATATAAAGTAA
This sequence comes from Periplaneta americana, assembly GCF_040183065.1. Classification (NCBI taxonomy): domain Eukaryota; kingdom Metazoa; phylum Arthropoda; class Insecta; order Blattodea; family Blattidae; genus Periplaneta; species Periplaneta americana. The sequence continues at coordinate 64,578,268 of NC_091132.1, read as the reverse complement.
TTACATAATTAAAATAGAACATTGGGTCCAGGGAACATTCATGTTTGATAGAAGAATAAATCGTTTAATAATAGTAATAATAATAATAATAATAATGATAATAATAATAACAATAATAATAATGACATCATTTAACCTGGCAGAGTTAAGGCCATAAGGCCTTCTCTTATGCTACTTAATTTAAATTGTATTTAAATAATTAAAATGCTATCATTTTGGTCCAGAGACCACTCATTTGTGCAAAGATAATTCGTTTAACATTTTTCTAAATTAGTCTTGAATGCATCCTTTAATAAATCACTCCAAATTAATAGAGTTGATTGTGTACGGAGATCATTTTTATGTTAACCTTACTGTGCATCTTTTTTTTTTTTTTGTTAAGTTTATTTTATTCACGCCTTAACATCTGTGGTCATGTCGCGTGTTTAGAATGTGTGGGTATATCAGCAGGCCGCGTTTACTCTTGTTGAGTTCCTGTTTCTATTGTGTGTTGTAGATGGCTTGTGTTCATGTAACTGATTATAGACTTTGATTAATGTTTTTGGTATTGGTAATTGAGGCGGTGATGGCATGTATCTTTCCAATCCCAGTCAGATTGGTAAGCCACGAGGTTTGAATGCGTGTCCTATCAAAATTTTGCCTGGAATAAAACTTATCGGAAATAATTTTTAAAGAAATTTTTGTTATGTAACATTTTTCACAAAAATCAATAATAAGCAAGATATTTCGGTTTATTTAATTCAGGCCCCCTTATAACCCCCCTTTTAAATAAAGTATTTTGAATGCCATATAGCCTAAAATCTAAGTTACAACGAACTTAATTTATGTTCCAATTTTCATCGAAATCCGTTCAGCCATTATCGCGTGAAAAGGTAACAAACATCCAGACAGACAGACAGACAAACAAAAATGTCAAAAAAGCGATTTTCGGTTTCAGTATGATTAATTATACATGTTAACACCAATTATTTTTGGAAAATCGAAAATTACCAGAAAATTTTCGCTTACAGATTTATTATTAGTATAGATTTATTTAACTATTTCTCTTTCAAGATACATAACAGATTTGCAAGTATGTTCCATGGCGGTGGAGACTACTGTCGTGCATTACAGGCGCAATGTTCGGTTCAAGTTTGTCAAGTACTGCGAAGTTCGATATTCGCCGATGTTCGCTCTGCAGAACGAGGCCTGTAGTGTTTGTTCCACCTTGTTATAAAAATATTCGCTCTCCACTCATATTTTAAACTCTTAAGAATTTTAGCACATATCTTGCGGTTAGTTTTTCGTATGAAATAAGAAAAAGTTTTTATTGTCTTGGTTGCCTCTCCCATGTTCGAACATTGCAAGACACTAGTGGAGACACTCCATTCGCCCGGAAGATGTACGACATACCTTTCGGTAATAACATAATATATTGTCGAGTTACATTGTTTTTGTCGCTTCGGTAAAAAAAAAGTTGCTGGCAAACAGCTGTTGAATGCGAGCACGCAAGAGCTGTACTCATTACTGAAGAGGGTAATATTCTTTTGAATACTGCGTCTACAATAAAAAATATTTTGCAGGAAATTCCTTGATTTCTACATTCTCAACCCAACTGCAATATATAGTCGTTCATTTTATGAAACCTCCTATGTGACAGTACAGAGAATATATTTTTTTCTGGGCGAAGAAAAAAAGTAATTAAAAATGTCAATAGGCCTACATAAGAATATTAGATAATTCGGTAGAAAAAGTTGGTGAAAATGATGGACATCAATGACAACATCGAAATCAAGCATAGTTATATTCCGCATAGTTAAGCGCTGAACGTGGCTTATTGCAAGAACAACCAGTCTCAATTTTTCATCAAATTCAGATAATTTGTGCAAACAACTAAACAACTGAAAATACTCTGTACTTTTATACGCAAGTGAAATCTCTAAGGGCTCCTTAAGAGCTACAGACAGTTAAAATCACAAAATAAATTGCACTTACAATCAACATTATGATATTATAATGCTGTTACATGACAGAAAGCAGTCAAAGAAGAATCGTGTTCTTGTGTCAACGAAAAAGAAAACATATCTGATCCTTGAATATATGAAGACAAGATATAGAAAAAAATAACTGACATCGAACTGCTTTGAAGTGAAAGGTTTTCTGCAAAAAGTGACTTCTCTTCAGAATCTATGCAGGGTGATTCACGAGGATTTACCGTCCATTACGGAGCTTATTTCCGTAGAAATTCTGAGCAAAAAATGTCATATAAACTTTTATCCTAATCTCAATATTTTCAAAGTTACATTAATTTGAAGTTGATAGTAAAATGCCTTTTTTTTAGTTTTAAGGGTAAAAAATATTACAAATAGAGAATGAACTATTCAGAAGTGTCATTTCTTTATATGGCTAGTGTTCTGAAGCCAAAAATCTGTTGTTAATTGTTTTGCAGAGATTTTATTTTTCAATTTTTAACTAAAAATGACATCATTCTTACGCACTCATAAAAATTGTTACAAATCATACGACTGTAGGAACTTGATTCTTTACAGTTTAATTATGCATCCTAATGTACAACTTGAAGAATTTACAAGAGTGGCGTGATTTTTAATAATTTTTGTGATAAATGCGTAAGAAAATGTAATTTTGTAGTTAAAAAAAATCTGTACGAAGCAACTATGGAATTCACAACACATTTTTAGCTTCAGAATACTAGCTAATTAAAGAAATTATACTCCTGAATAGTTCATTCTTTATCTGTAAAATTATTTTACCCTTAAAATTCAAGAATAATGATATTTTACAAACAACTTCAAATTAATGTAATTCTGACAATATTGACTTTAGGACAAATGTTTATATGACATTTTAGATCCCAAAAGTTGTAAATGTTCACCATTGAAAGAAGCCACGTATGTCAAATATCTGGATATCATTATTGATCAGAATTTAAAATGGCCTCATCACATTACTTATCTTTGTAAGAGGCTTCGTAAAACAATTTATAAATTCGTTAATCTTCGATGCTACTTACCCATTAGAGTTCTACGAAATGTTTATTTGGCCATTATTCAGTCTATCATTCAATATGGTATAATTGTTTGGGGTGGAAGTACAAAAATTAATCTTAGTCCGTTAAATTTACTACAAAAAAGAATAATTAAAATTTGTTTGAAGAAACGTTTCGATTATCCAACTAAATTAATTTATTCTGAATTTAATGTATTTAATATTGAATAAATTTATAAGTATACGCTGTTAAAATTTTATCATAAAAATCGTAATAAGTTTGTATTACAGACACATAATTATGACACAAGACGAAATATTAATTCAACATTAGTAGAACCTAAATGTATCACATCTGCTGGTCTAAAGCATAGCGTTAATTTTGGCCCTCGGTTGTACAATGCTTTAACTAAATTACACCCAGAACTTCTAACATGTAACCTACTAACATATAACAAGAAAATTAGAAACGTGTTAATATCTTCAACTTGATTAAATAAATTTATAACCTATGTGTATGAATTAATCAACCTATATTATATTTGCATTCTATAATTTTGAAATATATAGTCCTACTTTTCACGTGCGATATTATTCTTCTCTAGTGTTAATATTATATTATATAATTCCATTGCCGCTGTAATTTAAATTTTAGTTCCTATTTTATTTTACTTATTTATTTTTATTATTATTATTTTTTTTCTATATTTCTCTTATATTAATATTGCATTATATAATTTCTGTAACTGTAATTTTAATTCTATTTCCTATTTTATTTTATTTTATATTTTCTTATAGGCCTATTAATATTATATCTGAACTGCGACCGAACACGAGCGCTGCTCATTCGGTCTCAAATTTTGTTAATACTACTGTATCTCCTTTTTTATATTGGTTGTATTATTTTATTTCTATTGCTCTTGTTTGTTTGTAATTATATTATTCTGTATATTTAAATTTAAATAAATAAATAAATAAATAAATTTTTTGTTCAGAATGTCTTCGGAAATAAGCTCCGTAAGGGACGGTAAATCCTCGTGAATCACCCCGTATATTAAAAAGATTATCGTGAGATCTTCCGTCATCAATATGTAAGATGATTATCTTTAAAATATGGGACTCCGTGCCGTAATCGTGTATACCAGAAATGCTTCCTAGGAAATGCAGTAGAAATGAAAGCGAAGAACGAGGCGCATATGAAGAGCGCGTTGCATTTAAAGGTGCCAAATCATCGGCAGCTGTTACGTTGACACATATTAGAAATGGCGACACGGATTTAGAAACGGTGAAATGATTGATGACTGTTCATTGAAAAATAGGTAAAAGTTAATGACTTAAGTTACATTTATGAAACGACTCTCATGTTCTCAAATAATTTTGTATTATAGTTTGATTAACTGTAAAATTTCAATGCATATAGTGTTGGGTTAGAGTATTCTTGTTCTACTCCTTGATTAATTATTTCACTCGATTAGCTAGTAGCTGTTCCATACGTAATCTATTATGCAACAAAACATACATGTCACTAATACTCTCTTGACAGTATGGTTCCGACGGCAAGCTCGGTTCAGTTATTTACTAAATTGCTTTTGGACGTAATTATCTGAGAACTATGAAAATTGAAGGTTGGTAATGTTGACACAAGGTGTTTAATCTCGATCAGTTTTCTCACATTGTGGTTGTTCTGTACCATCGACACTTCTCTATGATGCATTGCAAGTAAAGGTCCTCTTGGTAGCCACTTACGGAACGATGACCTTGCTCCAGATGCGACTTTCCATTGGTGTACCTATGCACTTGTCTATTAAATTTTTTACTGTAACGACTATTTTCTCATAACTAGGTTTACTGAACTAGAAAATTTGTTGTGGAAATTATGATAAAAGGCTATTTTGTAATTGTTCACAAATGGTAGCGCACCCAAAAACAAATCCTGCGAACTGAGATTCGATTTCCAAAACAAAATTCATTCACTCATTCACTGAATTTTTCAGCATTCTCCAATTTTTCCTATTTTCCGCCTTCCTGTTAGGTAATCTCTGCATACAATCCATATACCTTAATGCCGTCTATAATATATCTTCTTATGCCCCGAACTTTTCTCCCGTTCACCATTCCTGCCAGTGCATCCTTGAGTAAGCAGTAAACCAACTTCCTTTCCTCTTCCTGTTCAGTTTCAGATTATGCTTCCTTCACTCACTCTTTCTACCACAGATACATTTCTTATTCTGCCTGTCCATTTCCCACTCACCCTTCTTCTTCATGTCCACATTTCCAATGCTTCTAGTCGTTTCTCTTAACTTCGTCGTACTGTCTATGTTTCTGCTCCATACGAAGCCACATTCCACATAAAACACTTCACTTGTTGAATTAAACAAAAGACTATCACTTCAAATCTGGACATGTTATACATCTTTGGATCCATAATTTAGAGAGGAGCAAAAATATGTAGTAATATACAGTATTCCATTTGAAATAAGAAAGTTAGGGTAATTTCCGATTAAACAGGAAATGGTATTTAAATAACACTTGCAAATGTTTGTGTATTCTGTATCACTTAAACACTTCCCCAAATGTCACGTAAATGGTAGCATAACGGGTAAAATATATTTGGAGTCTACCAGAATCAAGTATATATCCTCTGATTGAGGTTCTGTCTGATATTTATCTCTATTATCAGGCAGTACATCTCACTTGACGATATGTGTAAGAGGAAGAACAATTGTTTGTCTGCATCTGAAGTCTGACTAATGTAATATGTAGCTAGTCGGCGACGTATGCAATGGAGGGGGAAAGGAACTGGCCACCCTACCCTATTATCTTCTAGTCTAATTGCCTCATATATATATAATGTTCCTCCGCATGTTACAGTTTGGCCATAAAAGACATAGCGTAATCATAGATATTCTTAATGCTTATGTGGGTTCCTTTATTTGGCACTTTACATGTTAACAACAATGATATAGTAACAAAAATTAGACAAAAATATATGCACTGTAACATTTGCCACATAACATCCACTAGCATTGTTGTGGTTTCATCCAGCGCCGTATTTTCTCGTCTTCGACAGCTTTTCTTATCCTATTGATGGTACCGGTACCTATATTCGTAGGAAGGCTTTAAGTCATATTTCTTTAGGATTGTTTCTAGGTGAACTTTCCTATGTGCATATCTTTCAATAAAAAACTCTTTGACATACTTATTGTCTCTTTTGTCAATTGACACGTACTATCATTAAAAACACAAATAGCGAAAAGATTAAGTTTGAATATTTGATTGTCACCCGGAAATTGAAGGCATAATATCTTAATTATTCTTATTGACTTAATGTTTCAATTCTGTTTTGTTCTTTACATTATTTGTGAATGGAAATATTTTCTCTTCTCTTATGGCCACATGACACATTTTACAAAATTTGAACTTTTCCTATTTTTATAGAAAAATATTCCTTTTGTAATTCCTGTGCAAATGTAGTGTACGTAAAACGCTTTGTACTCGGTGTTTTCGGCAACTTCACTGTGCAAGTAGAAATTCCAATCAACCGATTAATGTACGCGAAAGAGTATTTAAAGAATGGTAAAACGAGTGTGTTTAGTTACTAGTTTGATAAAGGCAGCTAATTGTCCTTTTTGGCGAAGTGCGCCATTTTATCTACGTATCGTGATCTAAAAGAACTAAACTGTATACAGCTCATACATTCTGTCAAGACACTCGCGATGTGCAGTACGGGAACAACGTTTCTGTGAAGAGGGTAGGAGTAGACGGGAAGGTCGGGCGTGTACTTACCGAGTTCAAGTCAAAAACTAACCCATTCCCCTATAATTCGTAAGTAGACTCATCCGATTTCGTGCGCAGCTCTGTAGGAAGAGTGGGGGAGTGTCTTGACAAAATGCATGAGCTGTACTACTCGCTCCTACCTCGTGACGTCATGGCTAAAAGCCCTATACTGCTTGCAGCTAACTTCAATTCAGTGTCTGGGTGACCCGTGACCGAGCTCTATTTATAATCGTAAATTTTTTAGCAAGGGCTATACCGTTTGGCGGGCTGTCTATGTATGGACATTGGTAATTTTTTGTTTCCGGGAGTTTACTTATAAATAGGCCTATCTTTATCACACAGTTATTAAAATGTTCCTGAATAACTAACAGAGTTCAGAATAGCCGTATAATCCAATTAATTCTCTTTACAGAATGACTTTCTAAAACTTAAGCCATTGTGTATCAGAGGGCAAACAGGGTATTCGTTATTGGGGACGCCAGCAAGTAGAGTTAATTGTGCTCACTCGCAGCTCTGTGCTCTGCGGTACGAATGTTCCTACACGCAACTAATTCAACCTTTACAGCTTTCGAATACAAACAAAAGAAAGTGACAGAGCTTGTATTGTAGTTAAACATTACAGGAATGTGAGCTCGATATTTTTGTGCACTTCCTTTATAACAAAGAAAGTGGACTCGTTATTTGGAAATTTTTACAATCTATCATTAATAAATGTCTGGTTTGATGTATTTATAAATAATTCAAACACATTTTCGAGGTTTTGCTCTTACCTCACATTTTGGAACTTTTAAAAACTTTTATTAGACAATCATAATACTCCTCTTTGTTCACTGATCAAAGACATTACTTTATTTTAACTTGATTATTTTGCAACAACATAATGTCTTAAAGAAGCATTATTACCAATGTTCTGTTGTGCAGATATTTATTGTAGATGAAATAATTTAAAATGTTTACTATTTGAATTTAAATATTATCCTTGTATATTTATTTCTTGGTTGTAAGGAACGTCCACAGTTATGGGTTTGGATATCTTTAAAGGCATGTATTAGTCATATATTGTCAGTTTTATGTGTTGTGTTTTCTTAAGGAGTTAGGTACAGCTTACAGCAGTAAAAGTTTGGAAATTTTCAACATTTTTTTCCTCCATTACTGTATCTTGTACAGTAATGAAAAATAATATGTTTAAAATACTGTCCTTCTGCTATATGAAAACAATATTTTTACGATTAAAATTTATTTCCTTATTTATTTTTAATTCAGTTCACTGTGCAGTGATGAAGCGTTTCCCACATAACCAAAAAACTAGCCAACATTCTGTGATGAAATTTTTTGTGTGTATTTATGCATGTCATATCTAAAATATGATGCAAGACCACTTCTCTGCCTTTGATAGATTGTCTAATAAAAATATATTCATTAAAAATGGTCAAATATCAGTATTTTCTTCTAACACAAAATAAAAAAATATTATTTATTATGGAATGTAATTGAAAGAACATGATATTGTAAACATGAGTTTCAGAAATAAAATAAAAGAAAGAGAACACGAAAAAGTTAACAAGTTTATGAGTTATGAGGGAAACGCTTTTTAAAAAAAAATAATAGTTTTTTTTTTAAATCGTAGAAATATTTTTTTCTTATAGCAAAAGGACAGTGTTTTACACATATCAATTTTCATTATTGTACAAGATACAGTAATGGAAGGAAAAAATGAATATTTCCAAAAATGTTACTGCTATGAGTTGCATCTAACCCCTTAAGTCTAGTCGTCTTTTCTTAATAGACAATCAGGTTACACTTCCATCTTAGATTATCATTTTACGATCTAACCAGTTATTACCAAATTTTTATCCATGTATAGTTTCTGACATTATTATTATGTTCATGGCCTCAAAGAAATATCCCACTACTAATTTCAATTATGAAATTCAGTTGTCTTTTAAAACTCTCTGTGAATACTCAAGTCTCCAAGGTGTTATATGTGTTCTTTTACAATATTTCAAATTGCGAGGTGGATGCAAAAAGGTGGTGAGTGTAGCTCACTCCCTTTTTTGTGTAAATTGGCTTAAATTGATCCTTATATAAAAAGTATAAATTCTACAAATTTCAAATCGACATCTTCAAAAATGAATAAGGTACAGATATTTATTAACAATACTGTTAGTGATACTGCCACTAATATTTACTTCAGTTCATTGTCATAACATGTTTAGTTAATTTTAGGAGAATGTATTACAAAAGATTAGGTAAGTAAATTTACCAACTCTTTAATGATAAAAGTAATACGAGTAAATGTGTTAGAAGTGTGTATTCAAGATCAATAAATTACAATGGAAGAAAGTGCAATATTTTGAGGGTAAAACAGACAGAAAAAGAGGGAAGTCTAAATGAACAGCTGAAGAAATGAAGGGTTCAGAACCATAGTGGGCCAAACGCCATTTACTAAAACCGTAGAAAACAAGGGTTAAAATGAAGTTATTACCATAATTCAATGGAAACATATAGCAAGTAATATAAAATATACACATTAAAACTAAATGATAATATGTGAATCTTCATTAAACTATGGTATTCTCTTAACTTTAACCGTTGCTTTCTCCGTTTTTAATAAATAGTGCTTGGCCCACTATGGCTCTGAACCCTTCAATTGTGTTGACGGTTAGAAGTTTATGATATGTATTAAAATATTGTACAATAAATATAATAGGTCTATTTGAGATGAAAATGAAGTCATTTTTACAAAAAGTGCAATAAAACAAATATCCATACAGAAATGACATGGCTTTTTCTTTTTGCAAGAAGGGTGTGAGTAAAGATTTTATTTTCATGTCATTCATCAAAGAATAGTGATATTTCAGTTTTGTGAGTATTTTTTTTAACAAAATACAGTATATTAAATTTCAACATAAACCATATTTCATTATTGCATAAAATTCTTCTTAGAAGTGACAAAAACAAGAACTTTAATAGCATGTTTCTCTAAATTTATTTTTTTTTGTTTCATGCCCTTCATGAATCCAGGCCTCCTTAACTGGTTTCTTTACCTATTCTCTATTTGAAAAATAGACCGTATCACTACGGAAACTACCGATAAAATCACGTATTTACTCGGTATTTTCAAACTATTAACACATTTCTCGGTCTCATTATGAAAAATACAACAAAAAAGTGCCGGAACAGTGTTCCGGCGCGTTCCTCCAGAAAAAATCACGGCTGGTAATAACTTTAAGCAGTTTTTTTAACAGTTCCCTTAGTCATATCATTACTTTTATATGACAGACACGACGTTTCTGTCCAGCTGTTCGTTATTCGCTCAGATCTATAGTGGGGTGAACTGCGGTGACGTATAAAAAACAAACATTGCCTCGCACTCTGTTGTCTCCTGATGTGGTTCATGCTTCCGTAGGCCTAGATCAACCTTCAGTGGGTATTCGTGTCGTGTACTGGTTAAAATGGGGAAAAAAGAAGACAAATTCCGATCACCGATATTTTGATTACCAGGTAACATTAAACACATCCATGTACAGTACATAAGAATCAACTGCTTATTTTCTCCTTATTGGAGTATAGCATTGTAAGATACTATATTGTTAATCAGAAATAATTCTCAATGGAATGTGTTTTCTTCCTATCACTTCATACTTACTTATGACTTTTAAGGAACTCGGAGGTTCATTGCCGCCCTCACATAAGCCCGCCATCGGTCCCTATCCTGAGAAAAATTAATCCAGTCCCTACCATCATATCCCACCTCCCTCAAATGCATTTTAATATTATCCTCCCATACGTCTCGGCCTCCCCAAAGGTTTATTCCCTCCGGCCTCCCAACTAACACTCTATATGCATTTCTGGATTCGCTCATACGTGCTACATGCCTTGCCCATCTCAAACGCCTGGATTTAATGTTCCTAATTATGTAAGATGAAGAATACAATGCGTAGAGTTCTGCGTTGTGTAACTTTCTTCATTCTCTTGTAACTTCATCCCTCTTAGCCCCAAATATTTTCCCAAGAACCTTATTCTCAAACACCCTTAATCTCTTTTCCTCCCTCAAAGTGAGAGTCCAAGTTTCAAAACCATACAGAACAACCGGTAATATAACTGTTTTATAAATTCTGACTTTCAGGTTTTTTGACAGCGGACTATAGGCCCATGACAAAAGTTTCTCAACCGAATAATAACATGCATTTCCCATATTTATTCTGCGTTTAATTTCCTCCCGAGTGTCATTTATATTTGTTACTGTTGCTCCAACATATTTGAATTTTTCCACCTCTTCAAAGTTCTCATAACCTTATTCCTTTGCTGTGGTCGTGCCGGCGAATCAGTCCCATTCCGAGGCTTATTGTTTGATTTCGTAACAAGCTGTTCTTTACGGTGATGGGTTGTTAGCCCTTCGCCCAACCCCCAAGCTGAAGGACCACCCCTTATCGGCTGTCCACGACTGCTTATTCAATATATAAACAGCTACCCTCCATATCTGGAGGCCGTCTACTCTATCCGCAACCTGAGGACGCGCCATGCCGTGGTGATAGGGATCCACAATACATGGCCTATCACTTCATACAATTTTAAATTAATTTTTGCAAGTCCTATTTGGCACTCAGCCTTTACCGGTATGTAACCCATAATTACCGGTAAAAATACTGATATCTGGCGTATTTTACCGGCAACAAAAATATTTTAAATTATTAGGTTATGTAGGAGTAAAGACAACAACCCGACACTGGGTATGGAATCTTCGATGGATAGATAGGTATGTACAATGTAAACAGCTAGAGTAGGCCTATATACCATTGGGTGTATACTATATAGGCGGCTTCTTAGCGGACATCTCCTCTCTTTGTAAGATAACTAAAATAAATTATTTACGTATTTTATAACTACAGTAAAACCCCGATTATCCGTCACCCTGTTAACCGATTGGTGGATTATCCGACTGTCTCTCTCGCAGAAAAACATATGAAGTACTGTACATTATATTAGAATGAATTATTTCTACAGAGTGTTTTTACAAACCTTTAACCTTACGCATTATGGCCTACTCTTCGAGTGACCGTACTGTTTATCTTCTATGCAAAATGTCTTCTACAAGTGTCAAAAGAAAACATGTTGTACTACGGAAAAAAGTGCAAGTAATTGAGTGGTTTGGGAAAAGAGAAAATGTGGTTCATCTCACATCACAATACAAGATAGGAATTACAACATTGCGCGATTTAGGCTAATGAAAAACAAAATACAAACTGTATAAAAGTTGTAAATCTACAACATGAGACCTCTACTATTCCTATCTTTCCATAAAAAGTCGTCGTAAGGAGTTTCCTTGGCCATTAAAAACCCGTCGTTGAAAACCAGACTTAAGTGCAATAAATAATGTTTTAATAACTGACTTATAGGAAAGTAAAACGTGAATTGTAAAAAAAAAACAGACTTAAATTATTGAACTTCTGATCCACTACCTAGTGTATTAAGAAAAGACCATGGAGGAAATTACGAAAATATTATGTACTTTGTTTATGAAGACTTTTTATGGTACGGATTATACGATTTTTTCGATTAAGCGTTCACTTCAGCCCCTTCATTACCACGGGTAATAGAGGTTCTACTGTATATAAAGTAACAGGAATCAATCTGTTCTATTTAGGCCTATTTGGTTATTGGAAATATAACAAACTAATATACAGTAGTTACAGTATCTCCATTTTAAGCAATACAAAGCGTTCATATTTGAAGTAATGCTTAGTTACAGTATTTAGATATCTTTCTGTATATGTTAGGACATACGTAAATATCTTATTTTATTTATATTATAAAGAGGGGCATGTCGCGAAGAAGACGACTATAATATCCAACAGTACTTTCTAAACTACGAACGCTCTAAAGGTAGATAGATGGACCATCATATAGAGAGACGGACGGACAGCTACATACGGTAATTTGATAGAATTATTGATGAAAACGTGTTGAAAAGACAAAAGAATTGATAGCTAAGAATTATAATCTCCGTATGATTTTATTACAAACATACACAGCAGCTCTGTTAGAAACTGAACGCGTCTGGATTTTGCAGTAATAGTAGCTGCCTCAGTAATCATTTCACAGAAGAGGGAGAATTTCTTAATGGATGCCTTGATTGTGACACGGTAGAGTAAGCACACCGCTGTAATAAGGGAGTAGGCTACCTTGAGTGTCGACCGCCTGCCAGCAGGAATTTGATTCGTGGAAACCATTTGCTTGTTGGTAGGGAACTTCATTCGAGAGCTTTACGATTCCAATGACATTCCATCTACGAAATACGCTGTTTTGCGATGCAAGTGTTATATCACTTAATTCTCAGACAACAGTGAGGGGATATGTTAAAATGTGTACATAACTTAGATGAAAGCAATCTTGCACTGTTCTCTCTTTATATTTCCTTTTTTCAATCACTCTTACAATTATAACCATAATCTGATTCCTTTACTTGTGGTCCCCGGTGGTCTAGCGGTTACCATGTTGCCGCTCGATTCGAGGTTCGTGGGTTCATATCCGAACAATGGCGGTAATTTTAAAGGTGATGAAATCCTTACCATAGCTTCCTCCGGGAAGGAGGTAAACTTAGAGGTCCGAATCGTAGATGTATGACATGTAAAACAACTCTGTCTCTAACTAAAGGCTTCGTTGGCCTGGGTGGCGCAGTCGGTACAGTGCTGATGCGTGAAACGCATTCTATTAGAGCGATCTCTAGAGGAAATCATAGAAATAATGCCGCCAACGTTTGAAAAGTTGTAGCATTGTTAATGAACGGAAATTTCGCCTCCTGTCACTTAGCTATTCCCTCAATTAACCAAACATAACCTTGTCAAATTTCTCGCCTCCCGCTCTCTTGGTCCAGAGAAAATATTCGTTTTTATTTAGCCTACACGAATCTTCATTGTACTTTTGATGCAGGGAAAATACTCGTCTTATTTACTGTAGACTGTATGGAAATAAATGTGTATGGTGAATATTATTAAGAGTGCAGTGCTCGTTTTCCATTGGATATGCTAACATACTACTTTCTCGTGCAGCTTTCAAGGTCGTATGGTGCAAGCAAACGAAGAATAACGGCGGTCACAAATATTCAGGAAATATTACAAGATTGGATTTTGTGTATATTTCATTACTTGTATAGTTCAATATGCGTTATTTATTTTTTTTGCAAATAATTTGAGAACAGATCTATAATGCGGGTCTATCGAATGAAGTAATTGTTTTTAAGCCAAATACAAAATTATTATTTTATTTTATCTCTCCTCCTCTGCTATTCTTCACACATTATTCTTTTCTACTGCTCTATTCTGTACTCTCTTACTATTTTATAATCACATTTTCTATCTTGTAAATAATGTCCCAACAAGAACGCTGGATTTAATGTGTGAATAAATGCAAGAATAGTTATTTATGTAACGATCATATGTATAATGATAGCTATTGAGACACGGAATGTCTTAATAGCCGTTGTATGAGAGTTAAATACAACTGTTTTTAGACGTGTAGAAAGGTTAGACAAAAATTAATTAATTCATTAAAAATTAAAATTAATGTTTAGATACATAGGTACTTCCTTATATTGACAATATGGAAGTATGAATATGGTTTCAGATAGTGGAAAATAAAACAGTGATGTTTGAGAGTGTGGAAAATAAAAGAATGCAAATGATTCTTATTTGCAGTTCTTACAGGTACGAAAATAAGTAAATGAAATCACAGTTCTTTTTTGTAAGTTTTAACGTGTACCAGAAATTGTGTTCCAAAATTGTACTGTTCAAAATAAGTATATCAATAAAATAGGAAATGTGTAGTTTTGTAGTTGTTTCCATTTTAATATAGTTTACCACACGTTTGCAGTTTGATTAAGGCATTTAACATCTCGAAATCAATGGTATTTATTGAAATAAGAAATCTGCATCGAAAAGATAACCTGTATCGAAATGAATGCCAATCCAACAATAAGAAGACATTTTTGAACATTGCGCCATTGTCTTACTGTTGGTTTGGCGGCGCTATTATCTATTGTGTTAACTGGTTTGTTGCATTTATTCACAGCATTAAATCCGGCGTTCTTATTGGGACATCCTATATTATTCTTACTTTCTTAATTGATGAATCATACAAATCACACATAACATAATAAAGCCAATTTTAGTACGTACCTTTTCATAGCAGACACGAACCAGGAATCTCACCATTATAGTTAAGCACTGCATTAACTGTGCGAACAGTTCACAATTCGAAACTCGCGTAGGTATGTACAAAAATTCTAAAAATGTTGAAAATAAATACATATACTTGTCGAGAATAAATAAACCTATCTGAAATAATCGACGTTCACTTCTAGTTCAGCCTAAAACTTCATAAACTTCACTACAGACGCCTGCAAGTCCACCAGTCCGTAGAATTTGTTAAATAAAAACAGTTGCCATCTCAAACGCTATCGACAGTCAGACCTGCCAACGTACGAGAAATGAAATGATGAAAGATGGAATTTGGTAGGAGAATATTCTTTTCACTTATTATATGAGCAATGAAATGTAAACCTGACCTATAAAACGAATGTTATGCGATCATTTCTAAACTCGGGAGATTATTGTGTCACTGCGGAGAAACGAAATTCGTAGACTAATTGCGGGTGCATTATGCAGGACTGTAATGCAACCAGAAACTGATCATAACAAACCGAGAGTAGCGATCTCCTTGCGATACTGCCCGACCTTGGACTTATAATACATGGAGACATATCAAAGCCACCCTTTCGCAATAAAAGAGGGAATACTATTATACTGAATATATAGAGATCTACATTTTTATAATATATTCAAGAAAAATAGCATAAAAAGTTCACAATATTCATACAATACTTAACAAACGTAAGTGGTAAAGCGGGTAATATTTCGTAATAATAGATAATACATCTTTTTCCGATCAATAATATAATTCATAAGACAAATACTTCATTTAATCTTAAATTACCATATATAAGAGTGCCTATTAACTATCTTCCCAAACTTTGTAGACTTGTAGAGGACTTGAAATTGAACAAGTTACGCAAATACTGTACAAATCGGAAGTGCGTTCCTACCAAGTTACAGATGAAATAAGAAAACACGTGTCAGAAATAATATTTATTACTTATGTTTCAATTTACACAGTTAAATTAAATGTTCGAAATTACAATCACCAATCTCGACGTTAAGACGAAAGCGCCGCAAAAAACTTTGTCGTGTGTGTTCGAAGACGCCAACATTGCGCTTAATACCCGTGACTGTTGCAATAATTCTGTCGATTAGAATCCTTTCAGTCTGAATAGGTGTTTCTTAAACAAGGGTTTTCATATAATCCACTGGTGTGAGATCCGGCGACCTAGGAGGCCACGGTACAGATTTATCTCGTCCATAATCGCAGGCAATGTCCAGATAATTTGATAGCTGTCGAGCTAAATGAGGAAAAGCTCCATCGTGAAGAAACCACATAACATTTCTGACCCCAAAAGACACAACTTCCAGCAGTTCTGGAAACATGTCCCTTAGAAATGGTAATTTTGCGCGTTGATTCGGACACGCACGATCAGGATGAAGTTCACGTTAAATCCTTCAAACTTACCTACTGTTCACCCCAAGCAGCTCTGTAGACGAAGTAAGTTATTCAGCTAAAGTGTACCATTCCATTCTTTTTTTATTTTACTTTAGTAGGTTATTTTACGACGCTTTATCAACATCTTATGTTATTTAGCTTCTCAATGAGATGAAGGTGATAATGTCGGTGAAATGAGTCCGGGGTCCAGCACCGAAAGTTACCCAGCATTTGTTCATATTGGGTTGAAGGAAAACCCCGGAAAAATCTCAACCAGGTAACTTGCCCCGACCGGGAATCGAACCCGGGCCACCTGGTTTCGCGGCTATACGCGCTAACCGTTACTCCATAGGTGTGGACTACTATTCAATTCTACCGTACGAACACAAAGGACCCGCGAAGCTTGGTATACTTCGCTGAACAATATGAGACAGGAATCATCGATGATTGTAACTGATTCCCTAACGAAGTATAAGAAATCACATAACACTAATGTTAAATGCGCTGAACTTAATTCTGTAACTTCATAAGAACGCACTTCCGACTTACTATACCGGTACAGCATTTGCAAAACTTGTTTAGTTTGCAGTGCTCTACAAAGTTTGGGGAAGTGGTTCATAAACACTCTGTATATTCGTCAATTCACCGACAAATGTCATATAAATCATGCCATGGTGTCACTGATTACGACACGAATCGTAGAATAATATCGGTAAATCGGTGTTACACACTTTAGCCCTAATTTAATCAAAAGAAAAACTCAAAGTTATACGTATAATGATTCGAAGTAGAGATTCATATTATTTTCAATTCATTAATTGAGATATTGATATCATTATAATTTTGGTAGGTACATTTTCTTTCCGCTATTGCTCCTGTCAGCACCACGTCATTCCATTTATCACTAGCTGTACCCGTGCGCTCCACTGCACTTATTAGAAATAAATATAAAGTAATTACATAATTAAAATAGAACATTGGGCCCAGGGAACATTCGTGTTTGATAGAAGAATAAATCGTTTAATATGCTACTTAATTTAAATTGTACTTAAATAATTAAAATACTATCATTTTGGTCCAGAGACCACTCATTTGGTGCAAATATAATTCGTTTAACATTTCTCTAAATTAGTCTTGAATGCATCCTTTAATAAATCAATCCAAATTAATAGCGTTGATTGTGTACGAAGATCATTTTTATGTTAACCTTACTGTGCATTTCTTTTGTTAAGTTTATTTTATTCACGCCTTAACATCTGTGTCATGTCGCGTGTTTAGAATGTGTGGGTATATCAGTAGGCCGTTTTTACTCTTGTTGAATTCCTGTTTCTATTGTGTGTTGTAGATGGCTTGTGTTCATGTAATTGATTATAGACTTTGATTAATGTTTTTGGTATTGGTAATTGAGGTGGTGAAGAATAATGGCATGTATCTTTCCAATCCGGCATTTGCCTTTATGACTAAGGGAAATCATGAAAAACCTTAGTCAGATTGGTCGGCCACGGGGTTTGAACCCGGGACCCCCGAATGCGTGTCTCAAATGCTACCGCCTGAGCCAGCTCGCTCGGTTGTATATCATTGTTTATGCAAATAAAAAAAATGAGGTACCCTACATAAATATTATTTTAAGAAACACAGGAAACGAATATGGGTAAATTATGAGCGCAGGAACGCCATTTTATGACACCTTTTAAAATACCTCAGCTCCAGTGATCTCTATGGTAAAATGAGTGTATAAAATTAGAGTATTTTATGTGGACCAAATAAAGTTGCAATAATCAAGTTATACAATATTTCGAAGAATATCAAGTTTTCCGTACGTACAGATTTCTTTTCATCTTACCTCAGTCCTCATTTGTAGCATTACATCCATCTAGAGAAACTACAAATTTCAAATAGT
Source organism: Periplaneta americana (assembly GCF_040183065.1). Taxonomy (NCBI): domain Eukaryota; kingdom Metazoa; phylum Arthropoda; class Insecta; order Blattodea; family Blattidae; genus Periplaneta; species Periplaneta americana. The sequence continues at coordinate 64,560,012 of NC_091132.1, read as the reverse complement.
GAAGGTTAATTAACTTCTGAGAGTACATAATACAAACACACAAAATATTCTCTGTATATTAATACTGATAAACTTCAAGGCCGCCTTAAATAGACAGAGTCATTTGCTTTGATTTCATTGTAGCCATCGTCGTCGTTCCTGCACTAACTCCTATGTCATATACCGTAAAGTGGGGTGACTTTGAACGCTGAGGTGACTTTGAACAGTAATTTAGCTCCTTTCTAAATTAAATTCTGTACCCAATTGCGAAGAAACTGTTTAAGTTGTCAATAAATTAGTTCAGTTTTTTTCGAAATAGGGTACAGCATTTAATTTAGAAGGGCGCTAAATTACTGTTCAAAGTCACCTCGGCGTTCAAAGTCACTCCACTTTACGGCATCGATTTTCAGATTTTTGTTCTATTAAATAACTTAAATAGTGATGCAGCAAATAATACAATCTACTATATATAACTTAATTATATTTCTTTCTTTCGAAAATGTAAGAATTCACGATCTCCTATGCACTACTGCCATAGAATTAATAAATTTATTTTTCTCCCTACTAAAAAATTTAATATTTTGCACATAGAAGTTACGGAACAACGACACTATAATCTGAGGCGGCGGTGGAAATGTATTGTATTGTTATTTTAAAACTCTTGTATATTCTTAAATATCAGTCCTATCAAAATTTTGCCTGGAATAAAACTTATCGGAAATCAATTTTAAAGAAACATTTGTTATGCAATATTTTTCACAAAAATCAATAATAAGCGAGATATTTCGGTTTATTTAATTCAGGCCCCCTTATAACCCCCCTTTTGAATAAAGTATTTTGAATGCTATATAGCCTAAAATCTAAGTTACAACGACCTTAATTTATATTCCAATTTTCATCGAAATCCGTTCAGCCATTATCGCGTGAAAAGGTAACAAACATCCATACAGACAGACAGACTTAAATTTCAATCCTATCAAAATTTTGCCTGGGATAAGACTTATCGGAAATCATAAAAAAAACTTTTGTTATGTAACATTTTTCACAAAAATCAATAATAAGCGAGATATTTCGGTTTATTTAATTCAGGTCCCCATATAACTCCCCTTTTAAATAAAGTATTTTGAATGGCATATAGTCTAAAATCTAAGTTACAACGAACTTAATTTATGTTCCAATTTTCATCGAAATCCGTTCAGCCATTATCGCGTGAAAAGGTAACAAACATCCAGTCAGACAGACAGACAGACAAAATTTTCAAAAAAGCTATTTTCGGTTTCAGGGTGGTTAATTATATATGTTAGGACCAATTATTTTTGGAAAATCGAAAATTACCAGAAAAATTTCGGCTACAGATTTATTATTAGTATAGATTAAAGACAACAGTACTAAGTAGTTATATATAGATGTAGAATTATCTACATATCAAGAGAGTTGTCGGACTGGTTGGCGGAGTTGGTATAGCGCTGGCCTTCTATGCCCGTGGTTGCGGGTTCCGCCCCGGGCCAGGTCGATGGCATTTAAGTGTGCTTAAATGCGATAGGCTAATGTCAGTAGATTTACTGGAATGTAATAGAACTCCTGCGGGACAAAATTCCGGCACACCGGCGACGCTGATATAACCTCGGCAGTTGCGAGCGTCGTTAAATAAAACATAACTTTTTTTTTTCAACAGAGTTTCACTTCTATCGGAGTTTTATCTTTCATAAGCCTTGAAACATCTCAAACGAACACAGGAACTTTCGCAACATACAGTAGGCTATATATAAGTTCGGCATAGCGCCGATTTTCCATTTAAAATAATTTAGAACATTCTATTTAAAACGGATGAAATGTGAATGTCTTATGGGTTATTTGAATTCATGGCAGTACTATCAAAGCTGCATCTTACCCTGCAACTATTCTGTCACTCGTAACAACATGCCCTTTGTTAATTACTAAAGAAATTTCCTTCTCAAGAAAATTAAAATGAACTTTTCGAAAGAAGAAGAAGAAGAAGAAGAAGAAGAAGAAGAAGATCATATACTATATCGTAATATCTGAGACACAGTCCTAACATAATTCATAACTTGATATATTTTGAATAGTAAGTTATTGAACATAAATATGCTGTAGATGACTAGATACTCGTAGCAGAGCAAACCCTTGCGTTCTCTCTTTTTTATATGCTCCAAGAGACAAAAAAAAAATTTGTTCGCAAAGCGATCGGAAATTTCCGGCTTAAATCGGATGCGAACAGAACTGACAAATATAAAGAATAACGTGTTCGTTTACTCAAAAGTAACATGGTTAAGAAAACATTCGTTTCCTTGAGGATAAACTGTTATTTTTAGCAGAATGTTTGAGTTGATTGCAGAATGAAAGTGTTTGGATAATGTAGTTTATTTAATCAGTGAATTTTAAATAGACATTCCTATATGAATTCACACAATTATCGGGATATATTCTAAAGTTGACATTCAAGAAAACTTACACGTACGTTGCAGATTCAACATGTCCGGACAGGATAGCGGGAAGACCAGCTCTACAGGTTAGCGCACAGTGTTAATCTTAATCAAGGCATATTTATATTCCTGTAATTTATGTTGAGCTAGAAATTAACAAGAATTAAGGTTATGTACATATACTTATGTTTGTTTTTGTATATTCGTAATTAATGAAATTAATCTGTTCGATAGATTATATAAAGACGGTTAAATGTTAAGTGATAAGTATATCATTTTATTATTATATAGAAGATAATTATTTTGTTTCTGAATGAGAAAATTGTTAAAGTGCTAAATTGTTATTCTATTCCATTCTATTTATTGTATTCCATAGATCTTACATTAGAAATTAAGCTTTACCATTTGAAACAAGTCAAAATTTTATAAGATCACAATCAAAAGTTTTTGGCGAGATGTAGTGAGATCAGGCGAGGCCGAGGATTCGCCAACAGATTACCTGGCATTTGCATATGGTTGGGGAAAACCTCGGAATAAACCAAACCAAGTAATCAGATCAAACAGGGATGAAGTGAAGTGCAGCGTTGCCAACTGGCTATCACTGAATCCCACTAGATAGTAAATAGATGTTATGAAAACAGTAGAATGTTTATATTTTTAAGAGAACATCACATTTTGGACGTACTTGTATTGTGTCAGTGACGTGTACTCATTATTGAAATTTTTTTAAATATTTGTAGGTAGCACCTAACCACAGACATAACGTTCAACTCCATCTGACGTAATATGTATTATGCACGTTTTATGTCAACATACAATAATATGCAATAAACATGGAATGTAGGTCACGAACTACGTACTTAGGCTTCTGTAGCGAATAAATATGTGATTATAGACTAATGCTAAAAGTTAATCGAATTCTGATTCTTATTGGTGGCGTGGAACAAAAGGCCTGATGGCCTTAACACCACCAGAATAAATAAATTTATTATTATTATTATTATTATTATTATTATTATTATTATTATTATTATTATTATTATTATTATTATTTGAATTATTCTAAACTTTACTTCATAATTTTAAATAGAATTAAATGCTTTCAAATTATTTCGTAGTAATAAATTAAGTGATGTCTCACGATGTAATTCTTTATATTTGGTGCCACTAATATTGAAATTTTTGTGCGTGAATATACGTGTAAAGGGAATGAGCCAATACATTGTTATAAATTAACTACCCAACTTGAAAACATTAAGAATTTACTTTGTGAAAGCCGGCGGTTAGTTTTAAGGCTAAGGTTCATAAAAATAAATGAAAGCTATGTTTCCTTTAGTCTATTTCATAATTACAGTAAGTGGAACAGTGTGCTTAAGCTGTTAAATTCAGTGTACCGGGTATTTTCACGTTTGAGTGTACACATGTAAGCATTACTATTCAAAATACCTACATATATCCAGTTATGTATGATGTTCATTTCATCAATGTAAACATATAAAGAGAAAATAATCAAGTAAATTGTATAAATAAGAGTTATTATAAAGCGGTAGTTGTTTTGATTTTATTTACATAATTAGTTTTTGGCTTTGCTGTTTATGTTATCTCCTACCCCGTGAAGTTCTATAGGTACATCACTGAAAAGCAAAATATTTTCATATTTTGTTCAATATTGTGGTAAAAATGTACAAAAGAAGAAATTTCCTTGTATGCACAGTCTGGTGTATAATGCATTGGCCGAAAGTTGAAATAAAACTTAAAATATTGAATTGTGTTTTAGACCAAAGAAAGAAAACTTATAGATGATATTAATTTATAAATTCAGAAATAATTACAGTTCAGTTACCAAAGATTAAATTAAATAACTAACTTGTGTAGCAATTCTTATTCGATATTCTGTAACTATCTATAGAAAAATCGAAATCTACCAAAGCTATAATTGAACATTATGCAGCATTAATACTGTTTGGAAGCTGTACCTTGTTGCCTTGTATTGGTTTAATCATAATAATACAGAGCTAAGCACCAAAAATATCAGTTACAGTTACCATAGACTTTGATATTTGATTACCAAACAAGTTGAAAACATTAATTATCCATTCACAAATAATTTTTTACTAATCTAGACTCGTCACTCGTACTAACAAGTTTAAAGATGATGTGTATTACAACTTTGTCCACGATACTTCTTCCGTTGTTCCATCTTCTCTATCTACTATTAATAGATTGTACTACAATTACGAAAACAAAAAATGAAAGGAGCTCATAAATGAGTATAAATTTAGTGAAATCTAACTACCATGATACTGTGAAACATGTCCGTAATTCTTCCCTAATTTCCTACATAATTATAATTTTACAACTGTAGACATAATAGGCATGTACCTAAGTTGGTGGGGATGTAATGGTTGGCAACTACTAGCAGCGAGAAAAGCCAAGGAAATGTTAGTATTGACATCATGTAATGCCAAAGTGTCATGAGACTGGACATATGAAAAGAAATACCACAATGTAAATTATAAATAACAAACAGTATGTGTCTCTGAATAAAAAGTGTGATTAAATCTTGATATTTACACAATTTACTTCGTAAACATCTTATTAAAACATATTATTTGGCAAAGGGTGCTGGTACCGGTACTACTGTAGTACTTCTCGATTAGTGCTACTACTGTTGTTACAGTCGTCACTATGATATTATTACTGCTCCTTGTATAAAATGAAACTTGAAAAACTTTTGAAACTAAGTTTATTGTTGTTTATTGTTAGTAAAATCATCATCGTCATCATCATCATCATCATCATCATCATCATCATCATCAGTAGCTCTACAACTCATTGCTGAGTCTTGGCTTCCTCAAGGACTCGTCTCCAGCCATCGCGATCCAAAGCTACCATCCCCCAATTTCTCACCCCAAGAGCTCTCGCATCACCATCCACTCCATCAATCCATCTCGATCTCGGCCTTCCTTTCCTTCTTGTCCCATCCGGCTGTGTTAGCATTACTCTCTTTGGGATCTCTGCCTCTTCCTTCCTTATCAGGTGTCCTGCCCATCTTAGCCTGGTTAATTGTTAGTAAAATAACATGTAAAAAAATAGTCTTAATTCTTCCCTGAAGGAGTAAAAACTCGTGCTCAGGAAGTTATCTAAACACATACTTAACACAAAGATAATTATTTGACACAAAGTGGATCAAGGAAAAAAACATTATAGGAATAAATTAACTTCAAAAAATACAAAAAATACAAATTCAATTTTAACAATTTAACTCATACAAATACATATACATATCATATCAATATATATTCTTTAAAAATTAAATTCCTAACGCTATTTTTGAAATTCCTGATGCTAAAATTTTCCAAATTTGGGTACTTTTCAATTATTTTATTATATAACCTTGGGCCAAAGTTGGTACCATGGCTAAGAACTGTGGTTGCGAAACACTTTGGTTCCTCTAGTCGTATAAAATCGGATCTTTTAGTTCCATATTTATGAAGATACAATTTGAATTTAAAGTATTTAAATTGACTATTCATTATCTTTCTGAGGTAGGAACCCAGTGTTAATTTGCCGAGCCAATAGTGAATCGATGACAAAACAATTTATGCAGATTTCAAATTTGAGAACGAATTTTAAAATTTCTGTATGTAAAGCAGGGATGCTTCCTGTAATTTGAGAGTAAAAGGGACAAAAATAAAGTAAAGATCTTAAAAAAGAGAGTACATTTAATTTATTTTAAAGTTAAAAAATCAAGAATGTAAAACGTGATTGAAAACAATTTTTCTGCCTCTACGAAGATAAGCTACATGCGTTCATGTAATTATCCAACATTACTACTATTGTATAGGCTCCTGAATAGTTCCAGTCACAAATTGCTGGGTGCACTCCAGCTAATTCTTGTTATGTCCCAATTATGATGTGATGATAGGTGGTTAATTAATGTCTTTGATGTAGGACATTCTATACGGCCAGTAAATTAATCCTACTACAATAAGGGTATTGATTACTGAGACATATGCCTGTATTATTTTTCTTATTCCAGTGTCTACTTCTCTAGAATTTAGCTACTTAGAAAATACAGTTTTAAAACTCATCGCCATACACATTAACAAGATATGAAACAAATTAATAAAACCTATATACTAAACACATCCGAATACTACTATCATTACCAACATCACCAAAATAATAATAATCATCATCAACATATTCCTACTCGTGGTATCGCAATTGTGAGGAAGTGAGAATCCTTGTATTGGTTCCACATAAAGTCGATTCGAATGGTCTCGAGTTCGAATTACAGAATATTCTCTTTTATAGAACTGCAATAGAGTTTTGGTAGACTATCCATTTTTGGTAACTCAACTAATCTTTTATAACGGATGTGACATATACACAATTTTAGAAGTTAATTTTTGAAAATGTGAATAGTTTTTTATGTTCCATCCTTATCTTGTCACCTTGCGGTCTTTCTTAGACTCATGAAAATTTTCATCATTATTGCTCTGATGATTTTCACTTTAACTTCATTTTCTGCTGTGTAAGGGCGCTGATAAAAATGTCACCAACCTCAACACTTTATTTTGTACATTAACTTAAAAATCTGTAAATCCTGTTGAATAATTTTATTTAAGAAATTCTTTACTCGTACCTAAAGGATGAGATTAACTATCTATGTTGGTAAGCTCCATGATTATTTATTTTATTTAAAAAAATAATGTTAATTTCTGCAACGGATCTTACATGGATTTGTAACGGATGTGGCAGTTAACATGTAACTTAAAACATGGTTTTCATTTTATTTTACATGGAAAATGAATGCTTAACAAATATTCTGTGAAAACATTAAGTTAGGAAATATTTATATATTTTACTGCACATTATTATCATATTTTCACACCAGGGTTAATAATTTCCTTTTTTTAGTGGGAGGTGTCTGTTATAAAAATGGCTGAACGCAATAAAAACGTCATAATGACTCTTGTGAGAAAAGTGCGGATTTGCCGTATAGAAAATCGTTTGAGGTAGTAATATATCTAATCTGCGACTGAAGCCCTGATTAAGTGATTATATAGCTAGAAATTAACTCTATATTTTATGGGAATAGACATCTTTGACACCAGTAAAGTGGTGTTTGGCATGTCCAAATATCTGTCTGTTTCTCCGTCTAAGTTTGGCGATGTATCTTAATCTGATATGGGCCTAGGTAAGATAGGTTAATCGTAAAAATTCTTTTACAGTGTTTTTGACAAAACATTTCTATTGTCTAAAAAATATTTTGACGAAGATGATGAATATCGTTTTTTGAAAGAATCGAACTTAGATCACATGTTACTTTATCTTTGAAATGTTATCATAGGTAATATCACAAGAGGTTCTTATGCTATGAACTAACTTATACAGAAGAAATTGAATTTTTTTTCTTCAAGATATCCAATGGCGAATCTTCAGCCTCATCTCGCCAAATTACACCTCGGTATTCTTAATTCTGGCTACGATAAATGACATATTAGTGGTACAGTGTCGTTGAATAACAAACTGAGAAACTTCTCGTGATATTTAAGAAGACAATTTCGTTAATATAATAATAAATAAATAATTAATAAATTTAGAAATTAATGGGTACTATTATTGGATTAGATATTTGAATTTACTTATATCGTATTATATCAAACTACTTACCAAATCGAATTGAATTGAATCGAATGAGAGGGAAATAGGAGGATAAGCTTTAAAACGTACGCAAAAACGCGTCCTTGCAAGGGAGTTCGGAGCTGAGAAAAACTGAATATGTGAGCTCCAAGCCTGATGGCCACTAGTCTCAGGTCGGGTTTCGCTGCTCTAATGAAGGAACTCTAAAAAATTTTGAAGGTGAAAAAAGCCGAAAATGGACGTAACTTAATAGGGGGGAGGGAGAAGGCGTAGGACGAGTAGGCTGCAGGATCGGAAGAAGGAACGCCGGAAGGTGTAAGTCTGTACATTGAAAGGTACTTTGGCCTTTCAACAGCAATTTTTGTCTTTTTGTAATAACATAATTGGCTAACAACACTTGAAAAGTGATAGAGTTTCACTATTTTTGTGACAAAATTTAATAATTTAAGAGTATTTTTTTAAACAGCAAGAAAGCAAAACATTTAAATGTTCTTTTAATATGATGTGCAGACTCAGGAAATTAAAACGGATGATATGATACAAAGGAAAAAATTCTTTGTGCTGAAATACACTCGTTTTCGAGCTTATCTTCATACCGTTAGAATCTTTTGGAGAGACCGAATGCTGCGAGAATGCAAATGCAGATCATATCAGGCCAACATAAATTGTAATGGCGTACTTGCATTGTAACGACTGTGACCCTTCGACTTTATTGAAATGTCAAGTCGTGAATTTACCAAACCCCGCAACGTCCTATGGTTATTATAACCGTTAAAATTCGAAATCAGTTGAATAATACAGAATATTTTAAAGTATAATACTATCATCCCATGTAAATTCGAATAAAGTAAAAACCTGAGCTACCGATTTTAATTGGTAGTGTTATGCGTGAATTTTATAGTAGTGTGCTATGTATAGAAAAATTACAAATCAGTTATTGAAAGGGATCCAGAATTCACCAACGGCACATGGATGTAGCTGAAAAAGAAATTGGAATAAACTGGTGGATGAAAATAACTCTTACTTGAAACACGGATCAGTTGCTGAACACGAGTGAAACTGAAGCTACGTGATCTGGAAAGTATAGAGAGTGCCAACCTTCCTGTATATATTTGTACAACACATGTATTTAAGTGAACATCATGAATTCTACATGCACTGTTTATTGACGGTGCCCTCAATTTTAACTGAGGATGAAGCAGACATGCTGCTACTTCTAATGGCTTGGCAAACTCGTTCAGTTAACAAGAAGCGTACGTAGGACCGACCTGTAATAAAAACTGGGTTCTATAAAAATAAAGTTACACATCAAATTCAGTTATTATACATCTATATATATAATTTGAACTGGTAATGGAAATTACGGGAAAACGGCTGAATGGATTTTAATGAGTGACCCCTCATTTTCATGCGTGGCATCCAAAGTTTTTCGGAAAAGTAGTAGTTTTCAGTGAAATGTCAATTTTCCTACATAATTTTCCTATTTTCCAAAATCCATCTGTTGTCAGTTTTGAGAACTACTTTATTGAATCACGGCCGACTTGATTGAATTTCAGAACAAAACACACACTACAATAAACAATATGCTATTACACGAAGGCCATGGCCTGCAGGATTGCCGACATATTTAGAGCTCAATTCAATTTGTTATTAAAAACTGATTCTGCAGTGTATAATTTTCTGAGTACAACTGTGTATTGGACATTCAAATCTACGAAACTTGATGTGGTTTGATGACATTATTACCATTAGAAATTAAATATTATTATAGTTAATATCATGATGCGTCTATTGTTCATTAATTGTACATAATATTGATCCTATATTGATGACATGAAAGTGAAACGTTTTGAGGTTATGTCAGTAAATGTAGAGAATATCTTAATTTAGATCTTCATTTCTATAATTTACTGAGTGACTGCTATATATAAAACTACAAAACTTAAGTAAGATCATAATATTTTTATTAAAAATCAAATATTTTTATACTTATTAACCCAGTGGGGTTGGGTCTTTTTCATATACTTAATGGTGGTGTAGTGTAGATATTGATATGTGTCATTGTCTTCAGTATTGGTTCGAGAGAGCGCAAAAATTACAGTTCCTAAGGAAAAATAAAAAGGTATTACTTACTGATAAAATAAGAGGTTTAGAAAATGTTGTAGTCTCCAGATCATTTCAGCAAGATCTCTTAGTAGGATAAAATGATTTTACGCTCTACATTTCAAGTTCTACATGCAGCAGCTATACGAAAATGCTATTGTTCGAAAGCTTAGCAAACCTGACATTTTTTTAACTTTTGCCTACAATCCACAATGACCTGAAATAGCTACTGCTATCATCCTGACATTGATACTTGCGTTTTCGCGTTGAAACTCAAAAACTGAAGTTGGATAGGTTCAAGATAAAGTATTTGGCCTAAATAATTCCATTCAGAGGGAGTATGTTTCATTATTATGGAAGCAAAAACTATCAAAAAGACAAGTATTCTTCATTGAAAATAAATCTGAAAAATTTTTATTTTAACGTCTAACGAACTTAGTTTGCAGCAGCATTTGCTGCACAAGCCACTAGTATAATAGAATCCAAAATGTTACTAAAACTCTGTCTAACAATGTCTAATAATTCATGAATATTAAACCAAGCCCATTAGCTGTAACATATTTGTACATTAAGCTTTTGATTACCAATTAATGCAAAATAACTTTTCTTAACATTACAGTGCTTGGTCACATTAATAGAATCATCTACAACTTTTCAAATACTTTATTTTAATTCTACATTTACTACAATTTTATATTTAAAAATACAGCTATATTATCTCCGCTACATTTCCAACAATATTTACACTTACAAAAAGGCAGAATACTGTTCATTTAAGCCCATATGACGTCCTTAAATTTTATGGCTACCCCTGTTGCTTTAATAACCTTCAACACTGCGTGGGATATTCTCAATCACTTTGGTTGTAATAACCTGTTTAGGTATTATCTTCTAACAAGAACTTACAAATTCTCCATTGGATATAAGTCCGGAATTTTCCGGGCCAAGGCAAAAACGAGATTTTTGTCTCACAGAAAGGTTTTTACTCTTTCAACAGTATGACAAGGTCCCTATCACGCATAACTGTTATTTTGTAATCCGAAAATGTAAATATTGTTAAAAATTTGTTCTGATAATGTAGCGAAGATAACATATCGGTAGGTATATTTTCATAAGTATATAAAATTGCAGTAAATATGAAATTAAAATGAAGATTCTATTAATGTGACCAGGTACTGTATTATTATTATTATTATTATTATTATTATTATTATTATTATTATTATTATTATTATTACTATTATTGATTCTGGTATGGGTTAAGTATTGTAAAGTGATAATTATTATCGGGATTCTTGATAATAGATTCTCGACTTTGTTTCGAATCAAGGTAAAAAGTGATTCTAACTTCATATTAACTCATTTGTTAAATACGGAGTTATTACTTTTTGCGATTTTATAAATTTCAGATTTGTAAGGACTTGTTTTATGTAAATATGTTGTTAGTCATCGGAGCATATGTATTCATACTTACAGAATGTTGCATGTAAATTCCTAGCCAAGGCCATTGTATTTTCAGGAGGAAAAATTCTAGAGTAAAGAATCTAAAGGAGATAGGAAGTAAAGAGAACTACAGTAGATTTATACATGTGAAAGATCTACAGTAGGCCTATATACAAGGTGATTCAGAGGAATAGTAGATATTGTAAGTGGCGGTATTATGGACATTTCTGAGTAAAAAGTTCACATAAACATGTGGCCAATTTTCAATGGGTGTGGAGATACAGCTGGCATAACAAGCGTTGCAAGTGGCAAGAGGAAAGACATATGACTTAATGATTACATTTATTGCTTTTTTTTACATGATATCAATACATTACAAAAGTTCAAAGTAATGGTTGAAAACTTCCACCACAGGCGTCAATGCACTTTTCCGCTCTATTGATAACATATTGTTGCTCTTCTGAAGTGGTCTTGTTCTTTTATGAGGGCAGCATTATTCATAATGCGAGCGACCAAGTCATCCTTTTTTTTTTCCCTTCCCCCACTATGCTTTTTATCCGCCACCACAGACAAAAATCGACAAGAGTAAGGTCTGGGGATACCCCTGCGTGCCCGGATTCGAGTTTTGATTAGGTCTTTGAAAAATCCATGTGACATTTATGGCGGAAAAGGTCGCAGTTGGGGTTTTTCTCGGGGTTCTCCCGTTTTTCCCATATTAGGCAGCTCTATTCAATCTTATTGGCCCTTGTCCTTGGTTGTTTGGCTAGTGAAATTTAATCACAAATGTGCATAGAAGGAGAAGAGGGAAGAGAAAGAATAAAAATAATATCTATGCTCGTCGCTGAGGGAAAATATCATATCAAGAAAATAATACTCATCATGACATTGTTTAGTCAACAAACATAGTGGTTAGTAACGGGACGTGTGGAAGAATATTATGTTTCAAGACGGAGTGTACCGTGACATGATAAGAAGGAAGTGTTGGGTGTTATGACTGCGCCGCCTGACATGTGTGACCCAGCACTCCAATAGTGATGAGCAGGGAACGGATTTATATGGACTAAAAATATATGAAATATGTAAATATATATGTAGTTATTTTTACCAAAATATGGAATTAAATATGGATTTTTACCAAAATATGGAATTAAATATGGACTTAAAATTATAAAAAAATGACTATGTACGTTAAATATTGGTACATTTTAATCAAACTAAACAAAAAATATAATGGACGTACCTTATCTTCCAATGTAGTTTCAACAAAACACAATTTTTATTGTCTGTTACCATAACAATAGGTTACAAACATTTCTTTCAAGTGCTGAAAAGTGAATCTTCTTCTATTGTCTCTGAAGATAGATTTATACTGACTAAAAGAGCGTTCGACGTCACAAGAAGTAACTGGTACATAATTCAATTTCACAATGTCTGCTGGGGATAAGTCCAAGTTAATCTTCACTGTTGATTCACCACTCATCACAGCAACAACCTTTTGTAGTTCTTCATATCCAGGGTTTTTTGAAAGTACAGTGTCCACCTTAGCTCTTACTGCATCTGCAACTTTACCTCTACCACGATTCAGTTGTTCCACAGTACTATTTATAATTTCAAAACTTTCAGATAGTGAAAGGTGCCTATTTTGGAGACTTTTGAGCGTTTTTATGATGCATGAAAATGTATGCTGAATGTGAGCTAAGTCATTCTTCACACTTATGTCACAGGTAACTGTTTTCGCAGTATCAATTGAGACTGCATCTTCAGAGTCCAATGCAAGGAGAACATTGTTAATAGAGTCTATATGTTCGGCATAATATTCAACTGCTTCTAGCCATGTACCCCATCTAGTTAAAATTGGCTTTGGTGGCAATGGAATTTCAGGGTACATTTCTTTCAACACGTTAACTCTACTGGGAGCTTTGAGAAATACTTTTTTCACTGATGAAATCAACAAATCTACTTTAGGGAAATTGTCTCTGACCACTTCTGCCACACGATGAAATGCATGCGCCACACAAGTAAAATGAGTCAATTTAGGATATACAACAGATAATGCTTGTCCAGCTTTGACCATATAAGGGGCAGCATCGCTAATAAAGAATAACACATTATCGTACATAATACCCTTTGGCCACAGGATACCCATAGCTTCGTTGAACAGTTTAACTATAGTTTTGTTATTGCACTTTTCTAGAACATCACAATGTAAAAGAATTCGTTCAGAATATTGTTCACTTAACAAACCGATAACTACATTACCAACAAGTCTACCTTCTTTGTCGGGAGTCTCATCAATGGAAACCCAAATTGAACTATCTTTAATTTCATCTCTTATCTCCTGTATTGTCTCATCGTAGATGGATGGAGCATACGTCTTCCTAAGTGTTGACTCATCCGGGATTGTATGTTGAGTATATTTTTCAAGGAATTCCCTGAAGACCTTATTCTTTAGTTTGTAGAGAGGAATATCAGCAGAGATGAGAGAACGGCACAGGTCGATGTTAAACTCAGATCTTACATTCGATGTTGTTGGTTGTGTTAAAAACAATTGTCTCTGCTTGGAATTTAGTTGTTTGTTGGCCTGATGTTTACTAGTTGTAATGTGTTGTTGCACCAGGAACTTTTGTGTAGATGATACTGCACACTGACACAAATTACAAAATAATATTTTATTGTCAGTTGATAAACCATCTTCTTTAAATTCTGAAATGTAACTTGTTAGTTTTGATTTTAAATTGACTGAATGACGTACTTTTGGCATATTTACCGTCTTTATAGTATGATTTACAAAACTGAACCTATGTGTACTCTGACTGGCATTTAACTGTTGAGCTGCACAACTGAAGTCTGTTAAAAATTTTAAATTAAATTAATACAGTTTTGTAACTTACTTTCCCATTGTTGATAGGACTGCTAATTTTCAAATAACTCTGATGTTAAAGGGATTACTGAACATGTGTTTAAATCTCTATTGTTGAAATGTATTTTTAAAAGTTAATGGAATTTTGTTTTGTTTTATTGTTAAACCTAATATAATATGGACTGTTTTATATGAAATATGGAAAATATATGGAAATTAACGAAAATATGTACTAAACTCTAAAATATGGAAAAATATGGAAAATAAAAGTAGGATTTTTCAACCCTACACATTGTGAAACATAAAGATAATGCAAAATATAAATTATATTAGCTTTATAAGTAAATATGTATTTACATATAAATCCTTTCCCTGGTGATGAGTAACTCGCTCTTAGTCTATCTACTTACTTTTTGCAGGGGCCAAAATCCCTGAATCAAGCTGTACTTAGTTCCATCACCATTTCTCCACTTCGTCATCATTCCATAGCATTCCCCGATCGCCGGCTAGCGGCGCACGTAGGGGGCTGGCCTAGGAACGAGGGGAGTTGCCTGCTCGAAACCTGCATACGCAGAGAACCTAGTCGGTGTGGGTTTGGGAATGCGCCTATACTGTTTTCGCTGTAAGAAAAATCCTAATGTAAACACAAGCACGTGGCTGTCATACCCGTGATTGGCTCACAGTCGGAACACTCACACGACGCAGGAAAATATAGTCCGTATTTGGAAACTATCATCTTGTATTATTTGAAAATAAAAAATTGAATTCTAGTTGTTAAATACAATGAAACATAAAACTTCACTCATATGTAAAACGATAATATGTAAAAAAGCTACTTCTATATTTTGTTATGTACTATGAACGCGGATGAATACAAACAGTAATACCGAAGTAGTCTGTTCTTGTAACAAGCTGGCGTCACTTGAGTCCGTAGTTATCCAAGTAAGCACGTTGTACTGAAGTATAGCTTCTGCATCCTCGGTGTGTGTGGTTATTAAACATAAGAGTAGAAACCCTCTCAAAAGCGGAGAAAAACAAATAGTCTTAAATGTATACAATAAGTTAATCCTTGGTGTGTGTGGTTATTAAACATAAGAGTAGAAACCCTCTCAAAAGCGGAGAAAAACAAATAGTCTTAAATGTATACAATAAGTTAAGTGAGTTTTGATTAGAGTAATTATAAAGTAAATGTTTCCTAAGCAAATGAATGCATAGTAGTGAGCAACGGGAAATGTTTAACATGAAACAGAATGTACAACAGTAGGCGGGAACACGTACTGAGAATCTATGGCGCCAAACAGCGGCCAATGAAGCCTCACTTCAGTCACGTGCTATTGTTTATATTAGGATTTTTCTTACAGCGAAAAGATTATAGGTTGAGGCTTAGCACAATAGATCGTAACATGTCGCAATGCTGGGCCATAGTGGCCCCCTCCTGTAAGTTCCATTCCATTCCAAGGTCTGGGGATTTTAGCGACCAATGCAGATTTGTAATAATAACACTAATAACCAACAGTTTAAGAACACAATATCAGTCATATATTCAGTGTGCTGAGTGATTGTCACCTGTTAGAGACTTTAAGATTGCACTCCTATCGTATCTGTACAAGCTACTGCTGTTTCTCTACAGCATTTATGAACAGTGGTTACTAATTACACTCAATAATGGCAATTAATAATAAACAAAATTAATAAAATACAATTAATAATAATAATAATAATAATAATAATAATAATAATAATAATAATAACAACAACAAGAAGCATCCTAAATTAAATGAAGCACATCAGTTAAAATAACATTTAAAGTAAATCTAATTTCTATCCTAATGATAAATAAAGACAAAGTCATATGATATACTACACAGACACGCCATTACTCCGTTCTCAACTCTTGGCAGTAGACGTCACCTCGAATGTGATTAGGAAGGCAAGGACAATTTTTTTTTATTTATTTTATTTTATTTATATACATTACCTGTAGATTCATAATCTCCTATTTAATTAGGTATATGTAGGATGTGTTAAATCTGTTGTTATATTACTAGATATCAGGCAGACAAATTGAAAATGGATATAAAGTATAACGAGACCAGTTGAAAAGAGTCAATGACTTAGTTATCAAGCACTCAAAAGCCGCGTTTGCCTACTGAGGGCGTGGGTTCGATTTCCGCTTGGGCTGATTACCTGGTTGAGTAGTTGCGCGGTTTCGCCAACCGTAAGGCAAATATCAGGTAAAAAATAGTGTGAATTTTTGTCCACATTTCGCTAAAATATCATTAACTTTCATGAGTGAATTCCACCGACGCTAAATAGTCTAGAAGTTGATACGGAGTCGTTAAATAACGAACCAAAGAAGTATTTCTGGCAAGCAGTATGAAGTGTGAGCTATTTGCAATATGCCAGTCGTTTGGAGTTGTTCATAATTTTTTTACAAGAATATAAGAATATCTAAGAAATGATTGTGGTCATAAAGATTATAATATTTCTATTTCGATAGTAATCACATGATTTATTATCCTTATAAATAAATATTTAAGGTCTCATTCCACTTTGTGGAGTGTAAAATTCATTCATGAAGACAATTATGTTACCCGCTGCGTTAAACTCCCACCTAATACAGTATTAATGAATTACTAATATTATTAATGTTTCAGGCATACTGTTTATTTAAAAATTACCTGCCGGTGGGTGAATAATTAGCTATAATAATAATAATAATAATAATAATAATAATAATAATAATAATAATAATTTATTGCTAGAATAAAGATGCATATTGGTTCTTTGTCGGTTTCTTGGTAAAAGTGACCAAGTCCAAAATGCAAAATTGTTGGGAAAAGGCATTTAAAGGTTTAATGATCCATCCGAAGATAACTGTACTTCTTTAGATGTTAGTAATAGTTATTTTGAAGGTAAATGTGCTTTATTATTAGTTTTTAATACAAAATTATGTCTTCAATTTTCATAATTCTCGGAAGCCTTGGAATGTGACTTTGTCACTTTTACAAACAAAACCGACATGTAAAAGTCACTCTAGCACCCCCAAGAAGAGTACATACTCGTGCTCAGGGGCATTTCACAAAATTTTAAAGCAAATAATTAATTAACAAAAAATAAAAAGTAAAGAGAGAAAAAGAAAAACACAGATATTACAGTAATTGAAACTTTATATTGCTTCCCTAAACAATAATTTTAATATATATTTTTTTTAATAAGAAGCACTAGCAAATTGAATATTTGGTAACTGAGCTGTTACCTTGTTATAGAGCCTTGGACAGGAGTTGCTACTGTGATTATAGGCTACAGTTGTGGTACATTTAGATTCTGTCAAGCATATGTTGTCTGATCTTCTAGTTTTATATTTATGTGAATGTAAATTAAATATATTATGGTTTTTATGTACGAAATTCAATAAGATATTTTTATAAATTTGATGGATATTAAATATTTTAAATTGAGAATGCAAGACTTCTGAGGGATAATCAAGAGGCTTAAAAGGCAATATTATTATTATTATTATTATTATTATTATTATTATTATTATTATTATTACTGTAGCAGTGTTATTTACGTGATGGAGATACTAAAAGCACAACTGATATTTTTTCAATTCAAATCTAGTAAAGTCTATAAGACATTTTAAAAGTTATGGCTTATCTTTAATGTTTAACATTATTAACTTTTTTAAAATTGAATCATCCTCATCATAATATATTCGATGGAAGTTAATTCCGCTAAAATAACCATTTTTACAACTATTCAGTTATTATTTACGTTTTTAATTTAATTTATTAGTTACACATTGCGACTTTATTTTTTTAAATATTCGTACTTATATACATGTCAGTATTTGCTGCACACAAGAATGCACTAATGACATGATACGATATAAATATAATGTATTTCTGAAAAGCTCGAAGGAAGTGGGAATACATCTCTTGACTTCAAACATTTGATGTTCCAAAATAAATCATAGTAGAATTTATATGGTTCAGACGTTTGATTCTTTATTTTCATTAGTTTTCCATCTTGTTAGTTCTGATATAGATAAAAAATGCTTCCATTGATAAAATATGTAGTGGAATAACATCGACAAGTAAGACCTTTGAAATTCAATACTTTATATGTATATCATTTTATTTCCAGTCAAGAGTAAAAGCAATGAATATGAAGTTACCCTTCAGAACGAATTAGTAATCCTCAAATGAAATATTGGAGTATTATATTCATACGAAAAGATCTCGTTCTATTTTAAAATTTATAATGATGTTAACAAACTTTACAAATATGTCTATTATTGAAGTTCTTAAGTATATTTTTTCTATTGACGTCAGCTTTCTCGTATATGTAGAGTTCTCGTTTTGAAAAGAAAAAGTCGAAACAGTGGATTTCAGCCATTACGACAAGAAATTTTGTCAGTTTATTTCAGTTATAATGTATGTGATACTAATGAAGTAGGAATTTTCCACCATTATGGTGCATGTGTTTCCCAACCAAATGGTTCGAGGTTCGATTCCTGGCGTGGACAACGAAAGAAATTTATCTTCCGTCCACGGGACTGGGTGTTTGTTCGTTGTCTTATGATTGTCCTGTGATGTCTCAACGGTGGCCCTGCGTCATGTCGAATCCTTGGCTAGAGAGGTCCACATTCATGAGATGTCTCGTATGTTATCCAGTGTATCTCCTTTCCCTATTCGTAGTGATGTGTAAATCGGATAAAAGAGGAAGTAAAGCAGGATGAGAGAGAAATATGAATTGAGGTAAAAATTACGCGTAAAATACAATTTGCACAGGGTTTATATTGTAGCAAAGACAACACAGATTACGCACTATTATGTTTCACTACTTGGTAACATTTCTGAATGTAAGAAATATGACCGTATGGAGCTCATTTCCGTCTGTGTAAAAACGTAAGGATTTTTTTTTTTTTTTTAATTTTAATATCACAAAATAAACTAAATTATGCTATTATGCATATATGAGGTCTCGCCGTCCTCATTGAATAATCATTGACTATAAGTAGCCATACTCTAAATATCTATTAATTTGAGAAAAATTCTTCCCGGCACCGGGAATCGAACCAGGGACCTCTCAGTTCTGCGCGCTGAGCGCTCTTTCAATCTGAGCTATACCACGACACGATGCACACTTATCTGCCAAAATAGTAAATTAATACTAATCATAAAACAAAATTTATTCCAAATAATTCAGTAATTGACATTTATTTTTTTGATTTATATTTTCTTTATCTGGTTTATTTTGTTGGGGTAATTTAATTTATTTAATTGGTAGTGATTTAACTAGTGATTTTTACTTTCTAAGCGCTGGACATTTCAATTTATATAAAGGAATATCAAATTTAAAATAAACTTTTTCGGAATATGTATTATATGTCTTTACCGTGTCAATCAGGTACGATAGAATTTAACACGAGAAAGACATATAATACATATTCCGAAGTAATATAGTGTTAAAAATTGTGTAATCAAGATGTACAGAAACTTTTTGCCTAAACCTGTGTAATATTAAGAACTTTTTGAAAATGGAGTATGTGAAGAGGAAGTTGTTTTACCAAAAAATAACACTTTTATAGAGTTTGTATGTTAAGGAGTTAGGTACAGGTTAAAGGAGTAAAATTTTGGAAATATTCAACTATTTTTCCTCCATTACTCTATCTTGTACAATAATGAAAATTAAGATGTGTAAAACACTGTCCTTCTGCTATAGGATAAACATATTTTTACGATTTAAAAAAATTATTTGTGCGAGATCGTGCGTATTTGCTTGGTTTCCGCACAAAACCAATCCGCGGAAAGTCTAAAATTCCACATTCAGTATTCCCAACCTAACACACATAACAATTTCCCTCTTCCTACCGCTTAAGTGACACATTGATTTTACTGCTTTAGGCTTTTAACATATAATTTTTAGAGGCGTTCAATATACAGTAGTAATAATTATAAATTGGAAACTTACCACTGCAATTTCACCTGAATTACACTGTTAATTATTGTTTTTAAATATTTGCAAAAATTAAGTAAACTCTACAACTCCACTAAAGTTACTGCATACGTGATGCAAGTAACATTAAGGAAGCCGTGAAAAAATCAACAAGATTCCATAGACTGGGGGGAAAAAAAGACAGAAATATATCACGCCCTGCTGGAGTACAGTAAACACAGAAAACATTTTAAAGCAACAATGTTGAAGATAGATATTTTTGTTTTGCAAATTTGCCGTCATTGAACAGAAACCAAGATGGAGATTTCATTGCAACTAATTAGAAATTCCTCTTTGAGGTATGTAATAAACGATCTTCGCACAAAATAATGTACGATACACGAGCGGTATGTTTTCTTTCAATTCTCGGAAATTAAAAAAGCTCAACTACGTTTCGCTTTTTCAAACTTTTCCTCGTACATGAAAACTTCAACATACCGCTCTTGTAACGCATATTACTATTATATATATATATATATATATATATATATATATATATTTAAAGTTCACTGTGCAGTGATGAAGCGTTTTCCTTATAACTAAAAAATTGTCCAACATTCTGTATGAAATGTTTTGTGTGTATTTTTGCATATCATATCTACAATATGATGCAGAATCATTTCTCTATCTTTGATAGATTGCCCGATAAAAAATAAATTCATTTAAAGAAATGGTAAAAAATTTTCTAACACAAAATAAAAGAAAATATTGTTTATTAAGGAATGTAGTTGAAACAGCATGATATTGTAAACATGAGTTTCTGCAATAAAATAAAAGATAGAGAACATGAAAATGTTAAAAATTTTATGAGATATGAGGGAAACGCTTCATCACTGCACAGTGAACTTTGAATTTTGAAAAAAAAAATAAATAAATAAATAAAAAAAAATAAATAAATAAATAAATATTTTTTTTTAATCGTAAAAATATTTTTTCATATAGCAGAAGGATAGTATTTATGCATACCAATTTTCATTATTGTACAAAATCCAGTAATGGAGGAAAAAAATATTGAATATTTCCAAAAAAAATTACTGCTGTAAGCTGTACCTAACCCCTTAAGCGGCCATTCTATGTTTAGTACCTGCTAAATGTTGCAAGACTTCAGATCGCTGACTCGCATTTACAGATTTCCCACATTTTTGACAGAATGGAATTCTTCCGTCACTCTTGTAAAAATTCCACTTAATTCAACAACATATTTCTGAACAATTAACTTCATTCTCGGCATTATACCATCAATTACTTCACTTATGTATCGTTACTGCAAAAAACGATCTGAATGAATCAAACCAATGCCTCCAACTGGATAAGGGATTCAGCTTCGAGAGTGCGAGAGAACACGTGCAATAAAGGTCACGACGCAACACATTTAAGAAAGAAATTCATTCACATTGTGTTTTCATTTTTCTTTCAATAATAAATATCTTTTTTCCGTTATTGTTGATGATACTGTTATTTAGGCTACTGTAAACCATTTCTTTATTCCCGCATAATTTTCTTAAGTGAACAATGTGAATGAATTTCATTTCTAGGATTCATCTCGCTATCTCAGTTACATGAACACTACATAGTCTCGCACTTCTTCATTGCCCTTAAATAACCTACTGAAAGAAAAGAAATTCGTCCAAACGCCAGCTACAGTATTTAAATTGCATGCAGTTGTTTTTCCCCCGTGATGCCATAGTAGCCTAATTTATGCAGCCTGGTGCAATAAGGTGCTTTGCAAAGTAAAAAGCATAAGATCTTAGATCCTGTCTGAGTGGTTGAATGAGAATACTGCTGCGAAACTTTTCGAGCCGGGTAATCCGCGCCGCAAAGTAAACACACTTTGAGTAATTGCTGTAATGAATCACGAACCACTTTGGCGCTGCATGAGTAACTCCCAACTCTGCTAGCATATGCAATTGCGTGCGTTGAAAATCGCAAGTGTCTTTAGCTACGGAGGTCTTGAAATATAGCGTACACAGTAAAACCTGTGTCACCATAAATGCATTAGTAGTTTCTCTAATCTTTCTTCGAAAAGTAAATATATTTTTCTTTCTGAAGTACATTAGTAGAGACGACGTAAGAATATTTCACTTCGAGATTTTGACGAAGTTGAACACATTCTCATCCCAGTAGCTTCTTACTTTTCCTTCTTCGCCCTATTTTCTTTCCTTATATTCCTTCTCTTTATTCTTCTCCATCATCTTATTCTTCTATCTTGACCTCCCAGTTTCAAGTAGGTGTTGACTACGTTCTTATTGACCTAAAAAACATCGTAGTGTCCATGTTTCTACCCCATACAATGCCACACTCCATACAAAGTACTTCAAAAGTCTCTTCCTTAGATCTTTTTTCAGAGGTCCGCAGAAGATGCTTCTTGCTCTGTTAAAAGCTTCCTTGGCCATTGCTATCCTCCTATTGACTTTCTGGCAACAGCTCATGTTACTGCCTATGTAAATGTAAAATGTATTTATTTTGCTAATAATTGTAATATAAAATATAATATATACACATAAAACTTTAGCACACCCTTGAAAGAGTAGAACTCATGCTCAGGGGCGGATTCCTGAATTTAAATTAAGAATTATATAATACAATTTTTTTATGTCTACTATACAATAGGAATATATAAATTTTAATTTACAATTTTTCATTATTTATAAAATCCATACATAACTTTTTACGTTTATACTAGAACTGTTAGAATTGACAAGATTAGGATATTTAAATATAAATTTGTTATATATTATTGGGCTCAAATTGCTACTATGATTAAATACTGTAACAGTGTTGCATTTTGGTTCAAACAATTTTAAATAATTCATACTTTTTGTTTCATAACTATGAGAATGCAATTCAAAATTATTTCCAATTTTATGTATGAATTTTATTAATACAGTATAATAAATTTGTCTTATTTTAAGAACATTAAAGTCTAAAAACAATTTTTAGATGTAAAATCAATAGGTTTACGAAGACATATTTTAATTATTTTCTTCTGTAATGAATAAAGTGGATTAAAATTGGTTTTAAATAAATAAAATAGTACACTCCAAGTATTTGAAGCTGTCCACTTGCTCTACTGCCTCATTTAGAGTTATCAAGTTTACCTTCTTTATTTTTTTCTTATGACCATGGTCTTCGTTTTAGTTGCATTTATCTTCATCCCATACTGCTCACAGCTGTCATTTAGTATATAGTAGTATATCTCTGAGTATCATCTCCTCTTCTGCAAATAACGCCATATCATCAGCAAATCTTATGCACTTTATTTTTCTTCCTCGTACTATCACTCCTCCCATGTTCTTACATGCATTAAAGTATGTAATTAAATGCAGGTAGATTTAGCAATTTTTGCGTGTTTTTGGCCACTTTTTGTCACAGAAGAAAAACAGTTTTCTTTCTATTACTGAATTATATTTTCTCCTTTTCATCCGATCAAAATTACGAGAATAAGATTTCCCGATTCACGCCTCGTTACTTATTACTCTAATAACAAATAATTACATGTAATCTTGTAGTAAAACCCATTTCTCATAGATTGTAACTCGTTTAAACTTTCTACTTATCTCGTAACACCTCAAGTTGCTTCCTCGAACTACTATCTACATAATTAACCGAAAGTTCCTATCTCCTATTCATATTCACTGTAGATAGGCCTACTTCAGAGGCGATGTAATGATGTAAGAAACACACAAAAGTGCAAAACAGCTGAAGCGAAACCCATTAGTTAGATGAAAGTGTTGAATTAAAGACGTTCATAGTGTTGTGGCTTGTTCCAGCTTGAGCTTAATTTAATTGGGACTTGATTTACGACTTCCGTTCTCTAATTCATCCATCTGGGTGACTATTTATGCAAAACAGGCTAAATCTGTATACGCTCTACACGCAAATGAGATGAAGCTACTGACCACTGTACTTACAGTTAGACTGGATAAATTATTCAGAAGTTCGCTGTGCAATTAATCCAGTCTACAATCAATTATGATAATACTACATACAAGGATATTAGATACTATTTACACGCGTCTGACAGCTGAAGCAGATGTCTTTGCAGGAATTAATTTACTGCGAATCTTAGTACCGGTATCGGTATATTTATTACAAAATTCAATACTGAAAAGATGAAAATGTTATGTGAATGCTATTTTCTATTTCTGGTTGTAGGGATTTAGAGAACTTATTAATTTAACTCTCAGTGTCCATCGCTGTGTAGTAACGGTTAGTGAAATGAGCAGGTCCGGGTTCAAATCTTGTTTGGGACACGTTACCTGGTTAAGGTTTTTACGGAGTTTTCCCTCAATCCATTAAGAGCAAATGTAGGGTAACTTTAGGCGCTGGACTCTACACTCCTTTGGCTGGCATGATCATCTTCATTTCATTCAGACGCTAGATAACTATAGCAGTTGATAAAGCGTTGTAAAATAACAAATTATAAAATTAACTCTCGGTAAATAAGAAACGTTTAGTTACTGCAACGATTTAGATCAAAATTAATAGTTTCAAAGTTAATTACTCGTATGCCATGCATAAATTGTAAACTAACACGTTATATCATTGCCAACATCCTTGTGATGTATCTA
Organism: Periplaneta americana; assembly: GCF_040183065.1. Classification (NCBI taxonomy): domain Eukaryota; kingdom Metazoa; phylum Arthropoda; class Insecta; order Blattodea; family Blattidae; genus Periplaneta; species Periplaneta americana. The sequence continues at coordinate 64,534,957 of NC_091132.1, read as the reverse complement.
CTGTGTTACTAATTCACACTTAATCTGATATTCCCGTATCTAGGGATCTCATATATATATAATAAGACATGTGCAGTATGAAGAAAGTTTTGTCAAAGTACGAAATATATTTTGGTAAAATATAAAAATATGAAATAAAGATTTCAATTATAAAATATCTTCGATCCAAAGCCATTTGGATCAGGTTTCTTTACAAAATAAGTCTTCGCAGATTAATAGTTTTGTCTGTATTCAGTGTGTTACCAAATAAAATACAATAAATCTTCCAGTCGGTAATAAGTTTTGGAATAATATTCTGGGGACATTCCATAGAGAGTAACAGTAATTAGAATAACAGTAGGTGCCAAATCTAGGGAATCGTGTGGGATTATTTTCAAAAATCTACAAATAATGCCCATTGCTTGTCAGTATATTTTTTCATTAATAATCTTCCTCGTATATAATCGTGAAAACTTTGTAACTAATTCAACAATTCATAGCATAAATACGCGTCAAAATATGACTTTCATATTCCATCGACAAGTCTATCGTGCTATCAAAAAGGAGTCTATTATATGGCAATAAAAATTTTTAATAGCCTCTCTATCGATATAAAAATGAAACTCAAAGACTAAGATTATTTAGAGCCAAATTAAAGAAGTACCTAATTTCTCATGCCTTCTATTCTGTATGTGAATTCATGACATTCAGCGACGCTTCATGGAATTGACACTAAAACTTTGTGTTGTACTAGTAGACTATATTGTAAATCTCTTCTGTATATATTTCTACTAGCTGTGACTATAAATTAGTATTAAGTTTTTTTAACTTTTTTCCATATTCTAGCTGTGAAGCAATGTACGAATACCATGGAATGTTAATAAATCCAATACAATACAATATAATACAATACAATAATTGAACAGTTCGTCTACCTGAATGCAAGAATTAAATAACTCAATTTTTTACACTAAAGAGAAAAAAGTTCTTTTATAGGCTGGACTCAGTGCTTAGTTGCAAAAAAAAAAACAAGTATATTTTTTACATTTTCTGGAAAATATTACACCTTCTGTAAGTTAATACTATTTTATACGATGAAGAACCCATGAAGCTAAAAAAATTAAGTAGACAGCAATTTTGATCGTTGAAACATGTTTGAGACATTGCATTAAACTAGAAAACTGGACATGGCAACACTGAAAATATTTTCATTTGTTTCGAAAGAATGAGCAAAGATAGACTGGAATCACTTATTTCGTTTTGGCTTCTCGAATTCATTGACACTACGAATTCAATGACTCTAAAGTGAAATTCGGAGATTTCACTTAGTCTTGGTAATTCCGGAATGATGGTGGATTGAGTGGCTTGCGTTTTTCAAATGTTCCTGGAAAATATTTCTGTTGTCTCCTTATAGTATACTTAAAGCCCAATTCAGTGGTAGTTAACTGAAGAAGGGAAATCGTGCAAAATATGAAGATTTTTATAAAATATGAACATTTTATAAAAAATTATGAAATGTGAAACTTTTTCGTGTCAATTGCATGGTACACATAATGAATCTTGAAAATTCTTGTTATACCACTAGCAGGAATGGTTTAGATTATGACATTTCATATTTTGTCTGTCTCTACTTATGTGAATAGATTACTTTCCTATTGGATAAAGTATTGTAATGATGTAAAAAATCAATTTAGGGATATCCAGGGAAATACAATATTTAAGAAAGTCCGCATGGAAAAGTGGTTTTAGATATGAATCCCATAGATTCAAAACCCTCTATTTCCATTTTCACAGTTTTTAGGGAAAACAGTATTTTTTAATAGACTATGATTGCAAATAGCATATGTGAGGTGTATTAAATAATGAAATATGCTACTGATGGTAATAATAATAAAGCAAAACACCCTAAATTAATATTAAATATGCACTTGGAGGGTTTTGAATCTCAGTTATTGACATAGAGGATTTTGAAACTAACTTTTGTAAAGAGTTACGGATATGGAAGATTTTGGAACTCATGCAGAGAACTTAAAAAAATACTTTTTTAAAGTCATGTTGGTTCCGATACGTATAATTATATATATATATATATATATATATATATATATATATATGGGTTTATTACCAGACATATGTGCTCATCTTGTGTTTCCGTCGCCATGAAACCTGAAGATGCCATACTTATGGCGAAAACGTTCGTCTTTCACTATGCATTACCTTATGTCATAATTTAATGATTTGACTGATTGAATAATTTCAAGGAAAAATTGTTCCGGAGTCGGGTATCGATCTCGGGACCTTTCGTTTACCGACTGAGCTACTCCAGGAACTATACACGACACCGTCACAATTTTTCCTTTTATATCCACACAACTCAAATGAGTTGACAAGACGCCAGAACTCAACTGTGAGTGCACATTTGAGTTGTGTGGATATAAAAGGAAAAATTGTGACGGTGTCGTGTATAGTTCCTGGGGTAGCTCAGTCGGTAGAGCGTTCGCGCACTAAGCGAAGGGTCCCGGGATCGATACCCGGCTCCGGAACAATTTTTCCTTGAAATTATTCAAACCTGCTTTACAGGGAGCTACTACCTGAAAGCCAGATTTGTATGATTTGACTGATTGTTCTTGATAAGTAACTTTGATAAACCCACATATATTTAAAATTGTATTAAAAATACTTACTTACAAATGGCTTTTAAGGAACCAACAGGTTCATTGCCGCCCTTACATAAGCCCTCCATCGGTCCCTATTCTGTGCAAGATTAATCCAGCATCTATCATCATATCTCACCTCCCTCAAATCCATTTTAATATTATCCTCCCATCTACGTCTTGGCCTCCCCAAAGATCTTATTGTATGGATTCGTAACAAGCTGATTTTTACGGTGATAGGTTGTTAGCCCTTCGCACAACCCCCAAGCTGGAGGACCACCCCTTATCGGAATCACGACTGCTTATTCAATATATTGGAGGCCGTCTCCTCTATCCGCAACCTGAGGACACGCCATGCCGTGGTGATAGGGACCCACAATTAAAAATACTGCCATTATTATTATTATTATTATTATTATTATTATTATTTTCATCATCATAATTGTTGTTGTGACAGCAATGTTATATTGAATTGAACCATTATTGGAAAACAAAACCACTGTTGTTATGCAATGTAAGAACTTGTAAACATTATAATATCCAAAACCTGAATCAATTCACAACAGCATTAACAAAAAGAAATGAAACACTTTGTACACAATCAACACTGAATCACTTTACACCATTTCAGAGTGACATTCTTAATCGTTTTCAGCATCATTGAACTCCTCTTGTAGAGCACATTCTATTTTATTATAGAATTCGAGACTATCAATAGCTTTCCAATCGCTACCATAGTGTTTTGTTAACAACTTTTGCACATCTGCTACTTTATTTGGATTAAGTTTGATGCATGCAGGACTACTACTGTTTTATCCTTCTTTGTTATGTACTTGGACACATCTAAATCACTTCTGTATGTATACTCTACCTGTAGTTTTACACTTTTCAGTGTTTTTGTGATGTAAAGTCTTTTGCACTGATTAAATTTGAAGTGCCATGATGCAGTGTTCTTGAAACAAGTACATGCTTCAGTCTTCCAGACATAGTCTGGCACCTCATTATTTCCCAGTTTATGTAAAGTGCCATGATATTGACTATTCTTTCACATATTGTAGGTTCCGTTATAATTTCTCTTTTCCTGATCACCTTTTCTATTCTTGCAAAAACCCTGTCGGGGGGTATGAATGAGTGGCCTACAACCGAACAAATTATTTCAACTTTTTCTACATTAACAGGGGCATCTGAATAAAGCCATTTGCTAACCATGTCAATCACACTTGTGTCTTTTTACTCCCACAGTTATCTGTTACAAGCCTCAATGTACCTATGCCTTGCATATTTGCTTGTTTAAGCCTGTGATACACACAACTGGCTATTTCATTGGACTCCTTTGGGCGTTCAGTTTCAGGCCTGTAATTATAACATATGCCATCCCCAATGTTGAGCATTTGAAAGCCTTGGTATTGTGCCTACATTTCGGATATATAAAGCAGGTGAACAGAAAGCAGAATATCTGAAATTGAATAAATAAATTCTTTAACCCAATTTCATTTAAAGGCCTATGTAGCCTGATGACTGCAGAAAAAGCAAAGAACAGCCTACTATTTTAGGCCTAGTCAACTCAAGAGTTTCCTTTTCCGCTTTCCTATAGATTGTACAGATCTGGTTGCCCAATCTTTTCTTTCCTCTTCCAGGAGTAGCTTTAGCAACTTTAAAACTTTCATCACTCACTTCTCACTTAATATTTCAAAGCAAACTATCACACTGAATATTATTAGCATCGAAAGCAAGAATACAGTCTCCGTAAGGGTAGACAAAAATGGCCAACATCCAGTTTTAAATTTCTTCTACATAAAGTACACATTCAGTCAATTTGAAATATTTTCTTGTGAACAGAAATCTGGTTTTCTAATGCCAAAAAATCAAATGTATAAAAATTAACAGTCAGCAGTAAATAAGCGCTATCCTTTCCTCGCCATAATATAATAATGAATCAACTGGAGGTTATCAACAGTTGTAGTGAAGGCAGCCATAATTAACATGGTTTTATTCTCATTGGTTAATACACATAGAGGATTTTTAAAGTAATATCAGACGGATAGAGGGGGATTTGGATTTCACATTGATTTTTGTCATGTTATTTCAATCGAATTAAGAGGGTTTTGAATCTCACGGTATTCTTATGTTGAAACAGGTAAATCTTATTTATCTAATGGCATGCAAAAAGTCAATTTTCACAAAAGTGGCGTTGAGGGGGTTTTGAATCTAGAGGATTCATATGCCGTATTTGTCTGTGTACAGCGGTTTTCTAGTGAACCTTGGTCGGATGTTGTTCATATTCAGTATTTATAAATTAATTTATCTGAGAATGATGCACAAGAATTATCATAATTGCAGTAAAAAATTAATTTTTATTTGAAAACTAAAGTACATAATGATTAGTGACCATATTTTGTCCCATGAGGCTACAGAAAATCGTCTCGCTCATAACGGTATATGCCACGGTTATGGAAGATAATATGTCACTATTTGTTTAGTCATATCGTTCCAAATGTCTGCGGTGAAGAAATTAAGTTTAATTAGTAGCAAATATGTCCCTTCAAATTTAATGTTCTTATCTGGAACAGAATTATTAGACAGGGACCCTGTTCTAAGAATTCAGTTTATTGAAAAGTTTCAAAAGAAGTTTGAATTGATTTTTCCTTACAAGACTGGAGCTCGTCTATTAAAAAGAATGATATAATACTCCACAAAAGCTGGATTTCTCGAGTTTTCAATCAATTTCGTCGTCTTTGAGTAGCAGTATTTGTAGCGTAATATCGTCTTTTAAAAGGACTCAATCATATGGAAGTTAAAGGGCACAAGATGTGCTGAGAAGGCAGACCGTGAGTCAGTAGTGCCCAAACTGTCAGCCAAGGCGATCCACATGGAATGTGAGAAGTATTTCTTATAAGTTACTCTTAAAACATTGTGATCTCTACCCTTTCTATAACTTTATATTAAAACATCTCTATGAATTATTATATTTTAAGGGGTTAGGTACAGCTTACAGCAGTAAAATTTTGGAAATATTCAACATTTTCTTCCTCCATTACTGTATATTGTACAATAATGAAAATTAGTAAGTGTAAAACACTGTCCTTGTGCTATATTAAAAAATATTTCTACGATTTAAAAAAATTATTTACATTTTTGTTTTCAAAATTCAGTTCTCTGTGCAGTGATGAAGCGTTTCCCACATAACTAAAAAACTATCCAACATTCTGTGATGAAATATTTTGTGTGTATTTATACATGTCATATTTACAATATGATGCAAGATCACTTCTCTATCTTTGATAGATTGTCTGATAAAAAATAAATACATTTAAAAATGGTCAAATATCAGTACTTTCTTCTAACACAAAATAAAAAAAATATATATTATTTATTGAGGAATGTAGTTGAAAGAGCATGATATTCTAAACATTAGTTTCAGCAATAAAATAAAAGAGAGAGAACATGAAAAAGTTAACAAGTTTATGAGTTATGAGGGAAACGTTTCATCACTGCACAGTAAACTGCCACCATTATGAATTTTGAAAAAAATATATAAATAACTTTTTTTAAATCTAAAAATATTTTTTCATATAGCAGAAGAATAGTGATTTACACATACCAATTTTCATTATTGTGCAAGATACAATAATGGAGGAAAAAAGTTGAATATTTCCAAAAAATTTACTGCTGTAAGCTCTACCTAACTCCTTAAAACTTGTAAAAGGAAACTTAATACAATAACAATGTAATATGATTTACTGAGTGCATTAATAAGATTTGTGTTCTTAATATTTATTCTTGTCTGTCTGTCTGTCTGTCTGTCTGCCTGTCCATCCGTCTGTCCATCCGTCTGTCCATCCGTCTGTCCATCCGTCCGTCCGTCTCATTCTACTTTATAAAGCTTTGGAAAAGAGATAAATCATATTATTTTATAGGTTGTTAGGAGTTTCTCGCAACGGATTGGCTTTTCTGTCAGTGATTCTCTTAGGAGGGTTAAAACAAAGATTCTGAATTTTAAGGGATTTATTCAGAGTTTCAGAAACATTTTGATAGTGTACAGAATCAAATACGAACCTCGTACGAGGCGCGTCCATAAAGAAACTTTCCCACTCGTCCCACAGCTAACAAACCATATGTTGCGCGAAGCAACTGCGTGTACGTGATAGAGTAATGTCCTGGCATGGAATATGCGCTAGCGGAACTTCCCGAGTGCTCTCAGTAGCTTCGTTGCATTGGTTGAAGATGGACGCTCCTATTCCAGCTCCCGCCGCGTGTGAAGTGCGATCAGTGATAAAGTTTTTGAATGCACAGAGCATAGCGTTGGTTTAAATTTATCGTCAGCTGTGCCAGGTCTATGAGCCTAACGTCATGAGCAAGCAGATGGTGCGTTGCTGCTATAGACAATTTTCAGCAGGACGCCAAAATGTGCATTACGAGGAGCGCAGTGGGAGGCCAACCATCATCACAGATTACCTTGTGAGTAACGCACGCGTTGTGTTCTTCATTTACAAGTACTTCAGTAACTTCTCTCCTTTTCGTTAACGAAGACAATCTAGATGCGTCACATGTCACTAAGCGGAAGGAGTTGGTGTACCTTATAGGTAGAGATAGAATAATTCCTTCGTAAACAAGATATCAGCACAACTATGCCGCGAATTAGTATATATGACATCAGAGGTCGGAGGCTAGAATTAGTGAGTGTACAGTCACGTCTTCATAAGTGAACAGTATGAAGTTACCGAGGGACGTTACATATCTTACGTGTGGTGCAGTTTTATTAAGACGGTACGAGCAACATTACGCATTTCCAAATTGAATGTGCTTATAGAGAAATTTGAAAGTCAACATTTTACAATAAAGGAGAAAAAAATATGTAAGTTGTGTAAGATAGAGTTTAAGGGATTAAAACGTTAAGAACTAAATCGCCATTGCAGTTTTATAAAACGCAAGGAAAATGTTAATTTGTTAACATGGAAAGAGAGTGAAAAAGCATTTTCAGCTACAAAATTTGATTTTTTTTAAATCATGTAAAATGATGGTAATTGCTAATATTCCAATTTCTAAAGCTGAAATTCCTCACTTCAGAAATACACAAATGACAATTTTCCAAGTCGAAGAGCTCCTAACAAATAGTATTTACTTAAATGTTACCAAGTCAGCTGAAATAAAAAAAAAAATATTCCAATTCCAGATACTCTAAAATCTATAGACGAGGTATCTCAAAATATTAACAGAACATCTTCAGAATCAATTTGAGAAAAAATGTAACATAAATTAAAAACTGAGCTGGAGAAAAATCTTGGTTACTCTGTAATCTGTGGTATTAGAGATGTTTTGCAAGGCCAAAAAAGGGCAGGCTATATCGAATGAGAATGCATTATCTTAAATTCGCACCAATATGACGTTGAGATAAGTTTTTCTTGGTGTATGAATATTGTTTTGGGGAAAGGTGAAGAAGATTAACTTTCGATATGTGGTATTCTTGAGTTTTAAGAGTAAAAGAATATTACTGACAAAGAATGAACTATTTGAAGTATAATTTCTTTAATTAGCTAGTATTCTGAAGCTAAAAATGTGTTGTGAATTCCATAGTTGCTTTCATAGGCTACAGGATTTTTTTAAACTACAAAATTACATTTTCTTACGCATTTATCACAACTTATTGTTACAGATCACGCCAATCTTGTAAATTCTTTAAGACTGTACATTAGGATGCATAATATTAAACTGTAAAGAATCAAGTTCCTAAAGCTGTATGATTTGTAACAATTTCTGTGATTAGTACAAAAGAATGATATCAATTTTAGTTAAAAATTGAAAAACAAAAAAAAATCTATACAAAGCAATTAACAACCAATTTTTAGCTCAGAATACTAGTCAAATAAAGAAATGATACTTATCAATAAGTCATTCTCTATTTGTAATATTCTTTTACCCTTAAAACTAAAGAGAAAAAAATATTTTGCTAACAACTTGAAATTAATGTAACTCTGAAAATATTGAAATTAGGATAAATGTTCAAATGACATTTTTGCTCAGAAGTTTTCGGAAAGAAGCTCCGTAAGTGACAATAAATCATCGTGAATCACCCTGTATATATATACTAAGTAAGAATACATCTTCGAAAGCCTGAATCTTGAATTAATGCCATTCTTGGTCCCATGCAGTACGCCCCTTGATATATGGTTGCAAGGCACGAACCCTACAGACGACGTGTGCTTTTCATAAATAATCGATTACTGTAATGCACTCTGGTAGATTGTCTGTAGCAGGGATAAGAAAATTGAAACGGACTTCGCGATACAGTTTATGTACCATTCGCTAGAGGAAACAGCTCCCTGTTTCTAAAGGCAATAAAAGATGTTAACTCGATTTTACGGCACACAGACTCGAAGTTCTGCACTAATTATTTTTTAACTCATTCGATGTGTGTTTTAAAGTGGATATCCTGCAGGTATTCGTTCTCTGCCGGGTTATCTTAAAAAAATCCTCTCCCCCATTTCTATCTATGAATAAATTAAGCTTCATGGAGCTTCAAAAGCTTCTCGCAGCATAGGAGAACCTAACGGCTTTCTCCTGAAGGCTTCGTTTCGTGTTGAATGCCCGAGCACAATTCCCACCGTCGCGCACAGCTTTTCAATATATACAAAGAACGTCTACACCACTTGGCATTAACCACATTTATAAATAGAGCAGAAAAATATTTCTCCCCTCTTTACTTTCTCCGTTTCAATTCTAAAATTGTATAGAAAACCATTTTTAAGGGTGTCGTTACTTTATGGAAAATCTTGCAAGTCAACAGTGGCAAATAAAAGTATTCGTTGGTGCTAAGTTACTTTAATGTAAACACGTTAGGGATTTATACTTATTCCTTTCGCAATTTGAAAGGAGTTTACAATATCTACAGTATTTAGGTCTATAATACTAGTTAAGTCCACCGCTGTGGAGTAACAGTTCGCATGTCTGACAGTGAAAAAAGCGGGCCTGGGTTCATATCCTGGTTGGGGGAAGTTACCTGGGTTTGCCCTCAACCCAATAAGAGCAAATTCTGGGTAACTTTTGGTGCTGGACCCTGGACTCATTTCACCTGCATTTTTAGCCTATCTTCGTTCCATTCAGACGCTAGATAACCATCGAAGTTGATAAAGCGTCATAAAATAAACCAATTAAAATCCTATAAGGAGAAAAGCAATGGCAAAGGAAGCTTTGAATAGAAAAATAAGCATTTTCTGCTGACTCCTGTACAAAGAACTAAGGAAGATACTAGTGAAGTTCTTTGTGTGGAGTGTAGCATTGTATGGGGCAGAAACATGGACATTACGACAAAGTGAAGTGAAGCGAATAGAAGCATTTGAAATGTGGATATGGAAAAGGATGGAGCGTGTGAAGTCGACAGAGAGAATAAGAAACGAAGCTGTGTTGGAAAGAGTGGCTGAAGAAAGAATGATGCAGAAACTGAATAGAAAGAGGAAAAGGAATTGGCATAGTCACTGGTTGAGAAGAAACTGCCTTCTGAAGGATGCACTGGAAGGAATGGTGAACGGGAGAAGAGTTCGGGGCAGAAGAAGATGTCAGATGACAGACGACATTAAGATATATGGATCATATGAGGAGACAAAGGCGAAGGCAGAAAATAGAAAAGACTGGAGAAAGCTGGGTTTGCAGTGAAAGACCTGCCCTTGGGCAGAACACTATGAATGAATGAATGAATGAATTCTCTATTATAATTTTGATTTAGTAGCGTGCGTACTAGTGACTTTTACCTTGTGTTGTTTTAGTGATATCGTTTCATTATTCTTCTAGAATACGTGCATTCTATTGCATTTACGTTTAGTTATAACTGAGAAATAAATCCATCAATATTCTTTATTTAATTGTCTTCTTTGACATAAACATGGCGATTTATGTTACTAAATATTAAAGCTGAACAGAAAAGTTAACATAAAATATTGCTGTTACATTTTAAAATATATTGCACATCCTGAGATTCCTTGCTGATATATGTAAAAGTATTGGGTGATCTCTAACAGCAAGTGAAAGATATTTGTTTCGGGCAGATATTTCGTGGGAAAGCCGAAAACTAATTTGCACTGTTAGTTATTTCGAGATGAATCTTTGAAAGTTTGAGTTCTTTCCAGTCTTAAGCGTGTCTAATACAAATGTTATTAATGGCTTACTTTGCCAAGTTTCGGGAATCAGTCTGCAGACTCAGATCTACACCTCGAATTTGTATGTGGAAATGTGGTTGTAATTGAATAGTTCCAAACAACATGATAATATACTCGTATCTTACTGATTCATACAAATCGTACACACATTAAAGATAATACGTACGTTCATGTATACATACATTCATACACATTCAATTTACATACGTTCAAAAACAGGTTACATATAGGTTACCAAATTAAGAATGGATCGTAAGCGGAGATTAACAGGAAGACGAAAAATAGGGAAGATTTGAGAATGCTGGGTTTCCAGTGAAAGATCTGCAGAAAATGAGTAATTAATGGAATAAACATTCACAAATACCGTACAGTCTTTGTTATTTTCAGTTAACTGATGTAGTCGACCAGACCCTTTTTACTTCCTGAAATAAAATATTTTCTTACTTGCCATGGTTATTTATTACTGTCTTTGATTCTACGCAGTTGTTTTCAGTAGTATTCATTGAGGAAATTTCCTAGTCATTTAACTTCAATTTTCCACATTTTAAATGTGAACCAATTCAGCAATGATTAATATTAAAAACGTAATAGCTATCTACATGAAACGTTTTTACAGTTTTTTCGAGTAGAATAGCCTGATTTTTAACTGAGTAACTTGTATTAAGTTGGCAGTCTTTAATATGTTCATACATACATCGTACGTACATACTCGTACGTTCATAGGAACGCAAGCTGTTTTGTCGAACCTGCACAATGTGTACCCATGGGATGTTCGTTGACCGTGCTAATGGATTAATTTTGTTGAATTTATAAGATAAACAATGGTTATGATGTACAGTCTTGTAGAATGGAATTTTGTGAAATAATTTTGAAGTTGTTTGAAAGGACTTTAGAAGCTTTCATGGAAGCTTGTCCGTTGTATTCGTGAAGCAGGCTCGAAGAAGCCTAGTGAAGCCAAGAAATCGCCGTTGATTGCTCTACTTCGTCCGGCCGGAAATGTATTTCTCAAGGGAACTGGGGTTAGGAGCTGTAAAAGAGGTTCTCCAGGGCTCCTCGTCAATAAATTGGCACAGTTTTCACAACGATAAATTTGAAATAAAATAGTTGACACAGACATGTGCTTTGATTTGGAGGGATCACAAAAATTACACTTTTATGTTTCATATATTGAAAATACACGCAATCATAAATCAACTTTCCTCTTGATTAATTTTACGATTAATATTTTGGGATGTTATTGCTCATGTGCTGGTGAAGAAGAATTAATATTACATATTATTTGTATACATGCCTATTCAGATATTTATTATATAGTTTAATTTAATTCATAAAATATAAGATATTCGGTATAAATATTTTTATCTACTAATGTTGCAAAAGACGAACTTCAGTTGACACTTTTACATTACAAAACTTTACCTTTATTGTTATATAGTAAGATTCCATAGCAACATGTTATGAAGTTTTTTTATACCATACTATTCTGCACGATTGTGTTTATTGTTGTATTTACAGCTATTGTTGTTAGGCCTTGAAAGTTAGAATTCCCAAACAGAAACTTGCTGCTAGGGAAACCATTCTTCATAACATAAAAGTATACTGAAATAGACCCATTACAATGCACTTATTGTTACTTAGTTACCATTACAGTACAGTTTTGCGAAGGCTTTGGAGTAATATTGCTCTAAATTTACAATACGAAATATATTGTATTTGAAATTTTAAAAATATGATCGTGCAAAAAATGTTATGAAATACATGTTTGTGAAGTGCATTTCTAAATCTCAGAAATTGAAAAACTTGCTCTGATCGTTTCTCAAACTTTTCCTCAATTTTGTAAAAAGCATTTTCCAACCTTGTATCGTAATATACTATTACAACACACTTTTCTATATTTCCTTGGAAACGACTCTATACAATCAAGTAGGCTTTGACCGACTCAAATGAACTGCAAATTATTATGAAATTATTTTCTACACTTTAAAAATAATTTCCTTAAATAGACGAAACGTAGATAAAATATTGTTGTCAACACGTTACAAAACTAGCTTTAGTAACTAGTTGTCTAAATAACTACAGTATTAAACATGCATTCCTAAACGGACATCTTTCAACGCTAGGCAAGCCTGTAAGAAATTGACTATTACAAGGTAGCTTGCGGAAAGTACTTTTAACAATAGCGCAAAATGTATTTTAAGACTGACGTTCAACTGTATCAATTGTTTCCCCACCACATGTTACATGGCAGCAATCGCAACCGATCAATAAAGCGATTCACACAATCCTAGGCCTACTTTTAAGAATGACGGTTCCTGGTTAAAAATGGAACACGAATTAAATTAATTGCTTCAACACCTATTTTCTTAGGACTAGATAGATGTGAATTTATTCAATAGTTATACATACAAATGTATTAATTTAAAGAAATAAAACAGTATTAATAATAAAAGTGCTAATGTAAACTTTGGCCATTATCCATTAAATTGACAATGTATTCTATAGGATACAACAGGTTACTAGGTTATATGCTATAATTTTAATAGAACAATAGAAAAAAATGGTAGGAAAATTAAAATTTCACAATACTATAATATTGTACAACATATAAAATATGGACATCGCGATAGTTGTTTTATTTACGGTCCGACAAGGTTTAATAAACTAGTGTGAGAAATGAAGCTTTGCCAAACTGAGGGTTAAAGATGTAACATTTTGTTCCGTGAATCTATGACATTGGCTTGTGAAGACTCTGTGCCTTCCACATTAACTGTAGCAGACATTAGCCCTTTTAGTATATGGGAGAACATACCGAGATAAGTTCGAAAATGTATGTAACTCAAATGCACAAAAAACTGACATTGGTCCTTTTAAAATCAAGCCACAGAAATAACATTACATGCTCCTTCACTTTACTGACGTCCGTAAGGGTGGGTGTAATTCTATCTGAAGTATTCTGACAAGCGTTGTCGGCTTTCCACAGCCATGTTACTACAGTTGACGGGTGAGATTTACAGTTCATTTTAAGGTAATTACTTTGAAACTTATCTTTCTTTGATTAAACTACACTTACACATGATCACAACTGGCTTACTTTATACTACCCCATAAAAATTAATATTTTAAATAATAATTGTATGAAATCCGCAATCAAAATTGTAACTCGAAATATATATATATATATACTGTATATTTAAATTGTCAGAAAATGGAACAAAATGTTATTATATTCTTTTGTTCATCATATTTATATTATATTTATGTTTTCTTCCATTCTGTATACGCATATGTTGTTATACATAAAAATACATAACTTAAGAAATTTAAGCTTTCGTGTATTTAAATATAACCGAGAAAAGGATCATAATTTTAATAGATCTATGAGTTCGCAGTCTTAGTACATATGGGCGCCGAAAAACGATATAAGGACTTTTGGTACAGAAAAGACTATGACTCATTCCCTTAACAGGGATTATGTAAATCAATATTATTAAGAATTAATTCGCAATTTATATTTCCTTTAAGTACATTGTTCAGAAAGACTGTACCTGAAAATTCTGTTCAAAATATAAAGTGTATCTCATTGAAATATCACAAATTCATTCTGAAATGTGCAATGATAATCTAAGAAGATAATAGTGCTTCCGAAAACAAGAGGAAATTCTATCAATATGCAACGAAATATATGAGAAAGGCGAACGGCCTGAAGATTTCACGGAGACAGTATTGATTCCAATACCGAAGAAAAATAATGCCAAGAAATGTAACGAGTTCAGGACTATCAGCCTGATATCGCACTCGGCAAAGATTCGTCTGCAATACTGAATCGACGTTTATATTCTGAGATGAAAGTACAGTTGGAAGGAGAGCAGTTTGGCTTCAGGAAGGGAAAATATATGAGAGTTGCAATTGGACTACTACGAACAATCGGCGAAAGACACCTCGAGAAGAATAAAGAATTTTGACAAATTTTAGAGTATATTTTAACTTTGTATAGAGCTTTAAGTCCCGCGCCGTGGCGTAGTGGTCTAAGGCATCCTGCCTAGGACTCGCGTTACGGAATGCGCGCTGGCTCGAGTCCTCATGAGGGAAGAAATTTTCTCGCGTAATTTCGGCCAGTGTATGGGACCGGTGCCCACCCAGTATCGTGATGCACTTGGGAAGCTACTATAGGTAGCGTAATCCGGTTGCGAAAGCCAGCTATAACGGCCGGGGGGGGATCATCGTGCTAACCACATGATACTTCCATTCTGGTTGGATGATCGTCCATCTCTGCTTCGGCATGTGGGCGTGAGGCCAGCAGCCGGCTGGTCGGTCTAGGCTCTTCACGGGCTGCAGCGCCATGGATTATTATTACAGAACATTCAAATGAACATTTTGTCCACTTATGCTGCGGAGGTAGACGTTTATTTGTTGCCGTACTTCTCTGATTTTATTTCTTTTGGATTTTTTTTTTCATAAAATTCAGCATATGATACCTCATTGAAGTGTGTTTTGACAATGAGCAAGGCTTTCATAGTTTCAATTTTTTTACTTTCTTTCATTTAACCGTAAAGTGTTTATTATGAAAAAAGACCTTTCATAGCAGTATTTTACCCAGAAATTGCAAAACAAAATTCTGCCAAATGAACAATGTTTTTAATTATATAATTTATTTTACTACATAAATATTGAAATATACAAATATTTCACACCGCTGTTCATAAGCACATAGATTTTTTTGTTTCAGTCTGTATTCCATTTTGCTATTTTGTAATTGGCTATTTCATTACTCTTTTTCAACTGCTATGTTAATCTAGCCTCTGAATGAGATGAAGATGATAATGCCAACGAAATGAGTACAGAGTCTAGCGTCGAAAGTTACCCAGCATTTGCTCTTAATGAGTTGAGAGAAAACCTCGGAAAAACCTCAATCAGGTAACTTGTCCCAACCAGGATTTGAACCCGCGTTCGCTCTTTTCACGGTCAGGCGGTGGACTCATTTTACTCTTAACTAGTTGTCTACTACACATGAGAATTTATCAAATGGCTTATCTTCATCTGCAGAAAGACTTGGCGTAAAATACACTAGTAAAACATCATCGCAAAAAAGAGGAACATTTGAGTGTCCCAAGGAAATTTTTAGGGACAGCAGGACATTTTGCGGAACGAATTAGCTTATTATTTCATTAGTTTATGAACTTGAAGGTACACTGTATGCTTTGTAACTTTGCAGGATCCATTAAAGGTAAAGAATTACAAACTACACCTTTGTATTCGAGATGTTGCTGCTGTTGATGATAACGATAATGATAATATTTATAGTAATGAAGAGGAAAATACAACATCAAACTTTCGTTTTTGTAAAGTAAGTAGCAGAATCAACACTGTAAAATAATACAGCATCCTGTTTCAGAAGACTAATGGAGATTTAATGCTTACTATTGTACACGATTAATAGGTCATAAATATGGCCAGAGTTTACACAAGAATAATATGAATATGTATTGTGTAAATCAATCCTCTTAATTAAGCTTCAGCAGTTTTCAGCAAACGAGGATATTCTCTCTAATCAATAGTGGTTGTTATTCAGCAAGCGTTTTGCAGAAACAAATTGGTTATGTAAATATAATGACTAAAATTTCATAAAATATTCAGATTTTAAATTTTAATCATACAACTGTATTAGGAGTTTATTTTGATTTGCAAATCAATAGTGGGTGCCGATGATGGCTTATCCACAGTAATGAATTCCACGAAAATATCTGACGAATGTTACCATCGTTGAGAGGGAGAATATAGTGGAACTTCTAAACTGTTGTCGGTGACGGGTTTTCAAAAATTATTCAGATATATGTTTATGCTATAGAACAGATGTCCAATTGTAACTCGTACGAGATAACTCCTGGAGTAAGCAACCAGCAGCGCATATTCTTTAAGGTCGTTTTTCCGGTTTTTCCTATTTTATAAGGAAAATTATTGACGTGCAATATCTCCTGTTCTATAAGCGTTTGGATACCCATGCTATAGAACATCAATATAACTTAAAAGCCATGTCTTTTTTTAAATTTTCTCTGTACTTTGCTATTAAACGTAGCTTATATTTTGGTCTTAATAACCGAATAAATTGACAATAAAATATCATGAATGTGTAAAATAACACATAGGCTTTGTTTACAAAGTCGAGTTAATTTGACAAATCTTATGACGGAGACCTTGCTGTGTGTAGTAGAATGAGTACAGTTGTTGGTTAAAGTAATTAAATTACCGAAATTATCACCCACAAGGACGACGATGTCCAGGACGCCCACGGGAAAACTTCTTGACCATGTTTATCTGAGACCGAAACGGTTCAAAATAGCCTAGTTTCGTGCATTAGTATATGATGATGACGATGATGATGATGAAATTACCGTAATCATTATAACCGTGGCGCCGCATTCTTCTCCAACGCAACTTTATGCACCACTCACCACCATTACCAGCACTACCACTATCATAGTCATTTACTTACTTACTTACTGGCTTTTAAGGAACCCGGAGGTTCATTGCCGCCCTCACATAAGCCCGCCATTGGTCCCTATCCTGAGCAAGATCAATCCAGTCTCTATCATCATATCCCACCTCCCTCAAATCCATTTTAATATTATCTTCCCATCTACGTCTCGGCCTCCCCAAGGGTCTTTTTCCCTCCGGCCTCCCAACTAACACTCTATATGCATTTCTGGATTCGCCCATACGTGCTACATGCCCTGCTCATCTCAAACGTCTAGATTTAATGTTCCTAATTATGTCAGGTGAAGAATACAATGCGTGCAGTTCTGTGTTGTGTAACTTCCTCCATTCTCCTGTAATTTCATTCCTCTTAGGCCCAAATATTTTCCTAAGCACCTTATTCTCAAACACCCTTAACCTATGTTCCTCTCTCAAAGTGAGAGTACAAGTTTCACAACCATAAAGAACAACCGGTAATATAACTGTTTTATAAATTCTAATTTTCAGATTTTTGACAGCAGACTGGATGATAGAAGCTTCTCAACCGAATAATAACATGCATTTCCCATATTTATTCTGTGTTTAATTTCCTCCCGAGTATCATTTATAATTGTTACTGTTGCTCCCAGGTAAATCATAGTCATTACCATCAATAATAATAATTACAATAATAATAACAAATAACAGTAACTTATGACAATTCCTTTTTTTATACCTATTCAGTGATTGATGGCTGATTAATTTTTATATGTACTTAAATTCCAATGTTTGCGTATTGGGAGAAATAAAATAATGGTTTTCTCTTTTTAACAGGAAAGATACTTTTGCATCCTGAAAGAATACGTAAGGTACAATGTCTCAAACATTACTTCGGATGGAAACTAACGGGTATTCACCAGTCAGATTGATCCGGCAGTATTTTGCTCTCGACAAATCGGGTGTTATTGGTTTAATCACTTACTTCACTGACGTACTTTAATTAATTACTACAAATAATCAAATGTACTCACCATTATATCAGACAATTGAATTGCTCACCCTATATTCTTAAACATGTGTCAAACCCGTTAAAAATATTAGAAAAAACTGCGTGAAGTTAATTTTTCTGTATAATAAGAATTGTTTTACGATTAATTTCCTTTTTAAGTTTTCAAGATTACGTGGATTGTTTGCGTACACTTTTTACTTAAGGATAGCCCACAGATAAAAGTAACAAGGAAAATTATGTATTAGTTGAAAATTGTTTGTAATAATGGAACGTGTATCTCGGGATAATAATTACTGTGACGAAATTTCCTCTTGAAAATTAGCAACAGACTCACAACTCAACTGAGTATGAACCCAGTTGTCAGCTAGCTTGACTCGAGGTGGTTGATCTTCACTACACCGGGAACACAGTTCGATCTGTTTTGGCTGTTTGCGATCAACCTAACTGGCGGACAACCGGTAGGAAATATTGAAAATTTTCACATAAATTTCACCTTTCTATACTGGCTTCGAACTTCTTCCATTTCAGAATTCAATAGTAATCATTGTTCTCTAAGATTTATTTATTGTATGTACTTTGTCCTCCCTATATGCAACAAAAATATGATCTGCTCTAAAATTACTCCTGTAACTGATGTAAGGTAGGATCATAACTGTGACTAGACTGTGGATTTTTTTGACACTAATTCCTGAATCATTTCACGTGCGGCGTGCTGTTCTTGTACAAGAGTGCGGCCGTTAGGCTACCCAATTATTCAAAGAAGTCTGTAAGTTACGAATTATAATTAGTTATACAGGAATTTGGTACTCTGGAGTTTTCTAGTGATGGGAAAGTAATTCAATGCAATTGAAGGGTTCAGAACCATAGTGGGCCAAGCGCCATTTATTAAAAACGGAGAAAACAAGGGTTAAAGTTAACTGAATACCGTAGTTTAATAAAGATTGTCATATATAATTTAGTTTTTATGTGCAAAATTTATATTACTTGCTTAATATTTAATTGAATTATGGTAATCACATAATTTTAACTCTAGTTTTCTCCGTTTTTAATATATGGCGCTTGGTCCACTATGGCTCTGACCCCTTCAATTTATGTACCCATAATCTAAAAGTCATTGGTGCTCAGAGACGGTTCATACAACAGTATTGCAAGTCTAAAGGACACAAAACCAGCTTAAAAATGTTACAATATTGACTAGGAATCTTATTATATAATTTCATCCTCATAACAGAAAAGTTTAAGTTAGTCTCTTTTAATCTACGTATATTATGGAATATAGATTTGTTCTCTCTTTACTGTATAATTTCATTATCATAAATATTGACAGCTAACGAATAATTATCGATATTTTGTTGAATATAAGGCACTAGGACGTATACATACAAAATTATAACTGTTAAAAAGTGTAATTGAATGAAAAATGGCCCACAATGTTCAACAATGTTACACTTACATAAAATTCTAAGGATTGCTTTTGCAAAACCAAAATATTCCCAATTTTGCTACCATTTCCCCAAGAAATTAAGCCATATTGTTTACATGGCTTTGAATTTTCAGAAAATCGATGTATTAAGCAATACCACAATACTGCAGATAAAGTGTGGACACACGAACTGAAGGACGAAAGGAATACAAGGAACAACTTTGCAGGCAATAATTCTCGTGACTGAGATATCTGGAATTTATTCTCTCGACTCTGAGCGGAAACAGTGAAACTCGGCAATTTTTTTTTTTTTGCCAGCAGAACCGAGTAAACGAGCGGTGCTACATCACTGTGCTTTGTGCCGAATTTCTGTTCTTGGTCGTCCGACACAAGTGTCGGACATGGGTGTCATTTTTCTGCTGGCGTAGTAGATTTATATGTCCACAACGTGGAATATAAGCTGTGAATCCTCAACACGTTTTTTGGAGATATATTTACAATGTGCTCAAGAAAACTACACAGCATTATAACTGTTACATTTCTTTATGAAACTAATTCCTCAACCTCTACAAAGCACCTACTGCACTCATTCGAAGCTGATAACATTATTTCATGAAATGCATGTTCAATGTTCCTGATAAGACAAACTATTCGTTTTAAACGGTACCTACAGTCGTTTTGAAGTAGTAGAATAGTTTTCCAAGCTATTTTTTACGTTCAAGTTCTCGGTGGTCTGGCGGTTATCGTGCTGGCCATTGGGTCCGAGATTCGCGGTTTCAAACTCAGGCAAAGGAAATAAAATCCTTAGCATGGCTTCCTCCTTGAGAGAAGTAAAGTTAATACTTATGTGATATATATTTATGGCATGTGAAATAACCCTGCCTCTGATATAGGGCTATACGAAAAATCGTCGGCAGTTTCATATAAAGATTACTGAACAGCTTCTCTCTTTCCAATTCACACCATTTTCTGTAGGATCCCCATCAGGTTGATCCTTATTACCATGTTGAATTGTTACTATATGGAAAGCTTTCGAATTTCCTTAAATAAAAATAGTAATTGTATGTATGTATGTATTTATTAACACTACAATTGGATATACACCCGGTGGCAGTGATATATAATATGAAATAATACTATTATAATTCTACAATAATTACAGCAATAAAAAGAAAAATAAAAAAAATAAAACAAAATAAACCTAAATTTATTTCTAACTATAAATAAATAGATGCAATAAACCTAGGACTATAAATAAAAACTATGCTATAATAACGCCTACAATAAGCAGAAGTAAACCTAACTTATAAGTACTTCTATTTCACCCAACTATTACCAATTTAAGTAATTACATATCACCTTAATTAATTACAAATCAACTTAATTAATATAATCTTAATTAATTACATATCACCTTAATTTATTTACACATCATCTTAATTAATTACATATCAACTTAATTAATTACATGACACAACTTAGATATTTACACTGCACCTACAATTACATTTTCAGTCTAATCTTCTCAACCTTTCCTTAAATGTATTATTTTGAGAGGACCACCCTGAAAGATTGCCGCAGGTAAGCTGTTCCAGTCTACTATTGTGCGGTTAACAAAGGAAAATTTTGCCACGTCCGTTCTTTGTTTTCTACATTTAAACTTCCGAATATGATCTGCCCTGCCTAAGTATGATGGTGTTGCTAATCCAGCATTGATGTCGGTCCATGCTTTATGTCCCATTTGTGCCTTAAACAATGCGGTGAGTCTGGTTTTTCGTCGCCTTGATTTGAGAGATTCCCACCCTAAGTCTTTTACTATCTCTTCACCGTGTCCCTTTCCCATTTTGACATATTTTGCTGCCTTGCGTTGGACCTTTTCTATTGAATCGTTTTGGTTTTGTCTGTATAGGATTATAAATTTAGCAGAGCTACCAGATAGAAGTTAAAAGATTAGATGATACCCTCTTCAGAAACGTCAGGAATTTCATTACCACATGAATGGTGTGGGAAAATGACTGACATTTTATTGTAATAATTCCTCGTGTTCAATTGTGGTATTTGTGATTGGCAGTGAGAACTGAAATAACTGTGTGTCAATGTTTCAAAGTTTATGTCTAATACTGTGAGTTTCAAACTAAAAGTGATAGAATATGCGGAAAAATAGCAACTGAGTGTAAGTTCACAGTTCCGGAATTCAAGATAAGCTACTGGAGGAAGTAAAACCAGAATATTGCTAAAAAATGTTATCGAGAAGAGCATTCCGAGGTTTAAAACGTTGAAAATTTTGAGCACCCTTCATTTAGGTTACAAAATTATGGTAAAACGTTGTGTGAATTATGCGAGTAAGTGCGGTATGCTGACTGTTTCGATCGTTTGTCTTCATTCCCGAACATGTTTATCCGTGAACAGTATTTTACTGTCCACAATAACCTCGTTTATAAAATGTATTTGTTGAAAATCTCGCAATTCGTCCGGTCCCTACTGATATTTCAAATGCTGTTGCTGTTATATTGTAGAGTTAATCTCAGTTTTAGTACAAGCTTTGTTTCCAAATGTACTGCGGACTGTTTTTGTGATTATTTTATTTAGCACATTTGCAATAGTTCTTAAAACCAAAATCAATAACATCATCGTCGCCATCGTCGATTTCACAGTCATCATTGTTGTTGCAGTTATAACCAGGGTACGAATTAACGGGAGGATAGGGGTATTTCCCCCTGTTTGAAAGTTATCCCCCCCCTCATAAATTCATATTAACATCCCTGCCAGGGATAATTTCTATCCCCCCCCTCACAAAATATAACCGTTTTAATACGAGTATATGTACTTTATAAAGTATAAAGTAAGCAAAGAAAATAATATTGATGTATTATCATCACCAACAACCTGACAACAATCAATAACTTGGGAATTACACATCTTATCTTAAACTTGCTCATAGATATAATTATTATTATGATCAAGATGCAAGACAAGCAACTCAATGCGACCAAGCGTTGAGCCGTATGGAATGAGGATAATAATAATTTTATGTATTGTTTTCTCTATCTAGGATTTTTTAAAGTTGGTTATTTAACGACGCTGTATCAACTACGAGGTTATTTAGCATCGATGAGGTTGGTGATAACGAGATGATATTTGGCGAGATGAGGCAGAGGATTCGCCATAGATTATCTGGCATTCACATTACGGTTGGGGAAAACGTCGGAAAAAACCCAACCAAATAATCAGCCCAAGCGGGGTTCGAACCTGCTCCCGAGCGCAACTTCAGACCGGCAGGCAAGTGCCTTAACCGACTGAGCTACGCCGGTGGCCTCTAGGATTTTATCTCCCCCTCATCAGAAATCTTAAGTCGCACCCTGGTTATAACTGTTGTTGTCATTACCTTAACCATCACTGTTATAATAGGCCTAATTGAAAGTAAAATTTGTTTGGCCCTAATTGTGTTTTATTTTCGTATGTAAAAAATCTTTGAAGAGGGTTGTGGGTGAAAATATTATGTTCTACAATTTATAAGGTAGGCACTTCAAATTTTGTACACTTAATCCCTTTGATACATAGGTCATTCGAAAATTAGTTGCAGCATTCCTAGTATTCAGCTCTCCTAGCGGTGACAAAATCTGAGTTGGTAATGTGAGATGGAGTAGTGTCTGATATGTGTTATCTGTAAGCTATAAGGTAATAATCTCACTTATACTTTATATGCAGTGATTGCAATAATAAGATTGTCATCATTTTGACGGACCTCTAAATCACTTTGTATAATAATTTAGGCTGGTAATTATCTTCTAGTCATTATACATTTGCATAATGTAGCGAATGAAACATTCTTAATTCATTGGCAGCGATATTAAATTTCATTTTTAGCATTTGAATATAATTTGAAAATACGTAAATTTCTTTTCCGCTATATCAAGTCTTTGCTGCGAAAAATGAAAACAATTTTTTAGAATTACCATAAGGTTATCTGTGGAATGGTAGAGTTGCTTTTTGGAACTATGGATCAATTCTACATAATATACGACGCAAGTCTACCTCAACATTAAGTTTACTTAAGTTTAATTATGTTAATGCTCAAGAAGACCAAAACACCCTTACACAAGTATACTGATGCAAATGATATTAAATGTTGTTTTGCAATTCGGGATATATGATATACGTACATATATGGATGGTGCATGCAAAAGAGATTGCAACAGGGACGTTGTAGAAAGTACGACTTTTAAGCTCGAATGAGGAGATAATTCTAACTATTCTTCTCTTCTGAAGGGCAAACTATTATTTTATCATCAATTCTCGATTGATAGCTCAGCGAAAACACAAGTTCAATATTCTACCGTTGCTATATCCTGAACGGCAAACACAAATAAAGTTGGATTCAGAAGGTTAAAATTTAAGAAAATAAACATATCGGATTGGTACGGAAGACTTGCGAACCAAGAGAAAACCTTCAAGCGATCTCATTCCTGTTAAACTCTGTGTCTCAAAAGTCTGAGATAAACAATAAATATTCCAGCAGGCTGATAAAAATGTGATAACGTGATTAAGTTAGTTAAGATACCGTTTGATAACACACACGAATCCTTTCCAAATCATTCACGGACTCCCAGGGGTCCGCGGACCACAGGTTGGAAACCACTGGTATAAGGAATGCCTGAAAACAACATATAGGCCTACTATTAGTAGCAAAAATCTGTGGCGAAATCACTGAACCAATTGATAAAGCGACCATAGAAATACATTTTTATAACAGATTGAATACCCGTAATTATTATGAGAGCGAATTGATGAGTTTGCATCCGATATGTAAGCCGCAGTAAGAGCTTGTGGAACAGTGAAATGTTCTCCATCTCGCTGCGCCCTAGATTCAAAGATTCCATCAGGATCGTTGTGAAGTGAAATGTTTGGAATCGATTTCGAGTTGCGAGCCGTCCTCGCACAGAGTCAATTCGATTCATCAACGCTGCCAGCTTTGGGCTCCGCACTGCAGCAGATTAATCTCTCCGGTTCACGCCCTTCTGCACAGAAAAACTGGATGACTGTGCACGGTCGAGACGGATTCTCGATTTGAAGAGACATCAGTCAGAACGTGACAGTGGTTGCAAGACAGTACCGTCCAGTCCTGTCAGGTGAAGTGGCAGGTTGGTGCTGACAGCGTGTTCTTGCGAATGCAGGAACGACCGCCGTTATTATAGACGTATTATTCATATTATGAACATATTCCTGTTTTATGTAATATTTACGTAGCGAAATAAAATAATAGATAAATAGAGAATATGTATGTGTAGATGCAAATTGAAAACGACAATTAAAAGTAAATAAAAACATAGCAGATAGAAATGAAGATGGAGAGGTAGACAGCAAAAAGGAGACAAATTGAATGGTAAGAAGACAGACTATTTTATAGTTGTCAATATGGCTTGATAGCTAGCTCGATAGAGTATTTATAACTAGTAATATAGACAGATTAATAAATAGCTACATGGACGAATAACTAACTAGCAAGATAGATATGTTCATAAGTAGGATTGATAACTGGCCAGATGGACGCTTTTATAACTAGCAGAACAGAGCGTTCTCCAATCTTTTCTATTTTCCGTCGTCCTCTTAGTCTCCGCGTATGTTCCATGTATCTTCGTGTTGTCTACCATCTGATATCTTCTTTTGCCTCGAACTTTTCTTCCATTCACTAATCCTTCTAGTGAATCCTTCAGTAGGCAGTTTCTTCTTTCTTCACCCATTCTTTCTATCACAGCTTCATTTCTTATTCTGTCTATCCATTTCAGATGCTCCATTCTTCTCCATTTATACATTTGACATGCTTATAGTTGTTTCTCTTCACTTCATCATAATGTCCATGTCTATATATAATACACACATACATGGGCGGCCGGGTAGCTCAGTTGGTAGAGCAGCTGGCTACGGACTGGAAGGTTCGGGGTTCGATTTCAAGTGGTGACGGGATTTTTCTCGTTGCCAAACTTCCAGAACGACCCCGAGGTTTACTCAGCCTCCTATAAAATTGAGTACCGGGTCTTTCCCGGGGGTAAAAGGCGGTCAGAGCGTGGTGCCGACCACACCACCTCATTCTATTGCCGAGGTCATGGAAAGCATGGGGCTCTATAGCCATGTCCCCCAAGTGCCTTCATGAAGTGTGACGGGGATACCTTTACCTTACACTCATACATACAAGCACGCATACATACATACACTAAGTGTTACTGGTACAACCACCGTATCAATTAGTGACAATTCCGTGTAGATTCTTTGTTATTTAGACAGTCTCCTTGACAAAAAATTAAGTAAATTAATAATAGATTAATGGGGGAATACACTGATACCACAGTCTACTATATACAGTCGCGAAGCTCATTACGTAGTAAAAATTCAAACATGGGTAATTGCCCACCACTAGGATCGCTACTATCGCCTCATCATCGCAGATCTCTCTCCTAGCAGACGACAAAATATGTTACACTTTCGTTGTCGTGTTCTTTTGGAAAAATTAACACCTTCCTTCCATTATTGAAATATTAAATGCATAAAGTTAATTTATTATTTTAATGAAGTATATTAAATTCCACCATAAACTCGAAGATACCTGCAAGAAATAGGTTAACATTATTTTTGTTTGTGCAAAACGAACTGAAATTTACTATAATCGCTTCACTCATTCAAGATTATAGCGATAATTAACTATGAAACCAATAAATATTAATTTGCATTTCCCTTTACAGCAATAATAATGGAAATATGAATTAATGGAGTAACTTACGTGTACTGGTACTTTTAGTGTAAGCTTACGTAGTTAACAAAGCGGGATGAGGTTAAGCAATAATAATCACACCAGAACTGGAAATAAAACGTGATCAATAAATTTTATTGTAACAGACTTTTTCTACGTCTCTAGTAAAGTAACAAATAAAAATAACAACAAAATTAACAGCTATAATTAAAAACATATCCTTTGAAAAAAAAGTAGGCCTAAGCAATAATAATTCCACCAGAATTGAAAATAAAACGTGATCAATAAATTTCATTAAAAAAACTTAATTTTTCTACGTCTTTAGTAAAATATTATTATTCCAATTATTGTATTTTAGCCATTAACATTTTCATTACAACCAATAACGAACATTTCACAAGCATCAATGTGAAATACGCAACGAGCTAACACTCGATGGAAATACGACACAGTCCAAAGTCGACAGTGGACAGTCTATTGTTTCTAGTTGCTAACAGCTTGGAGCGCTTTATCACGAGAGTTGCAAAAAATCACCTCAAGCTTCGCGACTGTATATAGTAGACTGTGCTGATACCTAGAAGATAGATTGATGAATAGTAAGAGGTAGTATGGTAGATGAAAAAATCGATATCTCTCGAAATAAGGCTTATGGTAGTAGACGAAATACAGGTCGGTAATATAATATAGAGATAAAAGTGCTCATAATGAGAAAAAGAAAAGAAAATCCAAGTTTTTAGTTGCAACATTATTTATTAAGCTAAATAATGTTAAATAAAAAAGTTTAATATAGTTAAAATACTGAGATACCGAAGGACATGAAGAAGGAAATGGAAATTAATGGTAATAATGTTTACTATTGGTAGAAGGAAAGAAGAAGAGAAGGAAAGAAGAAGAGAACGAAAGAAGGAAATAAAGAAAAAAAATTAAGTTAATGTAGAAAAGAGTAATGAGGGCACTAAGAAGGAATGCATCGTAGGAAGAAAAGGGATAAAAATTAATGGAAGAAGAAAGGCAAAAAGATAAACAGTGAAATACGCGTAAAGAAAGTTTAGAACTAAAAATAATAGTGTAACAAATTGGTAAAGTAATGGGGAATTAAAAAGGTTCCTTTGTACTCCTTTCATGCGACTGTGATGAATTTAAGTGCTTAATTTACTCAGAAACAAAAATTTACTGCAAATAGTAAAATATGATTTTTGTGCCGTATCAATGTTACTTTCTTTGTCGTACAAGCGACAATTTACGCTGGATTAGTTCCAGAAATAAAAGCGACAATATTTTGTTTGAACGCTACTAAGTATTCGTGTGAATGACGTGCACTGACCTACTCTGGATAGGCGGGTCAGTTTGCATTTGAATGCTCCTTTTTATCTTCCCGTAGCTGTAGTGCATGCGAAGACTATTCCACTGGCGTTGGTGAAGAGCAAATCCGATTATCTCAGGCTGCCGCGCTAAGTTATGTTAGTGATGCTGTCGGTAATGGCTAATCTATTTTTACATTCTCGTGTGTATTTACGGAAGGAGTACGTCCTGTGAAAACAGTAGGCCTACGTGCTGAATACATGATATCCATTTGATAATCTTGCTGAATTATGCCTGCATATGACGCTTTATGAACAATGAAATCCTACATCCAACTTTGTTTTGACAGACTAGCTGATTAATGTTGTACCTGTTGAGTCAGGATTTCGTGGAAACTGTAGGGATATTCTTTAGTTTCTCCTCCGATGAGACATTTCATCAGAGTATTTTCAAGAATTTAATACCTTGAAAACAAAATTCTATACAGTATTGTTTTCCTACTCGTGATAAAGATGATTGTTGATTGTATATATTTCCAAGGCGTCTTCAGTCCTCAGATTTCTAGGAATCAGTAGTTTATTTTTGTAGTTCGATCAGTTTTCTTTCGGGCCATCTATCTTCTCCCATTCTATTACATGTCCTAAGCATCTTATTCTTTGAAGAGGTGGAAAAATTAAAATATTTTGGAGCAAAAGTAGCAAATATAAAAGACACCGGGAGAAAATTAAACGCAGAATAAATATGGGAAATGCCTGTTATTATTCGGATGAGAAGCTTTCGTAATTCAGTCTGCTCCCAAAAAATCTGAAAATTAGAAATTTATAAAACAGTTATATTACCTGTGGTTCTGTATGGTTGGACTCTCACTTTGAGAGAGGAACACAGATTAAGGGTGTTTGAGAATAAGATGCTTAGGAAAAAATTTGGGGCTAATATGGTTGGAGTTACAGGAGAATGAAGAAAGTTATACAATGCAGAATTTCACGCATTTTATTCTTCACCTGACGTAATTAGGAAAATTAAATCCAGACGTTTGAGATGACCAGGGCATGTAGCACGTATGGGCTAATCCAGAAATGCATATAAAGTGTTAGTTGGAAGGCCGGAGACAAAACGACTTTTGGGGAGACCGAGACGTGAATGGGAGAATAATATTAAAATGGATTTGCGGGAGGTGGGATATGATGCTAGGAAATGAATTAGTCTTGCTGTGGATAGGGACCGATGGCTGGCTCATATGAGGTCGGCAATGAACATTCGGGTACTCTAAAAGCCATAAGTAAGTATGAATACCGGCCTTAAACTTCTGTTTTCTCTTCTATCTCTTAAGTTATAGTTTCTTCTACTTTCATAACGTTACGAATTACTTATATTATGCTATCCCAAAGCTAAACGTATTCTCATCCATTACCAGCCGACCGTGCTAAGGTACGCTGAGTTATGTCTTAGTAACTCAGCTGACAGAACTGACTTACAATTATTTTAGAACTGGGTTCGAACCTTTGGCTGTGTCGGAGTCGTATTTGTGGTGGACAAATCCTGAGGTTTTTTTTTCTTTTTTCTTTTTTTTTTTTTAAGGGATTGATGTATTATTGTGACTGGTGTATACATGGGATCAGTTAGGAGGCGTAGTATATTTTCAAGGGGGCGAAAATGCATTCTATTGGGACTCTATCTAACTTTAAGCCTACAAGGCTGAATCGTCAGCTGGCACAAGATAGCTCAGTTACGATTTCTACAAATAAAGGCGTTAGGACTTCAATCATTACCGAACTAAGTAAATGAGCGATAAGTTACAATAAGAAGTACTGCAAAAGACACAAAACTTTATTATCAATGATGTACAATGTCGATACTACCAGATACTAATGATTGTGAGGACAGAATAGATAGGGCTTTGGAGAGGTTATTAGCGAAGAAGAAGAGTGCTAAAAAGTGAGTGCTGGAAAGTTAGGGGTGGCAAAAGTGTAGGAAAAGGAACAGAGAAGAAAGTGTTAAGTGTAAGAAGATAGGGTAAGAGTGGAATATGATAGACTACCAAACAATGAATACAAAAATGTGAAGTGGAATGAGAGAGAAATTGCAAGTGTAATTAAGTGAATTAGATATTTCAATTTTTCAGTGTTATGGGCTGGGAGTAGTATCAGGGGTACTTCAACTGTAGGAGTGTTATAGAAATAAATATATGGAAAGAGGTAATAAAATAGGAAATTTAGGAGTGAAGCGAAAAGAAAGTGATAAATATGGTAATAAACAGAGGATAGAAAAAAAAGTGTTGTAAATAAGAGTAAACGGAAAAGTCAGAAAGTAATGTAGGAAAAAATAGCAGGAAAACAACGATTAAGAGTAGATAGGATTTGAGGGTAGAGAAGAAAATAAATAAATAACGCAAATTATTAAGGAAGGAATATGCAATTTCTAATAGGTTAGCCAGAAATGGAAGGGAGACAGCCTAGGTAAGAGGGAGAGAATAGAAGAGGATAGAGGGGGAAGGACATATAGCAATTCAGTTATAACAGAACGTTATAAAGTAATCAAGAAGTTCTCGGCAAAGAATACATCAATAGAAAAGAGTTATATGTATTAAAGGGATGGTGGATCGAAAAACAGAAATGTGAAGGTCCACCATAACTGTGAATTGTGAAGTTGATTGACAAATAAATATCAAATATCAAATAAGAAGTACCAGTCGTTGGGCCCTCCATCGTATGAAAGAAAAAATGCATGCTGTGTAACCAGGGTGTATATAAGCAACTTCAGATCCTCGTGGTTCAGCCTCTCCAGCATATTACCGACTGATGAGCGAATAAATGCTGATGAAATGGAGAAATATTGAGGGAATGATGTTGATACCTGCATTGAGGAAACTGTAGAACTGCCAGAAAAATTCCAACAGCTACTTTGCCCGGCACAGTTGTCATTTTTCAAAGAAAATCTCAGGGTTTACTGGGATTCGAATTCCTACCCCCTGAGTGACATGCTGATGGATTTTTTACTAATTTACATAACAGTAAAGAATTATTAATTGATTATTTTTTTTAGTTATTTTTCACACAGTTTAAGAAATAAAACTTGCTAACATTAATTCACTCACTCACTCACTCACTCACTCACTCACTCACTCACTCACTCACTCTGGTGTAGGTGAGACCATCAGACCTCTTCCACACCATCAGAGATATATGATTATGCAATACCGGTAACAAGAAAACAAACTATAAACAGGAATATATTATATAGTTACAGTCACATATACCTTAAATGAGTGATTAAGTATCATAATAAATTATATCTAAGTTCATTAAAAGTGCTTAGGCATTAACGAATAAAAACAAGAGATTTGCAATTTTAAATCAAGATAAGAAACACAATTCAGCACATTTAGCAATATTTAAAAATCATGGAATAAGGTAGAATTTTCCAATTATTTAATTTTGGATTGTGTTATAATTTTCGGCAATTCCTGACGCCATTAGGTAAATAAATCCAGAGGAGAGGTATTTATACAGTGTAAAAGGATGATTATAAAATTTTGTGATGCGGTATAGAAATAAATGCTTTATGACGATTTCGAAGAGTTTTAAATGATTGAAAGCGCGATACCAAACAATTCGGAGTAGAAATATGCATGATTTTTAGAAGAGACAGTGAATGTATTGTTCTGTGTTCCTTCAGACGTACCTACGAAATTAATTGTAAGGAAGGCGTTACAGTGTTTACGAATATTGCAGAGGATCATATACACACATTATGAACAAGATCTTAATATTGATTCCTCGTATATCGTCCTCAAAGACTAGCACGGTATATTTAGGTGTAATTAATCTTTGTCATTTTACAGTAACTAATGGGCTGTGGCTATTTTTCTCTATACTGTTACTGAAACATAACAACTGTGATGCAATATCCACACCCTTCTTCGAAGTAGGCCTGTAGTTTATGTGAAGTGTAACGAAGTTAAGAAAGTTGCTTACACCAAGATGAGTGTTAATAAAATAAAAATCGAAGTCGCGCTGTGTTACTTTGCACTTTTTCGCCAGGCTGCGATGCTGTCACATGTTGCCCAAGATGGTGTGCGACACTCTGTACGTCAAAAACATAATGAAGACGAATGGCGGTGTTGACGGGCTGGCGGGACATATTTTGTATTAGAGCCTTTATGTCGAAATTTCCTCTTCAAGATCATTAGCGTCCCACTCTAGATGACTCTTATTCAAGCCGTTGCGAGGGCGTTGCTGTGAGATGTGTATGGTGATAGAGAAAAGACTAGGAGATTGCGAGTTAGTATGAAAAAGATGACAGAAAATTTCACTTTTAATGATGAACTTTTTCGATTCATTTACCTGGTGGCTACTTATCAAACATATCGCGCTTAGGACGTAATCCACTACAAGAGATTGAGATTTACAAGGTAATGCAATTAGGCCTAATAATGATTTTGAAGTACAGAGGATATTTAGGATCTGTGAATTTATGACATGATGATAGGTACTGAAATGAGGATAAAAAGGGAAATCGAAATTCTCGAGATATATATGCTGCAGCCTTTTCTCTGATTGTCGGAAATCGTAAATGTAATTTTATTCTTCATATTATAGTTGGAATCTCCTGGTAGAGGAGCAGAGAAGGCCTGACGGCCTTATATCTACCAGGTTAAATAAATAAATACTAAATACTAAATGTACTCTATGACGAAAAACATATTCCAAATATGACATCACGTGTCGTCTCATGACAAGCAAATTTCATATAATCAGTTACTTTTTGAATTTAATTATAAAACTTTAAAATCTCGATGATTAATAAATAGTCAAATTTTACTCTATAAAACTGTTAACGGTTGAATAACTGCGATTTTCTTAAATTCCTTCAGTTCAATATAAAAAAAAACAGAATTACGTCATAGGCAACCTTTTGTTATTCCCATTCCTAGAACTGTTTTCTTCAAGAACTCTCCATTGTTTGTTATGTGTAATACTTGCAACTCTCCGTCTTTAAACTGTGATTCTCAATTAGATTTAAGTTTAACAGTTGAAAAATTTCATACAATATTAAAAAGAATTGTATTTCCTTAGATATTTAAATTATGAAGAAGTGTATAATAATGTTTTTACTCTAGTTTTTAAATAATTTTGCACATTATATTGACATTTGGCACTATATTAACTGCAATATTATATTCTAGCATCTATTACCGTTATGTATTTTCTTTCTTTCGTTTGTGTTATTTGTTTTGTTTTTTTTCCTTATTATGTATTTTGTGTATGTATCTGTGTAAGCCACCTGTAATTGGAAGCCTGCTTCTGTTGGTGGTGGATTTAAATAAATAAATACATTAAATAAATATTGATCTATTTGCATAAACATCTAATTCCCAAAATCCTCAAGACTTTTATAGTCGAATTATTATGAATTCGGTAACTTAAGTGGTCATGATGTAAATTTTAAATGGTCATAGATTCTAGATTTGTTTATATCATCCACCAATACTCTCTTTGAATTCAATTTAATTGAATTTAATGGAGTGGGACACTATGTCCCAGCACTGCAACCTTGTTCAGATCTATTGCACTAGCCCTTTGGTGACGCATTCTCAAATCCACACGGGTTGACCACACTAAGGTTCTCTGGTCCAGGTTTCGAGCAGGCAACCCACTCGCCTAGGCCAACCTCCTCCATGCGCCCCCGGCCGGCGTTCGGGGATCGCTACGGAATGATAATGAAACGGAAAAGTGGTGACGGAATGATGTAAATGTCTAATTTGGGGAAAAACGGGAGAACCCCGGGGAAAACCCCAACTGCGACCTTGTCCGCCACAAGTGTCACTATGGATTTTTTTTTCATTGACTGGGAATCGAACCCGGGTCACCTGCGTGACAGTCTGAAGGTCTGATCATTCAGCCACCGCAGAGGTCACCAATACTCTCTAGCTCCCCTTCATTTCATCAGACATCAGCAACAATATATATAGGCTGGAGTAAAGTACACGGACCTTGCCCTCTCAGGGATGAGTCGGGAGGCCCATCTGTCAGCGTCGGTTTCATCATGCTGATTCAGAAAGGCCTTAGGGCTCCGGCTCTGGTGCTTATCAGGCTGATAAGCAGTCTGATAAGCACGGGATGGCTCGCTTGTCTGCTTCGGATTCACGAATGCAATCCAGGTCACATGTCGGACTTGCAGTAGGCTATTTTACGACGTTCTACCAACATCTCAGGTTATTTAGCGTCTGAATGAGATGAAGGTGATAATGCAGGTGAAATGTTACCCAGCATTTGCTCATATTGGGTTGAAGGAAACCCCCGAAAAAAACCTCTACCAGGTAACTTGCCCCGACCGGGAATCGAACCCGAGCCACCTGGTTTCGCGGCTAGACGCCCTAACCGTTACTCCACAAGTGTGGACCTCGGACTTGGACAATCATGGCATACCATAGAGCGCGCGATGGGCCAAAACATGCCTAAGTGTAAGGAACCTTCCTGGGTCCAGTCCTCGAAAAGACAAGCCAAATGCTAAAGCTTCAGACTATCAAGAAAAGTAACGAGACAGTAAAATGATGCGAACCGTTGTTGTGGCTCAATGATAATGAATGAACTCATGCTGTGATGCTGCGGTCGGGCATCGTTCGAATTCCGCTTGAGCTATTTGCTTGATTTAATTTGTTTAGTTTTTTTCCCCCAAGTGCAAGGCCAGTTTCAGGTAATTCAATGGCGAATTTTCGGACTAATTTTGCCAAAATACTGTTCCACTGTAACCATTTCCATCGACGCTACATAGCATTGCAATTGATAGTTTGAGTAATAAAATGGTGTCCGAACGTGAAGTTTTTTTTCTATCTGACTCTTTAATGAAAATTGTAATAAATTGAGTCTCTCATGGAGTCTACTGATAGGGAAAGTTAAATATTAGAAAGAAAAGTTAATTTTTAAATGTAATTTGTTTCCCATATCACAAATTCAGAGAATAAACATAATCCTTTAAATGAAATGCTAGATAAGTTTGTACTTGATACAGCGACATTATATAAGTGAGTAAGAAATTTCCGATAAGATCTAAAATAACTTTGGATAATTAAATAGTAGTTTTAAATACTTGGGATGATGGATCTCATATGAACAAGAAAGAGACATAGAACATAAATGGAATCAATTTCGACATATGTGTGGTACTATACAAAGAATGTTAAGAAATAAAATTAGGAAAGACACTATAATTAGATTTTGCAAAATACTGGCGGTTCCCCTATAGTTATATGGGAGTGAGAAATGGGTCCTCAATAGATGAATTAGAAGAAAGATTGAAACATCCGAAATGAAATTTCTCAGACGTATTTCAGGATATACATTACAAGACCATATTTATAACTAGAGACGAGAATTCCATGCAAATGCATGTTTTTATAGGAACACAGCACATAGCTCAAACTTAGTACTTGCCCATTTCATTACTTTCCGGTTCCAAATATGTGTACTTTTTCGGTGCATATTTGCATGTTTTGGTCTTTTTGGGGATAAAACATGCGTAATACATACTTAAGCAATTTTTAGGGTATAATGTATATAATAAGCTTTATATTCAGTTTAAATGCATATTTTAGTGGTTTTGAGTGGACACCCCAGTTTCTCGATTTTTATGACCTTCATTTTACCTTCAGGAATCGGGATTGAAAAGGGAAAACAAAAAAACTAAGTAACAGAAAACGGTTCATTCAGGTTTGCACCCATAACTTCTTGCCTGCAAAACATATTGACTGACAAGCCCAGGAACCTCACAGATACCAACTTAGAAATTTTGTTAGTTATTAACTATACAAAAAAAAAAAAAAAGTGAAGTGAAATAAGAAATTTGCAACAAAAATTAAAGTGCATGTTTTAATGTATTTTTCGCTTGATCGTGCATGTTCTATAGTTTGATAGTGCTTGAATGCATGCATATTTTGGGATTTTATAGTTCATGAAATTCTCGTCTCTATTTATAACGTTCAAATACGAGAAGAACTAAACATTTACAAATTAGAAGATAAAATTAACAACTTAATTGCAGTGGTTTCAACACATAGATACAGTCGAATGAACAACAGCAGAATAACAAAACAAACATTCCTATATAAACCAGATGGTCGACGTTCGATCGGTCGACTTAGGATGAGATGTCTTTGTGTCGGAACAGACTTTATAGCCAACCTTGCAGAAGAAGAAGAAGAAGAAGAAGAAGAAGAAGAATAAGGTGTCCGAACCTGAAGTCTTTTTTACCTGACTCTTGAATGACAGTAGTGATAAATTGAGCTTTCCACGAGGTCTCTTGATTAGGAGAGTTATATATTTGAAAGGAAAGTTAAAATTTGAAATCTAATTTACTTCCTGTTAAGAGTGTAGTTTTATATGATATTCTTATTGAATTTGGTATTCCCAAGAAACTAGTTCGATTAATTAAAATGTGTCTTAGTGAAACGTACAGCAGAGTTCGTATAGGTCAGTTTCTGTCAGATGCGTTTCCAATTCACTGTGTGCTAAAGCAAGGAGATGCACTATCACCTTTACTTTTTAACTTTGCTCTACAGTATGCCATTAGGAAAGTCCAGGATAACAGAGAGGGTTTGGAATTGAACGGGTTACATCAGCTGCTTGTCTATGCGGATGACGTGAATATGTTAGGAGAAAATCCACAAACGATTAGGGAAAACACGGGAATTTTACTGGAAGCAAGTAAAGAGATAGGTTTGGAAGTAAATCCCGAAAAGACAAAGTATATGATTATGTCTCGTGACCAGAATATTGTACGAAATGGAAATATAAAAATTGGAAATTTATCTTTTGAAGAGGTGGAGAAGTTCAAATATCTGAGAGCAACAGTAACAAATATAAATGATAGTCAGGAGGAAATTAAACACAGAATAAATATGGGAAATGCCTGTTATTATTCGGTTGAGAAACTTTTATCATCCAGTCTGCTGTCGAAAAATCTGAAAGTTAGAATTTATAAAACAGTTATATTACCGGTTGTTCTGTATGGTGTGAAACTTGGACTTTCATTTTGAGAGATGAACATAGGTTAAGAGTGTTTGAGAATAAAGTGCTTAGGAAAATATTTGGGGCTAAGAGGGATGAAGTTACAGGAGAATGGAGAAAGTTACACTATACAGAACTGCATGCATTGTATTCTTCACCTGACATAATTAGGAACATTAAATCCAGACGTTTGAGATGGGCAGGCCATGTAGCACGTATGGGCGAATCCAGAAATGCATATAGAGTGTTAGTTAGGAGGCCGGAGGGAAAAAGACCTTTAGGGAGGCTGAGACGTAGATGGGAAGATAATATTAAAATGGATTTGAGGGAGGTGAGATATGATGATAGAGACTGGATTAATCTTGCTCAGGATAGGGACCAATAGCGGGCTTATGTGAGGGCGGCAATGAACCTCCGGGTTCCTTAAAAGCCAGTAAGTAAGTAAGTAAGTAAGTAAGTAAGTAAGTTATTTACTTCTCATGTCAAAGACTCAGAGACTAAACATAGTCTTTTACACGAAACGCTTTTTGTACAAATTCATTTGATAGAAAAATTACAAAGTAGAACAACTGTGCAAAAAGTAACAAGGCAGTTGTAAATTTTAGACAACACTATTCACACGTAAACTACAACTCCCAGCCTAGAGCACTAGTACAAATTTGTGTGCTGTCGATGTTCGGCTGCGGTTCCTCTAGGGAGCTTCTCACCCGAGGAATTCTCTCTCTCAGGCGTGTTTTCCTTGTTGGAAGAGGGACGACTAGAACAAGCTAGTGGAGGCATAACCCTGCGTCAGGTATGCATCACTTGTCACTTCCTCTTCAGTCATCCTTATTACCTTAATGCTAATCATCATATTGCCATAGACTGTTTCAGCTTGTTACAACGATTTCTCATTATGATAATTAATTCAAACAGAATAGGGACGACCAAATTCAAATTTTGGTGCAACACAATAGTTTGGATGTGTCTAACGTTTGTGATTGTTATTAACTGTTGTATCAGTGAAGCGTGGTGATTCAGTGAAGTTATGATTTTACAGTGCAGTGAATAATTTCGATCAGTGATAATTTATAGTGTCAATGAAATGTGTTCTATAGTGTCAGTGAAATGTGTTCTAAAGTGTCAGTGAAATGTGTCATAGTGCCAGTACAGTGAGTGAGATGAGAGTAAAGTGAAAGATTATTACATATCTTGATTATACAACTTCTAACACTATATCACTTCGGAATATGTATTACATGTTTTTCCCGTGTTAAATTTTACCGTACCTGGTTAACATGCTTCGGCCTACTATTGGCCTTCTTCAGAACTGGTTGTTGCTGGTCTTGGCTCCTCTTGTTTTGTTTCCTGTGGGGGTGTGTTTGTGTAGTGTAATGTGGAGTCAAAGAGTGTTGTTGTTCTGAAATTGAGTTGTGTTTTGAGAATTTCATTTGGATGTGTTTTTGTGTGTATATATTTCGTATTGTTCTAGTGTGTTTAGTTTCTGGCTTTTTGGTTGGATGTGCTACGAATGCTAATACTGCTACCACTATTGTTACCGTTACTTCTATCATTGCTGTGCATGTTAGTATTGCTATGTTATTGCTGTCGTTGCTATTATGTTTTGACTTGTTTCATATCTCAAAGCTACAACGCCGATTTAAGACCTATGGAACACAATAAATGAAATGAAAAACAAAAGTGGAATCTTTCATTAAATCTGAAGCTTTAGTGTACTGGTAATTTGAAGTGCATATAACTTCATATTATATCGTTTGACTTTCATGATTCGTTTTCAGACTAGATATTGATGCTAAATATTTTCTATTCATTTGATAGACTCTTCTGTCACACTAACTTTCAAAACCACACACTTCAACTCGAGTGTAAAGATAAAAAATGTGCCCATAAATAAGAAAGATTGTAAGTGGGGTAATGTTACATGTATGACATCGTAAATGATGATGCAAACAAATGACGTTCAACCCACTCTTATTTGGTGATTTATAGCTACTCCTGGGATTTTAGGGAGGAATATATAAGCAGATTTTTCCCTATATTCTCCCAGTTCATTAACATTTTATTGCCTGCTTTCACTGTTGAATGGCATCCTTAACGTAAGAGATGGTGATGCTTATTTTATACGATCAGAAATCCGAAACTTGTACTTCGATAGTGTGCATTCCTGAAAGTAGCAGTCTTATTAAGATCTAAAATATTATAGGCTATATGAGGCAACTGTATTCACACTTTAAGTGAATACCATAGTTTAATGAAGATTGACATAGCATTTAGTTTGAATGTGTATACTTTGTATTATTTGCTATATTTATTATTTTTTTTTTTTATTTTAGTAGGTTATTTTACGACGCTTTATTAACATCTCTGGTTATTTAGCGTCTGAATGAGATGAAGGCGATAATGCCGGTTGAAATGAATCCGGGGTCCAACACCGAAAGTTACCCAGCATTTGCTTGTATTTAGTTGAGGAAAAACCCCGGAAAAAACCTCAACCAGGTAATTTTCCCCGACCGGGAATCGAACCCGGGCCACCTGGTTTCGCGGCCAGACGCGCTAACCGTTCCTCCACAGGTTGCTAAATGTTTCCATTGAATTATGATAATAACTTCATTTTAATCCTTGTTTTCTACGGTTTTAGTGAATGGCACTTAGCCCACTATGGTTCTGAACCCTTCAATTCTTACTTTTTAGGAATTGGAAGTCATGTTATCAGCTTATTATTCAAATCAGTTAGGAATTCCAAACGTAACATTATAACTAAATTTCTTATGGGTATTGAAACCTCCGCTACGGGTACCTGTGTTCCGACTCCGCAAGCATAGGTTAAATTAACTGAATCAATAATACTGAGAAACGGCTCAGTCATCGAATTGTTTTTCATAAGAGAGTAAAGCTTTTATTCTGGAGGAATCCTGTGAAATTTGTGTTAAGATAACATCGTGAAACTGTTTTTAAAGGATGGTTTCTCATAGAATTATATGATTCATATTTTCATAACCGTCTTATCATTATCTCGTCATTTCTTTATAGTCTTTATAATCTTGTGTGATTAAATAGTAATATAGCTGTTTGTTAAAAGGGCTGAAGTCCAGAAAGACAAATTTTACAGGAGAAACAAAAAACTATTTCCTGCTTAATCATTTAAGTTTATTAATTTCCCGAATCATTCAAATTAAGAAGTTATACCTAGCTCACATGCGTGAGAAGTGTATTTGGAAATATAATCAATCATGCCCTTACTAGGGGCACTTAAATTAGGTGGATATATGCCCCTTTAACAAATGATAATTTTAACAGGTTTTTGTTTAAATGTAATAAAAACGAGTTTTGTATGAAAAACAAGATTTATTAATATTTATTACTGTATACAAAACTTTTGATCATGGATTTGAGCAATTGGAAATGTATTTTTTTGCAGTATGAAAATATAATATTATATTGATCTGTTTGATTTTGTTTACGTCAGTGTTGGATCCACTGTTCAATCTGCTTATAAAATAGTTTAGCATTATCCTCAATGTATGATTTTACTTTTTTGCGTCATTAATTTTTTGCTTTCTAAATCAAAGTTTTCCTTCTGGATATGCAATAACACTAGACAGTTCAATAATTATGACGGAAAACAAAGGTGTGAGTGGTAAACTCAGTGATGAATGGTAAGGCAATAATAACTAATGCACGCTCCTTGTCATAAATATAGTGGTACAATTTTTTTATTGGGTTATTTTACGACGCTTTATCAACATCTAGGTTATTTAGCGTCTGAATGATGTGAAGGTGATAATGCCGGTGAAATGAGTCCTGGGTCCAGCACCTAAAGTTACCCAGCATTTGCTCGTATTGGGTTGAGGGAAAACACCGGAAAAAACCTCAACCAGGTAACTTGTCCCGACCGGGAATCGAACCCGGGCCACCTGGTTTCGCAGCCAGACGCGCTGACCGTTACTCCACAGGTGTGGACTTGGTACAAATTACCGATAGCACAGGAACACCTTATGACGCTCGGCATTAGCTTTCTCCACAGATTTTTCTTGTAATATTTCTGCCACCAGACTTTAAAATTATAAATTTCGACAAATTTTGTTGCACTTCCACAACGGCAAATTTGAGCGAAGAACTGCTAAAAATAATTATTTAAATCAATTGTCATATGCTGTAAATTCGATCGTGCTTTTGTAGAGCTCGTTTAATAATCGAAAAATCTGTCACAAGGCTGAAACTGTGGCCTCTGATAGATTCTGCATCAGATTTGTTATTTCGTGACATGAATAGTTAGTTCTGTAGCTGCCGCTCTTTTGGAAGCATAATTTAGGTGTGTAGATGTCTGGATTTGCAAGCCCCTTGCCTTTTTTAATATTAGTATTAACTACAGCATCTACTTCACTATCAGAATTAATTGTAATGAAATATTAAACATAATAACATGTACGCGTCTTATAAATCTACGTGTTGTTGACTGGAACACGTGTACTGCAACAATGACCACAAGCCTCATTATTAGCTTTAACTGAAATAACTTAATTGATGAAGTTTAGCCAATATCTAAGTTTCCAAGTGCATAATATTCTTTGTTAAAAGGGCACATGTCTTACACTTCTGCCCTTTTAACAAAAATCGCGATATTGAATGCCGTCTACTTGCCACTTAGCTGGACATTTGTCGGTCCTTCTAACATAAATCAATGTCCCTATGTTCGAAGAACGTTATAAGCTAAGAAAGTGACTTCGAAAAAAAAAAAATGTGACTTTGGCCCTTTTAACAAATAGCTATTCTATTAGTGTTGCTTTTTCTTGAGGATTGTTTACAAACTTATATACAGTGTTATTCGGGTAATCCTACAATATAGAAGAAAAGGCAAACATTAATTTTTATAGTATGACCCCAAATTAAAATCCTCATATATGAAAATCTAGATATAGATTGAAGTGTTATTTACTGACAAAAATGAAGATTGAAGTAAAGTTTTAACTGAATTTTCGAAGTAAGCGTGTGTTCGAACTGATGACGACCGTGCGTTCAC
Source organism: Periplaneta americana (assembly GCF_040183065.1). Taxonomy (NCBI): domain Eukaryota; kingdom Metazoa; phylum Arthropoda; class Insecta; order Blattodea; family Blattidae; genus Periplaneta; species Periplaneta americana. Next base: position 64,493,220 of record NC_091132.1, on the reverse strand, counting down.
ATGCATTTGTGGCATCTCTCCAAGATACTCTTAATTTTCAGAGTGTGGAGGAAATAATGAACTCGAGAAAATGTGTTGTCAGCAGCAACTTTCCGCCGTGCAGATCTTTGCTGACATTGGCAATGTGCTTACACCTTATTCCGTTGAGCCTCTTCGTAATGCAATATCACATCAACATACTGCAGTAGTTGTTGGAATAATTCTCAATTACTGAGTAGATTACGAACTGTTTGCCTTTTAAGAAGAGCACCGAAAGCTATAATCTTCCGATAATCCAGTAGTGTCAATGATTCGGGATTTATCCATAGTTTTCAGAATGAATAGTCGTTGCCTACATTTGAACTAAGGATCTCTAACGCACGGACCTATCGTGATAACTTCTGCGTTATTAGAAACCAATATTGATCAGCTTACTCGGTTATTTAATGTCTCTGTTCAACTACTAGATTATTTGACGTCGATAGGATTGATGGTAACGAGATGGTATTTGGTATGTGATTACCTCATATTCGTCTTATAATTGTGAAAAACCTTAATTGACAGGGCAACCTTGGTTATTTAATATCCATTGAATAACATCTAATGTATGTTTTAAAATATAATTATATTTATAACAGCAATAAAAAATGTATTTAATTAGATTTTAATAGCTTTGTATTTTATTCTATTTTTCGTCTTTTGTATCCATTTACGCTCTGTATACTGGATTTTAACGTTTTTGTTGTCTGATTGATGTTTTCCAAAATTTTACGTTTACTATAGGCCTATTTTCAAGTGTCCCGCGCCGTGGTGTCGTGGTCTAAGGCAGCCTGCCTAGGACTCGCGTTACGGAATGCGCGCTGCTTCGAGTCCTCATAGGGGAAGGAATTTTCTCATGAAATGTTGGTCAGTGTATGCGACCGGTGCCCACCCAGCATCGTGATGCCCTTGGGAAGCTACAATAGGTAGCGAAATCTGGTTATGCAAACCAGCTATAACGGCTGGGGGGCTCATCGTGCCAACCACACGATACCTCCATTCTGGTTGGATGATCGTCCACCTCTGCTTCGGCATGTGGACGTGAGGCCAGCAGGCGGCTGGTCGGTCTTGGCCCTTCGTGGGCTATAGCGCCACGGATTATTATTATTATTATTATTATTATTATTATTATTATTATTATTATTATTATTATTATTATTATTATTATTATATTTTCGCGTACAGGTTCACTTAGTTTTTCCTACGCACCATATGTTACAATACATAAATTACATTCAGTGTTTTCTCTTTTATTGCCTTTTAATGAAAAACTCAAACTAATGGGATTCGTGACATACGACTGCAGATTCTGGAACTCGTTAAAATTTACGTACTTTGTTTACATCCTCTGTATATTAATTTCCTGTAATTTGGAATTGTTCACCTCTGTAGAGAAACGGTTAGTATGCCTGACTATAGAAGGAGCAGATCTGGGTTCAAATGTAGTTGGGACAATTTTCCTTGTTGAGGATATTTCCGGGATTTTCTCTCAATCCAATAATAGCAAATTCTGATAATTTTCGACGCTGGACCCTGGACTCATTTCGCTGGCATTATCACCTTCATTTCATTCCGATTCTAGTTAACCATAGAAGTTAATGAAGCGCCGTGAAATAGCCAATTAAAATTAATTTAGAATTGGAGAGATAAAAGATGTAAAAAGTAAAGTTGTTGCATGAATAATTTCAAGGGAAAAATTGTTCCGGGGCCGGGTGTCGATCCCGGGACCTCTGGGTGGAGTTCTCGGGTAGCTCAGTTGGCAGAGCGCTGGTACGTTCATCCAGAGGTCCCGGGATCGATACCTGGCCCCGGAACAATTTTTCCCTTGAAATTATTCAAATCTCCTTTACAGGGAGCCTTACCTGAAAAACTATATTTGCAAAGTTGTTGCATATTTTCAATAATTTTGCAAAAATATGTCAAACATTCATTTTGTAATTAAACGGAGATTTTGGATGAAGGACTACAGACGATGTTTAGTCCACTTATCTTTGATACATGAATTGCGTGACGACTTCAAAATTATTTCCGAATTGGCAGTTCATCTTTTCACAGATTACTCAACAAAGTAAAAGACAAAACAGATCTTTATTTGCTCTTTAATTTACATATAGATTTGTGTTGTTTCTCTTTAACATGCACTTACTGGCTGCTATTGATGCTAACGCACAAGCGTGACTTACTTTTTGTGTCTGGAGCAGGCTTTTAGGTAAATTTATTCAACGTTAAAAACTCAACTTGGTTATCTTTTGGATAAAACAAACTAATTTGATTAATTACAGGCTTACAAGGATGTCAGAGACAAATGACAAGTTAAATACATTTTGTTTCTTAAATTTTCTTGGCAAATTTGAACGTGTGATTGTCAATTGTTAATAAATTTGTCAAGTAAAATGGCAGGTATTGTGTTATAAAACCAGAAAAAAGGAAATTATTTTTGGTGCATTTACATAAAAAAATTAAACAAGATAAAAAGTTAAAGTATGGAGAAAAGTTGCTGTTGGCTGGTGAAACATGAATTCAACAATTTATTCTCTTCTCTTTCAATTCACCTCCAATTACAGTTATAAGCTGCTCCATTTTTCTCGAGGTTAGTTTGAGTCACTCAATAAATTCATGTGTGTTTTGCATAGGCCTACACAATTCTTTTCCCTGTATGTTATTCCTTTTAAGGTTTTGTATTAAAATGTTCCCTGTTCTAAATTTTTTGGCTACTATTTCTTCATGACTGCTCCGAAAGTACAGAATTACAGAATGACTGTAAGTGTTTTTTGTACGTTGTTTTACGACGTTTTATCAACAGCTTAGGTTATTTAACGTCTGAATGAGATGAAGGTGATAATACCGGTGAAATGAGTCCGGGGTCCAGCACCGAAAGTTACCCAGCATTTTCTCATATTGGGTTGAGCGAAAACCCCGAAAGAAACCTCAACCAGATAACTTGCCCCGACCGGGAATCGAACCTGGGCCACCTGGTTTCGCGGCCAGACGCGCTTACCGTTACTCCAAAGGTGTAGACTGACTGTAAGTTTAATCATCCGTTTTGAACATGTCAAAATAATCTAAAACTTACAATAAATTATAGCAAGTAATTTTCTTAAAGAAAGAGAACACTGATAATTTTAATAAAATTATCTCCTGATTTAATTGCCGCTTGTCCCTAATCAGAAATGAATTGTCTCTATGTTTAATCTGACAAGTTGGTTCTTGTCACTAGTCGAAATCGTCGTTTAAAAAACAAATCCCATATAATATGTAATCAGCTAAAGCGGGAATCGAATCCAGTTCCGGATTAGCAGGTAAACGCGCATACTACAAGAGTGAAACCGGTAGCCCAATATCAGTAGTAGGCCTATGTATCAAACTAGTGATCTTGTAATGTGATGTCTTGGACTATTCTTTAAGTAATTGCTTCTCAATTGGCCGGTTTCCACACATTCATAATTATTTGGAAGATAAATTGAAGCACTTTGTGTAAGGATGTATACACATAGAATTATTAAATATGTATGAGTGCTATGCATAGACATTTCGCTAGCCCGCGGTACGAGCGTGCTAAACTAGCCCCGGTTATCGATTGATTACTTGTACAGCATTCATATCGTATCGTATTGTATATCACATCATATCATATCATATCATATCATATCATATCATATCATATCATATCATATCATATCATATCATATCATATCATATCATATCATATCATGTGTGTTGTCAATATTCTTTTCTTGTCACTGTGTCCCATATTTCAGCATCAGTGACACGAAAGCCTCACATTAATTACACTGTTACTTACATTAATATGATGGCGTGACTTAATTAGGTTACAACATTCTGTATAATTTCATTCACATGCACGTACATTTTGCTAAGTAGATATTTGGTCCACATTCTGCATAAGCATTTGGGGACCGTTGTACGAAAGATAACGAAGAGTAAAAATCTTTTCAAGTGTGAAGTCTCTATTCGACTTAAAAGTAGAGAAAAATTTTGTAACGATTTGATTGGGTAAAAGGTTTTCTGTAAACTCTGACGTCACTCGTGATACCATGAAAACAAAAGACTAGATGGACTTCGTGCCTCGTGGTTTTCCACATAGTCCGTTTCTCTCCGTTCTTGCAGCAAATGATATTCATAAGGAAATGATTCCCGTGTACAATGAGCATTGTCTGTCACGTCTGTGTACTTATCCATATTGGACGCAGAAGTTTCCTGAATGGTAACAAGTATCGAATACCGTGAAAGGAGAGTAGAGATTGTCACTGAGGTATTGTGCAACGGGTTGGCGATTTGATACGAGCAGACAAGATGAAGGGAAAGATATGCTAGCCTGCATAGTCACAGGTGTTGAGTCTTTGTTGCATCATTACACCCCGAGACACAGCGTGTGTCTGTGGTCGGATCACGCCAATGGTACACTCGTGCAGAGGTGCCACTATCTTAGGTACACTCGTGCAGAGGTGTCGCCATCTTACAACTGCTGCTTCTTTGTTCCCTTGTGCACACATCGACGTTGTAACTTACTGACATTTTCTCAAGTGTATTACTTTTGATGTTATTAAGAATAACTTTGTTGTGTAGTCCAGAAAATGGAAGTTCATTTTCTTCCTGTGATGTTTATGAAATTGTTTTATTTATGTATGATTGTGAAGATTGGTTTAAATATATCAAATTATAAGTGATAGTAAGATTCACGACATTATAAAGGTAGTGAATTGTTACGGTACATGTAGAATATAATGAAAAATATGTGTAACCTCCGTGATATAAAATCTTTTGTTAGCTTAGACTTATTTCTTTTGATTTAAAATAGTCTAATGTCTTTTATGTGTATTACAGTAAGCAGAAATTCTATATTATATGGGCGCATAGTAATCCACAATTTTATGTAGGGCTATATAGGGTAAGAGGATACAATTTCGAACAGTAAACACATATTTGTATTTTGTGGACAAAATAAGCATAAGACATTTCTAAATTTATTGTGAATACAATGTTCAAGACCTAGTTGTCGTTCCACAACAGTATAAGAAATAAAGGATGTTTACAGTGTTCATAGTTGTAAATGTTTCAATAAACAAAAAACGTTCGAAAATGTACCACACAAGTACAATTTTGAACAGGTCAGGAACAATTTTGATCAAAGGCATTTACCAAAAAAAACTACTTTATCCTCTGGCACCCACGCACACTTCGTGATACCACACGTTGCACTTCTGGCATCGGATCCACTCCCCTTTCAACATGAATTCCTTTGAATAATAATTCAGTAGGCAGAGGTCACATTCGCCTTCATTTTATGGAGTGGGCGATGTTGCCTTTTGTTTCACTCTTTTCTTGGGTACAGATTTACGATATATTTATTCTTTTCTTTAAGCCGAGTATTAACTGCAGAGATCGTATCTCGTTGATATGCTCTTGCAAGTAAGGTGAAGTGACGTGAGCAGTTTTCTTTGACATAAACAACCTTTTTTTCTCGGGCGAATTGAGAATGGCACTCACTGCATTTTCTGAAGAATCACAAGGACCATTTTGCGAATTTTCTGAAGGACTCTGACTGGCCACGGCTAAATCAAAAGCAGCACGTTTAACCTGCAAGGGGATAAGACCTAACTCTCTATTTGCTGAGTACAGGAGCCTATCTTCCAAAGCCTTTTCCATGTCTCCAGACAGTACCGTGGGATGTTCAATCTTTCCTGTAGCATGTGGAGTAAGATCGGCCTGTTTTTCGTTTTCCTTGTTTACTCTATCATGTAGAGTGCTCAGTGGAAGGTGATACAACGCTGATGCTTCTTTCAATGAAATATCCCCGAAATTACACTTTCCATTGTCTTTTCCATAGCTTTAGAATTCTATTTCAGCCGTTTTCCTTTTCTGTTTTCCTTCGTGACATCTAAAATATAACAAACACGAATGACGTAGTTGGAATGGTTACAAACAACTGTTCGAAATTGTACTCTTAGCGTTCAGAATTGTACTTGAATAATGTTCGAAATTGTACTTCAGCTATCCTTGATAAATGACCAAATAGTTTTCTAAACTGTTTATAGATAACACTGGTGTGCCGGTGACATGTGTAGCGAAGACCACAGAACAGGTTAGAATCAGATACAAACCAATATTTGTCATTGTAATACAATACCACAACGGGAAACTATTAGCCACTTTATAACACAGCATATTCTGTAGCCGAAGTGCTTACCTTTATTTAAAAAATGATTTATTTGTGATATATAGTAACACTTTACAACACAGGTTTTTAGGAGGCAAATGTATAGAAGACTGATTATTAACGCTATGTAACTCAAGCAGAGTTACGAACATATGAAACTCGCAAATGTTAAAAAATCTTAGTGCGTTCAGGATTGTACTATGTTCGAAAATGTACCCCCTTACCCTACTATTTTGAAATGAAGTTTGAAAAAATAACTGTAAGTGAAATTGCATTGCAACATAATGGAGAACAGAATTACAGTTTCTGACAGAAACGTGAAACTCATAATGAGAATATAGTCTATGTGTCATTTTATGACTTTTCCCCCCCCATTGGCTCATCCAGTGTATAGCTATGTACACATATTAGCTTCATTCATTTAAAGTTTTTTGCCCAAAGGTAGGTCTTTCACTACAAGCTCAGCATTCTCCAATCTTCCCTCTTCTACGCCTTTCTCTTAGTGTCTGCATACGATCTATAGCCTATATTTCAGTGTTGTCTATCATCTGATATTTTCTTCTGCTCTGAACTCTTCTCTCGTCTACCATTCCTTTCAGTGCATCCCACCGACGGCAGCAGTTTCTTATTAGCCAGTGAAATAGCCAACATTAGCTTAATGACTCAATATTTCCGCCCTCATATTAAATTTTATATATCGTTTCCTTCTTTACCTGCCATATATCTGTGCGGTCTTGTAAGACGTTTGCCTGCAGAGACTTCTTCAGTCTCAGTCGTTATTTTGCCTGAAGAATATGATACTTTTTAATTGCCATAAATCTATTGAACCAGTTTCATTTCTTAACAAAGGTACGCTAAATGTTTTATCACCTTTAAAATTTGAATCATTCTGGACTGATTTGAACCCTTGAACTTCTGATTCCATGTCCATGAAAACAATCAGACTGAGAACTATTCCGAGTTGTGTTAGTATGTTCGGATAACTTCATTACATCGGAGCTTACGAAACCAGTCTGTGAGAATATTAAACTGGCGTTATATTATTTTTTTATATATTATTTTTGTACGTACAGCTGGTACTCTTAAATTGTGAGAATAAGGCAACAGAATTTCCCTCAGAGTTATGTCATGAACTTGTGTTACACATTTGTAATATATGTATGCTACACATACATGTAGTGGCCTCATAGGTCAAGTCTTTGCTATTGCGGTGAATGTTCTCATCTTTCTGCAGAATTTAATTATTGCCTAGGATGTAATTAAATATATTATGTGAGTCTGCAGTCGCCAAGGTCCCATAGAGGAGAATGATTCGCCCTTTGGCAAATACAAGTTGCTCACGCGACTGTCTGCTCTTCTGTCTTTTAGATCATAATTACCAAATGCTGCAGACGGGAAACCATGAGGCTCGGACTAAATTGCTCAAAAGATTTTTTATATGTTCTTAATGAATATCATTTGAATTTTCTTTCATATATTTTTTATAAGCGTACAGAAGGGAACCGCGGTAGCTAATACTCTTGACACAGCATATCTCATACGATCTCGAAACAGATAAACTTAATGAAGTATATTCTCTCTTTATTTCTGGACGTTTAGGCTAAAAGACTTCTCAACTACCCTCTCTCGTTCTTTGGTATAGCTCTACTACCCTTTAACCTTGGCTTCCTTTAAGACTGATGTTCACTGCTCACGATCCAATGCTTTATTCCTCTATTTTTCACTCTCAGCTCTCTCAGATCATCCTCTATATCATCAATACAATGTAATATGGATTCTTCTTTTTCTTCTTCTTATTCTTCTTCTTCTCCTACCTTCCCACTTTATTTTCAATATAATTTTACCATCCTTTCTTTATTCATTCTGATAGTATATCCATCCCAGTTTATATATTATTTTAATGTACCGAAGTACATATGATATTTCCATGCAGATATTCTGCGTCATCATACGACGAAAGAGTAATGGAACAGAGAAAAATTCTCTCCGGCACCGGGATTTGAACCCGGGTTTTCAGCTTTACGTGCTGATGCTTTATCCACTAAGCCACACTGGATACCTATCCCGGTGTCGGACAGAATCGTCTCAGTTTAAGTTCCAACTCTTGGATTCCCTCTAGTGGCAGCCCTCTGCACTACGTCATAGATGTCTATGAACGTAGGACTGTCCTATTTCCCTAGCATAAGCATCTATTTGTACCTTACATGTCAGAGTCCGTGTCTGATCCACAGGTGACTGTAGATCTGATCATAGATTTGTACAACTACATATTAAATATAATTGGTATGTGTATATGTCTTCTTCAATGCAGGATAGACTAATGCTCTTTAATATTATTATTTCCTGCACTCATCCTTTCTTTAATTTCTACTTTAATCTCACAGTTATAACTAAAACACGTTTTCTTAGACCTACAACATTGGAATGAGTATAAGTGTGCACAGGGTATACAATACACGGCATGTGGGCTTCAGTATAGACTCTGCTCACAATCACAGAAAAATAACGCACGCCACAAGGTCACTCTTGAACGGGGAGGAAAGGTAAAGATAAACAAATCAAGGGGAAGACAAGACGATCAAAGGGAAGACAAGGAGGTCAAGGGGAAAGTAAGGAAATCAAGGAGAAGACAAGGAGATTAAGGAGAAGACAAGGACATCAAGAGAAATACAAAGAGGTCAAGGGGAAGACAATAAGAAAAAGGGGAATGTAATGGAGACAAGGCGAAGACAATGAGATAAATGAGAAGATAAGGAAATCACGGGGAAGACAAGACGGTCAAGGAGAAGATAAGGAGCTCAAGGTGAAGACAAGGAGATCAAAGGGCAGGCAAGAAGATCAAGGGGAAGGCAAAGATCAAGGGGAAGGCAAAGATCAAGGGGAAGACAAGGAGATCAAAGGGCAGACAAGAAGATCTAGGGGAAGGCAAAGATCAAGGGGAAGACAAGGAGATCAAGGGGAAGACAAGAAGATCAAGGGGAAGACAATGAGATCAAAGGGAAGACAAGGAGTTCGAGTAAGGCAAGACGATTAAGGAGAAAACAAGGAGATCAAGGGGAAGATAAGGAGAACAAAGGGAAGACAAAGAGATCAAATGGAAGACGAGGAGATCAAGGGAAAGAAGAGGAGATCGAGGGAAATACAAGAAGAAGAAGAAGAAGAAGAAGTAGGAGGAGGAGGGGAGTGGAAGGAGAACAAAAGAAATACAAAAACTTTGGCAGAACAGGGGAATACGAGGGGAACAAGGAATAGGGATTACATTTTTATGTGACAGTCAATTTACAGATTATTCCCTCCATAACTACTGATGAGAAAGACGTATTTCTATGTCGGAAATGTTCAAAATCATTTCAGCTTATTATCAACATATATATATATATATATATATATATATATATATATATATATATATATATATAATTACATTTCAGAAATTTTAAGTTTGGTTGTGACTGCAAGCAGATCATAATAAATCAGTTGTTTCCTCCTTCGTTATATATTATAAAGTTCATTGCTACATTATCGAACCAATTAAAAGGAAATGTGCACCAAGCTTATAAGGACTTTTTTTATTCTTAAACTACCTGCGAACAAAAGACTCCTCTCTCACTTCCCCCATGCGAAGTTAATGCAAGAGGGAGCGTATTAAAGAACTAATACGTATGCAGAAAGGTGTGTTACTTGTATTTCCTTCTCCATTATCTTGCTGAGACTGCGTCTTAGGTAGCAGAATTCCCCTAATTATTTTATACAAACTTTCCTTATTTTTTATTATTTATTTTTTGAACGCTAAATGGAAATAAATGAGAATAATATTTCGATGATGGCCCTCTACTGTAATAAACTATGCATAATTATCTCAACACATTTCCTTGTTTACGTTAAAGGTGTTTTGCCTGTCTTCGAGATGAACTTAGCTTTGACCTAAGAGGAGATAAATAATTAACTGTGTAATAATAAATATAAAGTGGGTTTTTTTGCTCAAGATGAGAGATAAGTTTCAGCAGTGATTCGGTGCTTTAAACTTTTACATTTACATCTTGAGTACCAGTGGAATTGTAAAAGTTGGCTTTCAGATAATCTGCGGGAATTAAATGCTTTTTATAGCCAGCGCAATAACTGAAACAATGGAAAATTGTGCGGAAAAAAATCGGATTAAAAACTATTTCCTGCTACTTTTTTAACGTTGTGCTTTGGTTCATTCAGCACTCAGTATAACAATGATTTAATGATTTAAGGTTCTTAAGTATTTGAATTGCAGATTTAGGTAGACCTAAAAGCGTACTCGTAATTTTGTCGTGTGGTTTAGAATAATCTCGTTTTACTTTCTCATTATATTTTGTATTTATCATTAGGAAAGATTGTTTTAGTACCTTAGAGCAGTGGATCCCAACCTTTTTTGACTGACGACACACTTTACTGAACGCTCATATTATCGCGACACACTTATTTGATTTTAATAATAATAATAATAATAATAATAATAATAATAATAATAATAATAATAATAATAATAATAATAATAATAATAATAATTTTTTCTGGAGAAAAAGGTGGTGGAACTTTGTGTAGAATATTTTATAGTAGACGGGGATATGATTACTGTTCACTGTACGGGAATTTTTTCGTTTTTAACCTCCTTTTCATCCAAATAAGACTTTCAAAATCTAAGCGGAATGCAAAGAAAAATTATATTAAAAACATAGTTATTCACACATATTTCGGTTCCATGATAAAAAAAAATGCAACAAAAAGGTGCCGGAACGCCGTTCCAGCGCGTTCAGCCAGAAAAAAGTACTGATAACAACTTCTAAGTAGTGTTAAATGTTATGTTTTATTTAACGACACTCGCAACTGCAGAGGTTATATCAGCGTCGCCGGATGTGCCGGAATTTTGTCCCGCAGGAGTTCTTTTACATGCCACTAAATCTACTGACATGAGTCTGTCGCATTTGAGCACACTTAAATGCCATCGACCTGGCCCGGAATCGAACCCGCAACCTTGGGCATAGAAGGCCAGCGCTATACCAACACGCCAACCAGGTCGACCTTCTATGTAGTGTCGGATATCCAGTGTTGTAGATAGGTTGGTGTTAACCCGCAATCGAAAATTGTAAAAGAACAAGCAGCAACTTGAGTAGCATTAGAAAAAAACAAAGTTGTATGTAAAAAAGACCCAACTTATCTATGTGGATGTTGGATAAAAAATATTATTATCGTTTTTGAAAACTCGCCTATTTATAACAATGTGAAGTCTGCGCTTCGTGAGTTTGCACAGACATTCTCTATACGTGGCCTTGTGGTTGAAAAACTGAACTGAGCATTGTTGCAGGTGTTCACGTTTCATTGGTAAAGTCTGTCTCAAAATAAAATGTTTCATTTCAAAGACTTCATTGCAAATAAAGATGCATTGTAAGGGGACTTTCTGGATCGCATAAAGTTTATTTTTGAATACCAAAATTTCGCGACACATTCCATGGAGCTGCGCGACACACCGGTTGGGAAGCCCTCCCTTAGAGATTACATAAAATCATCATCATCTTCATCAACAATAAGATTTGGGCCCATACATAAAATAAAATATAAAATATAAAGTATAAACTATAAAATTACACATAATCAAGATCAGTTACATAATATAAGGAGAATATACAATTTATAAGACATAAACTGCTGGAGATAAACTCGACATTACATATAGGCCTATTATACCAATAAGAGAGGCATGGAATACTTAATGGGAATAGAAAAAAATTAGATGATAGTGAATTCACTTGAGATAGAATATATAGTTATATACTAATAGGAGAATACAATGTGGGTTACAAGACATAAAGAGTTGAATAGCAAAATGATACTATATAACATACAGATAGAAACGATTAAGTAAAATATCAGGACAATAAAAAAAAAATAGGAAGAAAAGAAAGAGAGAGAAAACTTGGTCATGTAAAGCACATTATTTGGACACTTCCTCAAGAATCTAGTTCTATTCAATAAAAACGTTTCAAAGTTAGTATTTTGCAATAGAAAATGAATTTTGCTAAGAATTTGTCCACGTGTATAGGCTTATGCATAGAGTTTTCATGAAAATATCTACCTTAATTTTCGAAATGTTGCCCCCTGACGCTAATTTTCGGCGGTAACTTTTCAAACACGAAGATTTAACAAATATATTGTTTATAAATACTCTTTGTTCTATTATAAACAGCGGCCAAGGCAGATATTTATAATCGGTGACGAGCAGACGGTAAATAAAAGCGACAAGAAGCGGTCGAAGCAGGAACTTATGGTCGTCTGGCAGGTGTTCAATAATCCTCTGACAGAATATTTCCTAGTCCCGTACAACTACGACAAAGAACACGGTGTGTAAAGGTCTATTTAGTTTTAATTGTAGCGTACTTCCTCTGAACAGAGGCTGCCTGAAAGACAAATTATACTAAACAACTTTAATGTGCAATAATACATTAATAGAACAGAAAGCAAGTTCTTCAGAAGAAACTAAAAACTACTAAAAATATAAAATAAATAACAAAGATGCATAATACATTTCAGTTTAAAGAAGGTATTATCTAAAAATATAGAATAAATAACCAAGATACATAATAAGTTCAAAGAAATAAGCTCTCAGTCCATCCAAAGTAAGACCCACACCTAACAAATTAATCCGGTAACGTATTCGATTAATTTTATTCCAGCTTGTTATGTTGCAGTTCATTGATTTCAAATGTTATTTATACACCTTTTTTCACGATACGAAGTATTACATCCAAATAAAAATTAAGGACACATATTAAGCAAACTTTTCAGCTATTTATATACTTTTACAATTGACAGTTTATTCGACAAAGACAACAATATAACTCCCCACCATATTTGTTAAACGTTACCATAATATTGCGTTTTCAATCATACATATCTCTTTTATGCACAATTTCACTTTATATGAAGCATCGTCGAATAAAGAATATGGGTACGCCAAGTCTTTGCTATAAATTGTGAAATAATTCGTATACCCAAGAAAGAATGAAAAGTGAAGAACACTTTCTTGCCTTGCGACGAAAATACTTTGGTCATTGTTTATACCAAAGGCAATTTTTATTTTGGGTAGACTGTAATTGAAGGGTTCAGAACCATAGTGGGCCAAGCGCCATTTACTAAAACCGTAGAAAACAAGGGTTAAAATGAAGTTATTACCATAATTCAATGGAAACATATAGCAAGTAATATAAAGTATACACATTAAAACTGAATGATATGTCAATCTTCATTAAACTATGGTATTCACTTAAATTTAATCCTTGCTTTCTCCGTTTTTAATAAATGGCGCTTGGCCCATTATGGCTCTTAATCCTTCAATTAAAGAAAACCGTGCGTATTTTTATGCTACGGAAAATTAAGAAGTTTATACTTCATATAATATTTTTAATGTAAAATCCTTAAGAGAATTAGGATTGGCACATAAGCTTTATATTTTACCCAATGTGCATTCTGACAAGTTGCGAAGTTCTCATCTGTTGAACTGATTGCGTGACAAACGGCCCTGCATTCGAGAAGTGCCAAGAAAGGAAACCGACCAACCGCGATGAGCTAATGATATCTCATTAGATCAAGTAGAAACTCTGTCTCTAGGAGAATGTTTACTGGAGATTTTACGGCCGAAATTGTAACAAGGTCTCTCGTCCTGCCTCTTTTCTTGGAGGATTTCCACAAACTAATATGACTTCTCGGAAGTACTGCATACCGACAGTATTTCTAGGAAATTTCAGAATATGAAGACAATTTTTGCTGACGCGAAATCAGTGCACTTAATGGATTCTAAACTGAATCGGCTTATTAAATTGTTCCATGCGTTTAATGCAATTTTCCACTTGTTTGATATTCAACTCAATTATATAGGCCTAGAAGAGCTTACTGCTAAGATATATGTAGTACTGCATTGGAAAACAAAAGCAATCAAATTGAAGATATTTTTTTGGCCTTTAACTGTACCTTTGATATTAATTTACAAACTCACAAATTTTTAAATGTAAGCTACTCAAAAATGAATATGGATATTGCAATATGGAATATTTCCAGACAATATTTTCATATAAATTGTTTAGTATCATTTTCATAGCTATGAAAACAAATGAATGTTGCATGAAATATGAAACATAATTAAATTATTTGTTTCGTAAATAATGAAGTTCTGCTACACCAGATTTCACAAATCAAAATTTTAATTTCATTTTTAATTGTGTTTTTATAATATCACTGCTGCTTTTTTATCGAGTATCTTTTATGTAACATGTAGAGGTGTCATATTTCACGGGACCACGTCCAAATAAACTGCAGTTCGGTTACAGAACGAGGTGAACGTCAGGTCGATGTAGCAGATTTGATGGATACGCCTTAGAGAGTGATTTTTATGCCATTTTCTGGTTTTCGAGAAACAGGTTTTGTAACTAGAAGACCTGGTAGTGGATAAAATCCTAAAATTACTCTTCGACATGATCGCCACATCATCATTCACTGAAGAAGAGCCCATTTACTACAGACAGACATTTACAAGTCCTTTGGAATGCTATTGCCTTTGGTATCAGATCGAACAATTAGAAATAGAGTCTGGGAAGAAGGTTTGATCCGCTATAGACCGCTACATCGTCTAACACTCACACCAGTCCATCGCCGAAAAATATTAGCATGAGCTAGATAGAAGACCAAAGAAGATAATCTGTGGGGAAAATGTCGTGTTTACTAACGAGTCCAGATACTGCCTCTTTAATGACAACAGACGTCAGAGAGTATACAGGTCTGCTGGTAATCGCATGTTGCCGCTATATATCCAACGAATAGTTTGTTATTGTGGCGGTGTTATGGATTAGGCAAGTGTGTCCTTAGGATGGCGAACCACAAATTCATATAATCAATGGAGCACTTAGAGGTCAAAAGTATGCGAGAAAATTATGAATGAGTAAATTTCAGACAGTATTAATGCCGTTGATAAAGATATTTTCATATTTCTTGATGATAATACAAGTGCACATCATGGTGGAAGCCATACAAGATCTTCAGGTAAATCATCGTCTAATTCCACCTCGCTCCCCAGACTTAAATACCATTGAAGATGTTTTGAATATGCTTTAAAGGCAACTTGACAACTATCTATCATACCCAAATATCATCAGAGATCTTAAAGACAATACTTAGCATTCAATGAAATACCACAATACGGCAAGACAAAATCGATAATTGCATCCGAAGCATGCCAGAGAGGTGTCAAACTGTTGTAAATGTTCGTGGAAATACAACTCAGTACAAATGTTACAAACAACTTTAAAATACTTGCCATTTTTCTTCTTTGTGTAATTAAATATTTATTTTTGTCCCTAGCGTTTCTTTTCTTTCTCTTTAGTGGTATTACTTACGAATACCCTAGAAAATTCCCTTTAAATATTTTAACTATATTTAAGAATAAATGACAAATGGTTATGATTTTTTAATTGAAATATCCATATTCATTTTTGAGTAGTTTAGTCATGATTAATTTGTTTAAATTATGTTTTATTTAACGACGTTCCCAACTGACCAGGTTATACCAGCGTCGCCGATGTGCCTGAATTTTGTCCCGTAGGAGTTCTTTTACATGCCAGTAAATCTACTGACATGAGCCTGTCGCATTTAAGTACACTTAAATGCCATCGACCTAGCCGGGAATCGATCGCGCAACCTCGGACACAGAAGGTCAGCACTCTAATGACTGCGCCACCCTGGCTGACGTTTAGTCATGATGATCGTTATAGTTGCCATTTCGATGTGCGAGGAAATGTTATGCTTTGCAGCAAGTATACGAATTAGGGTAAGTGTACATGAGAAATACTGGCGAATTTCCCCCGATAAACAAATAGATAAAAAAATTACAACTATTTTCTCTTATGGTCAACATTTGAAAGCACAAGTTCTTCAAAAATTATTTTTAGAAATAGCAAAATAAAAATATACCTTACTTTGGTAAAATTGGGAGAAAATATTTGAAGTAATGGGTTTTCTTCATAATATACGAGCTGAAAATATAGGTCGGTTTGAAATATCGTCACGAAGAAAACAAAGTGCGAAGCGTAATGTAATGTAAGAAGCATATTGAAGGAAATTAATGTTCTATTGCCACGACTACAAACGGTAGACCTTCGTAATGGTTGGATGAACTTCATGTCTGTTGAAGCATGTGGACATGAGACTAGTCTGTTTTGGTTCTCATTATTATTATTATTGTTATTAATGCTCTTGTTATTTTTTTATTGTGTTATTTTACGACGCTGTATCAACATCTCAGGTTATTTAGCGTCTGAATGAAATGAAGGTGATAATGCCGGTGAAATGAGTCCAGGGTCCAGCATCGAAAGTTACCCAGCATTTACTCGTATTGGATTGAGGGAAAATCCCGGAAAAAACCTCAACCAGATAACTTGTCCCAACCGGGATTAGAACCCGGGCCAACTGGTTTCGCGGCCAGACGCGCTGACCGTTACTCCACAGGTGTGGACCCTCTTGTTATTAAACATTTTTATCTGAATACATGTGGGACTTTTCTTCGCACTGACATAGATCAAGACATGTTGTATGTGATTAAGTACAACCTACTGTAGCCTACGACAAGAGGACTCATGTCATTACAATTGCAATAACAAATACTGTATATTTGCTTTGGCTATGAAAAGTGAACAATTGAACGCTCTGATGTAACTTCCATGCAGCATTAAAACAATACCTTAGCCGTTGCTTACACGCTGACTATTACATTAAAACATTCTTTCCTTTGGAAGTAGCATTGGTCTTGTTTAATTCGAAAGTTCGCATTGTTACAAGTAGAACCTCACTGACAGTAAATAAGAAACTTTTGTGCGAGATCGTGCGTATTTGCTTGCTTTCCGCACACAACCAATACGCTTTAAGTGTGAAATACCACATTCAGTATTCCCAACGTAACACACATAACAATTTCCCTATTCTTACCGCTTAAACGTCATATCCATTTTACTGCTTTACGCTTTTAACATATTATTTTTAAAGACGTTCAATATAGTAATAATTATAAATTGGAAACTTACCACTGCAATTTCACCTAAATTGCACTGTTAATTATTGTTTTTAAATATTTGCAAAAATTAAGTAAACTCTACAACACCACTAAAGTTACTGCATTTGTAATGCAAGTAACATTAAGGAAGCCGTGAAAAAATCAACAAGATTCCAGACTCATCATAGACTGGGGGAAAAAAAAGACAGACGTATATCACGGCCTGCTGGAGTATAGTAAACACAGGAACAATGTTGAAGATAGATATATTTGTTTTCCAAAGTTGCCGTCATTGAACAGAAACCAAGATGGAGATTTCATTGCAACTAATTAGATATTCCTCTTTCAGGTATGTAATAAACGATCTTCGCACAAAATAATGTACAATACACGAGCGGTATGTTTGTTTTCATGTTCTCGGAAATTAAAAAAGCTCAACTACATTTCGCTTTTTCAGTCTTTTTCTCGACCATGAAAACGTCAACATACCGCTCTTGTAACGCATATTACTATTGTTTTCTAGTAATTTGAATAAACTTTCCAAAGAAAGAACTTGGTTTGTGCAAGATAATTAGGTCACTCATTTTTGTGTGACCTTAATTCGGTTCAGAATTAAAAAAAGAGAAGTGTGATGTCACCATTGTTTGAAGAGAGTGATAGTGTGCAGGGCGGGTCTGTTTACGGCGCAGGGCATTCACGCTTGCCGTCATCCTATCATGGTGCAGTGAGTTTGAGTTAAGCAGACCACATCAACAGTTGGAAGGGTGCAGGGATGTGCTGACATTCATTACGTAATGCTTTGCAACAGAGAAGCTAGATGCAGTGATCAATGAAGAACAACAACTGTGGTAAAACATGAACGATAACGGTAGGCAGGTTCTCCGTTCGTAAAGATCATTAATGGGGAATTAGTCACAAAGTGAAAAAGTACTTTATGTTGCCAAACTGATTTTAAATTAAGCTTGCCGTCTTTTGGAAGTTGTGCACTAATTATTTATTACTATATCTCTCAGTTTCTAATACTTATGTATAAATGCTAACAATATTCTTCACAAAACTTTCGCACAAATAAGAATTATTTAAACATATTTTAGTTATCTAATTTATTTACTGTAATTCAATATTTTACGGAGATAGTAACAGCTTATCAAAATCATCCGTCTAAATACAAGTTCTGAGTCTGAAACTCGAACATACGGCCGGTATACTAAATCTTTCTATGTAATTTATTAATAAGATATCTTTCCTTGGTGTCTGTGGAAATTTAAGACCTACCTATTATATCCAGAATTTTTTGTTTTGTTTCTTGCTTCGTTCGCTAATAAAATCTGTCTCAATGGTACCATGACTCGCAGAGATATTCGTAAACAAGACAAGGTACTATCACAGTCTACTATATACAGTCACGAAGCTTGAATTTTGAGGATGCTAGAAACAATAGACTGTGACGGTACTATTTTGCATTGCCTGTAATGAGGCGATATTAGCGATCCTAGTAGTGAGCAACTATCTAATGTTTGCATATTTACTAGTATTGAGCTTCGCGACTGTATATACTAGACTGTGGTACTATCACAGTCTAGTATATACAGTCACGAAGCTCAATACTTAATAAATATCCATCCAAAGATAGTTGCTAACCACCAGGATCGCTGTTATCGCCTCATAATAGAACCTTTCCCTAGCAGACGATAAAATGTATACTTTTGATATCGTGTTCTTTTGAAAAGATTAACACCTTCCTTCCACTATTGAAATATGAAATACATAAGGTTTATATATTATTTTACATTATATATATATTGTAGATGGGAAAATGCATAATATTAAAATGGATTTGAGTGAGGTGGGATATGATGATAGAGACTGGATTAATCTTGCTCAGGATAGGGACCAATGGCGGGCTTATGCGAGGGCGACAATGAACCTCCGGGTTCTTTAAAAGCCAGTAAGTAAGTAAGTAAGTAAGTAAGTAAGTAAGTAAAGTATATATTATATTTTATAAACTCACATTCCTGGATCTTTCGGAAGAAGGAAAACTCTGACCTCCTTTTTCATAGTTTACACAATTTTTCATAACAATGCGAAATACGGCACAGTGAATGACTTTTCGATCTAGACCAGGCCGTAATGTATGTTCGGGTTTTCTATTTCAGTGTATGGAGCTCAGTGAACTATTATATTATAACTTTATTGCTCATCATTGCTAAGTTTTATTTAGTGTAATGTGTGCATAAGTTCCGTTTACTTCTTGTTGCATAATATGTTGCAGAAATAATTACAAAACTGTGTTATTTTAATGTGAAGAGAATGTTACATGTTAACATAATCTGTTCGCATCAACATTTTAAGTTTAGAATGGAAGCTATTTTGATAAAAATAATAATCATCATCATCATCCTTCATGCATTACGAAATTGATTCCTGTAGCAGCTACTGAAATTGATCCATCCACCTTTTGGCTGGTCTTCCAATATCTCTCCTTCCCCGATAAAAACAATAATGATTAATAAAAAAGAATTTATATTGTGATTTTAATTTAGCACATCTACCTTCCTTAATTGTAGACAGAAAACCTACCATACCACTCCTATGAAATTAGTGTACGTAGGATTGTGTTATTTCACCTCTTAGGTAGTAGATAAATACAATAATTCAATACTCAATTGTAGTATTAAAATACAGACAAATTGAATGTGCGGGGTATCATACATGACATTATGCTTAATTATAATGTATAAATGTGAATATTGAAGTACTGGTACAGTAAATATAACGTATAATTTCAACGTATCTAAATATCCGTCCGGTGCAATTGAAAATTATTTAATCGTGCATAAACGAATGTAAAAGAATTTCGCAATAGTATATTTAATCGAAATAAAGGCAGGTAGGCCTATTACACATACGAACAACGTAATTTTCACACCAAAAATAACATTACACCTTGACTCGCAAGTGAATTATGTCTGAAGTGTCTCATAGTCATTGTTTTAAATTTTATTAATGCAATTACACTACATTTTAGAGAAATATATGTTACTCTTTATGCATTCCAACTAATTTATATGGTTGAAACGCCGCCCTTCATGATCGGGTTAAGCGGGTCATATGGTCTGCCTTACGGCCTGTATTAGATCACGATGGCAGTGGCACAGTCTATTGTTCCTAGTAGTCACAGCGCTCCAAACGGCTAGCAACTATCGCGAAAAGAGAAAAAATCATCCCAAACTTCATGACTGTATATACTAGACTGTGGTGCTACTATTCTCCGTGACAAATCTCCCGCATATTATGACCTTCAACGGCTTCACGGCTCATGTGAATCAGAGGAGCGCAGCGTAGCCTAATAAAGCAATATCGATATCAAAAGGGACATTGGCAGTCGGGCATTATGTAATTCGGAAATTCTGTACAAAGGGACAAAGAGAATGAATTTCAAAATACGCCCAAAAACCCGTAATATTAGGTCAAATCGTTCCCTCTGTACAATTATTATAAAAATACAGGTGGGCTATAGCGCAGTGTTAGAACTTAACGTATTCTGAAACAAGAGCGCTATTGTTTAGAACGCCTGCATCACTCAAGATACAATACGTAGTTATAAGAAAACAGAAAACAAACTCATATTCCCATGAATCTCCCTACTTACTCTAAATTAATTAACAATTACATCTCTCCCCCCTCTTCGTAATTGAGCCATCATATAGCCAAATGGCTGGTCTCAAAATTGAGACGATTCAACAAGGCTCATGACAACAATCACCTCCTACATAATAGCCAAATTGGCTAGTCTCTTATATATGAGACAACTCATCCTGCCTAAGGTATTCCGTGGTTTTCCTAAGGCGTAAGACAAATGTCGGGATGAGCCCTATAAGAAATGGGCCACGGACCTATATGCCCTTCCCCATATATATCCCCCTTTAATATAAACGCCGTATGCCCTAGTTCAGAACCTATAAATTATCTTTTAAATATACGCGGTTACTCAATTAGTCGCAATTTGAAAGGACAGGGACCTCTCAAATTGCAGATTTAGATTTCACGGCGCTTCTTCCGACGGCCTTCACATGCTTTGTCATCGAACAACAGATGACAGCGTCTCACCATCCTAACGGCAAACACCAGCCATCTCCTCCTCGCCCCGTTGCGTGATCACTTGATCAAATCTCAGTCCCCCTCGCATATGTGGTACCTAAGAGGTTACGTCCAATTTCGGCTTCCCCTTCAAAATTTTCTAGAGCTCCTTCAGTGGAGCAGCGTAACCCGGAGTGAGACTAGTGGCCAACAGGCTTGGAGCTCACATACTTAGTTTTGTACAGCCCCCAACCCCTTGCAAGGACGCGTTTTGCGTACCTTTTAAATTTTTCCTCCCAATTCTCTTTCGATTTTTCGATTTTTCGAACACACACTCCACACACCCTATATACCAGGAGACAAATACGATAGGAAGCACAATTTTCGGAATTACAGAGACATCTGTGAGAGCAGTAGAAAAATGGTTTACCGTGGTACTATTTAGGCGACTATCCCTATATTTAAATTTTAGCATGTGGATGTGAACACGTACCAATGGTATTAATTTAAAAAATAGTTGGAATAAGTGCGTGAGATCATTTAAATGAATTTAATATATGTATGAAGAATTGCGTTATCATACATTAGGCAAAAAAATTATTAATGTCATACAGGGAATCGTAACTTACGTGTGTGATAATATAATAGACATATTAAAGAGGAATGCTTCGTTCTCTTTTCAAAGGGGCTAAGTACACTGCCACCTGGTTATTATTCACAACCGTGAAAGGGGTGACCTTCACAATAAACACGCTCACTTCACTGATCATTACAACAACAACACCTCCCTTTCGCCAGTAGCTTATTAGATATTTCTACATATATATTATATATATATATATATATATAGGTGAAGGAACGAAGATCACTTGAGGGTCGCAAAGAACAAATTATAGGAATAGTCTTAACATAGGAATTAAGAATGAAGATAGATTTCAAAAATGAAAGGATAATCCTTTTGGACAAAATGCCAATGTATATCAGCATTTAAAATGAGAGGAATTGAGTAATTTATTTTAAAATGTATGTAATAGGAATATAGTACGATTGCTGCTATCTACCGTACTGACAGGGAATCAAGAAAACGGAAGGAATACGCAATCAGGTAAGAGGCATTTGGAGATATTAATTGGTATGCTTGACCTAAACTTTTGTTCTACATGCCTAGAAATGGTATCGATTGCAAGGAACCTAGACTGAGAAAAGATATATTAGAAAATAGTTCGTGATCTTTCGATCACAAAGTATGTAGAATCTAATTTAGTGTCTTCTGTCGGGAATACACGATAACTGAGTATGATTTTTTTAGGCATTTGGTGTACTTGCTCGACCTAAACATGTGTTCTACAAGCCTAGAAATGTTATCGATTGCGAACTGTGTAGAATTATATATATATATATAATATATATATATATATATATATATATATATATATATATTGGTCGACCAGCAAACTTGCTATACAGACCACTGAGTGTAGAATTTAATGTTTGGTTCCGTTAAGAAACTAAATTCTGATACCTCCTCTCTCATTATGCTATACCCTACTCCTATTCTAGTAGTGATAAATGAGAAGCAAAAGGTTGTGTTTTACAGTAACAGCCACACATGACAATTGATATTTGGAGTTTACGATTTTTTTTAATATCCCAGCAATCTTTTTTTTTTTTACGAGACAATATTGAGTCTTGAATCTTTCTCCAAGCGAAAACGCTCCTTTAACTAGCCATAACTCGGTAACCAGTAAAGATTTTGAAAATCAATTTTTAACACCAATTTCCATTCTTTCTCAACATTTGTCTCGCTGTGACTCCCCATCTAAAGTGAAAAATAAAAAAAAGTTTGTCACCAACTTTTGTTGATGTATTTGCCTGTTTTGAACAGATAACTTCGAAGTTACTATTTTTTTCGATGTTTTCATTTATCTAGCACTCATAAAAATTACAGCGCGATTTATCATACGAGATACGACATGATAAATGTTAATGAAGCCAGAAAGTAGTTCTTTCCTCTCTCTCTCTCCGATATTGCCATCTTTTTCTCGCACAAGCCAGCATCATTACAACACCGCAGCAATCTTTTATTGGTTCTCGTCATATGCAGGAGATTTGTCGCTGAGAATAGTCGGTAATTTTGTCTAGGCCAGGGTTTTCACGTTGTATAGGCCTAATCCTGAGACAGGATAGGCCTACGTATTGGTTTGAAATTTCTGTTGACATGTCTTAAAAGGAGAGGTGCTTGTGTTTTTATTAAGAAAGATCTGCTATTTAGTAAAGTTGATCTGCCTGACTTCTACAGTGAAATCTGTGGGGTTCAAGTTGGTAGTGTGTTATCAAATTTTATGTTCTTGTATGTTTATAGGTGTCAGTATTTATTGCTGAAAATAATTGACAAGCCACAGAAGGAATTTTTGGTTTGTGGTATACCATAAACAAATATTATATCTTAGAACGTTTCTGTAAAAATATATAAAATTAACTTCCTGAAATTTTTAACCTTAGTCGTAGAGTAACTATACGAACAGGAATACTAGCTGAAAGTAGTAGAGCGATTGGCATTATTTTTATAGAAATTAGTAGTTTACCTAGTCGACAAAACCCTTAATCAATGTCTGTTCATTTATGATTCACAAATTCTATATGCTATCAATATCACTGAAAAATTAAAAAAAAATTAGTTTAAAATCTAAAAAGGTTTATAAATACTGAATCCATCACTCATTTAAAGTGATGTCTGCAAAGTGAATTTTAGGAAAATATATATACGTAGTACAAGTGACATCATTTAATGTATTTTAAGTTTATATGTAGCCTACCTTTATGAAACATTTCGATGAATCTTCCAGTCAAATTTGTGAAAAAATCCTGAAGTAAATCACGTAGATATTTCAGGGAATTGAAATGTCATATTTGTTACAAAAAGGAATAAATATTTAAAGAGAAAGAATAGCAAAGATCTCCATTTCCTTAACTATTATTAAAATTACTGCAAAATTTGATAAGACGTTAGAGTAAAAAGGATGCATTTGTAGAGAAAAAATACTAAATTTAAATAACGTAAAATTCATTTTACATTAGAAAGCTGAATACTTTCATCATAGACCGCATGATGCAGTCTGATGCAATCATGTTTGGATCCTTGCAGTGTATGCCATTTAATCTATAACTTTGTCTAACATAAGTAAATAATATATAAAAAGTTTAAACCTATGGTAATGTAGTATAAATATTTAAAAATCACTTATTTTCCAGTGGAAATTATATTTAATTCCGTGATAAATTGACTCGTGGATACCAAACACTAACAGAAATCGTCTAATGTTTCAGAAGCAATTGCTCTAAACAGACGAAAGAATATACAGTATACAGGCAGATTGCCGAAAACGTATATTTCAGTAAAAAGAGTATTTTCCCTTTACACTTCTTACACGAGCACTCATAATTCTTCAACAAAGTCGTGGAACTGTGGTAAGATTAACAGTTGGTGTAACCACAAACGTCGTTACGCTTCGAGAACATTAATTTGATATGAAGCATTTTTTTTTTCAAGAAACATAAATTTAATTTTAATTTTAAGCTTCTCGCCCCGAAGCTCTAAACCAATTAACAATGCTTGAGGTTTGTACTTACTGAGTTTTCCTCTTATATATTGCGTCGTAAAATCCCTCTGAGGCACCAGCAATATCAAGCAAAAGAAGTGTTTGTTTCTATTTCCTCAAAGCTGGCGATGTTACTAAAACAACTGAATAGCACTGTTTTAAACTGGGCTCTGCGCTCGTTCGCCCGTACTTAATGCACAGAGACGGAGAAGACGGCTTAAGAGCGGACCTCTTTCCGACACTCTGTAAACGTCTTTCCACAAAGATTCCTCCGCCAACTACATAGGCTCACTGCATAAATACAAACAGTATAATTTGTAGCTATACACATAATTGCTGTGTCCTCTTATTGCACATCAGTTATCAAAAGATCGCCACATAAACATGGAATCAGACAACAGTAGTCTGGTGGCTATTATGTTTGCCACTGAAATCCAAGACTCGCGGGTTCAAATCTGGCCCAGAACGATGAAGTTTTAATGGCGATAAAAATTCATAATATAAACTCTTAAAGGAGAAAAGTGAATCTGGGGTGACCGTTTTATATATTTACGGCGCGTGGAAGATATCTGAAAGGAAGCACTCCAAGAAAAAAATTACAGTTCGCAACCGCGAACACAATCTCAAGGGAAAAAATGGAACTCTCTGCATCATAATCCACAGTTAATTCCCGATTTACCACGAAAATCGTCTGTAGCTGTATTTAGATTGGCAACAGGCCATGATTGTTTGGCCAAACACCTGCATAGAATTGGAATATATCAGTCTCCTAACTGCCCATTGTACAACTCAAACGAAGAAATGGATTCGGAACACCTCAAAATTTGTGCTTCAGTGAATGACCATGATAATATCTTTGAAAAATATTGGAGTGGAAGAGGTCAAATGACTTTATTGTCAAACGCCTGGCATTAGAAAAAAACAACAACAACAACAACAAACTTCCAGCTTGTAGTTTAACGCCTAAACCTCGATTCTACCGCGCACCCCTGTACGCGAATAGGCATTGCACAGAAAAGGTGAATGTAAAAGATCAGCATGAAGTGTAAGGCATGAAAACAATTTGAAACAATATCTTAATATCTGGATTTGAGTAGCTTTTTGTCTGCCTTTCTTCTCACGGTTCTTCGTGATCCTTCACTTTTTCATGCACTACGCCTCTAGACCAAATACAAAATCTTGTCTTATACTTCTTTATCACACTAGATTAGAATAGGGAGATATATATAATGGTAGACACTGATCTAGTTAAATCGCGACTTGTAAGTTATGAATCTACTACTACTGTAGTGCAGGATGTTGGCTATTTCAACAGTTCCCCCCCCCCCCCAGGAACAAGCTGAAATGCCATTTAAGTGTCAGTGGAACAAATCATTATTTAAATTTTCAAATTTACTTTTATCCCACAGTTCATATTTGCAGCTACTCTTCTTTAGGCTACTTATTCTTTACCCTACAGTATTTACCCATGAACAAATTTTCAATGGGAGTTTCGATTTGATGTGAAAAACTTTCTTTTTATAATATTAAGGAATACTACTGTTACTCTTTCTCCCTAAACAAGTTATTATTTTTCGAAGACAGATACATCTCTGTCAGTTAAGTAATTATTTCTCATAAAAGAGACCGAAATTACTTCTTCTTTCTTCCTCTTTAGTATAAGTTTGGAGCTTGTTAATAACTAGACACAATCTCGCCATCTTTTTCTCGGTCTGCCAATGCTTCGTCTTCTCTCAGATATACACTCTTGTACTCTCCTTATCAATCTGTCATCTCTCATTCTTGATACAAGTGATTACTTCCATTCCTCTCTCATTTTTAAAACCCATTCTTCTATTCTTTGTATATTACATTCTTCTCTTATCTCCTTACTTCTCACTCTGTCCCTTCTTGCCTTTCCTGTAATTCTTCTCAGTATATTCATTTCCGTTGTTTCAAGTTATTGTCTTGTTTTCGCTGTATCCGCTCTGGTTTCTCCTGCACATACCATTATTGGTATTACAATAGTTTTGTATACTCTCATCTTTGTATTTGTTTTTAGATATTTATTTTTCAATATGAAATCATTTAAATACCCTGACACTCTTAATGCCTTAATCGTCTGATCCCTTACTACATATTCTAAGAAACCAAAGCTTGATATTGTGACTCCCACATAATTATCTGCATAACTTGTTCTCGCAGAGGTCGACATCGTCATCACTCCGGTCCAGCTTATTCTTTTTCCGGTTCTTTGAGCAACATTAATTACATTTCTGGTGGCTTGCTAGGCCGGCCTTCGATGGGTTTTTCTTTTGGGGTTTTCCTTCCCTTTTTTAAACTAATTTCGGCACCGCAGCCTGAGGTTTATTGTGCCTAGACCCACAATTCTACTGAAAACACGCACACACTGCAGGACTCCATCGTTTACTGGGTCAGGGTATCCCGGGGGCCATTGCGAGACACCACACACACACTGGGACAATGGACAGACAACCAGTCCCTGTGAAGAGGTCCGAATTAAATCCCCCTGACTTCAGGACCGGGAATCGAATCTGGGTCACCTTGGTCAGGAGTCCAGCACGCTACCTCAAGACCAAGGAGGCGGACTTTCCTTCTTTTAGCCGAAATGTCTCTGATTTTAGGCACCGAGAACTCACCTTTCATCCGTTCCCGTTCGCTACAGTCTATTACGACTGTAGTCAGGGGGCACGACTTGAACGTGGGAATAGGACTTGCTGGCAGAACTGCTAAGAAGGGGCGCAGAGGCATTTCTCGGAATTTAATAAAGGTAGCGAAATCCAGTTGCGAAAGCCAACTATAACGATTAGGAGGATCATCGTGCTAACCACGCGATACCTCCATTATGATTGGATGATCGTCCACCTCTGCTTCGGCATGTGAACGTGAGGCCAGCAGCCGGTTGCCAACCGGCGTATACTGGTTAAAGGGTTTGGGCTACCGCTGACCCTATTATTACACAAAATATATCTAACAATTACTTTAATTTTAATTACTATGGTAAAACTAATAATACAAAATTATTACATTATGTTATATTATAAACTTTTTCTTTTGTAATTTCCTTGGGCTACCGCCGGTAGCCCCGGTAGCCCGCAAAATACGCCAGGTCGGTCGGTCGGTCGGTCTGGGCCCTTCAAGGGCTGTGGCGCCACGGATTATTATTATTATTATTATTATTATTATTGTTATTGGACTCTCACTTTGAGATAGGAACAGAGATTAAGGGTGTTTGAGAATAAAGTTCTTAGGAAAATATTTGGGGCTAAAAGGAATGAAGTTACAGGAGAATGGAGAAAGTTACATAACGCAGAACTGCACGCATTGTATTCTTCACCTGACATAATTAGGAACATTAAATCCAGATGTTTGAGATGGGCAGGGCACATAGCACGCATGGGCGAATCCAGAAATGCATATAGAGTGTTAGTTGGGAGGCCGGAGGGAAAAGACCTATGGGGAGGCCGAGATGTAGATGGAAGGATAATATTAAAATGGATTTGAGGGAAATGGGATATGATGATAGAGACTGGATGAATCTTGCACAGGATAGGGACCGATGGCGGGCTTATATGAGGGCGGCAATGAACCTGTGGGTTCCTTAAAAGCCATTTGTAAGTAAGTATTATTATTATTATTATTATTATTATTATTATTACTATTATTATTATTATTATTATTATTATTATTATTATTATTAATAATATCGATTCGGCATTGGTACTCCCTCCGAGGCCATACAGGCAATTTACCCCCGAAATTATGTTCCTGTCAATTTTGGTGAAAAAGTGGGACAGGAGTTCGATTTCAGTTAGATCTTATGAGAATTTTATCTCATAAGACGGCGGCAGCACCGATTCTTTCTAGGCACTTCAATCTCATCATTCACATTTCAGTTCTTTTTATTCCCATAACAATATCTTATTTTTAACGGGAATATTCAATTCATGTGTCGCTTTGTATACAAATACTAGTAGAAGGATTTCTTGACGTATTTTCATATTATCCGGTCAGAAACTCGTACAGATATTTGCATAACTTTCGTAAGAAAATCTTGACAAGCTGCTGACACATTCTTCGTTCCGTCCTCTTCCTTTCACATTCTTAGTCAAATATTGTGTCCACTGTCTGTTTTTTTTTGTCTTTTGTTGTTGCGAATTTCTTTATATAATAAGAAGTTATGAAGGAAACTGAGGGATTTTATATCGCAATATCTTCAAAGATAATCTAAGCAGAAATGTGATGCGTACGAAACTGCGTCATAAATTCTGCTTCGATGACTAATAACGGAGCAAGACGTCACTTAAAGTGTTTTCATTCCTTACCACACTATCATGAGGGAATGAAAGAAATAAAACGAAACTTATATTGCAGAATGCAATGCCGTAACTTCAAATAAAACCTATTAAACTAAAGATGAAAATGAGAAAGTTATCAAGAGAAAATTTTAATTAGCTCTTGAAACCTCAGCGTAACACTTGCTCCTGGGGATGTAGCTGCACGCAAACTTCAGTTAGACGTCTCAATTCCCTCCAAACATGGCGAGCAGCACCAAGTATCTCGTGTCGAATTAACAAAGATAAAGTAATCATGAATAGGAAGACTATATTTCTGTTATCATTTTCAAAACCTGAAATAAATAATTATACAATTAATTATACTACATAAGAAAATTATGAATGAACGAGAAAATTAATGTAAATATGATATTCTATAATCTCTCCTTTTTTTATAACGAAGTCTTAATATTACCCATAGTATGTTGTTCGTCTGTAAACCGGAAGGAAGAAGTGTTGGGAGACCCAAATCACGGAGATTTGATAAGGCTTGGAATTAAGATTTGGTGGACGGAGGCGAGGAATAGGGAGTCATGGAGGAAAATCCTTAAGGAGGCCGAGGCCCGAACATGATGATGATGATGATGTTATTCGTCTTACACATTGAACGAATGCAGGGTGGAACTGTTTGACTTAGGCCACATCACCACAACAGGTTCACACATATATAGATATTTAAATGAGCTAGAAACAACTGGTAAGATTAGAAAATGAGTATCAATTGATCGGACACAATTGAGAATAATCAGTGACTCAGTCAACTGCTTAGAAATTTTATTGTTCTTGAAGTATACAGTAGAACTGGAGCCATAAGTAAACCATTTCTACATAGCTCTGGTTTGTACATAATTATGCATAGGTCCTGTCATAGTTACATTTAACTACATCTAAATGAATTCTCAATTCTGCATAATTGACTTTTATGTAATTTGTTTTTGTAAGTAACAATTAAAAAAAAATCGAGTTTGATTTGTACGAATTTTGTTCACTTTGATACGTAATAAAGTTTTATTTTAAATTCGTATCATTTGCCGCATAACTTTGAAAACATTTTAGACATGTTCAGACGCGGCGCGATGCAACATTTTGTCAATAGTGGCAAAAAAACCGGACGAAAACAGTAACCAGCTGTGTGGCTTGTGTTCATCTGCACAGGTGGTTTCGGAACCAAGGAATATGCACCGACGCTCAGGAGTGAACAAGGCTCTGAAATCAGCTACAAGGGTCGGTCCGGTTTTTTGCCACTACTGTACCTTCTTTATTCCTCATTGATGCATAAAGAATAAATAATTCCGTGTCTGTATGGTAAGAAGAAAGTAAAATCAAAATAATCAGTACTAATTAATATCATAGAAATAAAATTTGTGTAGTCGTTCGCTTTGGCTGTCAGAGCTCATACGTCTACAACAAGTTTGACGGGGGTTCCAGTTTATAATTTGTCCTTGTTCTCTAGTCCTTTTCGCTTTCAGAATATTCACATTGAAATTTAAACCGAAGTGAACAGCAGTTCACTGTTCTTGCGGTTTATTTGACGAGGATGCCGCATAATATCCTTAAAGGACTTTGTTAATCCTTTAAAATACACACCCCTCATTGTGACATAGTCTAATCACAAGTTCTATGGAGAGCATATCCCTCGTCAAGAACAACTTTGAAATTAAGCATCGAAAGAGGATGACTATGGCGTACACAAAGTTTAAAGGCTGCCCTCTGACTTAAGGTCATTATTCGAAATCTTGTCTATGTTATAGATGTATTCCCCACTTGTAAACATATTTTTTTTATTTTACAGTGAATGCCGGTGGTACAGGTGACCATACTTGATGCGTGTAAAGGCGTAGGCCTACTCCACGTCAAAATCCTCTGCAACAAAATGTTTTGTTCACTACAAACTCCATTACGACTGGCAACAGATCGAATCTGTGTCGCCAGGATGAGAGACCAGCGCGCTGGCGCTAGAGTCACGGACGCGGTATATTATCATTTTATTTTTATTGGGTTATTTTACGACACTGTATCTACATCTAGGTTATTTAGCGTCTGAATGACATGAAAGTGATAATGCCGGTGAAATGAATCCGGGGTCCAACACCGAAAGTTACCCAGCATTTGGTCGTATTGGGTTGAGGGAAAACCCCGGAAAAAACCTCAACCAGATAACTTGCCCCGACCGGGATTCGAACCCGGGCCACCTGGTTTCGCGGGCAGACGCGCTGACCGTTACTCCACAGGTGTGGACTGGCATATTATCATGTCACTTTATATCTTCCATGTTACTATTATTACTTACTATTACCACGTCCAGGGATTCGTTGCGGCGTTGTTACACACTGTATAGGGTGTTAAAAAGTGTCCAATATTTTAGGAGGTGACAGTACATGCATCAAAACAAAAAAAATGTCTAATAAACATGAGTCCTACAACACATACTTTCTGAGATCTGAACACTTGTTCATAGGAAGTACTCAATGTGACGTCCATTTATGGCAATGAATTTTTCTGCAATACAATACAGCAGGCTACCAGACAATTATACCGTAGTTGACACCCTGGCATGGAATACTGATACGTCACAAGGAATACTGAAAAGAAAAGTCTGGTTGCGGATATGAGCGGGGTTCAGCAGAGATGGTGTTGTGAATTTTGATAATCAGAATTTGTGGGATGATGAAAATTCCCATGCACTTGAAGAATTAAGGCATCAGCACCGATTCTCAATCAACGTATGGGCAGGCGTTCTTGGCGATAGATTAAGGGCGATACGTGCTACCACAGAGATTAACTGGGGCTCGTTATCAGGACTTTCTAATTAATGCATTGCCTACCATGCTAGAATATTCGTCATGTCAGATGTGGTTCATGCATGATGACACACCAGCACATTTTTTCCGCAATGAGCGTGAACATCTGACGCTGACATTTCAGGACCGCTGGATTGATTGGGGAGGTCCCACACCTTGGCCTGCTCGTTCCTCAAATCTAAATTCCCTAGAAGTTTGGTTATGAAGAACAACCAGGTCAGTTTCAAAGAGTGTGTGATTCCTTACGCCGAAGGGCAGAGGAATGCATTGCCATGAATGGACGTCACATCGAGCACCTCCTATGAACAAGTGTTCATATTTCAGAAAGTGTGTGTTGTAGAACCCATGTTTATTAGACATTTTTCTTGTTTTGATGCATACTAGCACCTCCTAAAATATTGGATACTTTTTTAACACCCTGTATATTTTACTTTTCCTTGTAGTTATTAGTTCTAGAGAACAATAGCGTGCAGTAAGGCCCAATTACTGCGTAAAGTACATAATGAAGTCTTCGTAATTTTATACTGCACACTTTTTCATTTTCCCTCGGATGTAGGCCGAAACATAAAGACGTTACTCTGTACAAACTCTAAATAATTACTAATAGTGTAACAAAAGAGTCATAATATATTCAATTAAGGTTACTCTTAGACACGTTGTTACGCAAGTGACATGACTGCATGTTGGAGCTTTTAATTCGATTTGCATAACTTGGAAATTCATGGGTTTCGGTGCATGTATACCTTCATATCGTTATCTGCACATACACGATTATCTGCAGACTGCATCCGTCTGTCCTGAGACGATAATTACATTATGAAGAAGAGTTAGTATAAACTACTGAAGAGAAACTCGTCGTTCTCGGGATTATCCGGCATGCCGTGTAGTCACATTGCACCACGTTTATTTTCTTTTCTATCACAAATATTTGTCGACTGATTTACCAACATTGGATAGGCTTATTTATACCCTTAATATAATAAAATCTTATGTAACTTGAACTTGTTCAACTTTCAGCTATGTGGCATAAATGAACTGTAAGCATAGCTTGTTACGTTCCACTCCCAGTTACTGCTTGCTAATTATGAAAATAAGAATATTTATTGAATGAGTTTCCGTCAAAATGACTTATCAATACTTAAAAAATAATAACAAATATTTAGATATATAAATAATTCATTGAACATACATCTTGATTACACAACTTTTAACACTATATCACTTCGGAATATGTATTATATTATGTCTTTCTGGTGTTATATTTCATCTTACCTAGTTAACATGTTTCAGCCTGTTATGAGCATCTTCAGAACTGGTTGGTGCTGGTCTTGGCGCCTTTTGTTTGTGTTTCCTGTGGGGGTGTGTTTATGTAGTGTAATGTGAAGCCAAAGAGTGTGTGTGTATTCTGAAATTAAGTTGTGTGTTGAGAATTTCATTTGGATGTGTCTTTGTGTGTCTATATATTTCGTGTTGTTCTAGTGTGTTTAGTTTCTGGCTTTCAATATGTACAATTTCCATGTCTGTGTTTATGTCTGTCACAGGTTAACCAAACAGTAAAGCAGGAAAAGTTAATTACCAGAATTGCATAAAAACACCTTTTCCGAAGCCTTCTTAGTGCCGTACCATGTTACAAAATATCTGTAGATGCAGTAACTAATGTTTGTGTCATTATAGTTATCTCTAAATAACTTGAAAACGATTAGAGATATGTCAAAACGGATTGCACCATTGTTTTTCTCAGAAAAGTTCACATGATTTTGAGTACTTACATGACCCCCTTTCCATTTAAAATTTCAAAGTTGCTTTCAAAATGGTGGCTTTTGAGATAGTTGAGAGCTAGAATCGAATGTGTCACTGGTAGAGCATTTGGTCTTACAAATACTGGTAACGCTATAGTAATCGAAAATCAAGCATATGGAAGATATTTATATGGCTCCAGACTTTTGATTCATTCTGTATTTTAAAATTAATTACTCTATCCTTCTTACTTTAAATGCTTATGTAAGTTGGCGTTTTATTTTACAAGATTATCCTTCTATATTTCAAGTATATCTTTATTCTTTAATTCTTATGTTTCGCCTATTCGTATAATCATTTTTTCTCTGGGACCCTCAGGTGATCTTCGTTCGTACTTATATAGCCTACGTAGAAATATCTAACAAGCTATTGGCGGCTTTGAAGGGGTGCTTTTTCTTTATAATAACTGAAATGAGTAGGTTCAGGCCCGTCCGAGAAGAGGCCATAGCATTCCTCTTTCTTCAATAAGTGTTTTAATATAAGATCCGCTGTATGACATCAATCGCTCTTTTTCCGAATAATGCATGATAAAAAATATTTCTTTTATTTTATAAAATGGTTCAATACGTGATTCACATATAATGCGACGTACATCAGTACTTGGTTGTGTCATGTATGGCGTCCCGATGTCATGTTTATTCATATAAAGTCCTGACAAATGACATGTGCAGTCGTCAGTAGACATTATCTTCATGTTTTCATATTTCGTTTCAAACCAGAAGTTTGGCATAAAATACAGCGTATTGTTTCTTTTTTATAGTATGAAGGCATACAAAAATTGCAAACTGACATGTATTAAATCACATGTACTCGGGTAAGCTATAGATCAATTACAAATGTATTTTTTGTTTGTTTTACGACACATAATGCAATTAAATCTGAGGTCAGAAAATAATAATCAACAGAAATGATGTAGTCATATTATGGGTGTAGAAGATTACTTCACTTGCTTTTGTTAGTTTATTAATATATTAATAGAATAGTTAAGATCAAATCTAATCTTTGTGAAATACATTTTTATCGCATTAAATTAAAAATCTTAGTTAAATTAACTAGAAAGTTGTTATTCATGATTATGTCTCGCGATCAAAACAATATAGTACGAAATGGAAATATAAGAACTGGAAATTTATCCTTTGAAAAAGGTGAACAAATTCAAGTACTACGTAGCAACAGTTATAAATAAAGCCTAAAGGACAATCGAGAGGAAATTAAACGTAGAATAAATATGGGAAATGCGTTTTATTATTTGATTGAGAAGTCCATACCTGTGGAATAACAGTCAGCGCATCTGGCCGCGAAACCAGGTGGCCTGGGTTCGAATCCCGGTCGTGGCAAGTAACCTGATTGATTTTTTTCGGGGTTTTCCCTCAACCCAATACGAGCAAATGCTGGTTAACTATCGGTGTTGGACCCCCGACTCATTTCACCGGAATTATCACCTTCATATCATTCAGACGCTAAATAACATGAGATGTTGACACAGCGTCGTAAAATAACCTAATAAAAAATCGATTGAGAAGCTTTCGTTATCTAGTTTGCTCTCAAAAAAGCCGAAAGTTAGAAATTATAAAACAGTTATAGGCCTATATAAAAAGAAAATTGTGTGCTTGGGAGTTTCTATAGAATTTGTCTCCTGATATTGGGAGCACGGTACGGTATAGTATAATGAGAGAGGAGGTATTAGAATTTAGTTTCTTTACGGAACCAAACATTAAATTCTACATAGTTTGAAATCGATAACATTTCTAAGCTTGTAGAACACACATTTAGGTCGAGTACACTAATTGCCTACAAATATATCCTCAGTTATCGTGTATTCCCGATAGGAGACACTAAATTAGATTCTTCATACTGTGTAGTAGAAAGCTCAAGAACTATCTTCAAATAATCTTTTCTCAGTCTAGGCTCCTTGCAATCGATAGCATTTCTAGGCATTTAGAGCAAAAGTTTAGGTCAAGCACACCATTATATGTCTCCAACTACCTCTTTACTGATTGCGTATTCCTTCCGTTTTCTAGAATCCCTGTCAGAAAGGTAGATTACAGCAAACGTCCTATATACCTATTACACACATTTTAAAATAAATTACTCAATTCCTCTTACTTTAAATATTGATATACATTGATGTTTTATCTAACAAGATTATTCTTCCATTTTGTAAATCTATTTTCATTCCTAAGTTCCTATGTTTAGATTATTGCTATAATTATTTATTCTCTGGGACCCTCTAGTGATCTTCGTTTCTTTACCTATATAAGTAGAATAATTAACAAGCTTATTTGCGGCCGGTGAAAGGGGGTTTTCGTTTGTAATAATGAGGGAAATGAGTGGGTATATTGCTAAGGCCTCCTGTTACAATTGTGAATAATAACCAAGAGGCAGTGTACTTAGCTCGTCCGAAAAAAAAAAAAAACCAAGCAATGCTATTTCTTCAGTACATAAATTATAATATCATACACTTAACATACGATTCGATGTATGACATTAATCATTCTTTTTCCTATTAATGTTGACAACGCAATACTTCATACATATATTAAATTCATATAAATATTCTTATCCAGTTTTTCCCACTATTTTATAAATTAATAGTATTGGCACGTGTTCACATCCACATGTTAAAATTGAGATTTAGGGGTTATCGCCTAAATCTTCTCACAGTACATCAATCATTATATATAATATTAACGAATAAATCAAATGGTAAACTGCAGCTTTAACAGAGTCTGCATGTGATACAATAACATAATCTCATTTCCATTTCTAATAACTCATGTATTATATATTGATGTAGATTTGTAAGTACGCTTTGGCTCACAATCAATGCACATGAAGTTAAAAATATTACTTCTGACAAGAAGGCATGTATTATTATGTACATAATGTATGTTTATAAACATAGAATTGAAAAAATAAATAGAAAGTAACAAAAAACATAATTTGAAGGTTCAAGTTTTTCATTCCTAATTCACATTATTTTATCTTTTTCATTTTGTTATTTAATTGATAGAGGTCTCTGTAATTCCGAAAATTGTGTGCTTGGGAGTTTCTATAGAATTTGTCTCCTGGTATTAGGAGAACGGTGTTGTATAATGAAAAGGAGGTATTAGAATTTATCTTGTTAACGAAATTAAACATTAAATTCTACAAAGTTTGCAATCGATAACATTTCTAGGACTGTAGAACACACATTTAGGTCGAGTACACTAATTGCCTACAGATACATCCTCAGTTATCGTGTATTCTCGATAGCAGACACTAACTTAGATTCTACATACTTTGTAATCGAAAGCTCACGAACTAGCTTCAAATACATCTTTCCTCAGTCTATGCTCCTTGCAATCGATACCATTTCTAAGCATGTAGAGCAAAAGATTAGGTCAAGCACATCAGTTTATTTCTCCAAATACCTCTTCACTGATTGCGTATTTCTTCCGTTTTCTAGATTCCCTGTCAGAACTGTAGATTTCAGCAAACGTCCTATATACCTATTACACACATTTTAAAATAAATTACTCAATTCTTCTTACTTTAAATGCTGATATACATTGACGTTTTATCTAAAAAATTATCCTTCCATCTGTAAAATCTATCTCCATTCTTAAATTTCTATGTTTAGACTATTCCTATAGTTATTTGTTCTCTGGGACACTCAAGTGATCTTCGTTCCTTTACCTATATACGTAGAAATATCTGACAAACTATTGGCGGCTGCTCAAGAAAGGAGTTTCTTTTATAATAATTAGAGAAATGAGTGGCTTTATTGTGAAGGCCACCTCTGTCTCGGTAGTGAGTAGTAACCAGGTGGCATTGCACTTTGCCTGTCCGGTAAGAGAACGAATCATTCCTCTTTCTTCAATACGTCTATTATAATATCATGCACTTAACAGACGATTCGCTATACAGTATGACATTAATCATTCTTTTTCCTAATAATGCATGGTAACGCAATAATTTATACATATATGAAATTCATATAAATGATTTTATCCAGTTATTCCCACTATTTAATAAATTATTAGGATTGGCACGTGTTCACATCCACAGGTTAAAATTGAAATTTACGGAAACTCGCCGAAATCTTACCACAGTAAATCAGTCCTTAGATATAATATTAACGAATAAATCAAATCTCAAACTGCAGCTTTAACAGAGTCTTCATCTGATACAAAAACATAATCTCATTTCCATTTCTCATAAGTCATGTATTATGTATTCATATAGATTTGTAACTACTCTTGGGCTTACAATCAAAATACATTAAACAAAAAATATTACTTCTGATAAGAAGGCGTGTGTTATTGTGTATATGATATATCTGTATAAACGTAGAATTGGAAAAATAAATAGGAAGATCTCACAAAATAATAATATTTTGAGGATTCAAGTTTTTCATTTCACCTTATAATACCGTTTTCATTTTGTTATTTATCTGATATATGTAATTCCGAAAATTGTGTGCTTGGGAGTTCCTGTAGAATATGTCTCCTCGTATAGTCGAACCACAGTCTACTATATACAGTCGCGAAGCTCAATATGTAGTAAAAATGCAAACATGGATAGTTGCCCACCACTAGGATCGCTACTATCGCCTCATCATCGCAGATCTCTCTCCTAGCAGCCGACAAAATATGTTACACTTTCGTTGTGTTCTTTTGGAAAAATTAACACCTTCCTTCCATTATTGAAATATTAAATGCATAAAGTTAATTTATTATTTTAATGAAGTATATTAAATTCCACCATAAACTCGAAGATACCTGCAAGAAATAGGTTAATATTATTTTT
The DNA here is from genome assembly GCF_040183065.1 of Periplaneta americana. NCBI lineage: Eukaryota > Metazoa > Arthropoda > Insecta > Blattodea > Blattidae > Periplaneta > Periplaneta americana. The sequence goes on along the minus strand of NC_091132.1, from coordinate 64,454,560 downwards.
GTTTGTGCAAAACGAACTTAAATTTACTATAATCGCTTCACTCATTCAAGATTATAGCGATAATTAACTATGAAACCAATAAATATTAATTTGCATTTCCCTTTACACCAATAATGATGGAAATATGAATTAATGGATTAACTTACGTGTACCGGTACTTGTAGTGTAGGCTTACGTAGTTGAGGTTAAGCAATAATAATCACACCAGAATTGGAAATAAAACGTGATTAATAAATTTTATTGTAACAGACTTTTCTACGTCTCTAGTAAAGTATCAAAAATAAAAATAACAACAAAATTAACAGCTATAATTAAAACCATATCCTTTGAAAAAAGTAGGCATAAGCAATAATAATCCACCAGAACTGAAAATAAAACGTGATCAATAAATTTCATTAAAACAAACTTAATTTTTCTACGTCTCTAGTAAAATATTATTATTCCAATTATTGTATTTTAGCCATTAACATTTTCATTATAACCAATAACGAACATTTCACAAGAATCAATGTGAAATACGCAACGAGCTAGCACTCGATGGAAATACGATTCAGTCCAAAGTCGACCGTGGACAGTCTATTGTTTCTAGTTGCTAACCGCTTGGAGCGCTTTATCACGAGATTTGCAAAAAATCACCTCAAGCTTCGCGACTGTATATAGTAGACTGTGGTCGGACCATCGGATCTGTGCCCCCGTAAGATATGCGAACTGAATTCTAATTCCTTTTCAGCCTCGGTAATTCATTTCCCTCCCTGCATTCCTATCTCTCTCTTTTCTATCTTTCTCCCTTTCTGTCCCCCACTACTCACAATTTTGGCCTTCTTGCGGGACAGTTTACAATATTTGCAATTGCAGTCCAGTGTTGTCAACTCAACATGAATATTGATAGATAGATAGATAGATAAGTGCATTTATTGATGCATAATAAATTATACAAACTCATGTACACAAGATCCTTCGCACGAGCTCATACGGCCATTCGTGCTGTAACTATGCACAGTTTGAATCTTCAAAACGAAAATAATGCCTACTAATAATAAAATAGTGAAACAACAGTTATTATTATTACTACCGTTATCATTGATTACCACTATTATAACTAATCTAACTTTATACCAAACTTCACAAAAATAATACAAATAAAATAAAAGGGAGATATGAAAAACAGACACGCACAGTGTCACACACACACACACACACACACACACACACACACACACACACACACACACACACACACACACACACACACACACATATATATATACAGTATAAACAATTCAATTTCTTGTTGAAGCTGCACCAAATAATCCAAATAATAATTATAAAGGTAATACAGTATATAAATAAAAACATACACACGCAACAAAAAAAAAAAAAAAAAAAAAAAAAAAAAAAAAAAAAAAAAAAACATTATCTCCTAATTCTATCATTCGCTCAATGTTAATATTACTCATTGCAACACTAATAAATCTTTCTCTTATCCATCGGCTCCCTCCCCCTCGGCCAATTCCACCCTCAACTGTCGAACTTTTGCCAAAAATTTTCCCACACTGTCATAGGATTTAACGTTATTTAATACAGCGTATGTCGCCAAGTGCCCCCTGCTAGATGTAATGAAGGACTCTGGCAGGAATCGTTTCCTCAGAGCTTCTGTGGCTTCACACTCCGACAAAATGTGGTGTGATGTCTCGCCTCTACCGCAAAGAGGACATATTCTCGCCCCCTCTTCGTTGACGATTTTAAGTGCCCTCCAGGCTCCTAGACGGAACCAGATTAAACCCAGTCTACCATCTTTGCTACCTCCATAGAGATATAGTTCGGCCCCCCAATTTGTTTTGATCATCGATTGGATCTCCAGAGCAACCTTATCCCTACATTCCCCTTCTGTTATTTGCCTGTCTATATCCTTCAGGCGTTTCTTGACTTTCCGCCAGACATTTCGCTTGTTCCTGCAATCTTCCGCGATTATAAATCCCATGCCTATTTCTTCCAACCCTCTGCGTAATCTACCTGCCCAGGTTACTTGGTCTCTCCTCTCGAGTTGCTCCCTATAACAGATCGCTCTAATAAGAGACTGATCTCCATGCACAATCCTCAAGTAGTACTTTAAAACTTTTATCTTGCATTCTATTGAGTCTCTATGGCGTCCGAATTCTCTTAGGATTCCGCTGTTAGCCGTTCCCCTCCCCACTCCCGCTATCCGTTTTAAAAAGTCGCTTTGTACCTGGTTAAGCTTTTCCGTTCTTCCCCAACCCCAAATTTCTGCCCCATACGTAATTGTAGATCTAACTACCGCGTTATATACTTTATCTAATAAATTTAGAGAGACTTCCGGGATTTTGTTACGTATCTTCAGCGTTTCTATCGCTTTAATCAATGCCCTATGTTTTGTAGTGTCTATATGTTTATTCCATTTTCATCGTCATTGTTACCCCTAAGTAAACAAAACTTTTCACGTTGTTCAGTGCTCGGCCTTCGTATGTCCAAGTCTCCGTTTTACTGTAAACACATCCGTTCTTAAAGGTCATAGTCTTCGTCTTTTCAGTATTTACTTTTAATCCCCAGTCCCTAGAGTATATTTGAAGCTTGTCAAGTCCTTTCTGCAATCCCTTAACACTTTTAGAACATAATGTCAAATCGTCAGCGTATAATAGTACTGGAATATTCACGTCCTCTATGACGGGAGCGTCGATGTCCTCTCGTGACATAATCTCTGCTATATCGTCAATAAACAGGTTAAAAAGCAAGGGGGACAGTATGCAACCTTGTTTCACACCTCTGCGACTGCAAAAGCTTTCAGACACTCTGTTCATGTCGTACTTAACACAAAATTCCACTTTATTATATATCCCCTGAAGCGCCCTAATCATCTTGCCCGACATCCCTTTCATCCATAATTTATACCAAAGCGCTTCTCTCTCCACAGTGTCGAAAGCCTTTCGAAAATCCACGAAAGCGCAGTGCAATTTCCCCCCTTTTCTAGACATTTGTTTCTGTTTCAGTGAATCCAAAATAAATATGTTGTCAACTGTGCTACGACCTTCCATAAAACCCATCTGAAATTTTGAAATTTTGCCATGCCGAGACACCCACCCCTTCATTCTTTCATACAAGATTTTACAATAGATTTTACCCATAGTAGGCAGTAAGGCCACGCCTCTATATGAGTCTGGAGATCCAATCGAACCCTTACTTTTATAGATAGGATGAATGATGGATGTAGCCCAAATTTCCGGGTACTTCCCATACTTAAATAAATCATTAAACACAATTTGCACCCTTTGTACAAATTTATCATTGACAAGAGCAGCCTTAAATATTTCTGATGGCAGACCATCCCAGCCTGGGGCTTTATTATTCTTCAAAGAGGAAACCGCTTTTCTAATTTCTGCCCGTGAAATATCTGCGTCCATCTCCGGAACCTCCGGAAACCCCAATAATTCTTCCGGTCCTGTCACTAATCCCCCCCACATCTCTCCTTCCCCATAAACGCCCCTAAAATATTCCCGCCATACTTCTGGTGTAATTTCGTTCCTTACCCATCCCCCACCTCTTATTCTTTTAATAGTGTGCCACATTTCAGATATATCCCCGTTCTCTACCACTCTGCTCAGCTCACCTGCTTTCCTGAGTTCCCAGTTAATCTTTTTGAGCTGAATGATATCTTTGTAATTTCTCCTCAATTGAACATACCTTATCCTACTTTCATCATTCCCCACGCGTCTAAATACCCTTAGGGCTTCTTCAGCCATCTTCTTAGCCACCCTACATTCGTCGTCATACCAGTCATCCCGTTTGCTCCCCTTATTCTTTCTTCGTTCCACCATACTACCCGCTGCCGTTCTTAAAATATTTGTCAGCGTCTCCGCCGATTCCCCCCGCTCCCCCTGAAGCTGTTCATTTAAGTTAGTGAGAAATGTGTCCTGTAGCTCGCTGTTCCATTTATATCTGTTAACAGTTCTGCCCCGGTTTTCCGTCCAAAGTCTTATCTCTTCCTTCTTTGTATTATTTGACTGAACATGAATCTGCAAAACCACAGGTGAGTGCTGTGATTCAATCCTGTCCCCCACCCAGAAATCCGCAATCCTGTCGATTAAGTTCATGCTACACAGTATGTAATCTATCACACTACCTCCGTTCGCCCCTATGAAAGTCAGCTGTCCCTCTAGATCCCTCCCATATTTCCCGTTCATAATTTCTAGATTGAAGACGTCACAAAATGCCAATAAATCCCTTCCCTCCCCATTCAGAATCTTATCTTTACTATTTCTATTTGGCCCCCTTTTGTCGTCCTCTTCCGTATTCCCGCCTACTAATGAAATGTTCTCGCGGCCCGTCCTTGAATTTAAGTCACCGAGAACAATGAGCTCCGCCCCTGGAAATTTGGTTGTTAAACTGGAAACGATCTCTGCCAGGTCCTCAAAGAAATGCGGATTAGCATACCGCGAACCGGAAGGCGGCCTATAAGCACCCAAAATCACTAAATCTAATTCACCCACTCTTAATGATACTCCGACAACCCCTTCCAGGCCCGTGTTCAAATTCTTAATATTATCTCCTATGTCCTTTTTAATAGAAATGGAAACACCTCCCGCCCACCTACCCCTCCTGCCACGTTTATCTCTGCCCTTACTAAAACTAATGAAATTGTTCAGTTCTAGATTATCCTTACAGCTAAGCCAGGTTTCTGTGAAACACACTATATCTAGGGACTGTACAAAGTTCATAAATCGGTCACATGATACTTTCTTTTTAAAACCTTCAATATTGAAGGCTGCAATGCTGAGGGGGGTGAGGCACCTCTACTTTTTCCCCTGACCTACTTGCGGAACCGTGGAGCTCCTCAAGTTCCTCCGTAGGGGTGTGATATCCGCCCTCTCCTCGGCTGGCTGCTGTCCACGCTCCCCTCTCCAACGCTCCGACGCAGTTGCCATCGAAGCCACGACCCTCGGGCTGGTGCTAGGCAGCTTGTCCACCCTCGTCTGTAGGCCCGCCTGCGGCTTCTTCTCTCCTCTGGCGCGCTCCAAGGTGGTCGTCTTTGTCGCCCCATTCCTCGGACTGCCACTGGGCTGCTTTTCTTCCCTCTTCCGGTCTGCGGTGGTCGCTTTTGAGGCGTTTCCGGCACTAACAGTTGGTCTATTTTCCTTCCCATTGTTCTCCGAACCCCGACTTCTCTCTTCTGACGCCACCACGGTATCCTCTGGGCTGACCTCTATATTCCTGTCTACTGACTTCGCCCCATCTTCCTCCAAGCTGTCCACTGCCTCCAGTTCGACTCTGGACCACAGCCTGCCGTTAATAATGAGCTTGTCGTACTGGATGACAGCATGACATCCCTGACGCCGGGCCTCGAACATATGGCGTTTGAGAAATTCTCTCTCTCGCCTAACCCGCTCACTGAAGTCCTCACTTATATGCACGCCACTCCCCCGTAGGTATTTTGCGTCTTGCAAAATCATAACTTTCAATTTATAATTTGCGAGTTTGCAAACTATTGGACGCCTCCTGTTCCAAGATCGCCCCACTCGGTGCGCCCTCTCAATGTCCCACTCCCGGAGTTCGATGCCCAGTTGGGCCACTACCCGTCGCACCATGTCTTCTGACTGCTCCCACGTCTCTCTTTCCTCTTCCGGTACGCCGTAAATTACAATATTGTTTCGTCTGGACTGGTTCTCCAGATAATCGATTTTGCCTTCTAACATTTCAACTTTGGATATCACGGAGGCCAACGCGGTTTCTATGTCGAGAAATTTGTTCGTCGCCGAGTCCACTTTAGAGAATCCTTCTCGCATTTCCTCCCTCATGTCCTCTACCATCTTCTTCAGCGCTTCCATTCTCCCCTTCACTAGACACACGCACCCGGCAACACGTCTGCTCTCCACCACAGCTACGGACCGACTCCAACATGAATATTGTAGCACGGAGTGGCAAAAGAAATATTATTAAGTACGTAATAGCATTTTGCGATGAAGAGAAACAAACAGGTCGATATCTGTTTCCTGTAAATCAGGCAACGAAAAGAGCAACTGATATCACAGGTGAGGCTTATTTTATTTGAATTGATTATGTATTAAAATTATTTATTTAACTAATACTAATAATACAAAATTTTATGTAATTTATATAGACAGGTCAGAACTCCTAATAAAGAAAATCAGGAGAGAGGGAGTCTGTGCAAGAGATGAAAAGCTAGAATCACCAGACAAGAACAGGCCAAGGGAACTTTTAATTATTGTAGATGATATGGACCGATGTATTTTAAGAAGAAAGATACAAGAATTTTATGTCGTTTCAGAATGAAGTTTCAACATTGAATAAATTACTGAAAAGTAATAATTTCCAAGGTTGGAGAGAAAACTACGCAAAGTGATTCGAGACGTGGGATTTAGGTTTAAAAAATATAGAAATACAAGATGTATTTTGATTGAAGGAAATAATATTGTTGCATGGAGGACCAGTTATTTATGACACCGTTTGACGGAAGTTTGGCAACATCCCTATTCGGCAAGGTTCGTGGCTTGCTGTTTAACGTGGTGGGAGGAAAGCGGGTGGAATGGAGTGAGTACTGGCGTTAACTTTTCCAAGAACGACGACAGTGCTGAAGGGGCACAGATCCGATGGTCCGACAATATTAGGAGTACGGTATAGCATAATTAGGGAGGTGGTATTAGAATTTAAGTTCTTAACGGAACCAATCATTCAATTCTACATAGTTTGCAATCGATAACATTTCTAGGCTTGTACAATACACGTTTTGGTCGAGAACACCAATTGCCTACAAATTCATCTTCAATTATCGTGTATTCCCGATAGGAGACACTAACTTAGATTCTACATACCTTGTAACCGAAAACTCTCGAACTATCTTCAAATATATCTTTCTCAGTCTAGGTTCCTTGCAATCGATACCATTTCTAGGCATATAGAACAAAAGTCTAGGTCAAGCATACCAATTAAAGTCTCCAAATACCTCTTCATTGATAGCGTATTCCTTCCGATTTCCAGATTCCCTGTGAGAACGGTAGATAGCAGCAATAGTCCTATATACCTATTACACACATTTTAAAATAAATTTCTCAATTCCTCTTACTTTAAATACTGATATACTTTGGGGTTTTATCTAACAAAATTATCCTTCCATTTATAAAATCTATCTTCATTCTTAAATTCCTACGTTTAGACAATTCCTTTAATTATTTATTGTCTCGGACCCTCTAGTGTTCTTCGTTATTTACCTATATATGTAGAAATATCCAACAAGGTATTGGAGATCGGTGAAGGGGTGTTTCATTTCATAATAATTAGGAAAATGAGAGGGTTGTGAATAGTAACTGGGAGGTAATGTACTAAACTCGTCCGAAAAAAAAAACAAACATTCCTTTTTGTTTACTACGTCTGTTATATCGTACAGGTAACATACGACTCGCTGTATGACATTAATCTTTATTTTTCGTAATAATGCATGACAACGCAATACTTTATACATATATTAAATTCATATAAACAAACTTATCCAGTTGTTCCCAATATTTTAAAAATTAATAGCCTTGGCACATGTTCACATCTACATGACAAAATTTAAATGTAAGGAAAATCGCCTGTATCTTACCACAGTAAATCAGTCATTAGATATAATATTAACGATTAAATCAAATGGTAAACTGCAACTTTAACAGAGTCTGCACGTGACACATTAACATAATCTCATTTCCATTTCTAATAACTCAAGTTATATACAGTATTTTCATATAGATTTGTAAGTGCGATTCGGCTTACAATCAAAGCACATTAAGTCAAAAATATTACTTCTGACAAGATGGCATGTATTATTGTGTACATAATGTGTGTTTATGTACGTAGAATTTGAAAAATAAATAGAAACAACTAACAATAAAATAATATTTTCAGGGTTCAAGTTTTTCATTCCTGTGTCACCTTATATTACCCTTTTCATTTTGCTATTCCTGTGATAGATATCTCTGTACTTCCGAAAATTGTGTGCATGGGAATCCCTATAGAATTTTTCTACTGGTATTAAGAGTACGATAATGAGGGAGGTGGTATTAGAATTTAGTTTCTTAACGGAACCAATCATTCAATTCTACATAGTTTGCAATCGATAACATTTCTAGGCTTGTACAACACACGTTTTGGTCGAGTACACCAATTGCCTATAAATACATCCTCAGTTTTCGTGTATTCCCGATAAGAGACACTAACTTAGATTCTACATACTTTGTAATCGAAATGTCTCGAATTATCTTCAAACATTCTTTTCTCAGTCTATGTTCCTTGCACTCGATACCATTTCTAAGCATGTAGAGCAAAAGTCTAAGTCAAGCATACCAATTAATGTCTCCAAATACCTATTCACTGACTGCTAATTCTTTCCGTTTTCAAAATTCCCTGTCAGAACGGTAGATAGCAGCAATCGTCCTATATACCTATTACACACATTTTAAAATAAATGACTCAATTCCTCTTACTTTAAATACTATGTGTGTTTTCCAGTTAGACTGAACATCCAATTTCAAATCAAGAAACTTTCGTGCTTAAGATTCTTTGAGGTCAGTTCTATTTAATGTAAAATTTACTGAAAAGTGAACACTAAATATTATGTGTATTAAATTTGATTACTTTGGTCTTATCAATATTAAATGGTGGCTCATTGGTATTAAACCATTAATTCACTGTATTAGAAGTATTTATAAACACTGTATTAGAAATGTTTATAAAGAAACCTAATTGTGTGAAATAATTACACTTTTGCCATTAAGCATTCACTAAGCGGATTCTTCATGTGTGGTCAATATTGTACCACAGTCTAGTATATACTGTCACGAAGCTCAATACTTAGTAAATATGCATCTATAGATAGTTGCTAACCACTAGGTTCGCTAATATCGCCTCATTACAGACAATGCGTAATAGTACAGGCACACACTATTGTTTCTAGCACCCTCACAACTCAAGCTTCGTGCCTTTTCAGAAGTTAAGTATTTAGGTATTACAAACGACGAACACTTACGATGGAATAAACATATTACATATTTATGTAATAGCTTACGTAAAACAATTTATATCTGTGTTATACTTCGATCATATATAGGCTACCAATTAATATTTTACGTCTCATTTATTTAGCTTTATTTCAATCCATTCTCCAATATGGAATTTTAGGATGTGGAAATGCTTGTATTTCTAATTTCACCCCACTAATACTTATTCAGAAAAGAATAATTGAAATATGCTTTAATAAACAAATTGATTACTCATCCGAGCTTTTGTTCACTGATTGTAATGTGTTGAAAATTAAACAAATTTATTATATTGCTTTATTAAACTTCATACATAAATATCGCAATAAATTCAGATTGTATCATCATAAATATGGAACTGAAAGATCCCATTTTATGTGATTAGAGGTACCAAAGTGTTTCACAAGCACAGCTCTTAGCCATGGTACCTACTTTGATCCAAGGTTATATAATAAAACAATTGAAAAATACCAAAATTTGGAAGATTGTAGTATCATAAATTTAAAAAATGGCGTTAGGAATTTAATTTTTAAAGAATATATATTGATTTAATATATATATATATATATATATATATATATATATATATTTGTACGAGTTAAACTGTTAAAATTGAAATTGTATTTTTTAAAGTTAATTTATTCCTATAATTTTTTTCCTTGACCCACTTTGTGTCAAATAATTATGTGTGTTTTTGTTAAATATTTGTTTACATAACTCCCTGAGCACGAGTTTTTACTCGTTCAGGGAAGAATTAAGATTGTATTTTTGTACATGTTATTTTTCTGACAATAAACAATATACTAGATTGTGATTGTACCAAGTCATCATTTGAAACAACGAAGAGCAAATCTATTCTTCTTTGAAAGAGATAAATGTTAATTTTTCTGCCAGAAATTAACATACATAGGCCTACATACATACACACATACATACATACATACATACATACATACATACATACATACATACATACATACATACATACGTACACACATACATACACACACACGAGCGTAATGCAAATTTACACTCGAGAGATTGTCCAACTCAGAAAGTTTGGTTTTAATAGGAATTCTGCAATAAAATACTCGTGTGTGCGTTTCATGACAACAGAAGTATTTTCACCGTTACGGTCGAGGAATCGACAGTGAAAACAATGACATAACTACATTCTATTGTCTGGAAAGTACGGTGTAATACATTTTACGGAGCTTTCTAACCAACAGTGCAAGTTTACTAGTTTAAATTGAAGAATAATAATTTATAAATTCGTCTCGTAAATAGAAAGTATTTATTTCTACCCAATATTAATATTTAATGTAGCCACTTGCATAACTCACACGACAGCGAGTTAAGACATTAGGTATTAGGCTGCGCTCGGACTTCACTTAAGCTGAGTACCTGTTGGGGTTTTCAGTTATCCGGATTACATCAGCTCCTCTGCATGTAAGCCCGTCCATTGTATATTGCGCAACCATGGCATCTGCCGCCGACTGACTTCTATTTTCCCCTCACTCTTACCTTTCTTGATGAGTTGTGGGATAATTGTAATATTCTTTTTATTTTGTAGAATGTGCCCATGATGCGTTTTAAACTTAAAATAATTGGCATTCTGTAGCCATTTGCCTGGTACTTTATTATTATATACGTGGGCTGCCCAGATTGATTCTTAACATTCTTCTGTACATCACATCTCAAATGCCTAAATTCTCCTAACGATGCCAATTTCTTTAGGGTAAAATTGATCAGATATAGAGTAACATTGTACTAATCTGTATCTTAATGCATTAGGAAACTTTAGCTGTCGTTTTTTTAAGAAATTGTAATAAACATAATTTTAGGTTTACGTCGTATATTCTGACAGAAGCTTTTCGTATATTCCCGCCTAGATAATATATAACAGATTGCTCATCCCTATGTTAAAATCGGCAGCACTTTGAAGAGAACAACCGCCAGGATCGCCACCCGTCCGCCGTAAACGAACACGAGATGACAGTACAGTCGCTAATGCAATTCAAATGGGAGTTATGACGTGAATCCTTTTGTAACAAATAGATGGCAGCATAGTAAATCTGACAAAAGTTGTTATCGTCAAAGTCTATAAGGTCGAGCAATCTGGGTATATATTATGATCTAGGATTCCAGTCATCTCAGGTTCAGTCCTTCATTTTAAACTCAATTTTTATGGAGTGCAACGCTAAGTTCTGTAGTGATTTTGAGTGTGTCTACATACTGTACATTAAACTAAAATGTAAATCCTGTTGTTAAGTCTTACTTCATTATTTCAAATCTCATTGGAATGTTTACTTAATATTTTGAAGCTAGTTTATGACAGTAATTTTATTGTGGATATATCCTACAGTATTGTGAAATCACGTGGCAACTTTATTTGCCAGTGAGCACTACAGTATGGAAAAATGTGCGTACTTCGCTCCATATGTCAGATGATAGTTTATTCATTGTGAGCCAGATTTTAAACGCTATAAAAGTGATCTCTCTACTGCTCAGTGGCAACTATGGTTGCCATAAAATTTTAGCATCTTTAATGCCTATAGAATTTTGTAGTATTTTACCATTACATGAACGATGCATAGATGAGGCATAACTTATATGAAAAAAATGTAGAAAATAAAAACGAAAATAGTTGTGAGCACTAATGAGTTAATGATAATGATAGATATCTCTTAGTGAGGTGGGGCCGTAATTTTTACAATATTGCTGTCTGTAGCATATTCGATTCGGTGTCGTATGTGTGGTGTTCGATCTAGATCGTTTTTTATCCAACGACCTTAATATTTGAACTGTGTAACAGTTTCTACTACCTTATTAAGCAATAACTTTTATATCAATAGTGCTTATATAGTGCTGTGTCTAGTGTAATTTCAAGACCAATATCAATTTATTTCAAGTATCCGTAGCTATTAGAATTTGATACTGTAGATGTAGAAACGAATGTGTCCAAGTCAGAACCTCAAAGTAAAAGATGGCTTTAGGGGATACGAAAAGTCAACTACGCCGCTTGGTTTTGAAGCATGAAATAATTCTCCGCCGCCTTTTATCTCTTCCAATCGAAAACTTTTGATGCAGATCAAAGATAGGAGCTGGGAATGAAGATTAAAATTCCTTCAAATCGATATTTGACATAGGAAGGAAGTTCTCCTGTCATTCGATGGAGATGTGTGCGAAGTTCTGCAGACTCAGTTGTGGCTCAATAAGCGGACTGCTTCTTTCTGCGATTTTAGTGAATAAGTTGAATTTGGAATACGTCTTCTTCGGTTACTTTAGTTTTTTCCTGCGTCTGCCATTTCAATATTACTCCGACATCGCTATTTCAAGTTTAATTTGTCCTTGTATAACTTCTAATGGAACTACTGTACCTCCGCAGGGATAATATTACTCAGTTTTTACCAGTTGTAAATTTGTGTTCGAGATAGGCATTGGTCTTTTTTATTTTGTCATATCGCTTTGTATTGCAGAGCTTTTTTTAATCAGGCATAGTTGGTAACTGCAACAGTGAGCTCCTTCATATCTGAGTATTGAACTTAACTTCTAGAAAGCGTACTTTCAGTTTTGGTAGTAAGCCAGTCTGATGGACTAAAATCTTTCTTTATTTTAATTGATTAACGCAACCGTAACAACTTATAAGTTATGTAGTTTAGGTGCAATTGATAATAGCTGTGTTTTTGGCGGGATGAGTCAGAGTATTGGACATGGAATTGTATGAATTTCGGCTTATAGTTTGGGAAAAATCCGAAAATTCATTATCTACAACGAGCTGAATATCGATTAGCGCAGAATCATAACTTATGGATATCCATTGAACGTCCAAAGTTATGGGATTTCAGATGAAAAAGTAATGAGATCTAAAAATAAAATAATAATTAATATAGAACTATAGAACAAGTTTATCATTTTAAATTTTACGAAGATTGTACAATACTCTAGGATGTGATTTCTAACATAATTCTGATGAAAAAAAAAGTTATTATATACATGTGTGCGATTTTGAATAGTTTCGGATAGTCACGTTTCTTTCTTCCGTAACACGCATTCTTGTGAACTCTCTCTCTCTCTCTCTCTCTCTCCCTCTCTCTCTCTCTCTCTCTGGACGTCTGGAGCTGTAGTACAGTCTGATAGCAGCGACACAAAATCTCCTGCATGACATCAGGGTCACGATTAGAGATAACTCAACACTGGTACACTGTATCTACCTAGCATTCGAAGAACGGAAGTTAGGGAATGCAGCGCGCGCAGTTCACACTAGGGAGAGTACGTGTATTTCTGCAGAAGGTGAGGTCTTTGAAAACCGGCTTTAATACAGATTTTTAAGGTGAATAATAACGTTAATGTTCTTTAATAAATTTATAATACACCCAGTATCATTGTTGTAAATAATTTAAATGCTTAAACCTTCATAATATCTAGGTTTATGTTTAACATTCAGGAGGGCGTAACTCACTCAATTAAAAAAAAATATGACATGTTTATAGGAACTTTTTTCGTCATAATGATGCCAGAAATCACATCCTAGAGTATTGCACAATCTTCGTGAAACATCCTGTATATTAGACTAAAGATGAAGATTTACAAACTAAATTATACAAATTGTTGTTTGTTGTTGTTTATTATTAGTAAAATAACATGTACAAAAATACAGTCTTAATTCTTCCCTGAAGGAGTAAAAACTCGAAAATGCCAATACATGTGCAAAACTAAGTACAGAACCTTGTAGGAAAAAGCAAAGAATACAAACCTGAAATTCTGTAGGATGATGACTGCTCCAGATGCTCATATAGGCCTACAACTGCGAGAACTGAACTCTTAAGAGTAAAGACAAAAGGAAGATTGAAATAGCTGAGATGAGGTTGTTAAAAACTGGATATTGTACATTAAGGGGCATTAACAACAGAAGATAAAGAGATGATTTATTTAGCTACCGGCATAGCTCAAGCGGTAGGCGCGTTTACCTGCTAATCCAAAACTGCGCTCGAGAATGGATTGGATTCTTGCTTGGGCTGATTATTATCTGTTTGGGCTTTATCGAGGTTTTCTCTAACAGTAGCCAAATAACATCTCGATATCACCAAATCCATCAACGCTAAATTTTATTTGACTTATTTATTTTATTTATTTGGCTAGTAAGCAAAGTGAGTACAATTTAAAGGTATACATTAAGGGTGCTATTCATAGACATTTCGCAGCACGCGCCAAGAGCGTGCTAAACTAGCCCCGGCTATCCACTGGTTACTTGTACAGAATTGAAATCATATCATATCGCTAACACTGGTTTATAAATACGAAAAACGCTGATCATCCACCGGAAGCCCGCGCTAAGAATGTCTATGAATACGGCCCTAAAATTTTTATCTAGCCGTAAGAGCCAGGCTCCTGTACAGTGTGGTTTTAGCCTATAATATAACATAAAATTTACAAAGGTAGTTTACTAAATACACTAATTAACTTAATTCAGACCGACAACTAACATAACACACACGAGAAAATAGAAAGAGAAAAGGATAAAAAACACATTAATATAATTGACAATCGGATAGAAGCCACTGACATTCAATAAAAATATGAATATAGTCGACAGAAAAATAAAAAGGTAAAAAATACACACATTTGTTAATATTATATATCATTAATACTTGAAGCCTTGCCCCAAATAGGGATTTAAGCGCCACAATCGTCGAAAACGAGTTATTAGTGAAATAGCAATCTATGATACTGTAGTTTCTCTATCATAATAATATGGAAACATCTGTCGGTAGCTATGGCAACTATATCACGTTGAAATTCCAAAGCCGAAGTTCGTTCGTTGTGGAAGACGGATCTAGTTCCAGTTGTTTTTTTTTTTTGTTTTTTTTTTTTTGTTTTTTTAATTTATTGATCGATCAGCGCATTTAGCGCTATACAAAACATTTCTAAATAAAATATAAACATGACACTGAATTGAGGACAGCCTAGACTGGGCTCCTCAATGAACAAAAATAATTATATACATAGGTTGGTGTGATGATAAATATTGATTATAATATGAGGTCCATTAGATTTATTTCTTTATTTTATTGGGTTGTTTTACGACGCTGTATCAACATCTAGGTTATTTAGCGTCTGAATGAAATGAAGGTGATAATGCCGGTGAAATGAGTCTGGGGTCCAGCACCGAAAGTTACCCAGCATTTGTTCGTGTTGGGTTCAGGGAAAACCCCGGAAAAAACCTCAACGAGGTAACTTGCCCCGACCGGGATTCGAACCCGGACCACTTGGTTTCGCGGCCAGACGCGCTGATCGTTACTCCACAGGTGTAGACGGTCCATTGAAAATCTGGCTCTTGATTCTGGTGGGAAATGTGGACTTACTTCCGAGAGAGTAGTGGATGGCGCCTGGAATATTTTCTAGGTTGTTATAGAACTTCTTAGCTTGTGAATGAATGAACTGTTTTATTATGTCAATACCAGTTTCTCTGTGTAGTTGGCTGTTACGGACAAACCAAGGAGAATTGAGTGAAATTCGTAGGACTTTATTTTAGGATGTGTTTAATTTCATTTATTGCAGCTCTTCCCCAGACAGGGCAGGCGTAAAGCAATAGAGGTCGTAATAGAGATGTGTAAAGTAGCATGCAATTTTGTAGCGTTAGAGATGATTTCTCGTTGAGGAGCGGATATAATTTAGTGAGTCTTGAGTAGGCCAATTTAAGTTTGTTATTGATGTGATATTTCCATGATAGACGGCGATCTAAGTGCACTCCAAGATAGTTTACAGCTTCATCCTTTGGTTTCCACGGTATCACGTTGGTTGAAAGATTTATGCATGGAGGATTAGCAGGACGACACAAAGTAAATATCATTCCTTCGCATTTATTGTAGTTCAGTGCGATGCGCCAATTTAGTTTTCCTTAAATTTCTCAGAAGAATAGAATTGGAGCTTAGATCCCTATTCTGGGCAAGGCTTAAATTTTATACCTAAATTTATTTTTTAAAAAGTTCAATTTTAAAATGTTCCAAAGATGGTAAATTATTTGTAATTTTATTATGAAGTTTTGGGCCGAAACTAGCACCATGTTTGAGTGCTGCACTTGTATGACATTTAGGCTCAATCAATGGGAGAGTAGACTTTCGTCTTCGAGTATGATGTTCATGTCGATTACATTTATGTTTTATTTGATTTCTGTGGTAGTAAGTTAGTAAAATAATATTTATAAATGTTTTTCAATAGTTAACACTTTAAAATCTGTATAATGTTATAATTCATAGAACGTCGTTAAATAACCAATTTAAAAGAGAGAACAATTGAAAATGATGAACTTAGGTCTATGTGAAAGGACTGAAGACCGGAAAAGCAACTGACATGAGCACTTATAAAGAGATGATTTAAACCAGCTCGATAACTTAAATAACATACCTATTGGACATAGAGATGTGGGGAATCCTAGACGAAATTAGATAGACAATTTCTAGTTCTGTATGATCGTAACGGGTCTTCGGTACATCTATGATGGTTATGAATGGTGATGGTGGTAGTGGTGGTGGTGGTGATGATGATTTGAAACCATGACAGAGAGTAGTCTTGGAGAACGAATCTAGCTTAGTAGCTCTAAGCTGTAACACTACATTTATTTTAATATCTGCAGGTAGTTGTGAAAAATGAGACCATTCTCGTCACATAGCTTGCGTGTTTCTTACGACACAGTTCTTGCAGAAAATTATGTTAACACTGAAGTATGGTAGTAATACCAACAGGTATTCAGTATGTTATGATGTGCAGATTATCATCTGCTTCAAACTAGGAAATTGCCTTTGATATTTTTAGGCTTTGGAGAGTCATGGTATCTAATATCTGAGTGTGCTACGTCTAACAATAACTGCTTCATGATGCAAAACGAGATGACAAGATAGTAATAATAGGTTACCATTGGTGAAACGCTAATGATTAAGTTACTTACGCAACGATAGAGTTATTTTCTAGTTTACATCTTTTGTAATAAGTTATTGATGTCTTCCGATTCCCAACAACAAAGGCTTCCGTCTCATCAATTCGTCAATTGATTTTCCTGAAGTTCTCATTCTTCAATTACTTCATTGATTTTTTTTTCCACTACTTTCTTGGTTTTCCTTTCTTTCTTCTTGCATTCTGGTACCAATGTTGTTTACATGCTTCGTAAGTTGACAGTACCGCATATTCTCAGGTTGCTATACAAACAAAAGAAATCACAGTGCTGTTTCCAATTCACTGCGGGCTAAAGCAAGGAGATACAATATCACCTTTGATTTTTAACTTTGCTCTAGAATATGCCATTAGGAAAGTCTAGGATAACAGAAAGGAATTGGAATTTAACGGGTTACATCAGCTCCTTTTTTATGCGGATGACGTGACTATGTTAGCAGAAAATCCACTAACTATTAGGGAAAACACGGAAATTTTACTTGAAGGAAGTAAAGAGACAGGTTTGGAAATAAATCCCGAAAAAGACAAAGTGTATGATTATATCCCGTGACCAGAATATTGTATGAAATGGAAATATAAAAATTGAAAATTTATCCTTTGAAGAGGTGGAAAAATTCAAATATCTTGGAGCATCAGTAACAAATATAAATGATACTCGGGAGGAAATTAAACGCAGAATTAATATGGGAAATGCCTATTATTATTCGGCTGAGAAGCTTTTGTCATCCAGTCTGCTATCAAAAAATCTGAAAATTACAATTTATAAAACAGTTATATTACCGGTTGTTCTGTATGGTTGTGAAACGTGAACTCTCATTTTGAGAGAGGAACAGAGGTTAAGGGTGTTTGAGAATAAGGTGCTTGGGAAAATATTTGAGGCTAAGAGGGATGAAGATACAGGAGAATGGAGAAAGTTACATAACGCAGTTTATTCTTCACCTGACATAATTAGGAACATTAAATCCAGACGTTTTAGATGGGCAGAGCATTAGCACGTATGGGCGAAACCAGAAATGCATATAGAGTGTTAGTTGGGAGGCCGGAGGGAATACAATCTTTGAGGAGGCCGAGACGTAGGTGGGAGGATAATATTAAAATGGATTTGAGGGAGGTGGGATGTGATGGTAGGGAGTGGATCAATCTTGCTCAGGTTAGGGACCGATGGCGGGTTTATGTGAGGCGGCAATGAACTTCCAGGTTCCTTAAATGCCAAAAGTAAGTAAGTAAGTAAGTAACTAAGTAAGTAACTAAGCAAGTAAGTAAGTAAGTAAGTAAGCTATTCCTGTAAAAGTTCTGTAATAAGTTGAAATGTCCACACCTGTAGAGTAACGGTTCGTGCGTTTGGCCGCGAAACCAGGTGGACCGGGTTCGATTCCCGGTTGGGGCAAGTTACCTGGTTGAAGTTTTATCCGAGGTTTTCCCTCAACCTAATATGAGTAAATGCTGGGCAACTATCGATGCTGGACCCCGGACTCATTTCACCAGCATTATCACCTTCATATCATTCAGAAGCTAAATAACCTAAGATGTTGATAAAGCGTCGTAAATAACCTAAAAAAAGAATAAGTCGAAATATATTATGTCATTTAGAAGAACTAATTCTCAAAATATTGTGTAATTTATGCGCCTGTTTTGATAATGAGTGCATAGTAGTAGGAAGAACATTTTCAGCTATTAAATTAGTAATTAGGGCTTTCGTCCGATTTTGGCATTTTCTTCTGGGACACTTTTAACGCTTGTCGTACTGTAAGAGCGTGGAAACATTACTGACTGTTAATAATTATAGGCTATAAGTGCGAACTTAACGTTTGTCGTACAATGAGAGTGTAGAAGCATTACTGACTTAATAATTATAGGCCATGAGTGCGAACGCTATAAATGGCATAAACAAACGTACGGATGGTCATCATATAGCACATACTTCCTTTTTGTCATTCTACAGAATTGGTGGAGCATGGAAACGAGACGGAAAGTGTTGAAGCGTCGAACGCCGCCTCGCTGGGCCTGGTAATGAGAGTGGGATGAGGGGCAGGTAATTGCGTTCCTGTTGTGAAGCAAAGCGCGGCGCTCCGCATTGTCTGCTCGCTTTTACCGTTTCTTGAGAAGCCGGCATCGGCGCTCCTGACTGAAGACGATTTCCGATCCCTCCCACTTTCCAATTATTAAATGGGAGGTAGATGTTACGATATGACAGCTAAATAAATCATTTTTCCAGAATAGAATTCTTTAATCAATCACTAATATTGATTCTGACGATTAGGCCTATTATAACTATAATAATAAACTAATGATTATGACGATAATAATAATAATAATACTTAATAATAATAACAATAATAATAATAATAATAATAATAATAATAATAATAATAATAATATTGAACTGCCCCCATTGAGGGTAGCCCTTACGGACTCAGTATATCCTAAAAAAATTATTATGCTTATGTAAACATAGATATTAAATTCTAAAGTAGGGGAACAAAGAAAAGGGCGTGAAAAATTACAATTGCTATTAATGTGGCACCATGTGATTAATTCGCGGGTGCTCGTGTAAAGGGGGCTAAGTATGATTTGTCTAAACTGGAATAAGTACATATTTGAACTATCCACAATTACTTTTCTCTTGTGTTAAAGGGGTTAAGTTATTCTTCCATTTACGATGCAGTTACAATGTTCCATATTTTGTGACAAAGGGGTTTTGTTCAGTACTAAAGGAGAGAAGTTTACATACCTTGCAATTTGACTTAACCCCCTTTAACGAGCACCCGCGAATTAGGATTTGGCAAGATTTTTTAACAGAATTATCACAATGTCATCCCTCAGAGATATTGGCAGAGCTGGTATAGTATAGTCCCTCAAGCACCTACGACTATTTCACTCATTTATTGTAGACCAATGCTAATAACAGTTAAGAGCATGCACAGAATGTCCCAAATTGATGTATGCATTCTTTGAAATACTATTTATCAGCAAAGAAATGAGATAGAAATACGACGTTTGTGGTTTAAGATTCAGAAAGCATTGGAAAACATGGAAACATGTTCATCTGTTTATAAACAAACATGGCGGTGCAATTATCGTTCGATGAACGTAAGTTATGTTATGAAATGTTATGTTATTGGAAAGTGGAGAATGTTGTTAAGGTTTAACGACGTAGGAGGGTTGAATTTGGAACACAACCACCAACAAGGTTAACTGTCACAAGAATCCGAGAAGTTTGAAGTCGACGGAACAGTGCAATATGTGCTGAAAGGGCGGTGCGGAAGAAAGAGAAGTTCCACCGATAACGAGAGTGTTGATGCAGTCATGCAGGCTTTTGCAAAATCCCCAAAGAAGTGAATGAGGCAATGTTCTCGTAAGATTGGTATCACCAAATCCAGTGTCCATCGAAGTTTGCGAGCTCAAAAATGGAAGCCTTACATTCCGAGACTTGTCCACGTACTAAATAACAACGACCCAGAGATGGATAGAACGAAGAGGAAGTGCTGCGGAGTTCCCGCCTCGATCTCTGGATTTAACTCCTCCAGACTTTTACCTATGGGGAGCTCTAAAAGGAATACAAAACCGCAAAAATCTTATTTCTGTCTCATCTCGTTGCTGAGAAATAGTGTTTCAAAATGTGTATGCGTCAATTTGAAACACTTTATATAAATGAACCACAACTGTGATTATACAAAATTCCTATACAATTAGCGCTCTGTTATTGTCACATACTCGTTGTTGAAGAGACGTATGAATAGGTCTGTGCGTCTTTGCAAGGGAATTTGGGGCTAGAAGGAAGGATCTAAGTATGTTCCAAGCCTATTGATCACTTATCTTACTCCTTTTTTTCATCATTTCTTTTAAGGAATTTAAGATAATTCTGAAGAGGAAAAAAGCCGGAAACGTAACCAAATACAGTAGCTAACACATAACGCAGAAACGATCCGCACCACAGCTGAACAGTAGCAGGACAGTGTTACCGAAGGTGTTCAAAGCCTAGATTGAACGAGTGTTAATGTGGGGCGTTGCTATGCTCGCTAGACAAGAGATTTTTTACTAGACTAGCGACGAAATTCGAGTGAGCTCGACAAGAAGTACCCAGGGTGACACGGCAGATCCAAGGTGCCGATGGTTTTAATTTGGAAAATTCTATAATTTATGATGGGGATTGTATAGGTCCGTGGCTCATGTACTATTTCTTGACACTTGAGTTAGCGCCTTAGGAAAATGACGTTAAACCACAGGCAGGATGACGAACCAATTGACTATGACGCTATGAGATGACTGTAATAAAACATTGTCCTGAGGGCATAATGTGGGGATGGGTAGGTATTCTGACAAGGGGGAAAAGAATATGTGTTCCTGACTTGGAGAGTGATTGGAGTGAGACATGTTTGTCATCTTCATTCTTAATATTAATATGATATATTATATTTCGTCACAGTATTTCTTACATGTAATGGTGGACCTCACATTTTCACGTATACGTACGTTGCCACCATTAACAATTATTACAAATAACATATATTTGCAGTTCACTTTACTAAAACTACCCTAGTCCCACTACCTATCTCCCGTCTTCCTGTTCAGTCCATCGTCTATTTAATACTTATCCTACCTTGTGTTTGTTATTAATTATTTATTCAGTAGTTCACATATATCTTACTGTTTACACCAGATTTTTATTCAGTTCACTATTCGCTATAATAACTTATGTATACTATCAATAATTCCTACTATTCACAGCTTCGTTACTCTGATGCCTTGATATTAATCTTTCCAGATACTCTTTTCATGATTTTTTTATTTTAGTAGGTTATTTTACGACGCTTTATCAACATCTTAGGTTATTTAGCGTCTGAATGAGATGAAATTACCCAGCATTTGCTCATATTGGGTTGAGGGAAAACCCCGGAAAAAATCTCAACCAGGTAACTTTCCCAGACCGGGAATCGAACCCGGGCCACCTGGTTTCTCGGCCAGGCGCGCTAACCGTTACTCCACAGGTGTGAACCTCTTTTCTTAATCTTTTGCTAGTTCAATAAAACTGGTCACTCATTAACTCGGAAAACACTATTCACTATTTTTTTTACCTTAGTAAAACAGGTCGTTATCAACGCTGATCTCTACCTCTTTCACTGACCACTGCTCTCCCTTCTTCACTCGCGTGTCTTTCTTATACTATCAAGTCTCATCACCACCCATCATATTTTTCACCAATTTTGTTTATCCCCCACGGCTCAATTAACGTTTGATTTAATTCTTCGATTTTTTTACCATCATGCTTCTAAATTCTTTAAAATCTCCAACAATATCCCCAAGTCTTTTAAGTTACTTCTTTCACTCCCACCCTTATTACTATCACTTCCTCTCCCATTTTCACAACTCGACTCATGAATGAGCTTTTTCCCCATCAGTATTCTCTTTCCTACTCCCATACTCCTTATGCCACTCATCCTCACATTCAAGTACTTTCTTAGCAGACTTTCATTCTTCTTACTCTGCATTTTAACGTTGCTTCCCTCTCTATGTCGTGTCATCATGTTTATACTTCCTCGTTCGTCATCATGCCGGTTCTTAACCTCGTTACTACTCCTATTGTCGTGTGGTGACCTTCGACTATCTGATGTGCCATCCTTGCAGTTGAGATGATTTTTTCCACAATTCCTGTTCTTTCTCTTGGTTTACTATTTCTTCCCTCAGAAAAACTGCTCTTTTCTCCCTTGGAATCTGTTCGTTGTTCACATGCGTTCTTCTCTTCGGAGCCTGTAATCCAAATTCAGGGTGCCCATCATTCTTAATGTTAAATTATTCATTTTCTGATGGCAGCATCCGTCGTGCTGGATACAGGGCTAGCCATGAATCCGAACCCAGACCCTACAACAAATTCTGGATTTGAAAATGTTTGCGAATGAAAGATAAGATACTCAATGCTTTATTAATGCAGCTAACATTGACATAGGATATTGGGCTGTGACTGACATGAGATGGACCGGACATGAGTTCTGATCCAGAGATTGAAACAAGCAATAGTTACTTGTCGCTTCTTAGGTCGTTCCCGATGTATTCCACGATTGCCAGAGACCGGATTTCTCCACAATATCTTGGTTCTCGGTCACGCTCACAGGGACACGTTTTGCTAGATGCCATATTTCGCGAATAGATGATAGAATTATCGCTTTAGATGTTACGAAGATGTACCAGAAGTGATGGTGAAGACTAAATTAGGTTTGTGAGTGCTTGGAGCAGCGATGTCAAGGTCAAGAGCACGTAGACGGCTCTGCGTGCGATCAAGAGCTCACTGGTTGCAATGAACCTATTCTGCAGGCAGCAGCGGTGAATAAGAAGGGGTGAGCAAAGCGAACTCTATTAGCGTATCACTTGCAAGATGAATGAAACTGCTTTTAAGTAATAGATATCGTGTTACATCCATACAAGACAACAAGAAATCAGAATATGTTCTGTAGAATGTACCTCTCTAATAAATACAATGAATTATAAAATAGTAGACTACAATAAATAATAAACATAGCTTCTCCTTAACTTATATAGTTTAAGATAATAGCTAGAATATAATTAATTTTTATATAATTATTTAATAATCCAACTAGTATAAAGACACTGTTTTCGTGTTTTAAACTTACTAATACAAAAGTGAAAGAAATTACAGGACATTGTGCATACGGAAAAATGAAATAATAGGTCTGCAACAAATAATACACATAAGCCTAGTACATTTTCTTTATTTTAGGGGTTTAAATAATAAGACCTACCTAATTAATTGCTATGTAACTGTTACATACTTAATAATGCACTTATTATATGAACAGCACATTTCTAGAAAAAAATTTAAATTCCTGACTTCTAGTCTAATACAGAAGTGTTTTCCTTGTTTTTGCCGACACACCTACCTTCTTATGTCCGGCGAAATTATGTTTCCTGCAGCATGACGTAGCATAGCACGCTTATTATCATCTGATAATCTTAATATTAGTTTTGGTTTTATGAGTTTCATAAGTGAGGCAAATTGCTCACATACGTGCTTACTGCGAAATATAGAAATAATTTGCGCCGCAAATATTCGTGCCCTGGATATATTACCCGACAAAGCCAACTTCCAACTTGTCTCTGTTCACGCAATTTAAAGAACCTGGAGGGAACTTTTCCTCGGTTTAACCAGAGGATATTACAATGCTAAGGAACACTGTCAAACTGAAAATCTATGGACGACATTTGTTGACAATTTTTAGGCAGAATTCGTAACGAATATACGCTATTAGCATCATACTCTTTTTGTACTTCATTCTGTAAACTTAAATGCAATGCAGTGAGGAAGAACCTTCACAGTACGTACATATAAGCATATTTATTACTATTTAATGTAAATAAAACAACAAAATTTCAATACATAATTTATTATGTACATCAATTAATAATTTCAGGCGTTTCACATTGTTTCTCTATGTAGGCCTAACGAAATGCTTTCTATATATAGACAAAGAACATTATCTCCTCTTTCATTCATAAGAAGTCAAGAGTCAAGTCAGCCTAAAACTTAATGAACGACTTCTTCCTCAAAGTCTTATGTACAGCACAACCCTCGAGTTCATCAGTGTCTTGTACCTGCGTGCCGTACAAGCTCTGAACAACGCATACGGGCGATGAGGCACGCTTGCACTCTCGTTGACATCACTGGCTTGGAGGGACTTTGGACGTTACGGAAAAGCAAATTCAGAATAGTCGGTATCTGGGATCTAACCTCAGAGTATTCAAATACAATGCGGACATAATAATTTTAAAATTGTGTATTTAATAATTTTTGTATTTAAATGAAGTTAAATTTATGGTTCATGTTTTATTATAAAGTATGTATTATATTGTTAATATATTTTGTTTCAGGGAACACAACTATGACATTATCTAGTTGCAATGGACAAGCTCTCAACTGCACATTACTGTAGGTAATTAATAGACTATTTAAATTTTATTAGATAATTTTATGGTTTTAGTTTTTACTTTATTTTTAAAATAGTGCTACAATATACCAAACGAGGTTTTGAGATTTCCTAGATAAATTTACGTTGATCGTAAATTTATTGGTAACCTCAAAATCTCTTGTGGTATTACCTATGACAGCGACGATAAATATGACGGCCGGGTCCTGACACTGTTAGTGATGACTTTGACGACTATTATGACGTTGATGACGACGATATAATGCTGATGAGTATAACGGTAGTGATGACATTGACGAAGATGGAAAATTACGACAATTATGAAGACTTTTAATGACGAATATTTTGATGTTGACAGAAACGATGATGCAGTAACAACAAAGATTATGATGATGACAGTGGTGATGATGACGACAGTGACCACTGTCATGTAGGGTAAGGTTGCGTATATCGCACAACTTTAGCATTTATAATTTTTATTGAACAATACAATTTTTATTTTCTACATTCCTTTATAGAAATACATTCCCAGAACATTTACCTTTCATGTAAATAAGAATCCTTGAATTTGATTTAATATTTTTGAAGTAGAATGACATTTTCGAAACACTTGTCAATGGTGCCATTTAGGCAACTAGTTTCCTAAATAGGACCTGCGGTTTCTTAAATCGCACCTCTTTAACTGCAGGGAACGGGATGAAGGAAAGCTTTTAATATTGAACAGTATTTAATATGAACAATGTAATAAATGCAAATTACAAGTTTATTGAAATTAATGAAAGAGAGTAACGCATCTTCAAATGAAATTGAAGAAATAGAGCATCAATTACCTAATATTTGAACTTCCTGAATGTGTTTTTTGTTACACATTTTCCATGTGCTTCACCAGGCAGTTCAAACTGTAAATTGCGTCACCTTTTCTCCACGATTATCTCGAAGCCACCTAAGAACTGCTTCATGATTTAGCTGTCTGAAATGGTTTGAAGATAGAAATATCTAAAGGATGGGCCTCTGAGTATTATGACGAGGAAGCTGTAATAGGAGCACATCATTTTCCCGAGATAATCTAGCTTCTAAATTTTTGGAATAGTTCGTATATGTGGACATACAGAAGCAGCATTTTTTTCTATGGCAGGTTTGAGTGGCAAATAAAATGTTTGAGCTATTCGACAAATAGTTCACTCTTGATGTAACCTGAATCAGAGCAAACAAATAACGATCCTGGAAGAACACCAGCTGATAATGTAGGATGCATTGTTTGACGTTTAAACATTTTCATAGGTGGCAGAAAATATCTGGTGCGCTTGTACAACACACACTTGTTGTATTAACGCCCTTTTCACCACTTGATATTGCACACACCTGATGCATTCCTCGTTCAGTTAAAATTTTTGGTTCTTCTTTTGTACGGCTAGAATTGCTACAGTTGCTCATATCGCACCGGTGCGAATTAGGCACCTACAAAGTGGTGCGAATTAAGAAACTACGTCATAAGTTATTATTTCCTTCATTCTAGCCTATAATCACCACATGTTCGAAAATCGTACTAAGTTAAATGTTCTTTAATATTTCTTTTAACCGATAACATGTTAAGATTATGGATTCCTTTGCATACAAATCCGTTATTTAGTTACAAAATGTTAGCTAAATATGCATCCATCTGAGCGATTATATTAAATACTCTACCACCACGTTGGTAGCACAAGAAGTGGCAGAAATCAAGTGACATGGTGGAAGTTCATATGGTATATTGTAACAATACCACTAAATGCTACACTACTACAGTAACTTGTTTTAAACTAGCAGTGGTGCCATTTAGGAAGCGGTGCGATTTATGCTACTCTACCCTAAGATGCAAAGTAATTAAAATGTATATTAATTGATTCTGCGAGATACAACTTACTTCACACTGGTTAGCAGACTAGAATCATTTAGCTATGTCCGCAAAACAATTAACTACGCTTATCTTTGAAAATCGTATCATCAGTAGGCACTTTCCAACCATACATATGTCCTCCACGATCTCCAGATCTGAATCCGCTCGACTTATGAATATAGGATTACCTTGAAGAATGATTTTTCGTGACACAACAGACAACCCTACAACAACTGAAAGATCATTATCATCATCACCATCATCATCGTCAGGATGTAGGCCTAATTGGCCTCTTCCGACTCCAAGAATTGTTCTCGCCATCTCTTCTTTGGTCTTCCAATATTTTGTAGTTTAGTGCTGATTTTGCAATCCCCGTACTTGGCATTCTCATTACATTTCTGTATTTTATTATGTTCTCATTTATACTTTGTAGATTTAATTGTAGATTTGTATCCTGCTACTGCTCGGAGAAATTTCACCTCAGCCTATTCTATTCTTTTTATATGGGCTGCTGTCGATGTCCAGTATTGACTCCCATAAACCAAAAGGGGCAAAGCTCTTACTTTATGCAATATCAGTATAGTTTCTTTTCTCACTCTTTTTTCTAATGTGCGTTGGAAAATTCCACAAATATTGGGACTTATTGATTATTTTCGTCTACAGCTTTGTTTTCGTTAGTCTACAAGTATATGTGATAGATATCTCAATTACTTGAAGGTGTTTACCTGCTGTATTATTTTGGAGTCTATTACTATTTTAGCTCTGACTGGCATTTGTCCCTCGCAGGTTGTTTAACTTTTGTTTTGTATGTTGATGTTCTCATGTCATATTTTCTCATAATTTTATCAAATTTTGAAAACTGCTTCTTGAATTTCGTTTCCTGAACATCCTATAATTAGCTGGTCATTTGCAAATAATAAAGTTGTAAAATATTTGTCATTCAATATAAAATGTTTTTTTTTAATCAATCAATCATTCTTGTATAATCTCATCAATGTAGACATTAAAAGTGTTTGGGAAAAGAGAAGCAACTGAAAGATGCTGAAAAAATAAATATTCTAAGACATTGTCTACAAAATGCTGTTTATGGTGTCGCAGAAAGAATAGTGTTTTTTTTTTAACAAGAGATTGGCAGACATACTATCAATGTTTTGTAAAAATCAAATCCCACGGTTTACTCAACACAGCATTTTTTTACCTGGAATATTATAATATTTATAACGCTTTAAAGCTTGAAGTGATTGTTGAATGACTTACCGTAACAACTAATCGAGGTTGAAATAATTAGCATTTCATCACAGCCATAATGTCATTATCACCAACTATCACAAGTATTTCATACGTTCATCTCATTCTTTTGGGAATTGTGAACCAACACTAGATAGTACAGAACATACAAAGTGGAAGTGAAATAAATCAGAAGATTTTCATTTATCCCACTGGCGTATTTCAATACCGTGGACGGTTTTCGTGTAAATTTAATTTAAAAACTACTAATTTCAAGCCACTGAACGCTGTGAACATTGCAACGTCATACCGAGAGAGAGAGAGAGAGAGAGAGAGAGAGAGAGAGGCTCACGTACTAAGACAGACCTGAGTTCGTTGACCTCTTATATCTTTATTACTAGAAGAAAGATTAATGTGTTAGAGGTGATGTTGCCGGACTGCTGAAACTTTCAACCTAATTTTCTAATTAACCGTGCATTTTATTACAAAACGTAATATAGGTTTTCTATTCCTTTAAGAGTAGCCTATCGTCACTTTCAGTCTGCAGGATTATTTCACTTTCACCCTTTAGGCTATATATAAAGGGTGGAAGTAATAAATATAAAATAATATATAGATAATTATACGCCGTGTTCCGCTTAGAGGGATCGAGAAATAAGTAAATAAATGGTAATTTAAAGTATAAATAATGGTTGTGTAACATAACGTTTTGTATAACTTGATGCAAAAAGTCTCCGAGTTTCGGAGAATGGTCAGTGCAACTCGATGTGTGCGCCTCGAGCTACCCTGAAGACATCTAAAAGGTACTCAGCCCTCTGCCAAGTGTTCCATAATATTTGTGGGGTGATTAGCGCAGCTGCATTTATAATGCGTTGTCTCAGTTTTTCCAAAGTGTGAAGTGTATCACGTTGGTACACAACACTTGTCACAAAGCCCCAGAGGAAGGTCAATGGGTGTCAAGTCGGTTGACCTAGGTGGCCAGCAAGGGTTCTCCTCTTTCGATCAAACTATTGGGAAAGTTTGCATTCAAGAAGCCACGCACTGCTCCATAGTAATGGAGTGGAGCCCCATGTTGCTGAAATACCGATTCTGTGAGGAGTTTATCAACAGTAATCTCACTAGAAGTTTTGATTTATCTAGAGAAAATCAAAACTCGAGTGGGATTTAATTGACTATTACACGATTAGAAGAAAGTATATAAAGATTAGATGTAACGAAGTACTCCAATACAATAAAATATTAATTGACTTATGAAAATACAAAACTGTCTTCAAATTTGTACCATCTCAACATTATAAATATTACGCTAGTAGATGGCAGTAGTGTGTTATGATTAGCTTATCAGTTGTGCCAACTATGGAATCTTCATTGAACTCTGTGGACGGTTATTGGTCAAGAAGGCTTTGTTGACTGAGTTTCATTTTTATTAAAACAGTTGCATTCCACTTCAGTTATCCCGATCCCAATAATCAACGTCACTTGACAGATGATTTTCAATAAATCTTAGTATTAAACAATCTCTGATGCGTGACTATTCATAATATCATATAGCAGAAGCTATAACATAACCTAAATAATATAAACGAGTGTTAGAAAAGTTTTAATTATGGATGATGAAACAAACAAGAGACATTTTAATTAACGATGATGAAATAAAAAATAAACATGAATAATTTTAAAAGAAACAATTATTGAAAGTATAATTTTCAAATTTGAATGTTTTAGTGGTTGCTGTTAGTGTTTTATATTAGACGTGTGCGTAAAAGAAGTGAACTCGTTAATGTACATGGTGTATCCCTCAACTTATTCAGGATTTCCGAATGGTGCTCTTCATTTATTTGTAAATAGAATTTCATGGAAGATGCATAGCTATAACCAGTGATCTTTATTAATTCTTGTTATTGAATGCCAATGTGAGTCATATTTGAAAGTGCTATGCATCGACTGGAGTGATTTGTAATTTTCTGTTTTTTGACGTCCAGACCAGTGCAGTTTGAAATGTTGGAAAACTTTCTTTCTTTCTTTCTTTCTTTCTTTCTTTCTTTCTTTCTTTCTTTCTTTCTTTCTTTCTTTCTTTCGAAAATGTAAGGATTCACAATCTCATGTACGGCTGCCATAGGATGAATAAATTTGTTTTTTCTTCCTACTGACAAATTTTATATTTTGCACATAGGAGTTATTGTAGGAACAACGACGACATATGACATGGGTTTCACCCATTTCATGGAAGGGGGTAATAAACCATCTTTGTTGTTAGGTATCAAACGTGGATCTGCAGTATTAGTAAGCTAGAAGCACTGCAGATTGAGCTGCAGAGGAAGATAACAGGTGGAATTAACTCATTTGAGCTGGATAAGATTCCGACTATCACTTTAATTTCCAACGTAAATTTTTTGTGTGAAGTTTATTACATCCAATATTGGTGTTGGTTAAAGACGGACAGGAAGAGAGAGGGAGAGAACGACTGACTTTGGCAGTTGATGTGGTATCGATGATTGACAACAGCCTACACAATGTAATCATAGCGTCTGACATTTCTTCTAGAATATAAGCAAGGATTTTAGAGATTGAATTGTTTCCGCTACTGGAGTGAGCGCTACATCAAGTGGAAATGCGGAATTGTTGTCACATTAGTGGGCATATAATCTTGGTAATTACGTTCTATCTATTATCCGAGGCAGATATAATACGCTAACGTATTATTGGCATACGAGGTGAGGTCCCTGCAGACTGGAGGCGTCACGCAGGATGCAGCATACACTTCACTTCTCGCATCGACCCGGCTCGACAGAGACAACGCCTCGGCAGGAAGGAGACGGAAGTCGCTCGTGCGTTCCGTGGAGAGGTGTCAGATGGCTGCGGTCAGGTTTAAAGTGAGGTGGGAAAAATGACGATGCGGATCGACCCACTGATATATAATAGATACCCTGCCTTGAGCGATCTCGTTGCCAAGGCAGTGTCTCAAGATGACGTCTGTTTCTTTAAGTGCATTTCAAGTATACGGATGAATTTTGTACGTTTGAGAACGTCACTGTAGAATACAGTAGTGAAAAAGAGTGTGACTGCAAGTTGTCCTGAGGTGGCTTCGAAGAAAGTGGATGCAAGCATATACTACGTCTGTTTTCTTCTTCCTCCTCGTTCTCACATTCTTGTTCTTTAAAGTTTACAGCTGTATTAATTTATATTACTCTATTAATTTATTATTCTGGCGGAGTTAAGGCCGTGAGGCCTTCTATTCCACACTAACAAAAGTGAAATATACTTTGAAACAACAGCGAAAGTAGTAATATTCTTAGTAATATCACAGTCTAGTATATACAGTCACAAAGCTCAATACGTAGTAAATATGAATCCATAGATAGTTGCTAACCACTAGGATCGCTAATATCGCCTCATTACATACAATGCGAAATAGTACCAGCATAGTCTATTGTTCCTAGCACCCTCATAACTCAAGCTTCGTGACTGTATATACTAGACTGTGGTAATACTTAAATATACAATCAACATCATGCATGTTAAGGAGCTTCCGTGTAATGAAATATTGACTAAACACGATACGTAATGAAATAATTTACAATAGGCCCATCGGAGCGGCCTGCTTGCGAGGACAGTCTCACTCCGTGCCTTCACCTGAAGGAGGATTAATAGATAGAAACACATTAAGTATGAAATGGAGCGGGACGGACTGCTTAGAAAACCACTGTGCACGAAGTTCATCTTACACTTGTATATCCACGGTACGACGTGTGTTGTCAGAGAAAACTTTTCATTTTAAAAATTACAATATTTCTCTCTTTTATCTCAAGAATAGATATTTCATGTCAAAATCTGCATAAAAATGCACATTCTCTCTGAATATTACCGTAACAATTCAGTTCTCCATTGTGTTTCGAATCATTTTATATTTAAGCCGTTCAGAGCAGAAGTGGTGTAAGTCAAAATTGGGTGATGAGGTTTAAAGTAAAAATTCTTTAAAATACAGTGCAGAATAGCAATTAATATGTCCTTCATGCTATTCACTGAATATTAATTGCTACTTTGTGCTGTATTTTACAGAATGTTTACTTTAACCCTCATTACTCATTTTTGACATATACCACTTCTGCTCTCAACGGCTCATTTGATAGTATATTTTCTTGAGCTACTAATCAAAAGAACAACATAAATTCTTGTATACTATGCATCCAAATAATAAAAAAAAAAACAAAATTTCGTTTTTTGGATTGCACATGGAAGGCATAATTTATAATCCAAAATATTGGATATCTGACTTCGTTCATAAATTTACGATTTCAATAAATGCACATACAGCTGTTTGTAATAATTGCAATCATCATATATTATATTTCTGTTTAATAAAATCGCTCTTTGAAAGTGACTTAGAGATTAAAATACATTAGTGTTATATATTGAGATTCTGAGTTTTTTTTTTTTTTTTCCAAATAACCAGCAGTACTGTGGAATCAAGAGTTGAAGGGAAGTCAATAAACTAATTGCAGTCGTCCACACAGATGGTTTATAACCAGTGCCAGTTAATCGTTAAAGAAAGAGATCCATTTTGTTACCTACACGTCGTATTGTCTTTTTTATGGCTTTTAAGCTGAATATGGTTGAATCTAAACGGAAATCACAGTCGAAGAGTGAAAATAATTTCGTGATGTCAGTTAAGGACTCCTCTGCAAGAGGGAGCTATGTCACAAAATTCTGAATGAGATTTCATGTTGATTAGATTTTCAATACAGTTTTCATTTTATATGACTTATCGGTTAATACTTCAATATTAAAACAAATCAATATAATTTACGTTATAATATTTGTTATTATGAAGGTTGATATTTGTGTAAATGTTTTCGTCTATTATTGATATCATCAGACATTTTATAATAATATCTAAATAGGCCTACTTATTAAATATCACAAACATTAAAATATACTGAATTAAAACTGTAAAATTATACCTTCAGTTTATTCGAACGATTCTGAGTTTTAATAAGTATATTTAGATTTTATAAAATATCCGATGATGGCAATAACAGGCGTAAACGTTTACAAAAATATCAAATTTAATAAAAACAAATATTATAATGTGAAGTAATGATTTGTTTTAATATTAAAGTATTCACCCATAAGTCATATATATATAGAAAACTATATTGAAAATTTATTCAATTAGGTATAGACTTATCTGAATATCCGTCAAAATGAATTGAAGAGTGTGATCCCAAAACGCGTTAAGTCCATTTCTATGAAAGGACTGGGCTAGTTTTTTTTATCCCCCGATCTACGGACTGAGAAAGTTTTCAAGTGTCATGCACAATAACACAAACTTTTAGGAAAGATTTGGCGTTTATTTTGAAAGAAAACAAACTTAAAATATAACGATATAGATCTCAAATAAAATCATGTAGGCCTAGGCCTATATGTATAAATCACAAAAATTGTCATATGGACTGAGCGAATTTTGATATAACACTCTTCTATTATTAAGTTGAGATTTCATGTGTTTCAGGCATTTCCTATCTTCTGTTGTCATTTCCCTAAACTGTACCTAAGGTAAAGTTGCGTAATTCCGTGATACTCCTAATTCCGTGACATATTTTTTTTCATTGAATGTCACGGGGTTGGGTATCTTGCTAGGAAGTTCACCGATGTCTCAAAAGTAGGCGAAAGATGCACTGTTTCGAGAAATATGTTTGGCGCTATGGTCGAACGCGCAAAACTTTGACTGACATTCAATTTAAGAAAAGTATCACGGGATTAGGGACATCACGGAATTAGGAAACTTTACCCTATACTATGAAATAACCTGTAGATTTTCAGAACGAATAGCTTAGTGTTGTATGTAAAAAAAATGTGTAATAACATATTGATGGATAATTAATAGTTTTCTCAGAAAATCGTTTTTTTCAGCTGTTTAACACCTCTTATTCGGTAACTATTGCGAGTAGGATCTGATTTTTGTTCATAACAATACAAAGTCTAATGATGACTCATTATTCCTCTGGCGTATTTCCATAGCGTGGATAGTTTTCGTGGAAATTTAATTTAAAAACTACTAATTTCAAGCCACTGAACGATGAGGACAAATTGCAGAGAGGAAGATGTTCATCTACGAGTAGAAGACACACCTGAGTTCGTTCGCCTCTTGCATCTGTATTACGAGTAGGAGCAGTGTGTTAGCGGCGATGTTATCAGACTGCAGAATCTTCCATCTTAATTTTCTAATTAACCGTGCATTTAATCACAAAACTTAATATATGTTTTCGAGTCGTTTAAGTGTACCCTATTGTCCCCTTTAATCAGCAGGGTTATTTCACTTTATTCCTGTATAATTGTGGAATTATACCTGCAAATATTAGAAAACACTGACTAATTGTATAATATGCTCTTTTCGTGAAAGTTTTATTTTTCTCCTGTTTTCGTTCTTGCAGTGGACCCATCAATTATTCTCTGAAGTAAATATTTTGCTTTGATCCAAACATATGCGTTTTCAAAGAAATATTAGACGGCTTTTTGTGATGTTATCGTATATAATAAGCATTATTTCTGTTTCTTAAGTACTGAATATAAAATATGCCCAATAGTAGAAATATGTATATTAACATATTGGTGCTATTCATAGACATTTCGCTAGCCCGCGCTACGAGCGTGCTAAACACGATTCATATCATATCGCTGACACTGGTTTATGAATATGAAAAACGTTAGTACGCTGATCATCAACCGAAAGCCCGCTCTAAGAATGTCTATGAATACGGCCCATAAAAATTATTCTTCAAAATCACATTTTCGGTGCCAGAAAAACTGAAAACGTATCCATGAAAATTTCTAAATAAATAGTCGCAGCTTCCTGGTTAAAATTCATAACCATTGTCCCCATCTTCAAAACGGTGTACATAATATTATATTTAGCCTATAGTTTTGAGAAGTCAATACTTTAGCATCTTCGGAGCATGCTTGTACTAATTTATTTAATATTTTATGATTTTTTTCTAATATCCATAGTCCTCTTTAGGTGCCCTTTAAGGCCTACTGCATCCCACTGAAAACGTCTTTCTTTAACGACTCTTGCAATTTACGCAGGATATTCAGAGCTAATTACATGATATGAAGATAAAGGAGTAGCGGTAAAATGGGGATGACAGAACGCTCGTAGGAAAGGTGGTACAACGGTTTTTATTCCACCGTAGATCTCGAGATACTTTGGTGCAGAATTTCCGTTCTTTTACGAGAAACTGTCAACTAGCTGATAAAATCATAGAAAATAGTAGTGAGAATTCTGTTTTCTCTACTGCAGATGTAATAAAAATCGTTCGTACTCGATGTTTCAGTCGCAAGTTAACATACCATACCTGTTTCACAATACAGTAAGCCGAGACTTGATTTGCTAACATCTCAGCTATTCTGATGAGAATAATTGTATAGTATTTCCTCAGTTTGAAAAAAAAAGGCTTCTTAATAACTGAAAATATATCTCAACTATCTATTTAGAAAACACTTTCTGTCTCTTCTTCTTCTTCCTTATTTGCCACAACCACCACACCACCACCACCACCATCATCATCATCATCACCATAAAAAGGTGGTGAATGTGCTGTGCCGGTGTCATGAGTGGACTCGCGCTACGGAATTCGCATTGAATCCGATTTTCATGAGGGAAGAAATTTTCTCATGAAATTTCGTCCAATGTATAGGACTGGTGACCACCCAATATAGTTATGAATTTTGGGAGCTAAAATAGGTAGCAAAATCCGATTTTTGCGAACAAGATTTGAAGGCTGGGGGGATGATCGTGCTAATCACACTATACTTCCGTACTGTTCAGATGATTGTTCACCTCTATTGAAACATGTGGACGTTGAGGCCAGTAGTGAGCTGGTCGACCTTGATCCCATCTGGGCTTTCACGCCCAGGTGTAGGTGCTGAATAACAATGTTAAAGTTGTTAAATGTAATGCACGGTATCTGTTATAGTAGTAGATTCAAAAAGTACCGGAACAACGGATGGCAACGCCATGCTCTATAAGCAACTTCTCTGTCTTGACCGTGTGTATGTGGCCTCCTCTCCAGGCGTATAGACTCAGTGCAAACTTGTGTACAGTAGATACCTTTGTTGCAGATGCCATATAACCATTTACACAACACCGCCTTCAAAGTACGCCCCCTGTGTAGTGACACACTTCTGCCAGCGTCCATATCACTTCTGGAAACATTTCTGCAGCCCATCTTTGGTCACTTCCCGCAGAGCGCTTGTCGCATGAATTTTTACCTCTTCGGCTGACGCAAACCGCCGTCCCTTTGAGTAGGGATTTGACCTTTGGGAAAAAGTAGAAATCTGTTAGAGCATATGGTGGCTGTGGAAGGACAGGTATTTTGTGTTGTGCGAGGAATTCGCTCACCAAGAGTGACCGATGTGCTGGGACATTGTCATGATGGAGAACCCAATTCTGTTGTTGTCACAAGTTGGGTCTTCTTCGTCGAACTGCATCACGAAGACGCTGAGGAATTGCAGCATACACTCATTACTGGCAGTTCGACCCTCAGATATAAACTCGAAATGTACGAGACCCTGGATATCGAAGAACACTTCAAGCATTACTTTCCCCTTTGATCGGTCGATACGGAATCTCTTTTGCCATGCTGAGCCGGGAAACTTCCACGTTGAAGACTGCCGCTTTGGCTGCGGATCGTAAAGGAAACATCATGTTTCGTCACCTGTCATCACTCTGTGCAAGAGAGTTAGATCCTGATCCACTTTGTCAATCAGGTCTCCATTAACCAGTTGCCGCTCTTCCCGCTGCTCATCTGTTAGGCTTCTTGGAACAACGTGCTCACACACACATCGCATTTTCAAATCACTGTGGAGAATAGACTGCACAGAACCAGTCACATCATAAAGTATTCACATCATCTATTGACTGTTTGTGGTCTCGTCTGATTTCTTGTGCAACTCGAGGTATCATATCTTCCGTTCTTGCCGCTCTGGGTCTTCCTGAACGTGGATCATCATCCGTTGAAAGACGGCCACTTGTGAAGCGCTTGTGCCACTCATACACTCGGGTCCGAGACATTGCTTCTTCTCCATTTGCTTGGCGCATTCAGTAAATGTTTTACAGAATTCAACACAAAATTTAACGTTATCTCTCTGCTCTTTCAATCTCATTTTACCACATATACCTACACGTCTTCACTAAACGATGCCAAGCTGCACGAAGCTGCAAGCTGCACTGTATTTCGATTGGTTTCCTGCTACGTTAGTCTTCCCCATTCTCATGCGCAGTCGCAATGACTCTATATGCCTGGAGAGGAGGTCACATACCACACGGACAAGGCAGAGAAGTTGCCTGTAGAGCACGGCGTTGCCACCCGAAGTTCCGGTACTTTCTGACTACTAGTTAGTAGTACAGAGCTAAATCAGCATTGTCAGCAAAGAGCGACTTCAGCATTAGGAGAACATAGCGACATCAGCATTGGGAGCACAGAGCGACATCAGCATTGGCAGCACAGAACGGCATCAGAATTGGCAGCACAGAGCGACATCAGAATTGGCAGCACAGAGCGACATCAGAATTGGCAGCACAGAGCGACATCAGAATTGGCAGCACAGAGCGACATCAGCATTGACAGCACAGAGGGACATCAGCATTGGCAGCACAGAGCGACATCAGAATTGGCAGCACAGAGCGACATCAAAATTGGCAGCACAGAGCGACATCAGCATTGGCAGCACAGAACGGCATCAGAATTGGCAGCACAGAGCGACATCAGAATTGGCAGCACAGAGCGACATCAGAATTGGCAGCACAGAGCGACATCAGAATTGGCAGCACAGAGCGACATCAGCATTGACAGCACAGAGGGACATCAGCATTGGCAGCACAGAGCGACATCAGAATTGGCAGCACAGAGCGACATCAAAATTGGCAGCACAGAGCGACATCAGCATTGGCAGCACAGAACGGCATCAGAATTGGCAGCACAGAGCGACATCAGCGTTGGCAGCACAGACCGACATCAGAATTGGCAGCACAGAGCGAAATCAGAATTGGCAGCACAGAGCGACATCAGAATTGGCAGCACAGAGCGAAATCAGAATTGGCAGCACAGAGCGACGTCAGTGTTGGCAGCACAGAGTGACATCAGAATTGGCAGCACAGAGCGACATCAGCATTGGCAGCACAGAGCGACATCAGAATTGGCAGCACAGAACGGCATCAGAATTGGCAGCACAGAGCGACATCAGCGTTGGCAGCACAGAGCGACATCAGAATTGGCAGCACAGAGCGAAATCAGAATTGGCAGCACAGAGCGACATCAGAATTGGCAGCACAGAGCGAAATCAGAATTGGCAGCACAGAGCGACGTCAGTGTTGGCAGCACAGAGCGAAATCAGAATTGGCAGCACAGAGCGACGTCAGCGTTGGCGCACAGAGCGAATCAGAATTGGCAGCACAGAGCGACGTCAGCGTTGGCAGCACAGAGCGAAATCAGAATTGGCAGCACAGAGCGACGTCAGCGTTGGCAGCACAGACCGAAATCAGAATTGGCAGCACAGAGCGACGTCAGCGTTGGCAGCACAGAGCGAAATCAGAATTGGCAGCACAGAGCGACACCAGCGTTGGCAGCACAGAGCGAAATCAGCATTGGCAGCACAAAGCGACGTCAGCGTTGGCAGCACAGAGCGAAATCAGAATTGGCAGCACAGAGCGACGTCAGCGTTGGCAGCACAGAGCGAAATAGAATTGGCAGCACAGAGCGACGTCAGCGTTGGCAGCACAGAGCGAAATCAGAATTGGCAGCACAAAGCGACATCAGCGTTGGCAACATAGTAAAAAAATAAAAAAAACACTACATACAATTAAAAAAAAACATAGTGTAGCCTACGTATACAGGCGATGAGGAGGGAGTATTAAAGTAATAATTTAGTTTTGAGAAAAAAAAGTATGTATATATAAGCCAATAATTATATACAAAAATTGTATTAGAATTTAGAATTCAGGCTGACGGAGTTTTGAAGAATAATTTCGGATTTTCGGCCCGTCTTTCGGGTTGGTTCCTTGATCGGTTCGTATGTTAAAATGGCGATTATTTGGCAACGAAATCAATGGCTCTCCTCAACTGATCTGGGATTGGGATTAGGTTTTATTTATACATATTCTCGAACAGTCTAACATTTCAGTTTGTACAGATATGAAGTGAAAATTTGAAGCGAGTCTTGAAGGGAATCTACCTGTATGTAGGCATAATTTCGCACAACTGCCCACAAGTAGCATATATACAGGTTCTCTTGTTTACTGCAAATGTACAGTGTGTTATAAGCGAAGCTTACACAATAAGAGCGCTCCAAATTTTATTTCCGTATCTGTAAATGTGTACGTACGTTGGGAAATGGAAGCCGTACTTTGAAGTTGTTTTCGTTTGCTTGTTCTCAAAATCCAATGTCCTCAACGAGATTTGAACTTGCGACACTGAAAATAAAAGCGCTATAAAATTATATATATATATATATATATATTTATATATATATTATGTATATGTAGTCGGCCTGGTCGAAGTGTGCTTAAATGTGACAGGCTCATGTCAGTAGATTTACTGGCCCTGTAAAAGAACTCCTGCGGGACAAAATTCCGGCACACCGGCGACGCTAATATAACCTCGGCAGTTGTAAACGTCGTTAAATAAACCATAACATTTATAGATTATATATATATATATATATATATATATATATATATATATATAATTTATTTTGAACAGTTGCCTAATTCTCACTTTATGATGAGGAACTAAGCAATTTGTGGATTGTTGCTCATTTATTGTAGTACACGTAGCTATATGTACATAAGTGGAAGATAATACTAGAAACCTATAGGCCTATTCTATCTTATTCATGTGAACTTTCTTAAGGAATAACAAAAACTCACACATCTATATGGTATATAAATATGCAACATAAGCCGAACAAAGAAATATAGGCAAGAAAGGGTATTTTTTTCAAGGAATATTTAACTGTGGATAATTTGGTCTGTAATTGGTACCTTTCCAGATTCTTATCCTAGGCCTTCTGCATGTCCACTGTCGTCATGGAGACACATACATGAAACGTCCCTGTTTATTATTGCATGTATGTCTGACTACTAACTTTCCTGAATGCAGAGTGAATGTGAATTGGACGTGTTGCCCCATTCTGTGTCTGACCCACGCTTTTGTCAAATGCATTTCTTGAAACATTCTGGCCACATGAATAATAATTCGTAGCTCCCAGCTGTGATACGCTTTCAATATATTTTATTTTACAGAGAAAAATAATAGTTCTACCATTGCTACGCCTTGTCTTACATATCAGATAATATGACTGTCAAGGATTCTGACTATACATGTCATAAGGACGATGGTTACTTCTCTTTGTTGTATAGAACAGTGATTAACAATCTGTTTTTATAAAATTTTACCAGAGCTAATCATTATAACAACTCTGTTTTGTTGTGAACTTGAAGAAAAAAAGTACGTTTGTTTGATTTATTTTTTTCGTACAATTTTATGTAGTTTGTTTTAAATAGGCCTAAAGAATATAATGAACATATGCTTATATTATACTCTATTCACTAGAAAGCAAATCACCAAGTCCCCGTTTTTTACGGTACATGTAGCACACTATACCTGGGGCATATCACTTAATTGTATAATTAGGCTTGAAAAGAGTAAATTAAAATAGATAAAACAGTTACTGTAATTACTAATTAGTGCAATTTGATATTCGTTCATTAACGGGAGCAGGACAGTAGATATTTCTCATTGTTAACACAAGATACCCTCACGGTTATAATGAAATGTTTAACGTGATAAATAATTATACTTACATCAACAGTGTCTTATAGAGAGTATAATTAAATGGTACGTATTGTTTATCTTTAAGGCACACTAAGATTTTCTCACGGTCAATGTTGGATCATTTTAATATAATACAGAACTCGAAAATCTTTGCTTTTGCCCCTTTGAGAAGCAAGAATCGACCTAATTATTCTGCACTGCAATCTTTAAGACCTATTTTACTAAACCTTTTGGAGGTGGTATAAAATTAATGAACTACGCATAGTGTTTTTAAAGCTCTGAAATTCTACAAATATGCCAGTTACCTAGTAGTTAGCAGATTGAAAGACCAGCAAGAAGAATCGGGCTTCGTTCTGGTCATCATTTAATATATATATATTTTTTTTTGTTTCTAACTTTTCTCCCGTTCGCCATTTCTTTCAGTGCATTCTTCGGTAGGTAATATCTTCTTAGCCAGTAACCCAGCCAATTTTTTTTTTACTATTCTTCGTTATCAGTTTCAGCATTACTTTTTCTTCATCCACTCTTTCTAGCATAACTTCATTTCTTATTCTCTCTGTCCATTTCACACGCTTCATTCTTCCCCACATTCATATTTCAAATGCTTCTAGTGCTTCGCAACCTGGATTGTTTTGTTGTTAATTAGAGCTGAAAGGAATAAAATTGCAAATACTATTGAGCATTTAATGTGATACTTGTATTTGACTATTAAATTATTTAAAACAAGGTGTATACTCTTCAAGAGAGATCAGAAATAATCTTTATTGATTAAATTTAGGACATGACCCTAAATAAACTGCGATTTCATCCTACAACCAACTGACAGTAACAGTCCAGGTTGCTGAACGACATTAAAAAACAGGAGATGTTAGAACAAATGAATAATATGTATAAACAATTTAATACTCTTTCTGATATTAGTATCATAATATGAAGGGTTCAGAGCCATAGCGGACCAAGCGCCATTTATTAAAAACGCAGAAAGCAAGGGTTAATACCATAATTTAATGAAGATTGACATATCATTTAATTTTAATGTGCATACTTTATCTTACTTGCTATATGTTTCGTTAAATTATGGTAATCACTTAATTTTAACTCTTGTTTTCTCCGTTTCTAATAAATGGCTCTTGGCCCACTATGACTCTGAACGCTTCATACAGAGGTGTCATTTGAAATTTAAAAGGGAGCTGAGGATGATAGAGTGAAATCTAAAGTACAATTAACACTGGTTTTAAATTTCTCTTTCAGTATTTAAATTGACGTATTTTTTAATTTTTTATTTAAATTAAATTTAATTGAAATAAATAGTTACTCAGACTAGGAAGTTTGGAATGAAAGCCCGGTATTATCGTACTTAATTAAGTATCGGTTAATCGGCTTAAGCGAAACCGAAGGAAAGTTAGATAACGAAAATTGTTAAACATAAAATTATATTTTGATTAACGTTTTAGAAAATAAAATATTATGAATAGTAAAGGTAATGCCGTCGACATTACAGGTCATAAAGGCTCATAAGGCAGAAGGAAGTTAAGATTTCCTTCTGTACGGACAACCGGTATTAATGACAACAGGGATGACTGGCAAAGAAATATGCCTTATTTGTGTTAGAGACTGAGTAAACTCAGACCTGTAGTGCGACAGGAAAGATTGGATCAATGGAGAAAGTGCATGATCAAATCGGGTATCCAATCGGCTACTTTCAGGCTTAGAGTGTTGCGCCTTATTTACGACGCTAGTTGCTACCACGCGCCCCAGTTATGAATAATAATGAAATATATATTTTTTTTCGTTTATAGAAGTACAGATAATCTGCTCGGCTACAATTTCTTCCAAAGAAGCTGTGTATTGCATTGCGGGCTTTATTGAGTTAATGGTTTTAATGCCTTAACTTTTCTTTAATTTAAACCGCGATATATTTATATTTATTTCAACATCCATGTTTACTGTCTACTTTATTACAGTTACTCAAACATGAAAACATATTAAAACCGAAACTCCAATGAAAATATACAGAAATAAGTAAATACTGTAATGTACACATCAGTCTCTGCCATTCAGAGTATATTTCCGTCACTCAATTAGAAATCAAGTAAAAAAATTGCTGGATAATCTAAATTTCTACACCTTGCTTGTATTAACAAATTCTGAGAACTGAGTAGGTCTCATTTTTTAAACTTTCAAGCTATTTGGAGTCTTTCTAATATCGTGTATATTACAAAACAATCAACTGTGTCATAAATTGACAATAGATAAGCCTATCTCAAAATACAAGGTTAAATAGAGCCAAGTAGAGCCCTTATATAACTTATTATAATCACTAATAGTGCCTGAAGCCATTCCAACAGAAATTTTAACCCTACTTCACTATACTGTTGATTTATGAGTTGTTGTTTAGTCAACTGTCCCAAGATAGATCTGAACCTCACAAGTGATACCAAGAGGCACCACCTATAAGGCAACTAGGTCAGGAGATATTGGGGTAGGGTGGTCAGTTCCTTTCCTCCTCCATTGCCGATTAGCTACATATTTCACTAATCAGACTTCAGATGTATACAAACAATTGTTCTTCCTCTGACACATACTGTGAAATGAAATGTACTGCCTGATAATAGATAGTTGATTTATAACTACCGAATTTTTAGTACTTTGACGTGCTGTAATATAGATATAAGTCGAGTGACAATGTGTTCCCTATCTCAAAGTATTCGCCCAAGATCCCTCTGCTTATAGTAAAAATACTGCATTACTTCCCATTAACATTCTGTGAAAGTATAC
The DNA here is from genome assembly GCF_040183065.1 of Periplaneta americana. Taxonomy (NCBI): domain Eukaryota; kingdom Metazoa; phylum Arthropoda; class Insecta; order Blattodea; family Blattidae; genus Periplaneta; species Periplaneta americana. The sequence goes on along the minus strand of NC_091132.1, from coordinate 64,410,918 downwards.
AGTTTTTATGACCTCAAATCCATCGGATTATGGTTCGATTCATATTAAATAATAGAGATTTTATGTCCCTTTTATATTGGCTGAATGTGTGTTTGTTATACCGTCTCATCATTATTTTGTTTGTTATGTACTGTCTTTAGCAATAATCTTGTCCATTTTGGCTCTGCGAACCCAAAAGTATTGATTTAACAGAAGAAAGAACTTAGGTATAATTAATCGCCATAAAGTGGGTTGAAATAGAGGAAGGATCGATAATTTCTTCGTGCAATATTGTGATAGTGAATAATTTTGTAATCACCCAATTTTTGGAAGAATTTGATGCTAATGACTAAATTTTCTTTACAAAAATAACTAGAGAACAGAAGAAAAAAAGCAATCTGTGAAATACGATATCTACGTACAATCGTCATAAAAGTCATGATTGTACGGAAGAAATTAGAAAATTTTGAAATACGATGTTGTCGATAGTGAATACATTTCAGTCGCATAGTTACAGGGACATCACTTTATTTTTACCAACATTTTTAACATTAACCTGGCTGTACTCGGAAACACTGTTACCCCCTTCCATTACAGGAGTTTGGAGTTACTAGTGCAATGTGTAAACAAATCATTTTACTGGCTATAGGAGGAGAGAAAAGTAGTGTATCCATTTATGTTACAGGTAAACACAGTATTACAATTTTCAGTTTGATCATTACTTTTACGGTATTTTATCAAAAAACAGTACAGTAGTTACAATTTTTTTTCACAAACTCTTCAGGCGGTTATATTCATTATGTAATGTCTACTTTATTCAGCATATTAGTAACCTAATTTATTCCCGAGAATATTGTGAGCACTTCCGTAAGAAACCCCAATTTCTACAGCAAACTTCCTGACCGACTTATTAGGACTTCGCTGCATCCTTTCTCTAGCATCTTCTACAGCATCTTCTGTCACCTTTGTTGGCCATCTTACACTTTTCTTCCTTTCTGTACACTCTGTTGCTCTAAATGTATCTACCAGATTAATGACATTTCTACAAAATATTCCCTAATGATATAATCAGGAAATTGTGAAAAAAAAAACTGTTGTTCACATTCGGTTATATTGTAATTCCATTTTCCATCATCGTCCTTCATACCTACAAACAGTAAAACAAAACTCTTGTTTCAATAATGCTGTTAAATACTTACTTACTTACTGGCTTTTAAGGAACCCGGATGTTCATTGCCGCCCTCACATAAGCCCGCCATTGGTCCCTATCCTGAGCAAGACTAATCCAGTCTCTACCATCATATCCCACCTCCCTCAAATCCATTTTAATATTATCCTCCCATCTACGTCTCGGCCTCCCCAAAGGTCTTTTCCCCTCTGGCCTCCCAACTAACACTCTATATGCATTTCTGGATTCTCCCATACGTGCTACATGCCCTGCCCATCTCAAACGTCTGGATTTAATGTTCCTAATTATGTCAGGTGAAGAATACAATGCGTGCAGCTCTGCGTTGTGTAACTTTCTCCATTCTCCTGTAACTTCATCCCTCTTAGCCCCAAATATTTTCCTAAGAACCTTATTTTCAAAAACCCTCAATCTCTGTTCCTCTCTCAAAGTGAGAATGCTGTTAAGTACCGTACCATATTATAGAGTACCGTACTTTCGGTAACTCTAATCTTCACTTGTGCTCAGTCCACACAGATAAATTCAGTTATGGTACACACCATATCAGTGTGAAAATAAACTTCAATAATGTAAGCTCTTTCTTCTATACAAACTGCAACATATTTCTGAAACACACTGTACTCTGTACTGTTTACTTCACTGCTAGCAACAGCGGCCGTAAGTTTGTGTGGCTGACGTTAGGAAGGACATTAGTGAAAGGGGTGGGAGTCAAGTACACTTAGAAACGCAGGTACAATAAAAATTGAAGTAAAAATAAAATGATGTCTCTGTATAATACTTAAAAAATAATGTTGCGTTAAAAGAAAAAACAAAATCTGTGGAATACGATAGTGAATAAATTTAAGCCACGTAGTTATAATCCACACAAGAAGTGATGGGCCGATAGGAGAAAGGAGCAATTTGTGGAATAAGGTGGTGAATAGATTTAAGCCGTCCAAGTATAAATATCATGAAAGTAATGTTGAGAAGGAATAAAGGATTCAAATTGTGGAATAACTTTGAAAATGATGAATCACATATGTGTAATCCTCACAAAGGTACGAGTGGAAATGAAGGAAGCTTAACATTTTTGGGAAATATGGTGTTAGTGACTATATTTTTAATATCTCTGGAATATGAATGACCAATGAATGAATATTTTACTATGAAGAAAAGACGTAGGCCTAAATATATTTAGGACTATAATTTGGCAAACTTCAAAAATATGAATGCAATATCCACAAATCACCTTAGAATGGTGTTGCAGTAAATTGAATTAAATTATAACATATTTTCATTAATAATTTATAATTGCATTACATATCATGCGATCATTCATTCATTATTAATGTCTTAAAAGTAGACTAGAAAAATTGGTTGATTTATGTGAAATCTCATTCTTTCTTCTTTCTTCTCGATTCCACCGCTTGAAATAGATTTTGAGCAACTAACACTTAGCCGACACACAGTGAAACTCTCGTGAATAGGTCAGCACATTACATTAACAATTAAGATAGATCCATACACTTAGTGGGGATTCAAACCTGCAAGAATACTGAAGTTCCCACACAACGTTGAGGTGTATCGGTCATTGCATACGTTACGACTTTCTGTCAGCATGCATAAATTATTTATAAACATGCTTTAGTTCAGAATAACTCTTCTCGGGTTCTCAGCCAGGTGAGTTGGAGATTTGCTTCCAAGCTTTCGACGGCTAGTTCTGCCATCTTCTTCAGGGAATGAAGAAGATGGCAGGGCTAGCCGTCGAAAGCTTGGAACCTAAATCTCCAACTCACCTGGCTGATAACCCGAGAAGAGTTATTCTACATCAAACGCCGGGAAAGCCTCAAGTCATACAATGCTTTAGTTCAGTTTTCGTCCACATCGAGTTTGATAATTAGCGTATATATATACTTTCTGTAATTAGCGTATATATATATATATATATATATATATATATATAAACTTTCAGGTGAGTTGGAGATTTGCTTCCAAGCTTTCGACGGCTAGCTCTGCCATCTTCTTCAGGGAATGAAGAAGATGGCAGGGTTAGCCGTCGAAAGCTTGGAACCTAAATCTCCAACTCACCTGGCTGATAACCCGAGAAGAGTTATTCTACATCAAACGCTGGGAAAGCCTCAAGTCATGCAATGCTTTAGTTCAGTTTTCGTCCACATCGAGTTTGATAATTAGCGTATATATATACTTTCTGTAATTAGCGTATATATATATATATATATATATATATATATATATATATATATAAACTTTCAGAATGACAACAAATGATGCCGTAGGGCGTTTCGATCAAATGATAGGTAGCTATATATAAAATTTAGCGTAAAGCCAGTTCATTATTTAAAATGTTAATTAGAGGATGCAGTGCTTATGTACTGATTGCTCTACTCTTATACTGTAAGTTATACTTCAGCCTTCATATACTAAGACTCTAAAGAAAGTAGCTCGTATTTTGACTACAGCGTATGCCACGGTTCTTGTCTAATACAGCGCTCGAGTCTTGTGTAATGTATGCGTTTCCATGCCGTCTATTTTAATTAATAATGTATCATAAAGTTTAACTGGTATCTCGTGGAGTTTAGAAAGGAAGCAACCTGTACAGGTGTATGTGGTTGTTGTGGGGTGAATGAAACAACCTCTTGGGAGACAGCTCCTAGCAGTACTCACTCACCTCTGACCTCTGCGGGATGTCGGCTGTTATTTTTACCCTGACCGACCTTTACCTCTTCAAAGAGATGCAGACGCGCCGTGCCACGCCACTTTGACGAGATGCTCCGTTCGCTCACGATTAACGGTCCCACGGGTACGAATATCGCGTTAAAATGGGTTAAGCACTATTAAAGGGGATTCACTCATTACTTTGCATTTATTAAATCTATATTATTCAAATCTGAATTAGTATTTCTTTACTTTCTTCGCCCTTGCTTTCTTTCTTGCTTCCTGGCTTTCCTTTCTTTTATCTCTCTCTCTCTCTCTCTCTCTCTCTCTCCCCCTCCCCTCCCTCCCTTATTGTTTGTTTTTTTTTAGTTTATTTTCTTTCATTTGTTTCCTTTTCCTCCTTTATTATTGTGTTCACGATTAACTTAAAACTGTTTTTGTACATTATGAATGATAATGAACTGTCTGGATCATATACAGTAGAGCAGCCGTGGCGAAAATGTAATCGTGCGCCGAGCCACTGTGTAACCTGCGACGTGCATAGCACCTATGGAGGGAGGCGGACACCCGAAGGGGAAGTGAAGCAACTGTCCGACTTATTAACGGATTTTCATTTTCCTTAAGTCAAGGACTTAAATATAATTTTATACGGTATAAGGTTACAAACTAATGTTTAGTACGTGTAACGAAGAAAGAAACGAACAAAAAAACATAGGACACATTATCACAACCTAAAATTAACTGGCGACAGAGTTTAAAAATCAGCAATTATGTCACTTATTGCCAGTCGTAGTTGATCATGAAGGTGTTTGTCTGTCAGTCGTGATCTAAATTTGGTTTTTACTATTTTCATTGTTGAAAATAATTTTTCACAAAGGTAAGTTGTAGCGAACATGGCTTCAACAGAGCAAGCGAAAGAACGAAGCTTCGGATATTTATTTTTTGGCAAAGATTTGAAAAGTACAGCATTTGTTAAGTCCTTATATCTAGCTTTCATTTAACGTCACATGATAAATCTGTGAGTTTAAATTGAAAATCTAACCTCATTATTCGTACATCTGCTGAAAAAGGATCGACGTAAAGAGATAATAATAATAATAATAATAATAATAATAATAATAATAATAATAATAATAATAATAATAATAATAATAATAATAACACTTAACCGTTTAATGTTTCAGGAGTGACATGTAGTATAATGCCGTTTTATGTTACACAACCGTTTTCCTTCTAATACTTATGAACAAATCATACATTTAATATTCTCATCATATTGACAGCAAAAAATAGGTCCTCCCATCCTACTTGAAACTTTCATTTTTGTAGAGGTACATGGTTTCGAGAGAGAAATTGCGACGATACGCCACTCACAAGTCAGAGACAAATACAAATGGAACGGAGTTTGACTCTAGTGAGTGAGAGGGTGGGGGTTGTGGGAGGTAGAAAGCAAGAGAAATTGCACAGCTATCAATGGGCGCCACAATGTGCTCGTGAGTTATATTTTCGCTACGGTTACAGTAGAATCTCGTTAATCCGAACTACGCCAATCCGAAAATCTGGTTAATCCTAAGAAAATTATTTTATGAAAAAAAAAATAAATTTATTGCAATAGTACAAAGTATCGGAAAGAAAAATGTATAAATTCACTTAATTTCTTTTACTTAAAAAATTATGAAAATAGCACATTCAAGGGTACTTACAACAATTAGTGTTTTCTGTACATAATTTACACATCTGTCATGTTCATAAAATCAGTAATTTTCTGTTGTTGTAATGAAGTGAACCTGTTGGTTGTGGTTCTAAAAATAGCAACTGGGTACTCCCACCATCGTCTCGCAGCGCTCGTGAATAGCATGCATTGTATTACAGGAAACATTTCAGTTAATCCGAATAGGTCTTGGTCCCAATTAGTTCGAATTAACGAGACTACTGTACATCAATATCAAAACAATTGACTCCAACATGTAAAACGAATGTCAAACAATAGGATATAATCCAACAGGAAAAGCGTCGTAGGGACGTCCTCAAAGTCGATGGAAAGAAAACTTTTGTAGATTGTAACAGTTCTTCAAAGGACTACAACCTTCGAGGATGATGATGAGGATGATGATGATGATGAATGATAAATGATGCTACTGGCATCTGTATTGAGAACTACGGCAATTGATAACTAGGAAGAATCAGTAAGTTATAAATTTGAGGTGACCTACATTTTTGAATGAGGCGCCTGAAGCTGTCACCGCTAGTTGGCAGTATTATGGATGCGCCCACAAGCGAGACAAAGGAGCAACATTTGCAAGGTGGCGGCACCTCTGCACGAGTGTACCATTGACAACTTTATTCGAGCACTTATCCACTGTGTCTCGGTCTGGTAATGATACTATCCAGGCTGTGTTCGCGGATCAAGTCGCCAACCAGTTGCACAATTGCCTCCGTGACAATCTCCACCGGCCGACCGACTCGGTGTTCCATACTAGTCCACCCTTCAGAGAACTTTTGCGTGCAGTTGTGGACAACTTGACGTGACAGACAATTCTCATATATGGACAGAATTTCTTTATGAATATCCTTTGCTGTCCGACTTTCTTCTCTAATGCTCCACAATGGTATACTCGCGCAGAGGTGCCGCCATCTTGCAACTTCCGCTTCTTTGTTTTGCTTATTCTGCTTGTGCGCACTTCTATCACCTTGATATCTGGACAATACTGCCATCTATTGGTGATGGGTTCATTAAAAATAATGTCTTGCTACATTAATTTGTAATTTACTGACTCGCATGTGTACTTTTCATTGTCACAATCATTGCTGAAATAAGGAATAATTGGTAAGAGGAAGAAATATAAACAATAATTCTAAGGGCTGTCTTCACCAACTTCTGTAATTTTCATCCTCATTTCTAGATAAAAAAAATTAGATAACAGCTACCATATTCACCAACAAACTTATCTCGGTTAATCGGGATCATCTGGGTTTAAAACTTTACCGGAGGAAGGTTGATCGGAATAGCATATGGCTCGTAGGCGACTGGAATTTTTAATTAACGAAAGAGAAAATGATAGTGAGGAGGAAGATGACCAGGAGTATAAAAGAAGGCGTTCTAAGTGTATAAAGAAACGCGTCACATACTTTCTGGACTACATTGACATTGATTTTGTAACACATTTTAAGTTATCTAAAACTTCAGCTTTGTCAGTCTTATCCATTTCTTCATTTTTCATTTGAGTTGTTAGGCAATCTATTTTTATATTTTCTTTCACAGTCTATTTATATTTTCTGCCACCAAATCCAATAACAATTTCTTTACTTGATATGTCGATATTAGGTTTCATTCTGCGTTTCTGGTCAATATCGGCCATAATTTACGGTAGGTGAACTATTTTGACAACCTAACTCACATACACTCGTAAATTTGTTTAGTTTAATAATAAATTTGTAGTTTATATGACGCTAGTTTTTTATTTTCCATTATTCTTTCCGTGCTTCGGTATGAAAAATGTAACGATCAAATGCACTCTGACATGAAAACTTAGTTTCAGAGAACCAAGATGATAAATGGTATGGCGAATACAGAACTGAGCCGAGGTAATAGTATTACCAAAGATTAAAAAATCTAAGATAACAACAAAAGTTACTAGCGTTGGTGAATATGAACCTAAGAAGCAACTAACGAATCACTTGTCTTTATAAGGTGTCTCGCATCTTATTCATTAGTTCTATGATTCCCAGTCCTGACTTTATTGTTGAAGGTCGAAGCACAACATACAGAATGTCCCAAATTGATGTATACACATTTTGAAACACTATTTCTCACCAACGAGATGAGACAGAAATATGATTTTTGCGGTGTTTTATTCCTTAAACCTGTACATGTTCAAAATGGCCCCCTTCTGCCACAGTACACTCTCAACAACGACGTACAACAGAGCGACATACCAACTGGATTGTTGCAAATGGAATGTCATTACAGGAATGTTCAGTCTGAACTCTCAGTTTCTTCAGTGTTTGTGGCTTTGTGGTATACACTGAGTCCTTCAGAGTTCTCCTTAGGTAGAGGCCTGGAGGGATTAAATCTGGAGATCGAGACGGGAACTCCGCAGGACTTTCCCTGCATCCTATTCATTTCTGATTGAGTGTGCGATCGAGAAAATTCCTCACATTGACATGAAAGTGAGCTGGAGTCCAGTCTTGTTCAAAGTAAATCCCATTTTCATTCTCAAAGAGGTCATTAAGACGTGGAATCGTGGTTTCCAACATTTGCAGGTATTTCTCACCCGTGACAGTCCCTTCGAGTAAGTACGGCCTAATTATTCCTCTGGAAGGCAGACCACACCATACTGTTACTCCTGGAAGATTGACGGCCTTTTCTTGAAAGATGTGTGGATTTTCGTTAGCCCAGTACACAAAATTGTGCCGGTTAATTGTGTCATTAAGTTTAAATGTGGCTTCATCTGACCACACAATTATATCTTGAAAATCTTCCCTTTCATCACACGTGTTCAAGAACCACTCACAAAATTCCAGTCGCCTATCTGGGTCGTCCTCATTTAGTGGGTGGATAAGTCTCAGAATGTGAGGCTTCCATTTTTGAGCTCGAAAAATTCGATGAACACTGGATTTGCTGATATTAATCTCACGAAAACATTGCCTCATTGACGTCTTTGGGCATTGTGCAAAAGGCTGCATGACTGCATCAACACTCTAGTTACCTGTGAAACTTCTCTTTCTTCCGCACCGCCCTTTCAACACATCTTGCACCGTTCTGTCGACTTCAAACTTATCTCGGATTGTTGTGATAGTTAACCTTGTTGGTCGTTGTGCTCCAAATTCAACCGTCCAAAGTCGTTGAACCTCAACAACAGTCTCCACTTTCCAATAACTTTTCAGTATTCACTTAACGTTCATCGAACGATAATTGCACTGCCATGTAAGAGCGGTAGATATTAAAGGGGATAAAATCTCGAGCATGGCTTGGAACAAACAGAATCTTGTCTCTGATAGAGGGCCCCAGACAAAATTTGTCTAACATTTCTTACATCAAGTTGAATTTTAACGTTCAATAACCTCGCCAGTTGAAAGTGAAGTTAAATAAAGTACTGCTACTTTGCTCTATAGTGTTCTTCGACCCTCTATAGAGCTTTAATTTAATTTGTATTATTTTTGTCACTCTATGTCTTTTCTGTATTTATGTATGCTATCTGGTAGGATGGAAGAGAAAGTCTTGTAACAGTGCGAACAGTAATGAGTACGAACTTACATTATTCCTTAGAGGTTGATACAGAGATGATTTCATTGTCTAAAATCAGCAAACATTTACAGTTCACAATCAACGCGTGACCGAGTTTTGGAATTTAAAACCTGCGTCTTTTGTCCCGAAGATACTTCCGTACAGTGAAAACTTCTTCCCACATCACACGAAGTTATTAGAGTGTATTTAAATTATTTTAATTTTTCCGCAGCCAGAGATAAATCTTTTGGTACAATGGAGGAATTTCCTTCGAGAATGTCTCGAATATCACACTACTGTTAGTATCTAGGACTTTTTAAAAATAATGTTAGTCACATTCTTTTACTTTATGCCCTACACTGCCAGGAATAGAACACAGATTAGATTTAAGTTTCTTAAAATGTGGCTAGTGACACATGTAAGGGAATGCTAACAGTTTCCAATGACGTAATTGCTTTGAATAAACTGGAAAAATGAACAGATATAAATACCAGATTCCCTTCTAACTCATTTTTGCCAGCATACTCGTATTTTGAGCTGCTTAATGGACGTAGAATTATTCGAGTCCAACGAATTAACTGCCTTTTTAACTGCTTGTAGATGTTGAGCCACATTCCCTATCTGATCAGGTGTAAGTGTAATATTAGGTGCTATTGATCTAAATAACTGAACTCTTCGATTGGCATTTAACAAACATTTTCTTTATGGAGGCATGTAACAGCAACCTAGCACGTAATGGTTTTGCGTTTTTATTTCATCAGTCAGCACGTTGAATCACACATTCTGTCTCCCACGCAGCTCACTGGTTTTGCGTTCACGGGGAAATAAGTCTTGTAAATCTTAGGGGAATCTCGGAAAATTTGGCAATATGAAAAATTTGGCAATATTCTTGTATTTCTTATATTGCCAAATTTTCTCCAGAGTTTTAAGAAGTTCAATGACACGATCATAGAGTGCAAAATCTGAGTGTATTTTTAGTTTTTGTTTCATTCGAATCCGCGCATTATAGTGGCACATATTGTTGCTAATAGAAAGAAGTGTTGAACACTTCCTTTTGACGTGGTGGTTGTGTGGACGTGTGTATACAAAGACGGAAGAAAAGTGTTGTTCATTACCTACGTTCGTTTGTGCATTACATATCAAAAGCTGAGATTCCATATTATAAGATAAGCCATTTATATAATTAATATTTTCTGTTAATAACTCATCAGGCCTTAGCTCGTTTTATGTTCTTCTTAGCAAAAAATGTCTTCTACAGGGTAGTGTGAATTAGCCATTTTCCTTTATAGTGATATATTGCTGCTCTCTTTGAACAAGAATGTGTACTCGATGGTAAAATTTAAGAGTAGGGACGTATGAGGGATTTTTAGTCTTCAACGCAGCACTGTGTGTGGTGTGTTGCAGATATGCCGAGGGAACGAGGACATTATTCTGAAAAATATTCCAAAGATGATTTGGGGGCTGCGGTTGGGAGTGTTTCGAAAGTTAGATAGTCGACTTATAGGGCTTCTAAGAAGTATAATGTGCCCTTTAACAACTTAAAGAGGTTTCTGTATGCATCCTCAGGACCCGATGACGTTGTCATTCTCAAGAAAGGACGACCCCTAGCTCTAACCGTTGAGGAAGAGCAAAAACTGGTGAAATATGTAATCAAAATGCAAGAACTTGGGTTTGGGCTATCGACAAAAGAAATTAGAAGACAAGTCTTCAATATAACTAATAAGAGCATTCGGAAAATTCCATTCAATTTTTTTTCTTGGTTTTGTTTTCTGTTTATGGTATTTAGTGATTTCTTTTCCCAGTAAATTACATCTTATAAACCTTGTACCACTGTTTTATTTTGAAAAAAAAAATTTAATCGTATTGCCAAATTACCTCTGTACTATTGCCAAATTATCCTGATGAAGTACCAAATCTGGAAACATGTAACTTGTTCTTTATTAGTATGTTATGTGTAAAGTAATTTAGATTTGTAGAATTTTCTTTCAGAGGTTTATTGGGATTTAATGTTTAAACACATTCCATGATAGAGGAATATTTAATTTCAGAATATGTAACTACAAACTGTGTCAAAATACAAAGTATTGCCAAATTAGAAGAGTCTCCCCTATATATGCTGTATAGGCCTTAAAGTATTGAAAATATTAAGCATTCATAAAAATGACGAAAATGTGCAATTATATGCAATATGCAACCATGCTTAATAAATCAGGAATTGATAATTCGTATAGATAATGTGTAAGCACATAGTTATACCCTCCAGGTAAAAGTATGCAAATACATGAACTTCCGGACCCTACTGATCATATAAGAGATCAAAGAATCAACATTTTCACACTCTTCTATAATGTCTTACGTATTTACGAGATCTATGATGAAACTTGGTCCCCCGCCGTGGCGTCGTGGTCTAAGGAATCCTGCCTAGGACTCGCGTTACGGAATGCGCTCTGGTTCGAGTCCTCATGGGGGAAGAAATTTTCTCATGAAATTTCGGCAAGTGTATGGGACCGGTGTCCATCCAGCATCGTGATGCACTTGGGGAGCTATGATAGGTAGCGAAATCCAGTTGCGAAGGTCAGCTGTAACGGCCGGGAGGATCATCGTGCTAACCACATGATACCTCCATTCTGGTTGGATGATCGTCCACCTCTGCTTCGGCATGTGGGCGTGAGGCCAGCAGCCGGCTGGTAGGTCTAGGCCCTTCACGGGCTGTAGCGCCACAGATTTATGATGAAACTTGAGTATTCAATTAATTACTTCATGGTGATAATATCCAGCGATTGCATATATATATTTTTTTTATTTATTTGAGAAATAAATACTGGTTACATATTTCATATTTATTGTTGTCCTAGTTTTGTTGGATATTATTTTATTTATTTTTTAATCATTTCTAATCTCCCTCATAATCCATTTTATTCGTAAATTGAATATTGTTTAAACTGTGATAAGCCTATCACTTCTATATGGCACACGCCTAGTAACAATCTTACCAGTGCTTCAAGAATGATTGTACGTAAACGTCTGTGATATAAAATCAATTTATGTGTTTTGAAAGGCTGTACGAGAGAATGAGGTATGGGGAATATCATTAGCAAATTGATTAAATAACTAAACTGTTACAGACTGTGGTTTTAATTAATGACTTTACATACAAATAAAACTTTAATGCTTATAATTAAATTGAATTCTAGTTTTAATACGCAGTACAGATGTATGTATAGACATAAATATTTCCTCACCTGGTATGTGAATTGCTAATGTACCATATAAAGTCATGAAATTATCAAATCAATTAATTTATAGATTAAATAAAGTCTGTGAAACATTGGATAGCTTTAATTTGATATTTTTTTTTAGATTTTTTTTCTTTGAAAGCTGGTATATAGTAGGCGGGACATAGTGAAATGAAATCAGTATTATATTGAAACTTCATCTGAGACTATACTATTTGTAACATAATGCGAATCGACATTTATGCCGTAATTACAATTAGAAATCAAAGGCCATCAGATATGCGCAACATTAAATCATGTTAAATCTTAAAATTACTGGGAAGAGTGGATTGATTTTCTAGTTTGAAATATATTTTGTGAGAAAATTTAATGAGGAAGTGCAAAATAATTTGGATCACAGTAAGCTTGAATCATTACACTTTTTTTTTTACTTTTCATATTGAAAAGTGACGTCACGTAATAAGAATTTCCTCTCTTCAGAATTATATCGAACATTGTTACAATATCACATATGTGGAGTGGTAGCCATTCATGAAATGAAATTCATAGAGGCAATGGACTACAATGACCAGATAGTCGTTACTAAGCCGATAATTGTGATAAAAATTGATGCGAGTAATTATGAAAAAGTCTGTACAAAGATATTTGTTAATATGCTGCCATCCGTGAAATTGAGTACCGGCTCTTTCCCAGGGGTAAACTGCAGTCGGAGCATGGTGCCCACCACACTGCCTTTTTGTAATGTCGAGGTCATAATATACGCTTCGAGCTCTACAGCCATGTGACCCGTAGTGCTTTCATGGCGTTTATAGAATGATACCGTTTGCTTATCAAGCTCTTGCAGGCTTGCAAAATTTATGTTGTTTCTCGTTGTTCTTAAAAGACGACACAGAATATTACTTCCTACCTTGTTAAATGAGGATTAACGGCTAATCAGAAGCCAATTTTTGGAATGAAATATATTTCGGAAAACTTATTATTTGTCTTTCTTGTGTTAAATATTACATTAACTTGTTTACATGTTTCAGCCTGCTATTGGCCATCGTCAGAACTGGTTGTTGCTGACCTTGGCGCCTTTTGTTTTGTTTCCTGTCGGGTGTGTTTGTGTAGTTCATGTGGAGTCAACGAGTGTGTGTGTTCTGAAATTGAGTTGTGTGTTGATAATTTCATTTGGATGAGTTCTTTTGTCTGTATATTTCGTATATACTTCGTATTTCCATAATAAAATTACAAAACACTTCCACATATGCAGAACACATCACAAATGCTAACCACACCTACAGAGACATCAACACGGACATGGAAATTCTACACATTCAACCAAAAAAACAGAAACTAAACACATTAGAACAATACGAAATATACAGACACACAAAAACACATCCAAATGAAATTCTCAACATACCACTCAATTTCAGAACACATACACTCTTTGACTCCACATTACATACACAAACACACCTCCACAGGAAACAAAACAAAAGGCGCCAAGACCAGCAACAACCAGTTCTGATGATGGTCAATAGCAGGCTGAAACATGTTAACAAGGTAATGTAATATTTAACACAAAAAATACAAATAATACGTTTTCCGAAGTGATATAGCGTTAAAAGTTGTGTAATCAAGATGTACAAGAAATATATGTTGAGAGGCGTATTTACGTGGGAACAATAAATTACTCCAAACAATGTATTGTTAAAGAACAATAATCAAATGAATGCAGATAAAATTAGGAACTGATACCAAACGATGCATTGTTAAGTAACAGTAATAAAATTGATGCCGATAAAATTAAGGACAATAATGTTAGTTGGGAGACCGGAGGGAAAAAGACCTTTAGGGAGGCCGAGACGTAGATGGGAGGATAATATTAAAATGGATTTGAGGGAGGTGGAGTATGATGATAGAGACTGGATTAATCTTGCACAGGATAGGGACCGCTGGCGGGCTTATGTGAGGGCGGCAATGAACCTTCGGGTTCCTTAAAAGCCATTTGTAAGTAAGTAAGTAAGTAATTTTAACATATGTAATTATAAATATACAAGAAAAAGCCTACATTCTCGGCTTTGGCCCAACTTCTATGTAGTATTTCAGGCTAATCCAGATTCGATTGTTGCTGGTAAAATTTATCACCATTCTATAGGGACTCTTCGGCCTCGTACAGAATTGATTATGTTACTAAGTATTTCCTAGTGGTAAAACAGCTAGAGCTTTAATCTATATTGAATTGTATTTTCTTGATTTGATTTGATGAATTAGTCTAGTGCTGTTGTTCTTTGAAGCAATATGGTAGTATCTTATTGTATAAATCGGTGTAGTGATTTTATTTCTGTGCTCAACATGAAAAAAACTAACAGACGACGTCAGTGTCGTAATCATCCAGACAATTTTTATGTTTGTGGAAAGCTCACACCGAAACACTACTGGAAAAACGCGTAAAATTACTGAAAAAACTTACTTTCACTACTTTTGTTGCAAAATCGGCGATCAAGATGAAAAGTAGGCTTCAAAATACTATAACATTAAACACTGGGAAACTAGACAAGAATTCATTTCTGATCAGTGTAATGTGAAGCATAATCCACTTGTAAATCTCACAAATATTCTTCTGACCACTCTACACCAAAAATTTGGATTAATGAAGCAGTTTATCAAAGGTTAAAGAGAGAAGGCATTCACACCTGTGGAGTAACGGTTAACGCGTCTGACCGCGAAACCAGGTGGCCCGGGTTCGAACCTCAGTCGGGGCAAGTTATTTGGTTGTTTTCCGGGGTTTTTCCTCAACACAGTATAAGCAAATGCTGGGTAAGTATCGGTGCTGGACGCTGGACTCATTTTACCGGAATTATCACCTTTATTTCATTCAGACGCTAAATAACCTCAGATGTTGATACAGCGTCATTATTTAACCCACTAAAAAAAGAAAAAAAGAAGAGAGAAGGCAATAGATTTTGTTACCTGCAAGAGTTATTTCCCAGTTTAACATATGGAAAATGAAAGGAGGGTATTTTTGTTGGCCCGCAGATAAGGAAGCTTTGAATGTAAGTTTATAAAATAAACGTGCAATTGGCGGTCTGGCGTGCTTTTAAGGTAATGGTGTAAGTATTTCTTGGAAATAGGAAAGATGAACAATATGGATCTAGAGTGAACACATTACTACAATGTTATAAAGAAATGGGGTGTAGGATGTCACTGAAAGTTTATTTCCTCTTTTCACATTAAGACTTTTTTCCTGGAAATATGGGTGCTGTTAGTGATGAACAAGGAGAAGGGTTTTTGTTAGGAATTAATTGCAATGGAAAAACGTTATAAAGGTCGTTGGGATCCTGCAATGTCGGGAGATTTTGCTGGTATCTGAAGGACAGTAATTCTTACTACAAGAGAAAACCACCAAATAGCAAATATTTTCAGGACCTATGCACGTATGAGTTATATTATTTCCATTGATAATATTTTAAGAAGTTTATATTAATTCATTTTATTGGTATTTTGACTAGTAACTACGTTTTACTGACCCCGAAAATACCAAAATTGCAATTTACATTTAAATAGACAATTAAAAATTGCATTTTATTTTTATTTCATGTTCTTAGATACCTTACAAACTAAGCCTCAAAGTAAAAATTCAAAGGCATTTTCGGAAGCAGTAGATAGATTTCCATAGGATTAAGCTATTTTCACTCCGGAGGTATGGAACAATATTTTTTGTTCTCTATTGTTAACTTATTATAAACGTCGCTTAGATGAACATCTCGTTAGCCATATTATTACGTTACTCATTCCGAAAACATTAGTAGCAATATGCGTATGGAAATTAAGGGATATTAGTTATTTTAATAAGTAACTAATATGTACATAGTGAAGACTTTTAATTCAAGTATATGTTTTCATAAAAAAAAATACTGGAAACACAACAACGTGCTGTCACTAGTGATGTGAGAAGGAATATTTTCGCAGAAAATTTGTTGAAAAACAAAATTTTCCGGGAAAATATCCGTATAATGAAATTGTTGCATTCTTCTCTCCCTTTCTTACATCCTCAAGAACTGCACATGCATTAAAAATTGTTTAATCTAGTACGAATTGTAATCAATAACTTAACTTCTCATGTCCTAAGCGCAAGAACAATGAACAGCAACTTATGAAGTCTGCATAATTTTTAACGAACGGTATCGTTACTGCGTTACATAATGTAAGCAGTCATCTCACTAACGTCCTTCTTCTTACCGCTTCATTATCCGCTCTTCAACTCGTGAGTACACAAACAATATGTATCCCGCTTCATTGTGCATTATTGCTGTGAGGGATTTCCTTACATCATTCTTACAACGTAACCATTGATCCCACAGTTTAGGAATTAATTCTGTGGTGTTCGGGTAAAGGGACATAAATCATTTTTTGTGCAGATGGAATTTTGTTCCCCAGAATACACAAGTTAAACTTACAAGTGAGTGTGCAAAAGTCAAAAGAATATTAGCAGTTGATGTGTTTTATTTGTGTAGAAGATTATTGGCAATAAGGGTTCCAAGTTTAATTTTCATTTATCTCCAAACTCATTTTATGACTTATCTCCCTTTACAAAAACAACACAGAATTGTGGGTTTAAAAATCTTCACGAGATTCATTTCACCTCCGTTAGTAGTGAAAGAATATATTATGAAGAAAGCAGATAGAAATATTGGTTTTTCCGTACCTAACAAGTATTGTGAAACTGAAATACGAAGTGAAAACGAAGGTTGATATAATAGGCCTATCTACTAACTTATCAATGTTTCTATGAATATGTATTTATGGGTGCTTATGGCATGTGTTCTGAAGTGTAATGCAGACTTTTAGTGCGCTGTGCTGTATTGAAGAAAACAATAGAAAGCAACTACTCCACATGCTTATTCTCATTAGTGAGCGGGAAATTGGACTCTCCAGAATATTAGACAGCAGAGTGTGGTAATCGCGAGCAGCTTGTTCTGCACTTATTCGTCGTTAATGAGGTAAAATATCCTGAAATAGCATTATTTGTAAAACCATAGTTCCTAGAATCAATCTTCGAAATCCTTCATAACTGATTGTTAATCGAGTGATAAATGTTCTATCATTATTATTCTTGGAAACGATCACAAAATTAAATAAATACTATTTAATTATGTACAGTAGCTTACATGTTTAATGGACTTTAATAACAAGACTGTTAGTCGACTGACTAAGAAAACCAAGTTATAATTTTTGGTAGAAAAAAAATTGTCCAATGTTCTACGGGTAATCTTTTTTCCTTTCCTGCTTGTTTGGGAAGCAAAGGAAAATTAACACTTTTCCACAGGAAACGGTAGAATCTCTACAGCTCTCGCTGGTGATTTAATTCCATAAGAATGAGAAATAAAAATGATATACGAATATTATGTATAAAAATGTTGAAATAATATAAAATACTTAGAGTAATAGGCCTACCTCTGATTGAAGTTCTGGCCGATATATTTACCTATTATCAGGCAGTACATCTCACTTGACGATATGTCAGAGGAAGAACAATAATTGTTTGCATGCATCTGAAGTCTGATTAGTGGAATATGTAGCTAATCGGCGATGTATGCATTGGAGGGGGGAAAGGAACTGGCCACCCTACCCCATTATCTCCTGGCCTAGTTGTCTCATGAGTGATGCCTGTTACTTATGAGGTTCAAATCTGTCTTCGGACAGTTGACTAAACAACTTACAATAATTTATAACATTATTCTCTACTCTAATTTTCATTGTATTGGATGGAGAACAAGCGCTGAATTATTTTTCGATGATCTTATGATACTGTAGCAAGTTTAGAATTGTATGAAATTTCAGCTGCAACATAATTTGCACTCACGTCGAATTTTCTTACAATATTTCAAAGACAATGCGAAAGGACGAGATAAATACCTTTCACATTATTTTTCTATTGGGATTATATTTATATACCTTAAATGGGTAGCATTTATGAAAGTGCTTCAGTGCTTTTAACATTTATCTTATCAATACTTGTTCCTACAGTTAGCGATAGCGTATCATTAGTAGTTGGTGAAAATAATTTCTTACCACGTGCGCAAGAGATACATAATTCCCAAAATTCTTATCTCAGAATTGCATTATCTATGTATTTAGTGTTAAAATTTGACCATATAATGGACGTAGCAATCAGAATAACTATGACTTACATTACGCCCTCTTCCACACGTCATCGCTTGATCAAAACTGTTTTTAAGTAGATTTTGAATATGTACATGTAACTCATTAATAAAACTAACGGCACGGTCACACGTCGCTACTTTTACAGCGCTGCAGTACAAAAAACTGCGCAACTCTCGTACTGCGACGTGTGAACAACGGTGCAACCCGAAAAGTAGCGGCTGACGAACCTGATGCCCGCTACTTTTTCATGCTGCGCGCGGCACTCGGGTTGCGCAGCACGAAAAGTAGAGTGCAGCGCGCTACTTTTGGCTTACGTGTGAATACGACACGCAACTTTTGCAGCTGCAGTACGAAAGTTGCGCAGCAAAAGTAGCGACGTGTGACCGTACCTTAAGGTGGCTGAGTAAGAGGGACGATTTTATACTCCCTTTAATGAAAGAATGGAAGTAAATTAAATGGCCAGTAGCTATCAGTTAATAATGTCTATATTCGAACTACATTAACATGAAAATGAAAGTATTTGTTGAAACGGAAATTACACTGACGTCATTCGGCTTCGGTCGTCATGGAAATGCTTACGTCATATGCGACAAACTCAGCAATGTTAACGAGTCCTTTCCTATATACAAGAGGAGTGCGCATGGTATATGTAATCTACTTGGAAGAATTTATTATAATCCATGTCAAGAGTTTGCAATACCTTTTAAAACATGTTATTAGTTGCGTTTTAACATGAACGCGAAGCAGGCGCGTGCACAATACATGCATAACTATCGAAAGCTAATATTCACATACAGATGGATAAACAAAAATAACAATATTTATAGGATATTCTCATTTTTTATATACAATGTATCAGTTAATTGTTAATTATCTGTGGTTCAAAAAAGATCATTTCTTGTCCTCTTAATAGAGCGTTCTCTTTCACTGCATTATTATTATTATCATTATTATTATTATTATTATTATTATTATTATTATTATTATTATTATTATTATTATTATTATTTAGTTAAATATTGAATCGCAAGGGAGAAATATTGATATGTAAAATGCTATATGTTCAGTAACTGTGTTATAAATAAACTGAAATTATGGCTTTAACATTTAAAGAAAGAAATCTCTCTCGTACTTCCCTAATTTGATGTCATTTTTAGAAATGATTTGTGGCTTTCTTCGCTTCTTGCAAACACATTGAAATACAACTGAATTATACATTTTTTTCAGTTCTCTTCTTTTGAAACCAGCGAAGTTGTTTGTAAAGGAACACTTTCATTTCAGTTGATGTAAGTAAAACCATGTCGTCTGTGTGCGGAAACTTCAATAACTACAAGTTGGAAGATGCTGAACCAAAAATGTTACCAGTAGTCTTTTAAGAACATACAGTATATTCTAAAATTTCACGTACAGATTTCAATTTATGTAATTTTTCTTCGTAGGGATGGTTTCAAAATGTGTGTTTCGATTTTACAGTACTTCTCTTTGTAAAACATAGCTTTCATTTACGAAAATGAAAGAAGGACACGTTCATGATCGACAGATAAACATCAGAATTACACTACACATATTCTGTTTAAACTCTAAATTACTGCGACAATGCAGAAATAAAATAAACGAGTAAGATAGTACATGGGTTTCTAACACATTTTTAAGGTTGTTTCATTCAGTGTTCTATTTAGGTACGATTTCACCATTTCAAAGATATATTATAAATCAATTGTAAAATGAATGAATGAATGAATGAATGAATGAATAAATAAATAAAGAACAAACGAACAAACAAACACACAATAATAATAATAATAATAATAATAATAATAATAATAATAATAATAATAATAATAATAATAATAATAATGCTTAGTTAGCAAAAATTTCATGCCTTATATACGTTCCAATGCTATAAAAAGTGACACTATTGCAATTGATCTAAAGTCTAGACTCTAGAGGTTACTTTAAAGAATGATATGTATAAACGTAATGTTTATAAGTTTGTTACACAACTGCATGAGTTCCGTAACAAGTCCAGAAAAAATGTACAAGTTTTGTTTCAGAGTGTCATCGAAATCACAATTTTTCATTCTTATTTTTACTGATTATAGTGATTAAAATTCGACTTTTATAAACGAAGTTCTAAACAAGTGGAGATCGGAAGCGGAAATATTCAATGGTTAACATATTCTTGTTCACTACTATAGATTAAGATGTAGCGGAATTACTAGAAACTCAGCATTAAAATCCTAGAGAAGAAAATTAATAAAATATATTCAAATAAAATGAAAATGTTTTTTACGGATCTACACCAAATGGAAGAATTCTGTATATTATTTCTCAGAGAATATGTAATGAACATGAAGGTGTGGCCATAACTTCACTGTGTTCGTACTGTGTACCAACCATAGCAGTTGATAAAGCGTCGTAATAAGAAGCAACAGTTTAATGAATTATTATTAAGTAATCAACTGAATGATGTTGCATGTATTACACATCTTCGCATTGTACCTGTTGAAGGTATTATGATAGAATTTTTGTCTCTCATTAAGGTAGAAGATAGAAATTGAAATTTTGGGCGATTTTTTCCTCTTCTTTTCTTTTTTCTTTCAAAGAAATAATTGCGAATTCACTGAAAACAATCTGGCAACCCTGGTAGCACCTCCGGATTCAGTCTGCCTTCTCAAACGTGCGATGGGTCTTAGCACTTCACAACTATGTAGCACGAAATTTCACAAAAGAGAAACATTGATGATATTTATTTTATTTATTTATTTATTTATTTATTTATTTATTTATTTATTTATTTAACCTGGTAGAGATAAGGCCATCAGGCCTTCTCTTCCCTTCTACCAGGCGATTACAACTACAATATTAAGAATACAATTACAACTATAATTACAATTAATATTGAATTTACAAATACAATAAAAATCAAAGTACTAAAAGATTAACAGACTAATAAAAGCTAGACAGTTCATTGTAAAAATTAAGAAGAGAGAGAATTTTTTTTATTAACTAAGTAAAAATTAAACCTACTCTACGCAGTAAGAAAATGCTTAATAAGTTTGCTTTTGAACGCTACTAAATTCCGACAGTCTCTGATGTCTCTGGGTAGGGTATTCCACAAGCGCGAAAGCGAGATTGTGTATGATGATGCATACGATGATATCTTATGTGTTGATATGGCTAATATGAGGCTATTTTGCGTGCGTGTGAAGAGATTATGATATGACAGGTAACTGAAACGGGAGACAAGGTAGGTAGGTGTAGCGGTGTGAAGGACTTGGAAAAGGAGAACAAGAGAATGAAAATTTCTACGTTCGTTAAGCCGTAGCCAGTTTAGAGTTTGAAAGGATGGGGTAATGTGGTCAGCGCGACGGACATCGCAGACGAAGCGAACACAAGAATTATGAACACGTTGTAATCTTTGCGACTGGTTGACATTGAGGTCGGTCAGTAGAGAATCACAATAATCGAAGTGGGGCATTACTAGTATTTCCACTAGTATTTTCTTGAGTGATAGCGGGAGGAATTTTTGAATGCTGTTTAAGGAATGTAGTATGGAAAGCACTTTTTTGATAATATGGGTTACTTGATAATTCCAGTTTAAATGCGTGTCAAAGTAAACTCCAAGGTTTTTAACACAGGAAACAAAAGGGATTATTGTGTCGTTTAACATGACTGGAAGAGCAGGAGTAATGTTGCATAATAGACGTTGGTGTCCCACTAGGATTGCTTGTGATTTTCTTGCATTGAAAGTCAAACCAAACTTTCTGGCCCATGCAGATAATGATGATGATGATGATGATGATGACTACGACGACGAGATGGGGATTACGATGGTGATGAATAATTTTGAATACTTTCTACTGTAGGAGAAATCTTTTTTGAAAGTGAAGTATCGAAAAATATTCAAGAATTAAACGTTCTGTTAGTTTTTTTCTCTTTGCTTCCTTCTAAACGGCTTTCTATTGTCTCTGCGATGCAGTCTTATCGTCATTCTTTTGAACAGAGCTTTGGAATTAATGAGAAGCCTAATTGTTCCTTTCAACTACTTCTGTGCTGACTCTTTCCTTTACAATAATTTTAGAGATTTGCTTTTCTTTTTGCGTCTCTACAGTCGATTTAAACTGATGGAGAAGTCCGCAGAAAAGGGATGTTGTGGGAATCGTGTATCCGGCCAATACTCTCGAAAGAATAATAAAATTCCGGATTTCCATCCTCTCGATTTTGTCATTCAACTGACGATATTTCCAGCTGCATTCACGCTTAAGTGGAATTTATATACGACGAGGAAAAATATTTATTTATACAAACAGAATGTTATGTGTGAAAAGGTCACCGTAGATAATATTTTATCAGAATTTTATCTGAATATGAGATATAAGACCCTTATAGTGATAGTGCTGCCGTTTGATTTTGTAGTTTGTTTAATGTAATGATGGAATGGAAAGTTTTCGATGTCTAGAACTTACAATTATAACAAAACCATATTAAAATAATAATGGTCGTTGTGCGTCGTCTGTTAAAAATTCGCTTATTGCTTACTTATTTCTGGTACAGTTTAATCCACCGAAGACGATTTTTCTTGGGCAACTGCATATATTCTATATTTTTGCCATTTTTTAATTGACTGCGATTGTTACAGGTGATGTTTCCGTTGGGATGAGACTCAGTATGTTTTTAGGAGTGAAGATTTTAAGAGACACTAGGATTGAAGTTTTGGGCAAAATGGTAAAAATAAATATTTTTGTTCTTTTTAACATAAATAATTATCTTACACATTTGTTAAACATTTTGTTCTATATTTAGCCCCCGTCTACTCCTTTTATAGATCTGGCGACCAGTTTTAAAATGCCACAACCACTAAAAATTGCGTTTTCTGAAAACTATGTTTTTAGTTAATAATAAAGTTCCCAGCGGCTTCTATTTGCTGCGATTTACATGAAACTTTGTAACAATAGTGCTACTCAGCATATTGCAATATCCGAAGATTGTATATAGAATTAGCTCTTCACTGAAAGCTTTTGATGATATGGAGTTTTAACTTCTAAAAATTAAAGAAAATTATCAAAAAAAATTATGATTTGTAAGAAAATTTTTATCTCATGAACCAATTCTCAAATTTAAAAGTCCATAAGCAGTTTTCTTTATCATGAAAAGTAAGTTCTTCACAGAAGATTTTTAAAAGGAGAAACAATTCTGAAGCCTCAGGGATGTTTTGAATTTACGTATAATTTAATATCATTAAAATACGTGAAAATTAATATCTAATTAATTAATTAATTAAACTTGATGAAATTTGGTACTGTTATTTAAACGTACAGACACAACAAATCCGCCGAATTTTGAAATACATTAATGAAAAACTTCAAAAGTTTGAAAATTCAGCCCTGGTGTCTCTTAATCTTTTTCAAATTTGTGATATCTGTCGGTGATTTAACTAGCTAGTTAAGTTTAATAAAGAGCAACAATTTTAGGGAAAGATATTATATCTATGTATTTAACATTCATCATTGTAGGACTAATAATTATTCGTTAGTAGATACTGAATTAGAACAAAATGCATCCATGAATCTAATTCATATAAGTAAGTCCAATGTTAATGTTATAAGAGCAATTATTCAGTGATGAAAATATAATAATTTAAAATTCTTTAAAATTGTATTTTTCATTTGAGAGAATAGTTTATTTTAGTATAATTTAATGTATTATAAAACAGGTTTATAACGTTAGACTTCATGTATGTGTCAATATTTAGGAAACGAGCGAACCGAATTTCTTAATTTTGACGGGTGCAATAAACCGTATAACATAAATCTGTTTCGTAGGTTATTTTTTCTACGGCAGCATTGTAAAACAATAAAGAAATAACATAACCTTTGTAATGCTAAGTTTGATATCATGGTGTCTGAAGAGAGGGGTTGCTATGACAACAATGATCTATTAAATAATATTGTATCACGGTAAATCGTTACATAATTTGACTTTAGAGCATAAGTTAAGTCGTCATAATATAAGTTGTGATTTTTAATATGCATCCATAGATAGTTACTAACCACTAGGATCGCTACTATCGCCTCATTACAGACAATGCGAAATAGTACCTGCACAGTCTGTTGTTCCTAGCACCCTCACAACTCAAGCTTCGTGACTGTATATACTAGACTGTGGTAATATTTTACGGCACTGGAACATAATGTTATATATTACGAACGATTTTCACTATCGATAACACTGTTTATAATACTGAAATACAAAAAATATATTAATTTTGGGGATTAAAGAAAATATTGGTGTGATTGCTGTACACACAGGCAGAGAGATGATTGGAGCGATAGGTAGTATGTCGAAAATTAGGGTAAAGTTGCCTAATTCCGTGATATATATTTTTCACTGAATGTCACGGGATTGAGTATCTTGCTAGGAAGTTCACCGATGTCTCAAAAGTAGGCAAAAGATGGAATCTTTCGAGAAAAATGTCTGCCGCTATGGTCGAACGGCAAAGCTTTGACTGACATTCAATTTTAAAAAAGTATCACGAGATTAGGGGTATCACGCAAATAGGCAACTTTACCCCTCTTTATCGATATAATTGAAGTAAAAACATTATTTAAACAAACATAATAAATAACTTTTCAAGTTTTTCCGAATCCCAATTGATGTATTTGATAGATATAATATTAGTGTACCAATTCTTACATTTTTTCTCTTCTGAGTGGGTGTCCGTTCTTGGTAAATATAAAAAGATATATCGTAAGTATAACTTCACAATCTTTCTTCTCTCAAACATAAAGTAGACGAAGTTTTCTTCCGAGTAAAATCTGTTTACAGATTATACATGAGAGAATACATTGTCCAGTCCTATGGAGAACTTATATTTCAAATTTAAGTTACTACGCGTACATGAAAGTAGAAAGTCGAAGTGGATTTGTGTTCTGCATTGATGTGTCTGTTTCTGTAATTATGTGTACATACCAGACTTACATGTTGCATCACCCACAACCCTGCTTCAAACAAACATGGCTGACATTGTCGTTCCGGGCAATAAGAGCCTCGTTGATCTCAACATCACACTCGACCTCAAACAGGGCGCAGAGTTATGCGGAGCAGGTGAATTCTCTCTGCAGCTAATCGGTGTTCAGTGAAAGGAATGTTCACAGCAGCTTGGACAAGTTAATTAAAAAGTGGCAGAAATTAGTAAAAAATCTGCGATGAGGTTTTTAATTTTTGTAAACAAGAATGAATGATTCACATGAGTTCGTGAACTGTTTGCGCGATAATTCACATTGTTGCCATATTGATTTTATTTGATGATGATAATGATGATGATAATAATAATAATAATAATAATAATAATAATAATAATAATAATAATAATAGTAATAATAGTGATTTATTTTAGTTGGCAGGGCTAAGGCCGTAAAGCCTTCTCTTCCAGTAAACCAGCAAAAAGTATACATACATAATATGAATGAACTCAAAAGCTACGAAGAACAACAATTTTATTTCGATAAAAGTTACGTGTATACAAGAGTTACTTATGAATTAAACAGTAAAATACTATGAACTATTAATTAAACAATGAAATACAAACTGTGTAGCAGAATTAAACCAATATACATAGAATGTTAATATATTTCCAATAATGTTAGATAATAGGAAGATATTATGAGATAATAATTGAGGGGGTGAGAAGCAAAGGGGTATAAGTGCACTTAAGTTATTTGTAAGAAAATGTGGTTGAAAGTACTTAAGATTTCGTAAAAAAGTGAAATTTTTTATTTCAATTCTAGTGTGTGGTGTGGTTAAAAGATGTATCCCTTTGTCACTAAAATTTTAAATGTTTTAGCTTTCCCTGGATGCACTTCACTCATGTTCTTAGAAATGTAACTTGTACCCCTTTGCTTCTGACCTCCTAAATTGTGAAAATACAGCGCTATCTGGATGCATGTCTAAAGAAAGAAGTTACCATGTAGTCAGTGACCGTTTAAGTCAGTATAATTAGAGTAAATTGCTAAGAAGGCCTTGCTTTAAGCTATTTTTAAAAGTGTTTTTCGTCTTGCAGCCCATAATACTTTGTGACAAGGAATTTCATTGTCGCGAGGTGGAAACTGTAAAAGATGATGAATAACAAGATGTTCTAGAGAAAGGTATACTTAGCGTGCCACAGATAAGTGATCTGGTATACTCACTGTTAATGCAACTACATTTATAAAACTGTACTCGATCACTGAGGTATATGAATGACAATGTGCCTGCTTTTTAGCACTGAGGTACTGGAAGGACAATATACCTGCACTGTAACGAACGAAATACCATCCAATCGCACCTCCTCGTACTCAACCTCTTTCACAATAGCACTGCCAATACTCTGGAAATCGATACCTGCTAGCATCAGGAAGTCCAAATTAAATTAAATTCAGACGTAAACTCACTAGGCACTTGGTTAGTAATTGAGACTCGTCTACACATGGATTCTTGTAAATATTTACCTTATTCTAACATAAAATATTTCAGTTTCCGGTAATTTATAATTATTCTGCCTTTATTTCTTGAACTTGAGTAAGAAAAAGTATTTCTTCTCATCTTCTACAATAAATTGTCTTCTCTTTATTAATAAAATAATATTTTAGTACTTTGATTTTTATTGAAATTGTGAACTTAATATTATAGATTACTCGGTATCTCGTAAAACCTACCTGCTCGTAAGGGGAAAAAAGGAAATGAACAGGGAAGCTTGTCTCTCTCGCGACACTTTCACTTGGAGGTAGCTAACTCGCTTACCCCCACCATAAGGTTCTTACTATAAGCTACGGCGCACATAAGCATTTTGTTTCACTAGATAATGAATGATCTGTAACTGTAATTTATGATTTTAATTGTACTTGTATTCTCCTGGTAGAGGGGAAGAGAAGGTCTGATGACTATCTCTATCAGGTTTGAATAAATACCACTACTACATGTTCAAAATAACATTCGAACAATATACACGCAGAAAGTTAAGAGATTTCTATAATTATCAAAAGAAAATAAAGATGTTCGAAATATGAATAAATATTAATTGTAATGACTGTCTTTAATCTGAGGAAATGGTGTATCAGTGGGTTGAAATAATAGAAGGTTTACTTATGTAATGGATAAATGGAATTGAACTGTTGCACTTTTTTCAGTGTTACAGAATAATAGTTTGGTTAAATAGTTTTATAAATAAAGTGAATCCAATGTTTCTAGGATACGAGCGATAATGTGTTGTCAGTGTGTTTAGTCAGTGATTATAATAATAGGTTAAGTTTTTAGTGAAATAGTCAACAAGGGTTAGGTCTTCTGTATTAAATAAGTTTAAATGTATTGTTAATTACAAGAAGAAAATATTAAATTAGTTATGAAAAAGTGGGGAAAGAAGTTGAATGTAGGAAAGTTTTTTCCTCTTTTTTTTTAAGTGAACTGAGAATAAGAGAAGGGAAGCAGAATAGAAGTGGATAAATTACAAGGATGGTTAAGTGAAAATGAATGGACATAAGACATAGTAAGAGCAGGCTTCAAGGGTCACGTTACGTCTGTGTTAAAGTTTGTAAATAGTGTAAGTAAGGGAATGCTGGCCCGAATACAGAAATGTGAAGGTTCAACAGAACCGAATATGTTGGTAAATATATCATATCATATCATATCATATCATATCATATCATATCATATCATATCATATCATATCATATCATATCATATCATATCATATCATATCATATCATATCATATCACATCACATCATATAAAATAAATATTAATTGTATTGATCATTATCAGTAACAAATATAATATCGAATGGATAAGAAATGTTTTCTATGAACATTAAGGTTCAGAAAACGGGAATTATGAATATTTCCATATTACTGTATATGAAAATATCTTAATTGTTGCAGGTTCAGATCTACAATGACTATTGCTTGATGTGATATTTTCGCAGATATTTGAACCAAAACACAGTAAAAATGAATAATTTTCAGAAAATGTAATCATTTTTTGAAGATACTCTGACATAAAATGGTCCTCTTACTTTTCCCTTTCCTTTGCTCAGATCCTTGGCCTGCAGTTTTCCTGTAACCAGTCTCGGGAAGATTTACAGCGCTTACGCCCTTTCTTGTGGGATTTTTCTGGCCGTCTCTTGCCTTGTGATATATTTTTCACCGCAGTCTTGGCGAGCCTGGAGTCATCTTTTTTTTACAACACGAATTACTGTATGAAGAACCATGCTGTTCCCGAAGTCTTGTATTTTGCATACTTATCTTAGTGTCTTTTCATATTCCGTTCAGAAAGGTTATACGATGGATCTCCACTCATTGGTGCCCAAGTATTTTTGTTTTAGTTTAGAATAAAGTGAAAAATTGTTATGTTTTCGTTGCTGTAACACTCCCTATATGGAATTAAAATGTTATTACGAAATACAGACTAAAAATAATTTATTTTTAGGACAATTTGTTACCAAAGAATGGAAATAATGTGGCATACAAAACCCGAAGATATTTTTATTATCCATTCACTGGTTTTTCGATGTTGAGATAATAGCAAGCGTGATTGCTGGCGGAAACGAAATGCAATACGAAGATCTAATTTTAATAAATTTTATCTATTATTTTTCTTTATCTACATGACTATTTTTTGTGATGCTGAATATTTACGCAAATGTAATTTGTTACTACAAATAATTTTATTTAAAAGCCATAGCGATGAAATAAAATATTTCATTTATATTCACCTCTTTCTCATAAGTTGACTTTTTCGTGAATAATGGTTGTTAATGAAGCGCTATGTGTAATGCTTGTACTCGTATTAAAATCATCACAAATGCCAGATTGTCAACCTTGATCTAAAAAATTAAAAGTACGTACAGTACAACGTGTTTTCCCGCCTTTTTTAAAAAAGAATTTTGTATTTGCTGGTTACAACCTTGTTCTGGGCGGCTATTCAATTATGCAAAATATGAAAAGAATACCAAAAATATTGTGCCCCACTATTTGAATGACAAAGCACGTTTTGAGTTATTCTGAACATATTTTAATTGATATTACAGTTCTGCTATGATGTTTTTGGTCACATTAACAAAAAAATATTAAACTGTAAGCATGCATGTCAATTATACGAGATAAAACAGTTTTCAATCCTTAAGCATACTTGTTCAGGATTGCTTTAAGTTCGGTAAGTAACCTTTATTTCTCTGTATATTTTTTTTCATACATAATCATCTCAAGTATCAGGTCATATTGATCATGTACATCCTGACAACTGAAACAATAAAATATTATAAATTTCTGAAGGAATCTGGAGAATCAATTGAGGCGTTCGCTGGAACAAGTAGATCTACTTAATTACAAAATACTGAATGTGAAATACAGAACATAAACAATTTCGATATTGCATAACAATATTGCGCACAACGACATTCAAATGTTTCTAGAGAGCGCTGTGTTTGTTAGAGAATAATAATATTTTGTCAGGAGGGCGATGTGTTATTAATAATTAAATTATTGTACATATTATGGTGGAAACAAAAAAAAATCGATGTAACGTACGTTAAGTTGTTATGGCAGAGGAGGACTCAATTATAAAGAATTAAAAATGCGTAAAGAATTTATTCAAGATTCTTGAAAATGTAGTGTTATCAATAATTGTATTTTATTTAGAAATCGCGAATCTCAGTTACCAAACACATTCTAAACAACGCATTTTATTTATTAAATAAACGAACATTTCTGTAATTTCTGTCTTTTTTAACGATACTTTGAACCGCTCAGAATAGTCCGCATTCAAGGGAAATGTATGGGATTATACAGTGCTTTTCTTTCACACTGAGGCCGGCGCACGGCGGCTCGCACGGCGGCCACAACAGTTGGGACCCCCGCCGAAACAGTTATAACATCCCCGCTACCGCTTCACGTTCTCGTAGTTACAGTTACAATTACAATGATAATAAGCACATACCTGATCATAAGAGATTTTGGAAATGTTGTCCTTCTCCATACACACATTTCTGGCATCTTCTCAGGAAATTTTCATTCACACTCGAGAGTTCAATATCCGAAATTGAGTCAATTTCTCGCCTGATGTTTTCTTTTAGTTCTTACAATGTATGAGGGTTTATTGCATATACTTTATTTTTCAAGTTCCCCCATAGAAAAAAATCGCATACAGTTAAATCAGGGTATCATGTTACTCTTTGCTTCCTACCGCGAATCGACCCCGTTTCCCTGAATTTGTTCACAAGTCTTCACACGATTTCTCTATGTGGGGGTAGGTAAACCGGGAAATTGTGTTTCAAATCGCCTTCTAACTTCCCTACAAAAGTGTGTTGTCACATATGTGTCGTACATAAAAATCCTTTGCGGTAATGTGTAATCGTGTCGAGGCATTATGGAAAACTGCGCAAGCACTAATAACACTCGTAATGTAATTAGCACGTAAAACTCGTACATTTATACGCATGGAACAGGAACGAAACAAACTATACAATGGCTTCACATACGCATGGAACAGGAACGGAACAAACTAGATAATGACTTCATATACGCATGGAGCAGGAACGAAACAAACTAGACAATGACTTCATATACGAATGGAACAGGAACGAAACAAATTAGACAATGACTTCATATACGCATGGAGCAGGAACGAAACTTCACATACGCTGGGACAGGAACGAAACAAACTAGACAATGACTTCATATACGCATGGAACAGGAACGAAACAAACTAGACAATGACTTCATATACGCATGGAACAGGAACGAAACAAACTAGATAATGACTTCATATACGAATGGAACAGGAACGAAACAAATTAGACAATGACTTCATATACGCATGGAGCAGGAACGAAACTTCACATACGCTGGGACAGGAACGAAACAAACTAGACAATGACTTCATATACGCATGGAACAGGAACGAAACAAACTAGACAATGACTTCATATACGCATGGAACAGGAACGAAACAAACTAGACAATGATTTCATATACGCATGGAACAGGAACGAAACAAATTAGACAATGACTTCATATACGCATGGAAAAGGAACGAAACAAACTAGACAATGACTTCATATACGCATGGAGCAGGAACGAAACAAACTAGACAATGACTTCATATACGCATGGAGCAGAAACGAAACAAACTAGACAATGACTTCATATACGCATGGAACAGGAACGAAACAAACTAGACAATGACTTCATATACGCATGGAACAGGAACGAAATAAATTAGACAATGACTTCATATACGCATGGAACAGGAACGAAACAAACTAGACAATGACTTTATATACGCATGGAACAGGAACGAAACAAACTAGACAATGACTTCATATACGCATGGAACAGGAACGAAACAAACTAGACAATGACTTCATATACGCATGGAACAGGAACGAAACAAATTAGACAATGACTTCATATACGCATGGAACAGGAACGAAACAGACTAGACAATGACTTCATATGCGCATGGAGCAGGAACGGAACAAACTAGATAATGACTTCATATATGCATGGAACAGGAACGAAACAAACTAGACAATGGCTTCAGTGCGATTGCTGTTCACTCACTCAACCTGCTGTTGCCACAAACATGCACAAGTCTTATGCATGGGCGACGGCAGTCCCAGCTGCGGGGATATTATAACTATTTCGGCGGCAATTCGAGCTGCTGCGGCCGGCATGCGAGCCTCCGTGCGCTGGCCACAGTGTGAAAGAAAAGCACTGTAGAAAGAGACCGAAGTACTCGAAGAAAACCTGTTCTTTAGCTGTCTCTGCCATTATAAATTTAATGGAAGTTCATATGTAGCTCAGTAAGCTAACGTCCTCTTACAGAAAACGACCGAGATTTGTGCGAAATCCTTTTAATGCCAAAACGTATATGAAGTAAGTTTACCTTGAGCAATTCCAGATTTATTTGTCACTTGTCGTTGCATCATTGTTCCCTTATTGACGTATTATAATCTTTATCCCTGAATTGTCTCTGTTTACAGAATAAATGAAAACTTCAACGCAAACGTAAAATTGAAATAAAAAACGGACCATTATACGATCGTATTAAATGTGGTTATTCATATTACCTTCACATAAACGCAACCGCACTCACGCAAAATTAGGAAACTCTATGCTTTTATATTTAAGTTTACATAGAAACGAAGAATTAAGCCAAACACATCATAGGAGTGACACAGTAATATAACATGTATACAATCGAACCACATTAAAGGAAGAAAATGACATGACACCGTCATTTCATCAAATATTAATTATTCTCTTTGCTCTTGAAGGTACAAAGCACTGGCAAACTTGTTAGTAATAACTGAATTAATTTCACTACCCGAATCCATGACATAGAATACAAACAAATACTAATTCGACAACACAACCGACTGCATTTATCATCAGTACTAAATGAGAGCATCAATAATAATTCTTCAGGTACGTGTTTCCCATTCTGAATACTCAAATTTTATTTTTAATTTTACTGTCTACATTGTGTTTGTGTGCGTAGTAAATTAACCTTTACTGTAGTTATTGTCACTTTATTTTTTATTCAGCAACATTTCGGAATGAATTTACATTACATTGACATTTTTGTACAAATATAAGATCTTAATATACAACATTTTCTTTGAATTTGTACTAAACAAAAATCAGTTAATCCACTACACTTATAAGTGTCGAAGACGTAAACACAATACTTGTCGAACTTGATACATGGCAGAGGCTGTCTTCTCCTAGTAATTTGCCTTCTAGTTATTGTTTTGTTATTCTAATTAATTTATGTACTCTAGTATTTACGCTTTTTATTAAGAAGCATCTATTTGTTACACATAATGGTGTGGACAGTCACATTTGTAGACGAAATTATAACAGGATATGCAGTCTAGTGGAATGAGAATATGGTTTTATTAATGTAGAATTTGAGAAATATTTTGAATAAATTCATACCAAAACATTTATTAAATCTAAAATGAAATGTTAAATCAGAAGTATTAGGTTATTAAGTACACAACAAATCATTATAGTGTTCTGAACTCAAAATCCATAGGTGAAACATACAGTACTTTTACAATTGAGGACCTAACATTTTATATGTGTTAAATGCCAAAAACAACTTTCTGAGATATTGATGAAAAACACACTCCAAAGTGTCTTTTGGTGCACGAATGAGTCACTTACAGTTGAGCTACAACAAAGACAATTTAGTATGATATTCTCATATGGATGTTCCTTCCTTAGATTGAATAAAATTACATTTGAAAAATTGGCACTTAGCACATTTAGAGTTATTAGGTCTTCAATTGCTAATAATAGTGTAGCCTATACAGTATCTAATAGAAACGATTCGGATATTGCAAGGATGAAAAACAACCTACGGCCTCGTCCACACCTAAATAAAAATGTCCACAACACTTATAGAAATGCATAAAAATATTTAAAACTTTGTGAAAACTTTCGCAAACATCTATTTGATAAATAAATATCTATTATTTTCTGTACTTGAACTCGAACAGAAGACACATTCCATTGCACCTATAAAGATGCAAGTCTAAACGTGTTTTCGTGCATATGTTTGATTGCAGTTCATGTCTCAGAGTAGCTTACAGCTTATAGTGTTTGCGAGTCGTTACAGAGTTTCATTAATGAAACATTAAAAAAGTGTGAGATACACCAACAAGACTGTTATTGATTGAGGACTTACATTCTACTCCATGCTTGTGGGATGAGCTGAATGATGACTAAATATCTGAATTCTGCTTTATCATTTAATTTAAAGCGTTTTAGAATATTTTCGGCACATTTAGGACCATTTTCTATAAATTTACGTGTCCACCAACGTCTTTAATTTTTCTTGAACACCAGAAATATATAATTAACAATAATGTCCGCAACTATATCACTCAGCTACATGTTTTGTAGGTGTACTAAGCTTTCCAGATTTACCCAAATGCTTGTGAGGAACCACAGAATTTCCAGAAACAAGCAAGGATTTTTTTAGTGCAATTCTATAGAATAGATTCGGAAAATTATAAAAAATATATTTGTTTGCGAACATTTGTATGTACGTAGATGTGGACTAAGGCTAAAGGCTCATTCACAATGAAAATTAAACATAACGTAAGCGTTAACTTAAGAATATAAACGTTACGGTAAAATCAAGAAGTCATACTATCATTCACGATGGGAACATAACATAACAGCAAACATACTTG
This sequence comes from Periplaneta americana, assembly GCF_040183065.1. Taxonomy (NCBI): domain Eukaryota; kingdom Metazoa; phylum Arthropoda; class Insecta; order Blattodea; family Blattidae; genus Periplaneta; species Periplaneta americana. Next base: position 64,376,242 of record NC_091132.1, on the reverse strand, counting down.
GTAACCATGGAAACATAACAACGACGCCATTTCCTCATATTCTGTCGTATACTTCAGCGCTCCACGATTGTGTTCTGTTTGCAAATCACGTAAGCGTAAGCATGAAAGTTTGGAGTTTGCAAACTTTCATGTTAACGTCTTACGGTAATGTTTATGTCAATGCTTATGTGAATCATTGTGAATGATCCCATTTGGTAGCCTGGGCGCAAACTTCTGTGTTTATGTTACGGTTATGTTTAATTTTCATTGTGAATGGGCCTTAAGGAGAGACCGAATTATATGAGAAAACTGTTCTGTAATTTCTTTTATCGTTACAAACTTTCAGCGGGTTCAGTTGTAATTGAGTCAGCTGATAACATGTTATCAAAGGGGATCATAATCTATTCCGATCAGATTCTATTAGATATTTTTCGAAAGATTTTTTTTTTCAATTAATTCGATTTTTCCCTTTACTTTTCATTATACTACTACTCCATTATCATTATCCCTTTTTTAACAATAACTTATTTATTAAATAAAATTGCAAATACGACAAATAAAGCCATCGTGAAAATTAAAAATAACATTTTTAATGTAGGATTAGGATTTTTATGGGATAACTTGACTACTAGAAACAGGGCAGCAAGCATAAATTTAATTAAAGCAAGATGCAAAGATATTACTAGACAAAATAATTCTAGTAGTATGAATGAAATGCGATCCCTAATTTTTTTAATAAATATAAAAAACTGTGGGGACAGAGTACTTATATAGATAATATGAAAATGAAAGAAAGAATTGGACTGATCTGGTTCAGATTTGGGACTTGGAGATTAAGAAATAATACAGGTACACCTCAAGGCATGTGCCCATTATATGGACGAAGAGAAGATGACATTCATATTGTTCTTGAATGTCAACATACTAAAGATTTATGGATGAAATTTATAAATGAAAAGTTCCTACAAATGAATAAAGGAATAGCTATAAAAAACTTATGAATAATAATAACACAAAGTTACAAAAGCAATTAGGTCTATATCTATTTTTGGCTTAAAAATTAGAATGGAAAGAATAAATGAAATAGCTAGAATTGAATGAAAAAATTAATAATTAGACAAATATGTTTATACGCTTGTTTTTGTGTTATAGATGTAGAATTACTAATTGTAACAACATACTAAAATGAGTTGAGTCTTGCACAGAAGTAGACGCACGTGCATGATAAAACAAAAAACATCTTATATTAAATATTTATATCGTATAAATTGTTTTAAAAAATGGTATATCTATTTGTAAAATTATAAAGCATGTAATGTGAGATTTTAAATGATTATATGTATGTCCTTTTTCTGTGAAATATAATATAATACATATCATATCATATTATTATCTCTTTTCTAAATAATCTTCTTTATTAAAAAGGCATGTTAAAGGAGAATTTTATTATAAAGCACTAATCACGTGGGATCTAGTGAATGGGTCTCAATTTGTTGAAATCGATTGCTATTTCAATTGCACAGTATTATCTCATAGATGGGGTAGAGACGGAATATGCATCTAATGGTTCAAATCTGTTTAGAGGGATGCATAAATCAAGGGTTGCGAGGCTGATAGCTCGAGGAAAAGCGACAAACGCGCCAGGCGTTTGTGTTCCGAGAATCACAATATTTCTTGCGAACAAGGAAGCTTCATTAACTGGTGCGTCTGTGTCAGGAGATAGGAATCGGGATGATTAACCCTGTTCCTGACTCTCTCTCTCTCTCTCTCTCTCTATTTCTCCTTCTCCGCATTTCGGTTTGGAAATACGTCCCCCATTACCATTAATAAGTTTCCGCCCCACTACGTCGCACAATCGATGGTGAAGAAACCCGATTAACATGAAAGTCACAGAGTTTAGCGCATAGACTCTTCTTGTTATTGAAATTTACATGAAGTTTACTATAGAACTTCGATTATTATCTTCGAATATCGTTGTTTCTATTATTCGTATTAATTCAGCATTACCACTAAATTCGATTATCGTCAGAATTATATTATTCATCGCCATCCTTAGTAGTCTCGCGGTTACAATGCGGGTCGTTATGTCTGAAGTTCGTGGGTTCAAACTCAGTCGAGAGCATTGGATTTTGAAGGGCGAAAAAAATATTTCCTGTGGGAGGGAAGTAAAGCTGTGGATTCAGTGTCGTAGATTTATGGCACGCAAAAGAGTTCTGTCCCTGATAGAGTTCCCATTTTGAATAGTCTTTAAAATCAGACCCGACACGTGGGACACCAGAACGGAAACGGCAATGTAACGTTTGCACCGTGATCCATTCCGACAATAATAACATAGTGGCTAAAAACACGATTGAAATAAATGTAGTCTCGTTCGATCGGGTATACAGCTACGATGCGAGTATGGGCATGAGTTGGCGCTGCGCATGCGTAGAGGCGAGTAGAGGCCCGCGGAGACTAGCGGCCATTTTGAACATGGACGAAAATATCCGGGCAGTATAGTTATCTGAGGTCCCGCGCCGTGGCGTCGTGGTCTAAGGCATCCCGCCTAGGACTCGCGTTACGGAATGCGCGCTGGTTCGAGTCCTCGTGGGGGAAGAAATTTTCTCATGAAATTTCGGCCAGTGTGTGGGACCGGTGCCCACCCAGCATCGTGATGCTCTTGGGGAGCTACGATAGGTAGCGAAATCCGGTTGCGAATGCCAGCTATAACGGCTGGGGGGATCATCGTGCTAACCACACGATATCTCCATTCTGGTTGGATGATCGCCCACCTCTGCTTCGGCTTGTGGACGTGAGGCCAGCAGCCGGCTGGTCCGTCTAGACCCTTCACGGGCTGTAGCTCCACGGATTATAGTTATCTGAGCATCGCCGATGTGCTAACTCGCTGGTTTTGGTGCTTAATGAAAGATTCAGTCTAGATCTATCGATTTAAGTCTTAAAAGATGAACTTCGTAAAATATTTGTTTGTAACAAATCAAAAATAAATAATAATATTCATTTCGTTACTTTCATTTCATTCCTATATCCCAAAGGTAATATTACCCGCTAATGCAGACGTATTCACATAAAACCTACGGTCGAGACTCCGACAAAGCCATATCCCGATTATTATTATTATTATTATTATTATTATTATTATTATTATTATTATTATTATTATTACATATTGTAGAATAACTCTTCTCGGGTTCTCAGCCAGGTGAGTTGGAGATTTGCTTCCAGGCGTTCTGTGGCTAGCTCTGCCATCTTTTTCAGGGAATGAAGTGATGTGGGACCATGTCTAGTCGTACATTATTATCATTATTATTATTATTATTATTATTATTATTATTATTATTATTATTATTATTATTATTATTATTAAACTTTCAAAAGCCATTAAAACTTTCTGAAACTAACTTTGCTTCTTCATATTCTCATGCAACACTTAATATTCATAAATATCATATTAAAGCAATACAGAACAAATACAGAAACACAGAGAATAATTTTCATTTCTTTGTAGAAAATAGAAACGTATCCATTCAATCCAAATAGGAGAACTTTAAACTATATGAACAATTAAAATTTTATCTCGTATATTTTTCCAAAACGAATGTGTTGCAACAAAAATTGAGTCACATATATTTTATTTGCTGTTGTATTGAAAATTAAGATAGGCCTGCGTTTTCTTTAGTCTGTGAAATGTGAACGTCAGGCAATATAAACGTAAGAAGCAGAGTACAAAAGTGTGAGATTGAGTTAATAATAGACTGACTGGTGCAGGAGGCTTCGCTCACACCAAGAGATGTTCAACGCCTTCTAAACGAACATGTTAAAGCCAGATCTGACAAAATGCGTCCGGCGAGCGAGTGGTTCTGCCGGAAACGACGCCAAGCAGGCTAAAAATCAATGTAGGCGGAAACCGCAAGAAGGCCGTCTTTAAATGGAAAGTTCTGCGGCTCCCTTTCTTTTGCCTCGATTCAAATTCTATTCTTTGGACGCAATCCACCGGAACGCCGCGCCGGTGAGCCAGAGAGATACCAAGTAGCCTGTCCGACGGGAAGTGCCATCTGCGTCTATACTTTTCCTCAATTCAAGCTGTTACATGTCAACATTAGGGGCCCACAATAGCTTAATTAATTACCTGAACGTTTCTCACAAAAATGGCCAGGATTCAATCCCGTGTGAGATTTGTGGTTGTGTCGGACTATTTGACTTCCCTTCTTATACTTCGTATTCCTCCGCTTATTTTATTCCACCATTTCTCCATTACCTCTGAAGTTCTGGCTGATATATACACAATAGACCTCTGCATTCTCACGGAAACGGCCGACCGAAGCTCGCCGATCAGTCCACGGTTGTGAAGAAGATAGCACTCGAGTGTATGCAATCGAGAATTTATATCTGATGGGTTGAAACGTTTGCCCTGTTGGTCGCCAAAGCTCGTGGTTGTTGCAATCACTTTCTAATACTACTTGATACCCAAAACTGCCTACTTAAGAAGATTACCATTTATTTTTGTTTCAGACAGCACGAAAAGCAGGAAGTATTTTGAACATTTAAATAAGGAAATATAATTTTTAAAGAAAAGAATTCAATAAATGAAATAATGTTTTATATCTATGCTAATAATAAATCTGCAGTCGAAATTTTTCTGGTAATTTTCGATTTTCCAAAAATAATTGGTGTTAACATGTATAATTAACCATTCTGAAACCGAAAATAGCTTTTTTGAAATTTTTGTTTGTATGTATGTCTGTCTGTCTGGGTGTTTGTTACCTTTTCACGCGATAATGGCTGAACTGATTTATATGAAAATTGGAATATAAATTAAGTTCGTTGTAACTTAGATTTTAGGCTATATGGAATTCAAAATACTTTTCTTTAAAAGGAGGATTAAATAAATCGAAATATTTCGCTTATTATTGATTTGCATGAAAAATATTACACAACAAAAGTTTCTTTAAAAATAATTTCCGATAAGTTTTATTCTATACAAAACATTTTGATAGGACTGATATGTAATGAGATAAATGAGTTTTAAAATTAAAATAACAACGCCATCTAAGGCGCTGTACTGAAATGAAAACAAATGACTTCGTCTATAAGGGGCCTTGGACAACAACAATCGAAAGCTATTAAACATAGCCTAAGAGAATGTTTCATTGTTTGTATGAAGTAATATCGGAAGCTAAATTAACCGATTTGTATAATTAATTATTATTTCACCATTGGAAAGCGTAGTTTCTCTAGATGGACATAATTCTACACTGTTATTACAATAACTTCTGAAACATATAACAAGTAATATAAAGTATATACATTAAAACTAAATGATATATCACTCTTCATTAAACTATGGTTGCATGTAATAACAATTAAGAAACATGCTAAAGGAATTGTCATTGCACCAAATGATTGCTCTCTGGACCAAAATGATGATAAGTAACATATTAAACGATTTATCCTTCTAGCAAACACGAATGTTCCCTGGATCAAACGTCTTATTTTAATTATGTAATTACTTTATATTTATTTCTAACAGGTGCAGCGGAGCGCACGTGTACGGCTAGTTATCAATAACGTTATAACATCCTTCTTGCCAAACTCATATCAGTAATGAAAATGTTTAATGTAGGTTAGTAAATATGTGATTGCATTAAAAGAACAGACAATTTGCGATGCGTCTCATATTTCTTCAAAAGCAGACATAATCTATTTTAGTCACAGTATTTACTAAAAATAAGATAAATGTACATGTTCACTTTGCTTAAAATTTTTACAGTATATATTAAAATATGCTTAATCGCAGATAATGATTGACGTTGGAGCTACTTGTGATAGGATTCTATTATTCCACACTCAATGACTATGTCACGAAATATCAACAATGGAACAAACAAAATTCATGCTGAAGTTATTCCAAAATTAAAAGAATGAATGGAAAAATCGCGTTTTGGTTTTAAAATTAATAACTTTTGTTGAACCTTGCCTAGAATTTCCTCCTTCGTTTCTTTAATGTATTTACTTTGGTAAGAAGAAATATAGAAGTAAATCACAGCTTGAGAAAGAAAATGTTCTTAAAACTATTACGGAAGAATACAGACGACGTGATATTAAACGGACGCAGTTTTTTTAAAGTATGCTGTAAGTTTTTTTACCACAAATTTAAAACAAACGAAGCTATTGGCTTAAGTACTGATTTACTGCAACAATACAGACGATGTGATTTTACACGGATGCAGTTTTTTTAAGTAAGCTATAAGTTTTTTACCACAAATTTAAAACAAACGAAGCTATTGGCTTAAGTACTGATTTACTGCAACAATGCAGACGACGTGATATTACACGGATGCAGGTTTTTTTTTTAAAGTAATCTATAAGTTTTTCCCACAAATTTAAGACAAACGAAGGTATTGATTTAAGTATTGATTTACTGCAACAATGCAGACGACGTGAAATTACACGGGCGAAGTTTTTTTAAAGTAAGCCATAAATTTTACCACAAATTTAAAACAAACGAAGCTATTGGTTAAAGTACTTATTTACTGCAACAATGCAGATGATTGGCTTAAGTGCTGATTTACTGCAACAATGCTGACGACGTGATATTACACGAATTAAGTTTTTTTTTAAAAATGAGCTATAAGTTTTCCCCACAAATTTAATACGAACAAAGCTATTGGCTTAAGTACTGATTTACTGCAACAATGCAGACGACGTAATATTACACGAATTAAGTTTTTTGTTTTAAAGTGAGCTATAAGTTTTCCCCACAAATTGAAAACAAACGAAGCTATTGGTAAAAGTACTAATTTACTGCAACAGTGCAGACGATTGGCTCAAGTACTGATTTACTGCAACAATGCAGACGACGTGATATTACACGAATGAAGTTTTTTTTAAAAAATGAGGTATAGGTTTTCCCCACAAATTTAATACGAACAAAGCTATTGGCTTAAGTATTGATTTACTGCAACAATGCAGACGACATAATATTACACGAATGAAGTTTTTTTTTTTTAAAGTGAGCTATAAGTTTTTCCTACAAATTGAAAACAAACGAAACTATTGGTTTAAGTATTGATTTGCTGCAACAACATTTTTAACCAGACCTACGTAATGTAGACAGTCCTAAGTCTGTTAAACTGAGAAGGAAAATGAAATGCTAATGCACTTTAGTCCCTTTGGAGCCAATTCGGATGTAACCGAGAACCACTCGGTAATGAGTTTTAGAATAATAGTCTGGGGAAATTCCACAGATAGTAACAATATATTTCTATTACAAAAAAGAGTAATTAGAATAATAGTAGGTGCCAAATCTAGGGAATCGTGTAGAGCTATTTTCAAAAAACTACAAATAATGCCCATGGCTTGTCAGTATATCTTTTCATTAATAATCTTCCTCGTATGCAATAGTGAAAACTTTGTAAATAATTCAACAGTTCATAGCATAAATACACGTCAAAAAATGACTTTCATATTCCATCGGCAAGTCTATCGTGCTATCAAAAAGGAGTGCGTTATATGGCAGTAAAAATTGTTAATAGCCTCCCTATCGATATAAAAAATGAAACTCAAAACATAAAATTATTTAAGGCCAAATTAAAGAAGTACCTAATTTCTCACGCCTTCTATTCTGTAGGTGAATTCATGACATTCAATAACACTTCCTGAATTTGATACTAAAACTTTGTGTTGTACTAGTAGACTATATTGTAAATCTCGTCTAATATATTTCATCTAGACTGTGACTATAAATTAAGATTTTATAATAGTATTAATTTTTTGACTTGTTTCATATTCTTGCTGTAAGCATGTATGAATACCATGGAATGCTAATAAATACAATACAATACAATTCGGATTTTAGAATTTTATAATCTAGGAGACAATCCGGAAAATGGGAGCCAATTCGAATACACCCTTCATTTTCACATGTCAGACTGCAGATTGTAGAATTTCTGTTTGTTTTTTTTTTCTTTCGAGAAATACTGAAATCTTTTCTCACCATGTTATGTCGACATGTCGAATGTTCAACTAAGACCGTAGAAAACACGAAATTAATAGCGGAAATCTAGGTCACTCCTTAAACGTTTAAATCATAGCTGTCTAACGTTACAGTAAAGGATGTCGTTTGTCAGTAGATAATTGAATTTATTCCGGGAAAACACTCGGATTGACAAATGGAAACCTTGGCTTAAATTATAAATTCTCTTGCGAGTGTTTAAGAGGTGCGGAACTGTCATGTGTGGAAACAAAATTTCAGACATGTGGTGGCCGCTGTGTTTGTTGGAGTGGGAAAGAAGCGGCCTCGAACGTCGTTCTCAATTTGAGTCAGGCTCGACTTTGTTTCTCTTCGGAGACAGGAAGGCTTCCACGCGAGGATCACATGCAGCCGGACTTGGGATCAAATTGTGGGAGAGAAGCTAGACTATCACGCAACACCAGCTGCCTAATCTCAGATACAGCAGAAGTTCTAATCATTTAATAATTCTGGCTGGAATACTCTTACGTTGCTAATAATTTATATTTCTTGTAATATTTTTCTGTTGTTGATTTAGGGTAAACATTGGTAATATCGTGGCAGTAGTTATTTCGTGATACTTTTTATTTGCTCTTTCGTGAACTAACCAATGGCGTTACGAGATTCAAATTTCCGCCAAGGGATTGCATATGTTGTCCAGTTTCCAGAAACATACAGCTAAGCTTCGTGTTATTATTGTAGCTGCTTCAGTGAGCTTTTATGTTTGGAGAGAGCAAGTTAGCGTCGACTTCTCAGGCGTACAAATTTTGTGGATGTTTGTAATTACATTACAGGCTTATTACTAAAAGTAAGCATATGATATTTGGTACAAAGATTTATTATATCTTAATGAAATTTTAGGAAATGTTTTTTGGAATTTTAGATACAGCTGTAGTCGCCATATAGGCTTAGCTTTATTGATAGAAATCTTAACTGTTTGAGGCGAAATTTTGTTGAGTATTAAGCGTTACATCTTATACTATTTTAAAAATTGTATTACAATACGAATTTTAGAAATCTGAAGATAAGATGTGATAACAAAAAAGAAAAGGGGGACGCAATGGGTTCAATGTAGCTTCTGTTTGATTTGTTATGATGCTAAGTGTCAATGATAAGTGCTAGATGACTTACTTGCAAGAATTGTGACAGAAGATGGAACATGGCTCCACCATTTTGGACCGGAGACAGAGGCAGACAATGGAGTGGCATCATGCAAATTCATCAAAGAAATAGAAATTCAAAAGTGCACCTTCGGCAGGAAAAGTTATGGCTACTGTGTTTTTCGATTCAGAAGGACTCTAGCTTATGGACATCATGCCACACGGAACCACCATTAATTCTGACGCGTATGTGGCAACTCTCAAGGAACTTCAAGCTCGACTGAGTCGTGTTCGACGACGTCGGGAGAAGCAGGATGTTCTGCTATTGCACGACAACGCACAGCCATATGTCAGTCACAAGACCACAGACCAGATCAGAAAATTCGGATAGACAACACTGAAACAGCCGCCTTACAGTCCTGAACTGGCCCCGTGTGATTACCATCTCTTTAGTAAACTGAAGGATCTCTTCGCGGAACGAGGTTAGAAAATGACTCCCTTGTGCACGCTGTTAAAGAGTGGCTCAGACGTGTTGGTCCAGACTTTTACCATGCTTGTCTACAGGCCCTCGTTCCTAGGTTATGTAAGGCAGTTGAAAGGAACGGGGATTATGTGGAATAGTGACATTTTGTTCCTAAAGGATGTATCTACATTCTGTGAAAATAGCAAAGCTGTAGGTTAAAAATATAATTTTTAAACAAATGATGTGCATTACTTTTGGAGTTACCCTATTAATATAGGCTATAGTAAAGTCCGTAATAAAAGTGTTTACCCTTTCAGGGCAAAGAAGATCCCTTTTCAGTTTCAATATTTACTTTGATTTCATTCTTATTATGTGTTGATATGTATTTCTATGTTTTCGTGCTATGAATATTAGACGGAATTACTATGTTTGAAGTCTTGTAACAATAAATGAGAATTTCATTTGACTTTAATGAATTTTTACACAATTCTTCTAACTGTCACGGAATTATCAATGTAATATCATGAAATTACCAAGGTTATCACGAAATAACCAACCTTTTAGCTTAAGTTGTAAAAGTGGTTTTTGGCACTTGTTCAAGAACGTGTCCAATCTTGTATGTGTCCAGATTTGTACAGCACATTATCGTCTTTTAGATGAAAAAATCGGAATAAGGATATATTTACACATTTGCATTTTAAATTAATTTTCATAAAATTATCACGAAATTAGCAATGTTTACTCTACTGTGGAAAGGAAACCGAATTTCGCATGACTGACCTTCATTCTTTGCATGAAATGAAAATCTATCACAGTTTATTTTAAAGCATTTTAAGTTGCTAAAATCCAGTTTACAAAGTTGACAAAAATTATATTCTTTAACAACTGCAACGGTTAGTGATATCTCCGAAGATTGTTCTCAACTACGCAAATAATTTCGTCTTCCGAAATGTTCGAAATGATTTGTCAGTTATTTTCTTCCACTTCTAGCGTAGGCTAACTTAAAAAAAATCGCTGCAAAATGCTATACACCATTTCAAATAATTTTATATAGTGTGATCAGTTTGGGTATGGATTATATTAATTTATTATTATAAAGCTATTATGATAGTAGGAAAAATTTCTTGCTGGTTACATTATGAATAAAAGATGGGAGTTTCCATATATGACAATCAACAATGCATAGTCCGAAAGGACAAATGAAAATCGTAGATGATTAAAATGGCTACTATAAATCAACAGCGGGCACAATGTGTTCTTTGGTATGCTAAATTTGAAAGTGTTAAAGAGTTCAAAGGGAATTTCGACTTGAGTATGGTGTGCGTAATGTACCTAAATACGATTCCATAATGTCGAACTTTTGTAGAAATAGGTTCTGTGTTTAAAAAAAAACTTGCAGGAGGTCGCAGGCGAAACTTGGTACGAGAAGCAGCTATCTCTTGGCCTGGTCCCCAAACTTCTCAGATCTAACCCCTCCTGACTTCTTCGTGTAGGGTTTTGTTAAAGACATTGTCTATTCACAGAAACCCAGGAACATTGATGATCTGAGAATAAAAATTACTCAAGCTTTTCAACAAATCACCCCTCTTATGTTACAACGGACATGAGCTGAACTGCATCGCCGTTATGAGTTGTGCAGGGTGAGCAGTGTGGGTCATGTTGAGCTCTGAGGATCTCCCATCTTTCAGTGTTGTACGCACAAAGTTTTAACAAATAAAGTTCAGTAATAAATGTTTTACACGTGTTTTTATTTTATCCATACCCAAACGGATCACCCTGTAGAACAATAGCTTGAACTACTACACTACGCAGAAACGTGTAATCTTTTCAGTGTTCTCAAACAGTTAGAGAAAAACACAATAACTTGCACTACACTATGCACGAGTGAGTAATTCCTTCTGTGTTCTCAAACGATTTAAAAATAGTAGCGTACACTACACTACATAATAAGTGAATAATTCCTTCAGTTATTTACAACAGACTGTGGTGAACTGCACGCATGCAGCGCCCAACAAAACGCCCTTGTACTTCGGCGCATACGAGAGACGCACTGTGTGAAGTAACGTTTCTGTACGTCACGTGGCGTCATCTATACGAAGGACTCTGCACTTCTTCAACCTCTGTGTGGTTACTACTGTATGACGTGCTTACTGTTTACAGGAATATAACAACGTACAGTAGTGGCAAAAATACCGGACCGACCCTTGTACATGATGTCAGAGCCTTGTTCACTCCAGAGCACGATAGACTGGTAAGTAAGACTTTCGTGGTTCGAATCCTGCCTGGGAAGGAAACTTTTTTTTGTTCCTTATTCAAATTCATTCCCAATACTTTTCGATTGCATCGATATTTTACTACTTAATTAACTTATTATTCCCAGAACATGAATTTTACCAGCAATCGAAAAGTATTGGGAATAAATTTGTATAAGGAACAAAAAAAGTTTCCTTCCCAGGCAGGATTCGAACCACGAAAGTCTTAGTTACCAGTCTATCATGCTCTGGAGTGAACAAGGCTCTGAAATCAGCTACAAGGGTCGGTCCGGTTTTTTTGCCACTACTGTACAATGACTGACTACTGTTTATTAACACTACAGTTGTTCTGCAAATTTTTACCTTTTTTTTCTGGAAGACTTTGTGGTTTAGATTCTTAGGCCCTATTACGTTTAGGTTAGGTTACATTATGTTAGGTTTTAGAGGTGTCATCACAGCGAACAGTATTAAAGTACAGAATTTAATTACAGAACTTTGCTTATTTTGTATTCTCTTATTCTCTGAAATGCTAGAAGTTTTTTCTGATCTCATTATAAATTTATATGCTAATGTATTTTACGGGACATCTTAATCCTCACAGCTTTTCTATGGCAGAGGAAAGGGGGAACTCATTCCATTGTTGAGGTATCTAGCGTCTTGGAGATGATTCTTTGTCTCTATCAGTTAGAATCAGACTGCAAAGCTTTTGTGAATACACTCACTTTAATTACATTACGTTTATTATCTGTCAGAGCATCTTGTTTAGATTTTGACATGAGGAACGTTAACAGATGCAAATGATTAAATACAAGTGTGAATATGAAGAAACTATATAAAAGTAGGTGATATTTTAGATTCAGTTGCTGTAACGGAAACTGATGAAGTAATTAATGTGTGAGAATAAGAAACGGGACTTGTAATCTGTTTAGGGGTATCTGAGTTAAGAACACTCCATATTATAATTATATGAGCGCCCATTTCATAGTTTATTGTGAAAGTGAAAGTTGTCACTTGCGTGGAACATTGTAGAATTCTAGCGTAAGTTGAAAAAATAGAACTTGTCGAATGACTAATCTCTTTCTTCTAACAAGGTGTTTCATACGCTTCACATTTTAATATTATTTTCTTTCAATCAAAATGACATTGAGCATTTCCTTGATGTTGATAAACAAGTACCGTCATTTCCCATAACTATGGTCCTGGAACACAACTATGGTCCACAATACAACTATTCAAAGAACATTGTAGAAGTAACATAGACCGTTCGTAGATAGCTGCAGTGACTTGACTTCAAACTACAGTACAGCAAAAATATAGATAAACGAGGTACTACGTTATGGTCTACGAAGTACAAAACTTGAATGGATCATAATTGTGTTCCAGGACCATAGTTATGGGAAATGACGGCACCGAAATATCGGAAGATATTAATGTAGGACCCATATCTATGAATACTATCACCTCTCAAAATATTCAACATTTATAACAATCTGTATAAATACACATAAAATGATTCGAAATATCTGCCACATAATTAATGGCATGCGTACTGCAAGAATAATGTTGATATGGGAAAGACATAGCCAAAATACCGTCCTTGAATTATTAATTATTTTACAACATATGTCTGAATGTATAGTAATGGCAAAAAAAAAACCGAACCGACCCTTGTAGCTGTTCACTCAGAGTATAATAGACTGGTAACTAAGACTTTCGTGGTTCGAATCCTGCCTGGGAAGGAAACTTTTTTTTCTTCCTTATTCAAATTTATTCCCAATACTTTTCGATTGCAGCGATATTTTACTACTTAATTAACTTACTATTCCCAGAACATGAATTTTACCAGCAATCGAAAAGTATTGGGAATAAATTTGAATAAGGAACAAAACAAAAAGTTTCCTTCTCTGGCAGGATTCGAACCACGAAAGTCTTAGTTACCAGTCTATTGTGCTCTGGAGTGAACAAGGCTCTGAAATAAGCTACAAGGGTCGGTCTGGTTTTTTTTCCACTACTGTACACAGCATTTTGTATCTTTGTGGAATATGCTGCTCCGAGTGGTATTAAATTCCTAGTACGCCAGGTAATACGGTCATTATCACTCGATTTTTGTGAAACGTTTAAAAATTTTCTTCGTCGCAGGTCTTATTCTTTTTATCTCAAACTCACAAAATTATGGTCTGTAATGAAAATGATCCGTAGGGAGAAATAATTGAATTTTACAAGCGTAACTTCCTCTGATAAAAAAGAAAGTTATTTTCCTCTTACGGTTCTTTTCTTATAGTGTGTTATATAAGACAAATATCGTTCTCAGAAGCTAAGAGGACTAGAGGAGAATTATAATCGAGAAAAATGAGACGCTATTACCTTGAAGAAGGTAGGATTGCACAGTGCTAGAAAGCAAGGTAGCGAAGGGGGAAAAAAGGGGCGAGAATGGTGCAACACACCGACAGGATATAGATCTCAATGTACGCGCACTTTCTCCCGGGCAATTTATACGGAGATAGAAATCAGAATTGATGCGGACCGCGATACCGTACACATGTTACGGGGAGGAGACAGGCAGATTAAGAGCTGTGGTGTGTCGGAAGAAGACTAGGAAATAGAGGAGAGAAATGTGTTGGGCTGGAAGACTTCTGGAAACTTCACACACCTCTTTTGTTGATGTCTAGAAATCACAGTGGTTTTAAAAGCAAACCGCATCTTATGTGCTCCAAGGAGGTTAAGCTTCACCACGTTTCGATATTGAAACATACTATTTGTAAACACTGCAGTATTTAATGATCTGGTAAGTATTCATGATAAAGTCATTTATATGGGGAGATAACACTATTACCACCACGCTTTAATTATCATCATGCTTTTCATTGGAACCGAGGTTCGCGGGTTCAAATTCGGTTGAGGAAGACGGATTTTTTTATGGAGATGAAAATACATCACATAGTTACCTTCGGAAGGGAAGTAAAGATGGGGTTCTTTGTCATATTTTTTAATTGGTTATTTTACGACGCTTTATCAACTGCTATGGCTAACTAGCGTCTGAATGAAAGGAATGTGATAATGCCGGCGAAATGAGTCCAGGTTCCAGCGCCGAAAGTTACCCAGCATTTGCTCGTAGTGGGTTGAGGGAAAGCCCCGGAAAAACCTCAACCAGGCCTCTAAAATTAACATTTTTTCCTTAGCGTGTCGAGATGTCCTTAAATGACCCTAATACTAATAGTTGTGCTTAAATATAGAATCATTACACTCGTATACACAATTTTTTCTGAATGATAACTGTTCATGTTTTCTGATTCCTTATCACATGGAAGCTCTCAAACCAGCCTTAGTTTTGTTTCATCGGGCTACAGTTTTTCAGAAATTGGTATTACAGAAAATAAGCTCAATAGTTATAATTTTTATTCGTTGATAAAATAAATTTTCTGAGAGATTTAAACATAATAAAAATGGTTCATAATTTTCTCTTAAGTTCCTTCTCACCCCTGGGTTCCTTTTTTTCTACTTGAGTTCGCAAGTAGTCGACGGATTACCGATCTGAACCCAGCATCTTGCTTTTATTATTGGTAGGTCGCTTCACTTTGTTCTCAGTAACAAAAGAGAGAGTTGGAATATTCTCCTTGTAAAACGGTGATTTCTAAGAAATATCTCTGTTTTGTCAATGACCTGGCTGCAGTCAGCCGAGTTTTATCTTTTGAATTCCACTGAGTTCGAATGTGCGCGTGAAATGTCTCATGGCCGTCGGTGCGTAAATAACTCTGATTCGTTTTGCTATACGTGCTATACAAAAGCAGAGAATAAATATAACAGACTTTTACAAAAATGCATATAAAGCTTACCTTGGCATGCCAGTCGGTAATTTGGATAACTGTATGTTCTTCGTGTGTCGAAAATATAGGCAATGAGTTTATGGCAAATGGAAGCCTCATGAAGCAATTTGTAACTGCTCTGAATAAGGACAGTGATTGTTTCAACTTTCTTCTTACAAAGTTCCCTCAGAAAACTGAAGCTAAGATAACAACAGGTATTTTCGACGGACCCCAAATTCGTAAACTTATGCAGGATGAAACCTCCTCTCAATCGATATCTGAGTTAGAGAAGTCAGTATGGTTAGCATACAAACAAGTGACAAAACTTTTTGGGAAACAAGAAATCTGAGAACTATAAGGAAATTATGGAGGAAATGTTACAAAACTTTAAAAACCTAGGGTGTAGAATGAGTGTTAAATTGTATTTTCTCAACAGCCATATTGATTACTTCTCTGATAATCTTGATGCAGTGAGTGAAGAACAAGGTGAATGGTTTCATAAAGATATTAAAACAATGAAAACCATCTATTAAGGCATTGGTATGTGTCATTGATGGTAGATTATTGTTAGTGTTTGAAAAGAGACATTAGTGATGAGCACACCACACATGAAGTTTTCTTCTCAGTAAATGTGAACAAAGTTTTGAAATTCACAATTATTGAAACATAGCTCTCTTACTTCAATAGGCTACATTTGTTCAAATTTAAGTAAAAATTAAACATATAGGAACATTTTTGCCTCAGCTTTGTCTTTAATAGTTATAATATTTCATTACAATGTTAAGTATATTACTACATTGGTTTGATATTGTTCAAAAACCTAGCCCGATGAAACCAGATTTGAATTTAGGGCATTCATATTACATATATATCCAGCTGGAAAAATTAAAAAGCATGAAAAAATTTTGTCAGTGTTATCATACAGATTAAGGAGCTTACATATGTATATAAAGAAATATTGACTAAACATGATACATAAGGAAGTAATATTACAATTTGTATCCTAATTCTATGAAGAGCTTGAAGGAATTACAGCAGCAATTCACACTCGTAATCTGGGAACTCGGATAACAATTTAACACTTTCTTTATGTAATATAATTTATTATTTTTATTGCGTAAATCAAGAATTTTACGCGTAGTTTACGCGTCGTGCAGAAATTAATTTTTTTCACGTAATTTCCCAACCATGTTTATGAGACAGTATCTGTTATGACGAGACAGCGGAAAAAAGTCATTCGGATGTGAAGGTAACTACAACGCAAGTAGTTTGTCTTGTCAGAGGGTTGTTTACGCAAGCACAGTAGGCATACTAGAGGCGCGTGCAGGTAAGAACTGTTTTCGAATCGATGATTCAGAAGGTGCCTGATAGTTTGTGTACTTTTCTATAAACCCTTTAAAGTGAGAATTGTCCAACGTCTTGAATGGGGTATTGCAACTTATCGTCATTCGACACAAATCCTGGCAAAAGTCATATTTCATATTTGACGCAGAATTTGAACTTGAACCTTTATTTTCTTCTAACATATAGCTACATTTTTCATGTGTTTCTGTGTATTACGTTGATGCTCTATCGGTTGTTTTGTTATCTTTTTTAATGCACACATACTTAACCGATATTTGTTTCACCAGTATCACTATTAAAAATGTTGACACCATATTCTTGTATTAAAGAATACACCTTACATCTGTTTTCGGCATTATGATCACTTCACCGAACACAATTGAATAATATGTTTACGTATCTCAATGTTCTCTGTTCACGTACGGACGAGGACTGACTGAGAACGCAGAGTGGCAGTTGTTTTCGGTGTTCGCGTGGTGCTCTCTGCGGACGGTACCGTTATGTAGCTACTTGGGATGCATGCACACCTCATGCCATAGTGTATGCGTACAGTACTTGTAAACCGTAAATACGACTTTTATTTGACTTTTTTTTCGCTGTCTAGTTATAACCATTTTATTGAAACGTTTGTTATAAACTACTTTATAAAAGAGTAATTTCTCTCCTTCAAACTTCCCCCTTTTAGAATTCCTGCGCACGGCCGTGAGTGATATTCTGACCAGATTATATCTACACCTACTGTATATTAAAGAAACGAGAGAACTCATAGAAAATACCCAACTGTGATCTTGACTCACAAGTGTGACTATGAATGTTTTAGTGAAAATTTCCATGTTTCACTAAGGAAACCAAGCCGAATCTCCTGCATAATAGGCTGATTGGACCAGGCAGCCACCACAGAGTTTCTTATTTGAGGAAGTCATAGAGTGTCACTGAAAAAGTAAATTCAGAAGATTCGACCCGTTCCCTCGTCGCCCTTAAGCCGCCCGAGCGAGATGATATTGCAGCGCGCACTGCAGTGTGCGCTCGTAGTTTTAATGGAGTGTTCACACTTTGTACTCACGAAGCTGCATAATGGACCAATGCTCTGTCTCTCTCTCTGGCATGCTGAAAGCGCTTGTGTTAACTTGTGTAAATATTTTGAACTCGTTTCTGCAATTTACGTCTTTTTTACCCTTACATTACTTTTGTTTTCCATGCTTACAGCGAGTCGACATGAACTAGTTAATCCCACGCGAATTTAGTTACCAATGGGGAATTATGATTTTCTGGTATAACTCTAAATGTCTAAACACACTTAAAGCTTCTTCTTTTTTTTTCTTACTTAATTTTACTAAGTTGTGTTCATGTTTTCTGTTGCTTTGTCGTTATTTCTAATTCTCTATTCTTTCCACTTCTCGTTTACATGGTTTTCTTTTCCTCTTCGTATTCTTTTTAAATTTTTCTTCTTTTTCTCCACCAGAAATTTTTTTGTAATATTAATTCTTTTCTTCTTCTTCTTCTTCTTCTTCTTCTTCTTCTTCTTCTCCTTCTTCTTCTTCAATTCAAGGGCTAGGCATATGCCTGTTCCGGCTTCATAGTGTATCCGTCCAACGCTTCCTAGGTCTTTCCGGATGTCTTCTCCCTCTAGGTCTATAATTCATCATTCTTCTTGGGATTCTTTCTGGTGTCATTCTATTGACATGTTCTGCCCACTGATCTCTACAATTCTTAATTTTTTCTTATAGGGAAAAGATCATCAATTCCTCTCTTATTTTATCATTTCTAATTTTATCCGATATAGTACACCTCTTGACTGACCTTAGAAACTTCATTTCAGCGGCCTGTAATTTTTTACTGTCAGCTGCAGTCATCGTCCAAGTTTCTGATCCAAATAGAAAAGATGGTACTGCCATTACTTTATAATAGTACATTATGCAACGAGCCTATAATGGTAGTAATTAAGACGCGAGTATGTTTGTTTATGAAACGAGCGCAAGCGACGACTTTTTATCCTCGACCATATTTCTAACTTGAAATTATTCATAAGTATTCATGTTATGAT
Organism: Periplaneta americana; assembly: GCF_040183065.1. Lineage (NCBI taxonomy): Eukaryota > Metazoa > Arthropoda > Insecta > Blattodea > Blattidae > Periplaneta > Periplaneta americana. The sequence goes on along the minus strand of NC_091132.1, from coordinate 64,357,249 downwards.
TATCTAAGTGAAGAGCGGAACTGACCTTCTAAATTGTAAAATATGCTCAGACGCGAAAGTATTGATTTTTTCCGAGGGACGAATGTCATTTACATTGATATAATCTAGAGAATAACATGAACATTAATATTGATATAACCTGGAAATTGATTTAGAATTGAAAAACGAGATGACAAATTGAATTTATTTGAATATTATTTACAATTAACGCTAATTATTATAGTAACAGAACATAACTTTCTGCGACAGTATTGGATTTCCAGCCTCCGTGACGTTTCGCTAATTGTCTTTCGATTGCATATCCGAGAATAATCGATACTTGCGGTTTTATAATGGTACAATGGTGATTTCTCATAGGCTGAACAACTGAACTATGATGAGGTGCATTAAAGGGCTACTACAAGGTGTATAATTACTACATTTCGGCATGGTCGAGCATCAAATTTAATTTGTGTTTCTTTTCTTGCTTTATTTTTCAAATATCTGTTTATTGTACCACATAGCTGCTGAAATATGGGGAGTTTACTTTTGCAGTCACTTTCATGTTTATACGTGAGCTGAGTACCTAGGTATTTAAAACTTGTTCCTTGTTCTAGAGGAGTGTCGTTTAAAACAATTTTTGTCCGTACGCTGTATTTCCCTTGAAAAGCCTCTGTTTTGGTTTCATTTATGGAAATTTTAAAATTATATTTCTCACACACACATCAATTCTCTTTCCTTCTTTATTAATTCATCCTGTTCCTCTCGTTGCTGATGCATCATTACTCGAAGATTTACTAGAGTAGTCTACTACATCATATACCTGAGTTCAAGCTCTGTCGAGTACAAGTGGAATTTGTAGTGCACAAAGATGTGTTGGACTTCTTCTCTGCCATCATTCCGAAGTTTTCTTTTCAATATCATTTATAAGTTGAAATCGATGAGCAAATTCATATTCATACTCTGATGTACAGATCTCATATTATGTCTCTGCCGGTGAGTGACCGGTAAATTTCAGACGACTTGTGCGCGTCAGAGCATTAAAGAGCATTGGGAATTTAATCTCTTTCCCTCCTCCTCCCTGCCGCAAACGTGACGTTGCACAGAGGCAGAGATATAATACGAGATCTGTACCTGCGGATATGATAATTGACTCTAGAAGTAAATTGAGATATGAAAAGCTATCGACTTTTAATAGACGTAGTAGTGAATTTCTCTCTCACACTATTTTTACTCCTACACACTGTACCTGTCTCTTACTCGCTCTTTTTCACCACAATGTTTCTGCCTTACTAATCTTGTCTCTCTCTTTCCTCGTTCTCCTTGAGTTTTGTTCTTTCTCGGCGAGACTATATAAAATTTATCATATTGAGATACGCGTTTCCTGTGGTACAGTTTTACCTTACCATCATTTAGCAAACATTCAAAAAAAGTAAATGGACGAAGTCTGACAAGATTTTAATTTTTCCACTGATTCTTATATTTGACGGCGTGTATAACATCTACAAATACACCTGAAGACAATGAACCTGAAAAAAAAATAGCTGTAAGAAATGCATAGGTAGGCCCTAATAAAAAAAATTATGCAAATATCTTGAAAACCTACCAAAAGTAACAGATCGGCTTGGCTTCTACTGCTAACAGTTGACAGCGAAGACATCGGCTCTTGTCACGCGGTCTCGGCTTCATTGACACTCATCGGTTCCCCACCCCCATGTTCTAAAGAGAAGTTTCACATGTCGTTATCGGAATTACATACCTATAATATTACTCTTTGGCTTTTATATGTAGAGGTATACTAGATAAAATTGTAATTGATATTACTAAGTCGATTACTCTTCCCTGCATTTTAGATGTTCAAATTCTGGTTGGGACAAGTTACCTGGTTGAAGTTTCTTCCGAGGGTTTCCCTCAACCCATTAAGAGCAAATACTAGGAACTTTCGGAGTTAGACTCTGGACTCATTTCGCCGGCATTATCATCTTCATATCATTCAGACGCTAGATAATAAAAGCAGTTATAAAGCATCGCAAATTAACAAACTAAAAATTATTCCATTAATAAAATTGATAATGTTATTGTGGAACGGAACAAAATCCAATCATCGAGCGTAAAGAATTAGTATTGTCCGTCCGAGTGGTTATGTCGCAACTCGGTTTCCCCCTCTGTAAAGATTTGTGACTCGCCAATCTCAGCTCTTCCTGAAAACATTTGTTATTCGGTATTAGAAGTCTACGTAATATTATACAACTGTTTATATAATTTAAAGAAAAGTGCCCCGTTAAGTGACTTGTCACGTGATTTCCCCCGTTTCGACGACCCTGTGACATAACCACTCGGACAGACAGAAGTTACATGATCAGCGTAGTAGTACTCATGATACAATCAGTAACAGAAGCCTCCATGCAAAATAATATGGCAGATATTAGTATGATTTTACAGTAACGGTGGACAAGAAATTGATATCAATGCAATTAATGTTAAACTAAAGTAAGATAAGCCTATATAGAATAGTTAAAATGTATTAAGTATTTACACATAAATAATTATTTAGAATTCATATCAAATTTTCCTTTTCTGTGTTTTAAGAACGAGTAAAATCGGTTCCATTATTTGCTGAAAATGAGCCTACTCTTCATGTTAATATTTTGCGACATATAATAATTTAAATGGCTCCTCTAAGTACATTTTCCCATTAATCTGTCTTTCTGGCTACAATGTTGGTGTAATCAAACAAAATCCTATGATTGTGGTTCATGCAATGTACAGCTATCGCAGATGTAACCTATTGTATATAGAAAATATTTCTTCTTACGCATTTCAATATTACTTCCTGTTTTACCGATTTATACTTTTACCATTCGTATGGAATTTCATAAGTTCCCGGAATTTTTGGTCGGAGTTTCCAAACTTTGTCTTGCATGGGAGGAAGCCAGGCACCAGAGAGGTTAAGATTTTGTTGGCTGATAGTCATGTGAGAAATTCATATGTGCCTGCCAATTCTTTGAATTTCCTCTGAAAGTGGGATAGTACGTCCAGTATACCGTCTTTCCTTACTCCATGTATCTACTTGTAATCTATAGATTTCCCTTCCTTTTTTTGTCTTGGTATGCTCATATAATCTTCATTATTTTGCCTATATACGCCACATTTTCCTGGCAATAGTCGGTCGTTCAAGCTGTTTTAGTTGTTTGTAATGAGTAATGACCAGAACGAGTATGATACGTATTTGGTCACATTTTTCTATCTGAAGACGAAGACATTTTTCTATATGAAACTTTCTTCAAAACGTTGTGAATTTCTTATTCATTAACAGCAATAGAAAAAGTTCAATCTATGTATACCTCTTCTAATCTTCATCTGAATATAAGCACACCACAGTGGGTTGCTGCTTTATTGACTACATGCATTGGGATCAAAGTGGGGGGAATTTCACTCATTTGGGACACTAATGAAAGGGGAGTTTAATCTTAAACAATTCTAAATCTGTTCATTATTAAATTAGTTCATATTTGATATTTATCTGGTAAAATATATTAACGATGATAGTAAAAGCTGCACTTGATCACTGTATTAGAGTTCTAGATAAGTTTACTAGAATTCACGTGGGCAACAGATGATGCTTGAGGATAATCACATCTTCGTCTATTTTGTTCCCTACAGTGACCTCCGCCCTCTGGAAATGTAGTTGCTTTGTTTGATCCTGTATCAGAAAACGCAGCTAATCTATTTAAAGAACGCGTAGTAACAGCGTCCCACTGTGCGGTACTATATTTAGAACCTAAGTTTCCACGCACTATATACCTGCCTGAAAGCTATTTCATCGAGTGATGCAACGCCCACAAAGGTAGCCTAAAGGTTAATCACCAAAGGAAGTGGTTTCGAGCCGTCCATTCATTGTGTTGCTGACCTAATGAAAACCTAAAACTATGTATCGAGCCAAACTTTTAATCAAAGCCCCATTCTCCCCTTTTTATAGACTCGAGAGTTTACGTCATTCGAAAATTGCATCTGTAAAGGTTATTACGTCCTTAAAATTACCCTAGCAATACATTGAAGTAAAACTAACTAAACTAATTGTTGTGCTACAGGCTGTATTGGATAATTGGCTCTAATTCAATTGCAGTTACGTTATCCTGGTTGAATTGTAATTAAAATGTCCTTTTCTCGTTTTTGGTGTTCAAATACGAAAGAGAGCCTTGAAATATAGGAAGATATGGGATATACTGTGCAGTTATTTTTTTAGTATATCACTTGAATTTCATTCGAAATACAGAATGTTAAAAAAAAAAGTATCTAATATTTTAGGAGGTGATAATATGCATCAAAACAAGAAAATAATATCAAATAAACATGGGTCCTACAATACATAATTTCTGTGATCTAAACACTTCTTCATAGGAGGTGCTCAATGTGACGTCCATTTATGGCAATGCATTTCTCTGCCCTACAATACAGCAGACTACCAGATAATCATACCGCAGTTGACACCCTTGGCATGGAATAATGATACGTCTCAAGGAATACTGAAAACAAAAGTCAGGTTGCGGCTATGAGCGAAGTTCAGCAGAGATGGTGTTGTGAATTTTCGCAATCCGCATGTGTAGGTTGATAAACATACTCATGCAGTTGAAGAAATAAGGCATCAGCACCGATTCTTAATCAACTTATGGGCAGGCGTACTTGGTGATAGATTAATAGGCCCATACGTGGTACCACAAAGATTAACTGGGGATCGTTATCAGGACTTTCTTATTAACGTATTGAAACAAATTTCAACATGTTTATTAGACATTATTTTTCTTATTTTGAAGCATATTAACACCTCTTAAAATTTTGGATACTTTTTAAACACCCTGTATATTATTCACTCAGCCGAAAATAAAATTCACATCCGAAAGACGGGATCCTCAGTTTTTAAAGTATAAGATCTGAGTTTAAACCTCGCTCACAGTGTTCTAGACAAAAAATTTTCATTTACCTGTGTCTGGATAAAATTTAGGAGAACTAGCTAATTACAACAACCTCCGATATGATTATTATGTAATATCTGTATTTATTTATATTTAATTCATATCAGAGGTACAGAAACTGCTTGAACAAGATAACTGAATAATAATTTCCAATGGAAAAGTGACTGGATGGATTGAACAAAATCGTAGCCTACAAAGAAAAAGAAGATTTATTTTAGATGGATTTTCAGTCATACATAGATATTCGTTTATACACACATTTTTTATTTAATAAAATAATACCGCTGTAATGGATAGCATGACTGTTCGTGAAACGAACGGGCCCGGATTCAAATCCTGGTTGGGACAAGTTACCTTGTTGAGGTGTATTTCCCGGGACTTTCCTTCAACCCATTCGGCTCATTTCTCTGGAATTATTACCTTCATCTCATTCAGACGCTAGATAAACTTAACAGATGATAAAGCGTCGTAAAATAAGCAATTAAAAATAAGGACTAAGTTAATTACAGACAGGATGGACCTTTTTCAAACTTGGAAACTGCTTTCATAACATGTACACAGCTTAACCAGCTGTTTACAACATGGAGTTGGAGGAAGCGTAACAGTTTTAATTATTTAACATTTCTTTAGCAATAAATGTAATACACGAGCAATAGATGAATACAGTAAGAGTGACAGATAAAACCTAAGTATTCGGAAGAAACCTGCCTCATAGTCGATTTTCTTCATAATAATCGTATATTGAATTCTGCTCTCCTTTGTTATGATTCCGTAATTTTATTGGACAGAGATTAGAATCATAGCATGCCACAAGTACAACAAGTCACACATATACAGGAAGACAGAAATCTCGACATTTCTCTCTCTTTAATTTATATTTAGTTCACCTTACCGCTCACATATACCTATGTCTGTGGGGGAGGAGAAGGAGCCTGAAAGATAGAACGAATTGACCCACGAAGCCTTATCACTGTCTTTTCTTACTTAGGTTTGATTGTGGAAGTCCGAACGGCCGCTTTCTTTGTAAAGGACGTGTCATCGAGCATACGTTCCTGAACAAAAAATGATCCTCACTGTGTGAGATAGCATTCTTCAAAGTTTGTCGATGAAGTCCTGTTACACCCTGTATATCAGGCATTTGGAGGAAATTGTTTTGAATTTCAATATTTCAAATATGAACTATGTCAATATTGTGATTTGATGAGCTTCATCACAAGTAATGGACAATTTAATATTTATTGGTTACTTACAATTCACTTCCCTGCGACATCGTCCATTACGGCTAAAATCGTGATAAATAGCATCACTAGTTGAAATAATGTATTTTAAGAACAAGTGAATGCGATTTTCTCTCGTACAATGCAGCATACACAACTTGTTTAGTTTAGAACGAAATCTCGTAGGCTGACATTTGTTTCAATAGGGAGCAGAAGCGGAGTTTTCACTATTGGTCTTGTGGGTAAGGAAAACTCCAAAGTTCGCCTTTATCCGTACTATCTGGTTGTACTGCAGTTAACAAAGAGAGTTCTATAGGAAAACTAGGAACGGATTTTGGTGTATTGTATACCTGATTATATCGCAATGCAAGTTTTGTAATGTTTGAGGTTTTTTTTATTCAAGTAGAGAAAACAAATAAATTATACGCAATGAGTAAAGTTAACAAAAATCTTAACTACATGAGAAGTAAAAAGTGGAGTTGAAAATGATTTGCTAATACACCACACTTGAACTGAAAAAGAGAAAATAACGAAATAAAGTATAAACAATTGAAAGAGAAATATCCCGTAAGTGCGTCGTTTCTAACCCAAGTGTTTGCCTTCTATGTCCTCAAATTTATATTATTTACAGAAACAATAATTTGTGTTATGTTTGTCGCTGTGAAACATTTTATAATGTATTTTAGTAACTTAATTATCATAATTATCATTATCTTTATCATCTTCATAATCATATAAGGACAAAATATCGGAGGTGTGGCTGTGTGAGAGAATGAATTTGAGAGATTCAGGTCAATATTTGAAATATATTGAAATTTTATTATCATATTTTCAGATAAGTTGTACATGTATAACAAAGTCTTTTCATTTTTTTTTTCATTTCATTTATTGTATTCCATAGATCTTACATTAGCAATGAAGCTTTAAGATGTGGAACAAGTCAAAATTTTACAAGATTACAATTACAATTTTTTGGCGAGATGTAGTGAGATGAGGACGAGGATTCGCCAACAAATTACCTGGAATTTGCCTTGTTACTGGGGAAAACTCGGAAAAAACCCAACTAGGTAATCAGACCAAACGGGGATAACAAGGAAAAAGGTTAAAGAACTATTACTTTATTATTCATATGGAGTGGATTTGACTAAAGTTTTCGACCATCTAATAGTCATCTTCAGATCGATGTTGAATACATGGATAACCATTACTTTTAACCACTAACTTAACAAAAGTTCACATCGCAGTATTGTACAGTCCTTTTTAATCACTTTTATGCTTAAATATATTCATGTAATCAACATCAACCTGAATATGACCATTATATGATTGAAAACATTGGTTAAATCCTCTACATACGAGTAATAATGTAATGTCTTTAAACCTTTTACCTTGTTTGATAAGTCTGTAGACTGAAAACTATATAATAAACTTTGTTATGTCATATTGAAGTTATTAATTGCTTAGTCCAGGGAAAGGCAACTTCAAAATATTGTTGATCTACTGAGAAAGTCTAATATTTTGAAATTATCTTCCTCTATAATGATCACAAATACCACGCCATTTTTATATCTGCAAAAATCAATTAATATGACAACGGTAAACAATGTGTAAGGCAATAATATTAAACACTGCAGATAGACATATTGTACTTTTTATGACAAGCTAAAGGTTACAGTAACATAGGTAGCACAATACGTCTAAGGCTGCTATGCGTCCGGAGCAATGACGGGCCTAATTGGTGAGGGGGGGGGTGGAAAGGTTACAGTAAAATCATCTTCCCACTTAATGTGAAACTTGGCAGGAACTTTTCTCAACAACAGCTTTGATGTTTGATGAATAACTGGTAAGACCAAGTCGAATGCATGATCCCAAATGCGCATAATCCCGGTGTTGCATTTATTTTTTATTATGAAGATTCACACATGTAAATTGAATCAATATCAAAATCATCAATCGAAGTGAAACATCAGTCAGTATAGAATAATTCTCTAGAGAAATGAGAGGTGAACCTTTCTTAGGTTCTGAATTTCTTCTCACATATAGATCATTTTTTAATGAAATAATTTCAGCTACAACAGTTGTTCGGTCTACTGTAAATTACCTCTATATCCAAGAAGATGAATCTTCGAGGTTTAGGTTTATCGATGGAATAGACACAAACTGAGATATAAAAAATATAATATTGACATATAAAAACCTACCATCAAACTCATCTTCTAAGTTAGATATAATGTTCACATGAGCTTCCTTTTCATGTGATTTCTTTTCTTTCTGTACTTAAGTTTTCAAATTTACTTTTTAGTCGGTTATTTAACAAACTGTATAAGCTACTAAGTCATTTAGTCTCGATGAAATTAGTTTTAGCCGGATAGTATTTCGCTGAGCATTTGCTACGTGATTCCTGACATTCGCGTTATAGTTGGAAAGAACCTCGAAAAAAACCCACCCAGGTGACCAACCCAAGTGGGACTCGAACTCACGCTCTAACACTTAGAACGTAGTGAAATGGATTGGTGTGAATTGAAGTGCAAAGTGAAAAACAGGGTATTACTGAATTCAATTTTTGGATTGAGCGGAATGGAAAAAAAGAACCTAGAAGAACGCTCATCTACAAATTTTATCCAACAGAAATATGCGAAATACAAACCGTAGTTCCTGGAATAATAAACCGCAGTTGTAGAATTGCGTTATCGAAGAGAGCCTCTTCTCCTTCCCATGCCTTTGATGATGAAGGACTTTAAATATATTGCTTGAGTTTCTTTCTTTTTTGTGTATAACCTTCTGTAAATGTATTTAACGCAATAGAAAGTACGATTTTAAAATTGTGAAAAGAAAAAACTGCCGAGTCTGTCGCCTTTTATAATTAATATTCTGTGGAACTCATTTGTCAATTTCCAGACATGACTACTACACTTTGCGAGTAAGCTTTCAATGAATGTGAAAAGAGTAGAGAAAACTAAACTTGGTATGGTCTTGTAATTCTTAAGATGGATTTCTGTGAGTATGAATCTTTAAGTGCATGAACTTAAAACGTGAAGAAGGCACACGGAGACCATTAGTTATGACTCAGAGGAGATATTCTTCACAACAAGCAGACGGGAAAAGGAATAAAAGGAGTAACTCACTGCATATTAGCAACGGATAAGATGAGATATTGACAACTAATGAAAAATAGCGGCGATTGTATTGAGACTGTCTATTATACTCATTTAATTAAATATCTTTGTTTACTTTGTCTTCATAATTATTATTCTAAATACTAGTTTTATATAAAAAGCGAGCATTAGTGAATAATATATTAATGAATAAATAATCAACTAGATTAAAATAATAAATAAGTAATCACTAGAACAAAATAATCAGTAAATAATCACTAGATGTTTGAGATGGGCATGTAGCACGTATGGGTGAATCCAGAAATACATATAGAGTGTTATAACCAAAGCCACCGTTTCTGGCTTGTGAAATAAGTAATAGAAACGTTGGGAGCGAGTATCTTATCTTTACTAGAGTCTGTGAGCGTGAAAGCTGACAACTACTGTGGTTTGCACAACTGTTTAAGAGGTGGTACCACTGTCAGCCGAAGTGGCAACATGCCACTGACTAGACTGTGTACTCCAGGACACACCCCAGAAATGCGAAGTGCGAGTGTCTTGCCCTTGACGCATTCAGTGTTGGGTGGTAGTGTTCTCAGCTGCACTGGCAATAAGTGCTCATGACTGGCTTTTTACTCAAGGACACGCGCCAGAAACGTTGGCATTGGCTGTAGTTGGAAGACCTGAGGGGAAAGACCTTTGTGGAGGTCGAGACGTAGATATAAGGATAATATTAAAATGAATTTGAGGAAGGTGGGATATGATGTTAGGGACTGGATTTGTCTTGCTCAGGATAGGGACCGATGGCGGACTTATGAGAGGGCGGCAATGAACCTCCGGGTCCTTTAAAGCCATTCGTAAGTAAGTAAGTAAAACCAATTAAATATACAAACAAGTAAATATGTAAATAAAACTCTTGGGGGTCGGGCTTATCATAGATACATGCATTTAGGTTTATATTGGTCCTTCTATTCTCTATATGCTATGATTATTTCAGTCTGATAGACGGGCGGGTGTAATTCGTCAAAGGATTACACACGAGGGCCATCCTGCCTCAGCTCTGACAGAGACGAAAGAAATGGGAAAGTAAGAGTATCCAGAGAAAAACTGTCTGTGATCTCTGATTTGTTCATCACAAATACCATTGCGACTAGGACGGGGATCGAACCCTAGCCGTCAATTCAGGAAGAGAAAAGGTACCAAAGATGCAATTGGACTGCCGCGAACAACCAGGGAAAAATATCTAGAGAAAAATAATGAAGTATATGTAATATTTTGTAGACGTAAAAATGCTTTAGACAGACTGCATTCTGAAGAAAATTGGTGTGAATTGAAAAGAGAGAAAGCTGTTCAGTAATTTTATATGAAACAAGAAACAATGTGCCAATTATTCATGATTGAAGAAGAAATGTCAGGAGGTAAGTGGGATAGGAAGTGGAGTAAGATAAGGATGCACTTTACCACCTAATCTGTTCAACGTCTACTTGGAAGATTCAGTGAAGAATTGTTTTCAGAACATGAAAGGCGTAATAGTAGTAAGAAGAAAAAGAATAAAGTGCATAAGAATTGCTGATAGTAAAATGATAGCTATGAGCAGTATGGAATGAAGATGTATTCAAATAAGACGAAGACCATGTTTATCGGAAGAAAAGTAAAGAAGATAAATTAGCGAATTCGGAATGAGTCGATAAAACAAGTGAACAGCTTCAAATATTTGGTGTATTATATCTAGGAACATGAGCTTCTAGCACTAATTCAAAAGAAAGATAGCAATGACGAAGGAAGTTTTAATAGAAAAATAGCTTCTTCTGCGGACCTCTGGAAAAAGAACTAAGGAAAATACTAGTGAAGTGCTTTGCGTGGAGTGTGGCATTATATGGGGACAGAAACATGGACATTACGACGAAGTGAAGGTAAACGACTAGAAGTGTTTGAAATGTGGATAAGGAGAATAATGGAGCGTGTGAAATGGATAGAGAGAATTAGACATGAAACTGTGCTAGAAAGAGTGGGTGAAGAAGGAATAATGCTGAAACTGATCAGGAAGAGAAAGCAGAATTGGTTGGGTCACTGGCTTAGAAGAAACTACGTACTAAAGGATGCACTGGAAGGAATGGTGAATGGGAGAAAAGTTCGTGGCAGAAGTAGATATCGGATGATAGACAATTAAGCTAGAAGTATATGGATCGTTAAGAGGGAAAAGAGGGAAGATTGGAGAATTCTTGGTTTGCTGTGAAAGAATAAAGTAAAATTCTGTAGACATCAAATCAAAACTGCACTCCATTTCTTTATTTTCTGCTATGAGATTTTCTTTGTTAATAATGTGATGGAATGAGATTCAGAAACCATTTGTGTAGAAGAGTTTCTCATGTTAGGTAGGCTAACCCGCAACTCGATTGCAATGTCAGAGTGGCGTAGGTTGCAAGGGAGAAACCAGTAAATTCACTAATGCAGTGACAAGGGGTTGAGAAGGGGTTAGAGTGGTTGACAGGTTTGTGTTAGTTCTCAGTCGAAGCTATTGCCAACAATGTCTGTTTTCCACTTTGATGGAAATACTCGTACTTGCATTATTACGCAGTAAATTTCACTGCCAGCTTCAAGAACCAATACGCATGTACTTAACACAGGGAATGAGAAACAGTTGAATATAGGGACCCTGGACTCATTTCGCTGGGATTATCACTTTCATCTCATTTAGACGCAAGATAACCATAGCAGTTGATAAAGCGTCGTAAAATAACAAATTAAAAATATTAAGGGCTTACATATTAAATGTATTATCTCAGTGCTCCTTTACTGGCAGAAGTCAGATTCGTAAAACTCTTTCATGTTCTACAATGTTGGAAGGAATATACCCAAGTTTTTATTACTGAAACTTCACTAGCATTTATTAGAACTACTTCGAATAGAAAAATAACTTATGTAGGATGATAATAACTGTCAAATTTCCATTCCTTAAATCTACTTACTTCAAGAAAGAAATGTTTTTTTAAAAAGGGAAGGAAAAGGAATTGTGAACTGTGCACGACTCTAGTGTTGTGCAGTTGACTGAAATGGGAGAAGCAGAAATGAAGATCTTCCCGGAGCAGGTGGGACAAACACTCAGACAAATAAGCAAGCAGTCTAGATGGGAAAACGTGACGCATCTTATTCGAGCTCCAGGACAGACTTGATAGCGTTGTCTCATTTTTTCATTTAAATGCATTTGCAGTTTAAATTTGAGTGAGTAACATAGTGGGAAGAAGGAGCTACATTTTTTATAAACTTCGTTTTGTGTTTTTGTCTATAGTATGTTACTTTTTCTTTTCTTTCTTTTTCTTTCTTTTTTTTACAAATTTTAATTCATGTTGATTATCGAAATTACCGCATTGTATGTTTTAATTCTACATATACGGGGGGGGGGAGGTAAGGTAGTACATTAATTGTAGGATGTGATTCCTTAAAATATAACGAACAAAAAAGTCTAATACCATTTTGCTCGTTTTTGCGAGGTTTTTGAAGAAATAATACTTTTATGCCAATATTTCGATCGCGAATTTTACGAATACTGTTGAAAATACTGTTTAATTTCTTGTATAACAACGAAGAGAACGTTTGTTATCTTCACGTTGCAGCAGTATTTTAATTAGAAAATTCACAGATTTTGAATTAATCGATTGAAGAAACATTGGAAACATTGATTGTCGAGTCACGTACAGAAGGTCTAAAAATCTGGCATCGCTGTCGGGACGGCAGACGGTTTGTGTAGTACTCGCAACTGATCAGCTGTTGTGATGTTTACATTGCCTTAGTGTGCAGTTGGATGTACAGCGATACAGTTTAGTTTATTTAGTTTTTATTTAGTTTATTTATTTATCATTTTTTCGTTTAATTTCCCATCTAATTTGACTCAAATTTCACTCATGGCTTACCTTAACAAGGGATACAATACTAACTTACTTCAGCACGTTACATGTTATAATTTACTGTACACACTTACCTGTTAAAGGAGGTGTTCCATCTCTCGGCAATGTTCAGTTTTGTTTTTTTTTTTTATTGTTTTAGTAGGTTATTTTACGACTCTTTATCAACAGCTTAGGTTATTTAGCGTCTGAATGAGACGAAGGTGATAATGCCGGTGAAATGAGTCCGGGGTCCAACAGCGAAAGTCACCCAGCATTTGCTCATATTGGGTTGAGGGAAAACCCCGGAAAAAGCCTCAATCAGGTAACTTGTCCCGACCGGGAATCGAACCCAGACCACCTGGTTTCGCGGCCAGACTCGCTAACCGTTACTCCACACGTGCGGATTCAGCTTTGTTAACAAGAGCACATCACGGACCGTTTCTTGCGCGCAACGAGCAAAGCATTATGATGTTTACAACGAATGAAGTCAGTGGTGGCTTTTAAGCAAATATTTGCAATTATCTTTGCAAACGGCTCATTTGCGGATCCATGTTTACTGGATTTTTTTTCTTCTATTATCGTATACTTTCAACAGTTTCAGTTTTTGTTATTAGTTTTGATATGCCCTGTATAATAGTAGTTTCAGTAATTTTGTATAAATCTTGTCTCTACGTCTTTAAAAATTGTGTAATTTTGTAAAAGAAAATTATTATGAAATAAAAAAGCAGGCGAAGAATCAAGTCCTTTGTGTCTATTATGGTTTGACTGAAATAAATTGAATGTCAGAAGCAGCATTATGCAAAAATTGTTATTATTATTTTCACAGTCAAAACTGTCATCCTCAGAAATGGTTTTGTACTGTGGAGGAAACACATGAACCTAATGGTAAATAGCGATGTCACAGCAAATGTAATTTCTTTTTTACATGAAAATGTTGTCAAAGATTTTTAGTGTGAAAAATGAGGACGTAAGGTCTTCTGTAGCTTTAGAATACTCACTTTTAAATGCAGTAGTGAATTGTATTTTATTTGTCATCTTCTGCATGAATTTTGATAAATCTGTACTATAACAAAAATCGTGTAATATACTAGTAGATGGGCAAAGATTGTTAAACTACACGAAATCAAATTACCTCCAACGTCTTAAATGATATGATATGATATGATATGATATGATATGATATGATATGATATGATATGATATGATATGATATGATATGATATATGATATGATATGATATATGTTTGTTGTTAAGCATTACTTCCGGTGAGATGGTACGTCACATATTTTGTATACAGTGCCATCCCACCTTATTACATTGCAAATTTATGCAAGTCGTATTTACTTCATTCTCTCTTCCACTCATGTTCTCTTAAATGTATCTTGTCACCTCTCGTTCACCAGTCTATCTATCTATTATTTCCCCACTTCTCCACTACTGTCCCCCATACTTATATCCTCCCCTCAGTTCACTTCACTTGCTATTGATATCCTTGTCCCCCTAACTATTTACTTTTCCCATATCATTGTTTCCCCACTACACAAACTCCTTAAATCATAATGTTTGTTTTTAATATTCACCTTTATTCTTCATCACTGCTCCCTGGATTTGTTCCATTTTTCTTCTCTTGCCTTGTCGTTGTTTTTACCTGATTCCACAACTCTCGTACTCGCTTTGGAATCGCTCCCAGCTGATGACTGGACGAATTCTGACGCGTTTGTAGAATTCCGCTACATGTTGATCTTTCCTCCTTGTCAGATGATGTCATAGGCTTCTCTCGATCGCTTAAAGTTACTTCTTCCCACATTCTATGTCTGACTGATGAACTCCGTGTTGTGCTATTTTCATTAATGTTGCCCAAGCTGATATCATTTCCAATGCTTATTGACACTAATCCCCTAATTTTCTTCTTAAGAATTTTTATATTTCTCTCCATTCCTTCCGAATGTACTTCCGGTTCCTTAATGCTCCCGAGACATTCTTCTACAATAAAGATCAAGTTGTTAATCTTTATTTTGTTTCTATACAGTTTTGCAAATTGATCTCTTTTCCTAGCTTCTTTCAAGAAAGGGACCAACATGATAAATTTTAGGATGTACGAAAGGTAGCGAAATTCGGTTTCCAAAACCAACTATAATGGCTGAGTAGTAATTATGCTTACCACACTTTACCCTCCTACTGGTTACATGATCGCTCACCTCTACTGAGACATATGGACGTGTGTTTTAGCAGCCGGCTAATCCAAATTATTTAAAGCTAGTATGTACTTCAAATATTTGTTTTCATTTCTATGTTACAGTCTATACCAGTGATGTCAAAGCAAACGCATTTTTCTGACCTTGATGTCGTGCACAGGTATGGAAGGAGGAAGAACTATGTATGTGAATAAGCAGCCTGTTGGATTAAGAAAACAGTGGTGCACAAACTTCAAAAGGAACGTGAAATTTTATGTCGTTATTTTTATATGGCTTCTTTCTGTTTGATATTTTATTTATTGTCTGAAAGCACTTGTGTTTAAAATGTTAATAATATAATAAAGAGTTAAGGAGGAATATTCATATAAATTCCATAGATTGTACTCTACTAAGTGAATGAAACATCATCCATAAAGAAAGTGATATTCAAAAGGAAGAGATTGAGTAGGACATGGTAAGTTGGAATTACTCTTATTGTATTATGTCTTTAAAGTGATATTGGTCCTCAAATTTCTATCATCAGAATATTAAATTATTTTCTCGAAATCTGCTGAAGCTATAGAGCTGACGTTTTACAACACATGGGCACACATCTTCTGTTTATGATGTAACAGTAGTTGCTTCGTTAATTCATTTCCTTACAAACATTTTCCATGCAAATAATTTTAAAATTTTCAATACGCTATCTTCAATATTTTCGGTATATTAGATTTACGAAAAAATTGTTTCAGTACCTGTAAGGCTACTAAATAAACATATCTGTGAAAATTTCGCTTTTCTGTAAAAAAAAGTTGAGAAAATATTCATTTTGAATAAAAAAGCAAACTTGTGAAAAATGAGCATTAAAATTAAAACTTACATTCTTATAATGCACTTATACTTCTCAAACAAATATAAAAATTAACATGGATACAGTTTTAATAAGTTCCCTTTCCATTCTCCATTGAATCAGTGCTGGCCATCCCTGTATATAGCTCGACCAAGCGGCATATTATACTACCTCACTCGTCTGTCTCTTTCCTTTTCGCTGTAAAGCGCTCAGGCTCTTCTCAGCTCTAAAGCGCGCGCTTGCACCTATGGGAATCAGTTGATATGACTTGTCTATACTGTTTCACTTTATTCCACACTATTTGAGAAAATTTTTCATTCCATTTCCTACTGTGTTATTCTATTTCAAATTCCATTGCACGGTATAACATTTCGTTGCATTTTAATTCAATTTTATTCTGTATTATAGTCTATTCATAATATTTTATTCGCTATCCCTATAATCAGAATGATAAATACATTAAATATTCTCAAGTTTACTCTTATTTTGTTGGAATAATGATCATAAAAGTTAAAGTAAAGATGTCATGGACTGGCAGCAGTATGGTTATGGATACAAGTGCTCCATTAATTTACTGCGAATTGTTAAACCCTTGCTCTAAAATGTTCAACACAAAAATGGAACACTGTTGTAGGATTTAAGAACATAAAATGCGTTACAGGAATCATTGGCGCGTTCTACACTAGTAGAATATTTTGTTTGTGGTTTCCCTGATTAGAGCCATTATGTATACAACAGATACATCCATCCATTAAGGAAATGCATTGCTCTCAAACAGAATACTAGAATTACATCTGCTAACGATTTTTTAATAAAGCTAGTTCAACAGGAGGGATGCTGTAATGAATATAAAACTACTTGCAGAGATGAAAACTAAAAAAAAAATAATAATAATAAAACGCAGAACGTTGTGTATAACAAGCCGACGGAAACGAACTTAAACAGCCACAGAACACAAAGCGGGTATGCTTTAAATTATGTAACAGTGGCGCAGTAATTCGAGGGAATGAAATCGGTTTGAGTATTTGAGACATTAGGAGTGCTGGTTCACAAATATTATTTAACACTTAGGCTAAATGTTTCTGGGCTTGTGACTGTGTATTAGTGGAAAAATAGTTGTGCTCCACAGCGAACCTTAGTATAGTTAGTCGGTGTGGGTTTAGGAATGCGCCTAGCTTGAGAGTTAGCGAAATAGATCGTAACAGTTCGCAGTGCTGGGCCAATAATAAACTTATTCAATTGAACTCATTAGGACTAATCTGAAAGATCTTCATAATGAATTTTGAAACATTTGCACTTCCTCACCCAGCGGATCAAGAACTCAGCGTTACCAAAGTTTTTATCGGATTATATGCCTGCATTTCACTTCCAGTTTCGAGTTCAGTGCATTGCGTTCTAATTTTTTCTTAAGCAATGCAAAGGCTCATTCACAATGAAAATTAAACATAACGTAAGCGTTAACTTAAGAATGTAAACGTTACGGTAAAATCAAGAAATCATGCCATCATTTACGATGGGAACATAAACATAACCGCAAACATACTTGGTAACCATGGAAATATAACAACGACGCCATTTCCTCATATTCTGTCGTATACTTCAGCGCTCCACGATTGTGTTCTGTTTGCAAATCACGTAAACATAAGAATGAAAGTTTGGAGTTTGCAAACTTTCATGTTAACGTCTTACGGTAATGTTTATGTCAATGCTTATGTGAATCATTGTGAATGATCCCATTTGGTAGCCTGGGCGCAAACTTCTGTGTTTATGTTACGGTTATGTTTAATTTTCATTGTGAATGGGCCTTAATACATTAAGTTTAATATGTACTGGTATCGTCGCGAAAACATAAATTCTCCATGATTTAAACTCGATTCTTCGGAGTGCAAAGTCGACATAGTAACCCTGGAGATAATACTAGGCCTTTTGAATAGATATTTACTAGAACTACATACCGAATTACGTAGGACTGTATACCGACACCTACTCGGGATTCGAATTCACGAACATGGCTTTCATACCATTTCTAAGCTACAGTTTAAACCTTGTTTTAATACTTCGGATGCTTGTTCAATACACAATAAATTGAATCAGAATTACATTATACTCTATGTAGACCTACCTGTTTCGTTTATTCTTTAGAGATATAAAATGTAAACAATAATGCAATTTAAAACCACATGATTATATAAAAGCAAAATAAATTGAAATGACATTTAATTGGACAAACGTTGACTTTCACAACCTGTAAATGAAATGCTTGTATCGAATCATGTTTTGTGTGAAGCCATTTCATTTGACCGATATTACAGAAACATCTGCACGTTTGCTTGCTCATCCAACTAGGCTGATAATCAGAGTCTCTGCATATGACAGTCGTCACATGCGCACATCCCACATACATCCGTCAGCTTGCTCATTCGTTGAGCGGAGGTTGCTTGTAGACTGCGAACAGGTGTTAATTGTTAGCAGTTCTCATGATTTATCAGATTATTGAGTTAAAATGCCAATTAAACGAAATGAACATGGACTATATTGTTCGGCTGAGTGCTTATATGAAATAATCATACCATAACACAATAAAATGCTCAAGAACATTTTTTTTTACCCAGTGACGAGTAGAGCCCAATCGCAAACTCGTGGCACCAACTTGCGCGAGCTTCTTTGTGAGGCTTCGGAGTGGGGGGTTCTGTGTGTGCGGGCGACTGCTTACTCATAGAGCGTACTGTTCAAACACCCCCCCCCCCCAGCAAGAGTCTTGGACAGTCCATGTGAGTGGATGCCAATTCATCTTTCGTGCAGGTGATCGGGTTCTACTCCACTGATTACCTTGATCTAAATCATGGACGGGAAACAGATTGTAAACAGAGTAGGCAGCATGAGTACCTATATACAACAGGAACACTATGACATGTGTTCATGGACTGAGGTGGCATGTAGATATAAGGCGCAGTATCAAATGAAAGTTAATCGAATGTATGTGCGTGTAAAAATGTAATATAGGCTTATTCATCATCTCCTTAGTACATTAAACTTTAAAATTAAAAGAATCAACTTCACAATGCTGATAATTTTATTTCACATGTAATCAATAAGGCCTACGGAACCAATTATTTCGCTACGTATGAAGAGAGAATTGACACAGAGCACAGCTTACCTTAAATAAAAAAGGAAGTCATCAATATTTATGCTGTATGTTACAAATATTTGGCAAAATAACTGAATTAATAATAATAACGGCTAGTTAAGACCGAAAAACATCTTTCTTTAAACTCTACTAAATGAAAATAAAATTGCCTATTCAAATTATATTAACAGCAATTCGTAAAACACAATTTGGAAAAATACGCCTATTTCAATTACCGAACAGTTTAATTACATTTTGTCCAAGACATACAATTAATTTACTCTTTCATTTAAATCTATTGCTCCATGACACTCTCTACTCTGCACTTCTACACGAAATTTGACACCCCTTACTTGCAAGTAACATGAACATCAGGTTCAAATTAAGTATATAAACGTAAAAGAGAAACTAGACTACCGCCAGTAACACTGCTGCGACCAAGGATTTGTTGTTCGTATAAGTAAGTAGTGCCAACCATTGCAACAAAACTAGCAATTTTTCATGTAGGCCTAGTGTTATTCCTGTCTTTTTGTAAAGTCCTAATTAGTATTCTGTAAAACATAATAATTAAATCGTTTTGTTACTTCTTTCCCTGTGCAATACTAACTTATAATCCACTGTTACCCTTAACAACACGCTAATCCCTTATTCATCTGTCGTAAAAAATCTTGGCTTCTTTTTTGATAATAATCTAAGTTGGAATTTTCAAGTTAAAGAAACTATAAAAAAAAAATCTGTTCCTCCATTCACTGTTTGAGTCGCTTGAGAAACTTCTTGCCCCAGCAACTAAAAATTACCCTAGTACAAACCTTGGTAATGCCGCACTTCGATTATTGTGACGTTTTGTTAAGTGACCTAAGTTCTGAATTGTCAGTCAAGTTATAGCGAGCTCAGAATATGTGCGTCAGATACGTGTGCAACATCCGACGATATGACCACATATCACCGTCCTTCGCAAGTCTTTCGTGGCTCCGACTTAAAGAACGCAGAACTTTACACTCTTTGTCTTTACTCTATCGAATTCTGCACACCTCAACACCAAATTACCTTTCGTCTCGTTTCTACTATCTATACTCTAACCAAGACGTAAATACCAGATCACTTCTCTGTGGCACGCTAAGTATACCTCTTCATAGAACATCTTGTTATTCATCATCTTTTACAGTATCCACCTCGCGTCAATGGAATTCCTTGTCACAAAGTATTAGGGGCTGCAAGACAATAAACACCTTTAAAAACAGCTTAAAAGATAACCTTTCACTCCAATCTTATTGATTTAAACTATCACTGACTACATTTTACTTCATTCTTTAGACATCATCGTGATAGTGCTGTATTTTCAAAATTGTCGCATAATAATCTCTTTCTATTATCTAATATTATTTGAAATATATTAACAGTCTATGTATTTTAGCTTAATTCTGCTACACAGTTTATTTCAGTGTCTAATTAATAGTTCATAGTATTTTGTTGTTTAATTCGTATATAACTCTTGTATACATGTAACTCTCACTTAATCAAATTGTTGAATTTTTTGTAAGTTTATGCATATGTATATACACTTTTTGCTGGTTGAGTGGAAGAGAAGCCTTACGGCCTTAAGTCTGCCAGCTAAAATAAATCATTATTATTATTATTATTATTATTATTATTATTATTATTATTATTATTATTATATTGCTAATTGCAACACCGAAATATTAATGTAACTTCTTGTTGCATTTGCAGGTCTTTTCTCTCGTCTCCAGCAATGACTCGCTTTTCTACTGTGTTAATTCCCAATACCCATCCTCCATCGCTATGGAGTAACCGCATTCTGACTGTGCATTCGTATTTAAATGACTTAAATTCCCTGGGGCTCGGATTTAATGCCCAGTTTGGAGATAAATGTGCAGTGTCTTGTTAAAAAATTGTTAAAAAAACAACTACGTAAGATTTTTAAGGAGAGACTCCACTGAAAATTTTCCAAAAATATTTTATTGGCTATTTCACTTCTTTAGAAAGTATATCTTTATACCACAAATGGATTTAGTTTCATTCTGATTAGAAATATCTGTGTTTAATTTTTTTAAATTAAGACTGTTAGGGGGCTTGCATTTAAAGAGCTGCCAAAATTATTTTTTCATAAAAGAATTCTTTTTTACAAATCTCTGATTACAAATCTAGTAACGTTTTGTTCTAAAGTTGGCTCTCTGAGGTTACTAAATGAATGTAGTGGAAATTTTGAAATCTATTTTTCCGTAAGTTTATTATTCTTGATTCAACACCAAATTTTTATGCCAAATGTTAATCAATCCGGATGAAATTTAAACTGAAAGTATTTATGAGGTACCTGCATGTTTTTACATATTTATTTGATAATAAACGCTGCTACTATTTTTATTAACATTTTTCATGAATTATAGAACAAATAATATTAAAAAAATTACAAAAAATGTAAAGTGAATAAATGAGATATATGATAAAATGAATGCATAGAAATGTTTCTCTATGTCATGAATGTAACCAAACATGAAGCTTAAAAATTGAGACCTTCTACTAAAAAGTTAGGTTTGAAAACATTTCTAAAAAAAGGAGAAAATTAAACAAATAAAAATGTTAAAAAATTTTGGTGTCAAAAAATTTGGACTTTGTTAGTTCTTTACATAGTACACATGCTTTCAGAATTTGATTGGTAAAAATGATTAGGAAAAAAGTTATCATTTTTAGTGGAGTGTTCTCTTAATGCAAAATTTATCAGAGGCTATGCCGAAACTATGTACATCTATTTACTCAGATGTTTTGGTATGGTAGATCTCGTGCGATCACAGTTCGTCAAACGAGGCATTTGGGTTAAATAGTATCGGATGTCATCTTCGTTCTCGGGTGTAATGACTTGATCGGTCAAAGTATAAGGTGAACATTTTCTCATCACCAATTTCACTACCCACATTCTCACAAAAGCGTCTCCACCTACGCAATGTGGACAGTAGATAGATTTTGAAGACCGTCGGTGTTATGAAGCTTTCTTGTCATAATCCCTTACTTAGAGTAAATTCCTCTGAAAGTTGCGTTCTACTTTTAATCTGCTTTTAGCGTTGGTGTACAGGGATTTTGCTGCTTGGATGTTCTTACCCTGTATGCCATTCTCTTCCATATCAGTCCAAAGTTTAATAATTTAGACACCATCATAAGCCTTTTGTATGTCTATGAAAGACAAATATTTTTCAAAATCCTTCGCTATTCTCTTTTCCATAATTTGTGTAATATAGAGTACATTGTCAATGCATAATCTATCTGCCTGAAAGCTAATCTCTTCTTATAGGTATTGTCCTATTTGGTCTTCTATTTGGACTTTGATGTCTCTTCTTTATGCTAATTCTTCTTCCACTTCCTTTGATAATAATAATAATAATAATAACAACAACAATAATAATGATAATAGTAATAGTAATAATAATAATAATAATAATAATAATAATAATAATAATAATAATAATACTATAAAATTCCCATTGCATTTAACTCTTGAAAATGAAATAGGTATGGTATGGTAATGGTTATGATTATGTCTCGTGACCAGAATATTGTACGAAATGGAAATATAAAAATTGGAGATTTATCCTTCGAAGAGGTGGAAAAATTCAAATATCTTGGAGCAACAGTAACAAATATAAATTATACTCAGGAGGAAATTAAACGCAGAATAAATATGGGAAATGTCTGTTATTATTCGGTTGAGAAGCTTTTGTCAACTAGTCTGCTGTCAAAAAATCTGAAAGTTAGAATTTATAAAACAGTTATATCACCGGTTGTTCTGTATGGCTGTGAAACTTGGACTCTCACTTTGAAAGAGGAACAGAGATTAAGGGTGTATGGGAATAAGGTTCTTAGGAAAATATTTGGGGCTAAGAGGGATGAAGTTACAGGAGAATGGAGAAAGTTACACAACGGAGAACTGCACGCATTATATTCTTCACCTGACATAATTAGGAACATTAAATCCAGACGTTTGAGATGGGCAGGGCATGTAGCACGTTTGGGCGAATCCAGAAATGCATATAGAGTGTTAGTTGGAGGGCTGGAGGGAAAAAGACCTATGGGGAGGCCGAGACGTAGATGGAAGGATAATATTAAAATGGATTTGAGGGAGACAGGATATGATGAGAGAGACTGGATTAATCTTGCTCAGGATAGGGACCGATGGCGGGCTTATGTGAGGGCGGCAATGAACCTGTGGGTTCCTTAAAAGCCATTTGTAAGTAAGTATGGTAACGGTATTATTGTGAACTCGGCACTGCAACCTTGAAGATCTTGTGTTAAAGTTCCACCACAGTCTAGTATATACAGTCACGAAGCTCAATACGTAGTAAATATGCAAACATTAGATAGTTGCTCACCACTAGCATCGTTAATATCGCCTCATTACAGGCAATGCAAAATAGTACCGGCACAGTCTATTGTTTCTAGCACCCTCAAAACTCAAGCTTCGTGACTGTATATAGTAGACTGTGGTTCCACACAGGCACATTCCAAACCTACAGCAGCTGACTACACTCATGTTCGCCTGGTATCCGGGTTTAGAATAGGCAATGCGCGTCTTCAACCGGCGATCGGAGATGCAATGAATTGATAATTTGAAGTTCAAAAGGAATAATATTAATGCCTAATACATGCAAACGGGAAAACCCCGACAAAACTCCGGATGAAACGTTCTCTGTCACAAGAGTCACTTTGGATCTTTCAATAAAAATCATTACATAGCTGCTTAACTTCAGTCTCTATTTAAAGGTACTCGACAAAGATTCCCTACATTAAACATAGGTATTGCAATAATTAAGTTGCAGTAGAGAAATAATGAAGGAAAAAGAACAAAATAATCTTGAGTGTGTTGACAAATAATCTACCTGCTTTAAGAAATAATACTGAATGAGTAACACGTTGTCTGTACAGGAGTCGCATCAAACACAGCTAATAAGTAGATAAAAATATAAATATACTTGTAGTTCTACATTTTAGAATGTATTTCTACATATTTTCAGCCTGTATGAATTATAAATTGCCTAAATTCCTAGTCATTCTGTTTCATATTATTTTGAATTCACTGAAATATTCCAGGTCGCAACCAAACAAACCAAAATGTCAGCTTTACAGGTCTCATTTCTCTTCAAATAGTAACATATTCATTTCTGATGTCGTTCCAACGAGCATGGACAAAGCAAGTAACGAAGCGGAAGGGCGCGATAAAATTATTTTGACTGCTGGGGTGGGATTTCGAACAACGCTCTTGTCGGGGGCTCTTCAATAAACGATGTTGCTATAGGTATAGGCCGACCATTAAACTCGCCAAGAGCTTCCAAAGAGTGCGAGGAGCTCATTTATATTAAAAAGCGAGAAAAAGTTAATGATTTTCAATGCTTTTATTGTAAAATGAAATTCCTTTCGTGTGTTTGAACGACATAACATGAAAAAGGCTACAGAACTAAATAACAGCAAGACATTATAGGGCATTATGTATTATTACGAGTATTTAACACAGAATATGGACTGATCATTAATCAGAGGACCATCTGCAGCTCATTCAAGAAGGAATGATCAACAGTAATCTCACTGGAGGTTTTGATTTATCTAGAGAAAATCAAAACTCGAGTGGGATTTAATTGACTATTACACGATTAGAAGAAAGTATATAAAGATTAGAAGTAACGAAGTACTCTAATACAATAAAATATTGACTTTTGAAAATACTGAAATGTCTTCAAATGTATTGTTGTACCACTTTATTCCGCTAGATGACAATAGTCTGTTATGATTAGATGTTTTCTTGTTATCAGTTGTGCCAACTATAGAATCTTCATTGAACTCTGTGGAGGCTACTAGTTAAGAAGGCTTTGTTAATTCAGATTCATTTTTATTAAAACAGTTGCATTCCACTTCAGTTATCCGGATCCCAGTAATCAACGTCACTTCACAGATGATTTTCAATAAATCTTAACATTAAACAACTTCTGATACGTGACTAGCCATAATATCACACAGCAGAAGCTATAACATAACTTAAGTATAATAAACAAGTGTTTGAAAAGTTATAATTAGGAATGATGAAATAAGAAAAGTTTTAATTAAGGATGATCAAATAAAAAATAAACATGAATAATTTTAAAAGGACAATTATTGAAAGTACTATTTTCAAATTTGAATGTTTTAATGGTTAGTGATTCAGTTGATGTTGTATTGGACGTGTGCGTAAAGGTGGAACTCTTTGATGTACATGGTGTATTCCTCAACTTATTCATGATTTGCGAATGGTGCTCTTCATTCATTTGTAAATAGGATTTCAGGGAAGATGCATAGCTATGACCAGTGATTTTTATTAATTCTTGTTCTTGAATGCCAATGTGAGTCATATTTGAAAGTGCTGTGTATCGACTGGAGTGGTTTGTATTTTTTTTTTTTGACGTCTAGACCAATGCAGTTTGAAATGTTGGCAAACAAAGAAACAAATGCTAGGGTAGTGATAAAAATAAACAAATGCTAGGGACGCGATAAAATTAAACAAATGCTAGGGACGCGATAAAATTAAACAAATGCTAGGGACGCTAAAATTGTGCGATAAGCAGCCATGATTGATTGAAAGACGTCCTTTCGTACCGTTTTATTGGTCAAAAGTAGCATGACGTAGTAAAAGTGTGATAGTCAGTAAAATAACAGAGTTTGATTCTAGCAGATTCCATGCCTCAAAGATGTTGAGGATTAAAGGAGCTTCAAACAAGGCTCATTCCAAGCTCAATATTTACAGTAATGGTTTTATAATCGTGCTTTACTCTAGTGGTTATTACGTAAATGTCGTTATTTTGTACTTTAACGAATATGGTGCAATAATAATTATATGATAAAAATTCTAAGGGAAGGACCAGTTTTTTCACTTGAGGGAAGAGGAATAGACTACAGTCAAAATCTGACCAAGTCCATAATGGTAATGATGAAGACGAAGATGAAGAAGAAAAGTTATAAATGCGGCTTACACCACATTAGGAACTGAAATACAATTACTGCATGTTAAGGATAGCTGCTATTCCTTATGAAAAATTTTAACAAGAGAAAAATTGTGTGAACAACTCTGTCATTTCAGCTTTTTATAATAGACATCATTATTGTAATGATTGTGGAGGCATGAAGTAGGAAAGCTTGGTTAAATAAATAAACAAATAAATAAATAGTCATATGTACATACTTATATAGGCCCATATACATACATGCATATACACACTCACATACGCACACACACACATGGTAATCGCATTACCCAATGAACTGGACCCGGCTTGGAAGGTCAGTTTCAAACTTTCAGAGCGGTACGGGGTAAACTCAGCTTCATGTAAATTATTGAGTACCGAGTCTTTCCTGAGAGTAAAAAGACGCTTGAAACTATGGAATTCTGCCTCTATGCACCTTCATGGAACTTAAATAGGACACATTTATCTTCATGTAGAATTCAAAATCTTACTTGTCTAGCCTCGTACTGTAAGCGCAACGACGCCTACATCGAATAATTCGAGATCAGCATAAATGAGCCAATGTGAAGTGCTTGGTATTGGTATTGGAAACAAACCAATTAATCAATTACTGATTCCGGATTAATTCAAGTGGTACTGTTTCTCGCCGCACGACCGCGGCCTCCGATTTTGTTCCCGCAGGCAAATAGAGATGTATTCATATGTTCTGTTCATTGGAGCTGTATAAAATCTGATAATGTTCCACTAGTTGAAACAATTCCTTCTTCAACTTTCTTTTGTACTTAGCGCTCGTTGTTGACTTTTGTGTATGTATGTGTGCGTGTGCGTGTGTGCGTGTATGTATGTACGTGAAGGATCATCACGACCGATGTAAGCTGGTGGAATAAATATATCATATCATATCATATCATATCATATCATATCATATCATATCATATATCGTATCGTATCGTATCATACCATATATTTTTATTTATTTTTTAATCTTATTGGGTTATTTTACGACGCTGTATCAACATCTCAGGTTATTTAGCGTCTGAATGATATGAAGGTGATAATGCCGGTGAAATGAGTCCGGGGTCCAGCACCGATAGTTACCCAGCATTTGCTCGTATTGGGTTGAGGGAAAACCCCGGAAAAAACCTCAACCAGGTAACTTGCCCCGACCCGGATTCGAACCCGGGCCATCTGGTTTCGCGGCCAGTCGCGCTGACCGTTACTCCACAGGTGTGGACATATCATATCATATCATATCATATCATATCATATCATATCATATCATATCATATCATATTCTATATCGTATCGTATTGTATCATATCATATCATATCATATCATATCATATCATATCATATCATATATCGTATCGTATCGTATCATATATCATATCATATCATATCATATCATATCATATCATATCATATCATATCATATCATATCATATCATATCATATATGTATGCAAATATGATACGTAAAATAATCATGATTTTAATGTTAAAAGTACTTCTTCCAATTTCTAAAAACCAAGGTGTTCTCTCCGTCCATTAATGTTCTTATAGACCTCTTTCCTACATTACTTACAATATACAGTATATATGTATATATTATTTATGTATAGGCCTATACAAAATATAATGTGTAGATTTTAACAACTTATTCCTTGGGTAGTTTTCATTCATAGTGTTCTGCCCAAGGCAGCTCTTCCACTGCAAATCCACCATTCTCCGATCTTTCCTATTTTCTATCTTCCTCTTAGTCTCCGCATATGATCCATATAGCTTAATGTTGTTTTTCATCTGATATCTTCTTCTGCCCGAACTCTTCTCCCGTTCACCATTCCTTCTAGTGCATCCTTCGGTAGGTAGTTTCTTCTTAGCCAGTGACCCAGCCAATTGCTTTTTCTCATCCTGATCAACTTCAGCATTATTCTTTCTTCATCCACTCTTTCCAACACAGCTTCGTTTCTTATTCTGCCTGTCTACTTCACCAGCTTCATCCTACTCCATATCAAATGCTTCTAGTCGCTTCTCTTCAATTCGTCTTAATGTCCATGTTTATGCCCCATACAATGCCACACTCCACATAAAGCACTTCACAGTCTCTTTCTTAGTTGTTTTTGCAGAAGTCCACAGAACAAGTTATTTTTTTCTATTAAAACTTATTTCGTCACTGCAATTTTATTCCTGCTAGAAGGTCCTGTTACTACATACATTACACCCCAAGTATTTGAAGCTCTCCACTTCTTCTATTTTCTTCAATAACTATGGTCTTCGTCTTATCTGCATTTATCTTCATCCTATACTGCTCACAACTGTCATTTAGATCCAGTAGCATATCCCTTAGTATCATCTCCTCTTCTGATAACAACGCCATAACATTAGGCCTAACAAATGTTATGCGCTTTATTCTTCTTCCTCCTAATATTATTTCTTTCATGTTCTGAAAAAAGTTCTTCACTAAATCCTCCAAGTAGATGTTGAACAGGGTAGGTGATAGGTTTTCTCTGAGGGCTTCTGTTCACATGTGGCATCCTAACAAATCTCCATCCATTCTCGTCTCGTCTCGTCTCGTCTCATCGTGGGTGTAACGTAGACCAGCTTCCTATGGTGCATCCTGGGCAATTCCTCCGTCGGTAAATTAGACTATACAAGTTGCCTCATATGGGTGAATGACTAACAGTCAAGTACCCGTCATTAGTTAAAAAAAAATGCTACCATTAGGAAGTCTGGCAATCCTACTGGAGTGACTAAAGGACGGAACTCAGCTGTTCAGACCGAGTGCGTGTGTGCTTTCGTACGTGAGCCGACGATGTGCTGTTGCTGACATTCAATCTAATTAACCACACACTTAATTACAAAACGCGTGATATGTCGTTTTATTTATTTTATGCTCGACCATGCCGAAATGTAGTAATTATACACCTTGTAGCAGTCCTTTAATGCATGTCATTAAAGTAGCCTACACGTATTCATTAAAGTTCAGGTTTTCGATTCTCGGATATGCAATCGAAAGGCAACTAGCAAAACGTCACGCAGGCTTGAAATCCAATACTGTCGCAGAAGGTTATGTTCTGCTACTATAATAATTAGCGTTAATTGTAAATAATATTCAAATAAATTCAATTTGTCATCTTGTTTTTCAATGTCGAATTCAATTTCAAGGTTATATCAAGGATAACGTTTATCTTACTAGATTATATCAAGGTCGTCGACATTCGTTGCCCGGAAAAAATCAATACTTTCGCGTCTGCGCACATCTTACAATTTATGAGATTGCACAAAGTCAGTTCGCTCCCCAGTCATATAACCATAACATGAATGCTTTCAAATTTCAAATTAGAAATATGGTCGAGCATAAAAAGTCGTATGAAACTTGCCTATAATGGTAATTAAGACGCTCGTATGAAAATTATGAAACGAGCGCAAGCGCTCGTTTCATAAACATCCTCGCGTCTTAATTACTATAATTATAGGCTCGTTGCATAATGTACTATTAATGAATTCTACTGTCCCATTTATATATGGTAGTTGTGTTCCGAGAAAAGGATGTATTTTGAAGATATAAAATCCGACATTTACATGTCGCATTCGTTAACACATTGTTTGTTGTGTTATCCTTGGCGGTTAACGTTTCCAATAGGCTACGTGGTGGACCACTATGCTGAATTGAGTACCATGCTTGATTAAATTTATCCCCTCATGATTATGCTAGTTGAAACACAGCAAGTTAGTGCATAACCATGTCCAGAGACTCCGACCGTCTTTCAGTGCTTCGCTCTAGGGTTTATGAGCGTCATGTTACCTAGCATCATATTAATAAATCAGCAGACATACGCTTCTGGAATGCAGAATGTGTTTCTTACACGTAACAGATTACTAAACAAGGTGGTATAAAGAAGTTTATTCATGTTGTTCCTTTTTACACGACACACTGAAAAACAAATACTAAGAGAAACTAATTTTATCTTCTAAAACATTAAGGAATAATATCGTAACGCTGATATAATTATAACGAAGATGTTACATGAACTATGAAGTCTATAAGACCTATTTGAAATAATGTTTTTTATTTATGATTTATTATTCAAATACACAGAATACTGAAAATAATTACAACAATAGAAATAGAAATAAAATAATACAATCAATATAAAAAAGAGGATACAATAATATTAACAAAATTTGAGGACTGAATGAGCAGCGCTCGTGTTCGGTCGCAGTTCAGATATATTATTAATACAAGAGGAATATAGAAAATAAAATAAAATATGAACTAAAGTTAAAATTACAGCTACAGTGAAATTATGTAATATAATATATTAATATAAGAGGAATAGAGAAAATAAAATAAAATAGGAAATAAAATTAAAATTACAGCTACAATGAAATTATATTAGCTATATAATATTAACATAGAGAAGAATAATATCGTACGTGAGTAAAGTACGACAATTTATGAAAAAATATATGTTCTGAAATTATAGACTAGAAATATAACATAGGCTGATTAATTCATACACTTCGGCTATAAATTTATTTAGTCAAATTGAAGACAGTAACATGTTTCTAATTTTCTTGTTATATGTTAGTGGGTTACATGTTAGAAGTTCTGGGTGTAATTTAGCTAAAGAATTTGCAACCAAGGGCCAAAATTAATGCTATGCTTTAGACCAGCAGATGTCAAACATTTAATAATACTTCAAAAGTTTGAAATTTTGTAAATTATGGTCTTGTATATTTACATATTTACACCCTGTGACAATATAACTAAAGTTTCGCAATATACGAAACAATAATCATTTTAGAGTTCCGTTTAATTTAATAGTCAAGTCTCGTATCACAAAGAGGATGTAATTCTAGTGAGAGATAGTATTGCGCTCAAAGAATGCTTCAACAACTTTCAGAATCTCTTTTTAATTCAGAGTTGAGTTGATGTATTCAGGTTTTCCCCTTTGAAATGTGGAAAGAAAGACTATGCAAATGACAAGGGCTAGAGAGAGATTACACTGGGAGATTTAGTCTACTTGTATACAATAGACAGTGGTAGAGATGTGGGAGAGAAGACTAAGAAATGTTCATGTAAAATACAACTTCAGTTTATTATACTCCCAAGTTCACGAGACAGATTTTTTAAAGTCGTATTATAATAAAGGACAACTTTGGCTTAGGGGCTGAAGGGTTATAGTCCAGAAGCGCTGGAGTAAAAAAATAAGTAAGCTAAAACAAGAAATATTTTAATAGGAATACTACATTACATTATCTTTACATAAGCTGTCACTGACATAAAACATATTCTAATGCGAACTACGATTTAAAAAGATTGTAGGCCTAAATTATCACCGATATTAAACGTATTATAACTTGAACTACGATTGATAAAGATTGTTGCCTCCATTATTTTATGTGTTTACTATTTTATTAAATTCTATTTGACAAAAATTATATTAAATTTAATTGCAATAATAGTGGCTTCTGAAGGATGCACTGGAAGGACTAGTGAACGAGAGAAGAGTTCGGAGCAGGAAAGATATATGAATCATATGAGGAGAGAAAGAGGAAGGCAGAAAATAGGAAAGACTGGAGAATGCTGGGGTTGCAGTGAAAGACCTGCACTTGGGCAGAACACTAAGAATAAATTAAAGTACTACGTATATTGCATTTAACATCTGAATATAAAATAAATTTGTGTTTAATCTATCTCAGAATGTAATTTCGATTAATTTACTTTTATCAAAACTAGATTTTTGGGGAGAAATTAAATTTATTGTTGGCAATCAAATATAAATTATATACTGAACTTAAGTAACCAACAAAATACATTTTTTGGTTCATTATTTAGTGACGCAAACATAAAATGGCCGGCCGTGTTTATTTTAATTGAGAGCAAAATGGTACCTTTGTCATAAATTCAAGATGCATACAAATCACAATAATACAATTAAAACTAATTCTGATATTGTGTGATACTAGAACATGCATCGTAATCAAGATTTAGAAATTTGAGAAGCTACATTTACATGTGTAAATGCTCGTTGATTGAAAAATAAATATTAGAGATAACATTAATACATGCCACTGAACTTCATCATTACACTTATGCATCCTGTATCTTATTGATAACTTAATGGTAGCGCGTTAGTCTGCCAAGAATGTGTTTAGTGTTCGATATCCCGCAGAGATTTCTTTCATTATTACCTACAATATTTTTGCAATTTAAATCTGCGTTACACAGAGTTGTATATTTCTTGAATACATTTTCAAAAAAATAGCACTGAATAGTCCTGTTTTTGAGTGTCCATTCAATATGAGCACAGATGACTTCTGTTTTCAGCGACTCCTTGTAATAGAGGGGGAAGGAATACACTATTTTAATAGTCGCGGAAGCATATGATAGCCTATTTTTTAAACAGTTACAAGACCAGAACAATAATTTTTACTTGTAATGTATAACGTATTACTAGCATTTTAAAATATTTAAAACGTGGGAGTTAAATAAAATCGCCATGAATTCAATTATAATTTTATTTACAGCGTTCAGTTAACATTTGGTTTTCTTTAAATGAAACTCATATCGTATTTTTCATGTCTGGAATTAGTGCATAACGTTTATCTTATAAAAACTTTAATGATGGAATATGAACTAAAAGAAATGGAATACAATGTGTATAAAACGGTTATGTATATTTAATTACAGAATTTTTAATAGCATTTATAACTTTATGAACGAAAGACAAAATATAACTTGCTAAATCTCTTTATTTTCATGGCGTTTGAACATAGAAAATGAAGGAGGGAGTTATGTTTCAACAAATGCCAATACAACATGAGTTATGGACAGAATCATTTGATAAGGAAAACTATTAATATAGGTCAAAGTAAATTGGTACTGTCACTTCAAAGTAATTTATCGTCGTTATCTGATTGTATTATCATCTTATAGAAGCTAATATGTTAAGTTGCTTCCGTTCGGGAACGAAATACGCCTTTCTAGCTTGTAGTTGGTCATTCTACTGAATAAAATGATTCATGTTCATGTTATAATTTTATTTTTGGTCCATAATATAGAGCGTTCGGCGGGAAACAGGCATCACTCAGATGAATACCATCGACCATTTGCTGTTATAGATCGAACGCCATTACCGCAGAAATAGTGTGTAAGGTAATGGAGGGTAAGTGTGCGCACTTAGTTTTAATTCGCTCATAATGTGGTCGTCTGTTATTATTTTGTAACATTAAGTAGGTGTTCATACACAATGAAGGTTTAAGAATATTTATGCATTGTTAAAACTGCCTATAGTGATCATCATTTATTGTGGCATACAAGTTTAGACAAGTTGGCGAATGCGAACACTTAGACGCCATATGCGGGTAAGTGTAGGCAGTATGTCGGCTAACTGTGCGCACTTTTTAAAGTATGTTTTCTTTAGTTTAACTGAATTACAGCAGGCCTATATTGCAACAACTTATTAACACACATCACAAAGAAATGTTCCATGTCCTTCATATGGCGTGCACAACTCGTGCCATCACTCGCCACACCCATTACACCGTACCCAGTCTTCTTCAATGGATTCGCCACAGCCAGGGCAGATGTATGTCTTCTCTGATGGAGTTTGTTTATCACTAGATGTGCTAGGCCCTAATGTCAGCTGTTGTCCAGTGAAAGTTTTCGATTTGGTTCCTTTATATTTTTTACACCTTTTTGTAATTTTGGACACTTGAAGATTCGATTTTGAAAGCTGCTTTTCAGTTCTTTCTTTCAGCCTTTCTTGTTTCTTCTTTTCTTCCTCCTGTTTCAAGTTTTCCTTCTTCACAAGATTGTTTTTATACGGAGATGATGTTAAAATCTCTGATTGCTGACTGGTTCTTTTCATTTTATTCAGATTCTCATATTTAGGTAAGGGATGAATGTTGGTGATTGGTACTTGAGGTAAACCAATGGAACTGGTTGGTTGAACTGTTTGATTAGTTGGCCCCTCATTTGTTTCTTGGTTGTTCATATTCAATTGTTTTCTTTCTTCCTGTTCTTTATCTACATCTTCATCTCTGTTACTAGTTGCTGACTGATCGAGATTTTCAGCAATTGGCAAGTTGATTTTGGTTACCTCAGATGGTAAGAAATCATCATCATTGAACACGTGTGGATTGTAGGGATAAATACATTTCCCCTGCATCCGAGCATGTGAAGGTTTCCTCTTAGGTAATAAGGACAAATAACACAGACTGAAGGGACGTCAAGGTTACAGTATTAATATACAGCTCATTTCCATTTAGTTTAGTTCGTGGCAAAGTAGTACACATTAGATCAGTGAATCTACATTTGTATATCACTAAGAAATCGTACAAAATATGCCGTACTATATTTCCAGCGGTCTGTAGTTTCAGCATTTACTACTACGAAGATAAGCCAATAAATTACATCTGTAATGTACAGTAATATAATGTACCCAAGGCCGCGAGTTTTTATTACTGTAAGCTGAAGCGCTGAATTATTGCTAAGCTTTCCGAACTAAGCGAAACCTGTTTTGAGACGTACAAACATTATTAAAATGAAAAATATTAACTGTAAAATTTAAATTCATACATTATTCCTTCACAAAAGTGCCACAAAATATGCATATATCACATAATCATTCATAATACTCGTATGTTATTAATTACAATAACAAAACTAGCGTTTGTTGATATTTAAAATTATTGGTTAAGTCCGATGACTTTAATTGTGATAAAATTCTGAAATAACGACTTTCATGTTCATGTAAAATTAGTAGGGATGGGAACTTTGTCGAGATAGATTAACTAGTTACAATACTGTATTTTAATTACACTTCCAGCATAAGCATAACAGACGAACATCGCAATAAATTCAACTGTTACTTGCGACTTAGACCTATTATATTTGACCTTTAATTAAATTTCTCATTCCAAAATAACTCAATTGAAATTCCATTTCCGATAAAACAAAAAAACAGACCAGTATCCCACTGACTCTTTCAAAGCATCACAAAGAAGCTTTATAACAAGGTCTGGAGTAATTAAGTACACAATTTTGCACAATTTTCTCAAATAAATATCTGGGAGTAATAACAGAGTTATCTTCTTTGTTTCTCTGCTAGAATGCGGAACAATGTACGTGATACCACTGAACAAATTAACTTCTCCGTCTAGCTCGCTGCAAAATACATACCGGTAATCATTCTCCACAAATTTGTCTGTTTAAATTACTGGGATAATTTCGCCTGTCCAGGTTTCAAATATCTTATTTGTTTTCTTTCCTCATTATATTTGTGATGTAATATTTGTCGGTGTATTTTTAATCATTCAATTGTAAAATATTCGTATCTAGTTTACTTCATGAGTTATTCATAAATACTTCCTGAAATTGGAATAAACTCAAAGGTCAGACTGTAAAATTTAATTATTACTACCCTGAGGGTGCTCAAATGTTCTCATTGTCCGAATCGAAATCAACCCGCTGTTATTCAGTGGACTTCAATCTCTGGTGAGTTAAGTTGGTTTTTATCTTATGTACTTTAGTCCATATTTTTATTCTTACTTTTTATTATTTATTGGTTTATTTTACGATACTTTATCAACTGCGATGGTTATCTAGCGTTTGAGTGAAATGAAGGTGATAGTGCCACCGAAAATAGTCCAGGGTCCACTCCCGAAAGTTACCCAGTAGTGTCTTTGCTATAAGGGGTTTGGTACAGCTTACAGCAGTAAAATTTTTGAAAAATATTCAACATTTTTTCCTCCATTATTGTATCTTGTACAATAATGAAAATTGGTATGTGTAAAACACTGTCCTTTTGCTATATGAAAAAATATTTTTACGATTTAAAAAAAAAATATATTTTTTTCAAAATTCAAAATGTGCAGTTCACTGTGCAGTGATGAAGCATTTCCCTCATAACTCATAAACTTGTTAACTATTTCATGTTTTCTCTCTTTTATTTTATTGCTGAAAGTCATGTTTACAATAGCATGCGCTTTCAACTATTTTTATCAGACAATCTATCAAAGATAGAGAAGTGATTTTGCATCATATTGCAGAAATGACATGTATTAATACACACAAGAAATTTCATCACACAATGTTCTATAGTTTTTGAGTTATGTAGGAAACGCTTCATCACTATACAGTGAACTGAATTTTGAAATAAAAATGTTAATAATTTTTTTAAATCGTAAAAGTATTTTTTTTCATATAGCAGAAGGACAGTATTTTACACATACTAATTTTCATTATTGTACAAGATACAGTAATGGAGGAAAAAAAAATGTTGAATATTTCCAGAATTTTACTGCTGTAAGCTGTACCTAACCCCTTAATTGGTCGAGGGAAACCCCCGGAAAAAATCAGGTAACTTATTCTAGATACCATATGCGATATTATGAGTTCCGCTACATGATTTGGTTTTGAAAAGTTACTTAATAAAAATCGGTAAATAAAGAAGGTGTTATAATTTGAATTTTTTACGATGATATAAAAAGTGTCCGAAAAGTCAGTTAAGTATTACATTAATATTAATTTTTATTGACATTTAGCTTTTCAGATTTATAACTTAGACCTACAAGAAAAAAAGACTAACTGGTTTATTGAAAAAGCTGAAACAATAGTAAATTGTGAACAGTGTTGCCAACAATGTTTTCTGTATAAGGAAAAGTCTGCCTCCATGTAAAATAAAATGTAAAGAATCATTAGTGCACTATTATATTTTGTTAACTGATTTTTGAGACAACTTGCACATCAATTCGATTAGTTGTAGGCTATATAAACCACCCACCTCACAACCTGATAAACAACAAAAACTTACCACTATGAATACTCTCTTAGCCATCCCTCTTCCTACTCGCGAAAATGTTTCTTCTCTAATATTACAGACACTGAAGTTAGGCAGGCAGGATCTACAGCGAAAGGCTCTGAAAACATAAGCATTGTTTTTATTAAAAATTAATTGATATCGTGCTTCCTGTGATAACACATATTTTTAATTATTCTATAATTACTTCTACCTACCCGAATCTTTGGGAAAAGGCTTTAGTGCTTCCACTACCTAAAGTGAACTCACCTACATCACCTAAAGACTATAGACCAATCTGCATTCTTCCCGTTCTATCGAAGACTTGAACGCATTATTCATAAGCAATTAATCAATTATCTGAATGAATTTAATATTATCGACCCCTTCCAATCTGAATTAAGAAGCGGGCATAACAC
This sequence comes from Periplaneta americana, assembly GCF_040183065.1. Lineage (NCBI taxonomy): Eukaryota > Metazoa > Arthropoda > Insecta > Blattodea > Blattidae > Periplaneta > Periplaneta americana. The sequence continues at coordinate 64,319,728 of NC_091132.1, read as the reverse complement.
TTCAACAGCTTTATTGAATTTAACTGAAGATATACAAGAAGCTATGGATAAACGACTAGCAACAATATTAATTTTATTGGATTATAGTAAAGACTTTGACTCTGTTGACATGGATCTACTAGTAACTTAACATCGAGTGTTAAATTTTTCTGATAGTGTTATTACCTGGATGTACTCCTACCTTACTGGCTTCCAGTAACGTGTTATCTTTAATAATTAATCGGTTCTCCTCCTGGCAAATAGTAGAATCAGGATTTCCTCAGGACTCGGTATTGGGTCCACTGATTTTCTGTCTCTGTATTAACAAAATCGCTAAGTCATTTAAACATTGCAGATATCATATCTATGCAGATGACGTTCAATTATACAATCCTGCCAGTCTCGATAGACTAAGTGATTGTATAAATAGACTCAATAAAAGTCTCAAATCTATTTCATCTTGGTCTCAACAATTCGGACTTAACTTAAATGTAGATAAATCACAAACTATCTTATTTGCGAATAAAATATTAATTCCCGATATTAATAAGCTGAACCTTCCTCCTGTGACTTTGAATAAAGCGATCATTCCATTCAGTTCAACTGTAAAAAACTGGGAGTTCATTTTGAATCTCATCTTACAACACATGCAAGAAAGCATTTTCCATCCTTCACTCATTAAAAAGACTATACCACTATCCAACTAAATTAAAGCAGACGCTTGTACAGACTCTTATTAGGCCTCATTTCGATTATTGTGACGCTTTATTCAGTGATATCAGGGTGGATTTATCCCAGAAACTGCAACATGTTCATAATGCATGTGTTCGTTTCATTTGTAATGTACGCTACTACGATCACATTTCACCTTCGTTGATAAATTATCGTGGCTCAGGTTATACGAGAGGAGAAAGTTACATTCTCTCTCTCCATCCCCCCCTCTCTCTCTCTCTCGCTCGAATTTTGCATATCTCTGCACCCTATTACTTATTTGTTTGATTCAACAATTTTTCTCGCTATCATACCTTAAATACTCGGTCACAACACGATAACATGCTAGAAATTCCATTTCACACATCATCTCTGTATCCTTCATCTTTCACTGTTGCTACTTCTCGTCACTGCAATTCTCTGCCGCCTGAAGTCAAGGGCTGCCGAACTTCGATTTCTTTTAAATATAAATTAGAAGAATATCTTATGATGAGTTGCCAGATCTAATGCGTTACAAATACTTAATGCAATGTATTCCACTGTGTTTAATTTTTATTTTTTGTTTCTTATTTTTATTGTATACACTTAATCCAATCGTCTTTTTAATGTTATTATGTAAATAACATTTTCTTCTAATTTAATGCTCATATATTTACCGCAGCTTTCATTTTTGTGCATTCTTTATTCAAACCTCTGTTTATAACTTTATTATGTAAATCGTGTTCATTTAATACCTAATACCAATATGTATTCGACTATACTCATATATTATTATTATTATTATTATTATTATTATTATTATTATTATTATTATTATTATTATTATTATTATTGTTATTGTGCATATTTTATTCAATTGTCATTTTCTGGTTTAATTATGTGAATTTTACTCGATTGTAATTTAATACCAATATGTATTCGAATGTGTTTATTATTGTTTTCTCGAGTACATTTTATTAAATTATCGGGTTTGATTTCATGTATATGATTCTAACAACATTAATATGTATTCCACTGTGTTTATTTTTATTTTATTAGGTAAATTTTGATTTAACTGCCTGTTTTGATATCATTATGTAAATTGTATTTGCATGTAATTACTTAAGTCCGATTCAGTGTATGTTGAACTATGTAAGCAAGTTTTAATCGTGGTTGAGTGTAAGAGAAGGTCCTACGGCCTTAACTTTGCGAGGTTAAATAAAGCCATTATTATTATTATTATTATTATTATTATTATTATTATTATTATTATTATTATTATTATTATTATTATTATTATTATAAACTCAGTCTAATTGCTTACCTTCAATTGTAAGTTAAGTTTTTAATGACTGTTAATAGAGAGAGGTAATTGCTTTTCAATATTTGTCTAAGCACATGTGTTTAAAGAAGGCGTAAGTTTATTTGATTTGCATTTCTTATAAATAGATTAGCGTGGGTTCGATTACCGTTTGAGCTGATTACCTGGTTTGTTTTCTTCTGAGGTTTCCCCAACGGTAAATGGAATGCTAGGTAAGTCATTGCGAAACTTCGACCACATATCGCCAAATATCATCTCTATATCACCAATTCCATCGACGCTAAACTACCTAGTAGTTGTTGATAAAGCGTCGTTAGATAATCGACTAAAATTATATTCTCCTCTCATGAATGCTAGTCTTGTAACATCATCAGTACCGGTAGCCATAGTACAGTAATGTTATCAATATTATAAAAGCTAGAAGACTCAGTTTTGCATTTAAACTATCTGAAAGAAACGTAGCAATCTCAGTGCGTTGCCCTTGATGTGAAAATAATATAGCTTAAAAGATTTGTGCACGCCAATTTACCATCTATTTTTTCAGCAAGGTTCTTGATTGCAGGCTATTTCTTGAACCACATGCACTTAAATTATGTTTCTTGAAAGGATTGTCTTACGAAGGAATGTTTATCATAAATAGATTAAGAAAATGAAAATATTCCAACCATTGGCTGGTTACAATTTATTTGACAATGGAAGAAATGAAACGATAAGAAATTAGGTAAATATTAGGTCTACAGTACAGTATCACAATCTTCACATCAATTCCAACGCTAAAGTTGTTCATGTATCTTACCAGTTCAGCGTAATTTCTTTCTGACAAGCAAACATTCTGATGGGGGCAGATAAAAAAGTTATTTTTTCTTCTACCATGTTAATAATGTCAAACAAGTAGGCCTACTTGTACAAATTTTGGCCACTCGAACGCAATAACGAGGGCCGTACAAAAGTAAGTTTCCCTGAAAGAAAGAAAACACAATTTCACTGAAAAAAAATATTGTAACAGAAACAACTGTTGAGATATTTTTCAACATATTTCCCAGTGGAATTGAGACATTTGTCATACCATGGGATCGACAGAGAGGTGCAGACGGCTGTTACACACTGCTTCCGATCTCAGGTGGCAGGCAGACTATACGACACAGGGCTATGAAAGTTGATCGCACAGTATGACAAATGTCTCAATTCCGGTGGGGAATATGTTTAAAAATATCCCAACAATTATTGTATCTGTTCCTATAAATATTTCCAAGGAATTTTGTTTTCTTTCTGTAAACGGCCCAAGGGAAACTTATTTTTACAGCCTTCGTAATTGTGTTACAGTGGCCAAAATTTGTTTAAGCACTTGTTTTGATATTGTTAACATGGCGGAAGAAAAAAATAACTTTTTTATCTGCCCGCATGAGAATGTTTGCTTGTGAGTTACAGAGTAATCTAGGAAAATGTTACTCAGAAGTTTCCGACGTATCGCAAAACCCGGTAATCTCGAGGACTGGTCCAGAGCCTCATGAGCCGGTGTTTCACGGTTTCTGCCTGGTCTTCATCGGACTAACGTAGCGGTCGTAGGGCACACAATGTTCCTACCACATTTCAACTCGTCAGGATATCAACTAAGTATACAGTATACTTCCGGTTACCCACCTCGAACTCTGAGGTCGAAGAAGGTTGGAGTTTTGGGAGTTGTATTACAAACATTGTTGTTGTTTAGTCAACTGTCCGAAGACGTGTTGTAACTTCATAAGTGACACCAATAAGGCGTCACTCTTGAGGCAACTAAGCCAGAAGGTAATGGGGTAGTATGACCAGTTTCTTTCTCCCTCCATTGCATACATCATCGACTACTGGGTGTTCATTTCAAAGTGTGTCATGACGTCACTGTTATGAGTCAGCGATTTGAAGCGGGTTTCAGCTTTTATGTCAGAGAAGTTGCCTATTAATCAAGACGTTAAATCTGAAGTTGAGAACGTGTACGGTATAACTTGAACGTCGTAGCAACAGATGGCGACCTGTACGGTCTGTGTGCTACCATAACCTCTTTCGAACTGTGTTTTGCGCGGCCAAGTCGTACGCAGGGTATTTTTATCATCGGTTGCGTACGGCAACATTCCACAACACAAATCAAATGCTCCGTGTCCATGTTGACCGTCGAAGTTAATGTCAACTAATACGTAAGTAATCGTCTTAACCCTCTCCACATACCCCGACAGTAAGAAAAAACTCACCTCAGTACGTGTTTCCAAACAGTTCACATTCCTGCCACTACAGGTGTTACCGTACGTATCGGTAAGTAATCTTCAGAATGAACGCCGTACTTGCTAGGCAACTTCTCTGGCACATAAGTAATACGCCTCTGTGGAAGTGTAGGAAGATTGAATTCTCGAGGCTCAACGACTAGCCACATGACGGCATACAGCGAGCCATGACACACTTTGAACTGAACACGCAGTAGTAACATATTTTACTAATCAGACTTCAGATTTATACAAACAATAATTTGTTCTTCCTCTGACTCATATCGTCAAATGAGATTACTGTCTAATAATAGATTTACTTATCGGCCAGAACCTGAATCAGAAATGATTACGGACATTATGATATAATTATATCGGACATCGGCAAAATCTGTAGTTGTGACTACATGCCCATTGAAGAGGTTTCGCGTGAAAGATAAAGTAATACACGCCTATAAACACAGTGTAGGCTGTCTCAGAATATAATGGATGAAAATATTCGAAAAAAAAAATGGGAGTCGAAAATATTTATTCTACTACTCCATTGCTATTCAACCTCTGGCAAGGGTCACATTCCAGGCTTGTCTTGAAGTTGGGCGGAGGTAGGACGCTTCAGACTGTCCAATTTCAAGATAAGCATGAAATGTAACTCTGCCATTGGTTGAATTGTATTTATCCTTCTCCCTTCGTCTGCCGGCAATATTTACGTCGCCTGTCAGAAATTATGGAATTACTAATCACTCGTTTTTCTATACATATAATTTGAACTGGTAATGGAAATTACGGGAAAACGGCTGAACGGATTTTAATAAATGATCCCTCATTTTGAAGCTTGGAACCCAAAGTTTTTCAGAAAAAAAGTACTTTTCAGTGAAATATCAATTTTCCTACATTATTTTCCTATTTTACAAAATCCATCTTTCGTCAGTTTTGAGAACTAATTGCATTTCAGCCACGGCCGACTTGATGCCGTGATTTCAGAATAAAACAAAACACACACTACAATAAACAATAGCTATTACACGAAGGCTATGACCTGCAGGATTACTGACATTATTTAGAGTTCAAATTCAATTGCTTATTAAAAACTTCAAAACTTACTAAAAATAATTTACAGGTCTGATTCTGCGGTGTGTAATTTGCTGAGTACAGCTGTGTATTGGATATTGAAATCTACAAAACTTGAAGTGGTTTGATGATATTATTACCATTAGAAATAAAATTTCATTACAGATACATATTAATGCTATACTAATGATATGAAAGTGGGGTTATATAAGTAGATAATATAGAGAATGTGTTAAATTGGATCTTCATTTCTATAATTTACTGAGTGGCGGCTATTATATATATATAACTACGAAACTTACGTAAGATAATAATATTGTTATTGAAAATCAAATATTTTATAGTTATTAATCAAGTGTAATTGGGTCTTTTTCATATACTTAATGGCGGTGTGGCGTAGATACTTATATGCGTCATTCTCTTCGGTACTGGCTCGAGAGAGCGCAAAAATTACAGACCCTAAGGAAAGACGGTATTACTTACTGATAAAATTAGAGGCCTACAAAATTTTGTAGTCTCTCGATCATTTCAGCAAGATCTCTTAGCAGGATAAAATGATTCAACCCTCTACATTTCAAGCTCTCCATGCAGCAGCTATGCGAAGATCCTATGTCTATTGTTCGAAAGCATAGCAAACCTGACATTTTTTTTAACTTTCGCCTACAATCCACAATGACCTGAAATAGCTATTGCTGTACTCCCACATGAAAAATCCACTGATCGTCCTGACATTGTTACTTGCGTTTTCGCGTTGAAACTCAAGATACATAGGATACATAGGTTCAAGAAAAAGTATTTGACATAAAAACCATTCATAGGGAGTATGTTTCATTATTATGGAAGCAAATAACTTTCAAAATGTCTGGTATTTTTCATTGAAAATTTGAACAATTTTTATTTAAACGTCTAATGAACTTAGTTTGCAGCATTGGCTGCACAAGACTAGTTTTATATATATTTCATCCAGGCTATGTAATACTTTGTCGCCATTACATGTAAGTAGAAAGCTGTACTCATTTCGAGTTCTACTCTTTCAGGAGTGAGCTAAAGTTTTATCTGTTTATATTATATTTTATGTTACAATTATTTGCAAAATAAATAAATACAAATACAACTACAAATTAGAAACACAAGTAATGTCTTAGAAAAACGTAATTTGTAATTTTTTTCGCATTAGAGACAGGCCAGTAGTGTAATTAATTCATTTTAGCTTCTTGTGGTGATGATAATTATTAAACATCCAGTCCCGAAATAATAGATTTCGGAGATTTAATTCTCAATATCTAGCTGATAAACTTTGCGTTATTGCCTCTATCAGTAAAATTCCGATATGAGAAATTTTCCGTGAATACCTATGAAGACGTACTAACAGAAATCTGAAATGTGAAGGGTTACTTTGTTATGAACTTTTAAACAGATTTAACAGATTTTTCAGCTAGGAATTAAATCCAGAGTAACATTTTATAAAGGCACAGAGCAGCGAGCTGTATCGGCCGGCCGCATACCTGTTGAAGGAAAAGCCAATACAGAATAAGAGGGCGGGCGGGTCACATCTGACTGCGAATAGTTTAAACATCCGCTGTGCCAGAAGTTGGGATGAGAGTTCATCCGGCATGAATTTCACCCACCCTCTGCCTGCAAGTTGTGCGTACACCTCTTGAAACAGTCCCCTCAACACCATCAAATTTCCACCTCTTCCCACAGACACAACTGGGTTTTGGGATGACTAATGAGCCTCGCCCTGGACCACGCCCTGTAATGCCTCGTATTGAAGGAGATAACTCAGCAATGCGAGAAATGCCAACTATTGGCTATTAAGCACTAGATTCCCATAAATATGCATATTCAGAAAGAGGGATAATAGAAATTAAATTTTTAGATTACAAACTTATCATAAAAGTGTATCTAAATCAGCTACCGGCGTAGCACAGATGATAGACACGTGAACTTCCCCATCCGGAGCAGCGCCTTGTCGTGGGTTCGATTCCGGTTTGTGGTCACTTCTTGGTTGAGGTTTTCTTAAGGTTTCTCCAACTGTAACGAGAATTTTAGGTAATCATATGTCACTTCTCGACTTTAACTCGCCAAATTTCACCTCGCTGTGACAAATTACTGTATTTTAGTTCGTTATTACCGAGCAAGTATGGGCGAATCCAGAAATACACATAGAGTGCTAGTTGGGAGGCCAGAGGAAAAAAGATCTTTGGGAAGGCCGAGACGTAGATGGGAGGATAATATTAAAATAGATTTGAGAGCGGTGGGATATGACGATAGAGACTGGATTAATCTTGCACAGGATAGGGACCGATGGCGGGCTTATGTGAAGGCGGCAATGAACCTGCGGGTTTCTTAAAAGCCATTTGTAAGTAAGTAAGTATTACCGAGCAAGATGCCTCATGCTTTCCGCACAGGGACTCGCATTCGGGAGGTCCGCGGTTCAAATCTAAGGACCGAACAACCTGACTGTGATTTTTCTGTGTTTTCCCACAGTTACTTAGGCAAATGCCTGGTTGGAATATTCATTGCCACAGTCCATTTCCCTACCTCTTCCGCGTAGAAAAATAATTTAGATGTCATATCATATCATTCATCTTCATCATCTCATTCCATAGGCATATTCAGGTCAGTCGGCCACTTTAGCGTAGTCGGTATAGCGCTGGCCTTCTGTGCTCGAGGTTGCTGGTTCGATCCCGTTCCCAGGTCGATGGCATTTAAGCGTGCTTAAATGCAACAGGCCCATGTTAGTAGATTTACTGGCATGTAAAAGAACTGCTGCGGGACAAAATTCCGACACACCAGCGACGCTGATATAACTTCTGCAGTTGCGAGCGTCGTTAAATAAAACATAATATAATTTATTCAGGTCATGTCGCATGTCTTATTCCGCTTGAAGGAGGGGCGTAAATGGATCCTGTGCTGCTTGGTCACCTTGGCGGTATTAGCTTAAAGCGGAGGTTGTAGGGGACCCATTGGGTGAGCGGGTGAGGGGTCTCATGCGGCCGGTGGGCTGTTACACCTCATTCTCATTCATCCCATAATTCGGGGTGCACAATAGACCACTGTCGAGCTGACGTGCTGAAGAGTCGTCCCTAATTCGCTCCTAGCCACTCAATACTACTAGGCCTACTACTACTACTACTACTACTACTACTACTACTACTACTACTACTACTACTACTACTACTACTTAATTGGTTATTTAACGATGTTGTATAAGCTACAAAGCAATTTATCGCCAATGGAAATGGTGATATCGAGGTGAAATTTCGCAAGGTGAGGCCGAGGATTCTCAGTACATTACCTGGTATTCGTCTTAGGGTTGAGAAAAGCCTAAACGAGTAATGAGTCCAAGAGGGAATCGAACACATGCCCGGTCATAGCTCCAAATCAGCAGAAAAATGCGTCTGCTGTCTGAGAAACGCCGCTGGCTATGACCAGTTTCATCGACGCTAAACAGCCTTTTAGTTTTTATAGCGTCGTTAAATAACCGACTCAAGTCAACATTAGCTTTCGACCTGAAACTTATTATTCCTTCACTGATGTTTTGGCCAGTAGAAAAGGATAGTGTCTGTCCAAGTTGGAGCCAGAGAAGAGAATCGGCACATGATAGCTTCAAGAAATCAAGCGCTGTTGCAACACTTTATTTAATGAAGAGATAAGTATTCTTCGCTTACGAGTTGATACTAAGCTTTGTGTTGGGATTAATATAAACCAATTGTTGTAAAATGGCCTTCTTGAGAGTCTGTATCTCGAAATATTGATAGTGATTATGAAAATAACATTGTATGTCACCAATTTATTGGACGATGTAACCACATACTTATTTGGGAACTCGTATTCAGCACCTACCCATTGTTTTGCTACGGAGAGCACTAAGAATTTTGTAGATAGGCGAAGCCTTTTGATTTGCATAAAATTCATACACTGTTATTCGAATTAGTTAAAGGCTAAATTAATCGGTTGTATACAAATTGATCTATTCTTTTTTTGGCACACTTTTTCCTTTTTTGGTGTGAAATATTTTTCTGTATATAGCACAACTGCTGTACTTTCTTCGACGTTGAGCGCGGTACTCCTGTCGCAGCTGTGGTTATCCTCCTAAAAATATTTATATAAATTTTGAATGACTTCAGCTGACCGTGTATGTAAGGGATTACCGCGAGCAATTGATGATACCCAGCGTTCATTTTCTTCATCTCTATCTCTCCACGTGATAATAATTGGTTTACATGTTAACTAATTCCAACACAAAGCTTTATTTGAACTCATAATTTCAAGAACTAGCTTCTTCTTCAAATAACTTGTTGCAACAGCGCTTAGTTTCATTTAAGTGACGTGTGCTGATACACTTCACTGGCTTCAATCTGGACAAATACTACCTCTTCTCATAGGATAAAACGTGAGAGAACTGATTATAAGTTTTAACCAAGAGAGAAAAAAAATAGTTGAAAACCAAACAAAATTTCTTAATTCAAGACCTAACATTCTAAATGTGCTAAGTGCCAAATTTTCCAATTTCATTTTATTCAATCTAAGGGAGGAACATCCATATAAGAATATCGTACTAAATTGTCTTTGTCGTAGCTCAACTGTAAGTGGCTCATTCGTGTGCCAAAAGACGGTGTTGTAGGTATGTCAACATGCGCAGTGTGTTTTTCATCAGTATCTCAGAAAGTCTTGTTTGGTACTTAGCACATTTAGAATGTTAGGTCCTCAATTCTCAATTGTTCATTGGCTGACTTAAGGCAAACGAATAAACTACATTGTAAACGAAGTTATTCTGAAAATTGAAATAGGTATGTACTTGAACTAAAACTGTATCGTATTTTGGAACTATGTTTTTATGCGCCATGTTAGCATGTTGTTCGCAGAGGTCATTCTATGAATGACAAGGGGGTAGGTATAGATACATTTGTTGACATCAGAATTAATAATATGATCTACAAGCTGCATTAAATTTTCAATTAACTGGTAAGTCTAGAACTGGACCTGATAACTTCGCGATTGTGTTCGAAAGACGGCAGTAAGACACTAGAACAGAGAGGGTTACGGGAGCAATTGAAGACATTATTGCAAAAACAGCCCTAGTCATTTTTAATGAAATTGAGTTAAGGACACATTTGCTACTATTTCAAATGTTAATAGACTCCAAAAATGAACCATGTTAGGTGCAATAGTCACAAGGATAAACACCAGTTGTACAGAAACAGCTGACATGTGTTGTTTTATTTATTTTTATTGTTCTCCTGAAAAATAGCAATTTTGAAAAGGGTTGTTTTTGAAATAATGTCTTCAATTATTTAGTCAGGGGAAGTGATACGAGACGTTCGCACTTACCCCTGAAGCCTTGGTTTTTCTGAACCGACGATGCGAGTTGCGAGGTGAGAGGCCCGCATCGCACAAATGATGATGTTGATGTTTATTGACTTCACTGGCTTTGAGCCAGAGGCCGTTTTAGGGTCTTATACTCGCAGGATGCCCTCTCCAGCCATTGTACATAAATAATAATAAATATATATTTACATACTGTACATGACACTATTTCTGACATAAGTGCCAGTAGGTGTGTGAGTGCGGTGATTGTTTTATTTATGTATTTTATTTTTTTATTTTTTATTTATTTATGTATTTTTTTAAATTATTTTGGTGTATGCACAAATCCGGACTACACGAAAGATAGTGAGTGGTTTCTATGAGCGTATTCCGAATCTCACCGGTGAGCAATCCGATGGCATCACGGTGTTCCGAATTCCACCGATGACGTCATTGATGCTCCACCGGTGTCGCACCGGTGCCATCAGCTTGCAGAGGTAGTGGCAGTCTCCATCAGCCCCCATCAGTGAATCTGATTGGTTCTTGTATAGGGCGGGAATTAGCAGACGAATGACATCGTGCACTGTTGTGTCATAGCGGTATGTTCTGCTTTAGTTCTGCTGTATTGTTTGTAATGAGCACAACGTAAAAACAATATGTTAATGGTTTATGAGCGAACATGTCAACGGACCAGTTATTGCTACCGGTTCAAGAAATAAGTTGTTTATGATCTCTTTTCTTTGAAAGAGATGGCAGTACGGAAATTTCGCAAAATTTTGCTAGCGTAGCACAGATAACCACTTACACAGGCGCCATGACAGCCATCGATCCTTCCAGCAGTTTTGTTCCTATTCCGCTGCAGCGTGACGTCATTGTTGTCCACCGGTCCGGTGAGATTCGGAATACTGCGAGGTGCGAGGTCCGCGTAACTCGCAGTTATAGAAACCACTCACTATCTTTCGTGTAGTCCGGATTTGTGCGATGCGGGTCTCGCACCTCGCAACTCGCATGCGTCGGTTCAGAAAAACCAAGGCTTGAATAATACATAGTCAGGGGATGTGATACGAGCCGTTCGCACTTACCCCTGCATAATGATATATTGAAATATGGCCGTGCGTCGTTGCGCTTGATTGATGCTCCCTTCTTCAGCCAATTGATCAGTGAGATCTCCTTGTCATCCTGACTACACTGCAACCATTTGTTCCTGAGTGACGAAGGAGTGGAGAATGAGTGGGGTAGAAATTGACGTGTGCCTTCATTGCAGGGGGGCTGCGGTTTCCACTTCATTATTGCAGGCCACATATCATCAATAACCGGGAGACAGTCTAGGGATCGATTCTAACTGCAGGACATTATTTAACATCAATGACTTCCTGAATGTCGTTTGATTATATTCCATCTACCCCTAATTCCACTTTCGAACTTACAGAAACTTTATTATTTTCATAATGGACGTAATGTAATTTGAAAAAAAGAAGGAAAAGGAACTTATTCATTTTCATTTTTAGCGTACTTCTCTGTGGTCTAATAGCTACTGTACTTGCTACTGGACCCAAGGTAGACGGATTTAATGTATTTTATAGGGAGAAAAATGACATGTTGCTTTATATCGGATAAAGAAATAAAGACGTTGGTCCCTGGTCCCATGTACTAAATTTACTGTATATAGAGATCCCTGTGTGTATACACAAGTGTTAAAAAAGTATGGAATATTGCTTATAAATTCTTAAATTTTAATTTTACAAAAAAGAGTTTTATACAAAAGTCGTTGGAGATAAACCATACAATATGATACCAGTGTTCGAAAACAGGTAGTTGTTCAGGGACACAAGATGTGACAGTAGCCGAAACTTTATTTATTAAGTAACCCCTATATTAAAATGTACATATTTATATATTTATTTATTTATATTAATTAATTTATTTATTTATTTATTTATTTATTTATTTATTTATTTATTTACTCTGATGGAGTAAGGCCATTAGGCCATATTCCGAATCTCCATTAAATTTTACGTAAATTGAACACAATGAAATTTGTAAAATTGGCACTTAGCACATTAGAATGTTAGGTCTTCAATTGTGCTAAGAAAAGATAAGTACGTATTATCAGTGTGATTGCGTATTGCGACATTTAGTGTCCAAAATACAAACTGCAATGATGTAGCCTACATATATTAAATTAAATATTAAATATCTTAACACAGATTTAAAATAATAAATTCCTACCATAAACAGCGGCAAATATTCTTAATCTACTAAAAGTATAATAAAGTATAATCGTCAACATAATAACAAACAAAGAAATTATTTTATAAGTTTTTGAAGAACCGCGGTTGTGCATAGGTAGCACAGTCATTAAAATAAAAAATCCGCATTTCACATGTATAATATTTCCTAGATAAATAATTATGAAATGATGAAAAAAAGCTGTTAAAATACTTCATAAGACGGAGACAGGACGGTCTAAATTCAAGCCAATTTTTTTTTTCGTGTATTAGAGAGAGACTAAAATGTATATTTCTGCAACGGCTGCAAAACAATTTCTTGTGTTAGAGTTACTGAAATCTGCATGTCTGTCATTATATCGAAAGCAATTTTTTATTCAGTATTAATTATTACAATATTCTTCGTGTAATGATAAGTTGGAAAGTAAATGGAAATGTTAGAGAGGTTAAATTACTGTTAATTTTTAATTACAGTATATCAATTGAATAGATAATAGTTTGTACTATTTTGTGGCTTTGCAAAATGTGTGCATGTGAGGTTAAATTACTGTTAATTTTTAATTACAGTATATTAGTTGAATAGATAATAGTTTATACTATTTTGTGGCTTTGCAAAATATGCTTGAGGTTAAATTACTGTTAATTTTTAATTACAGTATATCAATTGAATAGATAATAGTTTATACTATTTTGTAGCTTTGCAAACTGTGTATTAACTTGTACAGTATAAGCATTTCTAGATATAAACCTACAATACGAACAAGTTTCATGTAGCGGAACTAGCAAATTCACTGAGGTTCGCATATATTCCTATCAGGAAGACAATGTTGCTGTTTAATGCAGCTGCGTCTGCACCAACTGATGAAGTTGGAGTTAAAGCTGAAAATGCGAGTGTATCGGCCACTGCTGTGTTCCTGATGAGGTAGACCCAGGCCTGCAGACGTGAAATTGGAGTCCTGACGGGTTTCACATTTGCATACAAAGTTTTTCAACTTCATGTACGCGTACAGTGACATTTTCACAAAAGTAGCCACGCGTACTCTGCTTTAATTCATCTATGTCGGTGGTTTAGTGATTACAATGCTCCCCATTGCAGCAGAGGTTTGCGGGTTTAAACTCAGAAAGTGTGCAATGGAATTTTAAGTACAAATATTCCTACCATCGTTTATTTCTGAAAGAAAGATTGGAATCACTTGAAGTAGATTTAATACAGTGAGAGGTCCCTATTTCTGAGAAACAAAATTCGAAGTTTAAATAATTTTTACGTAGATTTCTAACCGTTTGTGAGATTTAATATTTCCTACGCGCCGTTTCGGTACTACTTGCAGGCTCCATGATCGGTGTAGTACAGTGGTCGGCAAAGTAATGCATTTAGTACGTATAGAACGCGACTTTTCAACTTCCACCCTCTAGTTCACATGTACCAGTAAGTTTGGCTGACGTCAGCTACGTCTGGGATTTTTCATTGAAAAACCCATAGTGACACTTGTGGCAAACGAGGTCGCAGTTGGGGTTTTTCTCTGGGGTTCTCCTGTTTTTCCCCATATTAGACATCTACATCATTCCGTCACCATTTCGTCATTATTCCATAGCATTCCCTGAAGCAAGGAGGAGGCTGGCCTACGGACGAGGGAAATTGCCTGTTCGAAACCTGGGTACGCAGAAAACTTTAGTGTAGTCAGCCGGTGTGTATTTGGGAATGTGCCTAGCTTGAGAGTTAGCACAATATGTCACAATGCTGGTACATTTTTTTTCTTTTATACGGAGAATGCCGCCGAAGGCTTACACTGCAGCCTGAGATTTATTGTCCTTACCACTTCTATTCTTGTGAATGATTGGGTAGCCGAACAACCGCGCTCTTGTACAAGTACAACACTCTGCACCGTGAACTGAACTCTGGCTATGGTATGGATGTGATGATATATGCATTAATTATGGCGAAATGAGTCCAAGGTCCAACGCCGAAAGTTACCAAGCAATTCTGCTTCAGTTGGTTGAGAGGAAACCTCGAAAAAACCCCAACTAGATAACTTGTTCCAAGCAGGATTCGAACCCGGGCCCGACGATTCACGGTCAGACGTCCTGACCGTTACTCCATAGCGGTGGACTATGCTTGACCGTAGTGCCTCTTCCCGTAAATTCCATTCCATTCCATAACAGAGAAGGAGAAAAGGAGAGTCAACTAAGCTTGGTTTACAGCCGCGTCTATGGTTGAAGTGCTATCACGCGGGTCTTCCATTCAGGCAGCCTTGGTTCGATCCCTGGCCAAGTCCTGATAGAATTTATTGTGGACAAAGCAGACGTTGCAGAAAGATATCCATGGGGATATGTTATATTGACTAAGCCCACACCGTACACGAGCCTGGCTCTTACGGTAGTGGCTAGAAACATTTTTGTTTTATAAATGTAATTTGTACTCACTAGCTAGCTAGTTAAATAAATTAATTAAAAATTAAATTAAATTTATCTATGTCAGGATTTAACATAATCGCAATAGAGATGTTACGCCTTGGTTTTTCTTAACCGACGCATGCGACTTGCGAAGTGCGAGGCCCGCCTGGCACAAATCCGGACTACGAGAGATAATGAGTGGTTTCTATAGTTGCAAGGCGCGCAGACCTCGCATCTAGCAACCATAGAAACCACTCACTATCTCTCGTGTAGTCCGGATTTGTGCCAGACGGGCCTCGCACCTCGCACGTCGCATGCGTCGGTTCAGAAAACCAAGGCTTAAGATGCCGTCTTAATGTGTCGGTGACCGATATTTGAAGGGACTATTTCTTTTAAAGCTTACTAGTAATAAAATTATTGTTGATTAATTTCTTCGTCTGAGCGTATACAGAAAGCTTATTACTTTTTGATCGTCTCATTGACTTAACAGTATTCATTTTATACAACATCTGCTCACGCATATACGTAGATCCGTGTAATGCTAACAAGTAACCACGAGCACTACGAACAAAGTGTCTTACTATTACGAGAAACACTAAAGTACCCTAATATTTCAGTTTCTATTCGTTTTCGATCACACAATTTTGTGGCTTATTGTGAGACATGATTCCGCTACTGTAACGCAAATATAATGGTTTTGGGCTGTACACTGATGCGGACGTAGTACAGCTACGTGAGTCAACTTTGAAATTGAATGGGTGCCTAACAATGGCAGAGGGGAATTTGCACATTGTGGTAGTCTTACCTACATATTATGATGTAAATGATATATTCGCTTAAAATTATTTTTTACATCTGGTAACTAATTACTTTCACACAGTGCACACTATATTGGTTATGGCTGTAATAGGTTCCCCAAATTATCTACTGTTAATTACCACCTGAACGTGTTTAATTTTCATATTAATTAAAAACAGAATACTGAGAAAAAATTGAGCGTTAATTATTGAAATCAATACACGGAAAATTACAAGCGAGAAAGGTATCCGGGACTTTTTTTAAGTAGGTTATTTAGCGTCTGTATGAGATGAAGGTGATAATGCCGAAGAAATGAATCCGGGGTCCAGCACCAATAGTTACCCAGTATTTTCTCATATTGAGTTGAGGGAAAACCTTGGAAAAAACTTCAACCAGGTAACTTGCTCCGACCGAGCCACCTAGTTTCGCGGCCAGACGCGCTAACCGTTACTCCTAAGGTGTGAACTGCGGGAAATTAATTTCAGTATTCTGAAGTATAGTAGATGATTGAGATGATTCTGACTTATTTTTACCGGTATAACAAGCACTTA
Source organism: Periplaneta americana (assembly GCF_040183065.1). Classification (NCBI taxonomy): domain Eukaryota; kingdom Metazoa; phylum Arthropoda; class Insecta; order Blattodea; family Blattidae; genus Periplaneta; species Periplaneta americana. Next base: position 64,303,158 of record NC_091132.1, on the reverse strand, counting down.
TGGAGTTTCAGACGGCAAACAACCCTTTTTGGAAAAGTGTCTTGTATGCTTAATCATCCAGTGCCATATCTTCGTTTTCTGACTTCCTGAACATCCCATATTACTCGGTCTCTTCTACGAAGTGTTAGTCTACAGTCGAAGAGTTGGTCTAGTATAGATAAACACTTTTTATGAGAGACCGAGTATTACGAGATGTTCAGGAAGTCAGAAAACGAAGATATGGCACTGGATGATTAAGCATAGAAGACACCTTTCTGAGAGACCAAAATAATAATAATAATAATAATAATAATAATAATAATAATAATAATAATAATAATAATAATAATAATACTTTATTGCCAGAACAAAGATACATATTGATTTTTTTAAATATAAAAATACTCCAGCACTCCCAGAAAAAAAGTTACATACTCGTGCTGAGGGGGCATTCCACATAATGTTAAGACATTTTATTAAATAACAGAGTAAAAAATAAAAAGAAAAAAAAAGAAGAAGAAACACAGATATCACAATAATTGAACTTTAAATTTTTTCTGTTAACAGCAATTTGTAATTAATTTTTTGAAATAAGGAGCATTAGCAAATTATATGTTTGGGAATTTATCTATTTCATGTTATAAAGCCTTGTTATTATATGCTACAGTTGTAGTACATTTAGATACTGTCAAGCATATGTTGTCTGATCTTTTGGTTTTATAGTTATGTGAATATACTGTAAATTAAGTATATTTCGGCTTTTATGTACGAAATTCAATAATGCATTGCTATAAATTTGATGGAAGTCAAATATGTTAAATTCTTAATACAGCAACTCTGAAGGATAATCAAAAGGTTTATTAAGGCATATTTTTATTATTCTTTTCTGTAGCAAAGTTATTAGCATGAGGGAGGTACTAAAAGCACTGCCCCATCCTATAATGCCGTATTGTACGCAATATAGCTTGTACTAATGCGAGATAAATCAACCGTAAAGTACGGACAATCAAGTAATTTCGTAGGATTACAAAGTAGTGAATGATTTTTCTTAATCTATTGTACAGAAAAATAACATGTTTATCCCAACGTAAATGTCGGTCGATTATTATAATAGCTCCAGGCTTTAAATTGTAGATAATTGAAAATAAAGTAGATCATTGTCACGAGAAAGAAAGAGAACTGTTAATGAGATTATGCCGAAACTTCCCACAAATTTCGCAGATTTGTATATCTCCACATCAGATGCACATTTGTATATCTCCACATCAGATAGACAAATACGTGTATAAATAGGTATAAAAATTAGGTGCCCATATTGACCATAAAATTAAAAAATTAAAGCATGAAGAAAGAATAGGGTTAATTGTTGTGTTAGGATACGTTTTACAAAAGCGGATTACCAACCGACATGAAGGACCTGGAATTTAATTATAAGATTACTTTTCATTAGATAGATTGCCTTCACTTTGGCTAATAAGGTCCATCTCCCTTCCTACGCAATAAACCATTCTTCTTTGATTTTCGTGTGCCATCGACACATTAAATTCCTGTTCCTATTATAAGATAATCTTCTAAGTTGCTACTGCTCTTCTTATAAGCCTCTTTTCTGGATTGCTTTGGTGATGCCACCATATCAGTAATTACAGGATCTCCCACGCTTCTTCCTGGTAGGAGGACCAATTAAGATGACGTTTTGGCTGTCTTCTTTTTGAAATTCGTTGTACATTTTAGAGTTCTTACTTCTAATCTGTCAATAATTGTTTCTTGTGTATTCACTTTTGATCGAACGTATTCATCTCTTATACGTACATTGCACCCTTGATATTCTCATATTTCTTTTAAGACCATCTAGTTCTGTCGCCAACCTTCGTAATTTTTCATTCATTGACCAATCTTAACTTGAATATGTAAGAATACTTTCTACTATTGATTTAATATATTTTGCTTTTCTGGGGTTGGGACTTGGTTGGTCAGGGCTGAGGTAGGATGCCCCGTCTGTCAGCATTGGATGATTCTCGAATTCCACCTACCCCTTCTGTCGGACTGGAACAATAATCACATGAAAGATGCACAATGGGCAACTATGATCCTAAGGAAATTGATTCGTCCTTAGCCTGGCCCACGAAAAGCTAGCCCTAATCAAAACTTGCACCTTATCAAATGATGTGATATAAGGCTAAGTGGAAGGTTAAATGGAGTTGCTTGAGGGACGAAAGTTGTGAAATTATAGAAAGCATGAGAATTCTGGGAAGACGCTTATTTCTTACAATGTCCACTACAACTATAAGTCTACACCGGGAACCCAACTCATGTCCGACGAATAATAATTTCGCTTTGTATCATGTATTAGTGGAGGGGCTATATTTAGTCTCACTGAGTCCATTTTGGTATCAGAGATCGATTATCAGTATTATTTTGGTTTACCAGCACTTCGTTTTCCTTGGGAAACATGAAGGTAAGCAAGTAGTTCGTAATGAGACCAAAACATAATTTTTACCAGAAAGTTTCAAATATATAACATCAGAATATTTCAGTGAAAACAGCAAATATTATAGATTTTACAAAAGTTCTAAAATCATAAACCATGAGACATTGAATATTACTTTAAAATTACAGTTTTACATTCGTAGAGAAGTTTTTACAAACTATATAAACTCGAATATTATCGTGCGTTGATTTGAAGCCAAAACTTCCCATTTTACACATCAGTGGTATAAAATGTTGTAACTCGTTCGCCGGTTCAAAAACTTTTAATTTAGTTTTGCAACGTTCCAGCGAAATAAGTGAACTAAAGTACGAACCGTTAATGATAATAAAATAACCGCAAGCAATTTATATATCGTAGGAATTGTGATAAAATTCATTCGTGAAGTTCACGAACTCTGGGAACTGGTTTAATTTTTAATTTTGCTGAAATAAAAGTCAAAGTATCAGCTGTAAGTGGCCTTAGCGACATTTCAACGTGAACACCTTTGTCCCTCGAGCCAAAGCAATTCCAGGTATTTATTTTTGCATTTCGTGTTTATAAAACCTCGTGCCACTCCCACTTTGTCCAGCCAGCTTGTGTTATTTAGCTTTCGTCAGTATGGCATATGTTTTACTCTGCTAACAGACTAAACCCACGGGATAAAGAATTAAAAATGGTAACCAATTGAAATTTATACTACTACATGTAGGCGTAGTTGTCCGTTCACAAATGTTTAAACTCTCCAGTCACATGTATGAATAAGGAAATAGCTAAACGTGGTCTGTTCAATTAAAAAATTACTACTGGAACATTACAATACATTGGATGTATTGCGTGTTCAGAATACTATAAACTCTCATAACTGAACAAAGAGTAAAACAGGTATACAGAAGAAATGTAAGGGCAATTTGCTTCATAAAAGTCTGTATGCAGTTATTGTATGTATGTATTTATTCACACTGCAAATGGATATATACCCGGTGGCAGTGGTAACTAATTACACTCAATAATGACAATTAATAATAAACACAATTAGTAAAAGATACAATTAATAATAAATTAATAATAATACTAATAATAATTACTACTACTACTACTACTACTAATAATAATAATAATAATAATAATAATAATAATAATAATAATAATAATCATCATCATCATCATCATAACAGGGAGCATCCTAAATTAAATAAAGCACGATCACTTAAAATAACATTTAAAGTAAATCTAATTGATATCTTAACCCTAAGTTCGAACTAAAACCCACGAGTATGATATATTCATACTTGCACAAGTACCTTTCAGCACTACACTCATTTCGCTGACAACTCACTCACTGCACTGAAATTACGACACATTTCACCGATTCTATCCTGATTTCACTAACACTTCAAAAACATTTCACTGTTCAAATACTTTGCACTGCCACTATAAACTATAAAGCTTCACTGACAGAAACACACTTCACCTACACAACACACTTCACTGACACAACACACTTTACTCTTCACTGACACAATACATTTCTTCACTGATAGGCCTACAACATTTCAATAACAAAATATCAATTACACACTTTAAATAGTGTGTATAATATACTACCGTGTATTAGTAAAGTCCTTAAGCCTATTTTTAAATACATTTTTGGTTATTGGTAAAGCCTTTAGTAAGCCTGCAGGTAAAGCATTTCAGTCCCTGATAGTACGATTGAGAAAAGAAAACTTTCCAATATCCGTCCTCTGCCTTCTTTCCCTCAAATTATATGAGTGGTCGTTCCTTGAAGAGTAATTTGGCGGTTGCAACCTATTATTTATCTCCAGGCAGGCTTATCTCTGTATGTTTTGAACATTGCACATAATCGAATTTGCGTTCTCCTGTCCGTGAGTGTGTTCCATTTTAATGGTGGATTATTACGACAACACTTGAGAGCCCGTTTTTGAATCTTTTCCAGTGTCATAATATATTCTAATCTGTAAGGATCCCAACATGCAGCACCATATTCCATTACTGGACGAACTAGTGATTTATATGCAATCTCTCTGGATTTATCAGAGCCTTCCCCTAGTACCCTCATCACAAAGTGTAATGCCCTCCATTCCTTTCCCGCTGTGTCAGTAACGTGTTCCCCCCCCCCCAGCCGAGATCGCTGCTAAATGTTATTCCTAGGTATTTACATTTGTTAACTTCCGGAATGATTTCACATCCTAACGTTTACGATGCGATTATTTTATTTGTTTTTCTTGTAAAGCTGACGACTTTGCTCTTTAGAGAATTTATTTTCATTTTGTTGGCTATTGCCCAATCATTTATTGTATTGAGGTTATTCTGAAGAAAAGTAGTATCTTCATAACTTTTTATTTCCCTGTACGCGATACAATCATTTGCGAATAAGCGAACCCTGGACAAGATGTTAACTGGCAGGTCATTTACAAAAGCCAGGAATAGAAGGGGCCCCAAGACATTCCCCTGTGGGACTCCGGAAGTAATGCAGTAACTAAAGCAAAGTTTTAGTACATATGAAATCAATAATTAATTATTAATCATTTTCAAACAAAAACAAACTGTCCACGCTTATTTATAACTCTTACTTAACTAATACAGCAGCTTTCTCCATAGATAGGCTACATCTTCTTTCTTTGGCTAGATCCATGAACTCTCACTATAGCCAACATAAGAAACAAAACACGATTGAAATTATCAATCAATTAACAAAGTTTAGCTGTATTGCTTATGGTAACACGTTTTCTTATTTTGAAATCCTATATATCCATGTCTCTTGGACTATGTTGCGTATTTTAACCTCTGCTTCAGCATTTTGGCGTGTAGCCAGCAACCGGCTAATCGGTCTGGATCCTTAAGAGGCTGTAGCGCCAGGATGTTGTTGTTATTATTATTATTATTATTATTATTATTATTATTATTATTATTATTATTATTTCGAACTCAATTAAGAAAAGTTAGAGAATTTTCGAATCTTTAGTGATTTTTGAATAACCCTATCGGAAATCGAACCTAAATTCGATATCGAAGTTAAAAATATTCTACTCGTGCTAAAGTGTAACATTTTTTATCATATTTGTATATGTATTGTACGTATTCGTATTCTTATCTGTGAAACTACGATTATTTTGTTGTAAAGAACTCTGCAATTTCGCTGAAAACTCGGCTCTAATTGCTGTTCTTTTAACATGCAAAGCAAGACGCCAAAATAATTGCAAACTTTCAGTGAATTTACACACCTTTTTAAAGACACTTTGCTTGCGTAGACTGAAACGTTTCTGCCATAGTTCACTCCACGAGCGAACTGCAAAGAACTCGTTCCAGTATCTGTAGTTGTATACTAAGTTTCGAGAGAGTTAAATGTCTCGGAGTTCATTTGAATTCAGTCAGATGTACTGAGAAACGAGATGCTTTTTCCGCTTACTCCAGTAGAACGTTCATAGCCACACTAAGCCCCTCAGTAAAAGTAAAGGATTTAGACGACTGAAAATTCTACAGGTGGTTGCTATCTTGCATCAGTGCGGTCTGTAATTGGGTGACCATAATCAGATGTAACTGTCATACGGAACTTTGAGAGTTGCATGCCATTTATTTCGAGCGTTTCAAGTCTACAGTAATCGTGATTGTATCACGAATGAATATGGACGTGAAATACAGGTTTTAGTCTGAGTTGAACTTCCGTGTCAGTAGATTCGTATAATAGCTATTAGCCATATGGAAACAAACTCTCTGATAGCTCATTTTTTCCCCTCTCGCACAGCTCACATGCCAGGCTGGCCTTTTCATCTGTAGCTACTGTCCGTCCGAGTGGTTATGTCGCATCCCGGTTTCCCCCACCCTTTTCTGCTGGCTCCCCTTTAAAGGCTTGTGGCTGGACTGTCATATCCATTTCCTGAAAACATTTGCAGTTTAGAATTGGACATCTACGTAATAAAATAACTTAGAGAAAAGGACCCCGTTGAGTAACTGTCACGTAATTTCCCCCGTTTCGATTACCATGCGACATAACCACTCGGACGGACATAGCAGAGAGTAAGCTGGGTGTAAAGTTCTCTCAGACGGACGTAACGGTAGGATTCGGTCTTCCCTTTGGGGATAACAGAATGACATATTACAGTTGTACCAGTTTATACGAAAGGGAAGCACATAAAGAACACGTCGCGAGGAAATAGAAACGACAATAAGCTAACATGCAAGTACAATACAAATTCATAAAATAAACCAGCTTTAACCAAGTTTATGAAATGAAAGAGAAACAGGTGTCTGTGAAATCATGGCTCACGGACTATGGTTACTGTTTTCGAATTCCAATTAATATAACTGTGACATGAATAATTAGATTGTCTTCATTTACCATATACAAATATTTAGTCTTTTCATTACGTTTCATTTATATTTTTGGAACAAACATTCGTACTGTTTAAATAAAATTAAGCACATTTTCACCAATTACAAAACGATATTCCTAATGAATAAAAATGTACTCTAGATTCAACGTACATAACAATTTAAATATTGGCAATATATCCGCCTTCGTGATCGAAGAGAGAGTTATACTAAACGGACTCGAGTTCGACTGTCGAAATTAAAGAGGATATTTATCTTCTTCCAAACTTTTGTATTCAGTGTCGGATGGTGAAGTGTTTTGTAGCTAAAACGGTTCTGAGTTTCACTTATTTTATTTGATTCAATGCCATAAATAGGTCTACAACTTGGTTAGAAACTGTGGTCTCATATCTTTATGAAATAGTGTCTTCTCAATGAATGAAACGGCAGGCTCTTTCATAATTATGCACTTAGACACCATATTTATGTGTCCAGTGCATAAAACCTCATTGTTTTACAAAAAATTGTTATGGATTTACTTAAAAACAATGGTGGCCATCTAACCCTATATCCTATGGCCATCTCACCCACATATGTTGGGTGAGATGGCCAGTGGCCTATTAAATTTCAAATGTGTTTTTTATTACATCAGTGAATTCTATGCGCCCTGAGGCACTGTAGTGGTCAAATATAACCTTGAAGGAACGTATTTGATTTCTTTCGTATTTCTTTACCAATCGGTTATCATGTTCTAAGTGATTTAGAAAACTATGGCCATCTAACCCGGAATTACCCTACTCACTCAATACTGTTTACGATGATCGTAAGACGACTTTGATTGCATATGCGACCTTGGTGGATGTGTGGAAGTTTACTAGTAGAAGGGGTGGAAGTGAAGTACATTCAAAAACTTAGGTACAATAAAAATTGAAGTAAAAATAAAAATGATGTCCCTGTATGATGAACATCGGTGTACAAAAATATTGTATTTACAGAAGTGTGTAAGTTCGGTTAAAATTTTTTTCCATATAATAGCCACCTTTTAATTGCATAGTCAATGTATAAATTAAATACAGAACAGGTGATAAGGTGCACTGTTGTCGAACTTGTCGTGGGAAGAAGTAAAATGCCGGGACATCATTTTCATTAAATACATAATTCTGTTAAGCCATGTGCACTTCATTTTACTTTCAGAAACATATACGAAGCACTTAATTTGTTACTTTTATCAGAAGGCTGTATTTAATTTTAACTTATCCATGGACTAAATTATTAGGTCCACTGATCAAGGAAAAGATTTCGAGTTGGAGACCTTACTTATTGACGTCGAAAATTTCTATTATACTTAATTTCTTGTTGTACGTGTTAAGAAGGGTTTCACATTCTACCTCACGCACCACTTGATACTCGTCAGAAATGTTCCACGCTGCTAACATGGATTTGCGCAGCGCGTGAACAAGTATGGCGCTCGGCATCACACCTGTTTACTCTTGCTCGTATTCATTGAGGGAACAAGTTCAACATGGCTGTGGTATCGGCAACACTGCCAGCCACACTCTGTGACGTAATACTGCATACCTAATTAGAGTGAATATGTTGCTGGAGGTTTGTGGTTTCAACCACTTTCCACGTATGATATTATGACTGAGATCAGAAAATTAGATAATAAATATAGAAAATGGATGTATTCTGTGTTATTTCGTAGAAAGATATTTCATAATTTGATCCTGTGAGAGATAAGAGTATATATTTATTTAAGAGAACTTTTACGTAAACGCCTGCAAAAATCATTATAAATATGCTAATATTTAAATTACATATGCACACAATGTTGCAGCTGTAATTCGATGTAAAATTTATAGCGTTATAATGGATAATTTAAAAATGTCGTAAGGTTTAAAACATAACTTTCAGGCGCACAGTTTATTCTTTATAGGCCATTCGTTATCTCGTGAAACCTACTTGCTCATAAGGAAAGAAGAAAGTTGATTGAAAAGCTTCTCTCCCTCGCTATACTTTCACTTGCAGCTACCTAGTTCACTTAAATCTATCATAAGGTTTTTACTATGAGCTACGGTGCACGCATACATTTGATTTCATGAGATAACGAATGATCTAAACTCAATTTTAAATATTATGTCCAAAAATATTTTTGAATTTACACAATGAGCACGAGTGTATACATCTTAAAAGATAAATTGCGTAAGGATCTTGATTTTTTACTCTTACTTAGTAAGATGATTTTAAATTAAACTACTAATACACTTTTGCCAGTGATTTTAAATAATACTATAATACCATTCAGTACTACCGTTAAAAACTTAGGTTTCCATTTCGACTCAAATCTCAGCTGGAATGCACAGGTAAAATATGTCTGTAAGAAAACTTTTTCAATCTTGCATTCACTGAGAAGACTGAACAATTTCTTTCCTTCTAAACTGAAACAGATCTTGATACAGACACTGGTTATGCCTTACTTTGACTATTGCGACGTTTTGTATAGTGACCTTAGTGTTGAGTTGTCATTGAGGCTTCAGCGTGTTCATAATGCTTGTGTCTGTTTCATTTTTAACAGCCGTCGCTATGATCATGTCTCCGAGTATTTCGTACAATTATCTTGGCTTCGTTTACGAAAGAGACGTTCAGTTCAGTCACTCTGTTTGCTGTATCAGATTTTAAATAATTCCACATCTATTTACCTAGTTCCTCGCTTCACACGTTTAGCATCCCACCACAACCGTGATACACGTTCACAGCATAACTTTGTTTTATCAATTCCATGTCATGAAACATCTCTCTGCTCTGCTTCCTTCACAATACACACAGCCCGTTCCTGGAATTCCTTGTCACAGGAAATCAGGAGCAGTCGGAGTCTAAAATCTTTTAAGTACTCTACTTAGAAATGTTTTTATTGAACAGAACTAGACTCTTGCGGAAGTTTCTAAATAGTCTTAAATAACCAAGTTATTTTTTCCCCTCTCTCTTCTTTTTTCCCTTTCCTATTATCTTGATATTATTACTTGTACCTGTGTGCCATATAGTACGATTTTGCTATTCAACATTTTATGTCTTATAACCCACATGTATTTTCCTATTAGTATATTATCTTTATACTATTCAAGTAATTTTGATTATATGTAGTTTTCTGCTTTATTTTGTATTGTCCTTACATTATGTAACTAATCTTGACTAACTGCAATTTTCTACTATATTTTATGTAATATCTAAGGTATCTTCTTTTGTGTTGTTTTATAATCTATCACATAATTTTGTATATTATATATATTATTGAAACCTGATTGTGTGGAAGAGAAGGCCTTATGGCCTTAACTCTGCCAGGCAAATTAAAACTACTACTACTACTACTACTACTACTACTACTACTACTACTACTACTACTACTACTACTACCACTACTACTAGGCCTATAATAATAGGTTTATTTGTGATTAGTTATATTAAATTTTTTAATTGGTTTGTTATTAAAAATCTTGCTAGTTACTCGTAAATTAACTGTTTTGTAAAGATACTTGAAAATTAGTTATTTTATTCTTTGCTATGGTAGTCCTTGCTAACTCAATGTTATATCGCAGTCTTTAGTGTCCGAAACTCATGTTCAATCCCCGACGTTGATGAGAGTTGAATAACATGAAAGAATGAACATTTTTCCACAGTTATCCCATTTACCTCAACATCACGTAAGGGTTTGAAAGCTATTATATTACAATGCATGCCACTTATTATGATAATTTTCGAAAGCTACTAATCTGATAACATTAACAGGTTTTTAACAACGACTGAAAAAAAGTTGTTTTCAATTTCCAATATAAAACTACACTGTGAATTTTGAAATTGTGTCCTTTATTCTGCATTATTTTCAAATGTAAGTGTTTCTTAGAAGAAAATGTTTGTAAAAGGACAGCGCCAGCTAGAAAAGATTAAAAATCACCGTTCTAGAAGGAGACTTCTTTTATGCGTCTAATATGACGCTCAATAATTTTAACATATCTTTTCTAAGAAATGGGTACTTCGTGCAAGAAAATTAACTTGAAATCTCAAGACCAGCAGAAGCTGGAAGGTATGAATTACTATAGTCAGAGCATTGAAAAACTTAATATGCATTTGTATTTCTATGCTACATGAATTCTTGCACATTTTATACAACCTCAGATGGACATCAGTCTTCTAATTTAGAAGGAAATGCAATTCAGACACTAGTAATAATTTTACCACGCTTCGGTGACACCTTTATTACTTGGTTTCTGCTCTGTAGAACTTGCAAATATCCTGGCACACAGTTACAATTCTAGCGTAATCCTACATTACATTACCCGGTAATGATGGTAATCCTTCTTCAGCTACAACATCGAGCGATTACAGAACATTTCCCTTGCATTAGGCGACTACACGGACATGTTCTGCTGTGTCAGTCTCAGGATGTTGTCACCCCTACTGAACTGTTGGACAGGGACTTCCAAATACTTTGGTTTATTTTTTAAATACCTACTGAATTACTTCCGACTTTATTTAAATTGCACAAACATAATTTCGACGTAAAGTTATGTAAAAGATGGAAGAATTTAGTATTTTTGGGGTGATAGGTGGCGTTAAAACTAGCATATTTGATTAAATATACATGTGCTTTCTTACAAAGTTACATGCTATCAATTTTGACCTTTATCATAGTCTACAAAATCTCCAGATCTACCAACTTTGAAGTTTTGCTTATGTAGATGAAAATATTACAATATTATACTTATCAGACGAAATATGTCTTTGAAATTCTGGAATGGACTCAAATCGTATCAAAATTACTGAAATCACGGATTGACCAATTTCGATGTATTTCTAATCTTGTAAACAATAGCTGAAAACTGGTTATGTTTTAAATTTTAATGTATTGTATTATTATTTTGTTCGTGCTTTAATATCTGCAATCTGTAAATGAAACGGTTATTACTATTTTTTGTTTGTGTTTCCAAGCGTGGTTAATAAATGTCCGCCTCTGTTTTCCTCTAAAATGATGCGACAAAACAGTTGAAGCTGTGTTGTGTTGTGTGCCACATCACAGCCCTGCAGATACACGCATCCCAATGCGTAGCAATGAATCACTGGTACATGACAGCTCAAAAATTGTGGCACTTCGTACGCATCTTGTTTGTTCAATGTGAAATATGGTATTCATGACTTACGACTCCGCGCTGGTCGCCCTGCTGATTTACAGCCTTTCAGCACAACTTAGCGTATCTGACGAATGGATAAGCCTCCACTGCCACCTTCAATTTCTTCAGTAATATTCAATGATCTGTTAAAATGTTAGTCTTCCAAATTTATATATATATATATATATATATATATATATAATTTGAACTGGTAATGGAAATTACGGGAAAACGGCTGGACGGATTTTAATAAATGTCCCCTCATTTTGAAGCTTAGAACTGAAAGTTTTTCGGAAAAATAGTAGTTTTAAGTGAAATGTCAATTTTTAAACATAATTTTCCTATTTTCCAAAATCCATCTGTCGTCAGTTTTGAGAACTAGCTAATAGCATTCACGGCCGACTTGATATTCCCTTCGCTTTTTTGTAAAGGAGAAGCGAAGCGAGCATCAAGTCGGCCGTGTTGCATTTCAGAATAAAACAAAACACACACTACAGTAAACAATATTACACGAAGGCCATGATTTCCAAGAATGCTGACATATTTAGAGCTCAAATTAAATTGGTTATTAAAAAATTAACTTGCTATAAATAATTTATAGGTTCGATCCTGTGGTGCATAATTTTCTGGGTAAAGCTGTGTATTGGATATTAAAAACTACAAAACTTGAGGTGGTTTGATGACATTATTACCATTAGAAATGAAATATTATTATAGTTAATTAAATCAATGATGTGACTATTTTTCATTAATTATACATATTAATGCTATATTGATGATATGAAAGTGAAACGTTTTGGGGTTTATATGAGTAGATGGAGAGAATAACTTAAATTAGATATTGATTTCTATATTTTACTGAGTGGCGGCTATATAGTATATATAGTACATGTTACTAAAAGCTGTAAAGCTTACGTAAGATAATAATATTATTAAAAATAAAATATTTTTATAATTATTAATCAAGTGGGTTGGGTCTTTTTCATATATTTAATGGCGGTGTGGTGTAGATATTTATATGCGTGGTTCTCTTCAGTATTGGCTCGAGAGAAAGTATCTTTCATTGTTATGGAAGCAAATAACTTTCCGAATATCTGGTATTCTTCATTGAAAATAAATCTGAAAAATGTTTATTTGAACGTGTAATGAACTTAGTTTGCAGCATTTGCTGTACAAGCCACTAGTATATATATATATATATATATATATATATATATATATATATATATATATATATATGGGTATGATGGCAACAACCCACTCTTAATTCGTAAATTGTATAATACACATTGTCATAATATTTATTTACAATAATGTTAATATATGTTAATATTTTATATTTGATATTGTTATGTATTGCTTGATGATGCTCCAGGAGGGCGAACACGTTACATCTATAAATAAATTTAGAACAAATATCATAAAATAACTTGTATTTTATATTTATTGAATGGTAAGTCATTAATATTAGTATTTTGAAAAAGTATAAATATTTATTGGCTTATCTGAAAATCAATATGAATTGTAAGTTCCCGTATATATGCCATGGAGATTCATTCTTTCATATTCCCAATTCTTGATGGAGGTGGCATAGAGTTAAAATGCCCTGACTCAGTTAATATAAAATTAAATAGGATTCACTGCTATTTTCAAAGTTATGGCGAAGAGAAGGAACTTTTTCATCCATCCGAATAAAATCAACGTCCTTTCTAATTACGTTAGGTTTGATAATTAAAAATATTATAGATATTACAAATATAAGAACCAACAAAATAAATCGATTAATAGGATTTACATCCCCATCCATATAATTTTTTTGGGATGAAATCTTGATGTTTGTTATGACTTTATTAAATTTGTGAGGCTATAAAATCTTTTGTTTTAAACTAAGATTAGCTACCCTATTATTTTAAATAAAAATTATTTTTGGTTTCTGGTTTTAATGTTCAATATAGAAATGTTGGTTCTTTTTTTATACTACATATTCTCTTAATGTGTTTACTTTTCAAGTATCTAGCGAATTTTTAAAGATCTGCAGGAAATGAATTTTTAAATTATGTTTTATTTAACGACGGTCGCAACTACCGAGGTTATATCAGCGTCGCCAGTGTGCCGGAATTTTGTCCCGCAGGAGTTCTTTTACATGCCACTACATCTAGTGACATGAGCCTGTCGCATTTAAGCACACTTAAATGCCATCGACCTGGACCAAGGTCGAATCCGCAACCTCGAGCACAGAAGGCCAGTACTATACCGTTTGCGCCACCCAGGTTGACTGCAGAAAATATGAAATAAATTTATATACTGTAAAGGTGATTTAACGACTCTGTGCTAATTGAAGCTAGCGTCGTTTGAATACGTGATAGCGGATGGCATTTTTACGAGATGAGTCGGAGGTTTGGCCAAGAAATTGCCTCACATTCGCCTTACAGTTTTGGAAAACCTCGGAAAAATCCGGTCAATCACCCTAAGTGGGAGCGGAAACGGAAGTAGGCTGGAGGCCAAAACGTTGGACCACCATGCTCTATCTATTGGCCAGATAATGTTTCATTGAGATGTTTACGTACATCCAGACAGATATGTGTGCGAATTGAGCAACACTGTCGGACAATACGTGCTACGCCAGGAATTTGAGAGTAGGTCCGGACATCAGTGCGACGACGAACTGTAATGCCTAACTTCTCTACTGCACAATGATCCTTCTTGTAACCCCTGTAACGCGGCAACCAGGCATGTCCTATATATATATATATATATATATATATATATATATATATATATATATATATATATATACTAGGGCATCCTGGTATGTCACTTGATCGTTTCCCATCCAGTCAGGTCAGTTGCCTGTTTTGCGTTTTTCATCTGACCTCTTCTTATTTTTCTCTGGTAAGACTCTTTTGTTTTATGCATGTTTTTCAAATACTTGTTTCATGAAAACCATCGTACTCCATTCAGTTTCTAATGTTCTGTTGATTGGTGTTGTCGTTGATGGTGTATCTTTTACGAGTTGTTCATAATCAAACGATTTTCGTGAAAGCTTACCTGCTCCTGATATGACCATATCAAATGCACCATGGCCATATCAAGTTCATTTCACTTAATTTTTTCACCTGGAAAATTTACATGCCTTATAGCTGGGATTACTAAAATATTTTGTATTGTAAGAAAAATGACGTCATAATCATGTGTTTTTTAATCTGAATCGGTAGAAAATATGTTACATTGTAATGGAAACTTTTTTCTTTTTGCAAACGTGCTGGAAATGTTTGGCATTAGTAGACAATACTGTCCATATAACTTAAGTATTCGCTTTAGTGGAAGCTTTAGAAATTTTGTTTCAGATATAAAATAATGTCAGTCAACATGAATAAGAGGGGGCTATGGGCTGAAGAAGCCATGTCCAAGGCAGTGAGCGGTATAAAGAGTGGAAAGTTCTCAGTTCAAGGCGCAAGTAAAACGTTTTGTGTACCTAAACGTACTTTACGCCGCTATATGGAGAAAGATGGCCCGTTAAAGAAGTCAAAGTTAGGTGGGGAACCACATTGACACCAGAACAAGAAAACAGCTGTGCCAGAAAATATTCCGTTTGTCTTCTGTAGGTTATCCGTTGACTCCTAACATTCTGAGCCCGGGCTGGGTTCAGTCTTTGAGCTTTGCGTCGTGCAACGTCAGGGTTCCTCTTCAAAAAACTGTCGAGACACTTACGACCAGTAGTCCCTTTAAAATGGTTTGTCAGGAGGACGAAGTCAAGGACATGAGACTCTGCGGAGTGTGTGAGAATTTCTACCTCGAAAAGTGTGTTGGCCTCACTGCTGTTGACAAAGACATTTTTATTTGTCCCAATTGCGATCAGTAATTTGTTTTCAAAATCTTATTTTTGTCTTGTAAGTACTCTTCTCTTGAATGATTATTCATTTTTGTTTTTTGAAGTTACATTTTTATGTCAATTTTGTAAACAACTTAATTTTTGAATTGTAAAAAAGATTATTAAGTATCATGTTTATTCATTTTACACCAAAATTATTTAATTTTAGCACAACTGCGCTATCAAACTGAAAACAATCACGATTTGTAGAACATGGAACATGGGTGGTCATATCATGTGCACATGTTCCTGATATGGCCACTAGGTAGACTTTTGGAATTTGGGACTTTTTGGACAATTAAAGCTATTTTTATTGGGAAAGGAAATCGTTTTAAGAAAATCCATTAGACTGAGAACGAGTAAGAAAAGAGTGGTTTACATTTTTTTCAAAATGGCGGCTAGAAAAATTCTCAAACCTTAGCATGGCCATATCAGGGACACCTACCTTATAATGGTCCACACCTGTGGAGTAACGGTCAGCGCGTCTGGCCGCGAAACGAGGTGGCCCGGGTTCGAATTCCGGTCGGGGCAAGTTACTTTGTTGAGAGTTTTTCCGGGGTTTTCCCTCAACCCAATACGAGCAAATGCTGGGTAACTTTCGGTGCTGGACCCCGGACTCATTTCACCGGCATTATCACCTTCATTTTCATTCAGACGCTAAATAACCTAGATGTTGATACAGCGCCATAAAATAACCCAATAAAATAAAAAAATTAAATATATATATATATATATATATATATATATATATATTTGTGTGTGAAGCAACACGACAACGTAAATAAAGTAATGCCACAGTCTAGTATATACAGTCACGAAGCTCAATACGTAGTAAATATGCATCCATAGATAGTTGGTCACCATTAGGATCGCTAATATCGCCTCATTACAGACAATGCGAAATAGTACCGGCACAGTCTATTGTTCCTAGCTCCCTTACAACTCAAGCTTCGTGGCTATATACTAGACTGTGGTAATGCATCATCTGAAAAACTTATTAAATGTTATAAAGGATACGTCAGCAATGTTTTGTAAAATCCATTTAAAGGAAATCATTCGACTTACATTACCATGCGACCGTAATTCATAGGCTATGCTATATGATCTGAAGTTGGCGCCATCGGAGTGGATCGTACTGTAGATGCGTTTGACTGCGTAACTGTATTCTAGCATGGATTCCATTCCCACTGATGATCTAGTTGGATTTTTCCCTCGTGGTTTTTACAACTGTAAAACCAATGTCAGATTATAACATGGCGAATCCTCGATTTCATCTCAGCAAATATGTCACTGCTACCTACGGGAAATAAACAACTCGTTTTCGAAAAAAAATTACCGCTTTTTGTTTTGAGGTGACTGCTGGAAGGATGTGACTATTCGAAAGGTTTTACTTATTTATAAGGTCCCTGAGCCAAATAACGCCATGTATATCTTTAACGCCATCCTATTAAAATTTGTTAACGACACAAGTTTTCATTAGTGCACTACTGTAGCCTGCATTCGCTTGCATTCTAGTGATGAAATGAGTTACTAGCTGTCCGCTGACATTTACGAGTGACATTATATTCCATCATTTTCCTGTTGTGTGTTGATAGTGAATGGCTGTTCTTATATCAAGGTAAGAGGCAATATTTTATTTTGTGTGTTGAGCAAATAATAACTATATTAAACTATATATTTTCGTGATCCCTAAACTTTCTTCAATGTATATAAAGTATTTGCTATCTATAAAATTTGAAAATGTTAGAGAAACAGGCATGTCATGTTATCAAGTACTCAGTAGCGCTTTAACGCCATGTGGCGTTAAAGGTCTACAGACAAAATTTTAGGTTATGTTAGTACTAAGGCTGACAGTACAGCATCAGTGTGAAAACATCAGGAAAATCACTAAGCTTTCAACTTACAAATGTTCAGAATGTGCAGTGATGATATTGGTTCAATTGCTTATTGAACTCTTATTTTTTTTTATTTTACATAACTTAATTTTTTTGTTTTACTTATTGGAAAACATTCATATTTAAGTAAGGGAAATGCTTTTGTGTTTAATAACTTTCTACTGTGTCACATTGTCTCTTTTTTTTAAAGTAAGGAGTCACTGGAAAACATATTTTCCTAATCCATCTGGTGTTTCAGTTTCAAATCAAGAATCTTTCATTAGTATTGAGTGATTTTGTATCTTTTATTAACAGAAACTCAAATTTAGTCGCTTAGTTCAATTTGTGTTGCTTAGGAAAAATAATTCATTAACAATATAAGTGTATACGTTACTAGAAAATAGGTGTCGTTAATTGGACAACCTGTTCCTAATAACACCAGTTTACAAAGTTTTCTTATTTGAGTTCTAATTCTTTTTCGGTGTATAGTATATCCATTTTCATTGTGCTATTTTGTAAAGATAAGATTACAGTTTCTATTTCATAATTTTCATGTTTGTACAGAACTTATTTCCAGAGCAAAAGTGACTGAAGTGTTAAGGTGGCGTTATTTGGTACGTGTACCTTAGTATGTCTAATTATAGGCCAATGTGACGAAACCATACAATATGGTAGCTACAGAGCGCCAACACGTTTGTGAAAATACTTGGTAGTTGTCTTACTAATATTATTTTAGTTAATAGCTGAATGATTTACACGAATTTAATACAAATACGGAATGATGCAAATGTGACAAGACGAGCAGAAAAAGGGTGCTAATTTTCCAGATCTCGTGGTTCGAACCTAGTAGATTCCAGTTTGCTTCAGTTGAGCTGATGAAGTTGGCACGTGTGGAACTATAATAGTGCAAACCTATTACTGAGGGAAGCTCGCCAGGGGTTAAACTGCCAGAGAAAATGGGTGTAGAATAGAATTTTAAAACCCCATAAAGTGCGACATAAAGAGGAAATATTGTGTCGGAGTGAATGTGTGGTATAAGTGCCTGCGAAATGGCTCCTCATTCTTAAACGCTGCTGCAGATGTCATATGTGGCGACAATGAGGATGGGTGTGTCGGGGCCGAACAAAACAACAAAGCAGACGTACCAAAATCAATATGAAACAACGCAGTGAGCGACGCAGCTCAGCCATCGGGTTCTCCGTGCCCTCGGGAACCGGAAACAGGAACAATTGAAATTATTCGTTGCCGAATAGCATAAAAATGGCGAAAAGATGATAGTACAGACGGAAGTTTGAAGGCGAGAAAAGTGAATGATTTTTTTTTTAATTAGTACTAATCTCTCAGGTTATTCGTTAATCACTACAAGAGAAATTGAACTGTGTTAACACGTATGACTTCTTTTTATTTTATATTCTCTGCCCGTATTCTTCCTCTTGCTCTCTTTATGATCGTCTTCTTTCCTCGTCCTCATCAACTTCCTCTCCAACATCCTCATAATCTTCCTTTTCTTCATCGTCCCTATTATCTTCCCTTCTCTCTCCTCGTCATCTTCCTCTTTCTTCTCGACCACAATATCTTTCTCCCTCTTCATCTCTCTTACAGTCACTTTTACTTTTCCTCCCCCTTATCCTTCCTCTCCTTCCTCGTCCTCTTTATCTTTCACAATTCCTTTCCGTCCTTTTTATCTTCCACTATCCCTCCTCGCCCTTAGTTCATTCTCCTACCCCCTCTTTCTCCTTATCTTCCTCTGGTATCTAGTGAGTTTTATTTCCTGGTCGCTCAGTTTGTCCTATGCAATATTGCATCATAATTAAAACTAGATATTTTAAGTATAAAAATGTTATGAACATTAATTTTTGTTCTTAAGTATTGAATTTCCTTCAAATTACATTTCAGCTTTGGATACGTTAATCATATATTACATGGCTAATTTATTCAAAAGGAATGTTGCTCCTTTTAAAATTTATTTATTTTTATTTATTTATTTATTATTTTGCTAATAATTGTAACATAAAATGTAATATATAAAGAAAAAAACTTTAGCTCGCCCCTGAAAGAGTAGAACTCGTGCTCAGGGGCGGATTCCTGAATTGAAATTAATAATTATACAATACAATTTGTCTTATGTCTACTGTGCAATTATAGTATATAAATTTAAATTTACAATGTCATCAAGAGTCAGATAATTAGTAGTATGTGTGCAAAGAACAATGCATTTAGAGGTATATTTGAAATAAAATTATTTTTCAGTCGTGTTATTTTGTAGTTAACTTTCAAATATAATGTTAACAAGTATTACAAACATAAAATTGTATCTTGCTATCAGAAGAAAAGTGAGCAAATATTGCTAATACACAGATTTACAAATCTAAGAGAACAATAGAGTGAAATATAGACAAGTTTTCTGAATTAATCATACATTTATTTGAATCGAGAGAAATTTATTATATAGATTGGTATTTTGTAAAGGACGTTATTAACAATTCTGTGATTTTACATTAATAAATGGTTATGAATTATTTCTCCGTCGACTCATTTTCTTGATGTATGAAAAATGTGTAACAAATGCTGCAAATATTGAAATAAATAGAGTAGGTAACATATTTTATGAAGTGGATTTTACACAGTTTCTTATATCTCCTGGTTATTTTAGTAGCGCCCTTTACAAAAAGACGTGGATATCATGTTAGAGACCTAATAGTGTTATCAATTTTTTTTTTACAGGAATGTAGTTTGATTTGTTTTCCAATGCCGAGCACTAGGCAGATAAGACACTGACTCTATAAAAATAAATAACATTAATTCGGTCCATCCATTTCTGAGATAGCACCAGAAAAGTATCTTTTAATGAATAACAAAACGATTACAGGTGTTAAAAATTAATATATGCCATTTATAACTAATGACTAGACTTCGTTGAATTGCCACACGCAGCTTGCAATCAGGTTGCCGATGTACGGTAGTATAGAGGAGGTGAGCGACCGCCCGGTCGAGTATTACAAGCAGTTCATGTTAAGAGATGTGGCCGGTCCAAATAGATAGAGCAGCTACAGCTAATGTATACCTATGAAGCACTTGTTTTTGCATTACTGTGGTTGGAATAGTCAAAGCTTAACATTTGTTCAGTGTAGACAAGAATTCAATCAACCATATTACAATGAGAGTGTTGCTGTTTCAAATAATTGTGCCTGGAATACCCTTACCCCCGCAGCCAGTCTTGAGCCGTTGGGGAACGTGGTTGGATGCTGTTAATTATTATGCAGAACATTACAGCAAAATAATGGAGGTAAATGATGCATTGAATAGCACAGACAGTTCCGCTGTTGCAGCTATAAAATCATTGCCTTCTGAACAGATATTGGAAGATATTCTGTTCATTGATTCTAATTTTAAAATCGTGTCCAAAAGCATCATTCTGTTAGAATCGTCTAAACTACAACTCTCAGAAGCCCTTTATAGAGTGGATAAAGTATCACATACCGTTATCCAAACTAACAATTCTTTAATTTCAGAAAAAGTGAAATGTGAGTTGAGAAACATTATTGCTAAAAATTCTGCCTATTCACAACCTTCGTATTATAAAAACTGTTTAAGTGACCATCGGAGGAGATTACTTTGCAGTCGCTCAAAATGTATGTAACTCTTCACTGCAATGCACATATTCAAGAATGATATATCTTACATTAAATTTTAAGAGTTAATATATTTCACTATAAAATAATTGTGTATTTACATGTTTAGAGATTTCCTACTTCAAAAATCATTCATTATATTTCTTCAATGCAGGATACAGATTTTTTTTATAACCGCAGTATACTGCTCAGTGTTTACATCAGAGGCATACTCAATCCTTTCCACGCCCCCTTCTCATGCAGTCTATACTGCGTGCGCAGTAAACCTTGCGATTCTCGTGGCAATTCCACGAAGTCTACTAATGACAATAGAAACAGAATAAAAAAAAAAAACTCGCCGGACAATCCTACAACAACAGAAAATCCAGTTATACCAGGAAAACTACAATTTTTTTCTATTATACTCAGTAATAGTAGACAGAGTTGTTTCCGATCTCTGATAACGAATTTGAATGACGTCATGTGCGTCAGGAATCACACGACAGCTGAACTGTGGCGCGAGGTGACAGACCAGTAGTGAGTGATCTCATAGTCATAGTGCACGGCGACTCACAGCAGAAATTCCCAATAAAATCGAGCCTTTTTGGGAGGGGTACATTACGATCCTTTCCAATGCCAAGTACAGTTAAATGAAAGTAAAAGAAGCCTGTAATAAACGAGGTTTCGTTATTTCCAAGAAAGATATCTTCTGTATAAGTACTTAATAAGATTGATAAAGCTCGAATGGAATTAATTTTTATCATCTCGTGGGTTGCGGCGACTTGTGACGGGGAGATGAATTTGCTTGTTTTTTCCACTCTGGAATTAATCCCATCCGAGCTTTGTCAGTCTTATTAGGTACACACAAGTTGCCTTTCTTGGAAACAACGAAACCAGGTTTTTTGAAGGCCCCTATGATTTCCACGCAACTGTACTTGGCATCGGAAAGGGTTGTTATGTACCTCTCCCAAAAAGGCTCGATTTTCTTGGGCATTGCTAATGTGATACACCGTGCACTCTGATTATGAAATCACTCACTCTTTTACCTCTCAAAGCAATTTAGCTGTCGGTGTGATTCCTGAGCACATGACGTAATGCAAATTCGTTATCAGAGATTGGAAACAATCCTGTAATATCTTCATAATACGGTCTAATAGGCCTACCAACTATATTTCAATTATGAAATGATACGTTTCTGGCTCTCTCTCAGAAATGGATGAACGGGATTATTTTGTTTAATAGATGGATAGGGTTTATTATCTCCTCCAAAGTGTGAGTCTGAAGATAAGGGGATGCAATTTTAAATTCAAAAGTAAGGATGTGAGTGAAGGGAGTGGAATAGAAAATTTCATCAGCAGTGGTTTTGAATTTCCCCCTCGAAAACTAAATCGTATTTTCCCTCAAAACCATGTCCATTGCACATATAAAATTATTCAAGGTGGGAAGTTGTGAGATGTACACACGGATATCATTACACATACAGTAGAAGACTGTGGATAAATGAGATTGTAAATTAACATGTTTCCGTTTTTCTCTGTCAGCAGTGACATGTCAACAAGAGTAGAGGACGAGTAATGGCTGGTCCCAGCATGGAATTATGCCTTATTCATCTTTACTCGCGAACAAGAGGCCACTTAATATGCAGTCAATCAACTGTACAGGAACACCGACTTCATTACTTGGGCCTACGAAAGTCAAACTTAAATTATCTTTGCCTAAATGTCCAACGCCCTGAGCCGGTAATAAATTCATGTGCATTGGGTCCAGATAACGACATGATAATCAGTTACAAGCATGTTAATATATTTGTGTAATGTAATTAATAATTTTGTAACGGTTGTTGTGGAAGCTCGTGTTTGGCTTACTATCCTGTTACGTAGCTGATAAACTGTATTAAATCGATATATTTGAATGTAGCTTCCATCGTGCACCGAAGCTGATGAAGTAAATATTAGCTCACTAGAAATTAACACACTTAGGCCTATAATACGCGGTTTCACGACATAATGCAAAACATAAATATTGACATAACGAGTGTATTTTATCTTTATGATATTTACTGCTATCTGTTTGTAGATGACTGGCCATTTACAAAACAGCACATTTCTAATAATCATCGTTGGAGCTTAAGGACGTACTAACGATTGTGGTACCACATCTGGCGGTTTTGATTTCGACAGCCAGCAGAATAGGCAGAGCTATGGGGGGGCATGGGGAGCACAGCCCCCCAAACATGTCTCAACTCTTCTTTTTTTCTATTGACGTTAGAAAATATTGACTTCAAAAAAATTGTCTTCCTTTTGTTTATGATTAAGTTTCTGTGCTTAAATTGACGAATTAATGTCTTCAGATCATGTCTCTGGACTAAAATACATATTTATTTTTAATTTCTGAATGTACAGGGTGGGGCATGGGAACCAAATGTTTTTTAAATGGCTTGTACTCGGTCATTATGAAAGGGAGAGATGTGCGGCATGTGACAGTCCATTCCGTGGCTCATAGCATTTCACCTGCAGTCGGCATCATGGAGCAGTGGACGCATGTTTGCGTATGATTGTTTTGTTAGAAATGGCAAGTCGGTGACCTCGATACGGAGTGAGTTTTGCTACAGATTCAATATTAATCGCAATGATTCTGTTCCCGTGCGTGACACAATCTTATGTTGGGTTAAAAAATCTTAAAAAAAATAGGCGCAATACTGAAGAATAAATCGCCCGGCCCCGAACACAGAGTGCGTACTCCAGAAAATTTTCAGTCAGATGAGTGACACTGCGCAGCCCAGGCCGCTCTGCTCGAAGGCATTCAGTTGCTCTTGGAATCAGCAATCGTACGGTAAGACGGATTTTGCATGCCGTTTTACATTTACACCCATACAAGATAGGTGGTTTCAGCAATATCTCCAGAGCGTCAATGGCAGTTCTTTGCCTCCTGTTTTCCAATCGTCTCATTTCGAGATTTGGTGATGTTCCATGGCTCCCTCGTTCCCCTGACCTGTCCACGTGATTTTTTTTCTATGTGAGTACCTAAAGTCACGTGTTTACGAGGATAAGCCTCGAATATTAGATGAATTAAAGGACACAGTACGTCAACACATCACCCAAATCAACAGAGATCCCCTGGAAAGATTAGAGGTGAATTTTCGTCAGCGCCTTAAACAATGCGTCAACACAGACGGACATCACATGCCAGATGTAATTTTCCGCTCATAATTGAAATGGTATGTTCTCACAAACGTTGTTCTACTAATAAAATGTGTTGAAAACAAAAACTAACTATTTTATGATTATTTAAAAACACTTATTTCCTATGCCTCACCCTGTATAAGAATTTCTCTACCTCATTTGAGAACTGGAAGCACAGTACCGGTAATGTTTCTTTTCTAATAGCCTATAATCACATGTTAGAAGTCTGTAGATGTTCAGGCCGACACTTGGAGAAATGTGAATAACATAGGGCAGAACAATGCAGAAAAAAGAAAAGTGATCCCGGTACAATGTGTAAACTTAAATACGAGAGACTGAGTAAAATAATTATAATTTACATTTCAGATGATATCTTGAGGAAGGTAAGCTTCAGATAAAAAATGTTTCTGTTAGCACTGTTACATAGTGTTATTGATGTATGTATTCATGTGTTTGTGCATGAAAGAGAAAAATAGGGAGATTGTTTTAAGTTATGCCCTATTATAATTTGTAGTAGACCTACAGTTAAAGCCCTATACAACTCGATCCGAAACATCTCAGGTATGATTGTAACACTATAAGAAATATGCTCCCCGAAAATGCCTTTATTAAATTATCATATTCCGATGTATTGTCAAGCTATAACTGGGGGAGAAGGTAAATAATGTTCCCCATAACCTTGTTTATCGAGATTCTATGATTTTTCTTTGCCCCCCAAGGAAACTGTTCTCTCTCCGCCTATGGCCAGCAGAGATAGAATCTTCATTTTATTCTCAAAACCCTCAAATAGATTATGAATTTCCAAATAAATATGGTTATTCTAGAGTCAAGAAAGATTTCCTCGACTTCTTGTGAAACCATCGCAGCATTTACATTCCTTTTCTACGAACATCGGCCTACCACAGCGTTTCTTAATTTCCACGGAACCGGTCTCTTTAAATGTTTCAGAAGCTCTCACAATGACGACAAATTGCAGGATCCAAACCGCAGTTCATTTAGAGAAGTTCGAATTCTTCTCACCACATTGGAACTAGTTTTGTTACATTTAAAGTAACACTGATTTAAGGCCAGTTCGCAATTGTAGAGATAAAACTATTATTTTCTTTTAAAAGTTGGTGAGAAAAGACATTACTATGACACTCAGCAATAATTTGTATCGCTGCTTCTTTTCTTTTTTATTTGCCATAGCAATGATAGATAAGTAATTAAAAAAATAATATCTCTGAAAATAATTCTCACTCTTTTATAGAGAGATCTGTATAATTATTATTTTTAATAAACTTACCTCTTAATTATTTTAGAGAACTTTTAAAATCTTCGTGACTTTTGAATAACTCTTTTTTATTAGTGCAAGAATCTTATTTTCATGAAAACAATCAAGATAATGAAAAATTAAAAAAATATATATATCACGGGACAAAATGATATAGCCTAGCATATTTACTCCCTCAATATGCATAAATGTTCAGATTAGTCAGAGTAAAAAAACTAAAATATCAGTTTATAAGAAAAATAAACAACGTACGAACTAGGGGAGAAGAATGAGTGAAGTATAATAGCTGATCGAGAATTATCTCTATGCCTTCATGTTGATTTGGAATCAGTGAACTCATTAGTGCACGATACCAGCTGTGAAGCCGTTAGTTCTGCGATCTTGCAGCTTATTTAGTCCTCCTTACTTTAATTTTTAATTTTCTATAGAAAAAACAGTTTGTATTTATAATATAAACAATTCTAGAAAGCATATAAATATATGTTCATATTAAAGCAGTAGACCATAACGCAGTCTACAATCAGAAACGGATCATTCGCAAGGCAGCACTACTACTATGAAGGAAGTGAAGAAGTGATGTTCATTTTGGAATACAAATATTAGATTGAAATTGCAAAAAATCTTAAATATACTAGGGCATTCGCAATGCTGTAAATGAGTGCTCCTAGAGGTGACCATTGAAATCTTATACTACGTCAATAGAGCAGCGATTTTTTCATAAATTTGCAATATTCAATCTCGAAGTAGCCATATTTTGGCTGTTTCTGATTTGTAGTAAAAATACAGCCCTAAAAGTACGAACAAAGTTGTTTCATAAAAATCTCTTAAGTTGCAAGAGAAAAACATGCAACTCAATGTTTCAGGTCTTTTTTTTCTTGTTAGGAGGGAGGGAGGTAACATCCCACGCACTACGACCTGAGGTCTATTGTACACCCCCCCCCATATGGGTTGAGTTGCGTGCCCACCGATTCTCTACGCGCACTGACCTAACCACTTGACCCCCGTAACGACCGGTTCCTACAGCAAAGAGTTCATGTACCATTCTTGCTTCAGCAAACCCCGCCCCCAAGGCTCCCTGAACTGTCCGAGGCGGAAGTCCTCCCCGAGAAGGTCTGCCCCGGGTTCCGTTGCAGAAGCTTCTTCTCTTCTTCGGCTTTTTCCCACTTATAGGTTCGCCGTCTTCAGTTTCCATATATATCTATCGTTCCAATCTCCTTCTCCCAAATTCCTGTCGTCCATTATTGCTCTGACATGGGTTTTCCATTTCAATTTTGGTCTACCACGTTTATTTTTTCCTGGGGGTGACCATTGATATATATTTTTTGGCCATCTTTCGTTGCCCATTCTTTGTACATGTCCATACCATTTCAGAGCTTGATTTTCTATTCTCTTAACAACAGATGTGGTGACGTTCATTTCTTTCCAAAGGAGTTCATTTCTAATTTTATCCTGTCTTGTTTTTTGAAGACTTCTCCTAAGATAGTCGAATTCAACTGTTCTAATTTTGTTTTTTTGTAGTTCTGTCATGGACCAAGTTTCACTTCCATATGATAAAATATTCTGTATTATACTCTTGTAGATTTTAATTTTAGTTTCTTTTGTAATATTTTTATTCCAGATTATTCCATGTAAAGTCTTGGTAGCATTTTTTGCTAAGGCAATTTTATTTTGAATGTCTCTCTCACATGTATCTATATTTGTGATTATTGATCTAAGATATTTAAAGGATTCACATTTTTTAATTTTTCCTGTTTCAAGTATGAGGTCACCCACATCTCTTCCTAAACACATATATTCTGTTTTCTGTAGATTTATGTTTAGTCCCCATTTTCTATATTCTTCCATTAGTTTATTTACCATATATATCATATCATCTTCATCCCCCGCAGAAGCTACCCATCATAATATTATTACAACCCACGGAGGCCGGTCGAGAGTGCCAACAGCTTCGGAGGGCCGCTTGTAGAGCGATCTGAAAACCAGAAGAAGTAACGGGATGATGAATGAAAGAATGATAGGGGAGGAAAGGAAGTGGCGAAGATGAGTGGGATTCCAATCGCCTGATAAAGATACCTGATATTCATCCATAGGAGTGAGGGAATAACCCCGAGAAGACCTCACCCAGGCAACTCGTCCCGGCCGGGAATCGAACCCGGGCCCGCTGGGTTTGGAGTTAGACTCGCTAACCCCTCAGCCACAGCGGTGGAAATGTTTCAGGCCTTAGGGCATTACAAGAAGCCTGTGGGAGAGAAGTCCTAACATACTGAACTATTGAAGAGTTGACATCCGAAGAGCTTTAGATTGACCAGTGAGAGAGATATCCAGAAATGGTTCTGCAAATGGAGTCTGCCGTCTTTCAAGGTTTTTTCAACGTACTATTGACATGACAGGAGACTATATTTGAAGTATGTAATGTCAAAAGTGACCTAAATAAATTTAGTGTGAAACAGTAGCTATTCTCCATTTTTTTTCAATATCTAGCATAATTATACAGGGTGGTTCACGAGAATTTACCGTCCTTTACGGAGCTTATTTCTGAAGACATTTTGAGCAAAAATGTCATATAAACATAATTCCTATTCTCAATATTTTCAGAGTTACACTAATTTAAAGTTGTTTGTAAAATACGTTTTTTCTTTAGTTTGAAGGTGAAAGAATAATACAAATAGAGAATGAACCGTTTAGAAATATTCATTTCTTTAATTGGCAAGTACAGGGACATCACTTTATTTTTATCAACATTTTTAACATTAACCTGGCTATACTCGGAAACACTGTTACCCCCTTCCATTACAGGAGTTTGGTGTCACTAGTGCAATATGTAAACAAATCATTTTACTAGCTATAGGAGGAGAGAAAAGTAGTGTATCCATTACAGGGAAATACGATATTAGGATTTTCAGTTTGATCATTACTTTTACGGTATTTTATCAGCATATTACCGTACTTTCGGTAACTCTAATCTTCACTTCAAAGTTATTCAGTCATGCTACACACGTACCTGTGCGAAATAAGCACGGCCGGGTATTTACGGAGATCGCGAAAATCACGATATAATAGATATACAATAGATTTTTACTAATTTTTACGAATTAAGTGATTCTGATTAATAATATGCGGATAAAACGATCGCGAAATGGAGTTCTAATAACGAAATATGGACACATTCGCGAATTATTATTATTGTGTCGTTTTATAGCGAATTTCATATTCTGAGTTTTCTTCGGACATTTTTTTTATTTGAATTTGTTGCACATTCAAGTATGCTACATTACGTGGTATTCCAGGTGTTCTCATTACATTAGTGAACTCAAAAGACGGAGAATTCAACATTTCACTCATAATTTGAAAATATTAATTTGAGGGCTACAAGTTTTTTTTTTCGTTTTTAATGAACATGTGTTTAAATATAGTCTCAATCCAACAAATATTGTCTATTGGCCATGCCGCACCTTTGCCAGTATCCAATGGACCTTTAATGTTATTTATTTGGAAAGTAATATTCATAGGCCTACTGAGTTAATATTAGAATTTAAAAAAATTATATTTTCCAAAATTTCCATTAACCCTCGACTGGTATCCATGGGTCAATATAGACCCATATTGCTTGATATCGTAATGTACACTTAAAAAGCGATACCAGTTTAGGGCTAATATCCAACAAAAGTACAAATCAATCTCCAACAATCTCCGCCGACACCAATATTAAAAAACACAAATGATAAAATTAATCTCCATAAATACCTGCCCCTGGAAGTAAGCTTCAATAATACAGGCTCTTCCTTCTATGGAAAACGCAACCATATTTCTGAAACACACTATACTCTGTACTCTTTACTTCACTGCTAGTAGACTTCGAATGCAACAGCGGCAGTAAGTTTGTGTGGCTGACGGAAGCAAGAACATTACTGCAAGGGGTGGGAGTCAAGTACATTCAGAAACGCAGGTACAATAAAAATGCAAGTAAAAATAAAGTGATGTCCCGGTATAATGAAGCTAAAAATGTGCTGTGAACTCCTTAGTTGCTTCGTAAAGAAATGTTTTTCTATTTTTAATTAGAAAATTACATTATTCCTACGTTCTTATCACAACAATTATTACAAATCACACCACTTTCACCGACTTAATTATTTGCAGTTCAATTTTGCATTCTAATTTACACTCTTGGAGAGTTTACAACAGATTTTTAGAAATGTCGCCGTCCGCTTGAGTACATTTGGCCTCACGCTTGTGAACGGCACTCGTCGCTCTACGTAACTGCTAACGGCTATCTTTGATTTCTGTAGCGTTCGCGCTGGCTGCTGACTGCACGCTGACCAAGATCACGCGTTCACAGCAATGCGTTCCAATAACGAAACGTAACTCTGTAAATATTGAGAATAGGACCCATGTTTATATGACATTTTTTGCTCAGAATGACTTCGGAAATAAACTCCGTAAAGGACGGTAAGTCCTCATGAATCACTCTGTATATAATATCTGTTCAGACGTTAAGACGTTGAAGTATATAGGCCTGTCCGAATTCCGAGGTGTAGGCCACACATACCATACACTGTTTACAATAAAAATATAGGACATTAGTCTATCATCAAACACAATACTAGCAGTATAAAACATCTGTATGTTACTTGTATTTTATAACTTGAGTTTGTCACACATGATTTGATATCGTGTATTATTCTTTTCAGACACTTGGATACACGAGCCCCTACAATTTAGGAATATCCTCATCTCTTCACATCTTCAGGTGTTTGCTCACATCTTGCGTGTCTCGTACAGGTCTGTACTTTATTTTTATTTTCTGTGTATGAAAGCAGCAGAGGTGAAAGGAAACCAACTATAATTTATATTTCATGCTCAAAATGTGAAGTTACAATTGCATAACGTTCACCAGTGAGTTCGAAATAAGATTATACAGTTTCTAATTCAGGAATGAAGGACAAGAAAAGATAATTTTATTCATTCTTAAACACATTTCATGGCACTGTGTATTGGTATACCTTACACTTCTTACAGTTTTGAAACAATTTATATGTATCAAATAGGTAGAATACAGTATGCATAATTGTGTGTATTAACGAATTCCTCCTTTTTTAAATCTTCATCTCAGTTACAACGATATCTATGATATTATAACTTACTACTTTATTATTATATCTCACTCGTTCTTCCTTGTACCTATTTTTTTACTTCAATGATTAAGCTTGTGATGAAGTTAGAAATTTCAAGTTATATTATGCTTGTCAATCCATCATTTTGTATGAAGATTTTTGAACCTTATTCCTTCTCAGGTTAGATTATTTATGTTAATTAAAATTTTTCCATTTAGGAATATTATAGCCTTTATTTTTCCACAAGAATTCCATTTGAGATGTTTCAACTCCTGAGAAAACTACGGTACTTTCTTTTGTTTAATTTTCTAGATTTACTTCCGAATATGAGTAACAATGGACTAATATATTGGCTCATTTTATTGGGATGTATATTTTTCTAAAAAGATACATTTTCCATATATAGTATTAAATTGAATTAGTGGTAAATTTTTCTTTCGTCATGAAATTTTCTAAAAAGTGGATAAATATGGGCTGAGAAATTTGTGAAAATAGTAGTATAGCGTAGCATACTGTAAATAAGTAGAGCTATATGGATATATTTCTATAGTCGTCGAAAAATAGGTGAATAATTTTATTTGTAACTAGTTGTACTCGCGCACTCCGCTGCACCAGTTAGAAATAAATATAAAGTAATTACATAATTAAAATAGGACGTTTGATCTAGGGAACATTCGTGTTTGTTAGAAGGATAAATCGTTTAATATGTTACTTACTTGAAATTGTATTTAAATAATTAAAATGGGATCATTTTGGTTCAGAGAGCACTCATTTGGTGCAATGACAATTATTTTAACATGTTTTTTATTTGTTATTACATGCAACCGTAGTTTAATGAAGATTGACATATCATTTAATTTTAATATGTAAACCTTATATTACGTGCTATATGTTTCCATTGAATTATGATAACTTCATTTTAACCATTGTTTTCTACGTCTTCAGTAAATGGCGCTTGGCCCACTATGGTTCTGAATCCTTCAAATAACTTAAATAGTGATACAGCATAAACAGTGATTATGTAATTATATTTCTTTCTTTCGAAAATGTAAGAATTAACGATCTCCTATGTACCATTGCCATGGAATGAATGTGTTTTTTCTTCCTACTAAAAAATTTTATATTTTGCACATAGGAATTACTGCAGAAACAACGACGCTACAATCTGAGGCGGCGGTGAAAATTATTGTATTGTTATTTTAAAAGTCTTCTATATCCTTAAATATCAGTCCTATCAAAATTTTATACAGAATAAAACTGACCGGAAATCACTTTTAAAGAAACATTTGTTATGTAACATTTTTCAGAAAAAGCAATAATAAGCGAGATATTTCGATTTATTTAATTCAGGCCCCGTTAAATGAAGTATTTTGAATGCCATATAGCCTAAAATCTAAAATACAACGAATTTAATTTATATTTCAATTTTCATCGAAATCCGTTCAGCCATTATCGCGTGAAAAGGTAACAAACATCCAGACAGATAGACATACAAACAAAAATTTCAAAACAGCGATTTTCGGTCTCAGGATGAATAATTATACATGTTACCACCAATTATTTTTGGAAAAGCGAAAATTACCAGAAAAATTTCGGTTACATATTTATTATTATATTATATTATATTATATTATATTATATTATATTATATTATATTATATTATATTATATTATATTATATTATATAAAACGTTCGTTGATAACGGATGTACTCCGATAAGTAAGTTTTTAATTTGTTGTGGGGGCTCTTGAATTTCAGAAGGAACAACTTTTACAACAGCGCAACATAATCTGCTTGGCTCGTTACCCAATTGTTTTTGCATTGAATTTATTGCATACTGTATATATTTTATGTATTTTAACACGATTTAATTGAGCATAGTTAAAATTTGAATTATAAAATAATGGATTGCTAAGCTAACGTACTATTACTGCATACTAAATCAACACACTCTCGTTGTTCGTTAATTCTCTGAGATTAAAATGAGTGTGTACATAAATATTGTTTTAAGAAATACAGAAAACGAATATACAAAATAGCCTGTCAAATTTTCTGTGCATAAGAAGCTATTTTAATCTTACCTGTCCTCGATTTACTCAGAAGTTACTGTAATAACATTATAGCATTATGTCCATCTAGAGAAACTACACTTTCCAATGGTGAAATAATAATTAATTATACAAATCGGTTAATTTAGCTTCCGATATTACTTCATACAAACACAGAAACATTCTCTGTAGGCTATGTTTAATAGCTTTCGATTATTGTTGGTCAAGGCCCCTTCTTCGATTGTTGTTGTCCAAGACCCCTTATAGACGAAGTCATTTGTTATTTCATTGCACCGTCTTAGATGGAGTTATTTTAATTTTAAAACTCATTTATCTCATTAAATATCAGTCCTATCAAAATTTTGTAAAGAATAAATCTTATCGGAAATCATTTTTAAAGAAACGTTTGTTATGTAACAATTTTTAGAAAAATCAATCAGATGGGCGGATATGTTTGTGAAGACGACGGGCAAACAGCGGTCAAGAAGAGCAAGGGACAGATCTTCTGGAAAGAACCAGGACTAATATGAACTAGAAATAGTTAGGAATGCTACAGTGTACTGCGTGTTCAGTTCAAAGTGTGTCATGGCTCGCTATATGCCGTCATGTGGCTAGTCGTTGAGCCTAGAGAATTCAATCTTCCTACACTTCCACAGAGGCGTATTACTTATGTGCCTGAGAAGTTGCCTAGCAAGTACGGCGTTCATTCTGAAGAGTACTTACCGATACGTACGGTAACGCCTGTAGTGGCAGGAATGTGAACTGTTTGGAAACACATACTGAGGTGAGTTTTTTTCTTGTCGGGATATGGGGAGAGAGTTAAGACGATTACTTACGTATTTGTTGACATTAACTTGGACGGTCAACATGGACACGGAGCATTTGATTTGTGTTGTGGAATGTTGCCGTACGCAACCGATGATAACAAATACCTTGCGTACGACTTGCCCGCGCAAAATACAGTTCGAAAGAGGTTACGGTATCACACAGACCGTACAGACCGCCACGACGTTCAAGTTATACCGTACACGTTTTCAAGTTCAGATTGAACGCTTTGATTAATAGGCAACTTCTCTGAAATAAAAGCTGAAACTCGCTTCAAATCGCTGACTCACAACAGTGACGTAATGACACACTTTGAAATGAACACCCAGTATAGTGTTACTAGGTTACAATGACGACTACTGCTATATAGTATACATTAGTTTTAAAGTTATACAGACCGACAAAGTGAAACCTCTCCTGGAATGGCTCACCAGGCGAGTAATAACGAGCCACCTCCTTTTACAGGAGGCCTTTGCCCTTCACGGGACATAATGGCTAAATTCATTCATTCATTTCGTCCAGTGCTGTAAATGTAGCCTATGGTCTAGGACAGCTTGTCTTGGACTGCAATATGGAATTCGCAATAGTTAGAGCCGTCATGGGAAAGAAATTTCTTCATGTAATGTCAGCCATTGTACGGAACCGGTGCCCATCCAGAAGCATAAGGAATTTGGAAATCTGTAGTGACTAGGAAAATCCGGTTTCGAATGTCATCTATAACGGCTAAGGGATTATCCGTGCTGACCACACGTTACTCCTGTACTAGTTGAATTATCGTTCACCTCTATCGAGACATGTGGACATGAAGCCAGCAGTCGGGTGGACGATTTTGGCCATACACGGGCTATCTTTTTCAATTTACTTATGTTGCAATATTACGCACAAGGATATTACGTCCAAAATAAATTACACCGATATCAGTTATGCGCGGACTCTCATAAAATACGTTTGAAGAGAATTCCAACTTAAGCTTTATAAATTGACGGCCACACTGTTTTATTACAAAGAAGTGAATCTTGCATACTACTTTAAAAAACGAAGACTAGTCCAAGCTATAGAAATGAAAGGTTTAAGATTACTTTAAAAATACACAACAAGCCATTATTAGAAATAACACAATTGGGAAAGATTTAAATATTTATGTGTCCAATAATAGATCAATTAAATGAAAAAAAGGAGAAGTAGAAAGATTATTTAGTAAGAATGAAAGATGAAAGATTTCCTAAATATTCACAGTTATGTTGATTTTCTGCGTTAACGTTATCCCAAAAGCCCCTCGGAGAGATAGATGTGAAGTCGGAACGGATTCTAAGGCCTGCCACTTGACAGGTTGAAGAAGATATAATTTCAAAATATGATTTTAAAAAATCGAAAGTAATAGCTTTCAAGGGAGGAGATCCAGTGAGATAAAGTGAACTGAGTAAGTGAAACACTTTTAGGACTTAGAGCAATGTCGTATTTAACTGAGCTGTAACAATTCGGTACAGATACATTCAAAAGAATAGTAGGAAAAATAATTATAGAACCTTCGTTCTAGGATTAACATTCTTTCTTTCTTTCATTCTTTCTCTACCTTAGTTTAATCTCTCCCTTTTAGATTCATTTCTATGACAAACGCCACACGGG
This sequence comes from Periplaneta americana, assembly GCF_040183065.1. Taxonomy (NCBI): domain Eukaryota; kingdom Metazoa; phylum Arthropoda; class Insecta; order Blattodea; family Blattidae; genus Periplaneta; species Periplaneta americana. The sequence goes on along the minus strand of NC_091132.1, from coordinate 64,267,799 downwards.
CCTTACAGGGCCGCGAACTCTTGAGAGAGGAATTAATATATTGGATCACATACATACTTTTTTGACCACACAAGAACATGGAGGGCCTCCCCGGATGAGAGATCAGCTCAATGCTAGGGCCACCTCCGATACAACACAAACATTTAAGACATTACACACCATTCACTCATACATATGAAAGGATTAAGGGAAGGATCGCCGTCCATGGCCGGACTTTCAAGACGTACAATCCCGGAATGTGCCTGGGAGTAACTAAGGAAATCATAAAAAAAAACCTCAATTAGGATTGCCGCCCCTGGGATCGCATCCTGGACTTCCCGAATGCAAGGCTAGCCCTCTACCACTCACTCCGCTAGCCCGCTCGGTAGGATTAACGTTCAATAACTTTAAGTATTAAGTTTTGTATTGAAACAGTTTTAACTTGGCATTAAATATAATGATGTAAAAAGAGTTGACGCATATTCTGCGCGACTTCTTCCGGTAGATATGTTTATCTGTGCGTCACGTCACACGCTTTCAGTAGCTAAGGTTATTGCTTCATGTTCGGAGCATGTAATTCAAAACGTTCTAACTCGTAAACCGTAAGAAATGGTTCAAAATGGATTACGTTTCTGAAAAGGTCGCATTTATTAAAGTAGGATACTTCAGTCCCAATATGCCCGATCCATATTTTAAGGTTTAGTCATAGTAAGCCGTTGAAAGTCTGTAGGCCTAAATATAGGAGAAGTAAGCTTCAATAATTAGTTTCAGATCCATGGTCATTTAACAAAAGAACGTTTGTTTTGGTTTCTTCTATCATCCCTAGAAGTTTGGGTATTGAATTTAGTTACAACCTGTATGTATTATATTGACATCACTGATTCAAATATTAAATTTCAAATAGTTTCACTGTCATATCACAAACAGTTTAATAGAATCAGTAAAATAATTCTGTTATATATGTTGTAAAATTACATATTAATGCTTGCAAAAATTGATTATTAAAAAAAAGCTATGTATTATAAAATTAATATAATCTACGCCAGTACTGGTCTCACAAATTATTTTAACAAAGCGTTAAAAACAAAATTGTACATTTTTATTTGGCTGTCTACTATACGAAAGTGAAATGTGGTTAAGGTGACGTAGGGATGAAAACCCTTTGAATATGAATCATCTGCGCGGTTATGTAGCATCGGTGGAATTTATGGTAGCGAGATGAGTCCGATGATTCGCCATGAGGTTAGACTTACCTGATATATGCTTTAAAAATGAGATAAAAACAACTGAAAAATGTAACCAAGTAGTCTACCCAATTGAGTTCGAACCCACCACCGCCGGTGGCAACTGGGAACACAAGTCCAGTTCGCTAACCCTTTAGATACGGTCAGGGCTATGGTGGTGGTGTTGAATCTCAAAATTAATTACTTCACAATACTGTAAACCGTGGCTAACGAGAAAGACAGACTTCGGCACGAATTGGAGTCACGTGATTATCGTGGTCTAGTCATGGCCATCTTGACATTCGCCTAATATAAATACAGGTTCAAAGTTATAAACAACAAAGGAATTGCTACGTTAAACCAGAACTTTACTATACCGAACAGCTAGCAGTTTTGCGTGCGAACGACGCTGGTGCTGCTATCTAGGCGGCCTGTGTGGAGATATTCGCGAAACAAGCTGTAATCAACTGCAATGTATATTGTTGCTGGGCTAGTTAATAGTTTTATTAATTAGTGCTGTGTTAAAATGTCAGGGTGTATATGTGCTGTTTATAATTGCTACAATTATAGCATTACAAATTGCTCCAAATCGTACTTTCGATTTCCGACAGTTCATAAAACGTGAGTCAACAAAATTCGTTATTATCTCTGTGTTGATAGAACAATAAAAATTAGCATTTTTATTTAGGCCTAATAAATGATTAGAAGTTAAAATATATTGGAAATTTTAAAGTTTTAGCAAATTGAGTTTTATTGTTGTCTATGTGCCTTTACTAATTATTACAAGCATCAGAATATGATACTACCATTTTTATTTTATGCATTTGTCAGCAATGGGTATACAAAGCATTATTATAAATTCATTCTTAATGTCAGAACTGATTTTGTCTCACTAAATCAAAGAAAAAATATGTAACAATTAACCCTAGATGGACCAAGCTTTTTATGGTAACACGCTGGACCAAGGGAGGGTTAATTAATGTCCACCAATATATTTTACCTTTATGGTTATATTTACAATTTTTGCGTAAGTATTATTTCTTTATTGAGTGATTTAAGTAAGAAATAATGTATTTTAAGAAACAGATATTTTTTATATCTTGAAAATTGTGAAATTAAAATAATTATTGAAAGTTAATACGTGAACAAATTCTTATACATCATTCACATCTTCATTTATATTCATCCACCTCATTCACACACTCACAGCGTATGTTTGTCTTTTGATTGTGTTTTCCACACACATACAAGTTATATTTTCCACAAACAATGGTTGTTTTTCATAATTTGTTTAGTTTTTCACTCTTGGTGCTACACTGTTTGCTACATGTATGGCACCTCCCTTTCCCTGATGGCTGCTGCTCATTCTGGGTTGTTTTGGTGATTTTTTCTTGAGGGTGGCTTCCATTGACATAATGATATTGGTCTGCAGTCCAATTATGGTTGTAGCACGATGTTCCACGTTTGGTTTGATTAGTTGTAAAACCAGTTTCTGTGGATAAAAGCGCTGCCTGTTTGTTTTCTTTTTGTACCAGTCTGGGAAAGTCATAATGTACAGTGTATAAGTTTTTATGCATGCAATATCAATTAGGGTGTAAAATACTGATAGCGGCCAATGACGGGTACTTCTCTCAGTAGTATAAATCCTGGCCGTTTGATCTACGGTGTCAACAGAGCCTTTGGTTGAGTTATAGAATAAATTTATATCTGTTTTCTTTCCATCTTCAGAAACTTTGGCACCTTTATGTGATGACAGCATGATTAGGTTCTTCTTATGTTTAGGAATATACGGCACTAACGTGACAGGTGATTTTCCAGATGCAGGGTCAGTGAATGCGAACTTTTTTGAGTGCAATTCTCTTCCAGTTATGGTTTCAGTTCTTCAGGAATATGTTTGGGATTATTTTTCATGGTACCAACTAAAGTCATTTTACATTCGTACAGATCTTCAGCAAGTTCGACCGATGTATAGAAATGGTCAGTAGTCACATTCCGACCTGTGTCCTTTATTGGCGCAACAAGCCTTTTGACAACTTCTCTAGGGCCTCTTGATTCAGGAGTTGTTCCTTCTTGTTTGTCAGCATAAACTTCCATACAATACAATGAACATATCAATAGTCATAGTCAGCAAGACGTCTGATGAGGATCCCATATTTACCCGGTTTTTCTTTCAAAAAGACTTTAAATGGTCATCTGCCTCAAAACAGGGTAAGAATTTCATCTATGGTAGTGTTTTTGCCAGCTGTACAGTACTTCGGAAATATGTCATTCAAAAGTTGAAATGTTTCTCGTAAAGGAGCAAATTTGTCATTAGATCTCCAACCTGCCTTGTGTTCTTATCATCAAATCTGATGACAGAAGATCACGAAATCTGTTCCGACTCATGCTGGCTATGTATACTGACCTTCCAAGTTCTTGGGACCATAAGTCATGGTAATCTAGGTTGTTGTAGTTATTTGCGCCATCAAAATGAGACTACCTATGAATGCGAAGATTTCAGTTGGACTTGTTTCTTCGACACTCCTTCTCTCTGCTTCCTCGTTTGTGTGTTGCACAATTTTAGACACAACTTCATCAGTAAAGAACTTTCCAAAAGATTCTTGTATTGTGGTTACTTTACCAGTTTGTGGCAGTCGAGGCTTTCCACGTATTATATTTGCAGCGACGGGACGAGGCGGATTAGGTACATAAACCTTTCCACTTTTAGTCACATATTTCATAATTCTTACACTTGCGCTATCGCTGTTATCACTAATATTCCTATCAGTTTCACTGTCACTTGAAGTGTATATAGTAAAATTGGGTTCTGTGTCATCATCAATATCACCATTATCATAATCACAGTCTATGTCTTCAATCTGATGAACTTCATCTTCAGTTTCACTAACACACTCATAAAAATATCATAACTTTCTTCCTCGTGATGTTCTAAAACTATTTCTGATTCACTTTCCATATTATATAATTATCTGTTCGTATTTCTGAATCATACCACGGTCAGGGACAGAATAACACTCTTTATAAAATGAGTTTTCAATCCATGCAGCAATGCCAACAATGCACGAGGCGCGTCCATAAAGTAACTTTCCCACTCGTCCCACAGCTAGCAAACCATATGTTGCGCGAAGCGCATGGCGCATGTGCTAGCAGAACTTCCCGAGTGCTCTTAGTAGCTTCGTTTCATTGGTTGAAGATGGACACTGCTATTCCAGCTCCCGACGCGTGTGAAGTGCTATCAGTGAAAAAGTTTCTGAATGAACAGGGCATAGCGCCGAATGAAATTTATCGTCAGCTGTGCCAGGTCTATGGGCCTAACGTCATGAGCAAGCAGATGGTGCGTTGCTCCACAAGGTCGTCTGTAATGATAGTCGGCTTCCCACTGCGCTCCTCGCCCTGTACATTTTGGCATCCTGCTGAAAATTGTCTAAAGCAGCGAAGCACCATTTGCTTGCTCATGACCTGGCACAGCTGACGATAAATTTCAATCGGCGCTATGCCCTGTGCATTCAAAAATTTTATCACTGATCGCACTTCACACGCAGCGGGAGCTGGAATAGGAGTATCCAACTTCAACCAATGAAACAAAGTTACTGAGAGCACTCGGGAAGTTCTGCTAGTGTATGCGCCATGCCAGGACATTACGCTATCACTTACACGCAGTCGCTTCGCGCAACATATGGTTTGCTAGCTGTGGGACGAGTGGGAAATTTATTTTATGGACGCGCCTCGTAATACAATGTTGGTTTCCAAGTAAGTCCATTGTTACAATAAGTTCATTGTTGTAACAGTTCCGCGCCGTGGCGTCGTGGTCTAAGGCATCGTGCCTAGGACTCGCGTTACGGAATGGCGCTAGTTTCGAGTTCTCATGGGGGAAGAAATTTTCTCATGAAATTTCGGTCAGTGTATGGACCGGTGCCCACCCAGCATCGTGATGCACTTAGGGAGCTACGATAGGTAGCTAAAATCCGGTTTCACAAACCAGTTATAACGGCTGAGTGGATCATCCTGCTAACCACATGATACCTCCATTCTGGTTGGATGATCGTCCACCCCTGCTTCGGTATGTGGACGTGAGACCAGCAGCAATTTGGTCGGGCTTGGCCCTTCATGGGCTGTAGCGTCATGGATTAACTTTTTTTGTTGTAAAATAATTTTACAGTAAATACTATGCAACATTTGTTGTGTTTCATATATTATTCCACATAAGTAACTCACGTTTTAAACAATAGTCCGAATATCGCTATGTTAATATTTGTATTTGTGGACGTAATTCCACGCCGCTGTCCACACCTGTGGAGTAACGGTTAGCGCGTCTAGCCGCGAAACCAGGTGGCCCGGGTTCGAATCCCGGTCGGGGCAAGTTACCTGGTTGAGGTTTTTTCCGGGTTTTCCCTCAACCCAATATGAGTAAATGCTGGGTAACTTTCGGTGTTGGACCACGGACTCGTTTCACCGGCATTATCATCTTCATCTCATTCAGACGCTAAATAACCTAAGCTGTTGATAAAGCGTCGTAAAATAACCTACTCCACGTCGCTCCGCTAGATGTCAGGTCCACGATATTTCGCACTCACGTCAATGCTGCTAGTATACAGCTGACCGGTATTATTATTGTAAGGTATTTGATTAAACTCATCTTAAATGTGCATTTATATATAAACTTGTTCAATGTTGGCCATGTTATGACTAAAAATGTGCCGTCGCGTCGTAGCCTGTCTTTCTCGTTAGCCACGACTGTATACTATATTTGTGTTTGTTTCAGTCGGAGATATAATTTATATTAAATTATTAAACTTATCCTATTCTCTAGTCATCACAAGAAATAATTTTATAAAGCGAAATGTACACTTGTATTCCAGTTGGTGCTACTCTGAGCTTTACTGGGCTTTGACAGGCGCACTCCGTGGCTGGGCACTGCGTCATTGCGCAATACAAATACACAGTTCGATGACAGCTGTAACACTTTGTTTAGTAAACTCGCACTCGCAATCAACATAGACTGCCTGTGTTGACTTACAGCTATCCTGGGTAGGCAGAACATTGCTCAGTGACAAACTGGGAATAGCGGAATAGACAGAACATTGCTCAGTGACAAATTGGGAATAGCGAAACTAGCATTTCATCAAAGAGTTCGGAATATAGGAACGAAAGCGAGGTGATACGGGAATATCAGTGTTTACATCCATTTTCTTCATAAGTTTATAATTAGTTATAAAGTTGTACCGCAATGCCTGGAAGGCATTTCGGATAACTTGAATATAATTAAGCTAACAAAATACAGTATACGGTGCTTCCTGAAAGCTTGAATGTTTCTAAATTGTTTTTGCGGAATCAATAACATTCAAAGCTCTTATCTGGTTTTGACTCGACGTGACGCAGGCAATGAAGGCTGAAGAGAGTGTTGATATAATGTTTTTCTTCTAACGGTGGATATTTTCATTTATTGAAGTCAAAATCCGTAATGGGTCAAAGCTTCCTGTGATCTGGAAGACCGGTAGCACAAAATACTAGAGGTCAAAATGTCCTTCGGCTAAGGAGTTTGGTGATACCAAACACAACATATTACTCCTACATTAAATGTTTAATGTTGTTCCTTACTTGTGCCATTACTCATTACTATCTTATTCTCATTAAGTTAGACAAACATTCAAAATGAAGGGTTCAAAACCAGAGTGAGCCAAGCACTATTTACTAAAAACGTAGAAAACAAGAGTTAAAATGAAGTTATTACCATAATTAAATGGAAACGTATAGCAAGTAATATGAAGTATAAGTACACATTAAAACTAAATGATATGTCAATCTTCATTAAACTATGGTATTCACTTAACTTTAACTCTTGCTTTCTCCGTTTTTAATAAATGGCGCTTGGCCCACTATGGCTCTGAACCTTTCAAATAACAGTTTTCATCGCTTCATTATTACACTTGACTTAACTTGTCTGTTTTCGTATCACTAAATACGTTGACGTCTCACTCTATTCCATTGACCACCTAGTTGTATTTTGAATTCGCCAGCCCATCTGGTTTTTCGTAGTCCACGTCCATCCTATTTGACTTATACGTCCATCTGAATGGGTAAACCAAGGTAGACTAAGATCAGTCAGGACTCTTGACTTGAATGAAAGGGTGTTAAGTTACGTGAAAGAGGATTCTTGAACCATTATACAAAGGATAGCAGCAGCCATGGGGTCTTTACGTACAATAAAGTCAGCATGAACAGGAATTGTATTCATATCATATTCCGCGGGTTGAAGGCCTTTCTCCGAATACCCACTACCTTGCGCGAGTTGGATTCTGTGAGTGGTTTGGTACACGTTTTCTTTCGATTCCACGATTTCTTGAAATCATCTTATTCACTTGTGAATTAGCATTTACAATAGACGAGAGTTATTAGCGTAATAATAATAATGATAATAATAGTAATAATAATAATAATATTAATAATAATAATAATAATAATAATAATAATAATAATAAAATATTAACAGTTGAAAATCCACAAGGAATGATCCAAGTAAGTGTATCAGCAACAATTTTTCCATAATTTGTGGTTGGGTCATGCAGCGGACAGGCTCATTCAATCTTACTTCTAATCAAGTAGGCTAACAGGAGAGGCTTAGCTTCATTTCCTTGTTAGTGTTCTGTCTGCTGTCCTTAAAAATGTAAGTACCTTTGAAGATAAGACGGTAAATTTGGTTTATTCATGTTTGGACACAGACTCAATTCCACCATTCTTAGTCATTTTGAAAAAACTTTTTGTGGGCCATTGGTAGGCCGTGGTAGCATTTCTGATATTAATATAAACTTTTCGTTATTAAGATATTGAAGATAGTCGATTTAAAGTAATACTGATGTCTATCTGTCACTCTTTAATTTTCACTTTTAATATTTACGTTTGTATTTCTTTTCTCATTTTTTCAATTTTTCATTTATATTTATTTTTGTATGTTTTATTTATATCTCTATCTCTTCATGCTGTTTTTTAATTTTTATGTTCTTAGTAACTATAATTTTGTAATGTCTATTGTAATTGGCGTAACTCTACAAAACCGAAAGGTTTTCGATTCGATTACCGATGGGGTCATGTATTTACCCATTGATGTAATTCTTACAGCAGCATTATGGCCCTGGGGTCTACTCAGCCTCTAACAGAAATGAGTACCAGGGAGATATCCTTAGGGGTAAGGCGGTGGGCATATAGGATTGCCAAACCTACTGCCATTAACTTGCCGATTATCTTTAAAGGTGGCAGCCTTAACCTCTCGCCCCACCCTCTGGGTGGTCCTGGCCTGTCATGGGGTTGTCTTTACCTTTATCTCCATAATTTGGATTTTTCCCTGTTACAGAAAAATGAATAAATGAAATAAAAATGACGCCAATCGAACTTCGATTTCTGGGGAAATTTGTAGTGTTTAGTTCATTCTGCCACACAATGGTGTCGAAAGTTTGCAACAGCGTATTGTTGAAACTTTTCGATAATTTCCCGAAGATCAGCGATGGTCATTATAACAAAATATCTGGTCTATATTCATACGAGTGGATCGAATTTCTAACGTTAACTTAACATAAAATCTTAACGCTCGTCACAATGATTTTAGCTCCAAATGGTCGATTTTAAAAATGTGATGTGAAATTTTAGTATTATTTGTGTCTCTAGAACCATCTTTCAATGTTTGTTGGATAATTTCACTGACATTTTTTTAAATATTAATACCGAGAACCCTGTTTGTACAAAATCATTCATTACTTTGTAATAGGTAGCTGATATAGTACAGTATTACTTACACAACCGTCTACCGCTAGGAGTAATTCACTAAAGCTGTAAATCTTTCTGCAAATAATAATTGCTATCAATAGTGCAGTACAATAATGTATCTACATAATACCGAAATTAAGATGGTAATTAATGTACTAAACTTGGAATACGTGCAAGGGAAGTAGGAATATTTCTCAAAAATCTACCCTGGTCACTGTATTTTTCTGCTACAAATTAAATTTAGATTCTCGGAGACTTCAGCCAAGATCTTCGATGTTGAAGTCTGGCATCCTCGTCTTCTGCTAACAACGTCATTTCATTGGTACCAGTAGTAGGTATAGAAATTTCAACGAATTTCTTAGAAGGTTGTATACCTTTAGCATATGCAACCGGACAAAGTGAGGAGTAGAATAAGTGGCCTATAGAGTAGGCGCTCCATTCTCAGGTGTTAAGTTCTCGCACGTAACTTCACTATGGTAAGTTTGGAAGGACTCGATATACGCAATATGTATATTAGGAAGATATCATCCCTAGAACAGACAAACTTTATATTATGTTTATCTATCAACTAGTCGCGTGTAATCCCCGCATAATAAGAAGCCGAATCAGATAAGAGGGTAATTTCATCATTGTTATAACGTTTATTGATAAAACATACTAACTTTAGTAAGCATCTTCGAGTGTACTGTATGTTGGCATCAGTAGCTTATAATCTCATGCGACCAACACATGGCTGAAAATGTCAGCTGAAGAAATGGAAAGTAACACTACTTCTATCTTTATATTTGGCTTTACTTTCGTAAACGGACATTACTAGAAATATTTTCTACATAAGCAGTGTAAAAGCTGTCATTATCTTTCATTTCGACATTGGAGAAAATAAAATACTTCCCATCATCAATAATAATAATTCTGTTTTCAAAATAACGATTCCTTGAACTTCGACAAAATGCTGTAATTCGAGTACGCTGATCCTCTGCATACTTCGAAGCATTCCTTTTTTTCCCTAAATTTCAGGTCTTTTTCTTTAGTTCCCGACTTCGAAACACTAAATCTTCGACGTAACGTTCTTGTTTAACTTATGTTTTCAGCAGTTTCAAAAAACGTGTTACATTTTCCTTTCTGCGTTTCCTTCTTCAAATTCAGAAATAGCTCTATACATTATTGCTCTGGACATATCCGTATAACTAAGTACAAGCATTATTTCCGTCTTTGATAACTGCCCATATACACAGAATAGTGTAATAAAATTATTCTTCGGGCTTCAAAATGATAGTTCAATCTATCAACAACATTTTCCATATTATTTAGATGTCATGAAAACAAAAAGAATATTTCTGTCCCTAATATCTTATGTTTATTGAATTTTGAACGTAAATACGTTTCCAGTGTCTTACAAATGACTGAAGAAGTTTCATGATTCTTAACGGCTGTATTATTAGAGACATGGTGATCGTATTTGGTGTTATAAATAAGTATCTCTCAAAGTTTTGTTTGAATTACTCAGTCAGCATAGATTTTCGCCTGTAGCCGCGAGGGCTGGACACAAACAGTGAGAAAGCAATATGCTAGCCTTGAATTTCATTCAAGTCAATCTGTCACAATGGTTCGGCGAGACTTTAGAACAAAGCTACATAAAGATCCACCCAGCGCCAACTCCATTCGGTGATAGTATGAACAGATTAAATCTAAGGAATGACTCTGTAAAGGGAATTCAACGGGTCGTCCTCTTGTACCTGAAGAAACATTTAAACCAATTTTTCGTGTGCGTTCTTGAATTCTTAAACATAAGACTGCGAAACAGATAGATTGATCATATCGGGAATGGTGATCACGAAATCCTGTCATGGCCTCCACGCTCTCCATACTTAATCCTTTGTGACTTTTTTTGTATAGAGGTACGTGACGGATTTACTATTTGTGCCACCTTTATCGGCTGCTCTGCTAGAACTCGGATTCGCATCATTAACGCCTTTGCTCATATTGGCAGAAACATGCTGCATATAATGTGAGACGAACTTTAGTACACATTTGATCCATCCAGAGTCATTAGCGGGACACACACCCAACATCTGTGTATGTCAAAAAAACTTGTGTTCATATATTAAATAATATACCTACAGGTGCAATCATTTGTATAACCAAAACCACCGTTTCTGGCGTGTGAAATAACTAATGAAACGTTGAAAACGAATATCTTATCTTTGCCGCAGTCTGTGGCCGAGAAAGCTGAGAACTGTGATTGGCAGATTGCTGACGTGATTTCTGTGTAGGAGATGGTATCACTCTTAGCCGAAGTAACAACAAATGCCACTGACTGGGCACTGTACTCAAGGACACACCCTTGAAACGCAAAGTGCGAGTATCTTGCCTTTGACGCAGATAGTGGGCAATAAGATTGACAACTGTGATTAGCAGATTGCTGTCGTGACGTACCGTTCTCAGCTGCACTGGCAACAAGTGCTCTCTGACTGAATTTTTACCTAAGGAGACGCACCAGAAACGCTGGCGCTGGCTGCAGACCCCCTTATAGTTTTGTCTGAAAATTTGTGTTACATGCCGGTGGGTTATTTCGAATTTAGTTACTCGTTTAGAGTTTTATCATAAGAAAGTGAATGTAGTAGTTATTGTATTAACATATCCACCTCTTATCCTTTATAGATTGTGAACTACGTATTCGTGCGAACTCGCAATCAGATTAATTCATTACATACTCGCATGTCTGCTAGGAAGGAAGTATTTCTGAGTGAATTATTTTATGCTGGCGTAAAGGAAACATTAAATGTACATAGATAAAATGAAATTACTTAACATAAACCATTGTTTTGCTGCCCGTTTTAATCTAATCTATAAAGTGAAGTTTCGTGTTATGTGAGAAGTGTTCACACTTTGCTGATATATCGTGTTAACGCGAACATTCATATTTATATCATACTATTTACGTTCTTCTAGCAACGCGTTATTCAATTTCATCGCTGTGGATTCCCCCGACGGCAATTTTTTATGGTACAAGGACACACTCGTTCGCGGACGCAGACGTTTGTTTGTAGTAGTCTACGACAGAGAGGGCGATAAATGCTTTAACTTATTACGCTTTTTGTTTTTGCTTGGCTGGATTTCATGCTGTATCCAAACAGACAACTTTATTCGAGATACTCTAAGTTATATTAGTAATGAAATTGAAACACCTTTTATGTATTCGTAATGCAATGCTAGTGATATTTCTAGACGTATTTGGACTCCTACATTTTATAATGAGATTACTTTTATTATACGAAAAATAAACAGAAAGTATGTTATGATGCAAGAAATATATTTAGACATTTCCATGTAAAGTTCTTCTTGAATGCTGCCCTTATGAATGCGTAGGCCTATTCTGAACTGTAGGGAGAATTAACCCGGCAGTGGTCATTATGCACAGTGTAGCTTCGAGTGGTCGCATACCCGGTGTTTTGCCGAGACCAAGGCAGCATTGGATTCTTCCTTACGTAACTTTTGAAAGGGATGAAATATTGAGCTGAAATGAGAAGACGTCTTTTCTTAAAACATGGGCTTTATTTTGATGTACTACAATATACAGTTTCTTTGAAAAAACTGGATAAAACTCCTGGTCCTCCAAGTTGGGAGTTGTGCTTCGGGCTAAAAACCCGATTGTGAGATCCTTTTAGAAGAATAACCCTGTCATGAATCTGAGTAAAGGAATTTGTGATTGTCACAATTAACCTGATATTGTAGCCAGAATTAAAGCAAGAAAACTCTATGGATTGGGCATGCTCTAAGAGCTCCAGAGAAAGAAGAGTAAAAAGGCTTTTTACATAAACTTCTTTAGAAAAAAACCACTGTGAACACCTAAGCTTTAGGTATTTGAACAAACTGAAGACGGGCATAAAAATTTTAGAAATCTATGGTATCGGAAAATTGTTTGTGAAGGCAGACTGCATTGGTATTATATTGTAAATTCAGTAGCCAATAGCTTCCATAACTTATACCGCATTATAATTGTTTAGTCAACTGTCAGGAGATAATGGGGTAGGATGGCCAGTTCCTTTCCCCCATCATTGCATACATCGTCGATTAGCTACATATTACACTAATTAGACTTCAGATGTATACAGATAATTGTTCTTCCTCTGACAACTTATCGTCAAGTGAAATGTACTGCCTGATAATAGATGTGCAGTCTTAGAAAAAAATTCTGTCGCACAGGTACTATATAGAAGTCCCAGAAAGGATACAGTGCGCATGATCAGAAGACAAGCGACCTGGTTCACAAGAGAACTAATAGTTGACACAATAAAATTAGTTTTGTTTCGTTGTATGTCTGATCATGCGCACTGGCTCTTTTCTGGGACATATAAAGGATCTGTGCGACAAACCTTTTTTCTAAGACTTTACATATCAGCCAGACACTGAATCAGAAATGATTTATAATAATAATAATAATAATAATAATAATAATAATAATAATAATAATAATAATAAATTTAGCGAATGACAGACTGGGGAGAGGTAATACATATCTTGATTTGAGGCGGCATCTACGCGGATGTTCTTCCCTTAATGTCACAAACTATAAACTCAGTTTTTTCCACCATTAATAAAAGCTGAAAGACCTGTCTGATAGATTGGACACTCATGCTCTTTATAATAAAAGATTATCTAGCTCCCATAATCAGTTAACAAACATCACTTTTCTATTTGCGAGAAGTGAACACAAAATATTTCTTGATCGGTTTGCTTTATTCGTGCTATTAGCTGCTTCACAATCAATATTTTCTTTGTAAAAGATTGATGTCATTTTGTGCACCTGTTCATTTTAAATGCCGATTTTTATAAATAGGAAAATTATTTTATAAGCGGTTACGATATGCGAACGTGAGGTAGCTTCGAGGTTAAGGCGTTGCGCTTCAAGCCGGAAGGTCGCGTACTTGGTTCCCGTTGGTGTAATGCTTTTTCCCATTGATTGAATTCTTTTGTAAGCGACCCTAGGATCCACTTAGCCTCTAACAGAAACGAGTGCAAATGTCATTTTCTTTAGGGTCAATTATCTGATGATCTGGGAGACTTAAACACCTATCTCGCCATCCTGAAACACTTCCGGCACCTTTAATGACATAACTGAAATATGCCAAGAGCTATGTCACTACAATTCGTACATATTAATTACATATTTACATATAAAACTTACAATTGATAATTCGAGACATTTCTTACTTCCTGGGATTACAAGAAATATATTTTATTCTTTTATATTTTTGCTTTAGGTACACATTATATTATTTCATTTCTACATATCTTGTAAATGATAATTAATATAACAATTGAAGAGTCCACTGCAAGAATAATGGATGTTATTTGGAATACATTTTGCACAAGAAGCAATTGAAAGTTTGAAATGCTTAGCGCTCAAAACTTAACTGTGATTTTCCGATCATTACTGGACAATAACTATCAGTGTTAATGCCATACGGTACATTCTATATGTCTTAAGCTATGCATTGACAGTCTTGGTTCATTTTCGACAAGAAAGTGACATCCATCATTCTTGCAGTGGACTCTTCAATTTTATTAGTAACATGACAAAGAACGTAACTGTTCAGAAACAATTTGAACGTATGAGAAAGCGAGCCTAATTACCATCATCCTGACGCGATTTTTTTTGTCAGCGGACAACTTGCCTCTTTTATTTATTTCTTTATGCTACATTACTACTTGACTCTGCAGCCCTTGAAGGACTGTGGTCTCTGAAGCAAGTTTGTGCCATTTTGCCCCAGTTTTAATAATTCTCCTTCATTCTCTAACTCCGAGTTTCCTAATATCCTCCTCAACGACATCCACACATCTCTTCTGAGACCTCCCAGCTCTTTTCCTACCCTCAGGCTTCTCACTACAAATTCTCTTTGTAAGTCTGTGAGATCGCATACTTGTTGAGGACCTGCTATTGCCACGTGATACTTGTCAAGTTGGGCTTTACATTTCTGTTCTTTAATAATCCGAAATATAAAAAGAGTGTGGTTTGGTGTTACAAAATATAGATTTTGAAATACTGTAACTGTCGCTGATACCGAAAACTAGCTTTTCATATGTTGAATGCCGATACACACGCAAATTTATTATAAGCTGTTGGATAGCTTTTGTTCATTATCAGAATTTGAATATGCATGTCCGGGAATGATAAAACAATTATATAATTTTATTAGAAGAAAACTGGAGTTGCAATTGAATCGGTCATTTATAAAACCTCATGCGTCACAGAAGATAAGTTTCGAGAAAAAAAACTACCTATAATATAATTAAGATACAATGATTTTGTAATCAGACATACTAATGTATGGTCCTCCTGTAAAATTTTCATAGACCTAACAGAAAATCCATTAACTATAGGTAGTTTTTTATATTTTTCTCGAAACTTATTTTCTGTGACTCATGCGGTTTTACGAATGACCGATTCAATTTACTCAAAGCCGTACTTCAAAATTTAAATTTTATAGTACCTATTTTTTATTTGTGGACTAAAAAAAGGCATTTGGCAGATGTGGATTGGAAAGAGAGAAGGCTGTTCTGTAACCTTTATATGAAACAACGAGTCAAAGTCAGAATAGGAGAAGAAATGTCATAAGAAAGTGAAATAGGGAGAGGAGGAAGACAAGAATGCCCTTTAGCGCCTACCCCGTTCAATATCTACTTGGGGGATTTAATGAAGAACTGCTTTCAGAACATGGAAGGAGTGATAGTAGGAGGAAGGAGAATTAAGTGCGTAAAATTTGCTGATGATATGACCTTGTTAGCAGAAGAGGTGACACTAAGGAATATACTACTGGAGCTAAATGACAGCTGTGAGCAGTATGGGATGAAGTTAAATGCAAGCAAGACGAAGACCCAGCATCGTGATGAATTTGGGAAGGTACGATAGGTTTCGGAAACTATCACAGCTAGGAGAATAATCGCACTGACAGTGCGATTACTCCGTTCTGCTTAGATCACCGTTCACCTCTCCTGAAGTATGGGATGTGAGGCCAGCTGCTGTCTGATCGGACTTGGGCTTCATGGGCTGTTCGCATGAAGGACGGGCGGAAGAATGTATTTTCATTTCCAGCTCTGTATGAAATCCGAATTACCATCTCTGCTAAATTCGTTAGCTTTGATTGTTCTTTCCCATGCTTCAAATTTCTTATTTATGAAATGACGATGAAATTTTGTGTAACGTTAATGAAATGTTCTTATTAATCTTTATATTTGCGGCGACATCCGTACTTACATAAAGCGAATTGTCTGCAAAGTTGGGAACCTTAACCTCCCGCTACTCTATGGCATGTAACATGGTAACTTAACTTTTCTTGCCATACATAAGTTAATAACAACCATCTTATGGAACAAGACATTTAATAATTTAATTTAAATGTTAAATGGAAATAATGTCTTAACATGTTATTTTGATATAAGCATATTAATTATATTTGTTTATTTGCCTATAAAAGCGCAAAACCGCAATTACAATAGAAAGTACAAAATTATTTTTAAAATGAAAAAGAAACAAGAAAAAGAGAAATACAGATATAAATAATAATAATAATAATAATAATAATAATAATAATAATAATAGTAATGGTAATAATAATAATATAGATATACATAGCAATGGAAAATACAAATAAAAATTAAAAATATATAAATATAAGATGCGAAATGTAAAAAGTAAAATTACAGAGTAAGAAACAGTATTTTAAATTTAATATTTAAAATATTTTAATAAGAAAAAGTTAGTATTTAATATAACAAATTCAGAAATCTAGATCTATATTTCTGCAATGCTTGGGAAAAGTGGCATAAACCAGTTTTCACAAACATGTTTTATTAATTTATTGACAACTTACGGAACATCTGCTTGTTTGGGAAAAGAGACATAAGTATTCCTCCCATTACAATAATTCATACAGAAGAAAATAAAATCGACATAAACCAGTTTTTTCCTTCTCCTGTAAAGTTGACATTTTTGACTTGTGCCAGTTTTCCCGAGCACTACAGATTTTACATAATACATTGAATTCAGAACACATATCACTGGTGAATGTTATATGATGAGATGTTTGGTTTTTTGTAATGTAATAATTGGCGGATTCTTAAATTTGATGTTCGAGGTTTAAGCCGGATATGTGACAATATTCGCTAGTATCCAGTAGACCGTCCAATATTTTATACAATAAAAGT
The DNA here is from genome assembly GCF_040183065.1 of Periplaneta americana. NCBI lineage: Eukaryota > Metazoa > Arthropoda > Insecta > Blattodea > Blattidae > Periplaneta > Periplaneta americana. The sequence continues at coordinate 64,250,631 of NC_091132.1, read as the reverse complement.
TATTCACCAAGTAATTTACTACTGGCGCGAGATATTAAATTACCCATAAATTCAGTAAGTAGATTATTGTACGAATTATTATTATTATTATTATTATTATTATTATTATTATTATTATTATTATTATTATTATTATGGAAGGGAAAATAATTGTAACCTTAAAACCCGTTTTTAAATTTTATGATTTGGTTATCATGTGATTTACAAGTGGGAGACCGAATTACTGACGCATATTCTAATTTAGAGCGGAGGCCTACAAAACTATTAAAAAGAAGTGTCAAAGTCTGAATGCATTGTAATTTCTTTAGTTCCTAATAATAAACCCCAGATTTTTTAAAAGATTATTTGTTGTATCAAATGTGTGAGTATGAAAAGTCAAATTATGATTAATAGTAAGACCTACATCTTTCACACAATGTATTCGTTCTTAAGGTTCATCTTTGATTGTACAATATAATATTTAATTCGAATAAGAAGACAGAACACCAAGTACTTGGCAAACGGTGAAATATTCACGCAGCAAGTTTCATTTGTATAAAATTTCATCTCACGATTAAAAATACATTTCAAAAGTGTGTTTAATTCAATAAACTGAGAATAATCAAACATGAGATGCTTTTTCTATGATGTTATGTGATCCTGGAAATAAGGGGATAGAGAGAGCGAGATAATGCATTGAAACTGAATGGAACAGAAAGCGAATGAGATCGATGACTAAAGTAAAAGACCAGAAAGAGAACAAATTCAAAGAGTTTAAAAATAAATTAAACAAGTGCATAAAGGAGAAAATTAGACAGATGCTGTCGTGGAAGAGTAAGCAGGAACGGAGAGAAACAAGAACGAGGGTGATTAAAAGAGAGAAAAACAAGAGAAAAAAGTTGGCTGTGCAATAAGAATCTTTGAAATAATAAGCATCTCGTGAATATTCTGTGAGTTATTATGTTTCTAATAAAGCTATTTTTTTCTACAAAAAAAAATGAGTTCCTTCTCTTTACGTCGTATAAAATATAGGAATGAAAACGAGGTGTCGTTGTCGCATCTGCAGTGAGAATTAGTGAGAGGTGAGTTATATCTGCGTGTGTAACAAAGTGTCAGAAATTGTAATGCGATGAACTTCAGCATTATTCTCCCCACGGAATGCAAAGTGGGAAAATACATATATAAAAATATATTCTGAAAAGAGCAAGTTGTGTTCTGTTTACATGTCTGAGAGTCAGTGATTTCATTTGATTTGTTATTTTTTTACTTAAATTCTTGACAGTAAGCCAAAATATTCGAGAACAGTAGACTCCTAATTGTTTCTAATCTAAATTTCTTGTTGTAGCTGATGGACATCGAAACCAGATTTGAATCGTGAATTGCAGAAAACTCACAAGTCAGTTTCTCATATGGTTGTAATTTTTATACATAGACCTTTCAAGTGGTGCAGAAGCCCCACACGTCCAGTGCTCACTGCACATTAAAATCGACAAACGGTAACAGTGAATTTTATTGTAGTCTTTGTTTGTTATAGATTTAAAGGAATTTGAAGAATTAAATATGCTATTCATATAATTTTGCGTTTTTGTATGCTTTTCTACATTTTCCAATTTCTTGGTTTAGATGTACATTTAAAGTGTTTATAATATAAAAAATTGTCTTTCTCCGTCTTCTTGACCGTAATAGTACATTATGCAACGAGCCTATAATGATAGTAATTAAGACGCAAGTGTGGATATTTATGAAACGAGCGCAAGCTCGTTTCATAATATTCATACGAGCGTCTTAATTACCATTATAGGCAAGTTTCATACGACTTTTTATGCTCGACCATATTTCTAACTTGAAATTATTCAGATGTATACATTTTATTTGTATCTGACAAGATCGGAAGTGACCTTGTTCTAGGTCGTGAATTGTGAGATGTGCGCAGACGCGAAAGTATTGATTTTTTCCGAGGAACAATAATGTCATTGACCTTGATGTAATCCCGTTAAACTTCATATAACCTTGATTATTGAATTCGACATTGAAAAACGAGATGACAAATTGAATTTATTTGAATATTATTTACAATTAACGCTAATTATTATAGTAACAGAACATATCCTTCTGCGACAGTATTGGATTTCCAGCCTCCGTGACTTTTCGCTAATTCTCTTTGGATTGCATATCCGAGAATAATCGATACTTGCGGTTTTATAACGGTACAAAGCTGACTTGTCATTGGCTGAACACCTGTAAGCTGAGTTGTCATTGGCTGAACACCTGTACTTTAATGAGTAGGTGTACTTTAATGACATGCATTAAAGGAATGCTACCAGGTGTATAATTACTACATTTCGGCATGGTCGAGCATAAAATTGTTTTAAAGAAATTAAACGATTGTTACTAGTTGTGAATTGCAGAAACCTTACATGTCCAGGCAATTCATATTTCTATCCCAGAAAATGTTACAGAAAAAATGAAAGTTTATCTACAGTTTCTACCAAACGTTTAAGGATACTCCTTCAAAAGTCATGTTTCAATCCTGTTCTTATACTTATATGAAACCGTCTGATGTTTATAAAGGGATCACTTGCCTGTGAAAAAGTAAGGTTTTTACTGCAAACCCATTCTCTCCAGGTTTCAAACTTTGAACTGAATATAATAAAATCCCTCGTAACCGACTCCCAAATAACCGGCAATACCAAAACAACGGCACTTTAGTCTGGACAAAAAAAAATGTTTAAATTTGCCACACTGCCACAGTCTGGGCCGTCAGTTTTGCCACATTAGGAAGTTCGCACGAACCTTAATTTTCAGTGAATATTCGAACCTAAAATTATTTTATTACTTGTATTGTGTGGTGTGCTTCTAATAAAGAAAATCCACACAGTATGTTTATTTAATTATGTTCAGCCCGTCAGTGTTGCCACATTAGGAAGTTCGCATGAACTTTCGTTTTCAATTAATATTCAGACCTAAAATTAGTGTATTATTTGTGTTGTGTGGTGTGTTACAACAAAGAAAATACATACATTTTTACGTTTATTTAGTTATGTTCGGATCGTCAGTGTTGCCACGTTAGGAAGTTCGCAGGAACTTTAATTTTCAGTGAATATTCGAACCTAAAATTAGTGTATTATTTGTGTTGTGTGATGTGTTTTAATAAGAAAAATCCTTAGTTTTTATGTTTATTCTATTATGAGCAAATAATAGAAAAATAAGCTTCACATGGCTGCAATTTCAACATATGGCACAATGAAATACGAACTTTTTTTTTTGTATATACAGGTATTTATTCAATTATCCGGCAAAATCTCGTATTCGGAACTAGCTTGGTGCCGGATAAGAGGGATTGTACTGTAACAATTTTTCTGTCATGAAAACTTACTGAAAAATCACATTTTGTGCAGCAAATAATTAATTTCTCCAGAACGGATGTACTTAGATTAATGAATTTTGGGATAGTTAGATATTTTGCCTCTGATGGAGGTTCTGACTGATATGTACATCTATTTAAAAGCAGTACATCTCACTTGACGATATGTGTCAGAGGAAGAACAATAATTGTTTGTATGCATCTGAAGTCTGATTAGTCTAATATGTAGCTAATCGGCGATGAATGAAATGAAGAGGGAAGGAAAATCGCACCCTACGCCATTATCTCCTGCCTTAGTTGCCTAATAAGTGGTGCCTTGTTGGTATTACTTGTGAGGTTCAAACCTGTCTTCGCACAGTTGACTAAACAACAGCATTTAGATATTATCTCTAGTCGTTCTTCCACATCCCAAAAATCTGCCACTTCACGTTCACATTCACTGAATTTCGACCCATTTTCAGTTTTTAAGTAAGAAATCTAACCTTCCCACACTTGTAGCAAACTCCATAGATGATTATTAAAAATGGAGGGAGTAAGCTGATTGAACAATATTACCAACTCTCAATGTTATGACGTAAGTGACAATGGTGGTCCCGGGTCAATTTGTCGCGAATTAAAAAAAAATGAAAATTTTTTCTAAAGGAAAAAGGGGGGAAATGTGGATTACAATGCCTGAACGAGGTGTTATAAATTTTTAAAACAAAAAGTAATAATTGCACAAGAAACCTTTCAAATATGTCTAACTCTATCCCAAAATTCACTGATCTAAGTAAACCCATTCTGGAATGCGTAATTATTTTTTTCCTGCAAAAAATGTAATTTTTCAATAAGTTTTCATAACAGAAAAAAGAAACAAAGAAATTAAACTGAAATATCCAACTTCAGAGTACAATAAAATTATTATTCCTTTTCTTTAATGATAATAGCAATTATTACAGATCTAATAATCCACAGACTGGAAGATAGATAGATTGGGTTTGCAGTAAAAAAAAAAAACTTCTTTTTCACAGGCATTTGATCCTGTATGAACATCAGAAGATATCACATAAGTATAAGGACAGGAGTGAAAATCATTTTTGAAGTGTTGTCCTTAAATTGTTTATAAAAATGATGTGTCAAATACTGGTACTTATTATGCTCTAATAAAAAAATATTCACTTCAAAATACCAAACGCTTTTGTAAATAATGATTTTTTATGTCTCTTGATAAAATGGGCATGTGGGGTTTCTATAATCCACGATTTATTTACGTAATGTGGAGCTGTCACGTAGTTAACTTGAGAGATTGCTGGTGGCCGACAAGTTAGACTCGGCAAAGAAGCTTCTTAGACTGGAAACATGTATGTACGAAAATAGTACATTATGCAACGAGCCTATAATGGTAGTAATTAAGACGCGAGTATGTTTGTTTATGAAACGAGCGCAAGCAAGTTTCATAATTTTCATACGAGCGTCTTAATTACCATTATAGGCAAGTTTCATACGACTTTTTATGCTCGACCATATTTCTAACTTGAAATTATTCATAAGTATTCATGTTATGGTTATGTAAGTGAGAACGGAACTGACCTTCTAAATTGTGAGATGTGCTCAGACGCGAAAGTATTGATTTTTTTCCGAGGAACGAATGTCATTGACCTTGATATAATCTAGAGAATAACATGAACATTAATTTTGATATAACCTAGAAATTGATTTAGAATTGAAAAACGAGATGACAAATTGAATTTATTTGAATATTATTTACAATTAACGCTAATTATTATAGTAACAGAACATAACCTTCTGCGAAAATATTGGATTTCCAGCCTCAGTGACGTTTCGCTAGTTGTCTCTCGATTGCATATCCGGAGACAATCGATGCTTGCGCTTTTATAATGCTACAATGGTGATTTCTCATTGGCTGAACAACTGAACTATAATGAATAGGTGCACTTTTATGAGGTCCATTAAAGGGCTACTACCAGGTGTATAATTACTACATTTCGGCATGGTCGAGCATAAAATTCTGTATGTAATAGTCTCGAAGAACCATCTTGGTAGCTTTAAATAATTAAATTTCACAGGTACCTCTTTCTGAACATTAAAAAAAATGTTATACGGTATACAAAGCGAAAGATATATCTTATACACATGCAGATTTTTATAAAGCCCCGACACCGGTTCAGCCTTATGAGGTCGAGATAGAAGGACAGACAGGCGGGCAGAAGAAAGATGCAATAAAGTCTCTTTTTTGATGTGAGCGGGTAGAAAAACGAAAGAGCTTCGTTGAGACGAGGACGGTATATCTTCAAGCCCAAGCTACCTTAATCACCCTCTACCTTTCGTTCGACGGGTTAGTAAGCCCTGTGGCTGTTACAATGTTATTAAATCAGCTTATATAAAAAAGGACTCCTGCAGTGAGCAGATTTTTGTGCTGCCCTTACTTGAGCTCTTATCATTGCCTTGCCTCTCTCAGATTACCAGTGGTTCATTCATCTCTGTCTTACAAAGCTCGCTTCTCCTGCTTTTAGTGGACATAACCAGGTCTGTTTTTGTTTTAGCAGATACATCACGCGATGAAAATTTAATGGTGAGATTAGAAATGAAAAAGTGACTGGTACATGACAAATTTGTGAAAGTGAATGACGAACAGCATCCGACAGATTAAAAGTCGATATCGAATTAAAATGTGACGGAATATTGACATTGTCTGTGACAAAATAGGCAGATATTTCATACTGGAAATTAACACTGAAATGAATTACCAGAATATGTGACATTAATTTAACTGTATGGGCCAAATAAATATTCTGATAATGAGAGATCATTTAATAACTAAATAACTAATAACTTAATAAATAAATTTATGAAAAATTACTTACTTACTGGCTTTTAAGGAACTCGGAGGTTCATTGCCGCCCTCACATAAGCCCACCATTGGTCCCTATCCCGAGCAAGATTAATCCAGTCTCTATCATCATATCCCACCTTCCTCACATCCATTTTAATATTATTTTCCCATCTACGTCTCGGCCTCCCCAAAGGTCCTTTTCCCTCCGGCCTCCCAACTAACACTCTATATGCATTTCTGGATTCGCTCATACGTGCTACATGCCCTGCCCATCTCAAACGTCTGCATTTAATGTTCCTAATTATGTCAGGTGAAGAATACAATGCGTGCAGTTTTGCATTGTGTAACTTTCTCCATTCTCCTGTAACTTTATCCCTCTTGGCCCCAAATATTTTCCTAAGCACCTTATTCTCAAACACCTTTAACCTATGTTTCTCTTTCAAAGTAAGAGTCCAAGTTTCACAACCATACAGAATAACTGGTAATATAACTGTTTTATAAATTCTAACTTTCAGATTTTTTGACAGCAGACTGGATGATAAAAGCCTCTCAACCGAATAATAACAGGCATTTCCCATACTTATTCAGTGTTTAATTTCCTCCCGAGTGTCATTTATATTTGTTACTGTTGCTCCCAGGTATATGAATTTTTCCACCTCTTCAAAGGATAAATTTCCAATTTTTATATTTCCATTTCGTACAATATTCTTGTCACGAGATATAATTATATACTTTGTCTTTTCGGGATTTACTTCCAAATCTATCTTTACTTCTTTAAGTAAAATTCCCGTATTTTCCCTAATTGTTTGTGGATTTTCTGCTAACATATTCACGTCATCCTCACAGACAAGCAGCTGATTTAACCCATTCAATTCCAAACCTTCTCTGTTACCCTCAACTTTCCTAATGGCATACTCTAGAGCAAAGTTAAAAAGTAAAAGTGCATCTCCTTGCTTTAGCCCACAGTGAATTGGAAACGCATCTGACAGAAACTGACCTATACTGACTCTACTGTACGTTTTACTGAGACACATTTTAATCAATCGAACTAGTTTCTTGGGAGTGTCAAATTCAATAAGAATATCATATAAAACTTCTCTCTTAACCGAGTCATATGCCTTTTTGAAGTCTATTAATAACTGATGCACTGTACCCTTATACTCCTATTTTTTCTCCATTATCTGTCGAATACAAAATATCTACTCAAAGGTTGATCTATTGCGCCTAAAACCACACTGATGATCCCCAATAATTTCATCTACATATGGAGTTAATCTTCTCAAAAGAATATTCGACAAAATTTTGTACGACGTCAACAAAAGTGATATTCCTCGAAAGTTACTACAGTTCGTCTTGTCCCCCTTCTTAAAGATAGGTACGATTATGGACTCCTTCCAATAAAAAATTAAACAGCATTTAAGTAAATAAGTAAAAATAGGCCACTATACATGTAAATGTAAATATTTACATACAGAGTGGAAGCGATAAACTATGTAAATTGTAGGGAGTAATAGAATACATTAAAATAAATAAAAACACTTATTATGCGTTTTGTAATTAGAAAATTAGGCTGAAAGTTTGCGTAGTTTGGCAACAGCGCATTGCCGGCTCACCTACGAATACATACAGCAACTCCGCGTGAATAGCAGCATTCCGTCCCTCTCTCACTCCGGTAGGGTTGTCAGACTTCCAAATGGCAGGAAATAACGATACATGTTAATGTTTTTATTTAATTTCTAAGAAAACTGCAAAGGGGTAAACCATTCCTTATCAGTTTCTAATGATAAAAGTAAACATATCTGATTTTTCGAGATTTTCTGATTTGTTAGGCGAGAATCAGTTGTTTTTATTCTTCGGACTCATCTCCTCGTGTATCACATTTCGATCACCAATTCCACCGAAGCTAGCTAACTTCGCAGTTGGTATAGCGTCTTTAAATAGTCGATTTAAAATACTGTAGTTGATTTGCCTATTACTCTAGATTATTTCAGCCAAGTCGTTACAAAATTTCTGCATTTGGCTGAGGTATTTTGGTTTTCTGCCAGTGTTTCTCACAGCGTTTTCCAATTCACATTCCGTCCAATACATTAAAATAGACAACGAATATATTGCGTTTATCAGTTACCGCAATGTCCAGAGTCTGTATTTTGCTTAGTAGTTGAAATAACCTTCCTGTAACATGTCATGAATATGTCATGCACTGAAAGCTCATATGCGCGTAACCAAACACACATGTACGAACACAAAGAACAAAACTAATGGTAATTTCATGTCGTTACAAATGGTTGAATTCCTGCAGAGAATAAATAATTATATATTCAAAACAAATAGCAAATAAAGGGACGAAACAAAGCGGAATTGCGGTAATGTGTGAAAAAATTAATTACAATTTATACAAACAGAGCAATACGTAATGAAAATGACAACATTTTGTGTAGAATCGTGACATTTTCGTTTCCAGCTGACTACCACATTGGATTTCCCTAACAAAATATATCGAAGAAATTAAAATATTTAGACTCAGAGGCAAAATGAATATCAGCCACCGGCCTAGTGCAGTAGGGTGAGGCGCTTGCCTTCTGATCTGGAGTTGTGCTCGGGCGTGGTTCGATTCCTGCTTAGGCTGATAGCCTGATTGGGATTTTTCCCAGGTTTTCCCAAACCGTAAGGCGAATGCCAGGTAATCTATGGCGAATCCTCGGCCTCAATTCGCCAAATACCATCTCGCTATCACCAATCCCATCGACGCTATACAGGGTGTTTCCGGGCTTTCAGAGATGATGGGAAAGAGCACATGTATCAATTGGAGATAAGGAACCCTGGTCCGGAAATGACTGAGTCGAAAGTTATAAGCAAAAATAGTTGTGTGGAAATGGAATTGTAATTTGGCACCACGCGCCCTCCTTCCCTTAACCTTTGGAACAGTCGTGGAAAGATGGTATGGGCTGGATGTGTCCTACGTGGGTACTTGTCCCGATACAATCTGTGAGCTTGTCTGCTGTTCCCATTGGCTCATCCGTATTCGAAAATCAGGTTTGCATATTCCGCTCTCGTGTAGTCCTCCATTTTATTAGGACTGATCGACTGGACACTGCAACTTGTACACATACACTGCTGTCTACAGACGTGCATATCAGGACCGACCATGTCCGTTACACATTACGCTATCTGCATTGCTTTAGTGTAGTTTCCTGTCCCCACCCCTCAGACAGCACACTGAATGGAATACTGTAAGTAGACAACGTAAAGAACGTCAGATGAATACTGTATGTGTAAGACGTATTGATAAATACACATAAATAAGGAGTACAGAGGAATAAAATTATTTCATTTTCACACAACTATTTTTGCTCATAACTTTCGACTCAGTCATTTACGGACCAGGGTTCCTTATTTCAAATTGATAGAGGTGCCCTTCCCCATCATCCCTGAAAGTTTGTAACACTAGTCCGGAAACAACCTGTATAACCGAGTAGGCTACTTGATACAGCGTCGTTAAATAATCCACTAAAAAGACAACGGTATCTCCTTTAAGAATTAGGCTTTTGAGCGATTTTTGAACCAGTAATTAACGTTAAAAGTAATGGTATTAATTAATAAAGTTATCTACAAGACGTGAGGTCATAAGTTAGGAAAACAAACTTTAAAAACATGACAGGCGTCAACGACTAGCTAAAGGAGATGGATTTTCTTCAACTAACACTTCGAGTAGAATAGAGTTTTGATTCATTCCTTTAAAGTGACAAGTCAATAATACTTTCATAGACGTCAGATAAGATATTTTCTCTTACATCTACATACATCTAAATTAAATTAATGTGATCACAATCCAAAATATTGTCTCCTAATAAAATTAATAGGAGAAACCGGGCTTGGGTTGGATCCCCCGTTTGGTGTGATTGGTTTCTTCCGAGGTTTTCCCCTGCCGTGGGACTGATACCGGGTGGTCTGTGGTGAGTCCAAGGTTTTTCCCAACGATAAGGCAAATGCCAGGTAATCTGTTGGCGAATCCTCAGCCTCACCTAATCTCACTATATCTCGCCAAAGAATCGTAAAAAATTGAAATTGAAATTGTAAAAAATTGTAAAAATTGTAATCGTAATCCCTTAAAAATTTGACTTGTTCAACATCTTAAAGCTTCATTGCTAATGTAACATCTATGGAATATAATAAATGAAATTAAACATAGTAATAGGCGAAAAATAAAGTATTCTGACACAAAATTACTATAATCGGTGTCAGGATACTTCTTTTGGGATCATAAGAATAGTACCAATAACATAAATTGCTATTGTTGGCATAATTTTCATTTGTTCCAAGATACAGTCTACTGACCGTTTCGATTTCAAGAAGAATTTCCCACTTCTTGGGTAGGGTTGCCAGCCCAATCTTCCGCAATTCCTGAAATCTTCCTCTTTAACTGTGACCCTATGTTTCCTATTTGTCTGAGTGTATTCTACATGGAGTAATATTTAATAAGTATTAATTTTACATATTTCTTATATTTCAAAAAATCTAGCATTAAAACGCGTCATGATTCATAATTGTAAGGGGCGTAATTCGTCAGTTTGGTTATCATAATCATCACATGCCAAATGGATTAGGCGTAGGGCTGATTCAAACCTAATCGTTACTGGAAATTCAGGTCTTTCGCGGATATTGTACTCCTTCTCTCATTTTGGTAAATAATTGAACAAGTTTATTTTGCACATGGTCTGCAGCCTGTTTCTGTTTCCAAGCTCTCATGCGGTATTCAATTATTTTTAGTTCGCTTCTGGTGCTTGTAACAACTCGTTCCGTGTTTCGCTTCATATATTTCATATGATATTTATTTCAATCAATCTAAAACCATACAATGCTTTCATTTTACGAGGAAACTTCACATTATTCCGCCGCCGGCCGACCTTCTGTTCTCCCCACAACAGCGTGGGAAGCCAGTTCTACAAAACATCCCAGCAGTTAGTTGCTTCTGAGAATTGTACCGGAACGTGTGTGAGAGACTGTTGCTTGTGTATTAAGTAATCGATTGGAAAGTGTATGCCGGTGTAATCTAGTTTCCTCATAAAATGAGAGCACTGTAGAATGATGTTTCCCTTTTTTTACAAAATTATAATCTAGCTCTCGTGGCATATAGATACTGAAGAAAATGTTCACTATTCAGTACACACTACAGGTGGCTCTAAATTAGACCGACAAAATTAGGGAACAGATAGATAACCTTCGTTGAAGTATATTTTGTTAAGGAACCCATGGGCTGCGACGCTTCGTTTCAGTTCAAGAAGGAATTACATTTATATTTGTTACTGTTGCTCCCAGGTATTTGAATTTTTCCACCTCTTCGAAGGATAAATCTCCAATTTTTATAGTTCCATTTCGTACAATATTCTGGTCACGAGACATAATCATATACTTATTCTTTTCGGGATTTACTTCCAACCCAATCGCTTTACTTGCTTAAACTAGAATTTCCGCGTTTTCCCTAATCGTTTGTGGATTTTCTCCTAACATATTCACGTCATCCGCATAGGCAAGAAGGTGATGTAACCCGTTCAATTGTAAACTTTCCTAATGGCATATTCTAGAGCGAAGTTAAAAAGTAAAGGTGATAGTGCATCTCCCTGCTTTAGCCCGCAGTGAATTGGAAAAGCATCAGATAGAAACTGGCCTATACGGACTCTGCTGTAAATTTCACTAAGACACATTTTAATTAATCGAACTAGTTTCTTGGGAATACCAAATTCAATAAGAATATTATATAAAACTTCTCTCTTAACCGAGTCATACGCCTTTTTGAAATCTATGAATAACTGATGTACTGTACCATTATACTTACATTTTTTTCTCCAATATCTGTCGAATACAAAAAATCTGATCAATAGTTGATCTATTACGCCTAAAACCACACTGATGAGCCCCAATAATTTCATTGTTTTTTAATCCTATCGACTAAAATGTTCGTATGAAAAGACAGCTTTTGTGCTAACTCATAGTACATTTATTATTCTTGGGTACATCATAAACAGAGAAAACATATGACGCATGATCCAAGTAACCAGATAGAATGAACATTATATACCTTTGCAAATTAGACGCAAAAAATGTGTAAAAGTAAAGACTGAGTACAGTTACAGATTTTGTTACTGTTTTCGTTGGATCCATGTTCTTCGAAGTAAATATTTTTTTATATACAGTACAGAAAATATTTTCGATATGGCTTTATTTTTCAAATAAACGAACACAATGTATCTTAATAACAATAACTGAAGCTTTCATCCGGTATAATAAGAGGAATAGAATGTCTTAAACATTAATAATACTTAGTGTTTTAAACAACTCTCAATTAAATCCAAATTAACTTCTTGTTCTAACCAGATCAATTTCAGGCCAGCTATGCGTCATTTTGTGCTGCTGTGGGGTTTGCCTAATGATAAATGCATGTCCCTAGAGAAGTCCCGGTTCCAGTTTTAGAAATATCGGAGTGGAACGTGATATTACAGAGTCATTATTTCAGCTAAATGCTGGACGAATGGACGATTGCGTGTAATTTCGCATTTCTATGCCCTGCATTGTGAGGGCTATCGTTTGGTTACTTTTAATGAAACCAACAGTGCAGAGAGGGGCTATCACCATTCCAGCAAGAGGGGTAGCCGTTAGTTAATTAATTTTGCTAGACACACTTTGATGAAGTTTACTTGGTTGACTTTATTATCTCTAATACGTGACTGTAACGAAATAATAACTTGTAGGATCATTCGGCTTAAATCTTGCTGCTAACTGTCGGGCATTTTCTAGGAAAATTTTCTTTCTGCGTACAGCGTTTATCAGAAGAAATGTTAGAATATCGTGGAGATCTGTGTAGAACATGATTGATTACAAACTACTTTTAACTCAGCAGTAGGTATTCAATTTTGCACTCTTTAGGGTTACAAACCTCACCCTTGGCGGTACGTGGGAAATGTAGTTAGGGGAGAGTTGGGTAGTATCGGACATCGGGTAATATCGGACAGTGAGTTTCTTTCATCTACCACACGATGATAATACCTGATTGACATGGTTACGTTTGTGTGATATCGCATACAGAAACGTAACCATGTCATTCAGGTACTACCATATGGTGGTATATGAAAGAAACGCACTGTCCGATATTACCCGATGTCCGATACTACCCAACTCTCGCCTACTTAATTTTTGGTACCATACTTTACTGCTTTCATTACAAAAATTGACAGGGTATTTAAGAAAATTTCAATTCATGTATAAAACGTTTTTACTCGAATTAAAGTAATAAAATATGTACGGTATAAAATGTACGTTCTTTAACACTGTCGTGTGCGTGTGTGTGTGTGTGTGTGTATATATATATATATTTTTTTTTTTTTCACATGCCCTATGTGTTCATGAATATTGTATGGAAAATCTTGTAATGAATCGCAATGAAAAAGAGGGAAGATTAAAATTGGATCTGTGGTCATTTGTCTTACTTCGTTTTCCTCCATTGCATTGTACGAAATTCAAAGGAATTTGTCGGGGAAAGGCCGAAAATACATTACCTAATAGCTACCGCATGAGGGGCACAAATATCGCAAGCACAATCACAAACGCCACTGAACATCAGCAGGACAGAATCGCCGAAGATTTTAAAATCATGGGCAGTACGAATGATAAAGGATTTAATTCAGGAAATGTAGAAAATTATGTAACATAAATATAAGTTCGAAGCCAGTTTTTTTAGAGCTCATCCATTTGACTTAAAGAGTTAGGTACAGCTTACAGCAGTAAAAATTTAGAAATATTCAACATTTTTTTTCCTTCATTACTGTGTCTTGTACAATAATGAAAATTAGTATGTGTAGAACACTGTCTTTTTGCTATACTTACTTACTTACAAATGGCTTTTAAGGAACCCGAAGGTTCATTGCCGCCCTCATATAAGCCCGCCATCGGTCCCTATCCTGTGCAAGATTAATCATGTCTCTATCATCATATCCCACCTCCCTCAAATCCATTTTAATATTATCTTTCCACCTACGTCTCGGCCTCCCCAAAGGTCTTTTTCCCTCAGGTCTCCCAACTAACACTCTATATGCATTTCTGGATTCGCCCATACGTGCTATGCTACATGTCCTGCCCATCTCAAAGGTCTGGATTTAATGTTCCTAATTATGTCAGGTGAAGAATATAATGCGTGCAGTTCTGCGTTGTGTAACTTTCTCCATTCTCCTGTAACTTCATCCCGCTTAGCCCCAAATATTTTCCTAAGCATCTTATTCTCAAACACCCTTAACCTATGTTCCTCTCTCAGAGTGAGAGTCCAAGTTTCACAACCATACAGAACAACCTCTAATATAACTGTTTTATAAATTCTAACTTTCAACATTTTTGACAGCAGACTAGATGATAAAAGCGTCTCAACCGAATAATAACACGCATTTCCCATATTTATTCTGCGTTTAATTTCCTCCCGAGTGTCATTTATATTAGTTACTGTTGCTCCAAGATATTTGAATTTTTCCACCTCTTCGAAGGATAAATCTCCAATTTTTATATTTCCATTTCGTACAATATTCTTGTCACGAGACATAATCATATACTTTGTTTTTTCGGGATTTACTTCCAAACCAATCGCTTTACTTGCTTCAAGTAAAATTTCCGTGTTTTCCCTAATCGTTTGTGGATTTTCTCCTAACATATTCACGTCATCCGCTGTCTTTTTGCTATATGAAAAAAAAATATTTTTACGAAAAAAAAATATTTACATTTTTTTTCTCGAAATTCAGTTCACTGTGCAGTGATGAAGCGTTTCCCATGTAACTAAAAAAACTATCCAAAATTCTGCGATGAAAATTTTTGTGTATATTTATGCATGACATATCTACAATATGATGTAAGATCACTTCTCTACCTTTGATAGTTTGTCTGATAAAAAATAAATTCATTTTACAAAATGGTCAAATATCAGCATTTTCTTCTAACACAAAATAAGAAAAAAATATTATTTATTAAAGAATGTAGTTGAAAGAGCATGATATTGTAAACATGAGTTTCAGGAATAAAATAAAATAGAGAGAACATGAAAAAGTTGACAAGTTTATGAGTTATGAGGGAAACGCTTCAGCACTACACATTGAACTGCCAACATTTTGAATTTGAAAAAAAATTAAATCGTAAAAATATATATATATATTTTTTTTTTCATATAGTAGAAGGACAGTATTTTACACATACCAATTTTCATTATTGTGCAAGATGCAGTAATGGAGGAAACAATGTCGAATATTTCCAAAAATGTTACTGCTGTAAGCTGTACCTAACCCCTTAACTCCTTAGAAAAAGTATGGAAAGTCACACATAGGTTGTGGAAAATATTAAATATATCAGATAATGCAGAAACGGAGAACAGGGAAAGTATCAATTAAAACTACACAATGAAATCGCGTCCTTGTAAGAGTTCTTGTGACTCATCATAACTTTATGTGAGCTCCTAGTCTAAGGTCACTTGTCTCACTTCGTTCACACTGGCCCACCGAACTAACTTAAGTAAATTTCGAAGGGTAAAAAGCCGGAAGACCGTCAACTAGTAGAAAGTTAAGTATTTACTGTGCAATTAATCCAGCCGTGGACGAGTACCCGCGACAACATTGACAGCTACTACCGCTGCATCCCACAGCTTTCTTCGCCCATTGGAATGTCAATGTCAATGGGGAAAATGGAAGTAGAAACATTTCAAAGACATACAAAACGCGTCATTGCAAGGAAATTCGGGGCTATGAAAAACTGAATATGTGAGCTCAAAGCCCGTTGGTCATTTGTCTCACTTCGAATTTCGTTGTACTGAAGGAAAATTGGAGAATTTTGATGGGGAAGCTTAAAATGAACGTAATCTAATAGCTACCACATGACGAGGAGAGAAGCGTAACAGAATAGCATCAGGACAGAAACACTGAAAGATGTTAAAAGCCTACATTTTGAGTGATATTGCTACCGTCTTCACAAGAAGAGGGATCCGAGCTCTTGCGGCCTAACGGAAAATCTCGAGACACATTAAATAGAAAAGGTAGTGAGACGGACCGCGTGAAAAACCACGAGACACTTCTGTTTCCATGATATCACTAACAACGAAGTAAATTTTTTATGTCAAAATTTTACAATTTTTTTCCCTTATACCTCGGACATAGATATTTCACTTCAACAGTAAGAAAATTACTAATATGTGAGGTAAAGATTACCATTATCGGTACGATATGAATATCAATTCGTAATTGATCAGCGAGTTCTCAAATTAGTAATCTTTGACGTCAGCATTTGAAATGTACGTAATATCTATTTACAGGCTGTCGAACTTTTTAAAAATGCGTTGGTTTTTTTTAGTATTATTTACTATATGTTGTCTCGTGTCACAGTAATCTGTTACAGAAGATATTCTCTTGTTATTCGACTGGGGGCAATTATATGAAGCCCAAAATGAAAATCAACAGATTTAAAACGAACTAACGTCGGCCATGGGCGGGAATCGTGGTTCCCAATTAATGAATAAAGTTTTGCATTGAGATGTTCATACTTAGCGAAAGTTTGCATTGAAATGTTCATACTTAGCGAAGGTAGCTGTACTCCAGCTGGGCGCAACTCTCAAAGGACGCCTAATCGGACTTGCATCCTGAAGAAAAATATATTCATATAGGTTTACTGCCGCACCCTTGACATTCTTTAACATTATTTCACAAGAGCACTTCTTTTAGAACGCATGATAAATAAAGCACATACCGTCTTTAAATATGGGTGATGGATTTAATATTATGCTACCTGTATACTGAAATGAGAAGTTAGTAATTTCTATTATTAAATTCATGAAATATTAATTACAAATAATATGAAGATAAAATGAAAGGAAAGATAATAGATTAGCAGTGGTCAGGAGAGCAAGTTGTTATATAGTCTCCTGAATCCTGGAGTATAGTATGCAATACTTCATGCATTTAGTTTCGAATTTTCCACTAGGTGAAATTGTTATCGATCACTTCTTTTTGTACTCGTCAAGCTCCTGACATCTCTTGGTACTTACAGGAAGCACAAGAAGATCGATTCAATCATTGCAATGCGTGCTTCAACTATTTTTAAATGAAAATGGCGACCAGCAACTGAACACTGAAGCATCGTAGGACATACTTTCGAAGTAGGTACACTTTTATGGATAAAAAATATAATACAAGATGTATGTGCAGAGACTCCAAGTATAGTATAATATACCTGCCCTAACTGTAACCTGCAGAACTATTTCACCATTTTTCCTCATTTCAGTGACATTTTTTGAGTGTAGAAGTTTGTTTAACTTTAGAAATAAAGCGAAAAGGTCTCAGGACTCAGGAGCATAGGTATTTTGAAGAAACTGTTACTTTGCGGTTTTATTTTTCATTGGGAGCTTCCTTAGTATTCGTTATAAATTCCAAATTATGTCCCTTTAGTGATACATCGTTGTCCGGTAATTACTGATGAACCTAAAGAACAATTAGATTCAGTGAAAGTTTACAATTTACGACTTTTAATAGATGTTTAATTAAAAATTTTTTAAGCGGGCACAGCTCACTGTTTAACATAAAATGTAATAACACGAACCACAGTTAAATCGATTTAGTATTTGTCTTGATTGTAATGAGTCTGTTCAGAGGACGAGAGATAAACTTCGCTGATTACGACCCTGTTTGATTAATCATTAGCATGACCATCACAAACGTGATGCATAATCAGTGTCAGTATGTTTAAACTGAATTGTGAAAATTGTTTCACTATCAGCAAATTACCGACATACGGAAACTTCTGTGATTGTATGAAATGTGAGCAAAGCAATCTAATTATGTCCCTCATTGGTAATTGCAAACACGAAGATGAGCTATGATAGGCTAAGTGAACTGTAGGACCCAGAATATTACAGTGTACTTTGAACTTTAGGATTTTAGTGTCCCTCTTTGTATAAATAAAATAAATATTATTACTATTATTATCATCATCATCATCATCATTATTATTATTATTATTATTATTATTATTATTATTATTATTATTATTATTATTATTATGTCACTGTTCTAAACAGGCTATACTGCGTTCACCTCTAGTTCGGAGCTGCGTTCGGGGATTGTTTCGATTTCCGCTTGGCTGATTATAACTTGTTTGTTTTTTTTTTTTTTTAGGTTTCCCCGACTGTAAGACGAATTTCAGGTTAGAAAATGGCGAATCGTTGGCCTCATCTCTTGAAATGCTGCCTCGCTATCACCAATTTCATCAACGCCGAATAATTTAGTTATTGATACAGACGTTAAATAGCGGACTAAAGTATTATCGTATGTTATTTTAATCTAATACTTAAATAGTTCTTTCTATATGAATGATGCTGTTGTTCTCCAATGGCTAAATTTGGGACCATTTAACCCATTGTTCTTTTTGCCTCCCAGCAGAGATCACTTAGGTTACCGTATTTCATATGGGACATTTTTGGAGGTGTTGATACACAGTACTTCATTCAATTCAATTTATTTGGTCATTAGACATATAGTTTAAGGCTTCGTTAGAATTAATTGAAAACATATAATACATTTCAAAGAACACTAATAAAACAAAAAGTAAAATTTAAATAATACAATTAAAACATGAAATAATTTGAATCTTTTAAATTAAAGAAAACAGTTCACCCTTAATATATTAATTGTAACTAATTGCAATTAAATGTCTTTATTAAAGACAATTTCATACAAGTTTATGTTGAAAAACTCAGCAACAGAATAAAAAGAATTATTTAATAACCAATATCCTAAAATCTAGTTTCGAAGCTATTGATTGGTAATTTATAGTATTGACTGGGGAGCTTATTATTGTTGACCCTTGTTTCCATATGAATATTTTAAATATAATTTAAATTAATTTGATGTATATTAGTAAGTTATTAAAGTCGTATACTGCTATTAATTTTATATTTTACGGTGAAGAAGCAAAACTACAATACATTTTGATATTTTAGACAAATTTTCTATATTTTAATGGAAGCATTGCCATACGTAAGTGAGGAGCTTATTTTCAAAACGACGCTTGTCCATTCGTATAATTTTGTGGGAAATCACGAAAAACGTTTTAGATCTAAAATTTCTTATCAGCTATGCAAGAAACATTATGAAACCAAAAAGATAAGGTGTATTTAAAACCAAATCAGAACATGAGACTTTTTGGTTCCAAAGCTGGAACTAATATTGTTGATATTTCGTTGTGGACAAAAGTCAGTTTGATTCCAATAGTCATTTTTAACGCAAGATTTTAATGGTTTAGCGTTCTAAAGCCTAATCATGACAATTGTACGTAAAGTTATACAGAGTGTCCCAAATCTATGCATACACTCTTTGAAATACTATTTCACAACAAAGACATGAGATAGAGATACGATTTTTGCGGTTTAATGATTCAGAAGACAGTGGAAAGCATGGAAACATGTTCATCTGTTTATAAACAAATATGGTGGTACTTATTATAGTTTGATGAACGTAAGTGGATACTGAAATGTTATTGGAAAGTGAATAATATTATTGATGTTCAACGACGTTGGAGGGTTGAATTTGGAACACAACTACCAACAAGGTTAACTATCACAAGAATCCGAGACAAGTTTGAAGTCGACGGAACGGTGCAAGATGTTTTGAAAGGGCGGTGCGGAAGAAAGAGAAGTTCCACCGATAACGAGAGTGTTGATGCAGTCATGCTGGCTTTTGCACAATCCCCAAAGAAGCCAATGAAATAATGTTCTCATGAGATTGGTATCTTCAAATCCAGTAGTCATCGATTTTACGAGCTCAGAAATGGAAGCCTTACATTCCGAGACTTGTCCACGCACTAAATGAGCACCACCCAGATAGGCGACTGGAATTTTGTGATTCTTGAACATGTGTGATGAAAGGGAAGATTTTCAAGACTTAATTGTTTGGTCAGATGAAGACACATTTAAAATTAACGCCACAATTGTGTGTTCTGGGGTAACGAAAACCACACATCTTTCAAGAAAAGGCCGACAATCTTCCAGAAGTAACAGTATGGTGTGGTCTGTCTTCCAGAGGAATAATTCGAAGGGACTGTCACGGGTGAGAAATACCTGCAAATGTTGGAAACCACGATTTCACGTCTTAATTACCTCTTTGAGAATGAAAATGGGTTTTACTTTCAACAAGATGGGGCTCCAGCTCACTTTCATGTCAATGTGAGGAATTTTCTCGATCGCACACACAATCAGAGATGGATAGGACGAAGAGGAAGTGCTGCGGAGTTTCCGCCTCGATCTGCGGATTTAACCCCTCCAGACTTCTACCTATGGGGAGCTCTAAAGGACACAGTGTACGCCACAAAACCACAGGCACTGGAGAAACTAAGAGTTCAGATTGAACATGCCTGTAATGATATTCCATTAGCAACAATCCAGTTGGTATGTCGCTCTGTTGTACGTCGTTGTTGGAAGTGTACTGTGGCGGAAGAGGGCCATTTTGAATATGTACGGGCTTAAGGAATACAAAACCACAAAAGTTGTATTATGTCTCATCTCGTTGGTGAGAAATAGTGTTTCAAAATGTGTATACATCAATTTGGGACACTCTGTATTTGAAGATTGCATGGACATGGGAAGCTTATTTTCGTTATCATGCGTACAAGAGACGTTTTGAAAATGAGCTCAGTGTAATATATTAGGTTTATATTATGTTACATAATATTACTTACATAATGTGGGTATTTATGTATGTTTGAGTGTATTTATGTGTGAGTATCTATATGTCAATTAGGATCGTAAGACTGACGTACATGATAGTTGTAAATAATTTTTTAATTGACAGTGAGTTTGTATCAAGTTAATCATATTTTCTTCATAACCTTTATAGTAGACACCACCAAGTACGATCAATTATAGCCACTGCCCTTAAACATGCCGATTACAACACCTTTGAAGAAATACATGGTCTCTCCGTCACTGGCAGTACACGGCGCATAGATATAATAGCTTTCAAGGAATCTACAAGATCTAGATACATAATTGATCCCACTGAGCGTTTCGAAACGGATGAGGAACAGCCAGCAGAAGTGGATAATGAAGAAAAGAATATCTACAATCCTACCATTCCCTATTACCTAAAAAAATACCAGCTAAAAGAGCTTGAAGTAATCGGACTTCTGATTGGAGCAAGAGGTAGCGCTACTCTCTTCATGAAGGATGTGTTTAAGAGGCTTGGAATACCTACATCTATTATTCCGATTGTAACCTTAGCTGCATTGAAAGGATCAATTGCTCTCCTGAAGAATCACCTATATTTGAAATCAAACTAAGTTCAGTAGCATTCTTTACTTTTTTGTAACACCGTTCTAAAAATAGGTATATTTTCACTAATCTAAAAAAAAAACATATTTGCAGTTATGTACTTGTAGAAATTTCATTGTTAAAAAAATCAATGGTTTTTCATGAACTTGTAAAAAATTTCTATGGTTAAGTACTCTTTGTCCCTTGTGGCAACTCACGAATGGTGAGAAGATATATAAATATAAAGTTTACTAATCATTCAGGAATTGTGAATTACCTCTCTTTTTTGACTTGGAAAATAAATATTTTAAATGTATAGTCTATGTCCAATATGATTTCTCACAAAACTTAGAATTTTTACAAATGTGGAAGTATACGTAGGTACAAAGTAAATTATCGTCAGTTATTTTATTTCTAAAATATATGTCGAAACTTCTCGTTCTCTTCTGACACCTTTCGTCCATGTAAAATTATAATTCGCATTGTGTAACTACTATGAAAGGAAACTTGATACAACACTGATGTGGACAAATTTACTTCTGTGAATAATAGAATGACACCCTTTATTTTCGCGGTTAGTTTAGCTTTATCAAAATGATAGATATACAAGAGGGAAACAAATGAACAAACGCTGACTGTAAAACGACGCCCCTCAACTCTCACTTGTTCTCCATACGATCCATTCATCTTCATTACATCTAACTAGCCTTGATGACAACATCGCACTTCCGTCATTTCTATCCACAATATGAGATGAGATTACCAGCTTTGAGCTTGGAAACCCAACTCTCAGCCACAGGAGAAATTACATTTACAACACAGTGTAGGGATAATGTATTTAGTGTACACGCTTATGTACGAAAATTATGTTTCTTCTTATGGTAACCAATTGAAACAACATTTAAAAAATTCACATTATTATGGGCTATGCGCAGTATTTCTGCATTAATTAAATAAATTTTTGTGGAAAATTGTTTCTCTTTAACTGTAAAAGACGTCGTTTGTAATGATATAATGTTATAAATGGAGATGATTAAAATGAGAAGACTGTGTAATCGTGAAAGGCTTTTATTGAATTTTCGCAAGGTTTTTGTTTCAAGTTATCTATACATATTATCCTAGTTTCTCCGGTTAAAATTCTACAAAAGGGATGGATTTTAAAGGGCAATAGAATTCTTAAAACAGTTTCTTCCAGGAAGGTGGTTCCTGTCCCAAAGATTTACGGCACTTGAAAGAACTCGTTCCGTAGTACAGGGCTTCAGACTACATTTTATTTAGACTCTAATATTCTCTGCAGTTGATAGCGTTGTTGAAAATTATTATAAAAAGGTTTTTACTGTTCAAGCATTTCTTGCTCAATATTTTCTTATCCACTCGTCTCTAATTTCTCAGTCTCCTTCTAAATCTTTCAGTTGCATTCCTTTACTGATTTCATCCACTCATGTAACCCGTGGTCTTCACTCTTTCCACTTCCTGTTCCAGTTGTCTGTCGTTCTCCATCCCACGAACATGGCCATGCCAATTTAATTGCTTGATATGAATATATTTAATTATAGAATTTTGATAATCCATACTTCTTCTAATTTCCAATTTCTTATTTTATTTAATTTTGAACATCGCAGTTGATAGCATTGTTAAGCGAAATTATTATAAACAAGTTTTCATTCCTTAAGCATCTTTCTGTACTCAATATTTTTTCTCCACTCTTCTCTATTTTTCCAGACTGGTTCTAAATTTTTCTGTTGTATTTTTTGGTAATTACCTCCATCCATGTAACCCGCGTTTTCAGCTCTTTCTCCTTCCTGTTCCGGGTAGTCTGTCGTTTTGCATCCTCCGAATATGGCCATACCAATTTAATTGCTTATTATGAGTATGTCCGATTTCGTATCAATTTCTTTCATGGCTTGCATATTGATCTTTTGGAACTTCAAGACATAGCCATTAATGTTTTAAGACATTCCTTGTTAATTGTAAATAACCATTTGTACAGTCCTATATACGAAAAATAAATTATTCCTGTCAAGGATAGCTACCAAAAAAAATTAAAGTAAAAAATGAAATATTGTTGATCTACAATTAATTTAAGTGTTGCTACCGCTCGGTACCCTTTTTACAACGGTAGCTATCCTTTTTGGATTTTTCTGTATTTTAGCTTTTTAATTTCATGTGCACAATTCTACTCCATAAGTTGTCACATTCCTAAGTAATGACTAATACTACATTTTTATTTTTTTGTATTGAAAATATTTTTATTCCGTAACATTATACTTAACTTTCCTTTCGCTGTCCTTCAATTAATTTCTGTGTTAAACGACTGCCTTTTATATTCTTATTCATAAGCAAACATAATGCTAATACTGTTATAACACATTAAGTTTTTTTCTCTATATGGTTGCATGTGAATCCGGTTATTATTGATTCCTCTTTCCTCTTTAATCAGATGCGCGTCCTCAACGGGTTTTTTTTCGTGTCGCCTTGTTACCATTCGGAATCCATTGCAATATGATTGATGGTGTTCGTTATTTTACATTTTTAACAATGGTCTATCTTTTATTTTCTATTTATTTTGCTATGTCTTTTTTCTGCTTGCATTGTCTTTCTTACTGAAATACTAATTTAATTTAATTTAATATAATTTAGTATAAGAAGCATTATCATGCATTATGAAGTGAAATTATGGTAGTTGAGCAATGGTGAGATAAAAAGTTATCTAATAATTAAATTTTCAGTGTTTTAAAATTATAACTAGTGTTTAACGTCCTTCTTAAGGTAATTATTAATTGCAATGTGCAGCAATATACAATAGTAAATGTGAAATAATGTTCAAATGAGAAAATTGTGTATTGTGAAATTCTCCTTACGACTTACGTATTTAGGCAATGGTCTGTGTTTAACATTTTGTAGGCTATGCTTCTTTGCTATTGTCCGCTCTAAGCTTGAGTTTTACTTCAACGATTTAAAATCCCCCATTTATAAAGTCTGTATTATATCATCTAAAATTCTACTTACATTTTACTCTGATAAAGAGTAATAGAGCGCCAAGCCTAAAGCTGCAGTGCAAGTAAAGGCTGGTCCACAATAAACCGGGAACGGAAACGACAACGAGAAAGAAACCGAAAATATTGTTAAAATAAGTGTATTTTAAATGTGAGCATTCACAATTAATTTTCACGTTCTCGTTCCGGGACTCCGGTACCGTAACCTTGTCGTTAATTGTAAGTGCTCACGTTTAATTACATTTATTTTAACAATATTACCGTTCTCGTTATCATTGTCGTTTCTGTCCCTGTTTATTGTGAACCAGCCTTAAGCCTTCGGGTTCCTCCTTCGTACAACAGGAAAAAAAGAATAGAGCGCCAAGGTATTTGAACTGTAGTTTTAGTAGAAAGTAGAAAATAATTTTACTTTTTTAACCTAATTTTTTATGTCTAATTTTACATAAATTCTCGTTTACGAAGCTAATCACAGCGGTAATACAGTACAGAAGGGACACACCGACAGGCAATGTGCGTTGACATCTATCTTTTCAGCTGGATACTGTTTTATTTCTGTTTTGGTACTGTAGTTATAGTAGCGTAAAAGTTCATGATTAGTGTTACGATTAAAATGTATCGTTTAGCAACAGCGTTCTGTGAAAAGCCACAAATCGCCTGGAGGATAAAGTCCTGGAATTCCTGCTTCCATGGAGTAACATTCCAAAGAAATTCCCAACCCTTTTCTCGCTGCTTTAAAATGTCTGGGGTAAAACCCTACAAACTAGACACACAACGTTTCATTGTGTAATGAAATTATATATATATTTATCATATTTTAATTTATAATTATTACATTTATGACATTATCATTGCATATTAAGTACTAGTATATGTTGAAATTAATCTTTCGATTCAAAATTCGGAAGGTTGAAGTGTTTCTTCCTGTTTAATTTCTTTATCTTATCACTTCAATATTCTTTCCAACTCAGCGCTAAAGCATGGGCTTATCATTGCGTGAAATCGGATTCGATCCCCGGCTAGACTGAAGTAGTACTTGTGGAGAGAATTGTCAGAGGATGAATGTTACTCTAGGGGCTCACCCATTCAGTGTTGACAATTTAGATTTGGTCTCTAAATCTTACTTTTTCGAAGTTCAGTCTACCGATAAAAATTGTCATTTCTGCTTAACAGAAATTCTAACTTTTCTCCCTTTGTAGGAGAGAAAACATTATGAGATTATGCTAAAATATTAGGAACTTAAAAAGAATATTGAAATACGTAAGTTATTTGTAGCTAAACCGCTGGCAATGAAGCCATGATTTGTTACGTTGTGGCTGTAGCTGTGTCAGACTGTGAAGTACTGTTTACACTTGCAAGGCATTTGGTAAAAATGATTTGAAGTCGTACACTGGTATATTAAGAATTTTGTATAAACTCCAATTAATTTCTTCCACAATATGAAAACGACTGGAATTTATGTAAAATAGCGCACGCGCATTAAGACTTTCAAAAACAGTTGATTATACAACATTGCGTAACCATTGAACCCAATGCCAATTAGAGAGACTGACCAATAAAAGGCTAGAGATTACTAATTGTCATCTGGATAGATGTATTGCATCTTACGGAATGTATTTCTTACCAGAGCTTTCCATAATAGAATTAATTTATACTGATTGTATGTTCAAATCATTTGTGCAAATGTGCTCGTGTAAACGGTATATTTATTTTTCACTTGTAATTATAGGCCATTCGGTTTCGTGTGAAACCTACCTGAGCATGAGGAGAAGGAAAATGTGGACTAAGGAGCTTCCCTCTCTCGCTACGCTTCGACTTGCAAGCTAGCTAGGTCGCTTACCAGCTCCTTCCGTAAGGTTCTTACTGTGAGCTACGGCGCACGAATTTATTTGTTTCACGAGATAACGAATGGCCTACAATCGTCGTTTCATTACAGCATGCTCTTGGACTGAGAATATGATGAATTACAGACTCTTCTTATTCCGAATTTATATTATCCGTTCAATGATTAGGCCTATATAAGAATACCTAAAAACCAAGTGTTCTTGACTACAACTAATGGAATTTAAATAATAAGTACTGTAGTCTACTTGGACATAACACACTTGACAACGATATCTACTTTTATCGTCAGTTGAAGAAGGTTGGACCTCTTGATTTCCAGTCGAGCGCTCGATTATTAACACCACGTTCTTCTGAAATTAAGACGGGCCAAACGTGGTAATGACATCACACGTTTTTGAAGAACGGGATTCATTAAGGGGTTAGGTACAGCTTACAGCAGTAAAATTTTGGAAATATTCAACATTTTTTCCTCCATTACTGTCCCTTTCACAATAATGAAAATTAGTATGTGTAAAACACCGTCCTTCTGCTATATGAAAAAAAATATTTTTACGATTTAAATCCAAAATTCAGTTCACTGTGGAGTGATGAAGCGTTTCCCACATAACTCAAAAACTATCCAATATTCTGTGATGAAATTTTTGTGTGTATTTATGCATGTCATATCTACAATCTGGTGCAAGATCACTTCTCTACCTTTGATGGATTGTCTGATAAAAATAAATTCTTTTAAAAATGGTCAAATATCAGTATTTTCTTCTAACACAAAATAAAAAAATATATTATTTTTAAGGACTGTAGTTGAAAGAGCATGATAATGTAAACATGAGTTTCAGCAATAAAACAAAAGAGAGAGGACATGAAAAAGTTAACAATTTTATGAGTTATGAGGGAAACGCTTCATCACTGCACAGTGAACGTATTATGAATTTTGAAAAATAAAATACAAATCATTTTTTTTAAATCGTAAAAATATTTTTTTCATATAGCACAATGACAGTGTTTTACATATACCAGTTTTCATTACTGTACAAGATATAGTAATGGAGGAAAAAAATGTTGAATATTTTAAAAAATGTACTACTGTAAACTGTACATAACCCCTTAACCATAGAATATCCTTTTCCCTACCTTCTGCAGACTAACTAGTGTAGCCTATAAAGACGCTTTTTGATT
This sequence comes from Periplaneta americana, assembly GCF_040183065.1. Taxonomy (NCBI): domain Eukaryota; kingdom Metazoa; phylum Arthropoda; class Insecta; order Blattodea; family Blattidae; genus Periplaneta; species Periplaneta americana. Next base: position 64,223,128 of record NC_091132.1, on the reverse strand, counting down.
TCAATTTTTTTAGTATAACCTAGTGTATTTTCACGAAAACAAAAGTTATTAAAACTCTTCGTGATACATATCGATGCTCGCATGTTTCACTTGTAACAAAAAAAGTATCCTAATTTTCGTAAAAAAAAAATAGATATGTGAGTTGAATTACTCGTATATCATTTTTCCTTGCGTTCAGAAACTGCACAACAAGACAACCTTTGTGTTTACTTGCGAAAGCAATTCTTGTTAATTTATTCGATCGGAACAGAAACAGGAAGGACGGGGAAGGGAATGCGAAAACCTTGTGACGCAGTCCGCTCTCCCATTTCTTGCCTTGCTGAACATCCGACAAACGCAGAGAAGCAACTTCGATAGAAACCGGGAGGGTGGTTCTGAGCAGCAATTTCTCTTCCTTCTTATAGAACTTGAGAAGTAAATCAAATGACTGTTATCTTTTGTTGTGACACAGAAAAGAAATCTTTTAACTATCGTTCGCTTAAATTTTCTTCCATAAAGTTTTATTAAAGATTTTTTTTGTATACTGACAATAAGTAGCTGTATTTATGTTATATGTATTAACAGTTCAATATATAATTTTGCGATTTCATTTATATATGAGATGTTTATTGTCGTTATCTTATTACCGTATAGGCTATACAGAGAGAGCAATTGAAGTGCGAACCAACACGCGGCGTTTGTGCTATCGTCGAACGCGGCACTCGCTGTGTACGGGTATGGTGATACAACTGCAGATATGTAGTTTCCTTAACAATGTACATGTAATAAAAGCACTTTAAAAAAGTTAGTTACGTGAGCCTACCATTCTTATGATAGGAAATGCGAAAACTGACCGCCTTTCATTATCTATACATGTTGGCACTTCTTTAAGAATCTATCCATAACTCACTGCAGTTCTCATTGAGAAATGGCGGTACTCTCGATTTTAACTTCCACTTATTCTTCAGTACGTGTGGGTTTTCAATATGCCAGTAATCTTTCGTGAGTTGTCTTACGGTTCTACCATTGTTACTCTTAATGTATGTACGTGTTTCGCAAGAGTTCAGTCTACATGTTTGCAAACTACTCGCCTCACATTAACGAATTTCCTGCCAGAACCTGGAATATTTATTTGTTATTAACGGAGAATAATTCGTTCCGGCGGCGAGAATCGAACCCAGGTCTCCCAGTTCTACGCACTTGGCGCTCTAACTACTGAGCTACACCGAAGTTCAACCCACCGTACCGGTTCAGATGTTTCTCATTTGGCTCTTTTTCCTCCGTGTTCAACTTATATCTCGCAAATCTAGTCTTTCAGGTAAAGCTCCCTGTAAAGCAGATTTGAATAATTTCAAGGTAAAAATTGTTCCGGGGCCGGGTATCGATCCCAGGACCTCTGGTTGAACGTACCAGCGCTCTACCAACTGAGCTACCCGGGAACCCCACCGGACACTGTCTCAACTTTTCCCTTTATATCCACACAACTCGCGTGGGCTGACGAAACGCCAGAGACCCACATCGAGTGCACACAATCTCTGTGTGATTGGAATTGTGGTTTTCTGTTAACGTACACAGTGACGTATATGTTACGCAGATCTAGTCTTTCAGGTAAAGCTCCCTGTAAAGCAGATTTGAATAATTTCAAGGGAAAAATTGTTCCGAGGCCGGGTATCGATCCCGGGATCTCTGGTTGAACGTACCAGCGCTCTACCAACTGAGCTACCCGGGAACTCCACCCGACATCGTCTCAACTTTTCCCTTTATATCCACACAACTCGCGTGGGCTGACGAAACGCTAGAGACCCACATCGAGTGCACACAATCTCTGTGTGACTTGGAATTGTGGTTTTCTGTTAACGTACACAGTGACGTATATATTACGCAAATCTAGTATTTCAGGTAAAGCTCCCTGTAAAGCAGATTTGAATAATTTCAAGGGAAAAATTGTTCAACTTATATCTGTATATTGCCATATATTTTAAGCCAACATTCATCACACTAGGAGTGCATTCAATTGAGTAACTTGGCGATCGGGACTCCTACAGTATATGCACTGTTAGGCGAATAATTTATGTTGAGATTAATTTTTTCGTCCTATACATCATTACAACGATGGAAAAATTTTGGAGACTCCCGATGGAATGATAAAAACATATTATTTTTTTAATTGACTTGATTTTCAAGTTCAGTATTTCACTTTTAACTTCTTATCGTCCTCTTAAAATATGCTTTTCGTTATTGTATTTATTTGATTTATTTTAAGACATCAACTGCTATGTTTATCTAGCGTCTGAGTGAGATGAAGGCGATAATTGCAGCGAAATTAATCCGGGGTCCAGTGCCGAAAGTTACCCAGCATTTGCTCTTGATGGGTTGAGGGGGAAACTCCGGAAAAACCTCCACTAGGTAACTTGTCCCAAGCAGGATTTGAATCCGGGTCCGCTCGTTTCACGGTCAGACGTGCCCGTTATTGTTAATGATGGCAGGAATAATACGAAAACAAATCATTTTGAAGACTAAATTACCTGCATTTATTGATTTAGATAGACGAGACTTTGACATTGCTATCTAGAAGTGGTTTAATGTGTCTAGTGTACCACAGGATCATCTAAAAACCTTTAAAACAAAGTATATAGTACCATTATTACTGATTTAAAAGTGCATAAATATTAAATTAATTTGTGCGTCAAGTAGGGTAATCAAATGGTGGCTAAATGTTATTTCATAGTACGTAATATTATTTTATATACATCTTGATTACTCAACTTTTAGCACTATATCACTTCGGAAAACGTATTATTTGTCTTTCTTGTGTTAAATTTTATATTACCTTGTTAACATGGCCTGCTATTGGCCATCATCAGTTCTGGTTGACCAAAGACAAATAATACATTTTCCGAAGTTGTTTTATACTTATTTTTACTATATTCTCTCTTAGAGCACAGAGATGGGTAAAATTTCATAACCCCTGAATACAACAATAATCCTGATAAAGCGATAGAATTTTCCGAGTCCTTAGAAAATATTTTTGTATCGAGGTTCGACTGTATTTAAAACCGCTGTCTAATTAGCATGAATCGCATATTATTCAATTGAGGATAGATGAAAACTGCCATCAAATATCGATTTTTGCGTAGAAACCAAGCAAACTATACTAAAATTGGTTTGAGTACAACGCATAGACATTGTAAGGCTGATTTCATTTTATAATATACTAAAAAACCGAGAAACATTATAAATTCATGCTTTCCTACGCTGTTGTATCCAACATTGTAAACTCAGCCTCCAGAGACGTGTTTAGGCATTCCGCCATGCTCGACAGTTTGATGTGTTGCCCAACAGCTAGGCGCGCTCTGTTGACCATTTGCTTGAGCGAACCTTTGGGCGGTGCATGCCCAGCTGTCACTAGCAGAATCCGCGTCTCGCGAGAAATGTGGCTGGATTTTGCGACTCCCACAGTAGGTCAATTGACAACGCCAGACGCTTGGTCCAGGGGTGCAGCTACAGATAAACAGCATTGCGTAACAAATCGATTCACACACTCGTCTCTCAAATTTATTCTACAAATGAATAGGAAGATGCAGAAAGGGCACATCCAACAATATTAAAATTGTTCGATGTGTTCGTAGCCCTATATTAGTTTAAGAAGAATCGTTATACATGGCGAACTGTAATTAATACCATTAATTTCAAGGGGTTATTCCTTGAGATATTTCAAACAAGTTTAGTACAATTTTGCTCGTTTTTACTTCCTTTTCGAGATAAAAATTGTTTTGCATGAAACATTTCATTGCGTGTTACGGAAAAGCCATTGAATTAATTGCCAATAAACTTAGTCAATTTAAGAGAACAGTGTACAGTATTATGATAATGAATGCATGAAAGAAAGAATTTTAGTTTTATCTTTTAAATGTGCAGAAATTTGATCCGAACAAATGTAACACTGTACAATTTCTTTGCGTCCGCCGAGTTGCCTTTGTGGTAGCGTGTTTGTCTCCAGACTAGTCGGCCCGGGTTCGATTCCCGGCAGGATCAAAGATTTTCTTGCAAAATATCTACCTCGGAACTAGGAGAGATGGCGGTGCACTACTTCTAATCATTAAATTGTGCACCAATATGCCTGGATTAAATCCCAAATCTCTCCGCAGTGCATATGAAGGGAAGGCATACGTCATTCTCGATAGTGATTCGTCCGTGGGATTGGGACGTTAAGACTGCCGGCCCCCTTGGTGCTATTCGACAGGAGTAGGCTACGTGCCGGGATCGGGTTTCCCCTTCTCCTTTCCTTACCTTCACCATCATCCTATATCCCTCCCTACATTACACTTACACGAACACTTCACATACACTCACCTTAGTGCAAGACATAACTCTTCACAGATGTACACATCATGCATAATGTGGCCCTCCGAAGTGGTGTGCAATTTGAAAATGAGTAGCTCCTGTCATTTGCCTTAAAGTTGAGGGAAAACCCTGAAAAACCTCAATCAGGAAATTAAACCCAATTGGGAATCGAACCGGGCTTTCTGCGAAAGAGACTAGCATGCTGACTCCTACACCACAGAGGTGGTTTTGTACGAATTATTTTTAACATAGGTGTCATAAATGAAAATTCACTGTTCTAATGTGTACTATATTGCCACGAACTATACTGAACAGCAGTGAATGGAAATCAGTTGTATATCTACTAATACTCTAAACTTGAAATTCCTTATGCCCTTGTTACTCGTCCATACCACGTAATACAAAACCTTTCTATGCTCGATATAGGGAAAATTATAACAGTAAAGATTCGACGGCATTCACGTGAATGAAATCCGATTCCTGACGAATGCTCTGTTTAATGAGAAAGTTAAAAGTAATACTCCATGGACAATAGAGCCTGTAATGTATGAAATGTTGGATTTTTTAACTACATTTTCATCAAGAGAGAGGCGCATCTTTAGCCGACAGCTTGAGTATTGACTTTCCACACTGAAGATTCGGGTTCAGATACCGGTCAGTACAAGTATAAGTGACATAAGAAGATGTTTTAATGGGAGAACTCCATAGAGTACTAGTTCCTTTTCTCGGGATTCTACTGTTACTACATAAACATAATGCTTAGATCTTTCCATCTTCCATGATGTGTCTTAGGTAGTGCTATAGTAGCAAAATGAGTGCAATTAGGCGCATCATTTCTAAATAGAGACGCTTTGATTCAACTATGAATAATCTAGTACCCACTTTTCTTTCAAAAGATTTTAATGAAAACTGCTCTGTTGATTTGAAGAAAGTATACGAGTATTTTTGCTGTGGAATTAATGTGGTAAATTTTTAATGATTTTTTTTCTTTCCAGAGGTATCAATATGGAAAATGTTTCTGTACGTTTCATTTTAGAAGTATATATCTCCGTCAAAGCATATTTTTCGACACTCTAATATCAGCATAACAAAATCGTGTCCTATATGTTGTAACATTCTGCTGTTATGTACCATGGTTACTGTGTCTCTCAGTGTTCAGAAGTTTTGTATGTGACAAAATTATCAATTCATTTATTCTTTAACTTATTCATGTCCTTTCTATTTATTTATTCCTTTTGTACAAAATGTGTGCCCTCGAAAGTTTGCTTGTGGAAAACTTTAACTCCTTCTATTTTATTCATACTTACCCTCACGCTTATTTTTTGTTTAACTTCCTCCCTGCAGCATTTACCAGCACAGAAATTTCAAGCGTAGTCCAAGTACAGCTCGTAGAATCCAGTCAAACCAAAATAAAAACAATCCTCACAGTTCATATTTAATAAAATGTTTCTCTCCATTCCTCAAGAAACTATTTAACTATTGTGTGTAACAAGGTGTCCCAGGCCTTTTTACTGAAGTTTTATAAACGGAACTCTCATTTCTCACAGTTAATTTAAAATGATGACGTTACGATTAAGGATAAGTACTTTGTAAGTATGTTTTCGAAGTCTGTTAAACAGAGAATGTCTTAAATTTTCACAATTGAGAGAAATCAATCCAGTACATCTATCTTTAAGGCCAATGTCCAAAGTGTAATACTAGAATGATTAAATTAGCATTATAATTGTTCAGCATTGGCATTAACTCTCTCTGAAAGCCACAATCGTGTAATCGAATTTCAGTTAACTGAGAGATAATTTTCCAACATAAATTTAATGTGTCTCCTTTTATTTGAATGGCTAGCAAGAGTCTATTCTACGTTCCGGGAGTCTTACAGAGATATTTTTACATAGAAAAAAATGTAGGCCTATATGTTTCAATCCAGGTTCTATTTTGAGTTGTAGATCACAAAAAAGAACTTATATATGAGACGTTCAGAGCTAGAGTGGATCAAGTCACAAATTTTCATAAATCGAGTTTAATTCATTTTCTGATTATCTGAAGTTGGATTCTTTTCCGAGCAGTAATGGAACAAGTCTTAATACCAAGCATTCCCCGGTAGGTGACACCAGTCACTTTTGGCTCAGATTATTTGTTCACGATCTTCTGAGCCATAGTGGATCAAGTCACCAAAGTATTACATCAATTAACATTACAATTTTTTATATTTTAGAAATCTAGAATTTTAGAATGGAGCAATAAAATTATTGCTAGTGAAATTAGATAATCCATTAGAGCAAGTTAACTTTAAGTCCTATTATCTCAAAACTACGTCTCATGGACTTGATCCACTTTAGCTCTGAACGCCATGTTAATGTGGTCACGGTAATAAATTAAATATATGATTATTGATTGAGAAATTCATTGTCATAGTCACCACAGTTTCGTCATCGTCACGTCAGTGGTGAAGGAAATAATTTTACTAACCCAAGGAACTGGATGTGAAACCCTCTGGTGGTACTTAGAAGTCGGATAAATATAAAAAAATAGCCTATTGTAGCTCGGGGATTTAATGTCCAGTTGTTTGGATTATCCAGGCATAACGAACCCAACATAGTAGGTGGAACCACAGTCTAGTATATACGGTCATGAAGCTCAATACGTACTAAATATGCATCCATAGATAGTGTTCCTAGCATCCTCACAACTCAAGCTTCGTGACTGTATATACTAGACTAGACTGTGGTGGAACTTTAAGTTTTGAGTTATACCTAAGGTATTACCCTGATAATGGACCCCATAAGTAGGTGTCGAAATGTTGGACATATTAAATCCCAATACAAGACAGAAAATCTTAATCTCTTCTTCTGAACTAGTAGTTAAAATAATTACCTAAAGCGGGATTACCCGATCTTGCCAACTATAACAGAACTTCTGTCCAGTAATATACATTCCGCATTATATCAACTACTTGAGCTGTGATTGTAGCGGATAACATGCATACATAGGGTAAAGGTTGGTAATATTGTGATAGATTAATATTGTGATAATTCTTTTTGAGAATTTACTACAATTTTACTGAGCGAGAGAAGGACCGGTTTTGTACATAAAATTGCCCAGGAACATTCCCTTAATACGTTGACGCAAAAAAAAACAATCTTCCTCTCGCTCAGTAAAATTGTAATAAATTCTCAAAAAAACTATCACAATATTGCCAACCTTTACCCTATGCAGTATACATGACGTAACGTAACATTTTTTTTTTTATTTACCAATGGCAGGTACTCGACCCATATGAAACCAGTTGTGTAGACCAATTTATCGACAGAGTTGTTGCCCAGGATGCGCCATAGAAGGCTTGTCTACGCTACACCCGCAATGAGATGATGATTTGTTGAGATGCCACAGGGGAAATGGAGCGCCCGTAGAAAGTGCCTGTCTTACCGGTACCTGGACCACGGGCTTGCTCAACACAAATCATAAATCGGGGGTATGCCGGGGATCGAACCCGGATCCCTAGCTACTGGACCACCACAGTGGCAGCGATACGTACATACATACATACATACATACCTACATACATACATACACACATACACACATACATACATACACACATACATACATACATACATACATACATACATACATACATACATACATACATACATACATACATACATACATACATACATACATACATACATACATACATACATCCTTAGAAAGTTTGTGTTTTCGATTCAATAATGACCAGGCTTAGGATCCGAGACAACTTAAGAATGAAGTGATGTTAACAGTGCAACAGAGTACAGATGGAGTGAGGTGGTGCGGTGAGTTTTGTTTACCTGTGCGTTAGAGTAGAATCCTGTTCATGATCAGAGGTACAGTATTCTTTCGTTTCTCCCTAGAAACGAACTCAGGCCATCACAGTGCATTTTCAATTCATAGTGTACAGTTTTTTCGAACTAGTTGCAAGTATGTACTACATGGTTTTCATTGTAACGCTAACGCCTTCAACGTCGCCGAGGGATATGAAAACTTGTGAGGTATGTATCCTACTTCATTTTCCACCGTCACTAGATTGTACTATTAACAGTAGAATATAACGCAGCACATTGACGTCGTTGTTTACATTCACAGTATGTCTGTCTACTACGTTCAAGGAACTCTATAGTCAAGTTGTGAGTACATTGGTTGCTAAAGTGTCCCGGATCCGAAGCCTGATAATTACTATTTATGAAAAGAAATGTATGAACAATAATATTTTCATTAATATACTTTTATATTATTTAACTAATTATGAATATTAATTAATATTAACTTAAGTGATATAATAAAGGGCTACAAATCAATACATAAAGAAAAAGAGCGAATAATTTTCTGGGAATCTCACGAAAATGTTTTATATTATGGAATAAGGATCCACAATTGAAAATTTGTATAATCAAGATGTATAATTCAAAATTGTTAGGAGTCCTCTACTACAATGTGCTTTCTTAGTTTCAGTGGTATCTTTGAACAGAATTATACCCGAAGCAAGCTCTGAGTTGTCCTCATACACACAGAGGAACATTTGTAAATTTCAGCTGTCTGCTATTAATGATGTGTCAGCTCAGCTAACAGAGTGGCCTCAAATAAAACGTCACTCATTCTATTTTTGAACATGGGGTGGGATAGCTTCGCTTTGTTTCCTGTCTTCTCGAACTCGTGCTGTTCCAGCACATAATTAAATCAACACTTCTCGTTCTACTTCCTTTTTATTTGCTTCCCTCGTATTAACAGATTCAATTTCTCGTACCGTTGTACCATGATCTTCAACAGCTATGATAGCGATTTTCACTCAGTATGAGGATCTTCGTTGATTACATGTCTAATAGAACCTTTTTGTAAAACAAGGACATTAATTTTAAGGCTACATTATGAAAAGAAAATTTAGCTTTAAATTAAAGCAACGAATATAAAAGTTGTACTGGGACATCATTTTGTTTTTACTAATATTTCTAATATTAACCTGGCTAAACTTTTGGATTAACGATTGAGAACTGGAAATTCTGTTTATTACTCCTTCCACGAACGGAGGTTAATGATACTAGCGTAGAATAGAAACAAATCACTTTACTAGGTATAGGAGGGAAATGCCTGTTATTATTCGGTTGAGAAGCTTTTATCATCCAGTCTAATGTCAAAAAATCTGAAAGTTATAATTTATAAAACAGTTATATTACCGGTTGTTCTGTATGGTTGTGAAACTTGGACTCTCACTTTGAGAGAGGAATATAGGTTAAGGGTGTTTGAGAATAAGGTGCTTAGAAAAATATTTGGGGCTAAGAGGGATGAAGTTACAGGAGAATGGAGAAATTTACACAACACAAAACTGCACGCATTGTATTCTTCACCTGACATAATTAGGAACATTAAATCCGGACGTTTGAGATGGTCAGGGCATGTAGCACGTATGGGCGAATCCAGAAATGCATATAGAGTGTTAGTTGGGAGACCGGAGGGAAAAAGACCTTTAGGGAGTTCGAGGCGTAGATTGAGAATGATATTAAAATGGATTTGAGGGAGGTGGGATATGTTGATAGAGATTGGATTAATCTTGCTCAGGATAGGGACCGATGGTGGGCTTATGTGAGGGCGGCAATGAACCTCCGGGTTCCTTAAAAGCCATTTGTAAGTAAGAAGTTCTTTTACATGCCAGTAAATCTACTGACATGAACCTGTCACATTTAAAAGCACTTAAATGTCATCGACCTCGGCCGAGATCGAACCCACAACCTCAAGCATAGAAGCCCAGTGCTATACCAACTATGCTACCGAGGGCGACCTTTAGACGATGAATATAAATATATATTCTTATTAACAGTATTACTAGAAACATTACACTTGCAGGTTTTAGATGTAAGTCGACGATATAATTTTATCTAAAAAATAATTTGATCCGAGAACTTCTGATCCAGCGGCTCTAAAAAGTTATGAGCACAAAGGTTTGAACCGGGGACCTCTCGTCTTGCACTTTGATGCTTTACCAATGATATATAACACTATTTAGTTCGGAGATCGGAAAGATAAAATAAAACTTTTAACTCACATTTGGTGTCATTTGAGGTTAAAAGTAATGAATGATGACCTTAGCAAGTATTAACTTCGAGGAAAATGATATCAGTTGCTGGCATGTGATTGTGAAGTCAGATATGTGCACTGCACCACTCTGACGCTAATTTGAAAACTTGAAGAAAACAAGAGGAACGTCTTGGCATGTAATTAATGAGAGAGAAGCTCACTGCAGCGTCACGTTCCACCTGACTTGTAGAGTAGTTTGTGCAGCAATTTATCTACGCACCTTCAAGTCAATATTTCATATCTCCGTGGAGATAAAATCAAGTTTAAGCAGGATCGTTACTCAAATTTCACCCCAGGTGCTCTGGAATTAGTTCCAGTCTGGAAGTATGGGAATCAGACATCACACAGTCATGGCCAGGGATTGCAGCTTTGGAGGCAGCTAAATGAAGATCTGGCAAGAGGTGTCCAACTAGGAATGCTGAGACATTTTGCGGAAAGTCGTATTAAATACGAAGGTGGCTCCAAAAGTACTTGAAAATTGTATCCTTAGTCTTTATAATTGTTCGCCAAAGTCAAACTTATTTTATTACCATTAAGTACGAGAAAAATTCGTACCGGCACCGGGAATCGAACCCAGGACCTCTCAGCTGTGCGCGCTGAGTGCTCTTAACCAACTGAGCCGGTACGAATTTTTCTCGTACTTAATGGTAATAAAACAAACCGACTAGTTCACACTAGTCATGTAATATGCAATGAGGTGGGCGAGACCTCATTCATATTTGATACATATATAATGTTAACAGTTTTCAGAAACTGTTGTTGAATATGGCCATAAAGTTCTTTAATATGCGCTCCTGTATATATATGACGTGTATCGTCTTAAATGCAGGTAGTAAGGCCGTAACATAATACTACGAGAGGAGTTCGGCCGGCGTCGTGGATCGTGTCCCGGCATGGCTCAGTTGGTTAAGAGCACTCAGCGCGCACAGCTGAGAGGTCCTGGGTTCGATTCCCGGTGCCGGTACGAATTTTTCTCGTACTTAATGGTAATAAAACAAACCGACTAGTTCACACTAGTCATGTAATATGCTATGAGGTGGGCGAGACCTCATTCATATTTGATACATATCAAACTTATTTCTTACAAATATTTACAACACAATTTCCAAGCCTCTTTAACCCTTTGCAGCACAAATGTAATGTTTTATGTTTTTCATATCATGGATCACAACTTCATAACAAAACTTCGATAAATTTCATCTCTGCTGGCACCTCTGTGAATCCTCAAGGGGTGGCTGCATGATGGAACATCTGTGCTATAATTGTAGAGAATGGAATGGAATTTAAGTGAGAGGGGCACGGATGGCCCAGCACTGCGATCTATTGAGATCTATTGCGCTTACCTTCGATATGGAATGAGTTGCGTGCCACAGATCCCATACGCGCACCAACCCAACCACATGACTCCCTAACGACCGGTCCCTACAACCAACAGAAATCCACATACCATTCCTGCTTCGGCAACTTCCCCCAAGCCCCCCCCCCATCAGTCCGAGGCGAAATTCCTCCCCCGAGTAGGTCCGCCTCGCGTGCCATTGCAGAAGCCATCCAACGTCGCTTAACTACATTCCACGGAGGCCGGTCGAGAGAGCCAGTAGTTCCGGAAGCCCGCCTGTAGAGTGATCTGAAAAATCAGAAACGGGATGATAAGGAAAGGATGATGGGGGAGTAAAGGAAGTGACGAAGATGAGTAGGGTTCCAATCGCCTGATAAAGTTACCTGATATAGGAGTGAGGGAAAAACCCCGAAAAACCTTACCCAGACAACTCGTCCTGACCGGGAATCGAACCCGGGACTGCTGGGTTCGGAGTTAGACTCGTGAACCCCTCAGCCACAACGGTGGACTAATTGTAGAGAGAGAAAGAAAATTGTAGTTCTTCTGAACAGCCACTGTGCTGCAAAGGGTTAAACATTCCCCCCCCCCCCAAAAGATAATCCTTTCGGTTCTCAAACAGATGAAAGTTAGAAAGTACGAGATATATGTTATGAAAGAGATTATTCTGAATTTATACAAGATTGAAGTGAAATAACCTTGCGGATTGCCAGAGCGAATAACTCGTGTTGCATGTAACAAAAAAACTATAATGTCATATTGGTGAAAAGTTTATAGATTTTTCAGAAAAATACTTTTTCCCAAATGTTTAACAATCTCTTATTCGGTAACTATTGCGAGTGCATCATTTTACAGCACTATGTAATAGCAATAACTCTAGTGGCAGTCCGCCATTTTGGTCTCGAGGTAGCGTGCTAGACTCCTGATCAAGTTATCCCGGGTTCGATTCCCGGTCGTGAAGTCAGCGGGATTGTAATTCGGACCTCTTCACGGGGACTGGTTGTCTGTCCATTGTCCCAGTGTGTGTGATGTCTCGCAGTGGCCCCTGGGTACCCTGACCCAGTAAAGGGAGGAGTCCTGCAGTGTGTGCGTGTTTCAGTAGAGTTGTGGACCTAGGTACTTAGCCTCAGGCTGCAGTGCCGAAATTAGTAAAAAGGAAATACTAGTGGAAACGTCTCAAAAGACGCAAAGAGCGATAACTAAGTGACAAGTTTAGAGTAGGTTAGATGAGGGGATAGCTAAATGACAGAATATCGAGAATTATGACAGAGTTAGAGGGAAAGAAAAGGTGATAGTTGTCCAATTTACACCCATCTTGAAGTAGATGAGTGAAAGTCGGTAATTTATAAATAATTTTAATCTCTCTATTCTAGATGAAGAGGTGCATTATACCCATTAGTGTTGTACAATATCCATTCTCGTATAGGCATATTCTGTGCTTACGGTTGATAGCTCTACAGTGACACCAAATAAACGGGATTATTGCTGTCAATCCTCTCACAGAGTTAGAACATGCATTAATATGCTGAAACCTACAGTATGCTTTGTTTCCTTTTCGTACCAAAAATAACGGGAAACTACAATAACATATTTGCTTCTTACATTCCCTATAGGAAAGTTTTCTTCTATTGTGCAGTATTTCATTTGTTGTTTGGTTCTGTACTGTTAAAATTGTTGCTTACATTGTTAATACTGTTCTGTAATACAATTCTATGTAGGTTTTATAAAGTTTCGTCCAAACAGTCTAACATCCTGCAGTAAAAATTGTAAACAGGCTTAGAACCTCCTCGTACCAAATTTCACTGCACAGGAAGTGCGAGATCCAGGATCTGGCGTAGACTCAGACGAATCACACAATCCTTTTATATGAAACAGGGGTGTCCATTAATGCTTAGAGAGATGCATTTTATTACTTGTTTTAAAATCATTCTCTGTGGGGAAGTAGTAACGCTTGTGAGTGTAAATGCAGTGAATTCAAGTTCGACTTGCATAATTGAAAAAGATATTAATTTATCTACTAGTTATAAGGATGGATGTTTTGTCTTATTACACCTTGCATTATTCTGGAAACATTAGCAAAGACGTCCACTAAAAGTGTGTTTAGTGTAGATTTTTAACACGGTCAAGTAGTTATTAAACGTCTAATCTAAACAGATACTCTATTTTAATGAGCGAGATGATATGAGATTAAAAATATAGGAGTTAAACATAAATAATTTTGAGAAATAATCACAAAACTTCTTCTCCACAACGGAATGGAATTAAAATTGGAATGGAATTTAACTAAGGGGGCAAGAATGACCCAGAACTGCGATTTATTGAGATCTATTGCGCTAACCCTCGATATGAAATGAGCTGCGTGCCACAGATTTCCTACGCGCATCGCCCTAACCACATGACTCTCTTAACGACCGGTCCCTAGAGCCGACAGAAATCCATATACCATTCCGTCTTCGACAACTTCCCCCAAGTCGGTTCCAGGCGAAACTCCTCCCCCGAGTAGGTCCGCCTCGGGTGCTCGTTGCAGAAGCCATCCAACATCGCTTAACTGCATTCCACGGAGGCCGGTCGAGAGAGCTAGCAGCTTCGGGAGGCCACCTGAAAAACCAGAAACGGGATGATGAGGAAAGGATGTATGTATGTATGTATGTATGTATGTATGTATTTATTTACACTGCAAGTGGGCAAGCACTCGGTGGCAGTGGTATATACAATATTAACAATACACAGTTAAAATGATAAGCTATACACAATAAAATTTACAATACATAATACAATTTACAACACATATACAATTTTATACACAATACAATAAGAATACACAATACAGTTTAACACAATAATAATTAAACATAAAATAAAACACCTAATTTTACAATACAACCTACATAATTTTGTATAGGCCCTACATACGTTTCAATAGTATTTCACTTTACTCTCATCTCATTCCCTGTAGTGGCACTATGACGCATTTCACTGACACTTTAGCACACATTTCACTGACACTCTGTAACACATTTCACTGACACTATAGAACACATTTCATTGACGCTATAAATTATCACTGATCGGAACTGTTCACTGCACTGTAAAACCATAACTTCACTGACTCACCTCGCTTCACTGATACAACAGTTCAAATAAGTCAAATAATTGCATTCTTATGCATACTTATAAACAGAACTACATTTAAACTAAATATTTCTAGTCTAAGGCCCTCTTACACGCTGGGGGAGGAAAGGAAGTGGCGAAGATGAGTGGGGTTCCAATCGCCTGATAAAGTTACTTGATATTCATCCATAGGAGTGAGGGAAAAACCCTGATAAAACCTCACCCAGGCAATTCCTGACCGGGAATCGAACCCGGGACCGCTGGGTTCGGAGTTAGACTTGTTAACCCTTCAGCCGCAACAGTGGACCTCCACAATGGAACTTGTTGTAATTCGAAAAATTTAGTCAGGCAATAATACTTAAAAAAATAATAATACTATTATCATCATCATTGTCATTATTAAAAATTATATTTATTATTAAATTTCTATCTCCCACATTTAATCTCTTGTAGGTTGGCAGATTTCACATTGCATATACGTGCTCTATGATTGTCAAATAATGACGTACGACGTTTTGTTCAGTAATTCGCCGATACGGCTGAACGCTTGGTCCCATAGTAACAGTGTCGTTGACTGAATTACGTAATACGTAAAATACGTAAGAAAGTTTTAAGAATAAAATTAACTCGACTTTGTTTAAATAAGGAAACTTGTTTATTTCGTGAATCATATTCTTGAAATCTCAAGATCCTGTAATACACAAAGTGTGTATATAAGAATATACTTAAATGTTTACTCTTTGAAAATGGAGAACGTCAGGACGAATTGGTAATACATTATTCATATAGCTGAAGAATAGAGGCATCACACAAAACTTAAAGTTATTTCAAAACCCTTTGATCGCTCTTACAAAGGGTTGAAAGAGAGAGCCGGAAGATATCGAATGCTATGGCTTTGATTCCAGCCGAGCACAAACCTCTTGTGTTTAAGCGTGATATATTGGCATGAATATGTTGGTAAACAAGCACAAAAAAGGAAACATTTGAGTTTTACTATAGTGTATCTGAGAAGCCATATTTCCATAAAATACGCTATTGTTTTTCATTACATTTGTAATCACGATGAATATATGGAAGTGGTTTTTAGCAACATGCCCACATCCGGAAATTCCGCACTTAATCGCTAGAGGGCATTGAATTCAATGATACAATGCCCTTTTTATATACTGTACTACCTATTGCACATTGTACACTGTTTTATGTTTGAAATGGCATTATTTTCTTGTAGGACCACAAACATAGGCCTATGTATGTATGTATGTATGTGCGTACGGAATGTAATATCGGTTTTGGCTAAGAAGAAAATGGTAACAAAGACTGTTACTGTATAGGAGGCATACCAGAAATGAGACACTGAATGTGCAGTATATGTGCGCGGGATCGCCGGTCTGTGCAGATTGCGTCATTCACGCGTTGCTCTGACAAAATCCTAGGCTGGAGGGTTGTATAAGAATCTATTCTGTGCTTCTACGGTTGGATTAAATTGACATTTGGACATTATAAACACACAGAAGGAAAGAACAAAATTATTCTCAGTGTCTATAATTGACAATCGTAGCACAAGCAACATTAGGCTTACTCAGGTATAATTCACAAAGCATTGGTTTGTAAAGCAAAATTTATTAACATAATTTTTATAATTACTGTATTTGAAGAAAAAGTAAATATGCAGTAATTTCGAAACAACAAAAAACGAACATAGTATTTCATTTTACGTAATAGGTAGTCTACTAATTATTACTCTTTCATTGTTCGTCAAGCATTATTGGGACCATTGGCGCACGAATGTTAAAGAAAATAATATACTTCCAATTACATGAATTAAGACAGCCGTGGCGAAAATGTGACTCGCGAGCACATTGTGGCTCGCATTGATAGCTATGAATTGCCCTTGCTTCCTACCTCCCCCAACCCCCACCCTCTCACTCACTGGAGTCAAACTCCGTTCCATTTGTATTTGTCTCTGACCTGCGAGTTGGGTATCGTTGCAATGTCTCTCTCGAAACCATGTTCACTCACAAGTATTACGAGGAAAACGGTTGTTTAACATGAAACGGCATTATACTAAATGTCATTCATGAAATATTAAAGGCTTTATTATTATTATTATTATTATTATTATTATTATTATTATTATTATTATTATTATTATTATCTGAAGCTTCGTTCTTTCGCTTTTTCTGTTGAAGCCATGTTTGCTACTACTCACGGTTGTGAAAAATTATTTTCATCAATGAAAATAGTAAAAACTAAATTTAGATCACGACTGACAGATAAATACCTTCGTGATCAACTACGACTGGCAGTAAGTGACATAATTCCTGAATTTGAAACTCTGTCGCAGAGACATTCTGAAGACAATTAATTTTAGGTTGTGATAATGTGTCCTATGTTTTCTTATTAATTTCTTTCTTCGTTATACGTACCAAACATTAGTTTGTAACCTTATACTGTATAAAATTATGTTTAAGTGCTTGACGTAAGGAAAATGAAAATTCGCTAATAAGTCAGACAGTTGCTTCACTTCCCCTTCGGGTGTCCACCTCCCTCCATAGGTGCTATGCACGTTGCAGGTTATACAGTGGCTCGGCGCACGATCACATTTTCGCCACGGCTGCAGTAAGACATTGTGAGATTTTCACACTGAAATCATTTCCTTGCTGTATGTTAATATAAATTAATATTAATATCAATACATGATATAAATTAAGCTTAAAATTTAAATTTACAAATTATAGCTTATTTGGAAAACGGTGAGAGCAAGTTATCGACAAGTTGGAAGCGTAACTGAAAGAAATTAAAAGCGTAGTTCACAAGCTGTGAAGCGACGACATTCACTTTGTCAGATTTAAAGATTAATTAATGTACAGTAAGTATATTAACATAACACAGTGACGTTAGATGGAAAATTTGTCATTATATATTTTTCCAGAATATTTTTCCGCCTTGCAAATAGCTGCTTTCTTCGCTCTCTTACTACCTGAAGAGCCTCACATGTATTCCTCACTCAATATCCTCATCACATATCAAGTAGAAGTCTTATGTTCTCTAACCTTTAATGGATATGTTAGCACAGACCCAAAAACAACGCCATTGTCACGTTTGTTTTGCCGTGAGAGTACTGTTTAAGAAATAAACGCTGACGAATGTCATATTTTGAGAACTTTACTAATCCGATCTAAACTCTCACAACACTATTAGCTCCACATGACTGATTAAAGGCTTTCATTTTAAAATAATTATTGTTGGCCGAGGAAAACATTATAACAATTATGTTATGATTCGTGATTTCTCTTCTTCGTTATATCTGTGGACTCCTCACTTTATTTTTCATAACGCATTCATAGTCATAGCTCAATGAGCACCCGTAGTGAACTGTGTTACTGAAACAAAAGCTGATCTGCTAATGCAGGTACTGTACAGTCTCTGAACGTGTCCGTGCCATCCTAGAACTCTTGTCTCCATCCGAGTGCTTGCAGGCTTCTCCTCTTGTATTTCGGCCCGAATATACTCATGTCGCAGATGATGCAGACGTGTTGCTCTGATACTCCGACTAGAGATATCAATTTCAACGGCATCGATTTTCACCTTCTGGCGGTTTATGTCCAACTCCTGCATCCGTAAGTTAGTATGCTTTCTACAGTGAGTCTGGAGACCAATATTTTTGTTTTCAGATTGATATTTATGTCAGAATGACTCGTCTAGAACCGTCACTCATTGATCAGGAATATTTAGATGAATATACTGCTTTGATATGGTATTGTATTGTATTGTATTTATTTACATTCCATGATATTCATACATCGTTTCACAGATAGAATATGGAACATGTAAAACATTAATAGTACTACAAAGTCTTAATTTATAGTCACAGTCTAGTTGAAATATACACGGAAAGTTTTTATAATGTACCGGTACAATATAAGAGTGAAATTAATAAAAGTTGTTACCTTCAAAGCCAAGAGTTATCCATCTGTTAGGCTATATGTGATCTGGGGTTCTACACCCATTGGGAATATATCTTTACCAATTGTCTCATTTGATGCGGTGTATCTTCTCAATCCTGAAATGAAACATGACCATTTCTTTTACAAGAAGTAAACAAAAATTAAAATTATCACTTAATGAAATTTTCAATATATTCTTAATATAAACATTAGGTAAACAAATAAATAGAGCCTTAATATGTATGTACAGTTTCCCTGAAAAAGGATGAGACGATTGAATATTCCTAAGTCTCAGATGTGAGACACTGCGCATGATCGGAGACCAGAGCACTGATACACAAGATAACGAATATTGAGTTACTTAAATTCAGACTATTTGGTTTGTTACTAGCATCGTTCCGAAATTCACTTCAAAAACTGCAAAAAATATGATAATATTACGTAAATGAAAGATAAATATATACACAAATCGTGTAGTTAAATCGACAATGGACCTTCATGACTAGATCGACACTCCACACAGAAAGGAAAGCTTTCATGTCGTTTCAATAGCTCAGACGGTAAGACTTCTGCGTGTTGTGTAGAAGAGTGCGAGTTCGATTCTTAGTCTATACAAAGATTTTTTTTGTCTAAATAACGTTGAAATAGAGTTTTACAAAGTCCTGAGATTAAGTGTTAATGATCGCAAACAATACAAAATTACAAGTTATAATATTATAAACGTTAATCTAATGAATGCATTTATACACACACATATACAATGTAAATGCATATATATTAAAAACTAACAATTAAAATGAAATTATAAAAATATATATAATAATAGACAAACTTTTACAAAGGTTTAGAGTCCTTAGGCTATGTAATTTGTTGAGTAATTATTACAATATTTTATTAATAGCTTTCCCATATGTGTAAGAAATGCACTCGCACAAAACAAACCTTCAGTTAATTTTAACTATTTTATCTACGTGTTTGCAATAGTGTTTAATTTTATGTGCATTCAATTTTATTCATGTTATGATTGGATGGAAAAGCACTGTTGCAGTTATTGACTAATTAAATATACTAATACTAATTATTAAATGCATCTGTTAAGTAACCAATTGCAGTATCTTTTGCAAAATCTTGAATGTTTAAGTTGTCAATAATATTTCTGTACCATATACTATAATACGTTAAAAGAATTTGCAATAGATTTGGGATCCTCTACTTTATAATCATTGGTTTTAGTGAAAAAATATTTTCTTTCTTAGGATATCTACAAGTTTAAATTTAATAATATTCCGAATAGATTTAATTGCATTATCTGAATTTTGTGCTTTTCTATTCAAATATATTCTATTTCCCTCTTTCATAATTTTTGATAAATTACACTGTACTCCTTGCAGTATTTAAGAACATGAGGATCATTACATTGCAACTCATTACATATAGATTCTTCTTTTTAATACATGACATTTTGAAGTCCGTGCGTTATCTACATGTTTTTACTTTTGAATTTTTTCACAACATTGAGTGGAGAAAATCCACTGAAGTGATTATGAAATTAAGTGAAAAATGCAATACATTAACTCTTAATATCAGTAGTACCAGTATCATATACGTTTTTCCAAGATTCATTTTGTAGACATAAATGTAAATAATCATTAGATACAACATTTACGATCCTTTCTTAGTTTTTAAATTAATATTTTGAAATTGTTCAGTGATATTGGAAACACTTAGGATTTGTTTATCATGTTCAGGCAAGCCATTGATTATAGGTTCTGTCGAATAGGAATTCAGTCTAATTCTGTGTACAAAACATTTATCAATGGCTGTGCTACTTCAGCTTAGATTTAATTTGATTAGTTTCGCAACAGTTGGACTTCCTGTTATATCCTGTTATTTAGATATTTAATTTAGGGTTGATTTATTAACTCTTACTATGCAAGATGCCTCTTATTTCAATAATTCTATATCACGTTAAATAGTCATTGTCTACACTAAAGTATTATCGTCATCCCTCATTTCTCATCGTAATGGCGAACCGACGTGACATGAGACAGCGAGTTATAGCTCTAGTTGAGGCTGGATATGGGGCTAGATTTGCTGGCCGTTTGGTCGGTGTTCCTGGAAGTACAGCCGCGAGGTGGGTTATCGTTACCAAAATTTAGGGGAGGTCGAAAATCGCCCTATTCCTGGGCGTCCGCGGATTTCTTCATTGGAAGAGGATGCTCTCTTATTCGAGACAGTTCGACAGGACCCCTTTCTGACTGCTAACGAAATAAGAGCAGCATCTAACTTTCCCGGCTCTTCACAGACTGTGATCAGCAGGTTGAGGAACCGCGGTATTAGGAGCCGGAGGGCTGCGCAAATGGAAATATTGGGGGAAGCACAAGCTGTCGACCGTCTTGCCTTCGCTACCAATCGAGTGGATTTCGATTGGAGAAATGTAATTTTCTCCGACGAAACAACCATCTCGAGTGATTACGAAGGTCCTGTCCGTGTCTATCGTGAGGATGGTCTCCGACATGACCAGCGCTATGTGCACCGACGTGAAAGATCGGGGCGCTTTAGCATATCGTGTTGGGGGTGGATGTCTTACGATGGACCTGGCGTTATAGAAGCATCTATGGCCGGTTTAATGCGGGAACTTACGAGCACATTCTGGAAAATATATTCCTTTCCTCTGCCCGAGAACGTTTTCCCGAAGGAACATTGCTCTTCCAGCAGGATAGCCATCCCGTGCACTATGCTGCAAGCATTCAAAGATGGTTTCAAAGGAGACCCGAGATCGAAATCATTAATTGGCCTCCGAAGTCACCTGATTTGAATGTCATCGAAAATTTATGGGTGGAATTGAAAAAGAGAAGGATAGTCCCTATGCCCACCGACGCCCTCGAAATCGAGACGAATTGTGGGATCATGTTGTTGACACCTGGGAAGATCTCGCCGGGGATCAGAACTTATTTCACAATCTCGTGACATCCATGCCGGATCGACTTAGATCTGTAATAGAAGCTGATGGCATGTGGACAAGATTTTAAGTTAACAGGTCTCTTTTTGTTTCTTATGATTTTTGTTTGGGGAAGAATACTTTTAACTTCCAAGTAAGTTTTATTTTTTTTGACGAGGTTCAGCCAACTTGTAAAACCCAGAAATTGGGCATAAATTATTCCATATTTTTCGACAAATTAGACAGTCGAGGAACTCTGAACAAATTAATTACACCTCAATAAAAAAAAAAGTTTTACCTGGGATCGAACACGAGACGTTTCGGTTATACAGCGGAACTAACACGCTACTATATGAGCTACCGAGACAAGACAGTGACAGCAGCAGTCCAGAATGTAGATCCCTTAGCAGGCATTTGCCATTCGGTACAGTGAAGCAATGATATTTTGTGACTCGAGCTATGTTGTGAAATCCTGGCCTTAAATGGCAGTCTTCTTCGTGATCCTTATTCTGGTCCTTGTCCTTGTTGTGGTCCTTGTAACAATTCTTGTACTATTTCTCATGTTATGTATCGTTACGTCGATATCGAGTGAACCGCGCTGTAGAACTTTAACTTCCGACGACCAAGAATCGTCTCATTCTTTTTAAGGGTAACTGTACGTATACCCATATTATGAAAATAAGACTTTATTTTACCACTCTTTACACGAAAATGAGAAGATTATATATGAAAACAAATTAATGTTACATTATGTGTGGACAAGCTTCAGGGCTTCTACCGCGTTGTCTTGGTGTTGGTGGCTGACGTTTCGACCGCTGTGTTGTGGTCATCTTCAGTGCAGTTGTTGGATAAGGAAATAGTCTGCGAGCTCGTATATATAGGCAGTCTCGATGGGGGGAGTACTTGCGGTGTTAGGTCGTAGGTTCACCTTCTGGCATCTGATTGGTCCTACGTTGTCCAATCCGGTTGAGGTCTGTATGAAGGGGAGTATTTATATTAAATACTGGCCAGTAGACAACGTAGGACCAATTAGATGCCAGAAGGAGAACCTACGACCTATACTTAGGAACGAGAAACCAGGTCTCCACATGTATGCGGCGCCCCCCTTCATCCGGACATCGGGCACGGTATCAAGGTCACTCTTTCGGACCACACACCATGCACACCAACCGCGGAAGCCTACGCGAACACTTAATGTTACATTACTTCGTAGATTTTTCTCTAGTTCAGCTCTCATGTCACGTTATTGCTACGTTTTCCAGCTTTAAATTAAATATATGTTTTTGTTTAGTCAACTCTCCGAAGACAGCTCTGAACATCACAAGTGGTACAAAGAAGGTACCACTTATGAGGCAACTAGGCCAGGAGATAATGGGAGATAATGGGGTAGGGCGACAGTTTCTTTCCCCCTCCATTGCATTCATCGCCGACTAGCTACATATTACATTAGTCAAGACTTCAGATGCATACAAACAATTTTTCTCCCTCTGATACATATCGTCAGGTGAGATGTACTGCCTGATAATTAATAGATGTACATATCAGCCAGAACCTCAACCAGAGGATGTTAAATATTTATATAATAGTAAATATACCCGTCAAGAATATAACAAATTCTATGTTGTTCACCCCTGTTTAATAACCTTAATCCACGCGCCTTAGTACATTTTTACCACATTTTATAACATCTCTACGCATTAAAGTCGTATTAGCTAAATATTCAAAATTTATGCTAGAGATTACACGCACCAACAGAGATATAACTCTGCCTTCACAGTATTTAAAGCATCAGTACGTTGCACGCACACGGGCATGAATTTAGACTTATTACGGGCTGAAGAAGAACTGAGCGAGGTAGAGTTTATTGTGACATACTGCTCAACAATTAACTGTATCCTTGTTAGTAATGTAGTTGACGTCGAAAGTGCTGAAAGGAACGGCTAAGGTTAAAAAAAAAAAAAAAAGATAATTTTTGTCTTCATCATCTTCCTTGCATTACGCATTTATACTTGTACAAAAAGAGATATCTTGGTGTGTCCATCGTTTTCTTGGACATCCGATGCTTCTTCTCCTTATTGTTTGTTAGTTATTTTGTAGTGAGTCATGTACCAGTGTACATTTTTGGACGTGTGATATGCATTGTTTATCTTAATTTTTATGTTCTGTTTTTGGCGTCTTGAAGATATAATTTTGTTTGTTTCGAATCTTCTTTTCCCTCGTTTTGTTGTCAATGTCTCGCTCGCGTATAACATCTTTGGCACTACATGGCTTTATAGAATTTTAATATAATTTATTTCCTTGTTTTATTTTGTAATTGTCTTTTTGACTTTCCATTGAAATAGCCAAATGTTTCCATTTTGACGTGAATAATATCCATCTGCGAGAATACAATGAAAATTTTTGCGACAATAAAAGCGTAAACTTTATTTCAATGTTTAATCACTCGGTAATTGTAAGACGGAGAATATTGAAACCCATAATATATAAATTATCCATAAATTAAAGCGGATTAAGTTTTCGTGTGTTTTGTAGTATATTTAATAATTTTATATTATTTTATTCGAATTGAATAACATGAAAAATGTTCAATTAACACACACTATCACACGCCCACCACTACTACACTATAGGAGATGGATCGTACAGTACATCGTCTGTACAAAATTACGATCCTTCAAAATCAGCAACCAGATTCGATGTAGCTCAGATTGCTTTTAAATTTTAGCGAATTTAACTACAAATTGTTCCCTGTGGTGGCTTAGTGGTTAGATTTCTAGACTTGTGACGCAGACGGTCCGGGTTTGAGTCCCGTTCAGGCCTGAGATTTTTAATTGAAAAATACATAGTGATACTTGTAGCGGACAAGGTCTCAATGGGGGAGTTCTCCCGTTTCTCCATCTTAGACATCTACATGATTCCGTCAATATTTCTTCATTTCGTCATCGTTCCATAGCATTCCCCGATCGTCCGCTGGCTACGCATGAAGGGGGCTGACCTAGGGACGAGTGGGGTGGCTTGCTTGGAACCTGGATACGCAGCGAACATTAGTGTAGTCAGCCGGTGTGGATTTGCGTACGCGCCAAAGTTGAGGGTTAGCTCAATATATCGCAGTGCTGAGTCATAGTGTCCTCTCTCTAAAATTCCATTCCATTTCAACACAAATTAACTAATAAAAACGCCAAAGTTCTGAAGCCACGCAGGCGATACGTCACATTGTGTTACGTCATATATGCAAAATCATACGAAAGCCATGTGAATGAAAAACGTACTGCAAACATACGCGACATATACGTCATTACAGAAAATAAGTGAGAGGAGAGATATTTTATACACGTGAGTAACCTCAAAGCCAGCACTACGAGATCTTGCATAAACATAGCGATTGCTAAAAACGTTGAATCCCTCTTTTGCATGAACTATACATATAACTTAATCGAGTTACCATCTACTTATTTTGAACATAACTAATATGATCAAATTTTCTGGTATTTCTCAGATAGAAAAGAGTTTGTTCAAAGTTTTTGTTACTTAGATCTCCATTAACATAGTAATATGTAGATATATGTATTATATACATATAAACTTTGTTCTCATATAAATACTAATTTTATTACAACACAAAATTTATATGCCTTCTCAACTTAAATACGTTATTCACAATATCTTTGAGGATAGTGGTTACTCTGCCAATTTTTTTATTTTATATAAATTCCTACTCAGTGGTATGATATATCCTAAATATTTAAACTTATTAACTTGTTCTGTGCAATTTGTTTGACATCTATGACTTTACTTTTGATATTGATCTTCTTTTTATCTAATTTAATGGAACATACTACACAGTTTTGTTAAATATTTAATTAAACTGAAGGATATACGGGCCTTTGTTATGAGAATGTATCTAGCAGGTGTCTTTTGGAGTAAATTTATGTTCAAAATTCATTAAAATGTATAGTTTAAGCTTTTTAATCCATTCTGCCGAACGTAATTATTGTTAAACAAAGATAATTATCTCAGAAAATAATTGTCCAATTTATTTCAAATTTGGGAATTTTTTTTTTCATTAAAGCATTAAAGTTTGGTGTAGTTTAATTGTATTCTAACTGTAGGCTTAAAAATTACAAGCCAATTATGTTAATTGAAATAATTATTTTTCCACCCGCAGTAAAAATGTATTTATAGCCACATAGCGGTTATGAAGTTAAATTTTGTTCAGTTTCCAATGGTAATTACAAGAATGTTTAAATAAAGTGAATTAAAATGAGTTTCAAGTTGCAGCTACGAGTAATATTATATTTTCCTCCGGACTAAATGTTTAAAGTAGATTAAAATATTGCAGTCTTTGTGTAAAAATCCAAGGATTCCATAATATTATAACAGTCGTGCATGGTTACGAATTTGAAATTCATTTTACCTTGCCGTTTATATCCCCTTAACATTGCAAGAAAATCATACAGATAAAGGAGTCTAGATCTGTTTATTGGAGGAGGGGAATTAAGCATCCTAAACTCTTCGATAGAAATAGGATTTTTGTTCACTGGTAATGGAATGAGTTTCGTGCCGATTGTGATGCCTGGCTAAGGATGACCATCACACCACGCCTTCATCTCCAGCCATCAAAACCGAATACCATACGTATAGTTATGGTTTACCGAACCTCAGAGATCTACACGAGTCGTCATATCCCCGTCAGACCGCAAGCGCAAGGACGAATCTGGGGAATTTCAGTGTCTCTTATGCAGGTATACGAGTCTTCTAGAATCCACCACCACTGTCATCTATCATTCATTTATAGTGTCCTGCACAAGGGCAAGTCTCTCACTGCAAACTCAGCATTCTCCAATCTTTACTATTTTCCGTCTTCCTCTTAGTGTCTGCATATGATCCATGTATCTTAATGTCATCTATTAATCCTAAGCTACCGGCGTGGGTCAGGCAGTAGCGCGTTTGCCTCTTGATCCAGAGCTGCGCTCGGGAGTATGTTCGATTCCCGCTTGAGCTAATTACCTAGTTGGGTTATTCTCGAAAACGTAAGGCGAATGTCACATAATCTATGGCGAATTCTTGGCCTCAGACCGCCAAATATCTCGTTATCACTAATTCCATCGACGCTAAATTACCCAGTAATTGATACAGCGTCGTGAAATAAAGTCAAAATTTATCAATTTTTGGAAAAATCGTGAAGAACATTCACTATGACGGACGATCGATTCGGCGTCGCACAAAATAAGTGGTATCCTATTTTTCGAGATAGAGATGACAGTAAAACGGAAAGTGTTCAGAATATTGGTGGAATGAAGTTGGAAAAACGGAAGAACCTAAAGCAAAACCCTCACAATTATGAGTTTGTCCAACACAGAAACAATTTCGCCATCGCCGAGATTTGAACCGAGGTACGCGGTTGTTGTCTGTCAACTTATTTACCAAAGCGGCTCACCTGGAAGTTATGGTCATGGGTTCGGATTCCGCGTAGGGTCGATATTTTTTGTCATCCCAGATGAAATCTTAACGCCTTGCTAACATCACATCATGGAAGTTGGGTTATGCATGTGTAAAATTTCGAATAAATTCAGATATGAGCATAAGCTTCACCAAGACACTACTATGCCAAAAGTGAAAAGCTCTCATCAAGATATTTGTGTTATGAATTTTTCCGAATTCAAACTTAAATTACTATACTGCTGTAAGAAATGTTTTAACGTTGCTTGAAAACCGTGGCCATATGATCGAATTTTGCTTAGGAAAACTGTGCTTGTTGAGGGGTCGGTAATTCACTTGGTAAATAAACTGGCTATGAGCTGGAAGATCCCGGGACCAATCCTGGTGGTACAGGTAACGGAATTATTTTCGTTACCAAAACTTTCAGAATGGTACTAGCATCCACTCAGAATTCTAATTAGATTGAATATAGATTCATTTTATGGGCTAAACTAGTGGTCGGAGAGTTGTGCCGAAAACAGCACATAATTTTAGTGCCGAGGTCATGGAAACTTGCGGTTCTACCTCCATGTTCAGCATACATCTTTGAGACCTCTAAAATTACATATTAACCTACCATTATTATTATTATTATTATTATTATTATTATTATTATTATTATTATTATTATTATTATTACTGTTTGACTGATGCTTGTTCGCTATTAGTGTGAACTTTTGTAGCCTATTACCACACATAAATTCTCGAAAATTTACTGGTTCCACGTTATGAATAAGAAATTTTCGTTATGTGTCTTCCTAGCGAGCTCTCGAATATTATATTTGTGCACAGATGATTTACACCTTAAGATTTTACCGAAGAGAAATAATGCAAGAAATGTAACGAGTTCAGGACTATCAGCCTGATATTACACTGGGCGAATATTTTCCATTTTCTTAGTGGTAGAAATATTTATTCTCTCGTCAATAATTTTAAATCAATCATTTTGAAAGTAATTAAGAAAATCGATAAAACATTTATTTTTTTTTATTTACGATATTTTGGAGTATTTTAATTTCAACAAGTTTTTTTTTGTCCAATAGTTGGAACAATTGAAGAGTGTGGTTCCAAAACTCATTCAGTCCATTTGGCCATTTTTATGACTTTTAGACCTTTATATTTTAAACTTACTTTCTTCCAAAGCAACGCCAATCCCTGTCGAAATGTTTGTGTTATTTCATTTAATTTATTATATTCCATAGATCTTACATTAGCAATGAAACTTTAAGATGTGGAACAAGTAAAAATTTTACAAGATTACAATTACAATTTTTACAATTTTTTGGCGAGATGTGGTGAACCCGAGAACTCGCCAACAGATTACCTGGCATTTTCCTTATGGTTGGGGAAAACCTCGGAAAAACCCACCCAGGTAATCAGACCATACGGGGGTGAAGTGAAATGAGGCCGAGAACTCGCCATAGATCACCCGGCATCAGTCCCACGGCTATGGAAAACCTAGGAAGAAACCAATCAATCACACCAAGCCCGAGCGCAGCTCCGGATCAGCAGGTCAGCGAGTCTACCGACTGAGCTACATCGATGGCTCTACTAAAAATGTACAGTACATAGCCAATCAGATTATTAAATTTACAAACCCAAACGATTATTTATCAGCTGAACTATAAAATATAACACATAAGAAGTAAGTTAATTCAGCTTAGAGGCATAAACAATTCAATCAGTTGAGATATACAGAAATTGATAATACATATCATGCAAATTACTTCAAATTACAAGCATGAACAATTCATCACTAGAGCTATACATATTACTAGGCGACCAAGGCGGGAACCGTTTTGTTTGTTGGCGCTGCGATTCGCTTCACAACAGAGGCCGTGTTGTAAAGTCCGCATCAGATACAAAATGAAGCACAAGCTGAACTGCTTTCTTGTTTCATTATTAAGACGCTTTATATGTTATATGTTCATATATATAGTTCATTTTATTGTTTAGTTTTAATTTATCACATGCTTACACACATAGGAATCTACTCAGAAAACACACCACAACATCGATGTTCGTAAAGGAGGGAACATGAATCGAAAGTAACGTAAACTAAAGTAGGTACTGTATTTTATACTATATTGCGTTTGATATACATTTCTTACCTTAGCAGTTTAAAGTGGACGGACTCCATACATCACATATGAGGAAAACCATCACGACCACCAGCATGGGCTACTGTAAGTCGTTGACCTGCACTGCTATTTGTATAAACACCTGACACGTTTACGTCTTACCAACATTTGTGGACAGTGTAATGGGTATGGAACCATGTTTCGTCCAGGTAAATAACGGGCTACTATATCAGAGCGTTCTATTAGATATTTCCTTTTATCTTTACATTTTTTAAATGTAAACTCCATGGATAGTATGAGTTTTCCTAAAGTTTCCTTGTACCCTTTAAAACCTATCTTTCTCTTACAAAATTTATGCAACTTTCCTAATGTTGGAAGCTCTTTGTAGAGACTATAATTTATGAACTTCTCTTCTTATGATACATTTGCCCATGTCGTCCAATTCAACCTTATTTGCAGGAGGTCGTCTAACTTTGTTTGGTGTCGATATTTCTACACCTTTGTTCTCACATTCTTTACCTTCCTTTCGCACGCTCTGCTGCCTTCGATAGAGGTAGGAATGAACCAGTTGTCTTTTCTTCATCACAAAACTTTATGGCATTATAAATAACGCTCCGCGTTTGGCTACGAAACGCACATCGTCCTACACGCGGCATTGCGACCAGATTGAAACGCTAGGCATTGGATGTGACGACACTCCAGTAGTAAACATACGCAGCGAGCACGGAGTTCCTCATTCTGCCACGATGGGTCCCGCCTTGGTCGCGTAGTACTATTCAATTTAAAGCATATACAATTCATCAGCCAAACTATACAAACATATACAATGAAAGGTAAACAGATTAATTCAATTTACAAGCATACTTTCGTTAAGCTATACAAAATTGTACAATTCATATCAGGTAGATTAATTCAATTTATAATCATAAACAATTCATCAGTTGAACTGTACTGACTACTATTCAATTTACAGCATAATTATACAATTCATCAATTGAGCTATAAGACTACTATTCAATTTACAGCATATACAATTAATCAGTTAAGCTACTGTATACAGACTACTATTAATTTTAAAAACATTTACAATTCATCAGCCAAACTATACAAACATATACAATACATAGTAAACAAATTAATTCAATTTATAAGCATATTGTGCATGTCACTTGAAAACTTGCTCAGTCCCTAGACCGGTGGATAAAAAACTAGCCCAGCCCTTTCATAAAAATAGACTGAACGCCTTTCAATTGATGTCACATGTTCAATCTCAAAGTGGTATAGTAGATCTAACTGCAGTCAGATGTATGAATCCACGTCTGGCCACGTAACAGAGCCAACACCGCGCTCTCAGCTGCCGCTCACTAGAGCCTGTAGCGCCCACTGCTCTTATTTGCTCCAGTTGACCAGCCCTGCACTCGATAAAAAAACCCGCGTTCTGCTTTGCTGCTATCTAACGACGAGCATGATAACCGTTTCGTCGCTTTACACACTGCTCGGAATATCATGACGTCATGAATAAATCTGAAATTATAACGCGTATATTAAGTTCAGAGATTACATCTACTTGATATGAAAGAAATAGCTTTTCTGCATCTCGTTTCTGTATGCATTTGCCACACCATGTTAGAGCTTTATGAATATTCATTTCTCTTCATTCACTTTTCCAAATGCAATATTCATACTAAATCTCCACACTCTGTACTGCAGTATGCTCAACGATGGATTGGTCTTGGATGTTTTGTGATTTGACATAGTTAAATGTGTTTCATGTGGGAACGAATTAAGGAAACTAATTAAACATCAGTTTTAAAATTTTGATAATTTTGTGAAGCGGCGTGTCATGAGGAAAGCTTGTATGTTTATTATATTATGGCTAGTGAACGGGTTTTTAGGTTTTTAAAAATACTATTTTAGGTTTTTGGAATAGGTGAAATAGGTTTTTTTTTTAGATTTTATGTCCAACCTGTGAAAGGGGTCGCAAAAACTGCCCGATCGTTAAAAATGCAGCCTTACAGTTATTCTTAAAAAATAAATATGTATTTATTAAGGCAACATGGACCACGAAACTGATCTTTTCAAGAACCAAACTATTTATCAAAATTCATAAGATTCGAAATTTTTGCTCCATCCCCTTTAACATTATTTGTGGTTTGGATAAATTATTATAACAATTGACATTTTATCTAATATAATTTGCGTTGATATAACTACATAAATTTCAAATTTTAATAGATAAAAGATACAATACACACATAACTTTTGAATTAAATTTGTTCAAACTTGATCAAGAATTATTTTAAAAAGTAACAAACAATCAAAACAATATTATTTACTGATACTGTTCCTGGTTACAACATATTTCCAAATTTTTTTCAAGATTCTGGACTGAGAACTTTTTTTTATTGTCTCTCAAGAAACATTTCAAGGAAGAAAGTCGAAAAGGTTCTTTTGACAGCACATGACGCCATAGGTGCAAATTTTATCGCTGCCACTGCAGCAGGTACCCATGATAACTGACAATTGAAGCTTTGCCCCTGAAGAATGGAGCACACATTTTTCATTTTTTCAAACTCTGAATTCCTCTGCAATACTTCCCTCAGTTTTAATGTGACGGCTTCACCCATGGATCCTGGTACTTGTTTCTGTAGAGAGTCAATGACACTAGTTGCATCTTTCAGTTGTGGCAATGAAGATTTCAAGTACTCAATATATTTTGGAAGGTCACTGGATTGTCCCTTGAGAAAAGCAGCGGAGTCATAGATGTTGTCACTGCTAAGTACAGATTTTGCCTTAGGAATTGAGGCAGCCTCCTCCACGTCGAGAGTGTTCTTTCCCCCCCCCCCTCTCTCTCGAAATGTATTGATATTTCTCTCAAAAAAGGTTAATGTATAACGCAGTAAATACAGGATAACGCTTATCAACAATGATTTATGTTGTTTTAGGTATTAAAGCCCAATTTAGGTTTTTTTTTAGATTAAACAGAATTCACATATACGATTCCTGCGATCATGATTCGGAAAAGTGTTGAAATTAGGAGTTCAGAAGCAAAGAAAAAAATAGGTAAAACCTTCAAATCCGGTCCCTTGTTATGACACATGTTTGCTTTTCAGTGTGACGAAATTGGAACTCTGTATGACTGTGTAAATGACGTCATTAATTAAATATCATTTGTGAGGTCCGAGGGATTGAATCCATTTATGTATTTCCCAGTATAGACTCCGTTAGAAGTAATGAATTTAACATGGATATGCTCTTACAAGCAGCAGAGGTAAATACACAATTTGTAATATGGTACTCTACAGGCAACAGTTCTCCAGGCAAGCGCTCTTCACTGATTAGGTCTGAGATATCAATCAACTGGTCACTCTCCCCTGAAGCAAGAACAGTATCAACTGAAGCGAAAGTAGTTAGTGTACTTTAATGGATTCTGTGAAATTATATTATTTTTCTTTATAAAGTATTTGTACACATGGTGATTGAATTTAGATACTGCACTTCTTTTCTTAAGAATAATCATTGCAGAACACAGTCTTCGTATTTGATATAAAACTTTGAATCTCATACATTGGTGATCTACAATTTGTATTTTGTCTTTCGTTTCAAAGCGTGTTTTCTTCATAATTTTATTAAATGTTGAATAAGTGCACAACAGCATTATTTAAACTAAATGAGCAAGAAATAAAATAAAATTTCCAGACGCAGCCTTTCACATAAAAAATCCTAGGCCAGATCTGGAATCGGATCCGGGCCGCCTTCTTAACAAACTGAAGGTCTGACCACTTGGGATATCTCTGTCTTTACATATTCGCGAAATAGCTCTATTCCTACAGGACAGACTGATATTTACTCAAGTCAATATATATATATATATATATATATATATATATATATATATATAATTTAACTTTGTAATAACTTTTGAAGTTCTCAGTAAATTAGACAAATGACATGTTAGAGAAACTGTTGGCAACCTTGATAATTCTTATTTCATTGTTTTGTTTTATTTTCAAAAGCTATTAGTCCTCAAAATTGATGGCAAATGGATTTTGAAAAATAGGAAAATTATGTAGGAAAATTGACATTTCACTGAGAACTACTATTTTCCCGCAAATACTTGGATGCCAAGCTTAAAAATGAGGGGTCATGCATTAAAATCCGTTCAGCCGTTTTATATATATATATATATATATATATATATATATATATATATATACACAAATGTATATATATATACATTTTATATATACAAATTTCTTGACACCCATACCATACTTGGAGTATATACGATTTTGCTAATATTATATTTATCTCCTTTAGGGTTTTGTGCAAACCGTTTATATGTAGCAACTTTTATTTGGATTATCAAAATACTGTTTACGAAAATCTCTGTATATTTTTAGACCTACTTAACTAGTATTGTTTGTAATCAAAATATTTGTTCTACTTCGTTGCAATGCCCAGTTATTTTACTATCTGCTTTGTAATACCACAATCTAGTATATACAGTCACGAAGCTCAATACGCAGTAAATATGCATCCATAGATAGTTGATAACCACTAGGATCGCTAATATCACCTCATTACAGACAATGCGAAATAGTACCAGCACAGTCTATTGTTCCTAGCACCCTCACAGCTCAAGCTTCGTGACTGTATATACTAGACTGTGGTAATACTTCAATCAAAAGAAACGTTTCACTAAAATAGAAGCGAAAAATGAAATAAAATGAAGTAATAAATTCATAAATTTGTATCAACAGTTCTTTCAATAAGATAATATTTCATAATAGTCAACAGAATACGTACTAAATCAAGATGAAATATCAATCAATATTGTGTTACGCACAAACTATTGTATTTAATTGTATTTTAATAGCCTAAATGTATTTCATGTTTCATTAATTGAAATAATTTCATAATTTAATGTAGATGAGAACCGCTTCTTAAAGCATCGATTGTAATTAACTTCCAAATTCAGAAGGTATGATTAAACTTGCAACACACACTTCCACTAAAGTAGGGTGGAGAGTAGACTTAACTTCTCTTATGAAGTGTGCGCATTTTAATTCCAAAGTAAAGAAGATATCTTGCTCAGCAGCCTACTATTGAAGCAAGATCTTTCTCATTTCAGGCTAGCAAATTAGCTAGCCTCTCGAAATTCCCCTTGACTTCGGTAGTTTCTGACATCTCCATGTTTAATTAAGAAAGGACGGGATTTTGTGTAAAGTGTATTTGATGCCCTCTTCTCTTTAAGCTAATATTATTGCATCAAAGGATTTCAAAAAAGGAAATGTGAAAGGGTAAATTTAAGTTATTAGATAATTATCTTAACATCATTCGTAAAGAAAATATGTCATGAGTATAATATACGAGTATTTCCCATTATGTGACTTAAACCCGATTTCTTTTTCGCTCAATTTATGACCGCCCATGGAAAATTCATAAAAAAAATAAAATAAACTAGAAGCATTTCTTACAAAATTCGGTTCCTACTTTGAAAGATTTAGGATCAAAAGTACAGAAGAATCTATGTGCATATGCAAAGACAATCGGACTGTTGAACATTCGATAACATTTTCAAAACTTCAAAACAATTTTCGGAAGTGAATAAATGAGATGTTTCATAAAATCAATGCATAAAAATATTTCTCTTTGTCTTATGAATGTAACTAAAAATACAGAAGCTTAAAATTGAGATCTTCTACTAAAAACTTAGGTTTGAAAATATTTCTAAAAGGATATAGAAAAAAAAATCAAATGCCAAAAATATTTGCGAGTTCAAAATTTGCATTTTGTTAGTCTTTTACATAGTAAATATGCCCTCAAAATTTAGTTAAAAATGAATAGGAAATAAAGTTGTCACTTTTAGTGGAGTGTCCCCTTACTGTAGGTCTATGGACTTTTTGTATACTTGTAAAATATTTGACATTTTCATTGTAATTTTTATTACGCTCATTATTATTACTGTGCAATTACTCTATGTATTTTGCTATCCAAATATGTGTCAATCGCTAAATAAATAAATAGATAGATAGATAGATAGATAGATAGATAGATAGATAGATAGATAGATAGATAGATAGATAGATAGATAGATAGATAGATAGGTAGGTAGGTAGGTAGGTAGGTAGGTAGGTAGGTAGGTAGGTAGGTAGGTAGGTAGGTAGGTAGGTAGGTAGGTAGGTAGGTAGGTAGGTAGGTAGGCAGGCAGGCAGGCAGGCAGGCAGGCAGGCAGGCAGGCAGGCAGGCAGGCAGGCAGGCAGGCAGGCAGACAGACAGACAGACAGACAGACAGACAGACAGACAGATAGATAGATAGATAGATAGATAGATAGATAGATAGATAGATAGATAGATAGATATTATTTATTACATATGTTGTAATTATGATAGGAAAAATTAGAATATTCCGTAACAATTGGAAATATTATCTTCTTGTAAGTCCGCAATGAATAAATTGGAATTTGACTCGCTGCGGTTCCAACTTGTGCGACTGGCAGGAAAAGTTGTCGCCTTTGCCGTAGGGCTAGAGACGCGCGACTTTTGAAATATTAATCATGAATATGTAGTCCACAGCGTCATGTAGAGCAGGATGCGGCGGGTGCTCGGCTCATGTCTTCTACCTTGCGCATCTAGTCTGATTGATCTCACGTTGTATCCCACGGGCAAATACGGTGCGCCATCCAACTAACTCACCCACTTGATGGGGAACAGGAACACGGCTGTACCACCTGTTCAGAATTTGAAATTAGAACACGAGCAAGCCTGCTTTATGTTATTGCAGCACACCCCCGACTGCTTGCTTGCACAAACAACATCACTTCGATCTGAAAGCCAAAGTACACGTCTCCAAATAACTGCAAATACAGTCAGTACTCTTGGAAGACTCCGGAAACATTTTGCTAGCACTGTTTCAGTAGTCTAATCAATTGATCACACGGAATCTAGTAATACTGTTAATATTACTGTACTGCAGAGGATTAAACATACACAGTGGATGTTAAGGTGCTTCGTAACTTCTTAATATATGAATTAAATATGGTTTATTTAATGACGCTCACAACTCCAGAGGTTATATCAGCATCGCTGCAGTAGTCCTTTTACATGCCAGTAAATCTACTGACATGAGCCTGTCGCATTTAAACACACTTAAATGTCATCGACCTGGGCCGGGATCGAACCCGCAACCTCGAGCATAGAAGGCCAGCGTTATACCAATTACGCTACCGAGGCCGACTTATATATATATATATATATATATATATATATATATATATATATGCAATGCTTGGAAAAAGTGGCATAAGTCAGTTTCCACAAAACTATTTTTATTAATTTATTGACAACTTACGAAACATCTGCTCGCTTGGAAAAAGAGACAAAAGCATTTCTTCCATTACAGTAATTCATATAGAAGAAAATGAAATCGACATAAACCAGTGTGAAGACAGTTTTTTTACCTTCTCCTGTAAAATTAACATTTTAGACTTGTGCCACTTTTCTGGAGCACTACAGATATATATATATATATATGTTTTATTTAACGATGTTCACAACTGCCGAGGTTATATCAGCGTCGCTGGGTGTCGGAATTTTGTCCCGTAGGAGTTTCTTTACACATCAGTAAATTTACTGATATGAGCCTGTTGCATTTAATAACACTTAAATGCTGTCGACCTGGGCCAGGATCGAACCCGCAACCTCTGGCACAGAAGGCCGGCACTCTACTGACTGCGCCACTCAGGCAGACCGTAACTTCTTTAATAAACTGAATTTAATAACCGAAAACTTGGAGTGGAATGGAATTTCAGAAAAGAGTACAGATCCCAAAATTTAGACCTCCTAATTTGACTGTTCCAGATACAACGCATTACGCATGTGCAATAAAGAAGAGCGTCTAAATGTATCCTACTTGTGGACAGTCTTACGAAGCTTGTTGCCAACATAGAGGACTACCAAGACTGTGCCCATTTTTTTAATTCCGTATCTGTACAACAACACTGCAACCTTTAAAGATTTATTGCGCTTCCCTCAAGCTAGACGCATTCCGAAACCCACACCGGCTGACTACACTAAAGTTCGATTTCGAACAGACCATCCCACATTAAGCCAACCACGTGAAGTTCGCGAACAATTACAACAAATTTTATCCAGTGCCAGCTCTTTCCCTCGTCTACTTTACTTCCGAAATATAACCCATATAATTTTTTCACTATAGGAGTGATAGTATTTCTCTCTGACTTCGAAGTAAATTCACCGCAAACATAACAACACATGTTCGGGTTATTCACACATTTGCGTGACATGCCGAACTCTATAATTGAGTTACAATATTATAATTAAAAAACAATTATGATGAATACTGTTATCGTTTTGTTAAAATACACCTTACACTTCAGTTCACAGTATACGCTTAGATTCACAATTTCACGAACATACACAAATATAAAATACGGCTACTCGCGAACGATCAGAAAGAAAGTTAGTGCATTACTAAGAAGGCAATTCACAAAAGAACAATTTTAACAGAGAAACAGGACATTAATCTAATGCTAGATGTTCCTTTCACCAAATATTAAGTGTCATTCATAAACATACGAGATCGGTAAAAGCTTCTTGTCCATTTGTTTGGAACCAAACGTTAAACTGGATGCGGAGACCGGAACCATAAAACTATAAAATGAGGGTGTTTTGCAAAAGATTTAGGTGATACAGCAAAACTTTTTTTTTTTACTTTAGTAGGTTATTTTACAACGCTTTATCAGTATCTCAGGTTATTTAGCGTCTAAACGCGGTGAAGGTGATAATGCCGGTGAAATGAGTCCGGGGTCCAGCACCGACAGTTACCCAGCATTTGCTCATATTGGATTGAGGAAAAACCCCGGAAAAACCTCAATCAGGTAACTTGCCCCGACCAGGAATCGAACCCGGGCCACCTGGTTTCACGGCCAGACGCGCTAACCGTTACTCCACAGGTGTGGACTACAGCAAAACGGATGTCATATAGATCACGTAGCTTTATTTAAAGAAGCATTTTATTGTTTATCAGTGTTATTACTGGAAGAAAATGTGAGAGAAATAGGTATTAGAAGTGAATCCGATCGTAATAGTTTTAAAACCAAAGGAACAAAAATATTAAGACAGACTCCGAAAGTAGTCATTTTAGAGCACTGGATAAAAATTAATGTTCGGGAAAGAAAAATTTTCGGAAACGATAGAACCATACATATTTTAGGAAAGAGGTGAAATAAGAATTTCAAGGAAACAAAAATATTCGTAACGAACCCTATCATAATCATTTTATAGCATTGGAGATCTAAGAACGCAAAGAAACCAGCAATATTTTGAGAGAACTCGACACAACCGTTTTAGTTTTTACTAAATAACTTGGAGGTATTACGTTGATCAAATCACAACCGATTTAGTGAAAAGCAATTAGTATTTACAAAATTAAACTTCTCAACAATTTTTGTTGCAAGAACTTCAACTTTAATCCCTGCAGAGCGCATACTCCTAATTCCATTTTATTTGTACCATGTAGCAGCAAACACGAAGCTTTGTAATTCTTGAGCTGTGCATTCTCTGTTTAACTAGCTCTATGATTGCAGAACTCTGTTCTGTATTGCGGTTCCGCGGTCTCTGTACTCTGAGAGAAAGTAGCGAATGCTGGAAATCCGGAGCGGAACAGATTTACAGTGACAAAACTGCGGCAATTTAATTGAGAAAACGGGAAACTGCTAACTTCAAGAAATTTAAATTCATGCTATAAGTATTATTTTCTACGAAAGGCTGTTATGTCTTCTTTGTCTTAATTTTACTCCAGCTGATCTTTAAACACACGTAATAATAAGTATGCTCACGTTATTCCCTTTTTTAGTATTTTTTTTAATTTTATTTTAAATGATTAGTTTAAACATTTCTTTTATGTCTCAAAACTTTATTGTTGACCAAAGTTTAGCATTTATAAAACAGGTCTCTTGAACATTTTCGGGCTATTTTAGCAATAATAACTTATTTATAGCATTTAAAAACATTTTTAAACTATGTTTGAGGTGACATATGGATCCAAAACTTATAAATATTTAAGCTAGCAAACCATAGACCTAAAATGCGTAATTACTGTGCATTGGAAATAATTTGTTTAACATAATTCTCTGTAGAGATAGGCAACTTCTTTAACAGAATGGAGTTAAATTTGTTATTCTACTGTTCTTGTGGCACTACTGTAGCATGTAGCAAAATAAAAATAAGCATGTAGTAAGATATCGTAGAGATGAACAAAACTAACTACCGTTCTCGCTCGCTGTGTTCGTTGCATTTGTCTTTCGAGTCTCGTCCCGTCATTCTCGTGCGCTTCTAGTCTCGCTCATCATTCTCGAAATAACATTTGGTCGGGGTGGGAAGAGTTCGTAACTTTGAATAACGTAAATTATTGAAATAAATAACATTATAAATGTTTACATCAGACAAAAAGACAAAACAGAACAGTATCTTGTTTATCAAAATTATCTGGTTCTATTATATGATATTACCTATGGTTATATAAATAGAAAAAAATTACAATTCTGAAATAAATTTGCATTTCTAAGAAACATAAAACATAACGTTAATATATTTTTACTTGAGAGTCCACACTTGATCTCAAACATATGAAAAGAAAATTCCTAGCCTTTTAATAAGGGCCTAGTAATTAAATAAAGATTAGGGAACGGAACACACTGAAAGATAGAGATGATGTTACAAATAGGCTACTGGATTGTTTATACATATATAACAGTTGCCAAAGTAGATAAAAGTTCAGTCAGTAAACTGTGGCGATTCAAGGCTGCTTGACGTTCGGGTCTTCGGGAGTGATCAATCTCGGCGTTTCGAAACACTCATAACTAGTCTTTACGTCATCGACACGACGAATAGAACATTGTCGTGCGGGTTTTCGGCTTTTCTGGGGCTGTTAGTCTTGTTTTCTCGATCGTTGTTCATCTCTAGTATACTGCTTAAGATTTTTTTATATTTCTATAAAGGTTCACTATTCCTATCTTGAAATTGTAGGCAAAGAGTAGGTTACACCCGCGGAAAAGAAATTGTCATGTTCGCTGGAATATGACAGGGATACTTTTGAAGGTTTGTGAAGCCGCAGCAGTACCAGCGATATTATATTTTCTGACTCTGCTGCTCGAAGTAAGTTAATTCTCTCGATATGTCCCAAGAAATCCAAAATCACAAGTCTGAAGATCTTGAAGGCCAAAACACTGATCTGGTTAAAAATGATAGTATTTATTGAATTTAGTTCAACTTCGTTCATTGTAAATAACAGTTGGAATTATATTTATATATTTAAAACATATACATACCGATAACAATTAGGTTTGTATAGAGGTGGCTAGTAACTGATTTCGGAATGTAACAATATTTAATGTTTCCTCTTTCTGTTTCCATACAAAAGAATCGGTCTATTCGCACTCTACTACATTGCTGTATTTCTTCACAAACTTAATAACAACAATTCATTTTCGACCTCTGAGAAATTAGCGCTTCTCTTTATCGCCGACATTTTGTTAACAAAGCACAATCTGTTCGTATTACCGACTATGACAATATTCAGTTTAACTTAACACGCACTGAAAAGTTAAATTTTCTGTAATAGTCACCTTTTCTTTATAATACTGTCCCTCGTAATCTTTGAGTGTCATATACGTAATATAGTCACAAAAGCACTCTTAATTTGATCAACAAAATGAAAACTCCCTTGTAACAATACCTTTGAAAGCATTTTCTATGTGCACAGGGAAATATTTTGAGCTAAGAGGGATGAAGGTACAGGAGAATGGAGAAAGTTACACAGCGCAAGACTGCATACATTGTATTCTTCACCTAACATAATTAGGAACATTAAATCCAGACGTTTGCGATGGGCAGGGCAATAGCACGCATAGGTGAATCCAGAAATCCATACTTACTTACTTACTAGCTTTTAAGGAACCCGGAGGTTCATTGCCGCCCTCACATAAGCCCGCCATTGGTTCCTATCCTGAACAAGATTAATCCAGTCTCTACCATCATATCCTACCTCCCTCAAATCCATTTTAATATTATCTTCCCATCTACGTCTCGGCCTCCCCAAAGGTCTTTTGTCCTCCGGCCTTCCAACTAACACCTTTGCTGTGGTCGTGCCGGAGAATCAGTCCCATTCCGAGGCTTACTGTTAGGTTTCGTAACAAGCTGTTTTTTATGGTGATGGGTTGTTAGCCCTTCGCCCAACCCCCAAGCTGGAGGACACCCCTTATCGGCTGTCCACGACTGCTTATTCAATATATTCGCAGCTACCCTCCATATCTGGAGGCCGTCTCCTCTATCCGCAACCTGAGGACG
This sequence comes from Periplaneta americana, assembly GCF_040183065.1. NCBI lineage: Eukaryota > Metazoa > Arthropoda > Insecta > Blattodea > Blattidae > Periplaneta > Periplaneta americana. Next base: position 64,181,437 of record NC_091132.1, on the reverse strand, counting down.
CGCCATGCCGTGGTGATAGGGACCCACAATACATGGTCCAGAAATCGATATAAGTTAGAATGTTAATTGGAAAACTTGAGGAAAAAACCTATTGGGAGGCCGAGACATAGATGGGAGGATAATATTAAAATGGATTTAAGGAAGATAGGATATGATGATAGAAACTGGATTAATCTTGCACAGGATAGGGACCGATGGCGGGCTTATATGAGGACGGCAATGAACCTCCGGGTTCTTTAAAAGCCATTTGTAAGTAAGTTTAATTATATTTTACTTTAAGATAACACTTGGAAACAGGGATAACGTTGAAACAAGCCAACAGATCGTTTATCTCTTACTTCAATATTCTTCATGATTACTGCTCAAATTAGGCCTATTTTTAATAACATATATCAAAATATGATCAATTATTTATTCCGTCAATATGGCTTAAACATTGAATTACATATGAAAGAAAAACATATGAAAGGAAATATTGATGTGTTACATCCTATTTAATCTTGATACTAACGTTTTCGCCCCTAGTGGGGCATCTTCAAGTACAAGATATAAGTATAATCTAAAATCAATTACAATATATAACGGAATAAATAATTAATTATATTTTGATATATGTTATTAACACGAGGCTTAGCTGAATATTTTCCAACATGAATTGTAAATGAGGTCTATTTTGTTTACGTTGAAGTTGAAAATGTTAACGTAAACTCTTTCTTTCTATATGCTTACGTCACAGCAGGGATATTGAAGCTCTATATCGTGAAATTAATTTAATTTTCAAATTGGCAACAATAAGCGTGAACCTCATTCGTACCACATGCCGCATAGTGAGAACTGCCGTCCCGCCTAAGCTCCTTATCTTCTGTGGGATAAATGGCATTTTACGCATTTCTCGGGGTGTCAAGTACCCAGTATCCCGTGTCGTGCTAAGTGTGAACTTTATTATACGAATGCCCTTCTAGTTAAATGTCATTTCGTGCATTTTAACGCACTGGTTGTAAAATGAGATTGAAGCTGGAGCTCAATTGGGAGAGGTGGGTGAACCGTTAAGAGTTTATTGCCAGGCTTCTAAATGGAATGCTTATCATGCATTCGCTTTGTAATAACTTCCATGCGAACCTCTTTGGACTCATATCTGTATAAGCTAGAGAAGCACCTTTGTGCGTTTCGAAAGTAGAATAAAAAAGTGTTACGTACAATAGAGCCATATTCTCATGTTACTATGCAGTGAAACGGACTAAATATGACAGCGAACTTTTTTCATTAAAAATCAAATCTCATTCTAACAAATTGTAATTCTCAGGGCCAGTTTCACCAAGCTTCACTAAGGTTTTAATGATTCATTAATTTTTTACTGGTTCATTAAATCATTTTTATAGCTCACAAACATCTTTAGCCTAATGAAACAGTAAAGCTATCATTAAATTTTGTGACAGAAATTTCACTAGTTGCAATACAAAATGGCGGAACTTTTCGGCGTAGAATTGTTATACTGGAACTGTTCGAAAATGAAGAGTCAGATGAGATAATATTAACCATTTAAGAAACGATCATTTTGAAAATTTGAATGACACAAAAATTCAAGAAAGATATCGCGTCACGAAGAACTTGGTACTCAAAACTGTAGAAGAATCTGACCATAGGTTGTCATAAGAACGGCTGAGACAAAGCTGAAACTAGTCAACTAGGTAACATACAACTGAGTTTTAATTTTAACACATGAAAGTGGTTATTATAACTACATACCTAAGAAATATTAGTAAATTAATACACAATGAGCATTCAAACATAACAAAAGTTAATTGGTATATTAACTTTAGTTTATTATAATTAAATTTACGGGAACATTGACCATCTACCTTGAAAATAGTTATTTAACACAGTATATTTGGTATCAAGTTTCTACTTTCTTTCAGCTCTGCAACTATACTTCAAAGTACAGTAAATTCATAAATCTTTAATTTTTTTTTTTCATTCTGGATTACAGGTTTCAAGAATATTATCTATACCTAAATTGCAGTTATTATTATAGGCTATATAAAATATCATACTCCCTCAAATAAGGTCACCACTATAATCAGGAATGCAATAATTACAAAGCTATAGTTATGGCGAAAATAATAATAATAATAATAATAATAATAATAATAATACTCTTTCTCCATTTCCTATTATTTTGTAACCGCTTTGCTTCATTGTTGGCCTGCATGCAAATGATGAAGCAGGTACAGTCTTAGAAAAAAAGTTTTTTGTCACATAGTCCCAGAAAGGAGGCAGTGCGCATGAGCAGAGGACGAGCGATCTGATTCACAAGAGAACGAATAGTTGAGGTAATATAATTAGTTTCGTTTCGTTGTATGTCGTACCTTAGTAGTTAGAACAAGTTCCAGGGAAAAGAATTCAGCGTAAATAAGTAGTGCGGTAAAGATTGATAACAAATGAAGATGTAAATTAATTTAACAAATTCAGAAAAAAAAAAAGGAATGCATAACGCTACCTTGTCACCCAATAATATTCAAGTTTGATAATGAACATGTATGAAGACATTCATTATTTAGCTTTGATGTAATTTAATTAGAAGAGGAGAAGTAAGGGAGCATGTATATTAATGACCAAAGAGGCTACTCGCATGGAGTATTTTATATTCTTGGCGAAGTTGGTACGAATATTTAATGTCATAAACAGTGTCCTTGAGAAAAGGAAAAAAATAATGTGGCCAACACTTGGTAAAATAAATAAATAGGTGAATATGTAAATAAATAAAAAATAAGCAAGTACTTAATTTTAAGATTTGTCGAGCGTTTGTACGGTACACGAGACTCCTGTGTTACAGCTGTCACACATTACTGATTGGCTATTACTATTCTGGAATGAATACATGCTTTGTGATGTGTAACCGTTATGAAATCCCACCCTCCATCCTATTGTGTCTGCAGCGGACTCGATCGGACTTACATGAACACGCGGTTAACAGAGGGCAAATGTCAATGACTAGCACATCAATATTACACAAGGAAGGTCACTGGATCAAACCCCAAAGGCTAACACAGAGCGGTTTTGTGGCTGTGGAACAGACATCCAATCTCTTCCGGACCGGTTCGAATGCCTATATTCAGAAAGAGACTGCTAGTTGTTTGTAATCCGACTCGTCTGAGCTGGGTTCTTCATACAACATCATACACTATATTATTTTAGTATTAAAAAGGAAGATTTTATCAATTACAGTGAATCTTGGGTGCTGGTATGTGGAAAAATACAAATTACTTACTTACTTACTTACTTACTTACTGGCTTTTAAGGAACCCGATGGTTCATTGCCGCCCTCACATAAGCCCGCCATTGGTCCCTATCCTGAGCAAGATTAATCCAGTCTCTATCATCATATCTCACCTCCCTCAAATCCATTTTAATATTATCTTCCCATCTACGTCTCGGCCTCCCTAAAGGTCTTTTTCCCTCCAGCCTCCCAACTAACACTCTATATGCATTTCTGGATTCGCCCATACGTGCTACATGCCCTGCCCATCTCAAACGTCTGGATTTAATGTTCCTAATTATGTCAGGTGAAGAATACAATGCGTGCTGCTGATTTTATTCTTTTATGAATAAAGAATCCTGTTCCTAATTGATGATTATCGTTTCCTTCCCCATAATACAACAAATAATCTCCTATTTGTGTTATGCCATTCCCATCTAACCTAACCTCCTGTACTCCCACAAAGTCTATTCTATATATAGCTAGTTCTTTTGCTACTAATGTTACCCCTTCTGTTTTATATAGACTTGTAACATTCCAAGTACCAAATCTCAAAACCTTATTCCTTTGCTGTGGTCGTGCCAGAGAATCAGTCCCATTCCGAGGCTTATTTGAAGGATTCGTAACAACCTGTTTTTTACGGTGATGGGTTGTTAGCCCTTCGCCCAACCCCCAAGCTGGAGGAGGAAAAATACAAGTAGCGTAGGGAAAATTAAAAAAAAAAAAACTATCGAGGACAAGTCCCGTAATAACATTTGTTCATATTACTCCATTTTGGTCCTTACCTAGTAAATTTATCTAATTTCCATATATTTCTCTTTATTTTTAATCAATTACTGTTCCTTCTTCATTACACTGCTCCGCCGATTTAGTAGCATGCGTTCGAGTCTAAAGAAAGCAGAAAACAGTACAATGGGGTCTGCTGTGACAAGAATCCAAGCCCTGCATTTCGATAAAGCATCATGTGACGAAACGTTCACGCTAAGTGTTTTTGACAGCGTAAATATTATTCAACGTCTGGAAAAGGCACAAATATTAAGGATATTGCTGGAGAGATTAAGGTAATATTCACTGACTCACTCACTCACTCACTCACTCACTCACTCACTCACTCACTCACTCACTCACTCACTCAAGAGGAGAAGAAAACTGCTCTCAAGCGCCTGAAAATTGCTGAAGCCAGCATAACACCACGAACTACTGGAAGACATCTACGTAATGAATTGCGAAAGAGATCATTTGAATCCTGGTGTCAGTTACCTCATAAGGGGAAAGGTGTAGTCATTATGAAGAATATCCAAGATTCAATTCATGGGTCACCACCAAAAAAAAATTTGTCGTCTTCGGAATATATTAATGCAATCAAGATGTCCTGCAACCTTACTGCAGTGCGCTCCGATCCTGGCAGAGCTTTCAGCACGACCTGTTGTCGTCAACCTGGCTGCAACGAGATAGAAACTTTTGGCCACGCGTTGGGCTTTTGTTGGAAAGGAGAATTATTGCGTAACAACAGGCATCTTAGAGTCCGTGGAGTTATCGCCTGTCTTCTTCGGAACAAGGGCTGGAAAGTTCATGAAGAGATTCACTGTATTTCTAAAGACGACTCTCACAGAAGACCGGATATAATAGCAATAAACAGGCAACAACAAAAGGCTATTATCATAGATCCAACTATACGCATGGAGAGAGATCTAAACCAAGCTCATCAGGTTGATCATGAAAAGAGGGCCATTTATGAACCTTGTATTTCCTACCTTAGTGCTAAGTATAACATCCCTCTCTTCAATTGATTAGTGACAGGTTTATTTTTTGGTGCTCGGAGTTCTTTACTAGAATTTACATATAATTTTTAAAACAATTATCAATACCGTCTCTTGAAATTCAAAAAATCATCTCGCAAATTCTTAAAGATTCGCTGCAGATTATAAAATTTCATTTATACCACTTAGAAGGTCTAAATTAAGGATATGCTAATTTTAAATAAAATCATTTATTTATAAATCTAATTTTAAGGTCATCTTCTAAGATTTTATTTTATGATTGATAATCAATGGTGCTTAATTATTACATTTTATTTTTATAACAATATTCATATTTAATTAATTATATTTATTTGCTATTAGTTTCCGGATCCTCGTGGTCATCCTTAATTAAGGCCGACGATTTATTTCTCTCTCTCTCTATTTATTATTGTATTTTATACAGTAGCTAGATATATTCTAGGAAATAAAATTAATTTGTATTAATGATGTTTTAGATTCACTTTTTATAATGAATTCACAACTCTTAAATACCCATTCCCGTATGATCGATGTTTTCCTGTCCATAATATTCCCGACTTTCATGCTCTACCGCTAATCGATTGCAGGAAACTTGTTCAGCGTGTTATATCTAAGTAAGTGAACATTGACTTTCTCCTATATCGACGGAGAATTGTACTACTTTTCCTTCTGCCTTCTTCTATTTATAGTTTCCCCCATTCTACACATTCCTTTGTCTTTTACTTACGTTTGTAACCAGTTTTTATTTTTTCCTTCTCTCCTCTTTTCTTCAAGTTTGTTTGTATTGATCTGAATGAAAAGGGGGGGGGGGGAGAGCAACGGTGAATAGTTCAATGGTTGAGTTGTTTGGACTTTTTCCATTGCTAATTTTCAAAACATTATAGCACAACGTTTCGAAGAGTGGATCTCCATTCGTCGTCAGGTGAAAACCTACTATGGGGATCGTTACATGCAGCTAGCCTGTCTGACTAATCGATGACAGTCAGGTCGGTGGGAAATACAAAGACGGTACACACGATGTAGCACTCTGCTTTGCGGAAACTGAATTTTCAAATACTCCATTGGTAACCTCGTATGCCACACTTTTGGAATTATTTTAAGAGTGAATTGTTAGGCCTACTGTGCAAGGAAAATTTTTATATTTAAATTAGCATGTCCGCCGTTGTGGGTATGTGGATAGTGCGTGAGCTTCTCAACCAGGTGGTCAAAGTTTCGATTCCCGGCGTGAGTAATGAAAGAAGTGTATCTTCCGACCGCGGGACTGAGTGTTTGTTCTGAGATATCTCAGAAGTGGCCTGCGTCATGCTCACCCCATAACCAGAGAGATCCAGATTATGAGATATGTAGTGTATAATGAAGTGAATCTCCTTCCCTACACAAATTTGTGTGTAATTCGGATGAGAGAAGTTAGCAGATTAAGAAAGAAGATATTGAATTAGCATACGATTTAATTCTTATTCGTGTATCACTTTAGATGCGAAGCAAAAATAAAAAGTTTTGAGTTAAATGTATAGAAGATTGTCACGCATTACTTTTGGGTGGACTCTACTTCACGGAAGTCTTCTGCTGACACCGGAAATACTATTAGTTTTTAACAATTGAGATGGGGAGACGAAAATTCTAGCGCTTACATGGACGTTATGCTACTTCGAGCTAGAAATAAATTTAACGTCAATTATAAAATAATTCCTCTTTTCACAATTTAGCTTACATTCATAATAAAATATATTTTGTACATCATTACACATATTATTAAAAGTTCTGAATAGATTAAAATAATTTTAGACCTTAATAAGGTATTCGAGGATTCTTCTCTACTTTCTGATTTTACCCACTGGTATAGCTTCGGCGATAGGCGCGTTTGTCTGCTGGCTCTGACGTACGCTCGAGCGGGAATTCGATTCCCGTTTGAGTTGATTTCCTCTTTGAGATTTTTCCGATGTTTTCTCCAACTATAAGGCGGATGTCAGGTAATCATATGGCGAATCCTCGGCTCATCTCGCCAAATACTGTTTTGATATCATTAATTCCATTGAAGGTTAATAACTAAGTAGTTGAATTAGTGTCGTTAAATAACTGACTAAAACTTCGACTTATTTTCTTACACCAAATTTAAACAAATTTACATTTTGTTTTTTGTTACAGAATGAGTAGCCGAACATGCAATATTACATTAAGTCTGAGTCGACCCCACCCAAATATTCCTTTAGAACAACCACTGCATAACTACATAAACATTTGGGAAGGAAATTAATTCAATTCATATGACATTTTCTCGTTTAATTCTGTTTTCCTCTTTTCTCCGTTTCGTTCAAAACTTCAATTTCATAAGATTATAATTGAATTGAGAAAATGCTTTTCTCCGCAGAAATAAAATGAACCTGTCAGATTACAGGTAAAATGTTTTAATGTGTCAGTCGTGCTGCCTCATGAGCCGGCGAGATGTGCGTGATCTCCATCAAGTCTGGTTTTACAAGCGGAAATTCTAAGTCTTTAGAAAGAAGCATGCTTCCAGTTCGTGGGGTGGACGCCTATCCTCTGTGAGACCAATATCCGGTGCCCCGTAGACTGACTGATGGACTCGTTGATCACAAGAAACGCCCGGCGCTACTGCTCGAATCTACGCCAGAGGAAAGTTTCAATACGTATCTTTATAGGAACGTGATCCTACTACAGCCACTCTGAAATAAAATTGTGAGGCTACTAACATTCAACTTCAAAATGTTTTGCAATAGAATTTGTATTCTGTGCATTCGGGTATAACGTATAGAACATTGATTACATTCTTTCTGAACTTATACGTATAAGTATCTCAGATAAACAATAAAATTGTACGAGTGTAACGTCATAGCGTAAGGTATCATACCTATACTTCGTTCCATAATGCCTGACAAAAGAAGTAAATATTGCCAACAGAGGAGGAGAGAAGACCAACTTCAAGATAAGCGTGGAATGAGATCTCTGCGATTGGTTGAATAGCAACTATACTTCTCTCCTTCTCTGCCGGAAATGTTTACATCTCCTGTCAAAATTATGAAACGAAGTACAGAATTCGCGTTACGAAATGCGCGCAGGTTCGAGTTCCTCATGAGGAAGGAATTTTCTCATGAAATTTCGTCCAGAGTATGTGATCTGTGCCCACCCAGCATCGTAATTTATCTGGGCATTTAAGACAGCAAAATACGGTTTAGAAAACCAGCTATACTGGCAGTGGGATCATCTTGCAAACCACACAATATCTCCATTCTGTTGCATGATATTTCACATCTGCTGACGTAAATGGACGTAGGGCCAGCAACCTGCTGATTGCCCTTGTATTTTCATGGACTGTTCGTGCCATGAGCGGACGGTCGGACTGACGGAAGGATAGTTCAGTAAAAAAGTCTTTTGAGTTTCGTTAATGGAGAGTATTTTACTTCATTATTCAGCTTAAAAAATGCTCTTATCGTTTCTTGCATTCGCATTCATTGTTTTCTTCCACTTTACTTTATTACCTCTTCTTCGGTCTGCCTAATGTCTCTTTCTTTTCGGACAATCTTTAAAGTTGTTGTAGATAATCTGTCACAGGCTTGGGGTTTTATTAACTCTACTTAGTCATTGCAGACTACCTCTTAACTCCCCACTCCATCTTCCCCCGCAGACAGTTATGTTTCGAACTGATACGAGTACACAGGTAGGCAAGCATTGCTGAGTGACGGATTGTAAAAGGCAGGCATCATAAATTTCGGTTCTTGCTGGTCGCCTAAAATCCGTCACTGATGCACAGTGCGTGACTGTGTTTGTTTCTAAAGCGGAGTAAGGGAAAAAGACATGGGCGGGAGTATCTCTTTTCCTTTTCCCTTCCCCTTTATGCCCAGGGCTGATCTATCATAATTCTCTCTCCAAATTTACCCATCATGTATTGATTGTTTCAGTTAGTTACTCTCTATTATTTTCACATTTCAGTATTAAATTTCTTGCGAAATCCTGTATATGCAGACAGAGATCTAAGATTTTTCCGTCGGTTTCAGTTATGAAAGTTTGTTTATGTATGTTAATTAACTCTTTCAGAGAATCTCCTATTTTTCATTCTAAACAAATATTCTGCTATTCGCTTTTGTTATTGTACAACGTCGTCATTTATTCAATGTACTCGCAGAAAGTTTCTTTTGCTGTAATTTCGTGCTTTATCAATATTGTACAGTGTTTTTCTTTGCGCAGGAATTTTATTTCAGCTGCTTCCATTTTATTATAAGCCTAAATGACAATGATGGCAATAATATTATAATTTGTGTAGGTTCAACTGTGGAAAAAAATAATAGAACAGCTCAAGATCTCTGAAATGGTAATGAAATTTGGATTCTATAGGAGGTACATACTTTCGGGAATACTACTTGAAATTTAAAACAAATTTTCATTTGAAAAATTGTTTTCTTACTTAAGTAGCAATGCAAATAATCCAGTCTAAATCTCTCATTAAAATATCTATTCTTTGATTGCTTCTTAAAATAATATACCTTCCTTTATTGCATTCGCATCCTCTACGTCACATTCAATATGTTTTTAAATCCCCAACAATGTGAAAGCGGGATAATTGAAATATTTTATTGCTATCAATTTAATAGGCCTACATCATGGCATCGCAGTCTGCGATGGTCAAGTAATTCTGCGAAATAGAGCTTATATACAGTTTATACAACATCTATTCACCAAAACGATTTGGCTACAATGTTGATTATTTACCATTAGTACCTTTCCAATAAAGAGAAGATTTGAGAATGAAAAATCCGCTTCATATACTACATTTTTGGCATATGGATATATATTTGTATATTCTATTAAATATACGTATTTTTGTATGTTGCGTAACCCGAGTACCCAAAATATAATGTTTATTATGTAAAGGACGAGATATTATAGAGATGAAAACGGACACATATATTCATTACATTAACGGAAACGTTATCTTCCAACCAAAAGCAACAAAATATTAAGTTACACTGATAAAAGTGTTGACCATTGGTTGGAATCAAATTCTAGCAATGTCAGTTCAGTGCATTAGCTTTTACGATTCATAATTGTAATCGTGAAGCACAAGAATTGCTAGAAGTGGCGACCAACATAATCAATGCAGGCATGACAACAACGCACCATGTTTTGGCTCGCATCCAGAATACACAGTTGATTTTTGACAAATGACGCATTAGGTCACATTTTTCATCCTTAGAATGCTGAACTGAATTGACAGAGTTATGAGAACGTTTGCAAATGTATCTCGTTCATTTTATAAAATGTAACTTCAGCATTGGTTTCGGTTGGAATACGGCGGTCCACAAGTATGTATGTATATGTAAAGACGTGGACAAATTATTATTAGACTAAAACGTTTTCTTGGGAACATAATATAATTCGTCATATTAACTATCAGTATAATTCACAGAGTCTCTGTTGTTGTAAATATGATTGTATACATCTTTTGATAAATTTTTCCAATGGTTAAGTATATTTTGTCTGGCTGTGTTGGTACTACTGGTGTTTTAATTATACACTGCAGAAGATATTTAACAGTCTCTTCTCTCATGGTCTGCGAGAAGACCGGACATGAACGAAATTGAAAATCTTCCTGACAAAATCAACGTGTTAATAAAGAATAAGAGAATGTTCACAAAATATTAGAACCTCAAGACTCAATTTTCTGTTCATTATATCTGTGAAAAATACATTTTTGTTCATTATTTCTCCCGATAAATACAGCTTCGTTGCACATATAATAATTAATTTAGTCTAATAATTTGTCCACGTCTGTATGTACGTGTCTATATATGTACGTTAGAAAATGGTGCACTCATTTCTAGATAACACTTCCCTTCGCTGATAACTGCACAATTCTGCTGAGGTCATGTGCTATCTTAGTTGATTGTACACCTTTCCCGGTTGAGACGTACAGTTGCTCCAAAAATGACTGAGCACACTCTTGATAGCACATATGACAGAGTCCCGACGCGGCGTTCACACGAGCACGTTTTCCGCATTTCAGTTAATTTTACATGTAAACCGGACTCTCAATAAGATATGGAAAAAAGAGAAAGAACAAGTCGGAGAGCTGCGTGGTAGTTAACAGTTGGAGACTGGCATAGGTTCAAATCCTCCTACCAACATCTTTTTTTTTTAGCTCATTCCACGTTGTTATTAGAGTTGTGATATGATTGGCGATCTGATCTTGGTGAGTGCTTTACGCTTCCAATTTCAGTAAATTTCCTTACGATCCATGTCAATGTTGTATGTAGAATTGGAAGAAGCGTTTTACTTGTATTCCTTGTATATATAGAAAAGACAGACAAACCACAGTAAACAATAGAGTGTTTTACTCGTATTATTCGTTAGATCTACACTTTTCTGTTTTCTTGATTTAGCAACAATAAACTTGTGCACAAGCATCTAGCTAAGGGTACTTTTCGAAAAGCTCTTAATGAGCATTATTTGAAAATATAAAAATATATTGGATATTCCATTTAAAATAAGAGAGTAGAAAAAAAATCGGTAGCACCATTATTGAGTTCTTAGTATACGGCTATCCTCACACACAGAGTTTCAAGTCACTGAACCACATGCTTTAAAAGTTATTTATGCGGTACAGGACGTTTAACTAACTCTGTAGGCCTATATATTCAATGAACAGTTTTTCGTATTAGGTATTAGGTAAACGTTTATGGATAAAAGAATACTGAAATTTAAATATGTATTTTTTTTTAGTTGAATGTTGTTCAAACCCAGTAAACCCCCCCCCCCTCTCCTTGCGTGCGCCCCTGGGTTCACTGTTTTTAAATGTCACTCAAAAATTCCATTAGGAAAAAAAAAAAACAAAATAAATCGGCTCATTTTCACAATAAACAGTAAAGAATTAAACATTAACTTTTCGCAAAATATTATCTTTAAACACATTAACAATAAACAACATCTATGAAATGGAAAAGAAAACTAACTCGCAATTTTCAGATTTGTTGTTCTATGCCTTAACCATTTACGCTAAACTTTCACATGTAGAGCTGCTGTGTATAGTACTACTAAACCTTGACTGATATAAAAGCGATGTGTGTTATTCTTAATATAGGCCTACGTGATTAGAATGAGCTAATTTAAAGATAAATCGATTAAATTTCGTTTTACAGAATCATTTAATAAAGTTAGGGATGGAGGAAAAGGTTTTAAATAACACAATATTATTTCCGTATAGTGTGAACTGATCGAGATGGTACAACGCATGCGCAGATGTGCCAAAGAGATAATTTGAAAATATTAAACGCTCAATCTTTTTGTAGCGACTGTACATACTAGAGATGAACAACGATCGAGAAAACAAGACTAACAGAGGCAGCAAAGCAGAAAACCCGCACGACGTCGAGATTGATCACGTCCGAAGTCCTGAACGTCAAGCAGCCTTGAATCGCCACAGTTGTTTATACCTGACTGAACATTTATCTACTTTGGCAAATGTACAATAATATATGCATAAACAATCAAGTAGCCTATTTGAAACATCATCACCTTTCAGTATATAATAATTCGTACCCAGTCTTTATACAGTATAATTACTAGGCCTTTATTAAAAGGCTAGGAATTTTCTTTTCATATGTTTGAGATCAAGTGTGCTACCTCAAGTAAAATATATTAACGTTATGTTTCATGTTTCTTAGAAATGCAAATTTATTTGAGATTTTTTTTCTATTTATATAACCATAGGTAATATCATAAATAATAGAATCAGAACATTTTGATAACTAAGTTACTGTTCTGTTTTGTAGTTTTGTCTCATTTAAACACTTATAATGTTATTTATTTCAATGATATATGTTATTCAAAGTTACTCGTGGCTACTTCCGTCATTGACTTCCAGCAGAATGTGGTGCCCACAAGTGGCGAGGTAACACGTTAAAGTACAAAGTGTCCAACATGCCCGACTTCCAACAGACCTTAATTTACCCTATATATATATATATATATATATATATATATATATATATATATATGTATCTTTGTTCTAGCAATAAAGTATTATTATTATTATTATTAATATACAAATCAATATGTATCTTTGTTCTAGCAATAAAGTATTATTACTATTATTATTATTATTATTATTATTATTATTATTATTATTATTATTATTATATTACTTCGTGAATTTCCGTCGGTAGCGAATGCGACATTGCACACCGCGCACCATGGCAGTTGAGCGCTAAAGTGTTTTAAGTTGTGGGGATCTTTGACACGGGCTCAATCTCACAATATATTTTAGTGTCATACAATCTTTGACGTTTTACTGACACACATCACGTAATGTGACGAAATTTACTGAAACAATTAAGAATGCAGTACACTGTCCTGAACAAAATTTACGAATTTTAAATTCGAATATATATAACGAAATATTAGTGAAGCACGACCCCGGTGACCTCTAAGGACCGGTCACCCCTGGTAAGTTTTATTAAAAATTACGTTTCCCTTTCGTAAACTCCCCTTATTGGATGGTTCTTCGACGGCTGTGTTTTCACAAAAATTAAATTTCTTAGTTCATTCGGTACTATTACAAAGGCTTAGGTATACCAAATAAAATGCAACATAATTAAAAATTATTACGGATTAATGCTGGTGGAACTATATAATTACTGCATGTCAGTATGGATAACGTATTAAATGAGACTAATAACAATGCTACAGAGTCCCTAATCAGTCTCATTACAACACCACCATTGCTATTAACAGACGGCACCCCTCATCAATTTGTAATTTTAGTTACAAATCAATTTTGTATAATCACGTGGTACATAATTTTTGACACTAATTGCTGGTGCTGAGATGTTTATACCGGTAATCAATTAGCTCTCGTTTGTTACGAAAAGCCTACGAGAGTTAATTATTGTGATATTACGAAATCCAGATCACAACGCGAGGAGGCCTTGTTCCACCAGTGTTAGAAGCCGAGACCTCTCTCACATATTCATGGTCTTAATTTGTATTTGATGCCTGCATTCGCGTTCCCAATAATTGATTTCATGTTGACGTAATACAAATCACCTAAATGGAATGGATTGTCCCGAATCAAACCAATGTTCGCTGTTGCGGATTCGACACGGACACGAAACATTTTGAATTTGCTCTGCGTATTAAATGAGATGCTTTTCTAAACGGGGAACGACAGCAATAGCATGTGGAATGCAGATTGTTGTGAAACGTATGATAACTGTGCATTTCTTTGGAATATATTATATTTTCTCATTTGAAATTGTTAATAGCAGCAAAATGCGAAATACCGATTTCAATGTATTATAGTGGCGTATTTAAAATCAAGTATAGTAGAGTCTCGTTAATCCGAACTACGCTAATCCGAAACTCTGGTTATCCGAACAAAATTATTTTAAGAAAAAAAAACTAAATTTATTGTAATAATATTTTTTATTTATTTAATGCAGGGCTGTAGAGTCTATCTTTAGCCGTGAGAATGGCAACATGCAATATTCAAAAGTGAACGCCCATAAGGACCACCTACAAAACAAGTAAACAAATATACAAATAAACAAACAAACAGTGAGAAAAGTACATAAATAGATATATAACATGAAAAGAAGAGTAACAAATTTTATATTTGGAGGGCCATCATCTTCTCTCTTGCTTCCCAATACTTCTCTACCAGTGTTGTTGAGGACAGATTGGGACAATCCATTAGGGTACGTACACGTTGGAGCAACGATAAACGATAAGAGAAATGATCTAGCGACGCTTTGGTATTATCAAAGAATCAAGTGTTCATATCGGAGCAACGAGAACGCGGGAAGCGAACATTTTGATTTATCAGTAGAAGATATTCTATGCATCCACTTAATGAGAGAAGATATATAGAAAGTATCAGCTGCCAAGTTCAAGGTTAATATAACTTAAATACGTACAAAATTAAACCCGTTTCTCATCCCAAAGATAGTATAAATTCGTTGTGTTGTGATTGGTTCTTGTGATCGCATAACATAGGACGAATAAATACACAACTGATCAATTTGTCAATATCTACAATAATTAATTTAATAAGCCGAAATAATAATAAATTGATTAATATTCGGATATATTGATAATCACCGGTATTTATACAGATTAATATTGTCTTAATCAGAGATCATATGAACGACAAGAGCGAAGAAAATGGAACTTATCTTTTTCGTCGCTTTTATCGTATATCTTCGCTTTTATCGTTACTGCAATATGCACACCTCAATGACAATGCATGCTTCAATTCTCTCTGATATAGCATCGCTGCTTCTTTTATCGTTTATCGTCGCTCCAACGTGTACGTACCCTTAGTGGTCTGAATCCATTACGATGTTCAGGTTGCAGAGTAGGCAGTTAGGGTTCTGGAGTAAACCAATGCGACATGGATGTTTACCCAAGCAATCATGTCCAGTTGCTAATCGGAATTTGGCAACTGCTTCTCTCCTTGGCCAATCTGGTACCGAAGTTACATTGTCTTTCCAATCAGAGGTGCTTATGTTATCTTGCAGAGATTTTTTATAAGTGTCCTTTACCTTCTGTCGTATGATGGTTGATGCTCGACTGTAGGGTACTTCACAAACATAGGGCAGGATTTCAGTGTTTTTATTTTATTTTTTTATTTTTGCAAGAGAATCAGTTATTTCATTCCCGGGGATACCACAATGAGATGGTATCCACTGCAGGACCACTTTTTTGTTTTGCTCAGTAAGGTTCCTAATTATTTTTCTGCATTCGTGTGTATCAGGACAAGGTGGATGGTTAGAGTTGTTGGTGATGTCGGATATTGCAGCTTGGAAGTCACACAGAATTACAGCATTTGAAAATGTGATAACCGAGGTAATAATTGTTGGAGAGCAGATTTTATGGCTCACACTTCTCCATCAAAGGCAATGTGGTCCCTGCCCAGAGATAGATATTTTGAGAAGAGCCTACAGTATATGCCACCTCCAGCAGTGCCATCTATTGTAATAGTACAAAGTAGCGAAAAGAAAAAAAAATGTATAAATTCACTCAATTTCTTTTATTTTAAAAAATTATGAAAATGGCACATTAAAGGGTACTTACAAAAATTAGTATTTTCTGTGCATAATTTACACATCTGTCATGCTCATAAAATCACTAATTTTCTGTTGTTGTAATGCAGTGAACCTGTTGGTTGTGGTTCTAAAAATAGCAACATGGTACTCCCACCACCGTCCCTCAGCGCTCGTGATTAGCATGCATTGCATTACAGGAAATATTTCGGTTAGTCCAAAATCTTGTAATACGAACAGGTCTTGGTCGCAATTAGTTCAGATTAACGAGACTTCACTGCATAGGCAATTCGTTATTGCGTGAAATAAAATGCATGCTCGCGCGAGTTGCCTAGCTACAAGCAGAAGCTTAGCGAATGAGGGAAGCTCCCCACCCTACTTTTTTCTTTCCCTCACGTGCAGGTAGGTTTCACGAGGTAACGGATGACCTACAGCCCTAACTAAAGACTGAAAGATCAGTAAAACTGTACAAAATAACTCTTTTTGTAAATGAATGTAAGAGTCGTGTTCATGTATGGTTGCTGTTAATATTTCATGCAGTGTAGTGAAGTTGCTGGAGTGTGTATAAAATATACAGGGTGAACCGTAAGTAATGTCATTTATTATGATAGATGATTCTTTTAGTAAAGAGTAACAGAAAAGTCACATACAGTTTTGCTGTTTTTTGAATAGAACTTGCATTTAAAATGACTTGAATTGTGCGATGGTGCAGATGCTAAAAAATATTGAATATTTTCTCTTATATTTCAATGTCGTATTGATAGATCATAATAACTTAATAATTTATTTATTTAATTTGGCAGATCTAAGATCAGGAGTAGTAACATTGATTTAGAAAAAATCAAATACAAAAAATCAGTAGAACAATTTTTCATCCAATGTAGGCAACATTTATTTACAAACACAAAATACTCTTTTACTTATACCATAGGAACATAAATACCTGAAACAAAATTTATGGCTGAATTAAATAAAAAACCACGGACTTGCTTCACTTGTATACTAAAAATGTTTAAATATTTCACATGGAAATATTGTCAAAGCACATTAAAATTATCACTTGCTTATGATTGTCACTTCTTATACAATTTTATCAATTGAGGCTATCAAATGCAAAATTCGCCTTTTCCAGGTAAAGTGATTTGTCAGAAAACAGGAAAAAGCGTTATGGATATGGACAGTTTTGCATTTGATAGTAGTTTTCTGAGCTCTATGGAAGAGGAATTAGACAAGATTTGCACAAACCGACTATATCAGTAGATAGAGAGCTGCAAGAAGTACAACATCCCATACGTAACTCATTTTTTTTTTAAATTTTGAATAAGACAAGTTTTGCACTTGATAGCCTCAATTCTCTATCAGTATTAATTGTAAATAATTACAATAATGTTCTGAAAAAAAAAGATATAATAAGTTTATACTCCTTTCTGTTTTCATATAAATTACTTTTGTATGACATTTTACTAATAATAATATTATAATCCCCATACATAAGAACAATAGTTTATCACTTGAATTACTTAAAATAAAACACAGTTATAATATAACCATAACATAACATAACGTAACAAATTACTTTAATTGTTTTTTCTCTACCTTCATTTTCAGTATCTGACTTTCTTCCAGTTGCATCAGGTACCGGCAACTCTTCTCTACTTATTTAGTTTGATTCAAATACTTTTTTCAATTAATCACACAAATGAAAATAACTTTAATTATTGAACAAAAGAACTAACCGCAAAGTAAACAGCACATGCTGCTAAGTGATGTGGTCTGGTAAAGTGCTACCACCTGTTGCCAAACCATGAAATAATAGATTCATTTTATTATTCATTACATTGATATAGGTTATCTATTAAAAGTTAGCAAATGTTTAATTTTTGGACTTGCTCTACTTGTATTCTGAGCGTCTCATTTATTGAATAGGATTTCCCCCAGGTGTGTCGAAACTTTAGCTTCATCAATATACTTCATCGCTGCCTCTATCTGAGAGAAAGACGATTGGTGAAAAACAATTTTTAAGGCTGGTCCACAAGAAACCGGGAACGGAAACGACAACGAGAACGGAAATAATGTTAAAATAAATCTATTAAATGTGAGCATTTACAATTAACGAGAAGCTTACCGAAGCCCAGGAACGGAAACGTGAAAGTTAATTGTGAATGCTCAAATTGAAATACATTTTAACAATATTTCCTTTCTCGTTCTCTTTATCGTTCCCGTTCCCGGTTTATTGTGGACCAGCCTTTACTCCTTTCAGAAAATGATACTACTCTCATTATAAACAATTTATAAGGAGTGAAACGCAATTAAATAAGAAATGAAACTCTCTGTTTCTTGAGTCTTATTTCATGAGGTAGTATTTATAGACCGGCTACAAGAATCCTTGAACCAAGTGCCGTTCCCTACTTTCATAATTGATTCATTCGCCAATCTTAGTCGTACGCATTGAATATGAGAGTAGACGGGAAATCGCTAGGAAATGAAGCTAATAACAGTCTCACTGAGTTCGCTTAATGGTGAAACGGAACTCTCGCTTGTAACGTGAGCTTCTTCATTCCAAACAAGACAGAAACATCCCCTGTAAGCCATTTTCTTTGACTATATAGCCAATACAACCCTCATGCAGTAGAAAAACACTTTAGATAATATGTTCAACGTGATTGGATTTCGAGCGTGTTCTCTATCCTTACTTTTTTATTTCTAGCTGCCACTAGGAACTTACAAAGTGTAAAGATCAAAGTAATTTAATTATAATAATTTTACCATTATCAATGCGAAATAAGGATTGTGAACAAACATTAAACATTAATAAGTGACGGGGCAAAACAATCGTTTGGTTACTGTGGTGCAAAGTCAAGGGAATGTGTCTTGGGGCCAATTTGGGACGCTCAGTTGACGTGACTTGCTACTAATATGCAGTAGTCGGAGTTGGCGAATCGCGCTAGCATATGGCAATAGTTTGCAATATCTGGTGACCATTGGATCTGTTTGAATTATCTCACTGACATCTCTGTGGCTATAAGTTTACCAATAGGAATTCCACTCTGCAATCTTTTACACCTTGAGCTATATTTACGGTGGTTCAAGAGAAATACATTCGTATGAAAACCAAGATTTCTTCACAAAATTATAGTGAAAAATCTATTTTGAAGACTTATCATTATTTTGTAGCGAAAGCTTCGGTAAAAATTAAAATTTTTCTTTCTTTTTCTTTCTTTCTTTCTTTCTTTCTTTCTTTCTTTCTTTCTTTTGATTTTGGCTTCTTTTAAATCTCTTCTGTGTCTCTTAATTTCTCATTCTTTTCTTCTTTTTAATAGCTGTGTATTATCTTCCTAATTCTAAATTTTTATTTTATTATCTCAATCATTGTCTTTATTCTTTCTTATTTATTCAATTTCCTTCCTTTTTATTCTGCTTTTCTTCTTCGCATTTTCTTTGTTTTCTTATATTTAATCTACCTCTTTTTGTTTACTTTGTTTACTTTCTCTGTATTTATTTATATTCTTTTATCTATTTGTTTTGCTTATCTGTTTGTATTATTTATTTATTTATTATTTATTTATTTATTTATTTATTTATTTATTCGGTTATCTCGTTTTCTACCTTCAGTTATCATATTCGTATTTGTTCTCCCTTTGGCTTATTTTGACTGTTTTCATACTTTAATTTTTCGAAAGCCTCGGTCTCTGATTCAGCAGAATTCTCATTTGTATCTTTAAGTAATACTCGAAGCTATTCATAATTCTCTCTTAGCCAGGGAACTCTTAATCGACTAAAGAAGCTTCATCCATTTCAAACCGGGAGGAGACGAACGAGCTATTCTACTTGTAGTAGACAGAGAAGGGTAGATGCCTAGAAATCTGCACCACTCTATTGTTCTAATGTATAGTATTAAACGGCTCACGGTTTTGAAATGTACGTAGCCTGATGTTCTTTGAATCTCTTGTCAACTTTATGCTGTGAAACCTTTTGACAATTCCAAGTGGTTTGTGAATTCCTTTCTGTCTTTGAAAACACGATAATGCTTTCGAAAGTTTGATGCTAGGCGGTAAGCAGGATTCTACGAACTACAACACTCAGTGCAGCTTATCTTACTTTGTAATAAGAAACTTAATCTGTCTTTAAAGTTCACGTAACGCGTAAAATGAGAAGACTACCGAGGGCAACGAAATAGGATTTTGAAAGTTGTTTGTATGATGTTAATATGAAAGAAAATGTTCATTATTACACTATTGGCAATTGTTTTTACACAGGATGGACATAAAGTCGCGATTCATTTTCATTAAATAATGGTTATTAGAACATGAACTGTAAATAGGAGTATTGTAATGTTATGTAGACCTACAGACCTGGAAACGACATTTTGGATATCGCGGATTCTGAAAATATGCATTTTTGTGGTAATAGTTTCCTAGTCTTTTTTAAAGTTTCGTAATACTACAGGATGGGGGGGAAAATAACTCTTTATTATAAAATATTTATAACATTTGTACATATTAATATTCTTTTATGAAACTTAGTACATAGTTTCTGTACAGGGGTAGAAACTCATCCATAATGGCACATCGCATGACACTGAAGGGAAGGCCTCAGGTGGCCGCCCGTTATGAAATCTGTAGTTCCATTGTACTAGTTCAGATATGTTGACGAACAGTGCATGGACCTCGCGCTACATTGCCTTCAAGAATTGTCATTACAAGCTCATGGACACAGGATTTTTAGTTGATACTCGCAGTCGTGGTCGTCCTCGACATCCAGGATAGGGGAAACATTACAAATGGTGAGGGATATGTTCACCAGAAGTCCGCAAACGTCACCACGACAGGCCGCTCGTGAAAGTGGTCTTAACCGCTACATAATCCGAAATGTTTTGAAGAACGAATTATATTTTCGACCGTGGAAGCCGCATTACTGTTAAGACCTATCGGCGGAAGATTGTGACTATCGGATGCAATATGGTGAGATCATGTTTGGTTGGTACGAAGACTGACACCATCATCATTTCGAGCGACGAAGCCGTTCTTCATATGGGGTGGTTTACAATTGTGACTACTGGGCACGAGAGGATCCGGGGGCCACGACTGAGAAGTCGCAAAGCATCCTAAGTTTTCCGTGTGGTGTGGGATAATATTCAACCAGGTTATGGGTCCGTTCATTCCTTGAAAAGCCAAGATCGCAGAAAGCCATAATGGAAAATGAGTTGGCATATTGTCTCCATGTGGGATAACATAAATGACCTCATTTTCATGTAAAATGGTTTTCTTTTATTGGGTTATTTTACGACGCTGTATCAACATCTAGGTTATTTAGCGTCTGAATGATATGAAGGTGATAATGCCGGTGAAATGAGTCCGGGGTCCAGCATCGAAAGTTACCCAGTATTTGCTCGTATTGGGTTGAGGGAAAACCCCGGAAAAACCCCAACCAGGTAACTTGCCCCGACCGGGATTCGAACCCGGGCCACCTGGTTTCGCAACCAGACGCGCTGACCGTTACTCCACAGGTGTGGTCTGTAAAATGGTTCCCCCTCATTTTGCACTCTAAGTCCGTGCCAGGCTTGATCGACTTTTTCCAGGGCATTTGTTGGGTCGTCGCGGTGAGCATGAATGGCCAGCACGGAGTCCCGACCTCACTCGATGTGACTTCTTCCATTGGGGTTGGGCAAAAAAAAAGTTTACCGCACCAAACTAAGAACTTTGGACGAACTGGAGGATCGCATTCGCCATGTACCACAACAATTCCTGTTGAAGTCAGTCGAGGCTATACCCAAGAGATTGGAAACACTAACCGGTGGAAAATGTCAGTGCATATGTGGAGTCTTAATTTTAAATTGCAGATAATTTCTACCATTTTACACTCCACAACAGAACGTGTTTCTTTACAATAGACAAATTATTATGAAAGTTATTAGCTATTTCTAATAGGAAATTACTTTCCGCCCGCTCTGTATATAGCCCAAGGGTCGAAATATCCTAACATAATGGTTCTGTGATACACGATACGCAGCATCCATTGCAAATGAAGGAAAACAAGTGACAAACGCGAGCAGTCTACTGACTCTCCGCCACATGTGATAGAGTTCGCAGGGAACTCGAAGCTGTACTTGTGTTGATTGCTTAGTGACACCGACTGCGTTTCCACTTCCAGCCGATCCAAGTGCAAATAAACCCTCACCAGTCTCCAGCTAACAGTTCTTCACTGTCTACTCCCGCACGTCACTATTTACCAACGGAAAAGCAACACGATTACAAGAAAGGTATTTAGATTTTAGATTGTGTTTGGGTGTGATTGTCCCTATGTACGTCAGTCTGTTGAATTTTTTACGTCTCTAGGATACCAAACCCAGAATTCTCCTTCGCCCCATATTTAGCAATAATGCTGTTCATCCTTTCGAGGTTAGGATTTAAAACCTGAGGAACGGCAATGCAGCATTGAGAGCAATAAAATATTGATTATGGCTTCTTTCGGAAGGAAGGATAAATTATGAGGCTGTGTCGTAGATTAAAACATATAGGTAAACTCTGTCTGTGAATGAAAGAGCTACAGACAAAATGTACTGACATTTCTTGCTAATACCGGAACTTGGGGATGAAATAAATGGTCCATAACAACATCATAAGTACGCGTGGGGTCCACCGCTGTGGAATAACGGTTAGCCTGTCTGATCGTGGAACGAGCGGACCCGGGTTCGAATTCTGGTAGGAAAAAGTTACCTGGTTGATGTTTTTTCCAGGTTTTTTCCTCAACCAATGAAAATAAAATGCTGGGTAATTTTCAGCGCTGGACTCTGGACTCATTTCGCTGGCATTACAACATTCATTTCACTCAGACTTTAGATAACCATTAGGCCTACTCGAAAAAAAAAAGTCGTAAAATGAACCAACTTAAAAAAGTACGCGTGGGTTTTGTCCACTACTTGTTTTCAATCTACAACATCTACATGTAACCTACGTCATACTCCTCGTTCTAGTTATGCCCTCAAAGTCTGTAAGAATGGACAGTTTCAGTAAATATAGTCAGTTGGCTATTCTGCAAAATTTATAACCCTTAACTGCTCGCGATTTTTTGTAACTTTCCTAATTGGACAAATGACTATTGTATCAGGACGTTGAAAATTCACTTCAGAATATAAAGCGTTATGAATATTGTAATATTTGGATTAAAAGAACAAAAACATCATTGTGTTGAGTAAACAATGGTGCTTTTCATATGTTACTATTTAGCCCCACTTCTATAGTTACCGTTTTGTTAATTAAAACATTAATTAATTATACATCTTGTTTACACAACTTTTAACACTATATTACTTCGGAAAATGTATTATGTGTCCTTTCTCGTGTTAAATTTTACATTACCTCGTTGCATGTTTCAGCCTGTTATCGGCCATCTTCAGAACTGGTTGTTGCTGGTCTTGGCGCCTTTTGTTTGTATTTCCTATGGGGGTGTGCTTGTTTAGTGTAATGTGGAGTCAAAGAGTATGTGTATTTTGAAATTGAGTTGTACATTGAGAATTTCGTTTGGATGTGTTTTTGTGTGCTTATATATTTCGTATTGTTCTAGTGTGTTTAGTTTCTGGCTTTTTGGTTGAATATGTAGAATTTCTATGTCTGTGTTGATGTCTCTGAGATGTGATTAGCATTTGTGATGTGTTCTGCATAATGTAGAAGTGTTTTGTATTTTGTTATGGCTGTGATGTGTTCTTTGTAACGTGTTTGAAATGATCTACCTCGCCTGACCTGCAATAACTTCTACATAGGACAGACAGGCAGATCATTTCAAACATGTTACAAAGAACACATCACAGCCGTAACAAAACTACAGAACAATTAACGTTAGAAATAGATAAGAAGCTAATTGCAATTAAATTTGTTGGTCGGTTATACAGTTTTGTTAATTAATTTATTAATTCTTTCTGCTTATTATAAACGTTTTCGTGAATTATAATTTCTATATTAACTTACTGATTATTATATCTGTATTAATAATTAGTAATAATGTAAGTATGATTGCGATTATGGTTACTACTATTTTTATTGATACATAAAATATTTCATTCTACATTTGCAGAACACATTACAAATGCTAATCAAACCTACAGAGACATCAACACAGTCATGGAAATTCTACATGTTCAACCAAAAAGCCAGAAACTAAACACACTAGAACAATACGAAATATATAAACACACAAAAAGACATCCAAATGAAATTCTCAACACACAACTCAATTTCAGCGCGCGCGCGCACACACACAAACACACACATACACTTTTCGACTCCACATTACACTACACAAATACACCCCCACAGGAAACACACAAAAGGTGCCAAGACCAGCTGCAACCAGTTCTGAAGATGGCCGATAACAGGCTGAAACATATTAACGAGATAATGTAAAATTTAACTCGAGAAAGGACACATAATACGTTTTCCGAAATTAATTAATTATTTTACTTGTATTGCTATAAGTAATTTGAAGTTTCAAATTATAGTTCTACCATAAATTTTAGCATAAAACTGGTCCAAAGATAATATTAGGAGTTTTCTGATAGCCTGAGAAGATTTAGAATACTTATCAGTGTAAGAGAAGACCCCTAGTCCATTCGTAATTACTCGGATTTAATCAGGAGTTTTGAGAACACCTGTTCTGTTGCTGGTAAGAAGACAGCTTGAATGCCGAACATAATCAATGACATCACTGTTGCTGAGACGCTTCAATCAAGTAGAAATAATTTTGTGGAATGATTAATAATGTTAATCACGTTACCAGGTGTCTGCAAATGAAATACAAAATAGTTTGAAGAATAGTAAGGAAATGTATTGGTTTTTACTCACATAAAATAAAACTCAATGTTTGCACTGAAAGAAAGAGACAAGCAGAAAAATAAGATTTGATCTAGCAAAGATTCAACTTAATAATCATTGACTGGACAAAGTTTTCTAGACAAATGGAGCACACTTCTTTTTAATAGCAGAGTTAACATACGTATAATTGTAGAATTTGGTCAGAAAATGACCCCCAAATTTTAATTCAACGATTTGGAAGACCCTGTATCGTGTGACTGCACTTCGCAAATAATCATTAATCCATATTTCTCAGAAGAAAACAATAACAGAATAATATAGACATCACAGTAAACGGAGAGCGTTATTATAGTAAGCTACTGAACATTCTCGCCCCTAGACTGAGAAATAACGACCTGGAAAAGTTAATCTTAATGCAGGAAAGATACAATTTGTTTTTTTTTTTTTTCAGTTTATGAACATTTTAATGATTAGGCTATCTTATATTGCCCTATGACGCCTTAGCATTGATTCCAGGAATGCTTTTCCTAACGGTTTTAGCCTCAGATGCGACTTTTTACACCAAGGATTGACAATCTCATGGTCATTGTTTATTCGAGGCCTGGGCGCTAATAACTCAATCGAGCCACTGCAGATTTCCCCTTAACTCCTCACTCCACTTTCCTCGACTGAAACGACTAGACCGGAAGGTAAACATTGCTCAGTGACGGATTGTATAAGCAAGCGTCATAGGTTTTATGAACTTTTGGCTCTCGTTGGTCGCCTGAAATCCATCACTGATACACAGTGACAACTGTGAATTTGTTTATAAGGTAGTGTATGCAGTATTGTATGCCCAGGGCTAGTTTATTCTGTATTTTAACTGGTTTTAAAAATACTGTATTGATCTGTGTACGTTATTTTCTGAGTACCAGAAGAATAAATTATTTGTATAAATTACTTAAGATAAATAAAAATAATTTGAGAGAAGTAGACCTAAATAAATTAAACAAAATTATAATTTGAGATAAATAAATTAAACTGTAATTAGAAATTCTGCTTCTCTGAGAAGAATAACAAGAAGATTATAATGCACAAATAACAAATAACGGTCTTAAGCAATAGATATAATACAAGAAATCTCAAAGACGTTTGTCGCGTTAAACAAAGTGCGAAACTATGTGATAGAACAAGGCGGCAAGTTTTCTTTGTCATTTACATAGAGAAACATCCTTTCTCTCTCTCTGAAGCGTCACTCCCTCGCTCAAGCAATCAATTTCATTTCAAACTCTCTGTCGCTTTTACGGAGATTTGATTTGTACTGTTTAACTTTGGGTCCCTTTGCTAAGAACGTAATGACGGCGGCACAGACTCTCAGTCAAAATGAATTGCAAATTGGCAAAGACTTGGAAATGAGCCGATCTCACAGATACTGAGTTGCAGTGCCTGACTGGAGTGACTGACCGCTTCGCCTAATTAGACGGAGTTCGAGGACCGAAATGTAAATGTGGTCTTTAATGAGAAATTCAACGTAAACGAATTCTGTGAAAAGTCAATTCTGAAGCTTGCTGGCTTTAATTAAACACGTAAATTTGTACCTCAACACCAAAAATACAAAGGTTAAGACGTAGCCTTAACGTGGCATCAAGGCTACGGTCTTAAATTCGCATCCCGCTTCGGACATGAATGTTTCTACTCATGCTATGATAATCTAATGCATTTTATTGATATAGATTCGGAATCGTGATGACAGGAAGTCTATGTATCTCTTTTATACAGAATGATTCATAAAGATATACCGTCACTTACGGAACTTATTTCCGAAGATATTCTGAGCAAAAAATGTCATATAAACATTTGCCCTATTCTCAATATTTTCAGAGTTACACTAATTTGAAGTTCTTAGTTTTATTTATTCATTAAAGACATCAGCTTAGAGAATTTGAGTGTCCTCAATACAATAAACATGTGCAATATAATGTGATTTGAAACATTAAAGAAAAAAGAAAGTTAATTGTTGAAGGCAAATATAAGTGGATTAATTGAAATAGAGATGATGATGTAATATTTGAAGAGAATCCTTGATAATACTTATAAGAATAGACATTACATAATCAAAAGGAATATAAAGTTCTTTAAGATAATTTCATATAGAACCTCTACTGCCAAACAGCAAACCAGTGACGACCATTGTTTAAGAGGGACGTTGTACTTTTGAGAAAGATAAGGCAGACAAGGTTCATATATAGACTTCTTCTTAACATCAACTTCGGTGGCCTGATTTAGGTTCCTTTCGAAACGGATAGTAGGGTCAAGAACAAGAGCCCGTTTTAAGCGTCCGTTAATAGCAATAATGTCTGCCCGTCTGAAAGAACCATCTGATGATACACAATGTACTTCCTCATGAATCTCCCAATTTAAAGTTTTTAACGATGTCGCCAAAGCATGTCGTACACGATGATGTCTAGCATTGATCAGCAGCTCGCCTTTAGGGCATTGTCCAAGCACGTGTCCAAGTGTTTCAAGCTCACTACAGTCTGGATGACGGCAGCGGGTTGTGCTTAGAGTTCTGCCCGGTATTGCGCGAACCGTCGAAATATTGCTCGACATTTTTAAAGCACTGGTGCATTCTGAGGAAGATAGGCCTCTTCGATTGCTTACCCATGAGTTAGCCTTGGGGAGATCACTACAAACAATGACCCCTTTACCACGCAAGGTATGGTTTGTCCAAGTTTGGAATGCTTCATGTCTTTAAGTGTTTACGAATTTTGTGACCTGACCAGTTGATAGCATCCATAGTAGTGATATTCAATTTTGACAGAGCAGAAACTTTTTCGCTTACAAAGTCCCTAACAATGGAGAGATGGCAGTCATCAACAGATATTTATGTGTTGCACATAAGCTTGCCAAGATGCTTTCATTAACGAAAGACCACAATATACCTTTTTTCTTTTGTTTTAAGGGAAAAATATTACAAATAGAGAATGAACTATTCAGAAGTGTCATTTCTTTAATTGGCTAGTGTTCTGAAGCTAAAAATGGGTTGTTAATTGCTTTGTAAAGATTTTGTTTTTCAATTTTTAATTAAAAATTACATAATTCTTAGACATAAAAATTGTTACAAATCATACGACTTTTGGAACTTGATTCTTTACAGTTTAATTATGCATCCTAATGTACAGTCTTAAATAATTTACAAGAGTGGCGTGATTTGTAACAATTGCTGAAATAAATGCGTAAGGAAATGTAATTTTGTAGTTAAAAATCTAAAAAAAAAAAAAAAAAAATCTGTACGAAACAACTATGGAGTTCACAACACATTTTTAGCTTCAGAATATTAGCTAATCAAAGAAATGAAAGTAAGGGTAAGAGAATATTACATATGAATGTGTTGTGAAGTTCGAATTAAGACAATGCTACAATCAAGTTATCTGAAACTTTCATTATATTTCCAGGGATGGAGTAACTTGGGAACTTGACATTTTTAAATTTATATATTTCCGTTTATCATTACTTTTCATGGTAAGTAATTTATCATATATCGTCAGTTTACAAGCAAAACACATTAAGGCAAAAATATTTATTCTAAGAAAACGTCGTTTGAAAGATCTTGAATCCTAAAAAATATTATTATTAGTTAGTTGTTTCTCTTTATATGTATTTCTTTTTCTTATTATAAGTTTATATACATATATTATTACATTATATATGCCTTTTTATCATAACTAATATTTTTCACGTAATGTGTTTTGCTTGTAAACCGACGATATGGAATGTAACAATCCCTGCAATGTAAGAGTGTTGTAAATGAAAATGAACTAAGTTTTATTAATATTTGTGGGCCGTCAACACAGATATAAATATAGATTTATATTAGTGTAAACAAATGATTTAGATTTAGTAAAATTACAGTATTAATTTAAATATTACTACATTGCTATAGATATATATTTATGAAATTCTGTAAAATCTATAAATTGCATGTATAAAATTGATGGAAGACCACAGCGGGATTCTAATCAATAGCATTTTAATTCTATCAAAGAGCCGAATGTTATGCGCTATATTGACGTCTGCGTGTGTTGCTTTGACGCATTTTACATTTACGTCAATCAAGGATGAAAGAACTAATTTTTTTCACACATTTCCCAAACCATTGAGTGAGTATTGAAACCTATACTGCCAACAGCCAGTAACAGAATATCATTCATATTTTGAACGAAGTTGCAGTAATTAATTATTTCTGAAGCATTCGGAACGGTGCTCTGTATTTTAACACATAACATTCAAAACTACATTTTACATACACACACACACAGCACACAGGAGCGCGTTTTTAAATTGAGTATCGATAATTCTTGAAAGTGAAAACTGTTTCTCTACGTAGTTTCATCATTATCGAGGAATGTATCACAACGGGGAACCAATTTTTTTTATCACTTCGTCACAGAACGATGCCGCCTTTGATGATGCAGCTACTGCAGTGAAACTTGGACTACACTGCTCCGCCGATTTAGTAGAATGTGTTGGAGTCTAAAGAAAGTAGTATAACGTAGTACAACGTAGTTTGTTGTTGAGTTGAGAATCGAAGCCCCACATTCCGGTAAGGCATCACGTCACAAACACGTTCACACCTGTGTATTTCTCACAAAGTAAATACCGTGTTCTTCAACGCCTTGAAAAGGGCGCAAATATTAAAAGAATATTGCTGGAGAGTTTAAGGTACCTAATATTTCTTTTTTTCTTTCTTTCGTTCCTTCCTTCCTTCTTTCTTTCTTTCTTTCTTTCTTTCTTCTGTCCTTTCTTTCTTTCTTTCTTTTTCCCTTTATTAATTAATTAATCTATTTATTTCCTTAGTCCTTTATTTATTTACGTATTTATTTATGTAATTATTTATTTATTTATTCATTTATGTATTTAATTATTTATTTTGTGTATTTATTTATTTTATTTTATATTTATATATTATAGAAAATAACATTAATTTGTATTAACTTTTTATCAGATTCACTTTTTATAATGAATTAACAACTCTTAATTACCCTTTCCCGTATGATCGACTTTTTACTTCCTTAATATTCTTGGATTTTCATGCTGTACCTAACCATGATGCTTGCCATTTGCAGGGAACTTGCTCCGCGTGTTATATCTAAGTAGGCAGACATTGGCTTTCTCCTATATCGACGGAGCAGTGTATTCAAGATGAACGACGTTTAAGGGATTTGGTGGTTATGAAGACATTATTTGATAAACTCCTGACATTTTTTAGCGTAGCGTATCAGATAGCCCATAGTGCGTATAAATCAATTGTGCATTCGGATAAACGGAAGCCAATTTGAACCATATTGCTGAACAACATATTTTCACATCACTGCATTCAGGTAACAGATTCTGAACACAATCTCTTTACACCACTTATTAACTTGTAGCGCCGAAAAGACAAGTTTGAGAGGTTTTTGTCACATAAAAAAGGTATTTGTTTTTACTCCCTATATCATCCATGAAATGTTGTAAACGCACTTTTTTTACACTTTTTAGGTCAGCGTTGTCAGACACAGCCTAAACGGAGCGGAGCGCTCCACTATAACTCGTCGCGTGCTCCGGTGCTTCCACAGACATAAGCAAGTTCACGCTCCGACTGGACGTCTCTAGCACCACAACCGGTTTCGGCGCTTACAACTCTGATACTACTGCTTTAGGTGAATTTCAAATTGAACCAATTGTTGCAGTTAAGTAAATAAATTAACTCTATGTCGGTTTTTGCTCAGTTGTTAGTTTCAACTATTGAAGGATGGAGGTGAAAACAATTATTACCGAACGAGATAGCGTAAAATTTCGTTTTATTTTTTTAAATAGAAAGAAACATTTTCCAAGTGAAATATTAAATAAAATCATTAAAAATTTGGACTATTGGTAAGTAATTTCTAGTTCTAGTTCTAGATAGGATACACATTGAACTGAGATGTCAAAAGTAGGGCAAAATTGTGATATGTACATTGTACAATGTTATGTCCTGATTCCTTTCAATATGACACATTCTAATTATTTTATGAAATCAGGATACGACAGTACGTCAGACTAGTCTGTGATATTGTAAATAATTATTTAGTCTGTTCACTGACAGCATTTAGGAATTCCTTTCAGAGGATTGTATTTTACAAATTTTTGCAATGGTCCATTTTACATTGCGTACAGAAATTCTGATGTATCCACACTTAAAAGATTTCAAATACTTTGGTACTTTATTTTGCTAATTCATTCTAATAAGCTCACAGGTTGAGTGAATGTGTTTAATTTTACTAAATGTTTTGATCTATTCAGTGTAACTTATCACTTTGTAAACTTAGTTTAAATTCTTGTAACAGTTCCAGAGTCACTCTAACGTGTAACAGCGTAGAAAGTTGTAAAATTAGAACTCAGAGCTTTTCTCGTAGTCTTTTTTGCCCTCGTAGTTGAAACTGATCTTCCGAAAGACTTCTCTTAGAGCAGGTGAATTAGCTAGTCTCGCGGAATATCACGTTCTGCAGGTAATTGGTCGGATAGAGCTCGTAGACTGCAGGACGATAGTGGACGGAGCAGAAGGTAGACATCTGTTTGTAATTAAGGGATACAGCGCAGAAGTGAACTAATGAGAGGAAAGTAGTGGCGAGGAGCCCATGAGGAACTATTAACTAGTAGGACCAGCACGCTCGTGATTACAGCTACTTCAGTTACATCTGCGAGCAATGCTAGCATCCGTCCTAACGGCGAATATCGCCTCAGTTAATATGAAAAGAACTCTAGTTAATACTGCGTAAACACTGCACACATCCCGAATTAACCCTCCTGCTAGAAATTACTCTAATGAAATTTCACTGAAATGGAGAGATAAGACTGTGTCTCTGTCAGCTTCGGTCTGTGCCTCTCTTATTCGTCTGAACAGTTTCCTCATTTTTATTTAGAAATTTATTTAAATGGAATACAAATTCTTAATTAGCCTATTTCTTTTTAGAAATACAAGGTGAGCCAAAGAAACGAACATTTTTAAAACTTTATTATTGGATTGATTACTTTGAAATTAAACTTTCACTTTACATTTAAAGTATACACAATAGCATTTACTTCTACCTCATGTAATTCTTACTTTCTGAACATTACATCCAGGGGCGAATCTAGCTACTTGGCGCCTCTAGGTAGAGAAAAATATTTCCGCCCCTTATTTCGCCCTACTATATTCGTCATTTGGATCAACTGAAATAATTGATTCCGCGTTATTATTACTGTTTCTAATATCGGAAACGCCTGACTCAGATAAACTACACAATCTATTATTTTCGACACCGTACCTATTGTTCGCCACATTATTACACTCTGATGTGCCTGGACTCCAACTGGAACAAGCTGGCTATGTTTGTTTTTTAATAGCTCAACTATTTTTGCAATTTTTCTCACAATTTCCTCTTTTTTATTGCCTTGTCTTTCGCGAGTTTCCGGTATTGTTGTTTAGTCAACTGTCCGAAGCCAGGTCTGGACCCCACAAGTGACACCATCAAGTCATCACTCATAAGGCAACTAGGCCAGGAGATAATGATGTAAGGTGACAAGTTCCTTTCCCCCTCCATTGCATATATCGCTGACAAGCTACATATTACACTAATCAGATTTCAGATGCATACAAACAATTGTTCTTCCTCTGACACATATCGTCAAGTGAGATGTACTGTCTGATAATAGATGTTCTGTACATATCAGCCAGGATCTCAAGAGGTGTTTCCGGTATTGAGAACCACTTAGCTTTCCCGACTGTCACTCATTATAATGAATAATAAAATTGTGTAAATCACATAGGTAAAAAACAACTCCATTATTTACCGTTTTAAATTAAACTGAACTGCCAAGCGTCCGGCTGATACAATGGCTGGCGGTATTTTCTTTGACTGTAAGTCTGAAAGGGAATTATTGAGTGTTGATATTGGCTACTCTTATGACAGAGTTAGCGGCGTCTCTCATCATAAACCTTATGATTGCGAGCAACGAGATTTGCCTTCCTAAGTATCGTAATATGATACCAGTAAATTCTTTAATGTTATCACGTGAGACTTTCACGGTGAGAGGGCATAACATTGATCACATTGTGACACTATTATTGAAAAACTATCCTTTTTCCGTTGGCAGACCGTTGATTAAATTTGAATTGATTGTTTCCAATGTTATTCATATCTTTTGATTATACGTTAAAGTCCATGTACTCTTTTAAAGAGTTATGAATAAAATTTAAAAAATATAAATTGTCGTTATTGCAAGTGAGCAGAGATGAGGCTACAGGATCCGTGAAGCAATTAAGGCAACATCTTCGATACCGTGAATTTAAAACCTGGTGTGCATACCCCCAGAAGGGAAAAGGAGTTGTATTGTTTGAAGAAGTACCTGCAGCCAACTCGTGGATCATCAAGCATGAAGGATTATCAACTTCTGAATGGAGAGATATGCTAAAAATGACTGCGATGGTGGCGCCAGTACGTTCTCTCCCTGGTCGCTCTACAGGCACAACCCACTGTAGGCACTGCAGTGAGTATGAAACTTGTGCTTTGGAGTTGCCCACAGGGAGAAGTACTCAGAATAAAACGTCACAACATCATACGTTCTATGATCGCAGATGCACTTCGATCCAAAAATCTAGACGTTCACGAGGAACTTCATTGTATTGCTGATGGTGGAAGCAATCGTAGGATCGATATCATAGCTATAAATAGGAATAAACAGACAGCCGAAATAATTGATTCTACAATCAGATTTGAAATCTCAACCACTAAACCATCTGAAGTGAACTAAAAGAAAAAGAAAATCTACGAGCCCACGATTCACTACCTATCGGCGAAGTACAACATAGAAAAAACCACAGTTACCGGTCTCTTCTTCGGAGCGAGAGGCACCATTCCGAAAGCCTTTGTGAAGTGGAGGGAAAAATACAAGCTGACGAGAGATCTTCAAGATGCCATCGTCACCACCATAATAAAATTGTCTGTAGCGATATTTCGTCAGCATCTTTATGGTGTACATTCAATTTAAATTATATTTTCTTCTATTTTTTTCTTATGTCTTAATCAATTTTGTCTGAAACCTATTTATATAATTTTTAATTTTTAATTTTATTGTGAGCTATTCTGTGTCGCAGGGCAAAATCAAAATATTGGGTCAGACCAATAAATAAATATTAGCTTAAAAACCGCCCCCTCAAATCTGCCGCCCTAGACAGCTGCCTAGTCTGCCTAGGCCTAAATACGCGCCTGACCTACATCCCGCAGGTGGGACCCTTTCGTTGCACACATTCAAGTCGAAGTCTAGCCGTGTGGCTGGACGCACCATCCTGTTGAAACCACGTGTCCGTATTGATGAGAGGATTATTGGCAATTTGTGGAGACAAGAATTCTTGAATCGTTCGGACACATCGCTGTAATGTTACAGTAACATGTCCCATTATCGTCCTCAAAGAAATAAGGACCGACGAGCTTCATCACTCATCAGCTTATTGTGGACCATGTCTTCGTTAACATTTACATCTAAGAATTGTTGGCACGAAGTCATGTGGTTTACTTTATCTGCATCTTTTAATGTCTGCACTACTTGAATGTTGTATGGATGCATGTGTAAGCCCTTATGAAAAATCGTATACTGGTGTTTGACAAGCCAAGTGAAATTGTATGACGACGGACAGAACGTTTAGGACTACGGATCATAGCAACACTTACGGGGTTGATGTTTTCCGGGGTACGTACAGATCTTTGCTTACCTGGAGACGTTTTTTTAACGCATAACCAATTACTTCAAAATTCTTAATCCAGGTTTTTATTGTATGAGCTGATGGTGTCGTATCATTCGATATATATTGTAATGACATCGAAATAGTCTTCGTGCAGCAATGAAACTATAATTATTTTTGTAATATGCGTTAATAGCAAAAGCACGTTGTTTACCCATCCAACGATCCATTATAAACAAATGCTATCGAATGAAGAATATATTTTTGCATGTAACAATTAAAATGCCCTACAACAGCCGAAAAGACACGAATCTGAAAATCGCTCGTTTCATCTTGTATAAAGCAGTCCGTACATTTAATCTGTTTCTAGGAAAAAAGATTATAAATTAATTTGAAGATTTATATTATACGAGTATTACAGCATACTGCAATATGAAATGGATGGCAGAAGATTATCGTGGCGATTTGAAAGGAACAACATACGAGTAAATACACTACAAAACAGAAAGAACAGAACTCTCGAGGAAGAAATGGAATAAATTCCAAACTTTGGAAATGTAGATATGTAGCCTATGTATTTATTAGCACTGCAATTGGGCATATACCTGATGGCAGTGATAAATAATATACAATATCATTACAATAATTTCAGCAATAAAATTACAATTATAGCAATAAAATAATATAGAATTAATTTTACGTTTATTTTAAATAAATAAATAAATAAATGCAATAAACCTAGGCTATGTTTAATAACTCCTACTATAAGCAAAAGCAAACTTAACTTACAAGTAAACCTATATCTATTAATAAGTGGATTTGAAAGGAACAACAATGTCTATTAAACCCAGCTATTGTCAACTTAAGTGACTACAAGTCACCTTAATTAATTACACGTCAACTTAATTAATTACATGTCACAACTCAGATAATTACACTGTACCTACCATTAAATTTCAGCCTAATCTTTTCAACCTTTTCTTAAATGTATTGATTTTGAGAGAACCACCCTGAAAGGTTACAGCAGGTAAGCTGTTCCAATCTACTATTGTGCTGTTTACAATGGAAAATTTTGCCACGTCCGTTCTTTGTTTTCTGCATTTAAACTTCATAATATGATCAGCCCAGCGTAGGTATGATGGTGTTATTAATCTAGTATTAATGTCGATCCATGCTTTGTGTCCCATTTGTGGCTTAAACAATGAGCTAAGTCTGGCTTTTTTTTCGTCGCCTTGATTCGAGCAATTCCCACACACCAAGTCTTTTATTATCTCTTCGCCATGTCCATTCCCCATTTTGATATATTTTATTGCCCTACGTTGAACCTTTTGCATTGAATCAATTTGGATTTATCTGTAAGGATTTCAACCTATCACTCCATTTTCCATTATTAGACGATCAAAGATTTTGTACGCAACTTCTTTTGACTTTCGGTTAGCTTTCTTAAGAATAAGCAAAGAGAAATATAGTGTTTTCCAGGCTTTCCTTGTAATATTGACTTGTTCCTCCCAACTCAGTTTGTTACTTAAATATATACCTAGTATTTAAAATTGTTTACTTGTGGCACAGATGTACCATTCAGTTGGTAATTGAGACAATTTTTTATGCGTTATACAGAAGGATATTGACTTCATTTTACTCACATTGATTTTTATTTCATTTTATGTTGCCCAGGCTTCAATAACGTTAAGAAAATGGCATATCTCTAATCTGTTATAATCTTAGTATTATAAATATTTTAATATTTTATAATCATAATCCAAATCTTATATACATTTACCGACGTAAAACGAAATAATACGAAAATAAGCGCAGAAAATCACATTATAATAACACATCTTTTATATGTGTCAAAAATTTGTTGCTTATTACTAAAAGAGAATTTGAAGGAGGTCATAGGAAATATCTTCTTCTAATTCCAAAACTTGCATAGGCTATATATTATACTATACTAAAATTTTGAATCAGTAAATCATATGGCGTTTCTAAATGTACATTAATTATTTTCGGTATGGTAAGAAAAACTTTATTATTTAATATAGGTACTTCCAAAGAAATAGATCCCAAAACATTTGCTCAAGAAGACAATAGTCGTTCATAGAAAACATTCTTTTCGAATACCAAGAACTGGCCTAGTTAATAATTATACTAAAAAAAAAAGAGAGTTTAGCAGTTGTACATATGACGGTTCTAAATGCTATTTAAATTTTCGGCAAGGTAAGGAGCACTTTATTGTTTGACATACTTTCAAAGAAATGGATTTCAAAACAGTTGTGAAAAATATTTGTCTCGATTACAAAGAGCTGGCTTGTTTAATATTTGTACTAAAATTCTGGATAAAAAGAGTTTAGTACACTAATATACATAGCAGTTCGAAATATACGAGCACTTTAAACATTTCGCTATAGTAAGGAGAACTTTATTATTTAACATACTTTTAAAGAGAGACATCCCAAATTGTCTGGAGTAGCCAGACGTGAGTCCAGCAGAGTAGGCGATCCCTCTGGTCTGAGCTATCTGCCCTGATGATGGAACCTGTATGCAATTCTAAAACATTTGAAATGCCAAATTTCAGAACACGGTGGAAAATCCAAAACTCTAATTCATATCTCAAAACAGTTATTAAGAACATAATAATTAAATGACTGGTTGGAAGAACTGAGTTTTTGCGTGGAAAAGAAGGTATAAGGCTTCCGGTGCGTCGCACAGTGTGCAATAACGCAAATCTAGCTGGACAAAATTCATAACTTCTCTGCATTCCGACGGATTGTTATGAAACTTTGTACAGACCTTATAGATAGCACATATTCTTTGTGTGCAAACTCTGACTACGATTGTATAAGAAAAACTACTCCTTATATGGGATGGATTTAGACAAAAATAGTAACTTCTCTCCTATCTAACAGATTTTTATGAAAAATTGTACGGAAGCTACAGATAGGATATATTTTTGTATATAAACTATATTTACAGTTCCAAAAGAGGAAGTACTCCTTTACAAGGGGTGCACTTACACAAAATTAACTTCTCTTCTACATAACAGATTTTATGAATCTTTGTACAGGAGTTATAGGTAGCATATATTTTTTGTGTACAAATTCTGATTACATCTGTATACTACCTGTAGGCCTAGTAGTTGTACAAAGTTGCATAAAAATATATTATATAGGAGGGAAGTTGTTAATTTTGTCTAAATTCACCACTATAAAGAGACAATTCCTCTTATAAACATAATCAGACTTTGTAGACAAAAAAAGTTTCATAAAAATCTGTTAGATAGGAGGGAATTTATTAATTTTGTTTAAATGCGTCCCTAAAAGGAGTAGTTCCACTTATGGAACCGTAAATATAGTTTGTTGACAAAAATATATGCTACCTGTAACTTCCGTACAATGTATCATAAAAATCTTTTAGGTAGGAGAGAAGTTATTAATTCTGTCTAAATGCACCCATTAAAAAGGGGTAGTTTTTCTTGTGCAAACATAATCAGAATTTGTACACAAATCATATGTGCCACCTGTAAGTCATGTACAAAGTTTCATAACAATGTCTTATACTGCAGAGAACTTATTAATTTTGTCCAGCTAATGATTTGTGTTCTGATTCACTGTGCATTTGTTAAGGCTAGATAAAAATGTGTCCAATGTATATTTAAACTGATATTCCATATCATGTGAATAATATTGTAGGCCTAAAAAGCTCTCACAGTGATTAAAAACTTCCTTAGGCAATGATTATTTTCTGCTGTTAAGCCAAACATGGAATAGTTACCGTACGCCCCACCATCGAAAAAAAATAATTACTGGTAAATGCGCAAGAACACGCAAACTTTGAAACAAGGATTCAACACTATAAATGATGCTGTATTAAAAGGTAAAAGAATTGTTGTAACCGGACGTGACCGGCTATACTAAAACTCACATTATATTTGGAGAACTTTAAAAACATAAGTTTTTCAATTGTAATATTTAAACCCTACTGTAAGAAGGAAAATACTACTGTATATAAACTTGTAATTGAAGTTACACTAGTGAGAACGTACCTATATGAACAAATTCTATGTTTCAGAACACAATAAATCACTAACAATTGCGCCTTTTTCACCCACATAGTAAGCTTCTCTCTCTGTGACTGAACCGGAGCTATACGTGTTAGGAAAAGCTTAAAGTTCATACCCTTCTAAATATAATTTTCCGCTGATAAATCAGTAAAAGCTATTACTCCAAACATTCTTCAAATGTTCAAGAACACGAATTCATATTCACCTATGCATAACTAAACAAGTCGAAATTTGATTTTTGTCCATGTCGATCGGGAAAATTCTACACAGTGTAGTGATAATACTATATAATTGTGGCGTTGCGCTGGTATGTTGCCGAGCTCTGGTCATTACATCAGCCAGTGTTTGACATTCGATCAATTACCTCGTGTGGTGCAGCTTGAATCTTTTGAACGTTACTGCTAGTGACCAGGAGAGTTTAAATAAGCGGAAAAGGACTATGAATCATTTTACATGATAATGTGATTCTTCCCACATTTAAGAACATATTAATAGCCTTGAGTGGAATAAAGCGATGTGTAGTCCATTTAACGCAGCTCTGCACGCTCCTCCTGTAAACTTATGAAAAGTTCTTCTAACCATCCATTCAATAAATTGTTCATAGTATATTTTATTCTCCACTACAAAGGTCTGGTTTACATAATATTTATATTAAAATTCTTTATAAAAAGAGTTTAGTGCAGTAATAGAGTAAGGGAGGGGATTGTCGGATAGGTCTGGTATTGTCGGATAATCTCGGATAACATATTTCTTTTCCATCGAATGGTGCAATCTGATGTGAAAATAATGCATTGCGTTCTCTACAAGTAGACAAACATCTGCATGAATAGCCATTACTGTTGAGTGCTTCACTGTGTGTGAATAGCGTGTTTTCAACGTTTCTGCAAAAAAAAAAAAAAAAAAAAAAAAACAAACTTTTTGAGGGTAAGTAATGTGATTTATTCGTTACAAGTTATTCTTATATTTACACAACATGGTATGCACTGTTTGATATACCATAGATAAGGCTTCTTAATTCTCTAATTGCAGAAATGCTATCGACAACATGTTTCATGCAGCTGGCTTGTTTTACTGTTTGTGAAGAGTCGGCCAATGTCGGATACTAGCTGAGGGAAATGTCGGATACTAGCCGAGGGCAATGTCGGATACTAGCCGAGGGCATTGTCGGCTGTCTTTCAATGCTGCTCGCTACATAAAAGCTGCCTTAAACCCATTTATATGTTTTCTATAACAAACCACTACATTTTTACTCATGGGTATTTTTAATTAATGTAAGTAATTAATTTTCTAATTCATCGAATATTATGAAGTAACGAATTGTTTCTTCTTCTGATATTTTTAGATGCCTAAAGTAAAAGAAAAAAGAGATTCAGTCTAAAAAAATGGAAGTTTGAAGATATGGTAAATGCCATTGTCGCAGTACGGGAGAAAATAATGGGCTATCTTGCTGCTTCCAAAAGATTCAATGTACCTCGGTCAACATTATTTGATTATGTACGGTTCAACTCTGAGCCCACCAAAGCCGTTAAATCGAAACTTGGACGAAAACCAATACTCCCAGCTTCACTTGAAGAGAAGCTAGTTGACTATGTGTTAATGATAGAGAGAAAATATTTTGGATGAACCAGAAATGATGTTAAAAGGCTTGCATATCAGTTGGCTAAACAGAACACTATTGTAATAGTTTCTGAAATGCAATATATTATTTTAAATGCATTATCATACCTCCTACATAATAATGTCTAATGTATCCGACATTAGCTTCCCATTCTGTCAGTGATGATATTATTTCTGTTTTCTCTTTGCAAGTTATACAGCAAATACATATTATGTAAATTGCCTAATACTTATGTACAATCTGCAGGAACCCCAAGAGGTTATTATAATACTAAGTAATTCCAGTTCTAACTTTTTTCAATTACCTTTATTTTGAAACATCAAAATAGTATCCGACAATACTCTCCCTTACTCTACATATGACGTTTCTAGGAGATCTTTATTATTTAACATTTTTCAAAGAAACTGATACCGAAACGGTTGCTGAAGGATACAGTAGTTGTTCATACAAAATATTACTCTCTAGTATAAAAAAATTCGGTAGATAATATTTATATTAAAGTCTTGATAAAAACAAAAGTAATGGCAGTTTCTGGCAAAAACCTTATACGAGAAAAAGTAGTGGTTGATAACAAAATTATAGAACAAGTGACAGATTTTGTATATTTAGGAAGTCATATTTCTTTGTATCAATAGGACATAAATAAAAATATATTGAAATATAATCAATTAAATGGTATCTTGAGAAGGAACTTTGGAAAACAAATGCGAAAATAGGTCCCAATCCGATTTCACAACATAATATGAAAACCAGCTCTGTTATATGGCAGTGAATGTTGGACACTGCGGCAAAAGGAAATAAATAGAATCAACGCATCACAAATGAGATTTCTACGATCACTGACAGGAGTTACCTTGCGGGACCGCATTAGGAGCGAAGACATAAGAAATCAGTGGGAAGTTGAGGAGATGACCGCAGACGTCCAACATTATCAACGTAAATGGAGAAACCACCGTCTTAGGATGCCTGAAAATCATTTACCAAAGAGACTTTTGTATTACCATCCACGAGGACGAAGAGATTTAGGCAGACCTCACCGACGTTGGACGGACCAATTCCATTTGTAGTTCACAGACGGGAAACAACCCAAAACTGTGTACTGGCAGAAGAAGAAGAAGAAGAAGAAGTCTCGATGAAAAGGATTTAGTGTAGTAATATATATGGCGTTTACAAATGTACTCTAAACCTTCGGTATGGTAAGGACACCTTCAACTAACATATTGTCAAGGAACCAGATCTGGCCTACTACAGAACTTTTTAGGTTTTTATACAAAATATTCTTCTCCAATACCAAGAACACGTTTATAAATTAAATATGCTGGTAGTTCTCAATATATAGATAATGGTTTTATATTTTATTCGAAAAAGTTTTCTTGGTACCTGAGTTCCTTAGTACAATCTGGCTCCCTCTTTCTCTTTGTTTTTTACCCGAAGTCTCTTAAGTAGTTGTGCTGACTTACAACACATCTTTTGTTATTTTATTTTAGGCGTGTTCACACTTCCATCTGAGCGAAAAGTGTTCATTAACATCTCTGTCATTCAGTCTGTCTGTCTGTCTGTCTGCCTTTCAAAGACTGGGTGATTAATTAGGGTGCGTTGACGCATTGCAACACGACGTAGCGGCTTTCATCAGAAGCTCCGCCATACGGCTTTACTACACGGTACGTTTTGATATACGTATATAAAGAATGTGGAAGTTGATTCTATATAGTTTCAAAAAAAAAAGTGAATTCATTTTTATAAATGTGAAATAGGGTAACTTCTTCTTCGGTTTTTTTTCCCCTTTACAACTTTGCTGTCGTCAGTCTCCACTTATCCTGTCTATTATTCCAGTCTCTCTCTTTCAGATTTCTACTTTGCATTATATTGTTCTGACATACGATATTTTTCATTTAAATCCTCCCAGTGGTGACCATTCGAAAACATTTCTAGGCCATCGTTCATTTCGCATTCTTTCACATGGCCACAATTTGAAGGTTTGGTTTTCAATTCTTTTTACAACAGACGAAGTGACATTAATTTCTTTACAGAGAAATTCATTTCTTACTTTATCCTGCTATGTCTTCTGTAGGCTTCTTCGAAGGTAGCCAAATTGAACTGTGCTAGTTTTATTATTATCATTATCATTATTATTTTTTAATCAGTGAAGAGTCAGGATAAATTTTTATATATACCAAAATATTTTGTAGGCTATGAATTTCCCCCCCCCCCTTTCGTTATACTTTTCTTCCAAAGTATTGTATGTCAGGTCTTGGTAATAATTTTGGTCTGTATGTCTTTTTTATTTAACCTAAACTTGTAATAACTAGCTCCAGATATCTGAAAGATTAACATTTTGTCATTTTTCCTGTTTCAGTAATGAGGTCATCCATATCATTTTCTATATAGGCCTACCTACACATATACAGTTTTTTTGTAGGTTGCTATTTAAACCCCATTTCCTATATTCTGTATTCTTCTATAAGTTCGTTTATCATGTAATAAGCCATATCTTCATCTTTAGCAACTAGGTCGTCAGAGAATAAGAATAATGATTGTAATGTTTTGTCTCCTACAGGAATACTCATTACAGAGAATTTCTTACATCATTGATTGAG
The DNA here is from genome assembly GCF_040183065.1 of Periplaneta americana. Taxonomy (NCBI): domain Eukaryota; kingdom Metazoa; phylum Arthropoda; class Insecta; order Blattodea; family Blattidae; genus Periplaneta; species Periplaneta americana. The sequence goes on along the minus strand of NC_091132.1, from coordinate 64,138,549 downwards.
GGTCTGTTCCAAGAGGATATTAGAAAGAGATGGTGATAAGCCAAATTCTAGCTTGAGACTTCTACAGGGACATTGTTTTTATTTTTACTTCAATTTTTATCGTACCTGAGTTTTTGAATGTACTTCACTCCCACCTCTTCTACTAATGAAGTTCCAACTGTCCTCCACACAGAACCAAGGCCGCATATAGTTCACAGTACAGAGTTAGTGAGTATAGTACGTTCCAGAAATATGTTCGCGTTTTCCAGTAACGAAAGAGCTTTCAATATTGAATCATATTTTCACACAGGCACTGTCGTCCGTTTGCGTACGTCGCATCCCGATTTCCCCCATCTGCTTCTGCTCGCCCCTCTGTAAAGGCTAGTGACTGGGTTGTCTTAGTTCTTTTCTGAAAACATTAATTTCTGTCAGGAATTGGACGTCTACGTAATATTATACAACTGTTTAAAATAACTTAAATAAAAGGGCCTCGTTAAGTAATTAACTGTCACGTGATTTCCCCTTTTTCTACGATCCTGCGACATAACCACTTGGACGGACAGTAGATACGAGTAGCACGTCTGAGTAATTTTAAATGTGCGGGTCGGGCAGAAGTGAAGATTTAATTTATAATACGTAAGGTACTCTTTTATAGAGTAAGTACATAATTATTTCAACGTGAGTTACTAGTACGAAGGACAAAGCTGGTAATTGGAATGAGATGCAGTAGTCTATAGTGCGATAATAGGCACAAAAGAACTGAAGCCTGCATCAAAATGAACGGCCATCATTTTCAAAAATGTGTTTAAATATCCATATTATGATTACTTTTCAATTTAATTTCATTCTCTATATTGTAAGCTAATGTGCTGTAGACAATATAATATACACTGCATAATGAATACGTTCGCATGGGTAACACAGTTCGTGAGTAAAAACACTTATTGTTAATACTATACTGCATTTTGATTAAACAAAAACCTAATTAAAATTATCAAACTCAAAATTGCGATATTTCCTAGTTTACGTAAATGGATGAACTACTTTTCTTCTCTCCTATATCTAGTAAAGTGATTTGTTTGTATTTTATGCCAGTATCATTGAACTCCAGTCGTGGAAGGGGGTAGCAAACGGTGTTTCCGGTTCTCAACCGTTAATCCGAAGGTATAGCCAGGTTAATATTAGAAATGTTAGTAAAAATAAAATGATGGCCCTGTACAATACGATTCTTTCTTCGTGGCCTTTTCCTACACTTGTGTAACTTGCTGGGAAGAGGTCATGAAGGAACAGTAATATATTTAAACTTATCTTAAATATTTCTGTTAGTTTATTCTGTACTTTTCCTTTCGTATTGCTGTACATTCTCCAAACAATATTAATCCTATTATCATTTATATATTTATGTATCTCATTGCCATCCGTATTAATTCTCGGGGAACACTGTCAATGCAAATGGAAAACGGAAAATAAAACAACAATTAAACATAATTCACATGTATAATGACTCTGTAGCCATAGGTTTAATTACTAAAATATACATATAAATGCATAAATTAAAAAATAATATTATAAAACCTCCAATTACAATAATTTCTATAGAAATGAAGAAATATTACGCTATTGAAGCCTTGAAATCAGCTTTCCGTATACAAATTAGACAACCAAAATTCCCAGTACCTTTATTACTGAGTAATTTTAGACTGTATCAGTTCCTTTATTAATATTTATGATTAGACATTTGTTTTTCGCCTCTTCGTCTCGAGAGGCAACTACAAACCTCGTAACTTCTTTCTCCTTATTGTGAATAACTTTGTTGAATCTCGTATTGCTGTCAGCTACTGTTGATTTCTTCATATTAGATAATACTAGAAAAACTAATTCTTCTATCACAGAAAGCAAATCCATTTTACCAGGCTTGTACGATGGCTGCAGTCTCCATCGCTGATAATATCTCTCCTCCCTATGCGCGTTTCTTTCGCTACCAAGAACGAAGACTGCAAATTGTCTCCCCACGTCAAAAAGATACAAAAATTACCTCCTCTTTGCATGAGCTGAGGTAAGTAAATTGTCTCCTCTTTACTTGAGATGGCGTACATGTCTTCCATTTTTAAATCCTCTACATGAATCAATGTTTTATTACCGTTTTAAAGGTCTAAAGGCTGGTCCACAATAAACCGGGAACAAACGACAACGAGAACAAGAACGGAAATAATGTTAAAATAAATATATTTAAATGTGATCATTCACAATAGTTAATTGTGAATGCTTACATTTAAATATATTTATTAGAAATAAATCGCAAAATATAATGCCGGTGTTCGAAAAATGTTAGTTATTCAGACATAGCTACAGGATGTGAGAGTAAACTTTATTTTTTAAATTATATTCTATATTAAAACTTACATATTCCGAATCTCCATTAAATTTTACATATGAATGTTTGAAATTTTACCAATTGACCCTTTTCATGTCTTTTAACTATTTATTAAACTTGTTTCGTGGACTTCAAACTTGAGACAAATAAGTATGTAAAATCATGTCGAGTAGGCAATAAAACTAAACAAAGCACTTCCACTAACCAAACTCTACAACAGATGCTCAAAATGAGTACCATTCACAGCCAAGCTATGTCTCAATCAATCATGCCTTTCTCACAGTTAGGTGATTAATCTGTTCCATCTCATATCTACAATGGAACCAAGGGCATGGATATTATGCGTTGTCAATGTTATATCGTGTGTAGTTTTAGATGGAGGCACTGTGTTGTGCTGTCACTAAAGTCCGGACATATTCTCATTTATTGAGAGTAGAGATATATGATAGCTACAAGTAGGCTAAACACGGACAGAAATGTGAAAACGTCTGTATATTTAGTTTAGTGGAATTTTTCCAGAATAAGTATTAAATTAGGTAATTAGTATACTCCGTACGATCTTTTAAAGCCCAAAAGATGATGTCCTCTTTAAAAACTCTCTATTGATTCATATTTATCTCTGCTATTTTACATATTTTATTATTACATAGCTAATATATTAATGTTCTAAAATGTTATAATAATGCATATTTGTATTTATTGCGCGAATTAATTATTAATTGACTTAATTATTGGAATTAAAGTGCGATGTAATGATGGGTAAATGATGTTTCAAAAAGTATTTTGTTGCGGATGTACTAACGCACAAATATTGAAATATCATCATGCGCGATCTTCTTTAAACGCTCAATGTAAACAGAATTATCTCAGTGTATGATTTTGAATAACATTGTGAATATGTCAGTTTGTTTTAGACTACATCGTTTTTAAAGCGAAATATATAACTCAAAATTCAGAAAAAGCAATTCAGATCTTGTATCCACTGAATTTAACTTTAGAAGATTTTATGCAGTCCTGCTTTTATGTGTATGCCGTATATAGACTGTATTTCAGCTATAAAAATAATAAAATTAATACTGCTGGTAGTTAAAAAGTGATGAAAAATCTAAATTTATTTGAGATAAGTCAATTACAAATCTGATATCATTGTAGTATTCTTCCTCATGATTGTCTCTTCTCTAAATCATAGCTCGTTCCACCACATCTTCCTTTTGAACATGTTGATTTGAATAATAATAATAATAATAATAATAATAATAATAATAATAATAATAAAATAATAATAATAATAATAATAATAATAATAATAATAATAATAATAATAATTCTATGTAATTCTTACTTTAGGCCCTATATATATTACACTCGTAGTTTTATTCTAAATTATTTATTCATAATCCCTTTCGTATTACAATATTACACAAATGAACTCTGCGGATATGGCGATTTATTAAATAATAATAATCAAATTGTGTATTTACTCTGGCGAAGTTAAGGCCATCAGGCTTTCTCTTCCACTTAGTCAGGAACAAAAGAAGCTGATACATTTTGCAGTAATAGGCCTATAAGTTAATGATTACAGAGTAATATTTAAAGAATACTAAAAAAAATTGATATATTCATACAAGCACAAGTTGAGTAAAATAATGCAATCATATTAAATAATACTAAATAATAAATTAAACTCCCGCATCTGAGAGTGTCTCTCGTTAATATGTCTCAAAATTGCAATATTTTGATCTTATTGTACTGAATATAAGTAATATTTAATCTCGTCGTTGTTGCCAGTTCAGGGATTAGGCAACTCTGCCCTGTTCCGACGTCACACGTTACTTAATCTTTTTCTTGATTTGCCTTGATCACGTCTGTAATGGGGTTTATGCAATTCTGTGCAATCACGGGCAATCTGTCTTCTGCCCTATGTTTCAAGTGAAATTTCCAGTTGTTTTTCATTTAATGAATATATCTTTAGTTCGTTTCTTATTTCTTCATTTTTCAGTCTGTCTAACCTTGTGCAGCCTTTTATACTTCTTAAGAATCCAATTTTTGCTGTTGCTTGAATTTGAGAAATATTCCTTTTTGGTGTGATCCAATTTTCACTCCCATACATTACGACCATGACCTTCTTTTTCTCTCCACACATCTGAAGTTTAAGTAATCAGTAAGTCATGCAGGCGATCCGGGTTCGAGTCTCGGTCAGGTCTGGAAGTTTTCATTGAAAAATCCATAGTGACGCTTGTGGCGGAAAAGGTCGCATTTGAAGTCATCCTTGGGGTTCTTCCGTTTCTCCGTTTCGCGTTTTCGTTGAGAAACTTGTGGCGGATAAGGTCGCAGTTGGTGCTTTCTTGGGTTACTACCGTTTTCTCAAATTAGGAACCTACATCATTCCGTCAACATTTTTCCATTCCGTCATCATTCCATCGCTCTCCCCGAACGCCAGCTCGAGGCGCCGGAGAGGGCTGGTCTGGCGGGTAAATTGAGCGCGAAAGGATTAAAAATGCATCAGTTGAGCGCGGGGTAAATTTTGGATATACATCAGTTGAGCGCGGGATGTTTTGGGTATACATCAGTTGAGCGTGGTGGTCAGTTTTGGGTATACATCAGTTGAGCGCGGGGTAAGTTTTGGGTATACATCAGTTGAGCGCGGTGGTCAGTTTTCCTTAGGCTTAGAGATGACAAATAGCGCGTGAGAAAATTTGTCTGCAGTGTAGTTCAGCCTTGGTGGAGAAAAATTCAGTCATTGAGGCTTCCTAATGAGTATAAAGGTAACAACACTGACAACGATAAATGGTTGTACTCGGTATTCGGTCTTTAATTTCTTCCTTCAAATGAAGTCGGAGATGCATTTGTTGAAGATTTAGTTACCAACCAGCCTTTGCTAATTATTTGGTATTTTGTATGCTTTGTACTGCACTATTTTATTATTATTATTATTATTATTATTATTATTATTTATCATTATTATTATTATTATTATTATTATTATTATTATTATTATTATCAATAATTGTCTTATTTTTTTATACTTTGTATGTCTCATTTATTTTGACTTGCTGTTCGCATTTTATTATGCCTTTTACTTTCTTTCTGTATGTTAGCCTATATATCATTTCTACTTACTTGTTGTTTACATTTTATTATTATTATCTTATTCAGTTTTGTGTGTAAAATTGTAGTGTACTTTTGAAATTTGTAGCGTTTTTTGTAACGCAGTTTTACTCCTGGTTGAGTGTTAGAGAAGGCCGTATGGCCTTAACTCTGCCAGGTTAAATAAATCATTATTATTATTATTATTATTATTATTATTATTATTATTATTATTATTATTATTATTATTATTATTATTAAAATTTTATAGAACCGCATTCGTTATTTCCCCCTGAAATATGGGCTTCCGATACTGTTACATCAGACAGAACTAATAATGCATGTGAGGCGTTCTGCAAAGCATTTTCTCTGAATTTTAATAGTGCGCATTCTTATATATATTTGTTTCTTCAAATCATTATTGGGACACAAACTAGCACATATATTAAAATGAATGACAACGGGAATACTGCTAGCGGCAATCCTATATATAAAAAGAGGAAACAGTATATGGAAGAATTACTTTGTAAATATAATTTATTTATTTATTATTGCTAGTAAGTTTGAAATGAATACAAATTAATAAATACAATGAAAGATAAACTAGCCCACTCCTGAATGAGTAAGACTCGTGCTCAGGAGGGGAATCCAATACAGACAAAAATAAATTTAAAATTGAGAGTGAATACAGATTAAATAGTGTTTAATATGCTTAAACCCAAAATATAAACCCAATACGATTTTTTTTATTTTTTTTTTATTAATTTGGAGAGAATTCGTGGTTGAAATATTATTGGAATAAAATTTGTTTAATTATCTGGGAAACGTGGAAATATTACTAGAATTGGTTTCCTACAGAGAGTGGCCTATTATTATTCAAGAAAATGACCTAGATATTGAATAATCCATTGCTGAAAGAACTATTTTAAACAATTTATCGGTACGAGCATTTTTACGAGAGCAGCATTTTTAACCATACTTACCTGTCAATGTACAGAGAGTCATAAGTCTCTGGAAGATGGGAAGGAAAATTGCTGTGGCTCGTGTTAAACTGACCGCAGCGCTCAATTGATGCATTCAGTTCAGGTAAAATTTTCTCTTGCGCTCAACTGATGAACTCCCGGCCTATTGACGAGTGGGATTGCTAATAAACGACATGAAAGGAAAATAAGTCTCCTCTTTCTTACCATAGCTCCACTGTTTTTATAGTAGTATATTGAGTTATTTAGGTCCTTGAGTAATTTTAACTTTCGGTATTAATTCTGAAGCAGCGATGCCATTTTTTTCAAGTTCGAGATACAGTTCTTGCTCTACATACAGTGAATTAGTTAGCAGATGAATTGTAGGTAATGTTAATAAAGCTGTCATTTATATATTCTTCGGATTTCTTTTCTTTGATTATACTAATTAGTAAATAAATTATTGAAATATGACAACGCCACACTGCTTCTGACCTTAAGCTTCAGTCACCATCTGCACCTGCTCTCAGACTTTCGCTAATTAGTTTCATTAGCGTTCCTCAATTTTGTATAAATCTGAGACCAAAACAAGGCGTTTCAATTCCCGTACCAATTTGTAGGCATGAAATCTTTATAGTTTACTCAACCAAGGGCTTTATAATGTCTGGTTTTGTATCGTGTTACGTGGTATAATAAATTTCTATACTACTTGTATTATCCGCCAGGTTATTGTTTCATTCATTCATTCATTCATTCATTCATTCATTCATTCATTCATTCATTATTATTATTATTATTATTGTATTAATTGTATCACTGTGCTGGACTTTTATTGGCCAATGGCTGTTGTCCAGCACATAAATATCAATAAATAATAATAATAATAATAATAATAATAATAATAATTATTATTATTATTATTATTATTATATTGCCATTATTATGACTGTTATTATATCATCCCTGTGGTAACTCTGTGCTGGAAGGCGAGCTTAGAATTCCTTGAATTTTAGTTCGAGTCTAGGCGTTGATGTCATGCTATGCATTTTAACTGATCTTATGTGAGGCGTTCAGAGCTAAAGTGGATCATGAGGCGTAGTTTTGAGATAATAGAACTTAAAGTTAACTTACTCTAGTGGATTATCTAATTTGACTAGCAATAAATTTATTGCTCCATTCTCAAATTCTAGATTTATAAAATATAAACAATTGTGATGTTAATAATTGAGAGGTTTGCCGGAAAAAGGGCGTATACGTCAATATGGCGAATTGAGATACATGCAATCTAAGATTTTAAAACGCACCTGAATGAAATGTTATACACGCACACAGCCCTGCCCTGCAGGTATGTACAGTGCAATCAAAACAAAATTTCGCTGCTATAATTAGCGAATTATTCACTACATTTTAAACCGTTTTCCCGAAGAAGGTCGTATAGGTCTATCCGCCTATCTTCCGGCAAAGCCCTCAATTGATGCAACGCTTTGGTGACTTGATCCACTATGGTTCAGAACATCGTGAACAAATAATCTGAGCCAGAAGTGACTGGTGTCACCTACCGGCGAATGCTTCGAATTAACACTTGATCCATTACTGCTCGGAAAAGATCCAATCAGAAAATGAATTAAACTCAATTTATGAAAATTTGTGACTTTATCCACTTTAGCTCTGAATGCCTCATATTATATCAGTGCTAGCACCTGAGATCCAGATTCAAATCTCAATCCACCCTGAATTTATATAATGTGTTGGACAAGCCCGCAGTCCAGACAAAACAGGTATTTTCTCCGGGTACTCTGATTTTCCTGCGACATACCAACAGTTCTCCATTATGATTATCATTCATTACGAGTGTAATGTAAATCCATCGCCTCTAGCGCCCTCTGGATAGTTTCTGACGAACTAAGTGACCTTCGCTTCTCAGCAGTAGCGAAACTTTGGGCGGGCTCATAGAGTCGGGACGAATAACGGTAAGTTAAGGGCCTGCCGTTGACAAAGAAAGATAACTATCGTGCAACCGGCGTGATCTACTAGTAGCGGGAAGGACACATACTAAGAGGATGCGCTCAGGTGTGGGTTCGAATCCCTCGAACTGATTATCTGGTTCGTCTTACCCGAATGTCAGGCTATCACCAATTCTATCGCTGCTAGATAAATTCACGCTTAAAATGGGATCGTAAAGCTTATGGAAAAGAAATAACTTGCGTTATCCTTGTCCGGATTTGATCCTGCGTTCTTCAGATCCTGTAATGAGCATGACAACCACATATTGCCGAGGAATACTTTATGTACAGCACTTCACGTATATTGTATCCAGTTTATTCGGTCCAGAGATAAAAAAATATCATTAAAGAATGCCTATGAAGAAGATAGTCAGCAATTTTGAGAACCAGTGAAACTATTTCAAGTTATATTGTACTCGTAAGCTCTGTATGAATATTAATTTATGTAGTGTACTTTAAGTTATTTCGTAAGGTATAGAACCCAATTCATCAGTAGATAGGAGACACAAAAACATTGTAAAAATTTCATTTTCACATTTATCCCATGTGTCTTTATTTCTGAGTTAAAGCCAACTGGACTGTAAATGTACAGATACGGAATTAAAATTTGGAGTGAGTTTTGATGGGAGTCCACCTGACCTGTATGTAGGTAAGCATATATACAGGGGCTCCTTTTTATTGTAAATGCGTATTGCGTTGTAAGCAAAACTTATACGATAAGGAAGCTCCAAATTGTATTTTCGTATTTGTACATACGCGCTATTTCTGGATGGACCTGTTTACTATGTATACTATGTCTGACTAGCGCGATCTCCATGCCTAAATCCATTCGACTTTTATTTTTGGGGCCACTTGTAAACAATAATTGTTCATTCGCATCCATTTTTACCACTGAAATACTTCGTCAACATATCCAAGATGGCTGCAAACTTGTTCGACAAACACGTGATATTTTTTAAAGAATTTGGCCATCTAAGACACGACGAGTGCAGGTTTGCAATCAGGCTGTGGGTGACCATTTTGATCACTTCCTGTAACGATAAACAATTCCACAATAGTACACATATTATGACTATGACTTGGAACCAAGAACAAATAAGGCAAATGTTTATATGAACGTTTTATTTTATTGTTTTTGTGTCTCGTATCCACTGATGAAGTAGGTCCTAAATGTTACGAAACGCTCTGCATATTACAATACAATGATTTATCAAAAATAAGGCTCCAAATATGTGTTATATGAATGCTTATAGAGCAAGAGGATGACATTTCTCTATTTTCGCAATATAGGCGTCACAATAAGTGAGTAGTCAGCATAATCTATCAAGAATGACAGAATAACTATAGCTACACTTTGTGTAGCAAGTGGGTTCCAAAGTCATTGAAAAACCCATGACGTCAAGGAAAGTCTAGTGTCTCAGTCAGAGAAGAAACACACGTCCTTGCTGTGAGGAGCTTATCGCTCTGGCAACAGAAATAAAAATAGATTCCCATGAGAGTTTTACATGGCATGAGACGTTTCTTCATATACGGAATTGGGATTTTTATGTGGAAGAAAAATATAATCTGAATATTTGCTTTCGATGTCAATAAACGTAGCATACATTGAAAACAGAGTTCAAGTGTTATTCAGTTTTCGTTTTGGTAGTATCTGCATTTATGGGCAGATAGTAGGGTCTATACTTCCCATCACTGAAGTTATGGTTCAGTTATTGGCAAAAGTTAACAAGAGAAGTGGAGGGCCGTTCGTCAATTTTCACTCGAGAGTTAATGTTGTAATGTAATAGAATGATTTATTTTTCTTCTCTTCTCGGAAAGAAGTAATTTATTTCGAAGAGTCTGAAAACAAAACAGCTATATTTAATACATTAAAATTCATCCAGAAAATAAATTATGTAAATTACGATGGGACTTCAAAGAAGGTAATGTTCTCGAAATATAACTACAGAAAATAAGGACTTCTAGTAAGAACTAAATAAGGTGATGCAAATTATTTTACCATGTTTTCTGATTAAGTAATTTTCTTCATCTCAAATCTCCTCCTTTTCGCTCTTTCATTAAGTATATAAACTTCTTTTCTTCTTACAGTCTTTGACACTCAATAGAAGAACTTAATCATAAAACGCTGGTTTCTATGTACTGTATATATGTCGTATTGTTAAGTGACAGTATTTTGGTTTCTATGTATTTCCACTGTACTGTTAAGTGACAGTATTTTTATGGAAGTAATGTACCGTAACATACACAAAATAATAAATAATCTAAACTACTTAAACAATTTTGCACTTTGTTTTTTATGTTAGTTTTCGGTTTTGGAACGTATAGCCTAATTACAGATAGGTTATTGAAGCTGTTAACGCATGCAGGTTATAACGCCTCTAATATTTTATAATTAGCCACGTGAAAATCTGTGTTGGCAGCCTAGTCAGAGAAGTGTGGTTTTTAGAGGAACCTTTTTTAAACATCTAGAACTAACAATGAAACGGATTTCTGTCTTTACTGTAAGTTTAACAACATTTAAGTGAAGAAGTGCGCGCTTGAACTGCTTGTCAAGTGACGTGAATATTATATTCTGCATAAAGTAAGTACAGATAACTGAATTTGAAATTTAGAGAGTGATGAAATGTTATGATTATGAGATATTCATTTTTATGTGTTCTTAAGTTTAATGGAGTGGTGGTGATTTAAAATGTGTAATATTAAATTATGATAATTATCCATTTTAAATAGAATTTTCGACTGCAGGTAATAACACCATCTCGCTGCGAGAATAAATTTTGATGTAGTATGTAATAATAGCGGTTAGTTTAATCGTCACTAACTTAAGGATATTCGACCGGACTTGGATACCACGAAACCTGCGACATGAGTAACGCAAAGAAAACTGGACTCTGTTCACTATGTGAAGACAATTGTACACCACTCAATGACAGTGACCTTGATTTAATTTTTTAAAGTTATGTGGTAATGAGTATTGAGACCTTTTTGTTGTCCCTAATCATTTGTAGTTGTTTAATTCTATAAGATAATTTTACATTTGTCACTTTTGCTTCACTGCAGGTAATAACGCCAGTACGCGTCATACTTTTATTTACTTGTATTGTTGCAAAACCTTGTCACAATTACAACTCCTGAAACGTACATTCTACAGGAGAGACTACAAATGATCAATATCTAAAAAAATCAATATTATTGTCCGTATTTCTGATCAGTGGTAGGCCATTTTTTGAATTCATTTACCCTATTACGTACACGAGCTTTTGCTCCTTCGGGTATATTAATTTCATGTCAACTGTATAATCAAAAAGAAATAATTAATCATTATTATTATTATTATTATTATTATTATTATTATTATTATTAATTATTATTATTTATTACACCTGCTTCAACAATAAATGGTAGGCCTAATAGGAAATGGAATTTAAAGAATCAATTTAGTGCAACGAGTAGCCTATATACAGCAAAACCACCTGAAACGAGTTCTTTTAATGATACAATTGTTAATATAATTAAAACAACAAATTCTATAGTATCTTTAATTGTCAAATATGAATGGAATGAAATTTTATCGGTATTCCTATTTAATTCAATTGGATTATTTATAGTAAATCTGAATAGTTTACTGTAGTTTCAATCTCTCTCCCCTACCCACAGTGGTATGGGTATTAGAAGGAGGCGTTAGCAGAGTAAGAAAGAAAGAAGGAAAAAAAGAAACAAAGAAGGAAAGCAAGAGAGAAAGAAAGAAGGAAAGAAAGAGAGAAATAAAGAAGGAAAGAAAGGGAGAAGAAAAGAAAGAGAGAAAAAAGAAAGAAAGAAGGAAAGAAATAGAGAGAGAGAAAGAAAGAAAGAAAGAAAGAAAGAAGGAAAGAAAGGGAGAAGAAAAGAAAGAGAGAAATAAAAAAGAAAGAAAGAAGGAAAGAAAGGGAGAAGAAAAGAAAGAGAGAAATAAAAAAGAAAGAAAGAAGAAAACAAAGAGAGAAAGAGAGAGAGAAAGAAAGAAAGAAGAAAAGAAAGAGAGAAAGAAAGAAGGAAAGAAAGAGAGAAAGAAAGAAAGAAAGAAAGGGAGAAAGAAAGAAGGAAGGAAATAAAGAAAGAAAAAAGGGGAAAAATAAGGAAAGAAAGAAAGAAAGAGCGAAAGAAATAAAGAAGGAAAGAAAGAGAGAAAGAAAGAAAGAAAGAGAGAAAGAAAGAAGGAAATAAAGAAAGAAAGAAAGAAGGGAAAAAAGAAGGAAAGAAAGAAAGAAAGGAGGAAATAAAGAAAGAAGGAAAGAAAGAAAGAGAGAAAGAAAGAAAGAAGGAAAGAAAGAAAAGGATGTGGCGTGTGTGAAGAAAGCTTACTTGAGTGGCATCCCTTATTTCTCATCCCTGCTATTTGTAAATATAAGACAAGGGATACATTCACATTCTTCCCTTGCAATAGGTAGATAAATTTTCATTTCTCTGCCAGGAATCGAAAACTGCCTCGCTAGTTTTGAGGAAAAAGTGTACCCACTTGAGAGACAGAGGGTGGACTCGTGTATGATCAAGTCCTTTAATAACAAGCACGGTAAACACATTGGTACATAATGGAGGGAGGTGCATCAAGTGAGGCAGTGGTGTGAACTGTGCATGCTGGCCGGCGGTCTCGCGCATTTATTCAGAATCGCATTACCTCTCCCCTCCCACAGTCGCTTCTGACTCGCTGTGTAAACAAACCATAGTTTTGAACTGTATATTACGAATTGCCTTTATGGGAATTTCATTAAAAATTCACGCGTCACTTTGTACTTAGTGGTGCAAATAAAAATGAGCTCTGATATTGAATTGCCTGCATGCATTGAGCTGGAAGCCGCCTGTTGTTCTCTAAATGCTTTCATAATTTGCATTCAGTGATACTTTCCACACTTGTTATATACCTTTCATACAGTCCAGTTTAGATTCTGTGAGTGTATTTAACTACGGTACCCATACAAGCACAATTCCATAACGACTGTTACTACATAGAAAGACTATAAAGACGGTACGAAACTGGTCTAACTGCAAGAAAAAAATATTAATTATTTCACTGAAATGAGTGATTCTGAAGAAATCTTTCCATCACATATTAAAGAAAAGCTTCAACTCTTATTTGAAGGGTTCAGAGTCATAGTGGGCCAAGCGCCATTTATTAAAAGCGGAGAAAGCAAGAGTTAAAGTTAAGTGAATGCCATAGTTTAATTAAGATTGACATATCATTTAATTTTAATGTGTATACTTTATATTACTTGCTATATGTTTCCATTGAATGGTATTAATAACTTCATTTTAATCCTTGTTTTCTACGGTTTTAGTAAATGGCGCTTGGCCCACTATAGTTCTGAAGCCTTCATTTCATCCCTGCCTGCCTACTGTTCACCTCAATATGTGTACGGGCACTTCAATTTGCCGTTTCTTAATAATATTTTGATTTCAAAGCTGCTCATATTCTCAAATAAATATTTTGTTCTGAAAATAAAAACAATTAGGCCATGAAGAAAATTTTCTTTCAGCATACTGTACGTTCATGTTTTTCCATTGCTTCTTTATTCTAAAGAGGCTGTGTACTTTAAACAGAACATTAAAATAAAGAATTGCTTAGCTATTTACTAAACTTGGATCTCGGGAATCCAGTGAAAGAATTTTTGGTCGTGTACAGATTTTTACGCTAATTTAAAGTAGTTTAAAAATTCAGTATTGATATCTGAATGTGTAATATGAATGGTAGTGCTATTTTAATGAATATATTCAATATTCTCTTTTATGAAATTCCCAATAAAATAAAACTCGTTTTTCAATTCGCTTAATTTTAATTTCTATGACAACTGAAAGTGGAATTAATCTAAAATTCAATACACACTATGAAAAGTTAACAATTTCGTAGCTGTTCGCATCGTTTATAGACATAGTGTGTGTTTAAAAGTTCATGTCTGCCCGATCAATTAAAAGACTAGTCCGTGGGGGAATATCTCAATAAACAATGCTGATCCATATCTAAAATGACTGATTAGAATTTACTGCTTCCATCTGGTGGTGGTGTATGAAACATGTGGTTTACGCCTTGAATTAGTCGTAACATGACCACATACACCAACTGCTACATTCCACTAGCTCTATAGTTCAGTACGTCCATCACCGCTTCAGCCCCGGCACCAATATCAAGTACAATAGGCCTATCTTGCAAATACAGAATCTATGAATTGTTGGCATTCATCAGTGAAATGCGTTCATTAATACTGATAGTGATTTAAAGATACATTATTAATACAGAATAAAAATATGTATATATTACAAATTAAATTAAGTACAAGAAACCATGAATTCATATATTATTATTATTATTATTATTATTATTATTATTATTATTATTATTATTATTATTATTATTATAGCAGAATTCATTATAAACAGAAAAACAAACTCAATTAAGTAACACTAAGATAATTGCACATAATTGTTTTAGTTGGTTATTTAACGACGCTGTATCAACGACGAGGTTATTTAGCGTCGATGAGATTGGTGACAGCGATATGATATTTGGCGGGATGTGGCAGAGGATTCGCCATAGATTACCTGGCATTCACCTTACGGTTGGGGAAAACCTCGGGAAAAACCCAACTAAGTTATCAGCTCAAGCGGGGATCGAACCCGCACCCGAGCGCAACTTCAAACCGGTAGACAAGCGCCTTAACCGACTGAGCCACGCCGGTGGCTCACATAAAATAAATAATAAGTACCACTAAATGAACATATAGGCTAAGTAAATTATCATAATGAAGAGAAAATATAATTATAAGTGGTAGGCTATAATTAAGAATACAAAAGCTACAATAAAGGAATAAGTAACATGCTTAAATGTTATAATTTAGAAATGGAATTCTGAAATAATAACGAATACGTAAATGAAGTATTGTAATAAACGAGACCGGAATAAGTAACTGATAGAAGAGGAGACTTGGGCTCGATGCCTCGATACCAGCCTACCGCAAGCAGACCGGGCCAGCCAGTGCGGTGACGTCACGGGCTTGTTCCGTACGAGACTGTGAAGTCCAATGCGGTGCAGTGCGGAAGCAGCCCATGGGCTGGACCGTTGTGCAGATCTGTCACATTCTTCTCTGTCGTTTTATTGTGATTTCAAATGTGCTACGAGATGGTACATCCCAGCCTATTATTCTCCATGATCATAAGTGATCTAAATAATAATAATAATAATAATAATAATAATAATAATAATAATAATATTATTATTATTATTATTATTATTATTATTATTATTATTCAATGTTTTAACAAATTATTGGAATGTTTTTTTTTTAGGTTTTCTATAAAATTACTCTTGTTATAGATCATTAAACATAATTTTTGCGTTTAAATAATTACAATTTACTATACTCATAATCTTTACAATCGTGTTACTTCTTACATCACACTCATTGAAAGTAGTTTGTGTGTTTCTCGAATTAATTCATGGTTACCAAGAAGTAGACGAAAGGACTTCAGCTTTTTGTAGCTTTTAGAATTGCAAACGACTGTATTAGAATAGCCCAACTGTAACTAATAATATATGAATGGCGAGACAGGAATATCAGTTGTTTTCATTAACTACATTTCCTTCACACATTCTTCCCAAGCTATGGCGGAAGAATAGAGAAGAATTTCCTAACGGGGCGTTACATTTATTTATGCGGATTAAATATTACAACTTCTATAAATATTCAAATATTCATACTCAACAAACATCGCCTACTCTCTTTTTGATGTCGAAATAGAGTCTTTGGAAGGCTGGCGGTGGGGTTGGTGTGGCAGTGTATGAAATGTGTTGTTTATTCACGTTTCAGCCATTCACTCCCGGAATAGCGTGCAACTTCACTCGCATGGAAACTCAAATTCCATATGAGATATTTTGTTCATATGTCGTCGAGATGCGCTTCAATACGAGCAGACATGAATCCGTGCATGTTTAATCTAGAAGGACGTTTACAGACATTCCGTATCATAGTCTATACTTTTATTGCATCGCTTTCAACATATACAAAATATTTGCTGAGATGGAGAAAATTCTGACTATTCATATTCTCTCTAATCACATAAAAGCTGCGAGTTAACACGTTCTATCTTCCCCAGTTATCTGGTTACTTGTCTGTTGCTCTTAATCTCGAGTAATCTTGGATCCAAATCTTTCTACTGAATTGTTGTAAATTAGATCATAGTTCGATCACAGGAGCTCTTTGACAATTTTAGATTTTCAAAACCCATTCCCAGTCTCATTCTGCTATTGCTGTAAGTGTTATTATTATGAAAGAAATGATTGGGTGTACATAATTCACTATTTGATCTTTAAGGCTATAATTATTATTACTGTGTCAGCTTTGCATATTCAATAAAATTCCGTAAATTTCTGGTATAATAAAATATGTTCGTACATGACGAAACGTGAGCTCTGCTAATTTTTCACTATTTATTTATTTATTTATTTATTTATTTATTTATTTATTTATTTATTTATTTATTTATTTATTTATTTTAAAAAGTATTTGACAAGCAATATTAACATAAATTAAAAATAAATGATTGATAAAATGGCAAACTTACTAGTGTTAAAAGTAGTGTACGCAAGATTCAAGATGGATAAATTAAAACAAAAGAATAGAATGTAAAAACTATGAAATATATTGAAACCTATTGAATAAATTGAACAATACTGAACGTATTATATTAAAACATAAAATTAAGTTAAATGAATTTATTACAGTATGAACTACGTTCATGTTCGGAAGTTCAATATTGCATTATAATTATGCATAAAGACCAAGTAAAAATAAACAATAAATGTATATAATGAAAAAAATACATAGACTATAATTATAAAGAATATGTAGAGGAAAGGAACTGGCCACCCTATTCCATTATAACCTAGCTTAGTTGCCTCCTGAGTGATGTCTTATTAATGTTATTTGCGAGGTTCCATCCTGTCTTCGAACACTCGACTAAATAACAGCAATAAACAATATATGAAAAAGTAAGTAATTACAATATAATTCAGTTACAGTTCATAATTAATGTTCATAAGTAAATAAAATAAATAGGCTATTCAGCAATTAACTATGACATTTTTTCTCAATAATTTCTTCAATTTGAAGTTTAAATTTAACCGTACTTTATTTTCTAATTAAAAGCTTCCTTGCCCATTGCTATCTTCCTTTTGACTTCCTGGCAGCAGCTCGTGTTACAGTTTATAGTACACTCCAAGTATTTGAAGCTGTTCACTTGCTCTACTGCCTCATTTAGAATTCGCAAGTTTTCCTTCTTTATTTCTCTTCCTGTGACCAAGGTATTCGTATTATTTCCATTTATCTCCATCCCATACTGCTCACAGCTGTCATTTAATAATAAAATTGACTATTACATGGTTGAGTGCGAAAAGTACTTTCAACGCTAGTGCGAAAAGTATTTTTAAAAATGGCTTTCAACAAATTGTCAATTGTTTCTAATCAGATGTCACAAGAAACAATCGCAACTGATCAATGAAGCGGTTCAAATAATGGTATGTCTATTTTAAAAATGACTTTTTGTCAACATTAAATAGTTTCCATTATTTTTATAGCTACATGAAACAATATTATTGTTTCAATTCTTAATTGATGAGAATTAAATGCAATTATAAAATGTTCGGTAGTACTCGCATAGCATTTGAACCGCGGACTTCTCAATTTGCAGTCGGCTTCTCTACCACTGAGATATTCTATGACCGGATTTAATGTAATAAAATTTTACTATTACAATTAAGCGGAATACAGCAGCGGAGAAGTCGGGGGTGATTTGTGTCTCTATGAGCATGGGCGACGACTGTTTAAAAAATAGTGTACGACAAGCATGTTAGAAATGATTTTATTTTGCTCACAGGTTTGGTACACTCGTCCCGCAGCCTCTTTTCACTAAGTTTCTTATTTATAAAACAAAATGTCAATTTTAACACTTGCAACGTTATTAACTATTCCAGCTTTTAATATTTACATTACGCTACATTTGTGTAAAAATTATTCCGTTTATTATTCAATTTCTTCTTTTGTACTATATACTTTATGCTAATTAATTAAAGGACTATCCGTCCGAATCCCTGTTTTCCCCACCCGTTTCTTTTTGTCCCTCTGTAAAAGCTTTTGGCTGGTCAGTCTTACCTATTTCCTGAAAACATTAATTGCTGTTGGAAATTGAACGTCTATGGAATATTACACAACTATTTAAAATAATTTAAAGGAAAGAGATCCGTTAAATAAGTAACTCTCACGTGATTGTCCCTCGTTTCGACGACCCGGCGACATAACCACTCGGACGGACAGTATAGGCATATTCTAAAATTTAGATAATTTCTTGATAATACTTTTTATTTCAATATTAAACCCAATAAAATGTCCATTTCACATTCTTTATAAAACTACTATATTCATAATATGCGAATCAAAAATATAGGAAATTTCCCTAACTGAATTCATAAAGACGGCATGTAGAAGGCAGGAAGTCAGTGTTTTACTTGACAAATGATTACATCGGTTTTAATCGCCGCTCGCTGTACAGATATCGATTTCCGTTTTCGATACGATACTGCGGGCCCAGAGAACCAGCCAGCCAAATCGCATGCCGACTCTGCATTAGGAAACCCCGTGTTTAATCACAATGAATTCCTGTTCTCCTAGGTCCCTACTGAGCCTCCGAGCACGCAGTATCTGCCAGTTCTTCTGAGCATTACTTTTCAGCACAGACTGAGCCCTGTCTTTGTTACCGAACTTGGAATTTTTCTCGCATTATTAGATCCTGGTTACAGAAGACGGAGTACCTACTTAAAAACAGATAGGATTATCTATTCATTATTATCAATTTTATGATAATCGTCATAATCATCATTTCGTGGAATGAAAGACTTTTTCACTTTAATGTCCCATTCCGTTTTGTTGCTTCTGTGGCTCAAGGACTAGCTCGATGGTCTTCCATCCAGCCATTTCGGGTTCGATCCTGGTCCAGATCGTGATGAAATTTCTGATAGACAACGACTCGTATACGTTATTCGTTTCCTCTATTATTCCATTAACACATTATATCTGTTCATTTCATCTATCGCCTGCAGTAGTTACAGATAGGGTGGAGTGAAGTCTCGGAGATAGTATGGGTTTCCGAGACTGATATAGGAAAGTACTTGAAAAGACATATTATCTATAAAACGAATACCCTGTCAATACCTTGGATTATTTTAAAGTTAAACAATAGACTTCGCTGGGTTAATAACTACATAGGCCTATTTATACTGGTAACAACCATATTTTTATATGACAATGATAATATATATATATATATATATATATATATACATATATATATAGAACATAGTACAGGTTGTAAAATTTGTACAAATAAATTGAAGAAATATGAATATGTAAGATAAAAGCATCCAGTGACACCGTTTGATATATTGAAACAATGGGGTAGAACTGACATGCTTTTTGATGTCGGGACGAAAAATTCATGTGCTCACTACGTCCCAGCCGCCTTTTATCTCCGGAAGGAACTAGTAATCAATTAGAAAGGAGGCCGAGTACATCCCGAATTCGTCCTCGAAGTTATGATGACAAAAATAACTCTGCAACTACCCGAGCGTGAACCCGGAACCTTCCAGTCCGCAGTCTGTTGCTTTATCAGATGAACTACTGCTTCTTCACACAGTAGCTACATGTAAAAGATTGTAAACCAACATACTGCTTGCCCTACATATATTTTTGAGGTAGGTTGTGAAACAGATTTTTTTACGCTATTCCACAAGAAGATAGTGTTATTTCCCTGGTACTTTGAAAGACACATTTTTCTCCCAAAAGATCTTTTCTGAAGAAAAGAACCACACGATACAGCTAGAATACACTAAGGAAGCAACGTGAGGAGAAAGATGTCACCATGTCATCGGACCGCACTCTAAACTATCGTCAAGGGAATGAAGCTCATATCCCCGAAGGGAATGAGGTCACAGCAAGAAACATCCCTCAGCGTTCATAAAGGACTGATAGGACGGTGGTGTCGATATCTGAGGCGGGAAATAGACAAGAGACCTCAATGGGCGACCGATACTACCTCTATTCGCCCATTATCAAGTCCCTGGGGACAGGCTTTACGGAACATTCATTCTATAGCGTTGGAGGGTTAAAGTTCCCTTTAGAGTATAGAGCATTAAGTATCACAGTATCATAGATGATTTTCCCTCATTTGCACTACATGAATGAGATTAGTTCGTTAAATCATGTCGCGCTTATGCTGCCTTGGATCTTTGAAATGAAGTGTTTCAGAGTAATTCGTAAAAAATACACTATGTAGATAAATAACACTAGCAAAGAAATTTGAACTATTTTTTCCCATAGCATAAATAAAATGTGCTGGTCTTACCTCATTCGCATCTGCTAACACAAAAAAAAATTACAGTTACGAGTTCGGAAACACGTAACGTTTCTGTGTTACTGTGTCCGAGTAAGAGGTATCAAGAAATAATTGTTCACCATTTATTAACAGAAGGATATTTTATTATTATATTGTGGCACCCGTCTGGATTGTTCTGGTCGCGTCAGGGAGTTGCGCGCACATCTAGAGAGAAGGAAGGCGCGGGGAAACGGAAACACGAACCCCTGACGCTAGCCACGGTACTGAGCAAAGGACGGAGAAAAGCTACTGTGGCTGGGCGGAAGTAAGGAAGCGTCGAAACGCGGATCTCTCTCGAAGATTCCGAAAGCCACGCGAATCGAAGATTCCAGTAGTTATGGTGTAATGAATAAAAGCGCTGGAGTTAGTCTTGGGAAGTCAGTCTACAAGTGAGTCTTCGAGCGAGCAAGGAAGCCAGCCTTCGAGAGCATCTGGAAGATCAGGGTTCGACGTGCAGAGAACCGCAACTGGGAAGATCCGAATTCGACATGTCGTGGACCGTATCCGTAAGACCGGGGTTCGACGTGAAGGGAACTTGAATGAGTCCGTAACTGTGGCAGTGTCCAGGCGAGTGCGACGCATCCGGAAGACCGGAGTTCGGTGTGTAGTGAACTTGAACAGTGAGCTATAAGAACTAGCCAAGGCGAACGAACTGTGAACTGAGAACTGACAGTTTTGTTCTGCACATAGTGTATTGTGAACATTAATGGAAATTAGGAGTACATTGTTGTTCTTTTCAATAATACACGTCGTTTATTGTCATTGTCGTCGTGTGGAGTGCAATAACGACTATTGTGTTGCTGTGTTGAGTGGAATACCCATTGTTGTAGGGTGAATTATTAGAAATAAAAGTCACATTGTTATAGGGTGCGTGGTGTTAAAAGTAGAATAAAAATCACAATATGTTTGGCTCAGGATCCAGAAACTCTCCAAGATTTTATTTTTATAACAACAATGCTAGAAATCTATACAACAAAGCAAGAAAATTGAAGAAAACAAAAAAGATACGATTTATCATTGCGATTTCATCATCATCATCATCATCCTTCACGAATTAGGCCTCTGTAGACCTGTTTCGGCCCCATCTAGCAGTCTTCTTAACGGTCTTCCTGGTCGACGATGTCCTCTAGGTTTATATTGCATCATAATTTTTGGGATTCTTGAATTTTCCATTCTTCTTACATGATCTAGCCAATTGAATTTGTATCTGGTGATTTTTTCTTCTACTGACTCTACTTCTAATTGTTCTAAAATTTCTTCATTCCTTTTTCGGTCTAAAAGAGTATATTCTGCTGTTCTCCTGAAAAATTTCATTTCCGTTGCTTTGATTCTGTTCATGTCTTTTTTCTTTAATGTCCAAATCTCGCTTCCGTATAGAAGGGTGGGTAATGCTAGTGTATTATATATATTATATATATTGCGATTTATGTCACGAATTAATAACAGTCAACATTAATCATTCTAATTGAACGTAAAATGTGGACACCACATCAAAAAGTGAAGTGCGTGCTTTGGCTTGCTCGTACATGGAGCCACCTACGTCGAAATCAATTTTGCAGTGGGATAGAACACTTAAAGAAACAGGATGCTTGATTCCACAAACAGGCAAACATCCTTGGGCTCCGTTTCAATGCAGTTCGTTATTCTACCTCGATTGGCTAGATCACTAAGGAAAGAAGGATTCAGTCCTAAAGAGAGACGTGGCGGAGTAGATAAGACAAGGCTTATGAAACGCATTGAAATTACTGAAAATATCATGAATCATATATCTCAATATAAATTCTATTATGATAATTATTAATTTATACTAGTCTAAATATTAAACAGTAAGTAGCCTATAAAACCTCTTTTCTCATTATGCCAAATTCACAATATAAAGTCTAATTTTATATAATTTTCTTAGTTTTTAGGGCATTATTGATAGTCATAAAATCCTTATTTTAGGAAAATATTTTATAATTAATAAGTCATCAAAATCCTACAAGAAATATGGAAGTTTTGTTTGCAGACTAACATAAAAAGTCTAAAATTAGGTACTTTATGACCATTGTGCTGCTATAAGCGTACAATCAAAAGTTGATTATGTTGAATAAGTTTAAAAAAAATGTTTTTCATTAGTCACTTTTCCATGTTACACTAAGAAATTATCAATAATGCCTCGTACATGTAGGCTACAATCATGCTGGTTCTGAATCAATTTTTTATTATTCAGTAGAGGTGACGCTTGTATATACTGTATCTGTCTACCCCCTCGACATTCACTTAAGTTCATATTTTTTTTAATCTGACAATATGGAAGCATAATTGGATTTATAGACATTATGAATGTCATATCTACAACAATTGTAATTTTAGAGTTAAAACGCTAACTAGCACCAATTATATGGAACATATTTCTCTGCAGTATTTTTAGTCTCAACGCTACAGACATAATTGTGACACAGTTTCGTAGTGAATTAAATAACTAAAATGTCAATAAAATGTTAGCATACTGATAACTTATCAAATATATCGAATTTTCCTCACAAATGAATTGTTTGCAATAGGTTACATTGGCAACTTCATAAATTATTTCGCAGTTTAATTATAGCACTTTTAATAGGATGTGTTTTGGAGCATAAAATATGAAGTAAACTTTGTTACAAACTGCAAATGAGTTAACCTTTCAACTTCTCCTTAACGCAATAAAACTCTTCAATCACGGAGCGGGATATCGTAAGAAATAATACTCTGTTTTATGTACTCTTTCATGTACATAGTTAACTGTAAAACTCATAAAAACTACAATATAGTTTTGCAATTTTTATAGCTGGTTCAGTTATATTTATTTTGTACGTACATAAAATGATAATGAATACTTTTACGATATGTGTAACTGGCGTATATGTAATCATATTTTGTAATACCATTTCTCTCAGCTCTACAGTATTTCAGAAGAAAGATGATTTTGAAACGTAACTTCTCATTCAACAACAGAGGCTGTCGAGATATGGTTGGATGATGATATGGTCATAGGCCCTAATGATACCTATGAAGTGTTTTTTTTTTGGAAAAACAACCATAGTTCAAAAACATAATTTTCAGTAGAAACAAAAAAACTAT
The DNA here is from genome assembly GCF_040183065.1 of Periplaneta americana. NCBI lineage: Eukaryota > Metazoa > Arthropoda > Insecta > Blattodea > Blattidae > Periplaneta > Periplaneta americana. The sequence goes on along the minus strand of NC_091132.1, from coordinate 64,114,595 downwards.
CTGGCATGGGTGTTGTTGACACTTCAAGTATGAAATTCATCATGCCATTTCCTAGAATGTTGTAGAAACTTGGTAAAACTGAAGTACATTTTGTAACTTAAATTGCCTAATAGAAATACATGTGTATTTTTTTTATTTTATTGGGTTATTATAAGACGCTTTATCAACATCTAGGTTATTTAGCGTCTGAATGATATGAAGGTGATAATGCCGGTGAAATGAGTCCGAGGTCCAGCACCGAAAGTTACCCAGCATATGCTCGTATTGGGTTGAGGGAAAACCCCGGAAAAAACCTCAACCAGGTAACTTGTCCCGACCGGGATTCGAACCCGGGCCACCTGGTTTCGCAGCCAGACGCGCCATAGGTGTGGACTACATGTGTAAATGTAGGTAACTGTGGACAATGATTGTTTTAAGGAAAAAATCTTTGTTGGTGGCTGAAGTGTGCCACCCCTTTAATCTTCTTTTTCTTTATTAGGGTAAATTAGGATCTGTTGGACAGTCGGGCATGTTGGACACTTTGTACTTTAACGTGTTACCTCGCCATTTGTGGGCACCACATTCTGCTAGAAGTCAATGACGGAAGTAGCCACGAGTGGCTAACTAACATTCTGGTAGAAGTCAATGACGGAAGTAGCCACGAATGGGGCTACTTCAGTCACTGACTTCTAGCAGAATGTGGTGCTCACAAATGGCGAGGTAACACGTTAAAGTACAAAGTGTCCAACATGCCCGACTGTCCAACAGAACCTAATTTTCCCTATATTCTGTTTCTTCTCCTTTCGTTGCTTACGTTTCTTCAATGGGGTTGCTTCTGCACCTACTGTAAAGGTGATCCCATAACTAATACAACAATTTACGTGCTAAAGTATTTTTCTCTGAGGTGGCTTTTGCCTCATACATAAGAAGCAGTACTGACAATCTACTACAGTTTAAAATTGTATGTATGAATGATTCAAGATGATATGAATGAGATGATTGTAAATGCTACCATCGTCTTAGACAATGGCTGTGTTCACAAAAAAGGTTTTTGGACTATGGTTGTTTTGTAAAAACCACTGAAAATTTCCACTCCTATAACATAGGCCTAATGTGTTTTTTCCACTAACAATTAATTCAGTAGATGTCCGCTACAATAAACTCACCACATGCTTAATATCTCAAATTTGAAGTTTCTGGACTATGGTTCTTAAAAAAAACAGTGAATCGATTCATCCACCTGTTGAAGTCTCGGTGTGCCACATATCCTGCTCATCTCCACCCACATATCCTACCCATCTCCATTTGAAGCTACTAGCGGCGATCTCTGTATCTTGCGTCTTCGTTCTGTTTCTAATGACTACATTCCGTTGTCGGTCTATTATACCAAAGTCCAATATTTTTCTCTCCATTTTTCTTTGGAAGACTGATGCTGCTTCTCTGTTTCCTTGTTGGTCGTCAAATCTGTGAGTGTTGAGAGTATCTACGTATGTCCAGACTGTTTTTGAGGCCAATGTGTAACGTTCTGTAGAATGCTTTGTAAGCTCCAAAATTTTGTAATCTCACTAGAGGTTTTTATTTATCTAGAAAAATCAAAACTCGAGTGGGATTGACTATTACACGATTAGAAGAAAATATATAAAGATTTGAAGAAATAAAGTACTCTAATGCAATAAAATATTAATTGACCTACTAAACTACTAAATTCTCTTGAAAATATATTATTGTACCGTCTCATCATTACAAATATTCCGCTAGATGGCAGTAGTGTGTTAATTGTTCTCTTGTTAAAAGTTGTGCTAAATATACAATCTTCATTGACTTCTATGGACGATTATTAGTCAAGAAGGTTGTGTTGATTCAGTTCCATTTTTATTAAAACAATATATATTAAACATTCTGTCATACGTGACTTTCCATAATCTCATAAAGCAGAAGCTATAACATAACTTACGAGTATATCATATAAACAAGATAAATGATAGAAAAGTTTTATTTAAGGATTATGATATGAACATGAATCATTTTAAAAGGTACAATTATTGAAAGTACAATGTTGGCAAACAAAGAAACAAATGCTAGGGAGGTGATAAAAACAAACAAATGCTTGCGAGTTGATAAACAACAAATGTTAGGGAGGTGATAAAAATTGTAGGATAAGCAGCCCTGATTAGCTGAATCATGTCGTTCCGTACCGTTTTATTGGTCAAAAGTAGTATGATGTAGTAAAAGTGTAATAGTCTACATGATTTGTGTATATAACATACCAATTTTTGCAACTTGTAACCAAAGGAATAGTATGGTTATGTCCTTCTGAAAACTATTTTTGTGCTTTTGAGTGTTCACATAATGACGAGTGAACTACATATTTTCAACATTCTTGTATGAATTATTTCCTAACCATAAAAGTTTAAATAGAGAACTAGGCCTACTAAGTTACTCTTAAGTTGATTATTATTATTATTAGTAGTAGTAGTAGTAGTAGTAGTAGTAGTAGCTGTAGCAGCAGCAGTAGTAGTAGTAGTGTAGTAGTAGTATCATCATATCTCCCATTGAACTAACACTATTTTACAAGATGTACGTTAGGGTTATATTCCGGTTTACACGAATTATTAACAAAGACTCAAAATAAATATAGGCTCAGAATAAGGTATAATCTAATAGAAAATGCTGAAGAATCGGTAAAACGGAGATAAATTATCTCCGGCACCGGGATTCGAACCAGGGTTTCTAACGTTACGTGCTGGCGCTTTATCCACTAAGCCACACCCGATTCAAGTTCCGATGCCGGATTGAATTCTTCTCATTTTTAAGTTCTACCTGCTATGTTCCCCTTTGTCGGCCTACCCTCATGTACCGTATGACAGTACCTAGACATAATGTCCAACCACAAGTACAGAGGTACATTCATTACGAGTTACGAAATGGCCGGGGTCCGACGAAACATGGTGCCATCATAAATCACAAAATGAATACTACGCTTTATCATATTTATTTTTATTTTAGTTGGTTATTTAAGGACGCTGTATCAACTATTAGGTTATTTAGCTTCGATGAGATTTGATGATAGCGAGATGATATTTGGCGAGATGAGGCCGAGGATTCGCCATAGATTACCTTGCATTCACATTACGGTTGGGGCAAACCTCGGAAAAACCCAACCAGGTAATCAGCCCAAGCGGGGATCGAACCCGCGCCCGAACGGAACTTCAGACCGGCAGGTAAGCGCCTTAACCGACTGAGCCACACCGGTGACTTTATTATATTAATAATATAATAAAATTAATAGAAATTAACTTTTAATTAATTGTTTTAAACAAACTGATTGTGAGAAAATACAATAAATGGAAATTCGAGGTATGTATAACGTAATAACATAAAATCTTTTAAATAATTTACAGCTTTACAAATTCTGTATCAAAAAATATAGTGCAAATGAAAACTCGAAACATAATGGAATCAAATATTTTAAGTAGTTTATATTTTGGCGATCGCAACCTTGCTTTATGGGTGCGAAAGTTGGGTCTTGACTATCTCACAACAGAAGAAAATAGAGGCTGCTGAGATGAAATTTTCGAGACAGGTGGCGGGTTATAGACTCATAGATAAAAAGAGGAATGAAGAGATTAGGAAAGAATTGGAAATTCAGAGTCTAAATGAAACAATCATTGAATACAGACAAAGATGGCAAGATCATATACAAAGAATGGATGAAGATCGTATACCACAAATAATATATAAGTATAAACCTGTAGGTAGAAGAAATGTCGGCAGGCCACGGATGAGATGGTCGGATCAGTTTTCTTGAAGACGGAACGAGCCACAAGGCTTATGCCGTAATGAAGATGATGATGATGATGATGGTATATTTTGGAAAAATTAAATGGAGATACACGGGAGAAATCTAAACTTAAAATATGACAGAATAAGAATAATAATCTAAACTAAAAAAAGACATACAACGCAATGAAACATGAACTTATAATTCCATTATGCAGTTGTAAACAGTAGAATGCAAAACACAGTAAGTATTAGTACAGTTGTAATAACTGAATTCGAAAAACAAAAACAAAACACATGTAAGAACGAATTTAAACTGCAGTTAATAATGAAGTAATGATGGAATAGAATTGACAAGAGAAAGGGAAGCACTCAGAAATAGCACGTTTCAGATTCGCTTGGACTACAAATAACCTTTCATGAATTGACGGAAATCAAACCCTTGCCTCCACTGTGAAAGGCCACCACCTAAACAAGCCACAACTGGGTCACTTCTTTCCTTCTGAATCAGACTCTAAAACACAGAAGTTGTATTGCAAACGAGAATGGAGCAGAAACCATTTTGGCGACGACTGACTCAGTCAGCTTTCTGTATTGCTGGCCCAGACCGCAGAATACGTGAGGCACGAAACTGCTGGTGTTAGCGGTTCTCCTCACAGGCTCAAGTGCAGGCTTTCCCCTGCATCAGCTGACTGCTGCAACTGCGGAGTAAACTAATGGTTTGAGCACTGCTTGAAACAGTTCTCCACAGTCTGCCAACTCAGACTACTTTAATTCCACCTGCTCGGCATGCGACCCTCAGGTGGGAGCTTTTACCCTTGAGTAAAATACTCTCTAGTGCTTCAACACGAATGTAAACTTACAGGTCAGACGGTGGAGGTATCCATAACTTCTTCAATACCTTCTGCTGACGGCTTGTAGATAAAGAAACTAGACTTCGATCTCGGGAAAAATCTATATTTTAATATAAAGTGAAGATGCTGTACAAATTTTCTTCAAATATTTTGGCTTCTACGGCCATCAGTCTATTATTGTTTTATCATCAATATAGCTATGATCACCCAATTTACTCTAAATATTTCTGTATATCATAGATTTAAAGTATTGGGCTTATTGGCCAACAATAAACATTCATTATGAAACAAGACTCCATGGGTGTAGGTTATAATATCTCCGTACCTTATTTTACTCAGGGCGGGTATACACTTTTGCTATTTGCGGATTCTTTTATTTTTAGTTTATTGGGAAACAGGCAAAATTGAAATTCTTACAGGATCCAGTTGAGGCGAATAGAGATAATTATTTCAATAAAAGATGGGAAGCAAATCGTACGCTTAGGAATAAAAAGAGAGATTACTTGAAGGAAAAACTGAATGAGGTAGAAACAAATAGTAAAAATAAAAACATTACAGATTTATATAAGGGAATAAAGGAATTCAAGAATGGATATCAGGCAAGGGTAAACGTGATCAAGGATGAGAATGGTGACTTGCTTGCAGACGCTCCTTCAATCCTGAAGAGATGGAAAAACTATTTTGGACAACTACTTATACATAGGCAAAATAGAAATGATCGGGACGAAATTGAAATACAAACTGCTGAGCCATTTATACCCGAACCCACACTTTCTGAAGTCGAAATTGCGATAGAAAATCTGAAAAATTATAAGTCTCCAGGTGTCGATCAAATTCCAGCAGAATTAATACAAGAGGGTGGAAACGCATTATCTAACGAAATTTATAAGCATGTACTTGCTATTTGGGAAAAGGAAATTGTACCAGAACAATGGAAGGAGTCCATAATCGTACCTATCTTTAAGAAGGGGGACAAGATTAATTGCAGTAACTTTCGAGGAATATCACTTTTGTTGACGTCCTACAAAAATTTGTCCAATATTCTTTTGAGAAGATTAACTCCATATGTAGATGAAATTATTGGGGATCATCAGTGTGGTTTTAGGCGTAATAGATCAACTATTGACCAGATATTTTGTATTCGACAGATAATGGAGAAAAAATGGGAGTATAAGGGTACAGTGCATCACTTATTCATAGAGTTCAAAAAGGCATATGACTCGGTTAAGAGGGAAGTTTTATATGATATTCTTATTGAATTTGGTATTCCCAAGAAACTAGTTCGATTAATTCAAATATGTCTGAGTGAAACGTACAGCAGAGTTCGTATAGGTCAGTTTCTGTCAGATGCTTTTCCAATTCACTGTGGGCTAAAGCAAGGAGACGCACTATCACCTTTACTTTTTAACTTTGCTCTAGAGTATGCCATTAGGAAAGTTCAGGACAACAGAGAGGGTTTGGAATTGAATGGGTTACATCAGCTGCTTGTCTATGCGGATGACGTGAATATGTTAGGAGAAAATCCACAAACGATTAGGGAAAACACAGAAATTTTACTTGAAGCAAGTAAAGAGATAGGTTTGGAAGTAAATCCCGAAAAGACAAAGTATATGATTATGTCTCGTGACGAGAATATTGTACGAAATGGAAATATAAAAATTGTAAATTTGTCCTTTGAAGAGGTGGAGAAGTTCAAATATCTGGGAGTAACAGTAACAAATAGAAATGATAGTCGGGAGGAAATTAAACGCAGAATAAATATGGGAAATGCCTGTCATTATTCGGTTGAGAAACTTTTATCATCCAGTCTGCTGTCGAAAAATCTGAAAGTTAGAATTTATAAAACAGTTATATTACCGGTTGTTCTGTATGGTTGTGAAACTTGGACTCTCACTTTGAGAGAGGAACGGAAATTAAGGGTGTTTGAGAACAAGGTGCTCAAGGAAAATATTTGGGGCTAAGAGGGATGAAGTTATAGGAGAATGGAGAAAGTTACACAACACAGAACTGCACGCATTGTATTCTTCACCTGACATAATTATGAACATTAAATCGAGACGTTTGAGATGGGCAGGGCATGTAGCACGTATGGGCGAATCCAGAAATGCATATAGAGTTAGTTGGGAGGCCGGAGGGAAAAAGACCTTTAGGGAGGCCGAGACGTAGATGGAAAAATAATATTAAAATGGATTTGAGGGAGGTGGGATATGTTGATAGAGAATGGATTAAGGTTGCTCAGGATAGGGACCAATGGCGGGCTTATGTGAGGGCGGCAATGAACCTCCGGGTTCCTTAAAAGCCATTAAGTAAGTAAGTATTGGGTTATTTTACGACGCTGTATCAACATCTAGGTTATTTAGCGTCTGAATGAAATGAAGGTGATAATGCCGGTTAAATGGGCCAGGGGTCCAGCACCGAAAGTTACCCAGCATTTGCTCGTATTGGGTTGAGGAAAAACCCCGGAAAAACCTCAACCAGGTAACTTTCCCCGACCAGGATTCGAACCCGGGCCACCTGGTTTCGCGGCCAGATGCGCTGACCGTTACTCCACAGGTGTGGACTGCGGATTCTTAGTGATTCTTGTTAAGAAAAAGCTTATTATTTTATCAAATCACAAATGCTGGTAGTTCAGCCCCCAATAGTTTACGAGAATCTGTTTGTATATGGTTGGAATTCAATGTGCATTGTTGGGGAATAAGGGCGAATGTGGTCTTCCAGCTTCAGAAATGATAATATTATTTTCATGGACAGCCACCTAGATAACATGGACAACCGCCTTTATGCTTAACAGTTTTCTTGTGTTCATAAGATGGTAGTCCACCACAATCAATTTCATTTCGTTTTTTGCCTTATCTAAAAACCTCACGTATTTGTCATAACCAACCTTAGTGAAATACGGTACGGATATATATTATAGACACATATAGGATCAGTTGTAAGTGCGTGAAACATTTTAGAAATTCACCACAAAAAAAAAACAAGCAATGGATACATTTAATTACACAGAAATGTAGATAAACTCTCCAAGTTTTTTTTTACATATCTCACAAATGCTCAATGTGTCCACCCTTGCTGATACGGCAGACTTCTAGTCGATAATCCATTTCATCCCACACGCTTGTCAGCATATCATGCTCGAACATTGTCACAATCGCGGTGATACGCTTGCGATCTTCCTGATAGTTAGCGGGGATAGGAGTACAAAAACAGTGTCCTTCACAAACCCCCACAAGAAAAAATCGCAAGTTGTTAAATCTGGTGACGCCATATGTCTCTTAGCAAATTATTCACTACTACCGTACTCCTCCTAGCGTCAAACCCTGGCAACTATGCGATACAGGCCTTTTCCTAAAAATAGTTGACATGCATAGATTACGGATTATTTAACTTCTCACAACGCAAACAAACATTTCTTTACATTCATATCATAAGGATTCAGAGGAAATTCGTTCTTGCCTGGCGGTTTTCACTGAACTTGTATTGGCAATACTGCTAATTATCGTCATCATTTCGTAATTTACCCGGTACACTATGGTGATTGCGGTAACGTACATGCTTCCTTTAAGGACGAGGCATGTGGTAATAGGATATTTTTCGTTCTCATTGAGGCTTGTACCAGTGTACAACCTCAACGCTGCTTTCTACGTTGAAAATTCAAGCACGTTAGATTCAAAAGTACGAGTAAATATTTCTGACAACTTTTCCCTTTTTCTATTTGTCTACGTCGCTGGACTTTTGAATCATTCTGTATTTAGCATAGTTATCATTATTATATTACTCTTTGTTACTATTATTATTATTAGTATTAATATTATTATTATTATTATTATCGTCCTTGTCAATTATTGTACTATTGTGATAGGTATTCCTGTGCTAAATTATTGTATAATCGCTGTTGGTTGATGCATAAAATAAACAAACTATATTCCTAGTTTTATTTAACCTATTTACAATAAAATGTAGATAATAATAATAATAATGATAATAATAATAATAATAATAATAATAATAATAATAATAGCAACGTGAATGATGACTTTCCCAGATGTAAGTCAGTAGGATAAATACATATAGGTCTTATTCCAGACAGATAATGGCGATTACTTCGTATTTTCCTTTGAAAGTCATTAGGTGTGTTTATTTATTTTTCAATAGTCCGAGTTTTTAAATTTCGCCAAAAAATTTGTAATAGTAACAATAATAATAATAATAATAATAATAATAATAATAATAATAATAATAATATTAAAGACTTTATTTAACTTGGCAGAATTAAGGCCGTAAGGCCTTCTCTTACACTTAACCAGAATTAAAACTTGCCAAAAAATTTGTGGTATTCGATAACTGAACGCCAAAAAGATTTTGGATAAGATATTTCCTATAATTATGTAAAGGGCCTCATAATTTTCTATCTCGTCTCCATGTTGTGCTATTAATGCCATAGTTTCTATCCCAAAAGTGATATAATTTGCCATCTCGTAGAAAATTATCGTACCTTGACGCAATTGGTAAATTTCCACCAACAATATAAACTAAAGTCGAATGCAAACACTGAGAAAGTCACAAATGCTTGCGAGTTCTTTTCACCGTCATTTTAATCGAAAATTGCATTCCCATCATCCAAATATATTCATTTTTTGTACATATTGCGACAATTCATAATAGAAAGTTGCATTAAAATATGGAGCCTAAATATGATAAACAGGAAAAAATGCAAATCATTTTTGAAGCGCCAAGAAAACTACTCCATATTTCTGAGCCATACAAAAACGTCGCTGCTCAGAGAATGGAAGTGATAAAACTAGCATCCTACAAATTTTATAATATTATACAATAGTTCGCGGTTTTAGTAATTTCCATTCTGACGCAACAGCTGTGAACAATTATCGATTGTGCGAAACCAAACTATTTTTAACCACACCAAGTTTATTGAAGACCTGCCAGACAAACGTTTGGAGAAATTGGGAAAGGATAAAAATTTTGTTTCGTTAGTTTTTGAGGAATTTACGTATATGGCCTTAATAAATACCAAAAAAATATCTGGTGGTATTTACATGCACCTTCCCAAAGTTTACTCACGCTTGTCTTAAGCAGTAGCCACATAAACAGTGAGTCTCAATGTACGTGGTTTTTCTTGTTTTGGTTAACATTCGTAACAGAAATTATTATGTAATAACAGGTTAATTAAGTAAATACAGTATGAAGTGAATAGGATTTAGTATTATTACCCTTATTTTCTCAGTATATGCTGCTGACAAACTAACTCTTTTATGCTACAGCCCTCGATGGACCTTGTTTCCTTTACACGAACTTCCAACCTAATACACTAGACATAAATTTGACGAGACTCTAGTGATATGGCATCGGCACTACGACAGGTTTACCTCTAATACAATGTTGCACATCATAAGTTATTAAGAGCGGACAAACATTAATGTCCTAGACGGGATTCGAATTGACAAATTGTATCGTTAAAATCTGACGCCAAAACAGTAGTGGACACGATGGTACATAATACATTAGTTTGGCAGTTCAGAACCTTTACCGTTTAAAATCTGTATGTATAAATGAAATTTAACTTTTTTTGTTGCATAACAAAATTATTCATTTCTACATTTCTGGTATCCCATAATTGTGAATGTGAGATTTCGTGTTTGTGTAAAGCTTCTTTGTAACGACTCCTATGGCAAAAATTGCTAATGGTTATATAATTATTTCTCCTTGAATACAGGTTCTCTCGATTCCATACGTGAAAGTGTCAATGAAGATAAATATTGTTGGTACCTGGTGACACTGGTCAAGCATTATTCATATATATTTTAGCTATTCTTTCGTGTATTCAGTAATTGTTTATCGTAGGAACATTTCATATTTGATGTTTAATGGCCAAATAATGAAGGTGCTAATTTTGATTTTCATTTCATTCTTTTCTTTTTCATTCACAGTTTTCGTTATGCGAGTATATTAGTTGCTTGCAATTTTGTTTAAAGAAATCATATTTTCACCAATTTTCTTGACAGCTGTTGTTTAATACTTCAATAACAGTAATAATGCATATGTATAGTGATTAAATTATTAATTATACATGTTTTGTATGTATTTACAAATAATTGAAAATGTATGATGACAATTTGACTAACATTTAAACATGATATAATAGAGAAGTTAAATTAGATAATTTTAATAAATGTTCTGAATACGGTGTTTAAAACCTTCAAAATACTGTGTGCTTTAATAGAAAGTTCACAATTTTTCTCAGTCTTGAAATATATATAAAAATGTTTTCGGATCAGACTTGACCCGATGATAGTACTTGTGTTCCAAAAAAGGACAATAGTAGTTGAAGGTTAACATCAGTAAAAGCAGAACAGTTGACAAATTAATCAAGTCAAATCCATACTGTCTTGAAAGAAAATGTCTGCAATATTGTGCAGATAAACTGGCATATTCTTAGTACCTTCGCCAAATCTTGATTTTGATAACCAACACCTGATCACTTGATGAGTCAATTCCAATCCAGAATTTATATTGAAATTAAATGTTAATCCTTTTCCAACATCCTTTTTAATTTCTTCTCTTTCTGCAGATGATATGTAGTTATTACTCAAACTAACTCGTTTTCAGAAGCATCATGATCATGATGAGCGGCAGTATAGTTGCTATCGAATACGTGTAGAAATTAAATATTACTTCATTTCGAACTTCCATTATTATTAATTACTTATCTTTTTGGAGTTGATGTTTGGTTGCATTTAAAAGTAACAATTCTTTGGTATGAATGTAATTGTTATTATTATTAGTCTATTATTATTATTATTATTATTATTATTATTATTATTATTATTATTGCACACATCAACATCACTTTTACATTGGAAATCTCACACTCTCAATTGTTGAAGAGCCAGTGATATTTTTTACTCTTTCGTCTGAGGTTGCGAATCTAGGTCGCTCCTGGATATTTCCTTCGTCATCAATCATTCCTGCCTTAGCCATCGTTGTGCAGGACACATTTCTCATTAGTAATGGTAGTGTCGTTTCGGCTCATTCGAGTTCGCGGTAATCTCCGGAAAACTCCTCTCTAAGAAGCATTACTGTGAACAGTATGTTATGCTCCTATATCAGAAGTTTGCGACTATACAGACTTGTTAACACAAAATATTTAATAAAAATGTATTATCTTTTCATTTTTTAACTGCTTTCTACTGGCGCATCCTTAACCCAACTAAATTTTCACCGGCTTTAAACATCGGATACATCTAAATCTAATCTAATCTAATAAATCTAAATTCCAAGTTTTATTTTATCTCTCTGGAAGTGTTTTCAACCCAATTGTTTGTCAGATATAAGGAACCCACTAAATGCCTCGATCGATATAATTTCAGCTGTCAAGACCAGTCACTTGTCTATCATGGGGTGTTAATGAGATAATACATGATCGAGTGATTGACAGAGAGAGTAGTTCGAGAAAACATGTTTGAACATTATTATGTGAGGCTTTACGGGTGTTTACACCCGTGTCTCTCATGCGAACACCTTTCTTTAAAGGAAATGTTTTATGTTGCCATGAGTGTCAGATATGGAGACATTTTACTGTATTGATGTTGCTTTTAGCAGTTCTCTTATTTATTAGTTTCGTTTTCTGTCCTATTTTATATCCTGTCATAGATTCCACAAATATCATTTCTCAAGCATGACGTCTTTTACCATTATCCTTTAGTGTCCACTGTCCAGCAGTCTGAGCAATAAAGTTAATATCCTCAGCCCTCAGCCTGCCTTGCTTCTCTTGTATTGTAAACCTATTTCAAAACAACACAATCACGTTTAAGAGATTGCGGTTGTGTTAACAAGGAACGGTTTCGAAAATAGTGCCCCGTCATTTAGCTGTAATAATTGAATCAAGACCGGCGGTAATAGAGACGTGTGTTTTCACACCTCCTCCACCCCCATGCAGCTGCGAGTGCGATTGTCTGCCGAGAAGAGAGGAGCTCTCAGTATTGACCGGGCGGCTGCTGCGACTACAGCGCCTACACCAATTATTACAATCAGTACCAGAAACACTTGCGTTTATTGCATATTTTAAATTCAACTTGTCTTACAATATACCTAGGCAATAAACGAACATCACGTGTATCTAACTAGCCCTACAGAACGGGCTGAATGTCGATAAATCGGTACTGCACTTGTTCCCGCTGAAAGAGAAAGGGAAGAATTGATTCAAAATGGTTTCCCACGTTATTCCTGTTACCGATGGACGTAAAATGTATGTTACTAATACATAAATTAATAAAAAAAAACAATATTAATTCTCGCATGTTTATCACTTGTATAATTTGACATTTGTCGTGTCGAGCACCTGTCACGCGAGTTTTGTCAAATATCCGCCTGATGTCAGATCGAAATTGATAAATAATGGGCGTGTGGAAGTTACGGGCAAATGGTTGAATGAATGCAAGTTATAGATCAATATTGATGATTAAGACAGAATGTACTGTAGATATGGATGGATTAAGAGGAATTAGTTGACTGAGATGTATGGAAAAGTACAGTGGACTCTCCTAAGTTCGACAGAACAGAATTTAAATTTCTGTCCAATAAGGGTAGTGGGTGAGGCAGGTGAAATGAATACAAATTCCTATTGGTTATCCATCAACTAATACAGTACTGTACTTGCATTTCCTGCCCGCCCCGAGACTTGTTTATGCGCTTCTAGTACCACAGTGGGTTTCGACAGTTCCGTCTCACAAACGGCACAATTCTCAAATAGAAAAAGAAGAGTTCGTTAATTTAAAATCAGTGATCAATATGGATGTCCTAATCAATATAATATTCTGTTTTCCTTTAACAAAAGTATCACTACAAGACTCAGGATCAATTCCCATTCAAATGGCAAACCCATTAGTTAGTGCCTTTATAGGGGTGTGTCTAATTCTTCTACGTAAACAGTCGAACTATAGGATGTCGAACTTGATTTCTGTCGAACTTAGAGCTTCTACTGTATATAAATAAATAGATGAGAAGGAAGGATGATATGGACGGAGAGTTATGAAGGCATGGATGGGTGGATAGAGAGGGTGAAAGATAATGGATTGATAGACAGAAGATTAGAAGTGATGAATGTATGGTTGAGTTGGTGAGTAGGTGGTTGGGTTGATAGATGAAGAGATTGTAGAAGTGGGTGTATAGATGGAGAGGAAGAAAGAGGTTGTTGGATAGAGAGGAAGTTACGAATGGATAGACGGAAGAGAGGAAGTAATGGACGGATAGTTGAGAGGTTAGGTGGTTAGAGTGATAGGCGAAGGGAGTGTAGAAATGTGAGGTCAGACGGAGATGAAGAAAGATGTGGATGAATAGGGAGGAAGTGGTAACTAATTACGCTCAATAATGACAATAATAAACTTATTAATTAAAAATAAAATTAGTAATAATACTAATAATTAATACTAAAAATAATTTATAATACTTACTTACTGGCTTTTAAGGAACCCGGAGATTCATTGCCGCCCTCACATAAGCCCGCCAGTGGTCCCTATCCTGAGCAAGATTAATCCAGTCTCTACCGTCATATCCTACCTCCCTCAAATCCATTTTAATATTATCTTCCCATCTATGTCTCGGCCTACCCAAAGGTCTTTTGCCCTCCGGCCTCCCAACAAACATTCTATATGCATTTCTGGATTCGCCCATACGTGCTACATGTCCTGCCTATCTCAAACGTCTGGATTTTATGGTCCTAATTATGTCAGGTGAAGTATACAATGCCTGCAGCTCTGTGTTGTGTAACTTTCTCCATTCTCCTGTAACTTCATCCCTCTTAGCCCCAAATATTTTCCTAAGAACCTTATTCTCAAACACCCTTAATCTCTGTTCCTCTCTCAAAGTGAGAGTCCAAGTTTCACAACCATACAGAACAACCGGTAATATAACTGTTTTATAAATTCTAACTTTCAGATTTTTTGACAGAAGACTAGATGACAAAAGCTTCTCAACCGAATAATAACAGGCATTTCCCATATTTATTCTGCAATAATTTATAATAATAATAATAATAATAATAATAATAATAATAATAATAATAATAATAATAGTAGTAATAATAATAATAATAATAATAATAACAATAACAATAACAATAACAGGGAACATCCTAAATTAAATGAAGCACGATCACTTAAAATAACATTTAAATAAATCTAATTTGTATCTTAAACCTAAGTTCGAACTAAAACCCACGAGTGTGATATGTTCATATCTGCACAAGTACCTTTCAACACTACACTCATTTCGCTGTCAACTCACTCACTGCACTGGAACTACGACACATTTCACTGATTCTATCCTGATTTCACTAACACTTCAAAAACATTTCACTGTTCAAATACTTTGCACTGCCACTATAAACTATAGTGCTATAAACTATATGTTTGGGTAGGCAGAAGAGAGGAAGTGATGGATGGATAGTTTAGAGCAGCGGTCGTCAACTCACTACACTCTCATGCTAGCGTCTCTTATCCGCAGGTCTCTTACAGCATCAGCGTGCATTCGTGGCTGCTGGCGGGTATGCTCTCTACCTCTTCCTGCTGCACGACGGGGTAAATCATGTTGATCCGCTTACCCTTTACCCATTTCAGCAAGTGCTGACGACCACTGTTTTAGATGGTGGGTATTTTAATTAATAGGCGAAGGGAGTGTAAAAATGGGTGGATAGATGGAGATGAAGAAAGATGTGGATGAATAGGGAGGAAGTTATATTTGGTTAGATAGAAAGAGGACGTGATGGATGGATAGTTCGAAATTCTAACTTATATTAATGAAAGGGCAAGACATGTATATATGTTACTTGAAAGGACAGTGTGTGTACTAGTGGAGTAAGCTAAGGTAGGATACCGATTTAACATCTATAAACGATACAACATCATGATACTCGTATTTACAAGATAATTGAAAGAATCACAGCACACATACTCACCATAAAAACCTATCCGATCACATCCTTTTGGCACTGCAGTCGACTCATAACTGCATGACGCATTACGCGTAGCATTGATCTCTGTGCGATAACCACATCACACTACTATTTCCTTAGTGATGTGACTACATGCTCGTGCCATGTATGCGCGGCACCGCTGTTGACTGACAATTATTGAATTCACATTACTCTCTGTGCAGTAGCCATACATCATACTGTCATCTAGTGATACGAATATATACTATGAATGCCATACGACATCTCGTGATACCAACGTTTAACTTTGAAAAACAAAGTAGTTGCCATGATTAGGCCTCAACCCTCGTATTTTGGAAACGTTACTCCATCTCTAACTTCCCTGTTAATTTTTTCTGTTTCTGTAGATTATATAAAGGGTGGAAGTGAAATAATACTGCAGAATGAAAGGAACGATAGGGTACACATAAATTAATAGACAACCTGTATTACATATTGTGATTAAATGCACGGTTAATTAGAAAATGAGTTAGAAGTTTCAGCAGTCTGACAACATCGCTGCCTCTTTCTTCTCGTAATACAGATGTAAGAGGTCAACGAACTCAGGTCTCTCTGCCTTAGTAAGTTACCTTCCATCTCTCTTTCTTGCTGCAATGTTGTAAGCTGGTCGCATCGTTCAGTGGCTTGAAATTAGTGGTTTTTAAATTAAATTTACACGAAAACTGTCCACGCTATTCAAATACGCCAAGTGGATAAATGATTCTTTATTATGTTTTCTACTGATGTAGAGAAAAATCACGATCTACTCGCAATAGTTACCGAATAAGAGGGTGTTAATGTTTGAAGGGTGAAAAACATTTTTTTTTTGCGACAACCATGGACTTTCCACCAATATGGTATTACAGATTTTTGTTACATAAAACATAAGCTATTCGCTCTGAAAATCTGCAGGATTATTTCACTTCCAACCTGTGAAGTTATTATTAAACTAACACGTATTCGGTATCATCATCATCATCATCATCATCAGCAGCAGCAGCAGCAGCAGTAGTAGTATCTTTATCATTTACTATAATTTGTATACAAGAGATACTGTAGATCTACTAATTCATTTCAAACTTATATTTTAATTACTTCGCTTTGTGCGGATGATGTGCAGTTACACTTAAAAATAATATTTCTTTGATGGTATTATTATTATTATTATTATCATTAACATAATCACAGCCATCAATATCACATTTAGGCCGAAATGTAAGGCGAATGTCAGGTACTCCCTTGGCGAATCCTCGAACCCATCTTGCTTACAGGCTACTAGCCTATGTATCACGAATTCTGTAGACGCTAAATAACATCGAAGTTGATATAGCTTCGTTAAATAACCAATAAAAATAAAATGAAATTACAACCACTTCTGCAACCGCTATAATAAAATTGTTACATTTAATACAGCTATTACCTCTACCATTACCAATGTCTTTATCAGTACTACTAGTGCTGTTAGCTGATACTAAAATTACTACTACTTCGTCACTTCTGAGGATCACTAGCCTAAGTTCATATCGGAACCTATTTCAACCTGAATCTACTAACACAGGCAGAGATTTCCTCGTACATGACAAAGGGTCGATACGACGGAGTCCCTCCTCTTGAGACAGGATAAAGCAGCACTTTGATGAAGAACGGACGTCCATGTAATACGGGGATTCGAACATACAACCTCACCTTCACGTAGCGTTAATCATGCGCATTAGCCTTTGCATCACCTATATTCACAGTATATAAACACACTCAATGTGTATTTCCAAGGTATGCAGGCTTCTATTGTATAGTTCTGTCCTTTCCTACGTGAATTCTATCCCGTGTTCACGTAACGAAGCAATGTGGCTATATAATATGCAAGTTTGCTTCTAATAATTTCGCCAAGTTCCGCATTGCCCCTGTTTCCTGGAGAATCGTGTTTCCGCACGCAAGTTCCCTCCGTTTGATGGCATTTTGTAAGCCTAATGACTTCAACAGTTTGAGGTTCCTGTAATAAGCTGGTTCAGTCGACAAGTTACTGCAAGAAGATTGAACCACCACGATATTAAGCTGGCGTCACATAGTGGGAGGGGTTGGAACTCTCAACGTAAGCACAATGCCCAATAATAATGGTATAAAGATTGCTGGTGTTACAGTCCTCGACTCGGCTGTATGAACACAAGCACCAGGTTTCGGTCTTCTCCTTCCTGCGTAATTAACTTCATTGAGTCGAGACACGAAGCAATCTAGTTTAACAAAGGAAAAGTTAAAATCTTGCAGACGATACTCAACAAGTTCTTCGTTTTGTCTGAAACTTATTTTCTCTGAATGGCACAATCAAATGCAGCAGAAAATATAACACTTTTCTGTGTAATACAAATTATATACAAGATAAATAAATCTTCACAATTTTTATTTTCATGGTATGCAATTATATTACGAATATTTGTTTTCAGTCAATGACTTTACTATCAATATGTAAGGTGCGAACGTTTTCGTCGGTTTCATACAAACATCATCAGATACAACATTCTATTTAGCAATATCATCACTAACAGGTACATATGTCTCTACAACCAAAATACAATATATATTAATAAGCATACAATATGATAAAAACATGATAAAAACCAACATAATTAGGACATAAATGTGTCTTTTTTGTGTGACTACACCCTACTGTCAAATGATTAAAAATGTTTTCTCATTACTGCACGTCTTTTCACCTTCCAAATATATGTACGTCATAATATATGTATGCAAAAGTATGCAATTAACTAAAAAATGTCAGTTAACAGTCATTATTTATTATACCGCGTCGCTCTCTCGAACTCCCTGATTTCAATCCAAAAATTTTCCATTCTACGTTCTTATTCACCTATTTATGTTCTGCGTACTGTGTACTTAGCTCTGTTTCAATCAATAATTCAGTATGGTATATTAGGTTGGAGAGGAATGGTAAAATCGACTCTCCATCCTTTAAATTTGCTCCAAAAAAAAAAAGAATTATCAAAATTTGTATATATAAACCTTTCGATTACCCAACGAAATTAATTTTTCAGGAATTTGGTGTATCAAATCTAGAACAAATTTATGAACAAACAGTGCTGATTTACTTCCATAAAAATCACAATAAATTTAAATTTGACTCTCATGAATACCATACGAGACAAAACTATAGTTTCTTTCTGAACACCCCCAAATGCCACACAACTGCTGGATTAAAACACAGCAGAAATTTTGGACCCAGAATATACAATGAATTAATTAGAGCTTACTCTGAACTAAGTACACTGAACACACATAGATTTAGGAAACAAATTAGATTAATTGTTTAATAGTTTTGTCTTTTCTTAAGCTATATGAGTTTAAATTGTAATCTAATGCTCGTGTACTTTGTATTTTCTATATTTGTATATGTCGTTACATGGTCTGTATTTTACTATATGTTAATATTATTATGCCGAATTAACACTATTCAATTTTATAAAAGTAGACTGAACTGCGCCCGAGCACGAGCTTCTGCTCTTTCGGACTGCATATCCTAATGTAGTGTAAACCTTGTGTATTTAATAAATAAATTTTAATTTGAATTTGAAAAAAAAATCGTCTCTGAAAATAAAAAGGAAAATGAGATGGCATTTTATTAAACTTTATTAGAAAGTATAACTCAAACAATTCACAAAACCAAAAGAGTATTGGGTATGTACGTGAGGCCCCTTGGTAACACGACCAATATCCAAATGATACTCAATTTCCGTTCAGGTTCTCTGTAGCATCTGGTGTCATAATTGCTACTGCTTCCACAATGCGATCACTTAAGTTGTTGAGGTCAGTCACCTTGTGGAATACATAGTGTCCTTGTCATAGCCTCAAAGAAAAAATCTAACGGAGTAAAGTCAGGAGAACATGGAGGCCATGTTGTTGTGCCGCCGCGTCCAATTACACGCTTCGGGAAAGTGTTGCCCAATGTAGTACGCACATTGGTGGTCGAGTGAAGCGGTGATCCATATTTTTGGAAGATTATGCTGAAATGCTATGTGTAATCCGTGAAAATATGTATTCTTCTTGCATGTCTAGCTAGGAATTGCTATGACAGTAGGCTCAATGCCATATCCTACATAAACCCACACCATTTAGTTTAGGACTGTCTCGAATATATTATATATGGGGATTTTGAAAGCATCATATTGGGACACTGTGCCTGTTAACTTTTCTAGACAAACGGGAAGTTGCGTCGTCAGGAAACATGACTCAAAAGACTTGGTTTTCGTTAATGCGCTGTAGGATCTCAATTAGAAAATATTGCCTCTGATATTTGTCGGTTTACTTGATTTCTTTCGTACCTTAATGGAGTAATCCTTGTGTTGTGTAATTTTCGCATCGACGTACAACAATGACCAGTGTCATCCACATTAACTGAAATATTTGGCCTGAACTTCCCAATAAATTTTCTCTATGTCTTTGATCTTTCTTTCATAGATAATCAAAATCGGTGAAGTTCGAGAGAATTACATAAATAAATACTAAAATATGTATCAGTTTTTACTCTTAAGAACGTGAATTTAACTGAAAACTCTCTTTGTTATAGGTAAGTGACGTTTCCTGAGTCACCTAGACGAAGTCCCAGGAATGGTTTCTTGTTGCGTCGATCGTCCATCGTGAGATTCGTGAGCACATCATTGCGACAGTACGACATTTTCCATTTATTTTATTTGATTAGTAATAGTGAATAAATTTGTGAAATTATGGTAGGAGAAACTGGAGCTCCTTGAAAAAATTATATCAATTCTGTGTTTGTTCACCACAAATTCCACTCCGGTACGGCGCGGAAAAGGAAGAATGATTGAAAAATTGAAATAATGGAAAAATGAAGAGGAAAAGGAAGACGAAATGAGATATGAAGATTGGAAGAACGATTGAAAAAAGGGAACATAAGACAAAACCGGAAGAATATTTGGAAGGCAGAAATAAAAAGAAAAGGGATAATAGAAGAAAGATTGGAAGGCAGAAATAAACATGAAGAAGGTAAAGAAAATTATAGAATAAGATAGGAAGACTGGAAGAACGATTCGAAGCACAAATAGAAACAAATATGATGAGAAAGACATACGATATAATAGTAGAAAGACATTAGGAGATGGTGGGAGAAGGAATAAACAGAAAAGGACAGAAACTAAACGCTAACCTAGTAAATAAACAGTCAAACAAAATTATGAAATAGATATTGGAAAATATAAATTAAACAGAAGAAAATGGAAGGAGAAATGTAAGAAATAGTAAAATGTAAGAAATAGTAATAGAAATCCTTTAGTAAACATTGAAACTTTACTATCAGCTATTGCAATCGCATTCACAGCTTTCTCATTCTATTCTGTGGACTAACATTCCCAAATTCTACGTAAGAAATTCATGCAATATTCGAGGATAAAATTATCTGTATTAATGTGTGTCCTCCTTGTTCCCCCGACTTAATCCCTTGTAACTTTTGTTTCAGTGGAACTTTAAAATATAGTGAATAAAACTAAGCCATTTACCCTACCCCAATATCTTCTGGCTTAGTTGCCAGGTGTCACTTATTAAGTTCCAACCTGTATTCAAATAGTTTACTAAATAACAACATCCTGAAATAACTAGAAAATGATATCAGAGAAAATATTTTAAAGGGAACGGCAGTCTTAATCAGGTGCCACTAATGTTTATAACGAAAAGGCTTACAGTTTTTGTATCTCTTTGCTTAAGTTTATTGAGTGACATTTTAATTTTTACATTTTTTTAATATTTTGTTTTAATAATTTGAGGTTTTCGAACCACCAATAACATAGTCTCTTCGTAAGCAAAGCGTGAGAGCGCACCGGCGGATAATCAAGTTGCCTTTTAGTGGTAATGAAGTAACCCACTTACTCAATAGTTACTTTTTCGATAAGCTAGAAATCGAGTTCGGATATTGTACAGGCCATATAACGTGCTGTAGGGTTCCAAGCATTGTCATTCAGGTTCTGAACACACTGTTCATTCTTTTGCGAATAACACTGCAAAACAATGAACTACATTCAAGAACGTAATAATAAAGCTTCCACATTCTGTATAGTCAAAGGGAAGAAATCAAATAATGTGGCTCAACTACACTACATACTTCCATTGAACAAGTTCCGACCAAGTTTCTGTTGCAACGAAGGGAACATTCAGTATGTAATTTCGTTAAGTAACAGTAAACATAATTTTTTACGTGCTGGTAGTTCTTTTATAAATACGGTGTTGTTTTCGGAAGCATAGTCTTTTATTTTAGAAGAGCATGAAGCCCGTAGTATCGGAAAGGAAAGCTTTATTCGAATCCATTGTCCAATTTCTCTTTTCAGGTATATATCTTATGCTCAGGTTTATTAAGCTGTTGTACCAGATACCAGTCTGCTAAATTAACCACGGACAAAGCTCTGCTGACATAGAAAATGAATTTTTATGCCGACATCTTAACAATCCACTTACCCTCTCGCGTGATTTCAGAAAATAAAGCACAAGAACTCCTATAGAAGAGCCATGTTACTGGAAGAATGGAACAAAGAAATTTAATAATCTTTCGCACTGCTCTGCTCATATAGAAGTCTCTTCCACTGTTTAAAGCGGAGAATTGAAAACAACTTCTGTTTAATTTTACATTTGTTAGTAGAAATAAAAGAGCAGTGTGAATGTGGTATAATTGATGGAGAAGCTTACTATGAAAACCAATACTTTAACTCAACGTCGGTAACTAAATGATATTAAAATTGTGTTGTGTCTGATAATAAATAGCCTATTAAATAATTTCAAATTTAAAATTAATGATGATTAACTAGTTTCATTTAAATTTTTATAATAATAATAATAATAATAATAATAATAATAATAATAATAATAATGATAATAATAATAAATTTATATTATATAGTAAAACAATAATGTCGCAGTAAATACGAGTGAATATAGAATTTGTAAAACAATTATTTCAGATACATTATTATTATTATTATTACTATCATTATTATTATTAATTAAGAACATCAAATTCAGACGTTTGAGATGGGCAGTGTATGTAGCACATATGGGCGAATCCAGAAATGCATATAGAGTGTTAGTTGGGGGACCGGAGGGAAAAAGACCTTTGGGAAGGCCGAGACGTAGATGGGAGGATACTATTAAAATGGATTTGACGGAGGTGGGATATGATGATAGAGACTGGATTAATCTTGCACAGGATAGGGACCGATGGCGGGCTTATGTGAGAGCGGCAATCAACCTGTGGGTTCCTTAAAAGCCATTTGTAAGTAAGTAAGTATTATTATTATTATTATTATTATTATTATTATTATTATTATTATTATTATTTGCTGCTGCTGGCTTCAAAATATCGCACGTGTGTTATCTATTTAAGCAATAAGTTTTTTTTTAATTATCCGATTTCAAAATTTGTAAATAACTCTCCAAATTGTCAAAATATAAAAATTTTAGAAGTTCTAATGATCTTTTTCTTGCTGGAATTTATTCGGTCATTATTCTAATCTATCTATTCAATCCACTTCAAGTTATAATAAGAAAACCCTAATGTTAGTAAGGTTAGAATTTGTAGAGAGAATATTGTTTGTTTCATCTGAATTGCATGTTACATTCCTTTTCCGGGGAGGTCTTCAATTATTGATGAGACAGAAAAGTAAATACGATCTTTATGTATAATCCTATAGTTGCACTGTTAAAGAAGCGGTTCACTTTTCATTCAGGGTATCGAAGTTCAAGTTCTGGTATTTCAAATGGCAGTTGTGGTGGACAGATACGAATTAGAGCAGCTTCTATCCTGCTACAGTTCCTCCAATTATCCAGCATCACCTCATCATCAGAGTAATCTCATATCTGCCTCGTTGAGGTTGTACGCTTAATGAATCTGCCTGTATGGTCTGCATGCGGAAGGATTTCGCCCTCTCCCTCTGGACACACACATACACACAAGTCTTTATATCTAATCTATTACTGTATCTGAAACCGATTAAGAGAAGTGTATAAATAACCAGTTACACTTAAATTTAGTCGGTAACCACATAAAACTCCACATTAAGCCTATCTTATGAATATTTCATAATTGAAAAAAGAAAAAAAAAACATTTTTCAAGATCGTTAGGTCGAAACTCCATTTGAAAAGTTATACTTAGGTTGATATGATACATAAAATATAATTTGTCATTATGAAACACAAACCACAAGGAACCTTACAAAAAGAGGTAACATATGCAATTGATTCATCTCTTTTGGCAACTTGTTGTAATACAAGTGTACTTAACACGCGGCGGTCTGGGATCCTTCACCTTTCCTCATTAGCTGCGCCTGCAGATCAAACACCATATAAGTTGTCTTCGACATTCTTTACAATTGAATCAGGAATTTGCAAAAGGGACCAAGTCCTATTTTTTGCAAATTGAGTTTATACCCGTTTCGGGCTCTCCATACACTCTTCTTGGATTTCAGTATTAAAAGGAACCAAGTTCTATAGAATGAACACATTTAAATTGTGTATCAACATGTTTGGACTGTTATACATCCAGATCCATACAAAAAGGTTTTGTGTTGTTTTCTTAAAATTTACTTTTTCTGACTTGGTCCCTTTTGCAAATTCCTGATTCAATTATAGAATAGGCCTATATATATACTAGCAACTCGCGAGAGGGATTCCCCACAACTTTTAACCATAGTTCTCGGAAAACACTGAACCAGCTAGAGGTAAAAGTAGAAGTGTTTATCGGGAAGGACATAGAGCAATAGTTCTCAAAATGGGGTCCGCGGACCCCCGGGAGTCCCAAAGCTCATTCTGGGATTTCGCAAATATTCTGGATACAGAAATTCTTTCTTCCAACGAAGAAATTTTATTCTATCTTTTGTATATGGCATTAATATCAGAAGCGCATTGGCCTTCGTTGGTACAACTTATAAATTCGTTCAGTTGTTATCAAAAGTCTTTGTGTGTTATTGAAAAGTGTAAGATTGTAAGAAGGATTTTTTTGTATGGCAATAATGTCTCAACCGCATTGGACATTGTTGGTATAAGTTATAAAATCGTTCGATCGTTGTTGACAATAAATATTTAAATATTGGTTTATCCAGAATTATTAAAAAAATAGCTGAATATTTCATATTATTTTATATTGAAATATTCAGAAATCTTCTCTTTGTTTTTTAAATAGTGTAGTAAGATGACGGCATATTTCTTATATTAAGCTCAAAGATAGGGATCATTTTATTGTTGTAAATGTAGAAGTAGGAAAACTTTATTTTTATTTTAATATTTAAACAAAAAGATTCTGTAATAATTCCCGAAGTCCCTCTTATCAAATGAAAGAATTATGTACGAAATAATTAGTCTTCAATGATTAATATCTGAACTTACGTAGGCTACAATAGTGTGTTAATTCTAGGGTATATACACATCTCCACTTTGACCTTAAAATTCAAAGCACGCCAGCAATGGCATGATAATAGCAGAATGCGAATCTAACAACTGTGCTGCGATTGCTGTTTAGCTAATATATCATTCGAGATTAAATTATTGGGTCACTGTTAATTAGAGACATAAAGGACCACTGAATGAAAAGTATTTTAATAAAGCAGAGACGGCGGAAATTATTATTATTATTATTATTATTATTATTATTATTATTACTACTACTACTACTACTACTACTACTATTATTACTACTACTACTACTAGTCGACCTGGTTGGCGAGTTGGTATAGTGCTGTCCTTCTATGCCCAAGATTGCGGGTTCGATCCCGGGCGAGGTCGATGGCATTTAAGTGTGCTTACATGCGACAGGCTTATGTCAGTAGATTTACTGGCATTTAAAAGAACTCCTGCGGGACAAAATTCCGGTACATCCGGCGACGCTGATATAACCTCTGCAGTTGCGAGCGTCGTTAACTAAAACATAACATTTAACATTTACTACTACTACTACTACTACTACTACTACTACTACTACTACTACTACTACTACTACTACTACTACTACTACTACTACTACTATTAGTGACAGGGTTACAAAGAGATTGAAAAAAACATATGTATATATATTTATAATATTATCAGTATTTCAGACTATCGAAAAATTAAAAAAAGAAAACTATGTGCCAAAAGAAAGAAGAAGACAGGAAGACATTTGAAAAGACTTTTGAAAAAACTGAGTCTGCAATAGGTTAAGAAATGTATTAAACTCCATGGAAGCTACATTATTATTATTATTATTATTATTATTATTATTATTATTATTATTATTATTATTATTATTATTTGAAACGATAATTTTGCTTGTCTAAAATTAATATTTAAGTCTAGGAAAACATTTTATACATTACTACCTATGTGTGATCTTTATTATTATAAACAACTACTGTTCATATCACTTTTCATAATATGAAGTGCAAAGAGAAAGTACTTTGATGAAGCGAAAATCTCTTTCGAGGTTTTCAAGGAACTGCATCTTTTTCAGTGGGTTTCATAATTTGTCTGTCTGTACAGGGATTTCTGTTGAATTTTGAAGTATTTGCTTTTCTATATTCAATATAATTGAGGAGTTCATTTAACCTAAAATAATGCACACAAGATAAAGAATAATAGCCTTTATAGCAAGTAAGGGACATTTATTAATTGAAATAATAACATCAAAAATAGTATTTTATCGATTAATATAATTTATTGATAAAGAGTTTTTCAAAACGTAATGCATAATGACTGATGATGATGATGATGATGATGATGGTGGTGGTGGTGGTGATGATGATGTTGATGATTTATAATTATTCGAATGATACAAGGGAACCAGAATGCCCAGAGAAAACTCCTGTGTTGCTTGGACCACGGGAACTCGAAAGACATTTGAGGCGTTCTAAGCTAAAGTGGATCAAGTCACAAATGTTCTTATAATGAGTTTAATTCATTTTATGATTATCTGAAGTTGGATCTTTTCCGAGCAGTAATGGATTAAGTCTTAATTCCAAGCATTCGCCGGTAGGTGACACCAGTCACTTTTGGCTCAGATTATTTGTTCACGATGTTCTGAGCCATAGTGGATCAAGTCACCAAAGCGTTGCATCAATTAACACAACATTTGTTTATATTTTATAAATCTAGAATTTGGGAATGGAGCAATAAAATTATTGCTAGTGAAATTAGATAATCCACTAGAGTATGTTAACTTTAAGTTCTATTATCTCAGAACTACGTCTGAATGGACTTGATCCTCTTTAGCTTTGAACGCCTCATTTATAAATTCAGAGTGGATCGACAGGGATTTGAATCCGGTGGATCGGTAGGGATTTGAATCCGGGCCCCCTGGCTTATAACCTAATGGCGCTAGCACTGAGCCATCGTGGTGGTTAAAATATACTCGTATGTAATGTATATATAGGGAAATGTATATAAAAAAAATGCAAACTGGTTTCAAGAGGTTTATATACAGAATAAATTGAAGCGAGCAAATGAGCTGTGAATTTGTTGCAATCATCTCTTTTCCTCTACATATTAATATTTTCCACCGAGCATTTTTATTTTCTTCCATTCCCTTATTTCTCTTACAAAACACATAAAACCCAAGCGAATATTAAAGCCAGAGGAACTAATAATACTCTTCCCCATAGATACAAGATAACGTATTCCTTTTAGGTTTATAACGTTTCTCTCTAGTGCAAAAGCCTCTCGAATATTAAAGCAAATTGCCGTCTGCTACAGTAAAAGGAAATTCAAACGAAAACAAAACTTCTCATAGAATTTAAAATTAACTTGCAGCATTCGGTAGACAGCGTGGTCTACCGCAAGTGGACAAACTTGCAACGCCTTCACTTTTGACTTCGCCCTTCCCCACGGATAACTCAGCCCTTACTTTACGAAATAACAGCATCTCCCCACTTTTGACCCATGTGAAATATTACCACTTCGTACCAGCTGTTGCAGCTTTCACGCCATGGTTTCGTGTGAGAATTTTCAGGTGGTCAAGCAAATATATTACACCACAGTAGAACCGTTATTGCAGCGGTAAGATAATCTGTCATTGCTCTCTACAACTTGATTCGTGTTTCTTAACCATTGAGTCATAACTAACAGCAGTGGACTTGACAGCATGCAAATTAATGTCTGTTTATATAAAACTTCTTCCTACTTCAACAAAGTATTGTTGAAAACTCTGAACTGAATGCCCTGCACAAATGGTAATATTAATTTACGAGTATTAAGAGAACTTGTAAGGGAACGCATAATAGTACATTATGCAACGAGCCTATAATGTAATAATTAAGACGCGAGTATGTTTGTTTATTAAACGAGCGCAAGCGAGTTTCATAATTTTCATACGAGCGTCTTAATTACCATTATAGGCAAGTTTCATACAACTTTTTATGCTCGACCATATTTCTAACTTGAAATTATTTATAAGTATTCATGTTATGGTTATCTAAGTGAAGAGCGGAACTGACCTTCTAAATTGTGAGATGTGCGCAGACGCGAAAGTATTGATTTTTTTCCGAGGGACGAATGTCATTGACCTTGATATAATCTAGAGAATAACATGAACATTAATATTGATATAACCTGGAAATTGATTTAGAATTGAAAAACGAGATGACAAATTGAATTTATTTGAATATTATTTACAATTAATGCTAATTATTATAGTAACAGAACATAACCTTCTGCGACAGTATTGGATTTCCAGCCTCCGTGACGTTTCGCTAATTGTCTTTCGATTGCATATCCGAGAATAATCGATACTTGCGGTTTTATAATGGTACAATGGTCATTTCTCATTGGCTGAACAACTGAACTACAATGAATAGGTGTACTTTAATGAGGTGTATAATTACTACATTTCTGCATGGTCGAGCATAAAAACAAAAAAGACATAATTCTCAGATATTTAAACTGTAAATGTATAGAAAGTTGCGGCCATAATTTTATGTAATTGTTTAGATTTATAGAAGTAGTTTAAGGTGTAAGACGTGCAGTGGGTGATCATATTATTAGGACCACTGGATGAAGATCGGAAAATTCATCTTCCGAGTGTTGTATTGGCAATGGTATTATGTAACTTTTTCTTATTGGGTATAATAAAGAATATATTTCAGTAATTTCAACAATTGCAAACAATATGATAAAAAATTATAATTACAATTTCAGTCAACAACTTATCAGATTGGTACAAAAACAAGTTTTGTTGCAATGATCACATTCTAATTCTAGGTTGTGTCCACGAATATTTTCGATTTTACAAGAAATCATCATCAGGTGGAAGCAATAAATTAGATAAATTGAACACAAGTCAAATATAAAATATAACATGCATACATAATCAATAGAACAGTGTAGAAACAATCATACGTCAAAATATTAAAACAACTTATAAAATTCAATGATAACACGCATTCAAGAAGCGCTACTGCTACAGCATTCGTAATATCGCATCGCATTAATTTATTTTTATAATAATGCACACACTTGTATCATAACGTTATATTAAAATTTATTAAGAATTTAAAAAAATAACAGACATATTTCGGGGATTCTGCCACCCCCATCTTCATGTTGAAAATTGTAATGATACAGTAATAAAACATAAAAATATTGCTAATCATGATCAAAATTGACTTCGTATAAAGTTATGAATATGAATTCTAAACACAAACATCCCATTAAAATAAAAACTAACATATAGAACATAAAAACCTTGTGTGGGCGAAAAACTTAACAACTCACATTTTTAGCGAAACTGAGTTATCTGGATTATCGATTTCTTCAAGATTTTGGCTTTCTTTGGACCAAGTAATGTTTATTGCAAACCAAAAGATGGCAGAGCTATGCAGTTTTTTTCTAATCATGATCAAAATTGACTTCGTATAAAGTTATGAAATATGATTCTAAATACAAACATCCTATTAAAATCAAAACTAACATATAGAACATAAAAACCTTGTGTGGGCGAAAAAATTAACAACCAACATTTTTAACGAAACTGAGTTATCTGGATTATCGATTTCTTCAAGATTTTGTCTCTCTTTGGACCAAGTAATGTTTATTGAAAACCAATAGATGGCAGAGCTATGCAGTTTTTTTCTAATCATGATCAAAATTGACTTCGTATAAAGTTATGAAATATGAATTCTAAATACAAACATCCTATTAAAATCAAAACTAACATATAGAACATAATAACCTTGTGTGGGCGAAAAAATTAACAACCCACATTTTTAACGAAACTGAGTTATCTGGATTATCGATTTCTTCAAGATTTTGGCTTTCTTTGGACCAAGTAATGTGAACTGGAAACCAAAAGATGGCAGAGCTATGCAGTTTTTTTCTAATCAAGATCAAAATTGACTTCGTATAAAGTTATGAAATATGAATTCTAAATACAAACATCCTATTAAAATAAAAAATTAACATATTAAACATAATAACCTTGTGTGGGCGAAAAAATTAACAACCACCATTTTTAACGAAACTGAGTTATCTGGATTATCGATTTCTTCAAGATTTTGTCTCTCTTTGGACCAAGTAATGTTTATTGAAAACCAATAGATGGCAGAGCTATGCAGTTTTTTTCTAATCATGATCAAAATTGACTTCGTATAAAGTTATGAAATATGAATTCTAAATACAAACATTCTATTATAATCAAAACTAAGATATAGAACATAAAAACCTTGAGTGGACAAACAAATTAACAACCAACATTTTTAACGAAACTGAGTTTACTGGATTATCGATTTCTTCAAGATTTTGGCTTTCTTTGGACCAAGTAAGGTTTATTGAAAACCAAAAGATGGCAGAGCTATGCAGTTTTTTTCTAATCATGATCAAAACTGACTTCGTATAAAGTTATGAAATATGAATTCTAAATACAAACATCCTATTAAAATCAAAAATTAACATATTAAACATAATAACCTTGTGTGGGCGAAAAAATTAACAACCACCATTTTTAACGAAACTGAGTTATATGGATTATCGATTTCTTCGAGATTTTGGCTTTCTTTCGACCAAGTAAGGTTTATTGAAAACCAATAGAAGGCAGAGCTATGCAGTTTTTTTTCTAATCATGATCAAAAGTGACTTCGTATAATGTGATGAAATATGAATTCTAAATACAAACATCCTATTAAAATCAAAACTAACATATAGAACATAATAACCTTGTGTGGGCGAAAAAATTAACAACCCACATTTTTAACGAAACTGAGTTATCTGGATTATCGATTTCTTCAAGATTTTGGCTTTCTTTGGACCAAGTAATGTGAACTGGAAACCAAAAGATGGCAGAGCTATGCAGTTTTTTTCTAATCAAGATCAAAATTGACTTCGTATAAAGTTATGAAATATGAATTCTAAATACAAACATCCTATTAAAATAAAAAATTAACATATAGAACATAATAACCTTGTGTGGGCGAAAAAATTAACAACCCACATTTTTAACGAAACTGAGTTATCTGGGTTATCTATTACTTAAAGATTTTGGCTTCCTTTGGACCAAGTAATGTTTATTGGAAACCAAAAGATGGCAGGGCTATGCAGTTTTTTTCTAATCATGATCAAAATTGACTTCATATAAAGTTATGAAATATGATTCTAAATACAAACATCCTATTAAAATCAAAACCAACATATAGAACATAATAACCTTGTGTGGGCGAAAAAATTAACAACCCACATTTTTAACGAAACTGAGTTATCTGGATTATCGATTTCTTCAAGATTTTGGCTTTCTTTGGACCAAGTAATGTGAACGGGAAACCAAAAGATGGCAGAGCTATGCAGTTTTTTTCTAATCAAGATCAAAATTGACTTCGTATAAAGTTATGAAATATGAATTCTAAATACAAACATTATATTAAAATAAAAAATTAACATATAGAACATAATAACCTTGTGTGGGCGAAAAAATTAACAACCAACTTTTTTAACGAAACTGAGTTATCTGAATTATCGATTTCTTCAAGATTTTGGCTTTCTTTGGACCAAGTATTGTTTATTGGAAACCAAAAGATGGCAAAGCTATGCAGTTTTTTTCTAATCATGATCAAAATTGACTTCGTATAAAGTTATGAAATATGAATTCCAAATACAAACATCCTATTAAAATAAAAAATTAACATATAGAACATAATAACCTTGTGTGTGCGAAAAAATTAACAACCAACTTTTTTAACGAAACTGAGTTATCTGGATTATCGATTTCTTCAAGATTTTCGCTTTCTTTGGACCAAGTAAGTTTTATTGAAAATCAATAGATGGCGAGCTATGCAGTTTTTTTTCTAATCATGATCAAAATTGACTTCGTATAAAGTTATGAAATATGAATTCTAAATACAAATATCCTATTAAAATCAAAATTAACATATAGAATATAAAAACCTTGTGTGGACGAACAAATTAACAACCCACATTTTTAACGAAACTGAGTTATCTGGATTATCGATTATTTAAAGATTTTGTCTTTCTTTGGACCAAGTAATGTTTATTGGAAACCAAAAGATGGCAGAGCTATGCAGTTTTTTTCTAATCATGATCAAAATTGACTTCGTATAAAGTTGTAAAATATTAATTCAAAATACAAACATCCTATTAAAATCAAAACTAACATATAGGACAAAATTACCTTGTGTGGGCGAAAAAATTAACAACCCACATTTTTAACGAAGCTGAGTTATCTGGATTATCGATTTCTTCAAGATTTTGGCTTTCTTTGGACTAAGTAAGGTTTATTGAAAACCAATAGATGGCAGAGCTATGCAGTTTTTTCTAATCATATAAAGTTGTGAAATATGAATTCAAAATACAAACATCCTATTAAAATCAAAACTAACATATATAACGTAAAAATCTTGATGAATTGAGGAGTGTGGGCGAAAAAAATTAACAACCCTCATTTTTAACGAAACTGAGTAATTTGAATTATCGATTTCTTCAAGATGATGACTTTCTTTGGAGCAAGTAAAGTTTATTGAAAACCAATAGATGGCAGAGCTATGCAGTTTGTTGGCATTGCACATTTCCCTTTGTATTACTTCACTGAAGTCAGTAGAGTCCTCCAGCCCCGAGCCGTGGTGCTACTGCTACTGCGTTCGTAATACCGCATCGCATTAATTTGTTTTTATTATAATGCACAAAATGAATAATACAGTTGTATGATCACGTTGTATTAAAATTTATTAAAAGTTTAAAAAAGCAACAGACATGTTTCGGGGTTACAGCCACCCCATCTTCAGCGTTGTAAACTATAATGATACAATAATTATAAGAAATATATAAATTTTGCTAATCATGATCAATTTCAATTCACTGCGAGCTAAAGCAAGGAGATGCACTATCATCGTTACTTTTTAACTTTGCTCTAGGATATGCCATTAGGAAAGTCCAGGAAAAGAGAGAGGGCTTGGACTTGAACGGGTTACATCAGCTTTTTCTCTTCAATTCACTGCGGGCTAAAGCAAGGAGATGCACTATCATCGTTACTTTTTAACTTTGCTCTAGGATATGCCATTAGGAAAGTCTAGGAAAAGAGGGAGGGCTTGGACTTGAACGGGTTACATCAGCTTCTTGTCTTAAATTCACTGCGGGCTAAAGCAAGGAGATGCACTATAACCGTTACTTTTTAACTTTGCTCTGGGATATGCCACTAGGAAAGTCCAGGATAACAGAGAGAGCTTGGACTTGAACGGGTTACATCAACTTCTTGTCTTCAATTCACTGCGGGCTAAAGCAAGGAGATGCACTGCCACCGTTACTTTTTAACTCTGCTCTAGGATATGCCATTAGGAATGTCCAGGATAACAGAGAGGGCTTGGACTTGAATGGGTTACATCAACTTCTTGTCTATGCGGAATGACGTGAATATGTTAGGAGAAAATGTACAAACGATTAGGGAAAACATGAAATTTTACTTGAAGCAAGTAAAGCCATACGTTTGGAAGTAAACCCCGAATATACAAAGTATATGATTATGTCTCGTGACCAGAATATTGTAGGAAATGGAAATACAAAAATTAGAGAATTATCCTTCGGAAAGATGAATAAAATTCAAATATTTTGGAGCAACAGTAACAAATATAAATGACACTAGGGAGGAAATTAAATGCAGAATAATTATGGCAAATGCATGTTATTACTCGGTTGAGAAGCTTTTGTCATCTAGTCTGCTGTCAATAAATCTGAAAGTTAGAATTTATAAAACAGCTATATAGCGGTTGTTCTTTATGGTTGTGAAACTTGGACTCTCCCTTTGAGAGGGGAACAGGGATTAAGGGTGTTTGAGAATAAGGCTTTTAGGAAAATGTTTGGGGTTAAGAGGGATGAAGTTAAAGGAGAATGGAGAAAGTTACACAACGCAGAACTGAACGCATTGTATTCTTCACCTGACATAATTAGGAAAATTAAATCCAGACGTTTGAGATGGACAGGGCATGTAGCACATATGAGCAAATCCAGAAATGCATATAGAGCGTTAGTTGGGATTCCGAAGGGAAAAAGACCTTTGAGGAGGCCGAGACGTAGATGGGAGGATAATATTAAAATGGGTTTGAGGGTGGTGGGATGTGATGATAGAGACTCGATTAATCTTGCTCAGGATAGGGACCGATGGCGGTCTTATGTGTGGGCGGCAATGAACCTGTGGGTTCCTTAAAAGCCATTTGTAAGAAAGTAATCATGATCAAAATAATTGACTTCGTATTAAGTTATGAAATATGTAATATACCCTTATTAAATTCTAAATGAAAACATCCTATTAAAATCAAAACTAACTTATAGAATATAAACACCTTGCTGAATTGATGGGTGTGGGCGTAAAACTTGACAACCCACAATTTTAACGAAACTGAGTTATCTGCATTATCGAATTCTTCAAGATGTTGGTTTCTTTGCAGCAAGTAATGCTTATTGCTGACAGAGTTATGCAGTTTGTTGACATTTTACATTTTCCTTTGTATTATTTGTCCGAGACCAGTGGAGTCCTGCAGCCCGGAGCCGTGACGCTACTGCTACTGCAGTCGTAATACCGAATCGCATTAATTTATGTTTACAATAATGCACAAAATCAATAACACAATTGTATGATCACGTTGTATTAAAATTTATTAAAAGTTAAAAAAAATAACAGACATGTTTCGGAGCTACTGCCACCCCATCTTCAGTGTTGAAAACTGTAATGTTAGAATGATAAAATATAAAAATTTTGCTAATCATGATCAAAATTGACTTCGTATAAGGTTATGAAATATCACCTATTAAAACCAAATTTATCATATAGAACATAAAAACCTTGATGATTTGAGGGGTGTGGGCGAAAAACTTAACAACTCACGTTTTAAACGAAACTGAGTTATATAGATTATCGTGTTCTTCAAGATGTTGTCTTTCTTTGGAGCAAGTAATGTTTATTGAAATCCAATAGATGGCAGAGTTATGCAGTTTGTTGACATTTTACATTTCCCTTTTTATTATTTGACTCACCAAATTCAGGACACCTAAATCTATCATTAATCCTTAGGCTTTTAGTTTACTGACTGGTTTTTCTTTACTCTAAGTCTGATGTTATCACCACTGAATTTGGTTTAGTGGTTTTGTCCACTTAGTTTTCCTCTCATGTTGTTACGTGTTAATGTGTAGACAAAAAAGCTAGTGGTTTTGATACTACTTTGTTATTAATTATGCATTAAAAAAATATTACTTGACTGAGGTCAGTGGAGTCCTGCAGCCCGGAGCCGTGGCGTTACTGCTACTGTGTTCGTAATACCGTATCACATTAATTTGTTTTTATTATAATGCACAAAATGAACAATACATTTGTATGATCACTTTATATTAAAATTTATTAAAAGTTAAAAAAAAAACAATAGACATGTTTCGGGGCTACTGTTACCCCTTCTTCAGTGTTGAAACTATATTGATACAATAATAAAATATAAAAATTTTGCTAATCATAATCAATTGCAGTTCACTGCGAGCTAAAGCAAGGAGATACACTATCACCTTTACTTTTTAACTTTGCTCTAGAATATGCCATTAGGAAAGTCCATGTAAACAGAGAGGGTTTGGAATTGAACGGGTTACATCAGCTTCTTCTCTATGCGGAATGACGTGAATATGTTAGAAGAAAATCCACAAACGATTAGGGAAAACACGGAAATTTTACTCGGGGAAAGAAAAAAATGTTTTTAGGTGGGCAGGGCATGTAGCACGTAGGGGCGAATCCAGAAATGCATATAGGGTGTTAGTTGGGAGACAGGAGGAAAAAATACCTTTGGGGAGGCGGAGACGTAGATGGGAGAATAATATTAAAATGGATTTGAAGGAGGTGGGATGTGACGATAGAGACTACATTAATCTTGCACAGGATATGGACCGATGGTGGGCTTATGTGAGGGCGGCAATGAACCTGCGGGTTTCTTTAAAGCTATTTGTAAGTGAGTAATCATATTCAAAATTGACTTCGTAAAAAAGTTATGAAATATGTAATATATCGTTCCAAAATTCTAAATATAAACATCCTATAAAAACCAAAACTAACATATAGAAAATAAAAACCTTGATGAAATGAGGGGTATGGACGAAAAACTTGACAACCCACATTTTTAACGAAACTGAGATATCTGCATTATCGACTTCTTCAAGATTTTGGCTTTCTTTGTAGCAAGTAATGTTTATTGAAAACCAATAGATGGCAGAGTTATGCAGTTTGTTGACATTCCACATTTCCCTTTGTATTACTCGACTGAGGCCAGTGGAGTCATGCATCCCGGAGCCTTGTCGCTACTGCTACTGCGTTCGTAATACCGCATCGCATTAATTTATTTTTATAATAATGCACAAAATCAATAATGCAGTTGTATGATCACGTTATATAAACATTTATGAAAAGTTAAAAAAAAAAAAAAAAAAAACAACAGTCATGTTTCGTGGCTCCTGCCACCCCATCTTGATGTTGAAAACCGTAATGATACAATAACAAAATATAAAAATTTTGCTAATCGTGATCAAAATTGACTTCGTATAAAGTTATGAAATAAGAATTCTAAATACAAACATCCTATTAAAATCAAAACTAACATATAGAACATAAAACCCTTTATGAATAATTATGACATATATTAACAAGATAAATGGACAAATATATAATTTGAGATGAACTTCTTGAAGATTACTGATTTATCTTGCTACCGAAATAATTTTTGAAGAAGCAATGTCATTAGCTACATCTTCGGCAAAGAGCTGGGGGATTCCACCACAATTTGAAAATAAAAGAATTTGAAAAGTGAGGGAAAAAAGAAAATTTATGAATTGTGTCAAGACGAGCGGCTAGTAGATCCAAAGATATATTTCAGAACCGCTGTTTTTATTGGCTGTTTGGACATTATTGTAGCCAAATTAAGAAATAGATTTGAGGGTATGCATAATTTTAACCATTTCTTCAAAGTTATTTCCCCAAAATTTCTGAATTCTGATTCCGACGAAGAGATTCACAATGCAGCAGTGGTTCTTAAAAATGAATATGAGGAAGATTTATCCATTGAATTCCCAGACCAGGTAATAGGTTTCAGAAACGATCTGAAAAAAGAAATAGCCTCATTAACCTCTGTAGCTGACTTAACAAATCTGTTCGTAATAGAAAATGCAATCGTAGCTGCTAACGTTCCAGACTTATGCACGGCATTTTCCGAACGATCATCATTTGTAAAGAAATATCTGCGGAATTCTATGACCCAAGACAAACTTAGTGAACTTAGCCTCATCAGTATCGAATGTGATGTCAGTGAAATCATCAATATCTTCGCATCACAGAAAGCATGCCGCATGGTCCAGTTTCACTAGACTTCAATGTGAGTATTACAGCTAAGTAGGCCTACAACAAACAGCAGATAAAACTTTATGCTTATTGATACAGTGTCTAACATTCTCATTCGTACATATGTAATTTAAACGAATAACACATCATTTTGTATAAAATAATTATACTTACATACTAATACTACTGTACCATGTTTTAAAACTATTTCTTAGAATGTTAATTTACAATCACTTTTTATTTTAATCCCTAAATAACAAAAATATTAATAAATAAATTACTTTGAAAGTAAAATTGTATGTCACTTATATTCGTACAGTTCAGTAATATTGACGTATTCGGGAGTGCCGTGCCTTATGATAACAGCGAGTGCAACGTAAACAGTGCATTACTCCGTGCTCTAGGGTTTGCTTTGCTTCAGCTTTCAGTGCTGTTCAAAATGGGCAAGTCGAAGGAACTAAGTGCCGAGCTAGGGAGACAACAGTTAGACTGGCTCTTAATTCATTCATTCATTCATTCATTCATTCATTCATTCATTCATTCATTCATTCATTCATTCATTCATTCATTCTATTCCATAGATCTTACATGAGCAATGAAGCTTTAAGATGTGGAACAAGTCAAAATTTTACAATATTACAATTACAATTTTTACATATTTTTACAGTTTTACAATTTAGTAATTGTCTACAATTTTTACAATTTTGTGCAATTTTTTACAATATTTTGGCG
Source organism: Periplaneta americana (assembly GCF_040183065.1). Taxonomy (NCBI): domain Eukaryota; kingdom Metazoa; phylum Arthropoda; class Insecta; order Blattodea; family Blattidae; genus Periplaneta; species Periplaneta americana. Next base: position 64,076,439 of record NC_091132.1, on the reverse strand, counting down.
AGATGTAGTGAGATGAGGTGAGGTCCGAGGATTCGCCAAAATATTACCCGGAATTTGCCTTTTGGTTGGGGAAAATCTCGGAAAAACCCAACCAGGGGTTGATGCCGAGGACTCGCCATAGACCAAAGGTCATTCCTTAAGAATAAAAGCTAGCCCACGTGGTTAATGAATTCAAATACTGTGGATCTACTGTAACTCAGAAGAGGAAACCAAAAGAAAAAATACTAAATGAGAGGGAAGAAAGTTTTACCATAAGACAGGCAAAATCAAATCCACGGTTAAGTGTGTCGAAACTACGTCCTGTCATGACAAAAACCACAAGGAAAACTGTTAGTGAATCAATGGTGCGGCATGTTCTATATAAATATGAATTTCATGGTAGAAGGCTAAGAAAGAGGCCCTTCGTAATAATAATAATAGTTTTATTTTCCCTGGCAGAGTTAAGGCCATCAGACCTTCTCTTCCACTCAACCAGGATCAAATCACATACAGAAAAATACATACCGGTATACAAATATTAACTTAAAAATAATAATAAACATAATTAAGTAAAAAAGAAAGATTGAATACATATACACAATCAGTATTAACTTTAAAATAACAGTAATAAAAAATATATAATAAAAAAAGAGACTGAATACATAATCACAAACAGAAAAATACATTTTAGTATACAGTATTAACTTAAAAAAAAAGAATTAATACATATGAATATAATCTCACAACTAAAGGAATAGTAGAATTAGTATGATCAGCACAGCATGTGTTACATTGAGACAATGACAATTACCTAGATATAAGTGTTATTGGAAAAAATAAAGTAATGACTGTGTAAGATAATAATAATAATAATAATAATAATAATAATAATAATAATAATAATAATAGCTCATGTAAATAAGGATCTAGAATTTTGAAACAGTGTTATTTGGTGGAATGGGACCAAGATTAATCTTTTCGGATCCGATGGTGCCCATAGAGTGTGGAGAAAGAATAATGAGGCCGACAAAGAGGATAACACTCTTCCCCCTGTGAAACATGGAGATGGCTCCATAATGATTTGGGGCTGTATGTCCTCGAAAGGCGTGGGTAACATCGACTTCATTGATGGAATTATGGACAAAGTAGTCTATAACATCTTGAAAAATAACGTCAAGAAAAGTAGAATAAAAATGGGTTTGCCGTCCGTCTACATTTTCCAACAAGACAAGACAGCAAACATATGGCAGAAATGAACAAACACTGTTTGATATGGAACGTCCCGAAGCAACTCCATACTCCTCCTGAACCACCCAATCTGAATTCCATCGAGCATTTGTGGTCCAGACTTAAAGAAAATGTACATAAAATACCATTTCGTCCAAAGAACACCTCAAAACCGTTGTACTAAAATAATGTGAAAAGTTCACCCTGCAGCAATGTAAAACGATAGTAAATTCCATGCGGAGAAGGTGTCAGGCAGTGATCAAAGTCAGAGGATATGCAACCAGGCATTAGAACGTAATTGTTTATGTTATTTGTGTATTGTTACTTAATTTTGTTACTAAGTGTACGAATACAAATGACAGGTAAAGAAATTCTATTTTTTGTTAAATTTTGTTTATTTACATATTTTTGGTACATATAGACTTTATTTTTTGTTTTATTTCTATCCATAATACTACTGAATAGAATTTTCAATATTTCCATTTCATGCGACTTTTATTACGAAATTTGTTACATATTTCTACCTGTACGAATAAAACTGAGAGACACTGTAGATCTAGCCGCCTACTTAATTTCAATCACTATGGTACGCATATATAAAATATTTTGTTTTTTTTTTAAGAAAATTTATTAATAATTGTTATTATTTTAATAATCTTACAATAATGAACTATTAATCTCTTTGTTCTTATAACGTGGAAATATATTACATTTAAGTTGAACTTCTACCTGCTGTAATTATATTTATGTTATTGTTAGTTATTGATGGGTTATACTCTTCATTTTAGGGGGCCCGGAATTTTATTTTTGCAGGCGGGCCCGTATCATATTCGTTACGCCCCTCATCTTCTTCCATGTAGCCAGTGTGATTCTGCATCCCGAAAATTATTTATAAGTTATTTAATAAGTATTTGAATCAGATATTTCCCAGAACGCAGCTCCGGTGAGCTACGGCCCAACTATAGCACTGATTATTATTATTATTATTATTATTATTATTATTATTATTATTATTATTATTATTATTATTATGTTATATATCTTGGGCTATAAACTGTAGGGAAGACTAAATGTGTGGTGTCCAAAAATAAGGTGGGCATGTGAATTCTCTTTAACTGGAAAACCTATTATATATGATGGTTTCGATGACGATGACGTCAACGTTTCAATTCTACCACAAGAATCATTCTAAAATGATGAGATGATGATAAAGCTGAGCAAAATATACTGTAGACATCTTCGTAGAAAACCTGCTTCTTTACAACTTCATTGACTATAAGTCTCAAAGTATCTTCTCGAGAGTTCACACTTGTGGAGTAACGGTTAGCGTGTCTGGCCGCGAAACCAGGTGGCCCGGGTTCCATTCCCGGTCGGGGCAAGTTACCTGGTTGAGGTTTTTTCCGGGGTTTTCCCTCAACCCAATATGAGGAAATGCTGGGTAACTTTCGGTGTTGGACCTCGGACTCATTTCACCGGCATTATCACCTTCATCTCATTCAGACGCTAAATAACCTAAGCTGTTGATAAAGCGTCGTAAAATAAACTACTAAAATAAAAAATCTTCTCGAGATCGAACCCCAAACCCTTATATGAGAAGCGACAGAGGTACGGTGGATCTACAAACGGTTGAAATACGCAAATAATGCAGCACATTTCAGTTACATTAGAAGCCTTAAATCTCATATACAGGCTTCGAGACTTCGGACCCGATAGAGCAGTTCAGTGGGAAATCAGCATAACGGCGTATAGTGGTAAACCGTACAGTGGGTGGGGGTACTGTAGAATGAATGCCAACAAATACACGAAGGAAAACGCTCTGGATTTGAAGGTTCTGACGAATAATTTCGTTTTCATACAAACTATGTCTGAAACTATTACACGGTTAGAAAAGTGAGAGCACGAGATGCCGGAAACCCTCAAATTAATTTAGAAAATGATGCAGAGAATTAATGAGACATCAAGTACACCGGTTACTGAACGTGTAAAACAGAAGTGGAAATCAATTTTATGTAAAAATAACGGATATGGAACATTGTGTAACATAAACACCAAATTAGTGGACATAGAGTCACCCGAGAATAAAGGACTGTCTCTTAGAGATTGCAATGTTGTTAGGTTTTTTCGTTTTGCTCCTATCACGTCATGCGACGTAGAGCGCAGCTTTCTACAGTACAGACTTTGACAGATAACCGAAAAAGATTTACGTTTGAGACACTGAGAATGTATCTTGTAGTACATTGCAATTCGGTACTGCAACTACACTTCGTAAAGACGACCAATAGGATAAATGAAGAAATTAAAATTGCTACATGCTTATTTCCACCATTAACACTGTGTATAATTAAACACAAATGCTTATAAAAGACAGGAGAATAAATGCTTTTGACATTCTTTTGACATTATCATTGTGTAATGTATATTTACTTTCAGAATGTACATATGTGTGTTTCCCCATACTACCGTACTCTACTCTAAATAGCAACGTTTTTACCTCAACACATCTCTATCTACCTGCAGCGAGTCAACAACCTATGGTGCATGCACAGTAAACTTATTGTATCGGGTCCAAAGTTTCGAAGCCTGCTCATATAGTTAAAAAAAAATACTGTCTAAAAAACGCAGGCTTCCTTTTCTTGCAAGTGTGCCAGAGTAATTGAATACAACATCAATTTTCAATCCCGTAGGTCGGATGCCCGTCCTTTCCTCTCACTTCGCTCGGTTTCAAAGTAGACAGTTTCTTTGAAGTAAACAATCCGGATTCGGCTTTTGAGTGGAGTATGTTCCTGCTGAAGGCGTAAGTTAGTAACTATGTTCCAGCAGTAAATAAAACGCTATTCAGCCCACAAGACTGGGGGTACAGATGATTAAACCTAACACTGGGCTGAGGTATGACGTAAAGAGGCACTGAGCTCTTCATCATGGCCTGTTTGAACTGGAGGAGGGCAGAGCTTTGTCTGAGCGGGGCAGTGAGAGTCCAAAACCAATACTCTGAGACGAGAGAAGTATTTGACCAGAGTGCTAGCATGCAGACCGGTCACGTTAGGTACGCAATTCCATTGTTCACAATAGGAGCTGAACCAAGAAACATCTGCAAGGGGATTAGAAGATCGTTGATTCATGAATTATCTGGAATGAAGTAGCTACAAGGCTTTTCGAACTCTCATACTTACAGTAAATTCTTCTATTTCAAGTAAGGAAAACTTTGTAATTTTAAGAAATGAAGATACCTCCTACATTGAACATGTTATAATAAAGTTATACAGGGACATCATTTTATTCTTACTTCAATTTTTATTGTACCTGAGATTTTTAATGTACTTCACTCCCACCCCTTCTACTAATGAAGTTTCAACTGTTCTCCAGACAGAATCAAGGCCGCATATAGTAAATAGCACTGAGTTATTGAGTATAGTACGTTCCAGAAATATGTTCGCGTTTTCCAGTGACGAAAGAACTTTCAATATTGAATCATATTTTCGCACAGGTACTGTCCGTTTGCCTACGTCGCATCCCGATTTCCCCCACCTGCTTCTGCACGCCCCTCTGTAAAAGCAGGGCTGTCTTAGCTCTTTTCTGAAAACATTAATTTCTGTTAGGAATTGGACGTTTATGAAATATTATACAACTGTTTAAAATAACTTAAATAAAAGGGCCTCGTTAAGTAATTAACTGTCACGTGATTTCCCTCCTTTCTACGATCCTGCGGCATAACCACTTGGACGGACAGTAGATAGTATGTCTGAGTAATTTTATCTGTGCGGGCCGGGCAGAAGAGAAGATTGAATTTACATTACATAAGGTACTCTTTTATAGAGTAGGTACAGAATTATTTCAACATGAGTTATTATAGTACGAAGGACGAAACTGGCAATTGGAATTAGATGCAATAGTCTATAGTGCGATAATATGCACAAAAGAACTGAAGCCTGTATCGAAATGAACGGCCACCATTTTCAAAAATGAGTTTAAATATCCATATTATGATTATTTTTCAATCGAACTTCATTCTCTATATTGTATGCTAATGTGCTGTAAGACAGTATAATATACACTGCATAATGAATACGTTCGCATGAATAGCTCAGTTCGTGAGTAAAAACACTTATTCTTAATACAGTACTGCATTTTGATTAAACAAAAACCTAATGAAAATTATCGAACTCAAAATCGCGATATTTCCTAGTTTACGTAAATGGATGAAGTACTTTTCTTCCCTCCTGTACCTAGTAAAGTGATTTGTTTGTGTTTTACGCCGGTATCATCGAACTCCAGTCGTGGAAGGAGGTAGCGAACGGTGTTTCCGGTTCTCTAAAGGTATAGCCAGGTTAATATTAAAAATGTCAGTAAAAATAAAATGATGTCCCTGTACAATGTTATACAGTATCGTATCGTATCGTATCGTATCATATGCCTGCATTACATAATAATATATTATGTCCTACTTAATATATCATTCATTATTCTTTAAAATTATTATGGATATTTATTTTATTATCTTTTGTAATTTTTTGCTTTAGTGGGATTTGAATGGTAAATTTCTATTGCCTCATATCAACTATAATGTGATTTAGTGTACTATACCATACATGTTTTACCATTAACTGATTATAGAGAGTATAAGGGGTATAAGTGCCATTATTTTAACTGATGATTATTCATGTCATAAGTAGGCAGCGCAATTTCGTTCCCAAACGTACAGCGGATCGAGTAGTTTCTTCTGGTACATCTGTTACGTCACGTGGATACGTAAGCAAGGTCGAATTGTAAGCAGGTACGCATGGGGTCATTAAATAATAATGATGTAATGTATTATAAATATGCCCCTGTAACGTCATATGACGTAGAAACAACATTCTGTTAGTTTAAACAAATTTTGTGTGATGTTCGTAAAAGATTTGCATTTCATAACCTCAGAATATATATTTTCGTTCACTGCAACGAGATAGGTTTTGATAAATTAATTATTTGTATAGGTCCTATATTGTGTAAAATATAAATATTCATAATTTGTATATTTTTTGTGATTATTTTGTCCCTGTAATGTCATGTGACGTAGGAAGAACATTTACTTAGCATTTTTACTGACAGTTATAGTAAAAGATATACATTTCATAATCTCAGAATATATATGTTTTTGTTCACCGCAACGGAGTTGATTTCGTTAAATGAATTAATTGTATATATTATGTATAGAGTATTTACAGTTAATGTGTATCATGTTTACTATTATGTTCTCTAATATATATTGTAGATCTAATCATAGGTGAGGGGGGTGAAACCTACAAAATAGGACTTGTTTTACACAGCACGTACGGTCAGAAGACTCGTGCAATGTATTTAGAGAAAATTCTGATAATATAGCACATCTGTATGTATAATATTGCTCAATAAATCCATCTACCTAGTATCTACTATTATATGCAATATACATTATAGAACATAATTATATATTGAGTATTTACATTTAATGTATATCATGCTTACTATTATGTTCTATAATATATTATATTGTATACTATTGTATACAATTATACCAACTGTGCCAGTCAGGATGACACTATGAATGAATGAATACATATATTAGGAAAATAAGCAAAATTTGTAGCCGTTGTAGCATATGCTACTCTTAAAAGTACTAAATCTCAAGAACATAAATAATAATTACGGTAAAATTTGAAATTTGATAATTAATATATTAATACTATTACAAGTGTCCGGTAAAATTTTCGTGAAAGATAAGTAAAATTGTAGGATATTCATATTTCAAGACCGCATCCCTTTACATTTAACATATACTTAAATATTTTTGTTCTTTAATGGAACACGTTTTAATAAAAGATATGGTCCATAGGTGTGGAGTAACGGTTAGTGCGTCTGACCGCGAAAGCAGGTGACTCGGGTTCGAATCCCGGTCAGGGCAAGTTACTTGATTGAAAATTTTTCCGGAGTTTTCCCTCAACCCAATACGAAAAAATTGTGGGTAAATTTCGATGCTGGACCCCGGACTCATTTCACCGGCATTATCACCTTCATTTCGTTCAGACGCTAAATAACCTGAGATGTTGATACAACGTCGTAAAATAACCCAATAAAAATACATAAATAAAAGATAAAAAGAAGTAAGAACATTTAAATAAATACATGACCATTAATTCATTGTCTGGAATATGATCTGGACAAATGGAAACGCTTGTCAGAGAGATTTGGTGTTAACGATGCCGAAACTTGGTAGCATGGAATACAGTCTCCTATTCTTGAACTCAAATCCAACTGCAGAGTAAAACTGAACCAAACAATGAGAGACAACTAAAGCACAAACTGTAGGGGATACACTCACAAGGGAACATTCTCTACCTATGAACTGCGATTTCAATACAAATTCTCACAATTGCTAAGTTTGAATCAGTAAATAATCTGGTAATAGTCAGTCACCTAGCTTCTCCCTCATTAAAGAAATATAACGTGTTTAATTGTAGGTCTTATACGCCACTTTTACACCCAACGCAGCATGCTATGAATTCGTTCGTACTGTACGAACCGGTATGTGACCTTCAAATCATGTCTAACTCTGTGTATTTGAGAGGGGGTTCCAGTTTTATGTTAGTGTCTTCTGATGAATCAAATGGAAGTGGTGTTATGGAAAGAAGTGGTTGTATATTATATAAGTTGTGAAGAATAACAAAAGTGATAAGACATTCAATTTAGTTTGGAAGCGTCTATAAGAATTATTATTATGTTTGTGCGCAGTCCTAATTCGAGTATTTGAGAGTATTTGCTTTTATTTTCACTATTTTAGTTTCTAAAAATGAGATTTATTAAGCCAGTTAATGGCATATACATTCTAAAGAATCTAGTCGATTCAAAATACAGCGAACTACAGGAAGGTGGTATTGATAATCAATATTTCGTTTATGAACTATTTGATCTGATTCAGAATAAGTATGAATATAGATGTGCAGTTGTGATGTATAACTTATTAGATGTAGATAGTGCATCTGACACAGAAAACAGTGATGAACTTGTGAATCCCGATGACACAGATACAGCGCCATCAACAAATGAGTGCTTATGAAATGTCATCTCCAGTTAAGGTACGACAACCACTTTAACTGATGAGATAATCAACGAAAAATTAATAATCACGTGGAAACACTTACCACAAATGGAACTAACAAGCATATAATATTATCAACTGCAAAAAAAAATCATCCTTGTTTTGCATATAAAGGCAGGTATTTTATCAAGTTCCTATAGTGGCTGGGACATAAGTAACCTTCACCAACTGCCTAAACTCCATGTAACAACTTGGCTGAAGAAAGTTGTCATTTCTGATGAACAGAAAGATATTTTACTACTTTCATATCCTATAAGTATGAAAATTATTCCACCCAAAACAACGCGGTTTATACAGCCATTATATATATTTTTTACACAGTATAAGCTTGTGATTCGTAGAGAATAGTATAAGATTATTTGAGGTCCAAACTAATTACTCATGATAGAATCTTTATTCTAAAAATGCATTCTGTTGTGTATCAGTTCTGTATCAGTTCTGTTCACCCGAACTCCGAGACATGCTGGTAGGCCTATATGCTTGGCATAAATCTGGATATGTGACAGAAAATGACATAAACGATTTCAGTATGTTCTCCAAATAGTGTTTGTGAAACACCTGGACGTGAGGAACCAACTGTTGTGACATGTTTGTACTGCAAAGGACCCTCTGCCCTGACCATTTCATAATACAGCCACATTATCACAGAGGATGATGATTCAGGTATGTGTAGATAATAAAAGGTCAATGTAGAGTATCCACAGCCCACTGAACGAATAATGGTTAAACGGGCGTTGAGCAACTTTCGCCGATTTTGGAATAGACACCGACGCACTTAGGTTAGGTTAGGTTAGTTTAGGGTTTTATTATCCCGTCAAGATGAAGGTGAAAGGTGTGATTTTTTGTTTTCTATGTTGGCAGTTCAAGTGCGTCGGTGTCTATTCCAAAATCGGCGGAAGTCACTCAACGCTCGTTTCACCAGAATATTTCACACTTTTATCACTGCCAATGTTGCGCTATAAACCAATTTTCGCAAATCTAATGTAAAAGACTGCCTACACAAGCAACAAGTTATACTAAATGTTTAGGATTAGTGTAAAACTGGCCTATGTCTCCTATAGTGGGCGGGACATAAGTAACAATCGCCTAATAAAATTATACTATTGTATACGGGGTTGGTGTGTGTGTGTTTATAACAAACAACTTTTCTTAAAATCGTAGTAATTATTTCGATACTGTTTTGTAGCAAGTAATATGTTTTCGAGTGGCACTGCGTTGCTAGGTTGGTGAGCAGTCAGTACAGTGGCAGTGTTAGTTGCGTGTAAGAGCGGCGTATAAGACGTATAATTAAACACGTTGTATTTCTTTAATGAGGGAAAAGCTAGGTGAGTGACTATTACCAGATTATTTACTGACTCAAACTTAGCAATTGTGAGAAGTTTTATTGAAATTGCAGTTCATAGGTAGAGAATGTTCCCTTGTCAGATTGCAAGCATGCTGGGTTGGCTGTTTATCTTGATACAATAAAATTATTGGAGCCAGCACAACACTGTTGGCCAATATATTTGCTCCCAATACCAACGTGTCGGTCAACGGCTTAAAAAAATATATATACCTGCATTCATCTTTACACCCAGCTTGTCGGCCAACACGTAATAAAGGAAGATAAACCTACCTTAGGGGAACCGCAACATGGTGGCTCGGCTCTCAGCCGAAAGACTTACTTGTACCACAGTCTACTATATACAGTCACGAAGCTTGAGTTTTGAGGGTGCTAGAAACAATAGACTGTGACGGTACTATTTTGCATTGTTTGTAATGAGGCGATATGAGCGATCCTAGTGGTGAGCAACTACCTAATGTTTGCATATTTACTACGTATTGAGCTTCGCGACTGTATATACTAGACTGTGCTTGTACACTCCATTTACAAGAAAGTTTACTGTCGGTGACACACCGCAAAATATTGATAATTCAACGCACTACAAACTATTAATATAAAATATTAGTAAATATAAGCAGTTAAAACATCATATTACTCATCCAAATTAAAGAAGGAGATACTGAGATTGTCCACATCGCTCGTTGCAGTTGCCCTTGAGAAATGGAGGTAATCTTTCCTCAGATATTTCAGTTCTTTCAAGGTACCTAGTGAATTATTTTTGTACAGTTTATCTCTTTGAGGGCTCCGAAAATAAAACTAACAAGAGGTTAGACGTGAGATGGAGGGGCCGTACATTCGTATTGATTATAAATTCTATCGTCGGATAGTGTATAAAGTTCGTCTACTGAATACTGTAGCGGGTTGCAAATGCTGTCGCAGAATGCTGTTGGGGAGGGAGAGTCATTTTACTCTATCACATGTGCTTGGCTTCTGTAGAAAGGGAGAACTTCTTAGGATAAATCGCCACAATACATAGAGTAAGAAGCTCAGTTGCCAACTGCTTCAGAGAGTGCAGCAAGTTCGAAGTGCATGAAGAGATTCATTGTATTTCAAATGAAGGTTCTACTAAGAGAGCAGACATAGTTGTGATCGACAGACAGAGAAATAAAGAATACATAATTGACCCAACGGTACGCTTTGAATGAGGAGACACTCAAGTACAAGATATTTTCAGTTGATCTTTTCAACCGTTTCGACCTACACAATTCCCATCTCGAGGACATCGGGCTTCAAATCTTAAGAGACTCCTTAGTTACATAACCATTTATATTATTAAAAATTAAAATGGAATAACTTCTTGAAAGTGATAGCTGCTCGCTCAAAGTTACATAAACAAAACAAAAACAGTTCTTGTACTATCGCATTAAAATTACTATCATACATAAATTAAAATATCATCTTGTTTGGAGTGATCACTAGGCTGTATCTTCATGATAACCCTTACAAAGGAAGGTATATCTTTTTGTTATCTCTCTCCTTGACTTTTATATGTGGGAAAGGATCTATCATATATTCCTACTATTTCCATGTTTTTACTTCTTTTCAAATCGTTGTTACGTTGTTATTATTATTATTATTATTATTATTATTATTATTATTATTATTATTATTATTATCATTATTATTATTATTATTATTATTATTATTATTATTATTTTGGAGACTTTTAAAGATTCCATTTAAGCTTTTCTTATAAACATTATCACTGCGAAAACCTAAGATCTAATGTTGTTGTTATTGTTATTATTATCTAATTATGTCTGTGTAACATTTATGTAGGATAAATCCTAACTTTTGCTCTATTAGACTGTACTCGAGCACGAGCTCATATTATTCATTTCGGATCAATTTAATCTGAATCATACCATTTAAGCGAAAATTTTAAATAAATTTCAATTTAATTATCATTATTATTGTTGTTATTAATGTATTCTATTATGCTTGCATTTCCCACAACTTGTGAGGGTATTGTGTGATCAAGGGACGAGCCATATCGGAAGCAGGTTGCTGTGTAGGTTTGTTGTCATCAGTTTGTAGTTAAACTACAGACCTACCAACATTGAAACACAATGCGTGAGTCACCCGAAATTAGTTCACGGTCTCTTCTCTCAGGCATTGATACAATAATCTCCAGGAATTATATTTTATCGAATAACTTTCGTGTTTAAGGTTATGATTTCGTCCCTTTGATATTATTATTATTATTATTATTATTATTATTATTATTATTATTATTATTAAAATAATGTCACTCACTAAATAATTATCTCCCGCATTTCATCTCTCGTACGTTGGCAGGTCTGATGTTACATGCGTTCTGCGCTTTTAAAATATGACGGAAGACGTTTAGTCCAGGAAACTACTGTATTTATGAGTAAGAGTATGGAAAATGAATACTTATAATCGGAATCGTTAGTTATGGACATCATATTTCACTACTTGAGAACACCAACTGAAACAGCTTGCATTATCACATCTATATCTTTTAGTCCACACGCACAGGACAACAAATCTGGTCCACTACAACATCCGTTACCTCGTCGATAGAGACGACTCTGGCCGTGCGCATGATCTCCGTCGTAAGCGGAATGGCGGTGCGTGTCAATCGATATTTATGTATCGTAATTCTTCCCAGCCTGTGTTGACAAAGGCTCAGTTACCTGTACGCTGCCTATCCTAACCAAATATAAAGCCAAGGGAAATACCTGAACTCCTGATTTCATGCATAGAATTTAGCGAAGACGTCTGTACACGTGATCTCGTTTGTTCAGTCAGACGTCTTATTATGTTCTTGTTTTAAAATTTTTTGCGTTAAGAATAAATATAGAGAAAAACTTGGAATAAATATTTGTGTTTATTAATACTGTATTGGTTCTCTATGTGTAGGCATATTTATAGAAATATTCATCATTAAACGTCACGTTTTGAATCAGTTTCGACACTCGCGTAGTGTGGAAGTTAAGCCTTGGTTTTTCTGAACCGACGCGACGCATGCGACGTGCGAGGCCCGCCTCGCACAAATCCGGAGTACACGAGAGATAGTGAGTGGTTTCTATGACTGCGAGATGCGAAGTCTGCGTACCTCGCAACTATAGAAACCACTCACTATCTCTGGTGTAGTCTGAATTTGTGCGAGGCGGGCCTCGCACCTCGCAAGTCGCATGCGACGGTTCAGAAAAACCAAGGCTTTAGCGAGAAGTTTCATACTTCTTGACTATGTTCGGACGTGGTTTCGAAACCTCCGCTGTTTATTATCTAGGTCGGTGCTTTCTGAGATTTTTTTCCAACTTTAATACGAACTTCACGTATTCGAATGGTGAATGATCACACTCATCTCATCAAAGTAACATCTCATTGTCACCTATTCTATTGAAAAAAAAAAGAAATGCCATAACATTATAGTACATTATGCAACGAGCCTATAATGATAGTAATTAAGAAGCGAGTATGGATGTTTCATAATTTTCATACGAGCTTCTTAATTACCATTATAGGCGAGTTTCGTACGACTTCTATGCTCGACCATATTTATAACTTGAAATTATTCACATGTATACATTTTATTTGTATCTGACAAGATCGGAAGTGACCTTGTTCTAGGTCGTGAATTGTGAGATGTGCGCAGACGCGAAAGTATTGATTTTTTCCGAGGAACAATAATGTCATTGACCTTGATGTAATCCCGTTAAACTTGATATAACCTTGATTATTGAATTCGACATTGAAAAACGAGATGACAAATTGAATTTTTTGAATATTATTTACAATTAACGCTAATTATTATAGTAACAGAACATAACCTTCTACGACAGTATTGGATTTCCAGCCTCCGTGACTTTTCGCTAATTCTCTTTCGATTGCATATCCAAGAATAATCGATACTTGCGGTTTTATAACGGTACAAAGCTGACTTGTCATTGGCTGAACACCTGTAAGCTGAGTTGTCATTGGCTGAACACCTGTACTTTAATGAGTAGGTGTACTTTAATGAGATGAATTAAAGGACTGCTACCAGATGTGTAATTACGACATTTTGGAATGGTCGAGCATAAACAATTAAAAGTCCACACCTGTGGAGTAACGGTTAGCGCGTCTGGCCAAGAAACCAGATGGCCCGGATTCGGTTCCCGGTTGGGACAAGTTACCTGGTTGAGGTTTTTTTCCGGGGTTTTCCCTCAACCCAATAGGAGCAAATGCTGGGTAACTTTCGGTGCTGGACCCCGGACTCATTTCACCGGCATTATCACCTTCATTTCATTCAGACGCTAAATAACCTAAGATGTTGATAAAACGTCGTAAAATAACCTATTTAAAAATAAACAATTGAAAAACTCACTTTTTTATTTTAGTATTAACTAAAATAGTTTTAACTATAATACGGTCAACTCGTTTCAAAACAAAATAATTATATCTGGGTTCATATGTTAGTAAACGAAACTAAGGAAACAAAATAATTATTTATACTGATTTAAGTTTGAAATGGCAAAAGAGGAAGCAGTTTCTTCGACGACAGGAGAAAGTAGACTAGAATTAGCGATTACAGTATTGACGCATGTAGTTAAATGTCTTTTTGTTTCACAAAAGAATAATAACAGATGTGCATAAGGAGGAGATTCTTAAAAAATTTCCCACAACTTGTAAACCTTGTCTTTACATTTCCTTATATTCTTTTACGCTAAATATGAAAATAGTCTATTTCTGGTATTAATCAGAATATTCTTAATTTTAATTTTTTACTTACCAGAACATTTATAATTTTAATGTTACCTTCTTCGTCATGTTTTATTCCCCCCTTTCTAATTTAGTTACAATCCATTTCGGTGTAGTAAATGGTATATTTCTTTTGACCAAAACTTGGCAAGCACACATCGCGGGCCTTTCTGTTCGTATGGTCAGTAAGGCACGGAGCCACCGCTGAGATAACACAGGACAGCGTATAACAAAGGAAGGTGGAATATAATGTTTTGTTTGTTGGCGAACTCATAATTTTAACACAAGACACAAATCAGATCCCATCTAACCTCTGTAACGAAAAATAAAGTTGACTCTTCATATATTATAGTCTTATGCATTGTCTAATTATCTTAAAGCTTGAAAGGAATAGAGGAAAGAGTTTAGAACAGAATTAAGATATTCGCATAACTTATTAATATCTACTACTTAGGCTAACTGGCGACCTGCTTATGCTTATAAATGAAATTAATCTATTTACGATGTAATACTAATAATTATGTACTATATATATATATATATATATATATATATATATATATATATATTGGATAATTTTTTACTTTTTTCACATTTTAAAGCTGTAATTTTGATGTAAGATTTATAAAATACAATAAATTAAATCAAAATTATATAATAACTAGTGGCTTGTGCAGCAAATGCTGCAACCTAAGTTCATTAGACGTTCAAATAAAAAATTTTCAGATTTATTTTCAGTAAAGAATACCAGACATTTTGAAAGTTATTTGCTTCCATAATAATGAAATATACTCCCTCTGAATGGTTTTTTCATGCCAAATACTTTTTCTTGAACTTATTCACTTTCAGTTTTTGAGTTTCAACGCGAAAATGCAAGTAACAATGTCAGGACGATCAGTGGGTTTTTCATGTGAAGTAAAGATTGTAAGTGAAAGTTAAAAAAATATCAGGTTTGCTATGCTTTCGAACAATAGACATAGCATCTTGGTATGGCTGCTGCATGTAGAGCTTGTAATGCAGAGGGTAAAATCATTTTATCCTGCTAAGAGATCTTGCTGAAATGATCGGAGACTACAAAAATTTGTAGGCTCTTATTTTACCAGTAAGTAATACCTTTTGGTCTTTACTTAGGAACTGTAATTTTTGCGCTCTCTCGAGCCAATACTGAAGAGAATGACGCATATAAGTATCTAAACCACACCGCCAATGAGTTTATGAAAAGACCCAACCCCATTTGATTAATAACTATGAAACTATTTGATTTTTAATAACAATATTATTCTCTTACGTAAGTTTTGTAAGTTCATTTGTAAAATAGCCGCGACTGAGTAAATTATGGAAATGAAGATCTAATTTAAGATATTCTCTACATCTACTTATATAACCCAAAAACGTTTCACTGTCATATCATCAATATAGCATTTAATTAATTTAAAAAAAAAGCCGCCCTTAATAAGGGTTCAATAGATCGGCCTACTAATCAATTCATAATGAACAATGATTAGTAATTATGTGACAATTTGAAAGAAAAAAACATTGAGATAAATGATAAGAAAATATAGGAAATCATTTACAATAAAAGTTTCTTGGGTACAAATGATTGCTAATTATAGCTAAGGATTATTTTAACACATGAGATCCTATGGCATCAATCGTTGCATCAGAAATTTTAAATTGTTTAAGTTGATAATTAATGAAAAATAGTCATACCATGGCATTAACTATAATAATATTTCATTTCTAATGGTAATAATGTTATCAAACCACCTCAAGTTTTGTAGATTTTAATATCCAATACACAGCTGTAATGAGAAAATTACACATCCTAAAGTCAGATCAGTAAATTATTTGAGCAAGTCTTGAAGTTTTTAGTAACCAATTGAATTTGAACTCTAAATATGTCAGCAATCTTGCAGGTCATGGCCTTCGTGTAATAACCTATTGTTTATTGTATTGTGTGTTTTGTTTTATTCTGAAATCACGGCTGACTGCTGAAATGCAATTAGTTCTCAAAACTGACGAAAGATGGATTTTGGAAAATAGGAAAATGATGTAGGATAATTGACATTTCACTGAAAATTACTATTTTTCTGAAAAACTTTGGGTTCCAAGCTTCAAAATGAGGGGTCATTTATTAAAATTCGTTCAGCCGTTTTCTCGTAATTTCCATTACCAGTTCAAATTATATATATAGATATATATATACTTTACATACTGTATTATATATAATATTAAATAAGTAACAAAAGTCTTCAGAAAATCATATTGTGTGAATATATAAAACTTGTTTACCTGCGAGGAATCTGAATTTATTTTCATTAATGTATGACTTCAGGTTTTTTCGGCGTTGATTCATAATGATGGATTCACGGGCTATCAGCCTAGTTAAAGTATTCCACAACTTTAACTCGGCTGTTAGCCCGTGTATCCATCATTATTGTTATTAAGTTCTTGATTACTCGTACTCTGTGTGAAACACGTAAAAAACATCCAACATTTAGGAGATACCGATACATGTCGTCTCCATTATCAGGGAAGGCAAAGGAAGAGGGATTGATGATGATGATCGATACTGTTTCTGAAAGGTAACCAATGGCAACGATTCTTCTCCCACAGCCCCGTCCCTCCTCTACATCACGAATACAGTATATACTAGCCACAAATTACCTTTGACGCATAGTCCTGTAAACTAGCTCTTGATAAGGGATATAACATGATAGTTATACGTACATCTATAACATGGTCAAAGAACCTAAAATGCTCCTACATTGCGTGTCGAAACATTGGAGTATGCCTGTATTGTTGAAAAGGGAAATTCGATTTGAAATCCTAACGAAGCGAATGTGGGGTTTGTAGCTAGACACATCTAATAATTTCTGTTATAAATACTTGCGTACATAATATTAACGCGTTCATTTCTCGACAGTGATAATAATAGACCAAATTGTAACAAAATATATATGTGAACTTAAAAGAATGTTATACTACTTAATTAGACTTCATCAAGTTTCACTTTTAAGGTTTTAAATCAAATGGTCATTGTACAGGTCGTTCGTTAACTTATGAAATCAAATGCATGCATGCGCTGTAGTTCAGAGTAATAACCTTATGGTGGGGATAAGTGAGCTAGCTAGCTTCAGGTGGATGAATAGCGAGGGAGGGAAGCTTCTCAGTACACTTTCTTCTTCATCTTACGTACAAGTAGCTTTCACGAGAAAACGAATGGCGTATAACTAAAATGTTTCACACTGCGGAGGTCTGAAAATGGTTATCATGATGAGTGTATTCCGAATCTCAGCGCTGAGCAATCTGATGGCATCACGGTGTTCCGAATTTCATCGATGGCGTCACTGATGCTCCACTGCAGGAAAGAGCTGCTTAGAATACTGTATAACTGTTAAACGCTATTTAATGTCTGTTCAACATTTCACTTCCTTATGCTCTGTGATACTTCAGATAGGTTCTGGCTGATACATCTATTATCAGGTAGATCATCTCTCTTGACAATATGTGTCAGAGGAAAAACATTTGTTTTTAGTTGTTTATTTTAAAACGCTTTATCAACTGCTATGGTTATCTAGCGTTTGAGTGAAATGAAAATATAATGCTTGCGAGATGAGTTACCGAAAGTTACCAGTGTTTACTCTTAATGGGTTGAGGGAAAACCCCGCAAAGACCTCAACCAGGCAACTTGTCCAAACCAGGAATTGAACCCGGATCTTCTAGTTTCACGGTCAGATGTGTTAACCGTTACTCCAACTTATTTTTGCATACAGTACATCTCAAGTCTGATTAATAAACTATGTTACTAGTCAGCGATGCAATGGAGGGGGAGAGATACTGGCCATCCTACCCGATTTTCTCCTGGTTTAGTTGCCTCACGAGTGGTGCTTTATTGATATCAATTATGAGATTCTAATCAGTCTTCGGATTGTTCATTAAACATAACGTGGCCTCTAAATTGTTCACGTAAAAATTCATATTTCTTTGATATATATTTTCCTATCCAAAGATGGTTAAAAATACCTAGTTAATTATAACAATCTGGTATGTAAATATATACACGGGATGAATAAAATACGAGAAATTACATCTATTTTGTAATTTATTTTTGACATGCCTATAAAAATGATTTCGTGTGTTTGTTAATTTCCTCCATTGCGTTTTTAGGTTTCAGTTAATAAGACTGAAAACATGTAGATTTCATTCAATGCTATCATATGTTTACATGTTTTTTTTTGTCAGAATCAGGTTAGGTGTAAAACGCAGACATAAAAACATACAGTATATAATGATCGTTTAACACGGTATGTTCTTTCGGAAACGGACTTTTTATTAGCTGTGTATACAAGAATTTCAAATGAATTCAATACATTTTTCCCATGACAGTTCACTTTGTTCAGATATGATTTGATACGTCATGTGATAAAGTACTTGACAACATTTTGATGTATAGGATATCAATGTGCATTACAAAACCTCTCTACATCAAATACAACGGGCTTTCTACAGCTTTGTGTCGAAAACCGAGACTCTGATACAACCGTGGATTCTCTGAAATAAAGTATGTCTTTCAACTTTAGAGAATCAGGCTTGTGACAGTTGTGAGCTACTGAATCAATGAAAAGGCAAAGCATTTTGTTTCAAATCTATATGGAACTTCCATAAAACAGTCAGATCTCATTTCGGTAGCTTTAAGTTTTATAACCCTTCTTTGCCATTGAGAATGCTACTTTTGTAGTCGTTCTTCGTCGAAAAAAG
This sequence comes from Periplaneta americana, assembly GCF_040183065.1. Taxonomy (NCBI): domain Eukaryota; kingdom Metazoa; phylum Arthropoda; class Insecta; order Blattodea; family Blattidae; genus Periplaneta; species Periplaneta americana. Next base: position 64,057,264 of record NC_091132.1, on the reverse strand, counting down.
TCTATCTTTAAATCTTATCATTTTTGTTTCTCTAACTTTCAATCAACTTGATGCAATGTTTATCATTTCATATGATGAAACGGAATCATTTCTATATAGAGTCCAAATGAAGCTCTTTGTCATGTATCGAATATCACAGTTACGTGTTTGGACGTGGCAGTGATTTATGATTCGAAACAATGGAGCTAGTTTACGTCTATGTATTTTTTAGATTATTTTAAATTAGCACTATCTTCAGTTGATTTTTGTCAGTTAATGCGTTAAAACTTGTTAAATTAATAACTTATGTACTCTGTTAACTATTGAAAATTAAAAAGATACTATACCTTCCCGACTAGTTTTGGTGTCGTTTCCAATATTATCAAACTGATTTTTTATATCAGTGTTGCAAGAATCGTAATAATATTGTAGATAATTCCAAGCGAGAACCATACAGCCAATCAACCAGCTCATTGACACTCGATTGACCTATGAGAATCTGATTATATTGATGGTGCATAGCATGGTGCTCTAAATTAGTAACCGATAACTTTTTTCTCTTATGTTCATTTGTTTATCCCACGTTCATAATAATTTACCTTCATCTCTGCTTCGCTAGTAAACCTGTACTCATGCATATTCACTCCAAGAAAATACCAGCAATCAAACGCTAACATCTAACTCTCAACTGGAAGTGTTATTAATTATAACAATTGTACCATTAATTATTACAAATAAGAGTTGATGGAAAAAATTTAATAAAATCATGAGTTCTATAACCTTAAGCTTAATGTTAAAAACCTATTCTCATGCATATGTCTATAACCTCAAATGTTTAGTTTTCTTCTATAATTAATTCATTTTATTCCTACACACTCTGGTTCATTAAATTACAGTAGAGAAAACATGCAAAAACATACATTCTGCTATTGATAAATGGCGGTTTATTATGTTGCTATAACCTGAAATGTTCTGTTGTTTTTAAATAAATTAAATTTCAGATATCCGCATTGTTCTTCTTGCAATAAATGTAATAAAATTTGTGTGTTTTAAGAAGGTGAGAGAGGTAAGGCACTGCCATGAACATGAACATCATGATTATATTACAAAAATTACAATCAAAATGGCATCTTTCTCGCATCGGAATTATCTCACTGATATTTTCTTTGTGATAAATTAATTGAGCTTTTAACTTATGCATGTTGTCATAAGATAATTTTTTCTCGATCTTCGGTCTCGAAAAAAATATCATGACAACACAGGCTACATACGTTAAGCTCAATCAAATTATACTGAACAAGAAAAATTTTACTCCGACTTAAAACAATGTGATCCTTATGGTATGGTGTGCGCTGAATCCGAAAATGCATCTCTTTTCTTCTAATTACGTAAGATTTTTAAGATATACTATGATTTCACTTTTCGATAAGCGCTCTCCCAGGAAACATCTGGCTCGGGTTGGGGTTGTTAAAATTAAATTATGGTTTATTTAACGACGCTCGCAACAGCCGAGCTTATATCAGCGTCGCCGGTGTGCCGGAATTTTGTCCCGCAGGAGTTCTTTTACATGCCACTAAATCTAGTGACATAAGCCTGTCGCATTTAAGCACACTTAAATGCCATCGACCTGAGCCGGGATCGAACCCGCAGCCTTGGGCAAAGAAAGCCAGCGCTATACCAACTGCGCCACTCAGAGCGACGGGTTAGGGCTGTAAACCAAAACAAAAGCTAATGTATTTTATGAGTTTATGACCTATTTCCGGTTTCTTATGGTTGTTGGCATGTTCTTTTGTACTTCTAATCAATAAACAGATATTGGTCCTTTCTATTCAGTAACTTTCTTAACAGTTCAAAGTGAGATCTATGCAATGAATATGCCTAAACAAGTGTGGTTTTCAGTATTTAAAAGGAAAGTTTACCAGTTTGAGTGAGGGCAAATTAAAAGAGGGCATTTTCATCGGTCCACAAATCCGCAAAGTTATGGCTGACTCTTTGTTTGAAGAAAAACTTTCCATTACAGAAAAAATGACATGGTGTACTTTCAAAGATATTTGCTCAAATTTCTTTGGAAATTCTAGGGCAGACACATCGAACTTGTGGAAACCATATTAAGTGCATATGAGAAAATGGGGTGTAATACTGTATGCCACTCAAAATATACTTTTACATTCTCATTTGGATTTCTTTCCTCTTAACCTTGGTAAGCGACGAGCATGGGGAAAGATTTCATCAAGAAATATCTAAAATGGAAAGGCGATATAAAGGAAGATCATCACCCAGCATGCTTGCAGACTGTTGTAGGTTCCTTGTAAATGACAGTCCCGAGTCTAGTTATGAACGGAAGTCATCCAGAAAATCCTTTTAAATGGTAAATTCAAGTTCCGAGATATTGCTCATTATACACATGAAATATTTATATTGTTGTGTTTTTTGTGTTTTAAACTGTGCAACATCATTTTTGCATCCAGTACACATTTTTCAAGTATTATGTGGCATTTTGAATCCCTAGCCTGTTGTAATTTTATCAATAGAAGTGAAAAAAGTATTTTTTCGTAAAAATATTCAATTCACTTTCCCCTGAAAATGGTACGTGATGAGACAATTTGGATTTTAAATTCAGATTTAGGACACACATATTAGTAATATTTACCTATTTTTATATCGGAGGAAGACAAAAAAAGTAAAAATGTGTTGTTCTGTGAATTATCAAGAAACTGTCAGCACTTGTTGTATTATAGAAGATAATAATGTGATTATAATAATAGAGTAGCTTATATCTAAACATACAAATCCTTAAAGTGCTCTTAAGCGCAAGTGAACTACTTTCAGTTGTAATTAGTTTGTAAAATTAAAATTTTATATTTGAATTTTGAAGTTGCTTTGCATAAAATATTGTTAAGTCTTAACATTATTACTGAGTAATCCTACTTTTCATTAGTTTCATAATTCCATTTATTTTATCATTTAGGTATAGTAATGCACTAATCTTTGGATAATTTCATTTTATTTCTGCGTTGGATATGATCATGCATCTTCTGTTATTTTTTAATTCGTTACCTTACGATGTTTTATCAACTGTTAAGATTATTATGTAAACGTGATAATGCCTGCGAAGTGAGTCCAGGATTCAGAGCCGAAAGTTACGCAGCATTTACTTTTAGTGGTTGAAGGAAAACCTCGAAAAAACCTCAACCACGTAACTTCTCCCAAAAAATATTTGAACCTCGGCTCGCACTTTTCACGGTCAGGCATGGTCACTGTTATCCTTCATTATTACAGTGGAAATTTGAGTACCTGCATGTGCAGTTTTTTCACTATGTCAATATATTAGGAGATTTATTTATAAAACTTCTATTATTTTTTAGACCATCCAATATATTAACTGGTCTGTTTTATAAAATTTATCCATAGAGAACGAAGACGAGCATAATAACTTTGTAGGCTTCACTGTTCTTACATAAAAGGTTTACAAAAACGACCACAAAGAGTCAAAAACATTTCGAAAGTTTACATAGTCGTTCGTGTTTCCAAGGCAACGCACAACTCGATATCGGGAAGCCAGGCTTGGCAACAAGCGAGAGATTGATTCAGAGAAAGAGGAAGTCGGTCTCCATAATGCCCACAGTTGTATGGAACTGTAATATGTATCTAGACAGCGAGCGGAAAGTTGTCTTCCCAAAATGAGATTTCAAAACTGCAATATGTTCCAATGTAGTTTCTTTTCCTTATCCGCTGCCTGAATATGAAAATCCAATATGTTTAAAGGAAAATGAGATATGTTTTCCCATGACTGGATGCGCCAGCAAGGCTATATTTAATGACCGATATCTGTAGGGAAGATCTGTCAAAACGTCAGTAACAAAGTACAATGAGCCTGCACGTGTGGACTCGATTAAGCCTCGACTATGATACAGATATGGATATTCCATTACAGAACGTAAAAATGGAACATGTGATAGATTTCTGTACTACTGTCTTATTACACCTCGGTTTTGCAAACAGAAGGAATGGATTCTAGACCCGAATTTAAGTTGCGATAAACCTTTCTTTCGTCTCTATTGTCTTAAGTTACAATTTTGCATTGTTTCACTCTGGTTATTAAGATGTTTCGCTTCAGTTTTTATTTGCTCTTGGGTTTTCTTAGTTCCTTAGATTACATTTTTGTTAATGTTTTAATTTACTGGACAAAAGTTTTTACAAGTCTTATATTTTATTTGTATTCTTCATTGATTCTTTGACTTTCATGTGAACTGAGGATGTAATTTCGACAGAGTTGTGAAAATTGTAAGCTAATAATAGTAACAATATCAATATGTGTGTGTGTGCGTGTAAGTGTACACGTAAAAGACGCGCACAGGAGAGAGGGAAATGAACGCCACTATTTCCTTGATCTCGACTTCGGAAGGAAATGGTGTGGTTAGCACCATACTGCAGTCTCCATTTAAACTGCGAAGAGATCCTGGTACTTAATTTAATCTGACGCTGAGTAGATTATTAATCAATCTGTAAGGTATAACGAGACGAAAAATCAAAATTTTAACTGGACTTTGAACACCACGGAAACTTCCAGTTCTTAAAACTTTGGTCGTCTGCAGCCAAGTAAATTTCTGATTAATAATAATAATAATAATAATAATAATAATAATAATAATAATAATAATAATAATAATAATAATAATCGGTTAAGAGAGAAATTTTATACAATACTTTTATTGAATTTGGCATTCCCAAAAAAATTAGTTCCATTAATTAAAATGTGTCTCAGTGAAACGTACAAAAGAGTCCGTATAGGCCAGTTTCTATCTGATGCTCTTCCAATTCACTGCGGGCTAAAGCGAGGAGATGCACTATCACCTTCATTTTTTAACTTTACTCTAAAATATGCCATTAGTAAAGTTCAGGGTAATAGACAGGATTTGTAATTGAACGGATTACATCAGCTGCTTGTTTATGCGGATGACGTGAATATGTTAGGAGAAAATCCATAAACTATTAGGAACAACACGGGAATTTTACTTGAAGCAAGTAAAGCGTTAGGTTTGGAAGTAAATCCCAAAACGACAAGTATATGATTATCATCCAGTCCATATAATCTCCATGAAGGTTGCACATCAGTATCAACATATTCATACTAATGCAGACGACTATACTCTTGGAACACATACGACATCGTCCGTAGCCGTAGATACTTCAGAAAAAATTAAAGTCATGTAAGGAACGAAATGTGATATAGGCCTAGTTTGATCTTTTGAAACTCCTTTAAGTCAGAGTGTATGAAAAGTCAACATTCATATGAATTAAGAACGAAATAATATTAATAATAGTAAATGTATTTACATTCAATATTAATATGCTAACCAACAGCGATTAGCAAAACAAATTGGGGGGCCGAAATATATCTCTATGGAGGTAGCAAAGAAGGTAGACTGGGTTTAATCTGGTTTCGTCTAGGAGCCTGGAGGGCACTTAAAACCGTCAACTAAGAGGGGGCGAGAATATGTCCTCTTTGCGGTAAAGGCGAGACATCACACCACATTTTGTCGGAGTGTGAAGCCACAGAATCTCTGAGGAAACGATTCCTGCCAGAGTCCTTCATTACATCTAGCAGGGGGCACTTGGCAACACAATATGTTAAATAACGTTAAATTTTGTGGCAGTGTGGAAGAAATTATGGCAAAAGTTCGACAGTTGAGGGTGGAACTGGCCGAGGGGGAGGGAGCCGAGAAAATAAGGGAAAGAGTTATTAATTAGTGGTGGAATGATGAAGTAATTGGTGGAGAATGTTATTTTTGTATTTATTGTGTTTTTTTTTCTATTTGTATTTTATCGCGTGTGTATGTTTCTTTATGTACTACATTTATATTTATTAGTAGGATTATTTCATGCAGTCTCAATAAGGAATTGAATTGTTTATATATATATATATATATATATATATATATATATATGTTTCACTGTGTTTTTTTTTCTCTCTCTTTTCATATCTTACATTTATTTAATTTATTTTTTTTGTGAAATTTGGTTTGAAGTGAGGTTAGTTGTAATTGTGATAATTAATGATAACGGCAGTAATAATAATAACTGTTGTTTTACTATTTTATTATTAGTAGTATTATTTTTGTTTTCTTTGAAGATTCAAACTATGCATAGTTACAGCACGAATGGCCGTACGGGCTCGTGCGAAGGATCTTGTGTACATGAGTTTGTATAATTTATCATGCATCAATAAATGCACTTATCTATATATCTATCTATCAATAAATAATCGCAATATGTAACAATACGATGATAACACAACATTACTATCGAAAATAACAATAAAATAACAACAATAATCTGTAAATAATAATAATAATAACAATAATAATAATAATAATAATAATAATAATAATAATAATAATAATAATAATAATGTATTTATTATTAAAGTTAATGTGCTAACCAACAGCGTTTAGTCAATAAATAGGGTACATAACAATGCAATTATAACACAACATTAATATCTAAAATAATTATAATAATAATGATAATAATAATAATAATAATAATAATAATAATAATAATAATAATAATAAATGTATCTATTATTAATATTAGTCTGCTAGACAACAGAGTTTAGCCAATAAATAATAGCAATACATGCAATACAATGGTAACACATTAATAACGAAAATAATAAAATAACGGCAATAATTACGGTAAATAATAGTAATAATAATAATAATAATAGTAATAATAATAATAATAATAATAATAATAATAACAATACGTATGCTTCGGTTCTTGAATTTCTTACTGTTTCATAAAGATTAATAATAATTATGTTTTACTGTTAGCTTTGTTGATATTTTAAAATTAATTTTGTCTATAATTATTGTTCTTTACTTTCCCAGTTTGTAGTATAATAGTATATCTGAAGTTATTTTCTGAAGTAGTGACGTATCCTTGTTATTTGTACCTCCTACTCTTGCAGTCGTATGACCCAGAGAAATCCACTCTGCGAAATAGGCTGTGTATATATTTTTCTGCAGACTGTATATTTTTCTAATTACGTTGTATGTTTCTAGAATTACATCATTGTTGTATTTCTATTCTATCATCATTAAAGGTAAAACATATACTCTCATTATCATCTATGTCATCATTATCGCTGCATATTTCATCATTAGCAGTGCCATCATCTGCAAGAGTAAAGGCTGTGAGAAAGGCGTCAGAATAGTTACAAACGAAACAGCTACAAGAACTCTCCCTAGAGAATTGAAGATGTACCAGAGACCTGCAAAATATCTTGAATATCTTGCGTCCAATTAGCATTGTGCTTGTAAACCGGGCCTTTATTGTTGCTACTAATTCCACGCCGTAATGTCTCAGACATCGCATGGCACGCCAAATGAGGGATTCCCAGTATAAATAAAACTAATCATAACCCTTGTTCCGTCTCATGTTGGAGATCACGTCCCATATTCTGTCTTCCTTTTCTCTGCTTTCATTAGCGTGACCGCTAATCTTCTCTTCAGAATATACAGAACGGGCTTTTCCATTAGGAGACCCTGCTTAGCAGAGCAACAGCTCTCAGAACAAGAACTGGAATTATTATTGTCCGTTAGAAAGGGAGATATCATATATTCATAGGGGATTTATAACACTGGACTGCTTGCCTACAACGAATATATAGAAACGAATTCAAGTAGCTAAAAGTAAAAGTAAATCCATGCCGCTACAGCCCATGAAGGGCCAAGACCGACCAGCCGGCTATTGGCCTCACGTCCACATGTCGAATCAGAGTTGGATGATCATCCAACCAGAATGGAGGTATCGTGGGGTTAGCACGATGATCTGAATTAGATGAAGGTGATAATGCCGGTGAAATGAGTCTGGGGTCCAGCATCGAAAGTTACACAGCATTTGCTTATACTGAGTTGAGGGAAAACCCCGGAAAAAACCTTAACCAGATAACTTTCTCCGGCCGGAAATCGAACCCGCGTTACCTAGTTTAGCTGTCAGGCGCGCTAACCGTTACTCCACAGGTGTGGGAAAAATGATTTATTAATAGAATAATAATGCATCTGCTTATAGTAATTAAAAGACGTTAACAACTACTGTTTTAGAGGATACATTTTGAGTTTAAAGTGTAAACGTTACAATAGAATGTATGTACTTATTTTCTATTCTATTTACTGTAGTAAATAATTATTTTAATTTATTCTATTCTTGAATTTCTTTATACGCCATATTTCATATTATGCATTGCACTTATTTCCTTTGTTGTTACCGGTGTACATTTGTTCATCTACATACGTTACAAAGATTTATTTTATTTTAGTAGGTTATTTTACGACGCTTTATCAACATCTTAGGTTATTTAGCGTCTGAATGATATGAAGGTGATAATGCCGGTGAAATGAGTTCGGGGTCCAGCACCGAAAGTTACCCAGCATTTTCTCATATTGGGTTGAGGGGAAACCCAGGAAAAAACCTCAACCAGTAACTTGCCCCGACCGGGAATCGAACACGGGACAACTTGTTTCGCGTCCAGACGTGCTAACCATTACTCCACAGGTGTAGGAAAAATGATAGTAATGCATCTGCTTATAATAATTAAAAGACGTTAACAACTACTGTTTTAGAGATATGCATTTTGAGTTTAAAGGTAAACGTTTTAATAGAATGCAGTACTTATTTTCTCTTTTATTTAGTAAATAATTGTAATTTATTCTATTCTTGCATTTATTTACACACCAGATCTCATATAATGCATTACACTTATTTCCTTTGTTGTTACCGTTGTCCATTTGTTCATCTATTTATGTTACGAAGATAAGTGTAATAAAGTATGCAATCAACTGTATGCCTATATTAAGCAAATACATTGATTAAAGTACACATGATAAATTTCCTTCAATTGTTACTCCGTTTATGTATTCAGAAAATGCCAGTGTTCTGTCTAGCCTGCAAAACATCAGGGGCAACATTCAGTCGGATGCTCTATCTTGACGGGTACTCTCTGACAGGTCGAATGAAAACCAGTTGTAAGCCTTTTTCTGCAGCTCTCTAATCTCAATAAATTTATGAAGGGTTCAAAACTACTCGGTGAGTTAGAAATTAGACTTCATGGAAATAAAGTGATTCCTTATGAAAGCACTTTCATAAAATAGGAATATAAGCAACATCATACATAAACGTGCGGTAATGATTAGAAAGACCGGCATTGTAAGTTTCACTAAAATTAAATTCTGGGAAGCATATTAATTACCACGCGGTGTTCAAGCCTCTTTGAATCGTCTCCGTACCTGGCTGTAGTTCGCAGCCGCAGAACAGCGCTAAAGTGCTTCCATTAATATAGGAAAGTCCTCGCGGAATAACGAGGAAGAGCTCCTTGCCAAGAATTACGACTATTGATCCTACAAGCGTGCACTCGAGCATGAAACAAAGTAGCATTGCTCCCCGCACGCGGCCACACAATTGCAGCAACTCGCACAATTAGTAGGCTACACCTTTTTATTACCTCGCTTTCCAAGTCTGAGTGTTGCTTTCTTTTACGGTATTCTTTCCTATTTTATTTTCATTTTATGTGAGACTGCAAGAACTGTCTCCGTCGCCAATATTTTAGAATAGTTTCCAGCTGAAAATACATAGGCCTACATTTAATACTTTTGGATAGCAGACCTATTCTTTAGTTCACGATGTCTTTTCTACTCATAAAAGGGAAGAAATTTCGAGTCCGAAAAGATCCTGGGAAACTTTTAGTGCAAAATTTATTTCAGATTTTCTTTGTATATTTGGTTTTCAATGTCATATTTATTATTAACAAATCTTTTATTTCACTACCATTGAATGGTCTATAACAGTCATGTCAATTGATGCCCATAGGCGCAAGCGCACGCTTTAGAGCTCAGGATAGCCTGAGCGCTTCACTGTGGAAAGGAAAGAGATAGACGAAAGAGGTAGTATATGCCGCTTGGTCGAGCTGTATACAGAGATGGCCAGCATTGATTCAATAGAGAACTTATTAAAACTGTATCCGTATTAATTTTTAGATTTGTCTGTGAAGTATAAGTGCATTATAAGAATGTAAGTTTTAATTTTAATGCACATTTTGCACAAGTTTGTTTTTTTTATTCAAAAGGAATATTTTCTCAACTTTTTTTTATAGAAAGTGAAATTTCCAATATAGGCCTATTTATTTAGTAGCCTTCCAGGTACTGAAACAATGTTTGCGTAAATCTAATATACCGTAAATAAGTATTACTGAGGATAGTGTATTACAAATTTTGAAAATATTCGCATGGAAATTGTTTGTAAGGAAATGAATTAACAAAGCAACTACTGTTACATCATAAGCAAAAGATATATGCCCATGTGTTGTAAAAATGTCAGCTTTATAGCTTCAGCAGGTTTCGAGAAAATAATTTAATATTCTTATGATAGGAAGTTGCTCACCATTATCACCTTAAAAGCATAATGCGATAAGATTTTTTTATGGAATAGTAGTTACACTTAAAATATATACAGTACAGGTAACTTTGCTTTGTACTAATTGTTTTGATTAGTTCAATGATTACTTTTATAAGGCGAAAGATACCATCAGTATCAATTCCAACTTATCGTATCATACTCAATCTTTTTTTTGGGGGGGGATATCACTTTCTTTATGAATGATGTTTTCATCCACTTAGTACAGTATAGTTGTACTGCTATGGAATTAATGTGAATATACCTTCTTAATTCTTTATTATGTTATTAACGTTTAAAACACAACTGCAATATTAAGAAATTGGTGTTAGTACTTTTGTTTTACAGACAATATATATCATATCAAACAGAAAGAAGCCATACAAAAATAACGACATGAAATTTCACGTTCCGTTTGAAGTTTGTGCACCACTGTTTTCTTAATCCAACAGGCTGCTTATTCCTTCTTCCATACATAGCGCTTGATGCACGACGTCAAGGTCAGAAAAATGCGCTTTCTATAAGGTCGGCTTTCTATAAGGTCGGCAATACTTTAACGTTTTGTTTAGTTGACAGTCCAAAAACTGGTTGGAACGTCATATGTGAGAGCAATAAGGCATCACTCATGAGGCGGCAACTAAGCCTGGAAATAATGGCGTAGAGTGGCCAGTTCCTTTTCCTCTCAATTGCATACATTGCTGACAAGTAACATATTTTACTAATCAGACTTGAGATATAAACAACAATTATTCTTCCTCTGATAATTATCGTCAAATGAATCAATGAAGTAAGTACATTTATTTGTACATAATAGATACAAACACATCGCACTCCCAGTAAAGTAGTGTTGTAACTCGGAAATTGTGATTCGTAAAGATATGCTATTTCCTAGTAAAATACTGTTGTAAAATATTTTAATATATACGTACCAAAACCTTTGATAATTTACTATTTGATTATTATAATTGCATACCTCCAACTAGTAAAACAGCGTTGCAAATAATTCACGAAAGTAATATGTGATTTTAGACATACGACAGGATTTTACTGGAAGTGCGACATGTACAAATGATCCTACTCACGAGCTTGTACGGCCATTCTTGCTATAACTATACACAGTTTGAATCTTCAAAGAAAAAATGTATAATAATAAAATGATAAAAAGACAAAATAATAATTATTGTTACTGTTATCATCAGTTACTATTGTCACAATTACAACTAATCTAATTTCATTCCAAATTTCTCAAAGTAATTCAAATTATAAATATAAAATAAACATTTATACATCTTCTTTTTTATTTAAAAATAAGGCAGTTCTTCCCGCTCATTCACTAAATTTTGGCTTGTTGAATCGGATGGTTGTTAAACGGCAAGACATTTCGCAATAAATACAACATGACACACTTTTCGTAATGTAGACTACATAGCTGTCATAAATGAAGATTCGCTCTTCTAATATGTACGAAATTGTAATGTGTTACGAATCGGCCTGTAACGAAATTGTAATGAGTTACGAATCGGCCTGTAACGAAATAGTGTGTTACGAATCGTCCGGTAAAGAAACGGTAAAGAAATTGTACTGTGTTACGAATCGTCCGGTAAAGAAACGGTAAAGAAATTGTACTGTGTTACGAATCGTCCGGTAAAGAAATTGTAATGTGTTACGAATCGTCATAGTGGCGAAAAATTTGTACGAATTATCTGGATCCCGGATTGGCTTCGGTTCCATATACTGGCCGAATTTTCATGAAAACCTATTCCCCATGAGGTTTCGAATCAGCGCTTATTCTGTGACGTTATTACAAGCATGCCTTTGACGTCAACGTGACGTTGTATCACTGGCCGAGTCCTTCTTCACGAGAGCATTAATCCGGCTAATCATGTTCATCCGACGTCACCGAAGCTTGAGAGGTATCATTTAGGGAGAGACAATGTAAAATGGAGGTTATTTGTTGAATTGAAGCTGTGAAATCGTGAGAAGGAAAAGGACTCTGATAGAAATTTTCATTCTCCGATCATGTGCACCACAATTTCCACTGCAATCAACGCTTGAGATCGAACACGAGTTTTCGGAGTAATTAACGCGTGTTCTGGCATTGAGCCGCCGAATTGGTCTACTATTGTGAGCTGTAAATAACTTCAGGCCCATACTGTATAAATCATGTGCTCCAACATTGATAGTTACGCTGTTATACTTGTTTTTTTTTTTTATAAATGTGAAATGACATAGTGTTATAATGTTATGAAATTCATGCCAAAATTTTAATTTAGAACTTTCTTTTGTGGGGGAGGGCATACTTTCGTGTAAGCATGGTTAAACACTTCACGCATGAACGTATGTTTCCTCTGACTCGCTTTGTTTCCGAAGGCAGAATTACGTAAACAGAGAATTGAGGTGTGCAACTGTGTCGACATGCTCTCAGGTGCAAATATCCTCTGTAGCATCATATTCAAACGTCATTGATTACTACCCGGTTATGATTATATTGCGCTATCGTCGAATTTCTGGTCTATGCATACTAATTTGTATCTCGAAGCACACCACACAGCTACAGTGGCATGCAATATTATATCTCTCAAGTGATCCACAAAGTCAGAGTCACTTTGATTTCAGTTCGTATATATCCCTCACCTAGGGATATGTGTTCGATTAGGAATGTTGGTACTCCAGTTAACATAGTTTATAACTATTTGCTGCCGCTTTACATTAATATTAATGTGTTATTCTTCCTTATTTCAACCTTACAAAGGGAAGTATTATTTCCATGAACATAGAGCATAGGTTACTTTTTTTTCAGAGGTAAAGTCAAACCCATGTCAAGCCAAATCGTCCCTGAGTATAATAATAATAATAATAATAATAATAATAATAATAATAATAATAATAATAATAATAAAAGCCATAAATCCCCAGTGGGGCAAGGCCTCCTGCTTGGGCAGGGGTGGCTCAAGTCATGACCATCAGAAGAGCCGACCTGATGGTCTATTTACAATCCTAGTTTTTTTTGTCCACAATTTCACTAGCCCTGGTTATTGCTCCCGCTCAAAGTTGGTTGACTGCGTCCTTCCACCGTATTCTTTGGCGTCCTATTCTGGTCCACAGTCCTCCTAGCTGCAACTTGAACTCGTCCCCCCCATCTGGTTCTCGGTCGTCCACGGTTTCTCCAGCCAATTCGTGGATCCCACAGTGTCGCCGTGTGTGCCTTTCTGGTAGGTTGCATTCGTACCACGTGTCCTCCCCAGCGCCATTTCATCCTCTTAGCGAGTGTGACCACGTCCTCTATGCCGCTTCTTCGCCGTACTTCTTCGTTTCTGATTCTGTCCTTCAGGCTTATTCCGAGTATTTTCCTTTCCAATCTTCTTTGACATCTTCCTAATTTTAATGCGTTGTTCTTGGTGAGTGACCAGGATTGCGCCACATACAGAAGTACAGGTGCAATGCAGCTCCCTGAATACGACGGGAGGTTAAGGCTCCCATCTTTACAGACGTTCGGCATTAATTACAGTAGGGATGTAAATCCTACTTACCCGCCACTTTTGCCTACAAAGAAATGCCGTTGGTACTCATTTCTGTTAGAAACTGAGTAAATCCGAGAGTCATAGTGTGGTCGGAAGGATAAGACCAATAGATAAAGTTCATGAACTAATCGAAATTCGGATCCGCGGAATTCCGACTGTGCAAATTACTTTTAAGTGAGCCACCGGCGTAGCTCAGTCGGCTAAGGCACTTGTCTGCCGATCCGGAGTTGCGTTCGGGCGCGGGTTCGATTCCCGCTTGGGCTGATTACCTGGTTGGGATTTTTACGAGATTTTTCCCAACCATAAGGCAAATGTCAGGTAATCTATGGCGAATCCTCGGCCTCATCTCGCCAAATATCATCTCGCTATCACCAATCTCATCGACGCTAAATAACCTCGTAGTTGATACAACGTCGTTAAATAACGAAGTAAAATAAAATAAAACTTTTAAGCGTCCTAAGTATACAGCCTTTGATTGCAAGTATTATTCCTATCCTCAATTGTAAATGCCTCTGGTAATATAGAAACAAATTATGACAACGTCTGATAACCCTAAATTCTGTATAGTTACAAAGTCTTATAAGGAAATCTTCCAAAATTGTCAGATCGAAAGCTTTCAAAAGAGCCTAAATCCGAATTTTAATCAGCCTTTTCTTGTATGACCCTTGGGGAATAATTAAGCAGAATGTGTCAAAACATCGGTACCAGACAATTGAAGATTTGAAGCAAGCTGTTAGGGAGGTATTCAGGGAAATCACAACGCCTTTGCTGTGGAAAATTTCACACAGGACATGGCGCCGCACCATTTGTGCTGGGACAATGATGGTCCCATACTGATGTTCTGGAACGTAAAGTATCAACCATTGTCACACATCTGCTATGACATGTTCAAAATGGATGCACATCAACATACAAATAAGGTGGGGGGGGGGGTGAAAAGACTTTCGGACCTACTGTACAATTATAGTTTATACGAGATTCGAACACAGGATCTTGACTTTCATAGAGTTAAAACTATGTTTGTACCGTAGGATATGCCACGGTCAGGAAATAAAGAATTAGAATTACAATATAAGAATTGATATCTGTTACACGGTTAAATTTGAATTGATATAATTATTTCATATATTTCTATATTTTGTGAATTGTCACATTTGGTTTTTTAAGGATGCGCCATCATATTTCTTCAAGTTCTATAATTTTTTTTTCTGACGACATAGAAAACATTTGAAAATTTCATCATCCACATGAATTGATTCCATTACTATGTTGGAAGATAGTGCAGCATTTCAATTTTCATTTACTTTGTATTTCAAATAGTGGGTATCATTTCGAGAAGGATTAAGGACTTTAGCTATCATACCTACAGACTGAGAAGTAGTCTGTAGAATTTCCGTCTGTTGTACTCGGAAACACAATGGAGAAGATAAGGTTTCCAGTTTAACGAAAGCATTGAGAGTCACTGGATTTGTCACACTGTTTTGAGAAGCTATTACAGAATGTCATCACCTATCGAAACCACAACTTGCGTTACTAGAGAATGGAGTTCACATGCCTTTGAAAACCAAGAACTTTACGTGGAATTACGTAGAGGGCACTCCATTTACATGAAGCGAAACTCTAGTCTAAACTCTAAAGCTTTGACGACACAATGAGCTCCCAACAGTGTTGTAACACGGAACAAATTACATGTTCATACGGTTACTTTCGTTTCTCCAAAGTAACATGGAATTCGAAATTTTACCCGTTTAATAACATGAGAGTGCTAGAAATATTTAAATATATGTCCTGTATTCCTTTAAGCAGAGATTCCTTTGTGCTGCCTCTACGATATTGGATATAGCATGTACAGGTAGAAAAAGGTCAGACTGGGTGTTTAGTGTATTGGACAGAAATCCTAAAAAAAAAGGCTCAATAAAGGCTTAGGCCTAATTGAACGGGATATTGTACTTGTCCAAGAAAGCCTTAATAAAACGTGAAATTGTATTGTCCATTTATGTTCAATGTATTCTTCGTAATCTCTATTCACTCCTGTCATAATAGGCTGCTTGCTTATTTGAACCTTTATCACGTCTTCATTTTATAACTACAGATTTCTTTCTTTCAGTTCATACCCCGTTTTCATTTCACTACCAATTTGTGTCATATTCAGCTCACTACCATTTTTCACACACTCGTACTCATAGCATTAAGTTATGTAATTTTGGCCACCAATTTCAGTTTTCGAATAATTAATTTAATTTACTACTACTTTCAGTTTTCGATTGTTTCATTTGATATAGAAGGTAATCTTTGACAACATAATAATAGAAACTTCCTCTCTTGAAATTTGACCCATTACAAATACAAATTGTAAGACATAAAACATAATTTTAAAATTAGCATAATACTTGAATAGGCTTCACCTTTCTAATCACCAATTAATAATTGAGGAGAAAAATTTTCTCCGGCGCAGGGGATCAAACCCGGGTCCTTGGTTCTGCGTACCAAGCGCTCTCACCTCAATTATTAATTGTTACCATAACAGATATTTATTCTGTAGGACTAAAGTAATAACCTTTAGTAAATTTCTAATCACCGCTAGCGAATTAATATCTTATACCACAATAGAGACAAATTGTTGTAAATTTAAACTCTGCCATGTAATATTATTTAAGGAGATCAGTTTTTACAACGAACCATGCGACGCAATTTCGTTGAATACTTGTGAATCATTCCTCATCTGATTTTCCAATAGAAAATTCATTATGGTACTTAAGATCAAAGTCAGAACGTTTATACTGTGTACGTATGCCCTACAGAATTAGTGACAAACACATGTATTCTAAGAACAAGATATGAGGCACCTCAAATGCATATTTTGTGCTGTTTTTGGAAACTCTTTTGTATCTTAAATTTCTAATTGGGAAATAATTTTTTTATGAAACTCTTTCTTTGCAGTTCCTGTCTATGTACAATTTTTCAAAGGGAGTTTGATCCGACGACTTTTTAATGTCCTCTTGTTAGCTAACAACAAGTTGCAACCAATGAGTATGATTTCTTTTTTGTCTTCCTCCTCCTTCACCTTATCTAGCCTTAGCCTCCTGAGTACTGAGACATTTGTTGTTTTATTTTTAAGGTTCAATATAATTCTACATTTAAAAAGAAAGTCACTGAGATGAGGAAAAATGCTGAAAAAAATTCTTCAGGTTATATGCAGATATATTATACATACAGTACATCTTATATCGTAATCATGTATGAAGTATAGTACTGAACGCCCCTGGGATGAGGTGCAAGCCCACCGACCGCACCCAGGCCGAACCGAGCTAACCGCTAACACCTTAACGACCAGTCCCGCCATCCCTCCAAGTCCGTGTACCATTCCACCCCAACAGCCCCCCCACATTCCCCCCTCAAACGGTCTGAAGTGTACGCCGCCTCTCCCGAAGCGTCAACGGTCTGAGGTGTAGGCCACGGGAGGAGAGTCGGTTCCGCTGCTGGGTCACCAGCTACCACGCTTCGACATATACATGGAGACTGGCCGAGAGCGTCAGCAGTGCCGGAGGGCCGCCGCAGGCGAGATCTGAAAACGAAGGAAGACAACCGGAATGATGAGGAAAGGATGATGCGGGGTGAAAGGAAGTGGCGAGAATGAATGGGATTCCGTATGTCTGATAAAGTTATCTAATATTCATCCATAAGAGTGAGGGAAAATCCCGAAAAAAACCCCACCTAGGCAACTCGTTCCAAGCGGGAAATTGAACCCCGGCCCGCTGGGTTCGGGAGCGAAGACGCTACCACGAGACCACAGCAGTGGACGAGTCTATTACTGGTCCAATGATTAAGTTTTTTACACCCTAAATTCAATGTGAGCGAGAAATGACCGAGGAATTTTTCCTGATGTCCACTGTTACAGAAAAAGTTATTCTATGTACCGCAAATCTACAATACGAGCTTCCCAACTTTACTTCCTTCTCGGAGGAAGCAAAGCTAAAAAAAAAAAATGTTAATAATAAATGTCCAAAATTTATCGCCTTTGGTTGGATCTCAATTCTTGGATGAGACCTATATCACGGTACAGATATTTTATTTCATCTCTGCCTCTGTGAAACGTCACAGTTTGCGTTGAGGGAGAAAGGAGACAGGATAAAGGTTGTATGCTTTTAATACTCTGATATCCATGACTAAGGTAAACAACTTGAAATTTAACGGTCACTGACCGGCTGAGATATAATGAAACATCTGTAATGCAAGATCAAGAACGATTTGTTCTTGTAGGAATGCGCATAAGATTTTCTTACCACTGACTGGCACGTATATTGTATGTGAATATCAAAAAATAAAATATAATTGCCCACATAGTAAATGTCTGATTAAAATATAGGAATAATGCCTGCCCTCTATTCTTATTTAAAAAAAAAAACAATAGTCTTGACTGTGCTGTTTGCTGTCATATGACTTCCCATTAAGCACATTGAAGTCGTAAATTATGTTAGTTTGCGAATAACTCACTTATTATAAGTTTGGAATAGATGAGTTTCGTAATACATTTTATGACGGGTCGTTGAAACTTTGGAACTAGACTGTACGATAACAAACTCGTTAACTTAGTGCGGTTTATTCTATGCAGGTATTACTTTATAGTAGTGGAAATATTAAAGCACGTAGTGAGAAACATGACCCGAAAGCTAAATTGAAATGCAATATTAAAATTCTGGAGCCTCATCTAGTGTAAAACAATACCAGCACTTTGGTTTTGACTGGCAATAAGTGTATACTTAGCAAAATATTATTTTTTTTCGGGAAGAAGTTTGTTACTTAATAGCAATATAAATTAGTCATCTGCTTTAAAAGTACTTCTCCATTGGTATCAATTTTCGCTCCGCCTCTATGACTCACAGCTAGTGCGCTCTCTTTCATTCGACCCTCAAGACTGGTCAAGATGGAATTTATTGCTCTCGCAACTCTCATCTCATCTAGGATCTGCAATACTAATAACGAGCTGGGGTGAAATCTTAGGGGTAGTAAGGACCTCCAATACTGATGTAGAACTTAAAGAATTGGGGCTCCGAGTTTTGGGTTTATCAGTTACTCGTCTGGAAATGGGACATGGCTTTATCAGGGCTGAGACAGGGAGACAATCTGTAAGCATCGGATTTACAAATGCCATACAGGACACCTGTCGGACTGGAACAAAAATCGCATAATAGCGGGCTAATGAAACCCACAAAAAGACCTTTCAGTATCAGAGAGGAAAGAGGCTCTAAAATGATTAGAAAAACTGCAAATCTATGAGCAACGCCTGGCCGTTCTCAAGACGGTTTCCAGGATAAATATTGCACTGATATTGAAACTTTCCTCCACGTCTTGGGATCCTGCCAGCATGGCATGCTCCTTCGTAATACTCACCCTCATACTGTAAGGGAGTTTCTTGCTAAGAGTCTTTGAAATCCACCAAGAGGTATTCTGCACTGCTACAATTGGTAGTACCCCACATGTCGATGTAATTGTTATTGATAGAGAACATAATAATGTCGTAATTATTGATCCAGCTGTTCGGTTTGAGACTACTGTTGATCGGATTCAACAAGTACACTTAGTAAAGTAGAATATTTATGAGTTCTTAGTACTTGGTGATATCGAAGTAATAGGTTTGTTTTTAGGTTCTCGTGGTACAATCTAAAACTTGCTTGTTGAATTTTGTAAGAGATTTAATGTTCCAACCAGTACATTAATAATGTTATTGTGGTTAAATATTCAGCACAAATTCTCAGAAACTATTTACATAGACAATGAACTCTAAAAAATTGTTTATATGAACAGTAAAGCGGTAACAAATTCTAATAGTATGTATAATTTGTTTGGTTTATATTGGGATCTTTTGTATTATGTTGTGAGTTGGAATTGTTTTTAATTAATAGTAGGCTTTATTCTGTATCTTTTAGGTAACCCTTTTCTTTGGGCAGCTACCTTATGATTAGAATCCTGCGATTGGTTACTTTGAATGACGTCAGATGCACATGGGTCATAATAGCTTCGCTTGCAAAGGAGGGCTCTGAATCGTCTCCCCGCTCCGTTCCGTGTGTTACATATCTGCTTATTCTTACAGGGCAGTAGAGGCATGAACAATGAAAATGCTACTCACGTATAAAATATACTATGAAGTGGATTTAATAACACACAAAACACTTATTTAAAGCCATCTTATATACAATCCATCAATCAATCAATTTAGGGCATTTCGAAACCTAAGAGGTTTTTAGCCTCATTCACGATATATCGCTATTCGTTTCTGTTCTCTGCATCTTCTTGTCGTCCTCCCACTGTAGAAAGATTATCATATACTTGGTCCTGCCAACGGAGACGAGGTCTACCAAGAGATCTGTACATCTTGGAGAATAGTCGAAAGCTTTTCGTAGAAGAGTCTTCATCACGCCGTAGAACGTGTCCAAGCCAACGTAGTCTTGGACTTGCTATTAAGGCTGTTATGTCCGGATCTTTATAAATATCCCTTAGTTCACTGTTCAAAATTCTCCATGTGTTATTTTCTTGAATGGGACCAAAAATCTTCCTCAAGATTTTGTTCTCAAAAGTAAAACATTTGTTTTTTTTGTGTGCGTGTGTTAATATCCAAGTTTCACAGCAGTATAGGAGAGTTGGTGGAATCATTGTTTCATAGCATCTTAATTTTGATAATCTAGAAAGGAGTTTAGAACTAAGCAATTTATGAAGGGAGTAGTAACACTTATTTGCCGTAACGAGTCTATATTCAATTTATTTCCCAAATAAGCTTGTTTCATTAATTATATTTCCTAAGTATTTAAATTCAGTATCTTTTTAAAAATCCCAATCATCTATTATAAGTGCATCTTATGTACAGTAGAAGATTATTTTCACAATAAGTAAAAACCCAGATCACATATAGATTGCTCTTTCCTATTTTAAGATCGGTTGCACTTTGAAGAGAACAACCGCCAGGATCGCCGCCCGTCCGCCGTAAACGAACACGAGATGATAGTAGAGTCCCTAATGCAATTAAAATGGGAGTTATGACGTGACTTCTTATGTAACAACTAGATGGCAGCATAGTAAACCTAGCAAAAGTTGTTACCGTCAAAACCTATAACGCCGAGCAATCTGGGTATATATGATCTAGGGTGAAACGAATCTAGATTCTAGACAGGCCTACTTTTCACAATATATTTTTCATCCGAAAAGTGAAAGCCAGTGCTCATTATTGTTCATTTATTTACAGAGTTTTGAACATTTAAATTGCACTTTTTAAAATAAATAGATATATTTTATCAAAGCGATAATGAGTTTAGAAATAAATAATATGTTAATTTATTGAAAGAATTGAAATTTGAATATTCACAATTAAAAATGAATGAATATTGAAATATATATATATGAAATATATTTTGGCTCTGATGTTTCAACTTCTGTTCATTTAGAAATGTTTGTAGGTTGTTTTTGTCTCCATGTAGGCTATTACCGTTTCTAATGTCAGATTACAGAAATTAATTATGAATTGGCCTACTTGTTTTACACGTGAACGTTGTAACTGGACAGAACCTATGTATGTATATATCTATAAATAAATAGTGGAAATTAAAATAAGACAATAACTTAAATCACAATAAAAAAACAAAAATTATTTACACTGACTTATTGCTTTACGAGTCTGTACATTACAACGAGTGACTGTAGTAATTTTAAATGTTTCAAAAGAAAAATTACTCCTTCTTTCTGATAAAATACGTTTTATTCTTTACTAATAAAGTGCTCGCTACCAAATTCTCCTATTGGAACACTCATTTCCAACCATCTAGCTTTGTTTTGTTTTGACCGAAGGCTTTACGTAACCAAACGCAGGACTTTACTTATGATCAGGCTTAGAGACTTTAGACCCGATAGACGAAAACAGTGCGGTTTCAAGTTGGAAAGCAGGACGATAGTGGGAGGGGGCAGTGATGGTAGCGACCTACCTGTCGTCCCATGTGCTTTAATTACTCATGTACTCGTAAGGCAGGTACTGTTCTGATAATAAAAACAGTCCCGCACGCCTAGTTCACGTTGTCAGAAGAGAGGACAGGAGATAGCAGTCTAGTTTTGATGTGTGCATGTGGTTATCTATCTGATTAGTCGAAGAATATAATTAACAGTAAGTATGCCAAAAATGAAATATTCTAAGACGCATTTATTTGTGCAGGAGTTCGGAAGTGATTATTTTGAAGTTAATGGGGACCATGTTACATTAAATTGTGTCATGTCAGACTAAGGGGAGACAAAAACGATACATTAGGACCCATTGTAACTCCCAAAAACGCATTTCACATATAAACATTTTGTCTCTTAACACAGAAGAAATTCCACCTGTGACAGATTAACGTATAAATAAAGAATCCGAGTTCTTCCTAGTTCTATGTGAAATGATGGTGGCTGTAAACATGTCATTTAATAAAGTAAATAACCCTAATTTAAAAGCATTCATGGAAAATTATACCAAGAGAATAGTCCCTACTGACTCGAAGTTTCGGTAGACTTACTTGAGAAAGTGATACAACAAACAGCAAATAATAAAATCTGGGTGTCGATAGATGAAGCCACTCAGTCGGAACCCTCGTGACTGACAGTTCAGGAAAAAAAAATTCTACTAACCAGTGAGGTTATGGTTATAGAAAACGTCAATTATTCGTCTGCAGAAGCTCTAACATTAATTGAGAAGATAACGAAAGTAAATCATCAAGCATCCGCTACACCAGCTAGTAATCGTGTTAAATAGAAATTAAGCTCAGTTTTGTGTAAAAACAGTGGATATGCCATATTCTGTGACATAAAAGACATGCTAGCAGGGAAAAAGTCTACGGACACTGCTGGGGTAGCGAAGACAGATTTCAATGATTTAGAGTTTTATCGTTTTGCACCCATTACATCATGTGATGTAGAACGAAGCTTCTCCCAATACAAATTTTGTCTTGCCGACAACCGAAGAAAATTTAGTTTTGAGACCTTGAGAATGTGTGTTGTAGTACATTGTAACAGTTCAAATAGTATTCTAGAAGATAAAGCTGGAAAATAAACAAGTTGAACAGAATATAAATTTTCATTACATTACAGCATATTGTAAATATATTGTATAGGCTATATTGTGGGGATTCATGGATTGTACATTATAAGTTGTGTATATTGTGTATGATTCTTATGTATGTTGTGTAAGTATTGCACATGTGTTTATGGAAGAAGCCGAAAAGAAATGCATATTAATTTATTTTGAAGAGTTCACATTATAGGTTTGTATTTTAATCTACGTATAGATTTTTTTTTGGTCCTACAGAATTTTTCTCCTCTTAACAATCATTTTATTTTAATGTTTGGTAAATTAGTTGTCTTTCTTTGGAACGTCACTGTACAGCACCAGCAGACTGGACTGGACTTGGTTTCATGTACACATGTCTTCCCCTCTGCCGACTCCCATCCACCTCAAACACAGTGACAAAGCTGCCTATAGTATGGTCTTAGTAAACTTGTTCTATCGGGTCCAAAATCTCGATGTCTGCTTATGATATAACTGCTGGAACTATTCCGTTTCTGGCCTCCGAAAATACAAGTCACCAGATCTTAATTGTCCCATTGATTCGTTCGAAAATATGGTATTCTTAAGTCTCCGTAATTTCTTTCCTGCTTGTAATTTTATTCTTTGGCAATTAATATTTGTTTCGATCTTCAGTGACATTTTTTAAACATGACTACTCCTTTGATGACTACAAAATTGCAGATGTTCAAAGACCGATTATTCTGCTTCCATGTGGCGTAGAATTACGTCATTACTTAGGCCTATCTTCCACGTTTGAGTTACTACGTCTCATTCCATCCATTTCTATAATACTAATGATTTTTTATTATTTTCTCTGAGGACTCATTCTTTCTCCTCACATTTTCATATGAAGAGAGCAAATTTGATTACGCAATACTTCTAAGCTTCTTGAGAGCAGTATTATATTTCATCCCGTAAAAGTAGTAGTAACTCATATACTAAGCAGTTTCAATCATTTGTGCAAAACAATAAAGAGAACATTAAAGAGTGATACTAGTATTAAATACTTTAAGTTGTACGAAACAACACCAGTTGTTCTCTGGGAAAACAAAACATGTTTGACAAACATAAACAGTAGCAAATTGAAGCAGCTGGAATGAGATTACTGTGAACTGTAGTTAAATAATAGGTAATAAAACAGTACACATTAAATATGAAACTAGAAGGAGTAATATTGAAATATGGAAGTCTGTTTGAAGACGTGGATGGCTGTCACTTCAGCGGATTAATCCACATCGATAAAACTGAAAAATGTTCAACTCAAAAATACGTTACAAATTTCCGGTCATCAGGAAAATAAAGTATTGGTCGACCAAAGAAGGAAGAGGAAAATTAACAAGACAAGAATTATAAGCGAAATTTGGCGGGAAGTCCACTGATGAAGAAAAAAATGAAAAAAGGAAAAATTGCGTTACGTCATATGAAATATAGGAAACACTCTACCTATAATATTAATGGAAGATCGATGACTGGAATAATACGATTGCTAACAATAAGTTAATTTCCAAAAGAGTTGCCAACACTACCACTACTACCACCATTATCATGATCAAATCATCTTGATCTGTTTTTCCGGCGTCATGTTGAGCATTTCTTTCGTTAGTAAAGCAATGTCTCAAATTATCGTGTATAATTTTTAAAATGTCGTTGCACAGTTATTTTTGTTTGTATTAGTTCATTAGGCCTAATAAAATTTGTGGTCAGAATTTGGATATGAGTGTTTTAGTCCCGAACGTCTTCATGGTTTCATAAAGGATAGCAAAAAATAAACTTTCATCGTCGTATTTTACATTGTACATCCTTGATCTGCGTAGTCCTCAACTTTTTCCTCTACGGGCTTATTCTTAATACTTAAACATTTATTTTATGTGTTACCCTACATTTAGAAATCATGTTATGCATTTCATTAATAGCCTATATATTTTCTTCGTATTACGTTATATTTCACAACGATTTAAGACATTCGGAGTGTTGAATATGCTGAAAGGTTTTTGAGTCTTTACGATATATCATAGTTGTGGAAACCTCTCCTTAGATTTTACAATTATTGATTTATTAAATTTTAAAATTTTCAGATGTTTTTATTATGAAATCATCTTCATATTGTGTACTGTTTCACTCTTCTAGAAATGCATATAGCTTAAAGTTCGTTCATTAACTTCGTTATTAGAAGTGCATTACATTGTTTCATAGAACAAATAATATAGAAAACTACACAAATAATTATACATACTCCCAGTTTTAACTACGGCTTTCACAAATGACAGATGACTTGAATCCATGTTTCTCAACAGTTTTGAAAACAAGGTCTCTCTTTTTCTCTTATTACTTTAGTACACCCCCTGGTCTAAGGTGTAGACTAGACTGTAGGACATGCTAAGGTGAAATTTGTCCACCGCTATGGAGTAACGGTTAGCGCGTCCGACCATGAAACAAGCGGTTCCGGGTTCAAATTTTGGTTTGAACTAGTTACCTGGTTGGGGTTTTTCCGGGGTTCTCTGTCAACCAATTGAAGCAGAATTGCTGGGTAACTTTCGGCGTTAGACTTCGCCATCATTAATTCACATATAATCATCATCCATACAATAGTCCGGGTTAAGTTTAGGGTGTGGCGTGCTGTACTTGTGCAAGAGCGCGGCCGTTTGGCTACCTAATCATTCACAGAATAGAAATGGTAAACACAATAAGCCTCAGGCTGCAGTGCAAACCTTCGGGTCCCTCCTCCGTTCAAAAAAAAAAAGTGAAATTTGGTAGGAATTTAAAGATATGAAAATAATAGTTAGTTATGTTTTCATTTACCAAAAAATAGTTTAATGTTTAAATTGTCATAAAACGACTTTTAAAAATTATTATTATTATTATTATTATTATTATTATTATTGTTATTATTATTATTATTATTATTATTATATTCGCCGTCCTCTATTAAGTCTCTCCCTCCCCCTCCGGTTGAGAATTACTGACTTAAAGTGAGAAAAAAAAATTTAAGACAGAGAAAATGATATTTTGACATATGCGGTAGAATCATCAAGAGTATGTGAGATATTAAAAACTAACTCCAAAGCAAAAGATACAGACAAAAATTTGTACTTTCGGAAATGAGTTACGTTCAGTGATGAGAATGGGACATAAGAGAGGTTCTGAGCTGATGGTTCAATGTCAGCCCGAAGGACAAAATAAATTTGGAAAATCAAAACTAAATTACACTAACCGATTTCACTCAGAAAAAATTGAGGGAAATGCTCAGACTGTGGTGGTGGTGGTGATGATGGTGATGGTGATGGTGATGATGATGATGATGATTATTATTATTATTATTATTATTATTATTATTATTATTATTATTATTAATATTTCGATAATAGCGATTATGATCAATAATATAGATAATAAAGCAGTTATCAGAGAAACACAACTGTAAGACATATTTATAACTTATATTAGATTATTAGAAGCGTAATAGATTGAAAGAAAAGTATATTAAAATAAAATTAACCCTCCAGTGCTCGCGCCATAATTTGTGACACCGGTACTCGCACGGATTGCATTGGTAATCCATCTCTTTTTTTATAATCAATTATTTTGCATTATGAATATGCAATTTCAAAGCATATGTATAACAGCAAAATTACTTTACTGATTCTATTAAACTGTTTGTGATATAAATGTGAAATTTGTTATTTAAATCAATATTATCAATCTAATAAAATGAATGGTATTCTGACGCAAAGAATGTAATTAAAATTTATACTGTTAAAATTATATAGATTTTACTGTTAGTTATTATAAACTACACTCTAAAGTTATAATTATTTCCATTATCAAATTTATTCACGTGATAATTTATATTACTGGATAAAATAACAATTGAAACAATGTAAAATGCGTATGCAAAGTTCTTATGAATGGTTTATAGGAATAACATAAACTACAAACAACGAAATCGAAAATATGCTCTTGTATTCTTTCCTGTTAAAAATACTCGCATTAACACTCGCGCGGATTAAATTTGTAATCCAGTCTAAAAGTATATGAGCCGTTCAGAGCAGAAGTGATGTAAGTCAAAAATGGGTAATGAGGGTTAAAGTAAACATTCTGTAAAATACAATGCAAAGTAGCAATTAATATTCAGTTTATTTAAACTATTAGTAGTCAGTGGATATCAAGAAAGCCATATTAATTGCTACTTTGCGCTGTATTTTACAGAAATTTTACCTTAACCCACATTACCCATTTTTGACTTACACCACTTTTGCTCTGAACGGCTCATATATTGCTACAAAGAAAAAAATTCTTAATTGCATGCAAATAGTTCAGACATCAGAGCTAGACTGTAACAGGAAGGTACTGAAAATTTCATCCTATCAGCACTGAAAGCGGAGGTGTGGTGAGTAATAAACAGCAGTGTATTACAAATGTATGCCGCGCGAGTACTGGGGGGTTAAATTAAAACAGATTTCCTGAATATGTTAAATTATGAACTCGAGAAATCGAAGGATACTCGAAAGTCTAGAAATACCGGTATCTCTTGAAAACAAAAAAGATCAATGGAACTCCTGCTTGATGTAGGTAATGAAATTGATCAGTTATAATTAAGTATGCTAAATGAGTCCTGTAATTATAATTGTCGCTTCTTAGCAGTCTAAAGAGGAGTATCAGAAAAGGACAGAATGTTTTCTTTTGCACGGTATAGTGAATGTGGCACGGACAATCAATACGATGGGATATTCTATCTTTTAAACTTATTGTAAGAACAAAGAAAGAATTGCAGAGCATGTTAGTAGAACATGGAAGTCACTGGAGCCATCAGCATGTATTTCACGTCGAACGATCTGCCAGACTGCGCAATTTGTGTAATATGGCTGTAGCAAGTAAAACTTTATAGTGTCATAAATGGTGCGGAACGATCTGCAACATTAAATTCGCAATTCCATACTTTCTGTAATTCCCTATCGTATTTTTCCCCCCCGAAAACAGGGCTTAGAGACTACGTGATGCCTGTAGTGAACTGATGTCGCATTTTATTATTACGTTCCCTAAAGCAAAGAGTAGTTAGCAGATCGTCATATTCGTCTGTACGATATTCGATAGGTCTTTGAATTCGTTATACATTTGCAAGACTTCTTATTACGTCTCCAAAATATTCATTCGACAGGCTTATTTAATAACAGTTTTCATTTCGTTGCATTATTATTATTATTATTATTATTATTATTATTATTATTATTATTATTATTATTATTGTTCAAAACAATAATATTTATTACTCCACCAAGGCCAGTGGAGTCCTGCAGCCCGGAGCCGTGGCGCTACTGCTCCTGCGTTCGTAATACCGCACCGCGACAGTTCACATTACGCCGGCAGCTCCACTCGCCTTGGTCGAGTATTACTATCATCAAACGCCTCCATAAAACTACCTAATGGCGGCCCTGTTACAGTTCTGATTCCGTTGATATTGATTGCTTTGATACTCGTAAAAGATATTGAAAAATCCAGTAGCTAAAAAGCTTAATGTAAAGGTAAATTTTTCCTTTAAAATAATCGCTTGTCCCACAAATGTATGTTTTACAACTTTTAAATCAATAGATGGAGCGAAGTACCGATTTCACCAACATGTTACTAATATACAGTTAAATTGTAATTTGACTTAATACGGAAGTTAAATCATATTTTAATTTGTTTGCATTTCACTAAACTAATACGCATTTAAAACAAAGTCAATTAATTCAATTCCCAATTAATTTAAATCCTGGTTGGGACAAGCTACCTGGTTGGGGTTTTCTCTCAACCATTTGAAGCAGAATAGCTTGGCAACTTCCGGCGTTGGATCTCGGATTCTAATTTCGCCATAATTAATTTACATATCATCATCATCATCATCATCATCATCATCATCATCATCATTCATACAATAACCCAGGTTAAGTTCACGGTGCTGCGTGCTGTACTTGTACAAGAACGCGGCAGTTCGGCTACACAATCATTCACAGAATAGAAGTGGTAAGCACAATAAGTCTTCGGGTCCTTTCTCCGTACAAGGCAAAAAAAAAAGTCATCACGGCCTTCGGATTCAGAGTAAAATTGTAATTTCGAAGACAATGTGTCCTGTTAATGTAAAAAGTGACCTTTCTAGTGAGTTCATTTGTTACATTACTACAATAAAATGACGTCATAAACAGAGGTAATCTCAAAACTTATTAAAATTATCGAAAAAAAAAAAAAGACCAAGGTAGAATTTAGAAAAAAAGAAAAAGGTTGGAATTAAGTATAAATAGATTTAAATGCAAAAAAATCTCATCCCAATGTCTTCAGCAATATTGAAGAAAAACCGCATAATATGAAAGTAGACGGCAAGAAAATAATCAAGCAAAAAAAAAAAAAGACGTCATGGATTTCCGCTGTTACAATGTCTTCAAATGTAATATTAGGCTTACATTAAAAATTTGTTATCCATGTTATTTAGTTATTTATTTTCCTTATTTTAGGCAACCGAAGATTGATTAAACATTTCTTCAATAAATGTATAATTTAAATAATATTATGAAGTTCTTAACTCATTCATTTCATTTAGTGTTCTGCCCAAGGATAGGTCTTTCACTGCAAACGCAGCATTCTCCAGTCTTTCCTATTTTCTGCCTACCTCTTCATTTCCTCAAATTATCTTAATGCCGTCTAACATCTGATATCTTCTTCTACCCCGAACTCTTCTCCCGTTCACTATTCCTTCCAGTGAATCCTTCAGTAGGCAGTTTCTTCTCAGCCAGTGACACAACAAATTCCTTTTCCTCTTCCTAATCAGTTTCAGCACCATTCTTTCTTCATCCACTCCTTCCAACACAGCTTTATTTCTTATTCTGTCTGTCCACTTCACACGTTCCATTCATCTCCATATCCACATTTCAAATGCTTCTATTCGTTTCTCTTCACTTCATCCTAATGTCCACGTTTCTGCCCCATACAATGCCACATCCCATACAAAGCACTTCAATAGTCTCTTCATTAGTTCTTTTTCCAGAGGTCCGCAGAAAATGCTCCTTTTTGTATTAAAAGCTTCCTTGTCCATTGCTATCCTCCTTTTGACTTCCTAGCAGCAGCTCATGTTACTGCTTATAGTAGCCTATTGTGAGTGTTAATATTTTATAGTAGTATTGAGTAAATTTATGTCCTTATAATTTCGTGTTGATTCAATTCAAAATAAAAAGTTTATTCATTTAACATCATTTAAATTTTCTTAAGTAGTAAGATATCATAAAAATACTTACAAGCCATTCTTTGGTTATGATATATTTCAATATTTTATTTATTGACTAATATTTGCTGAATCCTGTCAAGATCTATATATTTTAATACTTTTCACAGATATCAATAAAATTCTTTACCAGAAATTCTGTATTTTATTAGAGTTATGAAAATATGAGTTAACGTTTATTACTACGATTAATCTCTATCGCCATCAACTTATTCTTTCTCCTGCTGTCGATCTTTTATATAAAATTTGTATATGGATTGTAAGAAAAAAATTAATTTGAACTTATTTTTAGAAGAACACTAGCAGTGTATAAATTAATCACATCTGCTGCGGTGAAAATCACATGGGATAAAAGTAAATATATATCGAATCTATAAAATAAAACCATCTTCTCTTCAATAAGGGTGACCACAAAGATTCAGAAAACAAAGACATATATAAAAGTTTACAATGAAACAATGAAAATATATACAATAAATTTCAAAATAAAATTAAAGTGAATCATATTGCTTGAAATAGAGATGAAACTACAAAATTTGAATTGAGTCCTTCAGAATTTCTCTAAGCATTTTCTCAATATTATAAAATGTGATTCCCTTTGGTTTTAAAAGGATATAGGTGTATTTGGAGATGGTACCACGAACTTCGAAAAAGAAGTCCGTGTACTGACCAACGATTAGCCATGATGTTATACTGCTCAAAAAAAAAAAAAGAGGAATGAAAGGTTCATAGATGATTCTGTTTTCATCATCAGTAAGTTTTGGGCATCTCTTTCAAACCTGATAGTCGGGTTTAGTATTGTTCCTGTGTTCTTTTTTCTATCAATGACAACAATATCTGCTCGTCTTGTTGAATCATCTTCCGAGATACAAAGCACTTCTTCATGGACTCCTAATCCTTTTTGTCTTAGGATGTCAGCAAGTATTGTCCTTACCCTGTAATGGCGGTTGTTCCGCAGTAACTCAGTCTTTCGGCAGAAACCCAACACATGTCAAGAAACGTAAAACAGACTTCCTACACTAGTCTAGTAAAATTCAAAATAACATTTGATCAGCAACAAATAAACGATATCCTAATAGATTCGGCTAGTAAAAATTATTTTTTAAGAAAACATTTTACGGAAGACTATAAAATTAGTTTTAAAATAATATGGGACTGAAGTCAAGGGGGACATTGTATGGCCTATGAAACACATTGTGTACGTGGTCTACAGTTTGAGAGGAAGTAGTTTGTTTTGGTAAGGGATTAAATTAAATACCACGTAGAAAACTATCTGAAATCGGAAACCACCCCATAAGACCAGGTGTCAGTTATACGTACTGTACATGTTTTTGTTGGCGAGTCTTATATGTGGACGTTATTCATATGATCCCTGTTTTCAGCTTAATAAAACTGAGCCTGCTGTAACTTGTAGTACCGGTATTAAAATTGCCAGCCTTACACATTTTCACTCCAGTAAGCACATGGACAAACAAATCATCCTCGTTCTACACAGCAAATTCCCACGGGCCTTGGAGGCAGCTTCCAACGCTCTGAACACACTCGTATCATTGCTTCATATTAGCCGCTTGGACTGTCTATCATCTTTAATAAAGCATGCAGTCACATAGGTGTAACATGGTTAGACGGTAACCTTATTGACTATACACTGTAGCATTAAAACTACTGTACTCAAAATACCCAACTGTAATCTATACAGTTAACTGAAGGCTTCTTACGAAAATGGACTTCTGTATAATTCGATTCCGGACAGATCTAGTGAGATTTATGATGGACAAAGAAATATGAGCACTTCGGTTTCCCCTACCATTGTTATTCCGCTAATTCTTCATAATTTTTGTGTCGTATTATCCCGAGTCATTCATTCATAATGTTCTGCCCAAGGGACGAGTCACTATCAACAATGACATACGCCTTCTCTTCATATGCACTGCGGAGAGATTTGGGATTTAACTCAGGCATATTGGTACACAATTTAGTGACTAGAAGTTGTGCACCGCCATCTCTTCTAGCCCCGACGTAGAAATTTTACATGGAAATCTTTGATCCTGCCGGGAATCAAATCCTGGAAGAAGACACTCTACCACAGAGCTAACTCGGCGGATCTGACCATAGATTTTATTTTATTTTAGTAGGTTATTTTACGACGCTTTATCAACATCTTAGGTTATTTAGCGTCTGAATGAGATGAAGATGATAATGCCGGTGAAATAAGTCCGGGGTCCAGTACCGATAACTAACCAGCATTTGCTCGTAATGGGTTGAGGGAAAACCCCGGAAAAAACCTCAACCAGGTAACTTGCCCCGACCGGAAATCGAACCCGGGCCTTCTGGTTTCGCGGCCAGACGCGCTAACCGTTAATCCACAGGTGTGGACCCTGACCATAGATGTTAAAGCGTTTATAAATAATCTTAACAAGGAAAATCCACTAAACTCAAGTTTCTTCCCAAGCTTTGAAAGTGAAGATTCTTGCATTGTAGTCATCTTCCATTTTCTGAAATAGCCGCCTTGCATAATAACACTATCAGAGAATTCTGTGATAATTTGTAATTCTCAAATGTTCTCGTAATACAGTTGTAGTCTGTGATTTCATGGTTATAATACTTGCTATTATATACGAAGTTCGCTGGTTCTTTGACGGAGATAACCGGATTTAAGGGTGATGAAAAATTCTTAGCATGGTTTCCTTCGACAGGAAAGTAACACTGGGAAGTCAGGTCGTAAATTGACGGGATGGTACGTAAAAGAGTCTTTTTCTGAGTATAACATGCAAAACTTATTTCTGTCTCTCTTCGCCCATAAAAAATTTGAAGCTGACGCAATGGACCTAGCATGAGGAGCCTAAGTGCTCGCAAAACAGATAAGGTGCTGCGCTTTTTATGGTACACTAAAGGTGAAATTATACGGTTCAAATTTCTTTCAATTTTACATATTCAATTTTCCAATAGTGAACGAAACGCGTTCAGTTGTGCATGCCTTTTCCCACTAAAAATGATAGTGCATGCGGAAATTGAAAGCTACCCATCGCTGAGGTTATATTGTGCGTTGTTTCGTTCAACAGAAGCATGTAGCGAGCAGCTGATTGTTCTAGGTGGCCGTGAGTATTATGAAATGTTCAATCACAATTTTCGGAATCAAATAGTCAAATAGTCCTAAGTATTGGATTTATATATATATATATATATATATATATATATATATATATATATACACACACACACACACACACACACACACACACACACAATGAAGATGACGTCAACACTTCACATCATGTAAACACAAAATCTGCATGCGTCTTGATTGGGCGTGCGTTTTCAACTTGCGATTTTCAGTATCCTCCTCAGATTGCATGCGTATACGCAAAAATAGCTGAACCTCTTAGATACACCTTATGATAAAATGTTATTGTAGTGTAGTTTGTTCTTATGTTCGCGAACACAGGAAATTCTTTATACAGGCTTTGATTTCAAACCTTCCCAGTCTAAATAAGTAATTATTTAAATTGAATTCAATTTAAACAAAAAAGCACGTCAATTTAGATATTTAGGGGGAAGTCTGAAACCGGAGTTCATTGCATTTTAGATTTCACCTCCAGCCACCCCCACTTTGAAATTTCACATGGCACCCCTATATTTTTGTACCTAAATATGAAAGAGCATTCAATTGTTTATACACCTCATTGATTTGTTTTCGCATCTTTTGTTTTCTATCGTCGCCTGGCAACCTGGATTGTTGTTATTGTTGATTAGAGCTGAAGAGAATAAAGCTACAAAACCTTATTGAGCATTTCATGTAAAAGTTGTGTTTGTGTATTAAATTATTTTAAAATGGTGTATACCCTTCAAGAGAGAACATAAATCATCTTTATTCATTAAATTTAGGAAAATACACAAAATAAGCTGTGTTTTCATCCTACAATCAACTGACAATAACAAAAATACATGTTGCCAGGCGACGATAGAAAACAAAAGATGCGGAAACAAATGAATGAGGTGTATAAACAATTGAATGCTCTTTCATATTTAAGTATAAAAATATAGGGGTGCCATGTGAAATTTCAAAGTGGGGGTGGCTGGAGGTGGGGATGAAATCTAAAATCGAATTAATTGAGCATGATTTCAGAGTTCCCCCTCAATATCTAAATTGACTTGCTTTTTGTTTAAATTGAATTGAATTTAAATAATTATTTATTTATACTGGCAAGTTTTGAAATGAAAGCCCTGTATACTAGCACTAGAATGGAAACAGCATATTTGTATTTCCACTTCTTATGGTTATTCTAAAAGATGTGGAAGTTCTCTAGGATTATGATTTTAAAATCGGAATTCTGAAGTAAATAACTATTTCTGATCCTTCTCTTAGCCTATATATCTAGGTATTAGAGTGACAAAATACATTTCCTGTGTGAAAGAGTAGTTGGTGATAACTGTGGCACATCTGTTAAAGTAATTTCTGCCGGTGCTGCTAACGACTGCTCATCACGCGAACAACTCTTCGCCTGAAATCGTTTGGAACGAGTGCACTGACACTTAGCAGCGATTATGTAACTGTGCAGCACCGACAAGTAAGAACAGTTTGAAATTTTCGTTTTTCTTTTTCAAACTTTCATACAAGTAAATGTTCGAATAATAAGTTTTATGAAAAGTTTCCGTCATAAACAATTTTATGACTAGTTTCCGTCATAAACAGACACGACGGAACTTTCCAATAGAGCTTACTTCTAGCAGATTATCGGCATAAAATGTTGCTGTTGCAGAAAATTACTTAAAGGTGTTCATAAGTACCATTAATTCACATATTTCGTATTGCAGTAATTTTACGTTAAAATATAATTTCTGTAACGCTTATACTTCTTATTCGAATTTTCATTTTGGTAGCACGCTATCCGAATTTATATAGTGCACTCTTGTTTTCAGGTGTAATATTAGGACATTAACAATATCTTCAATAGTAATAGAATTTTTTACCTTTTTCATGTATATACTAGTTTATACATTAGAAAATGATGATGTAATACAAAATATTAATAAATTTAACTATATATGTGGAACAATAAAAAGAAACCTCAAACAAACTAGGAAAGAAACTAAATTAAAATTTTATAAAGTAATGGCAGTGCCCATGCTCCTATATGGCTCGGAATGTTGGACATTAAGAAAAAGTGAAGAGAGAAAAATAGAGGCCGCCGAAATGCGATTCCTAAGGAGTATAGCTGGCTACACTTTGTTAGACAAAAGGAGAAATGATGACATAAGAAAGGAATTAGCCATCTTTAAACTAATAGAGAAGATACACCAATATAGAACTAAGTGGAGGGAACATGTGGAAAGAATGGAAGAATACCTCAGTCCAAAACTGCTATTAGATTACAGACCAACAGGAAAAAGAAACATTGGCAGACCAAAGAAAAGATGGACTCAACAAATGTTTAATGCATGAGACCGGAACAAGGTTTTAGAGGTTTAAACCTTGAAGATGATGATGATGATGATGATGATGATGATACTAGTTTATTTCAATTAATTTAATTTAAATAAGAAACACGTCAATTTAGGTATTGAGACGGAAATTTAAAACCAGTGTTCATTGCATTTAAGCTTCCACCCTACACTCTCCTCTTTGAAATTTCAAATGACACCATTAATCTGCATCCATACAATTCAATTTTCCATGCGCGTACTCATACAGTCTGGGCAGGATATTGAAAGAATCAAGTTGAAAGCGCACGTTCAATGAAGATACATGTCCGTGTTGAGTGTCATCTTACTTAATATTGAATATCAATCCAATACTTGGGCCTACTTGATTCTCAAAATTGTAATTGAACACTCCATAGACACTCTTATTTGCTATAAAATCAATAAAGCTAATCGTATTTGCCGCCATTTTCAGCTTAAAAAATTAAACTTTACCAAACAAAGTAATTTTCAGTTTACTCACGTTCACCTAGACGTATGGATACATCCCTTCTCCGCAGAAGTGAAGGGAAAAGATGCAAACAACATTGTCTGTTGCAAGTTCACTCTACAAAATGCTCTACGCCCCGCGGTATTCAGACCTTAGGGTGAAACACGCGTTTACATTTCGGTAACAGCTTTACCAACATCCTTACTTAAAGTGATTTATTAATTAAAGCATTAAAATAATCTTAAACCATTTAAGTTACAGAAACATTATGTATATGTTGGAACTAAGACTATAATGCAGAGACGTTTATGAGATAATACATGTATTTTTAAATGTGTTTAAAAGATATTGAGTTCAAAATTCTGTGACTTGATGCAAGAACAACCAATCTCAATTTTTCATCAAATTGAGGTAAGTTGTGCAATCATCTCAAAATACTCTGTACTTTTATATGAAAGAACAACCAAAATCTAAAATCTCGAAGACCTGTTGAAGTGATATACGCAGTTCAAATCACATAATTAGTTGTGTATATATATTCAACATGCATAGTGCAGAGTACCAGCTTTCAGAGAATGTCATTGGTTGTTATTGCATTAGGCCACAGAATTATCATGTAAAATAATTACTTCTTTGAAATATATGCGCAAAGATACAAAATGGTAGAGCATCTTTTCCATTCATACTATGCTAAGGATTCCTCCCTTAAAAGAACTGTCACAGAACTTGTATATCTACTTGCAGAAACAGGTGCAGTGAATAACAATACAGTTCTCCATTCGTCCCCTTGCTTCCCAATATCGGTCTCACTCCGTCTTGTCAACTTAAGGGATTAGGTACAGCTTACAGCAGTAAAATTTTAGGAAATATTTAACATTTTTTCCTCCATTATTGTATTTTGCACAATAATGAAAATTGGTATGTAAAACACTATTCTTCTGCTATGTGAAAAAAATATTTTTATGATTTAAAAAAGTTATTTACATTTTTTTCTCAAAATTCATAATGGTGGCAGTTCACTGTGCAGTGATGAAGCCTTTCCTTCATAACTCATAAACTTGTTAACTTTTTCATATTCTCTCTCTTTTATTTTATTGCTGAAACTCATGCTCTTTCAACTACATTCCTCAATAAATAATATCTATTTTTTTATTTTGTGTTAGAAGAAAGTACTGATATTTGACCATTTTTTTTAAATGTATTTATTTTTTATCAGACAATCTATCAAAGTAGAGAAGTGATCTTGCATTATATTGTAGATACCACATACATAAATACATACAAAATATTTCATCACAGAATGTTGGATAGTTTTTTAGTTATGTGGGAAATGCTTCATCACTGCACAGTGAACAAAATTTTGAAAACAAAAATGTAAATAATTTTTTTAAATCGTAAAAATATGTTTTTCATATAGCAGAAGGACAGTGTTTTACATATACTAATTTTCATTATTGTACAAGATACAGTAATGGAGGAAGAAAATGTTGAATATTTCTAAAATTTTACTGCCGTAAGCTGTACCTAACCCCTTAAACAGAAAATCTAAGAATCGGAATGAGTTCTGTCAACATCTCCCTATCTTCGCATATTATACTCGTTTTATTACAAAGTAAATCTTCCTCCATGAATTATATTCTGGTCAACATATTTGACAGCAACGTTATCTAAATATCGGATATGACCTCATACTTGCATTATGACATTCAGTACATAATTTAATTACTGTGGGTCACATAGAATCATAAATAAAGATTTTGAAAGTGTTGTAATAGTAATGTTCATTCTTGCCTAATTGGATTGTGCAGAATTGGGAAAATGTCAAGAGTATAAATCAATTGCGTGACGCAGTAGCTCCGCCCGCATCGTCCTCAAACCTGCCTCCCTTACTTCGTCACCCCACTCACTACCTGTTTCTTTTCGCAATTCAATTAAAGGGAATTGAATTTGTGTGATTAAAATTTCAGAGCTTTGGTCCACACGCCATAAATATCGGATGGAAGGAAACTTATTTCATGGGTTAAGAAAACAAAGTTCTTGTTGAAGTTGAGGCGATGTTTCATGAATAAAACTCCCTTTTTATTGGCACTTCTTATGTGGTTGAGTTACATGATGTGTGTAAATGTCTTGTAGTCAACGTTCATATGCACGGAGCGCTTCATTTGCAAATGTGTAAGGAAAATAAGTCCAGAAATTATAAGTTAAAGGAAAACAGCTCATGTCCAATTTGTCGGTAGACTGGTACATTGATAACACATGTACACTAACATTAATATCAAATGTATATAAAAAAGAATTTTAAAATATTTATGTAAATAATTTAGGCTTAGTCGAAAAGCTTCTCTTAATCAGTCTCATTTTTGTTGTTGCAAATTTCAAGAAACATTTTGAAAATTAATAGAATGTGATGACTTTTTGTTGCAAGTGGAAAAATTCGTATTGCTGTGTGCTATACCGACGATATACTGTGATTTTAATCTTCAATGAACATTTAATGTCTCCGAAATAACGATAGGCAAATATTGTTGTTTATTGTTAGTAAAATAACATTTACAAAAATACAATCTTAATTCTTCCCTGAAGGAGTAAAATCCCGTGCTCAGGGAGTTATCTAAACACATACTTAACACAAACAAAGGTAATTATTTGACACAGAGAGGGTCAAGAAAAAAATTATAAGAAAAAATTAACTTTAAAAAATACAATTTCAATTTTAACATTTTAACTCATGCAAATACATATATATATTAAATCAATATATATTCTTTAAAAATTAAATTCCTACCGCTATTTTTTAAATTTCTGAAACTAAAATTTTCCAAATTTGGATATTTTTCAATTATTTTATTATAAGTATAACCTTGGACCAAAGTAGGAACCGTGGCTAAGAGCTGTGTTTGTGAAACACTTTGGTTCCTCTAGTCCAGGTATGCTCATTCTCTGACTCCCGATTACGTTCTGTAATCGCAACCTTCGAATGTAGAGAGTGCTGTTCTTCGTTCGAAGCTCGACGGATGACTGCGGAAGGCAGTTCAAGTACTTAGTAAACGCACGAACAGTGCTGCACAATGACACAGTCAAAAGCTTCTGTAAGAAACGATCATTCCGTACAGTGTGGGAGGAAGACTATTTTTGTTGTGAAAACGTAGTGTTTACTATATTGTAAGGTACTGTCAGGAATACTACTGAGCAATATAAAACGACATTATTATACGCTCTGATATCCAGAACATGCCGAAGTGACAGGGAAGCTGTTTTCTGTAATATGTATTCATGTATCAACATTATTATTATTATTATTATTATTATTATTATTATTATTATTATTATTATTGTTGTTGTTGTTGTTGTTATTACTAGTACAATTATTGTTATTGTGGTGATTTTATTCCAACAGAAATACGTTATAAAATAATTTTTCAGGGGTGCAACGTGCACTACAGTTTCAAGAATTGAAAGCACTTCGTGATAGGCCAAACATTGAAGAGAGTCGAACAATTCAGAGTCTACGTTTAGGAGCAAGTTATGAAGTATGTTGGAAATTAGCTAAGGCACTAAAAACCCTTCACGGATGGTGAATTTGTAAAGATATCTATGGTGCCTGAACAAAATATATTTAATTACATCTCTGTACTGGAACAGCTCAAATGTGAATTCACAGAACATAGATTTAATGATTTTAGATGTATGGAAAGTGATATTAATCTTTTTTGTTAATCCCTTCATAGTAAATTTACTACAGTCTGTGAGAGTGCAGTTCCAGGACGAGTTAATTGATTTACAAAGTCATGTAGAATTCAGAACTAAATGCGGAGAATGACTAGCCAAGCATAGAAGTATTAAAAAATGAACAAAACGCAATATCCCAAGATGAGCTTATTCGCTGTCACTCGAAATACAGTATGTGTGCAACAATTATTTTCGAGAATGAAGGTTGCTAAATCTAAAAATCCAAACATAGATCCCGATTAACAGATGATAATCTTTTGTGCATTGCAGTAAATTCGTTGGAAATAGATTTCCGATTACTTGCAGAAAAGAATAGGCCTACACATATTGAATGTGGAATATGAAAATAACATTATCTATGATATAAAAGTATCATAACTGTATAAGATATAATAAATAATGTAATAACTGAATATTTCCTTTTTCAAATTCAGTTTATTAACCGTATTTGTAAGACAGTGAGAGCGATGCCACGGGCGGTGTTGCAATGTAGTTGCGGAGCCCACTGTGTGTGTTATGCAGTGCAGCATCATCCGTGTAATCGGCGCTTTTACAATTTTGAGCATACCTGCTCTAGTCGTATAAAATCGAATCTTTTAATTCCATATTTATGATGATACAAGTTGAATTTATTGCAATTTTTATGTACGAAGTTTAATAAGGCAATATAATACATTAGTTTAATTTCCAAAACATTAAAATCAGTGAAAAAAGCTCGGATGATCAATTGTTTTATTAAGGCATATTTTAATTATTCTTTTCTGAATAAGTATTAGTGGAGTGAAATTAGAATTACAAGCATTTCCCCACCCTAAAATTACATACTGGAGAATGGATTGAAATAAAGCTCAATAAATGGGACGTAAAATATTAACTGGTAAATTTAACGGAAGTATAACAAAGATATAAATTGTTTTACGTAATCTATTGCATAAATATGTAATAACTTATGTTTATTTCATCGTAATATCATTATTTCTGTACAAAATTAAAAATCGTAGTAATTTTTAAAACGAACCTCTGATTCAAATTAATAACTTATAATCATAAATAATAATAGAAGACATTATTACAAAAACAGCCTTAGTCATTTTCAACGAAATTAAGGACACATTTGCTACTATTTGAAATGTTTATAGACTACAAAGACGACTCATGTCAGGTGCAATAACCACAAGAATAAACACCAATTGTATGAACACACCTGACGTGTTATTTTTTATGTTTTTTTTTGTTCTCCTGAAAAATATCAGTTTTGACAAGGTCTCTTTTTGTAATAATGTCTTCAATTATTAAGCATCTGCAGTATTCCACAAAAAGAAATTGCAATTTTTTAAACGTCTTTACCGTATTTTACACTAGAATTTCTACCCATTTCGCTGAAGAATAATGATCCGCTATCACTGTCATCCATGATGGTGCCCAAACTAATTGAATTACAATATTGAATTGTCACCGTTCTCCAAGCCAGTTGTATATAGTGATGAAAATTTTGGTAACAATTTTCCCCTTGAGTACGTATTTGTTTAGTTTACACGCGCATTTGAAAGTGAAACAGCATTTTGAAAGAAGTATGATCGAGAAATTAATTACACGAAAGAGTAAAAAATCACATAGAATATAACTTAGATCTTCGCATGAAACGAAGTGAGCTGTGCATGCATAGTAAATGTAAAAGAAGGGCGCATAAATATAAAGAAGTCTGGAAATCATGAACCATGCACCTATTAATGATTTTTTCAGCCAGTAAAAACTAATGACTTGTAAACGTTAGACGTAGTACATCAGCTCCTCGTGGTGCAGACACTGTTGCGACAATTGAAGGGTTCAGAACCATAGTGGGCCAAGCGCCATTTATTAAAAACGGAGAAAGCAAGGGTTAAAGTTAAGTGAATACCATAGTTTAATGAAGATTGACATATAAATTTAGTTTCAACTTTTATACTTTATATTACTTGCTATATGTTTGCATTGAATTATGGTTAATAATTTCATTTTAACCCTTATTTTCTACGGTTTTAGTAAATGGCGCTTGGCCCACTATGTCTCTGAACCCTTCAATTGAGGCCTTGAAATAGGAGAGGTGCTAAGTTAAGTGCTAAAAATAAGAAATAGAGTTATCTGAGACACACTAATACTACAGAATCTGTGGAGTGTTGTCCAGCGTCATGCTACTGGTCTAAGTTTGAACTGCTTAAAGGTCTCATGTCACTTGCCCCGATCGATATTAAACTTTAAATGGTAGACCTACATAGCACATATCAATGTGAAAATCTCAATTTTGAAAAAAAAAAAAAACACTTAATTCCTTTAATACTTCAAAGCCTGAATGTAGACTATTCAGTGAAATTCTCAGATAATTATATTTGTTATTGCTTGTCTCTTAATCAGTATCAATGTTATGGTAGATGAAACGTGACAATGCCGCTTGTTTTGGAGTCATTATTGTTAATGCCGTCAAAGATTTAAATGAAAGACATTTGATAAGCTGCTGGTTAATAAGTATACAATACACGTGGAGCTCTCGAGGCCGTAAGCAAGAAAGCAAAGAAAGCAACAGTTAGGTAAGACACAATATTCCCCCCCCCCCAAAAAAAAAGCAGAAATCTGTCCATTTTAGAAAGTCTTCTGCGAATGTTTCTTCTCATATTACTAGTCCTGCATTCTCTTCAGTCCAAACCCAATACATACCCTATTATTTTACACGACCCTTATTGCTCTTTTTATCCTGGCTCTAGAACTTCTTTGAAATGAGCGAAGTAACCTATGTCGTAATAATTTATT
Source organism: Periplaneta americana (assembly GCF_040183065.1). Taxonomy (NCBI): domain Eukaryota; kingdom Metazoa; phylum Arthropoda; class Insecta; order Blattodea; family Blattidae; genus Periplaneta; species Periplaneta americana. The sequence goes on along the minus strand of NC_091132.1, from coordinate 64,014,560 downwards.
TATTTATTTGTCTAATGGCTAGTACATGATATTTACTATCATTGACTGGGACCTATGTCGTAATAATAAAACTAACAAATAGCATGAGAGACTGATTGGGATTTATAAATATATTTACAGTTTCGAGTTCAAAACAGGAAAAGTAACATAGTACGCAAGATGTGTTTGTGCGAGATCGTGCGTATTTGCTTGGTTTCTGCACAAAACCAATCCGCGGAAAGTCTAAAATTCCACATTCAGTATTCCCAACCTAACACACATAACAATTTCCCTCTTGTTACCGCTTAAGTGACACATTGATTTTACTGCTTTAGGCTTTTAACATATTATTTTTAGAGACGTTCAATATAGTAATAATTATCAATTGGAAACTTACCACTGCAATTTCACCTAAATTGCACTGTTAATTATTGTTTTTAAATATTTGCAAAAATTAAGTAAACTCTACAACTCCATTAAAGTTACTGCATTCGTGATGTAAGTAACATTAAGGAAGCCGTGAAAAAAATGAACGATTCCATAGACTGGAGGAAAAAAAGACAGAAGTATATCACGGCCTGCTGGAGTATAGTAAACACAAAAAACATTTTAAAGCAACAATGTTGAAGATAGATAGTTTTGTTTTGCAAATTTGCCGTCATTGAACAGAAACCAAGATGGAGATTTCATTGCAACTGATTAGAAATTCCTCTTTCAGGTATGTAATAAACGATCTTCGCACAAAATAATGTACGATACACGAGCGGTATGTTTTCTTTCAATTCTCGGAAATTAAAAAAGCTCAACTACGTTTCGCTTTTTCAAACTTTTCCTCGAACATGAAAACTTCAACATACCGCTCTTGTAATGTATATTACTATTTAAGAATCTGCGAGAATCTGATGATGATGATGATGATGATGATGATGATGATGATGATGATGATGATGATGATGATGATGATGATGATAGTTTTTGTTCTGGTGCTGGTTGGTGTTGGTAATAGACGTGTGAGCCGTGTTGCAACATTACCTTCCTTAGCCTATAAGTTTCAAACCTCAGAAGTTTGTAACCAAACTCTCTGAGAAGCGAAGCAACATTGAGTGAGAGAGCGCTGGTTGCTGAAATCAATGAACAAGCTACCGCTATCGCAGAGCGCATTGGATTTTCACGCTGTCCCATATAAAGGCTACACGGACCGCAGCGAAAGCAACGTTTGGCATGTTACATTAATGTGGAACAGTCCGTGTTCTCGTCAAAACATCCATCACATCAGATAACGCACTCTTCCTGTTCTGTTTGCATTCTAGTGCCCACGAACCAATATCACTAGAAGAATAAATTCTGTGAGAGAGAAAGGTTTGATTAGCAGACTCGCTGCTTTCTGTCTTTCCCTTTCTGCGGTTTCTATCATTTACGTCCTTCTCTGTGTTCCATTAACATTTTATCCTATCAACCTGCACTTGAGATGTACAAATTGTTGGAGTTTAGAGGAAGGGTAAACATGTTCTTATCCTTGATTTTAGGTTCTTCGATATAGAATCCGAAATAGGTACAAAAACCAGATAAATAATATGGCTGAGTTCGATTCATAAAATTAATTGTATTAACTATAGAGTTTGGAGTACAGTATTTCAACATCGTAGTTCTTCACGATATAGGATATTTATCTTCTTCAGTCCCACAAATCTGATCTTCGTTTTATGGTACGGTGAACTGGTTTATTTCCCTTTTATTTTTATTTTATAAGTCTCTGCCAATCTGTCCATTTACGGGTTCTATTTATCACTATAAGTTACTCTTTCTTTTTTTTTCTTGTTAGGAGGGAGGGAGGGAACATCCCACGCACTACGACCTGAGGCTAATTGTACACCCCCCTATATGGGATGAGTTGCGTACCCACCGATCCTCTACGCGCACCGACCTAACCACTTGACTCCCTGAATGACCGGTCCCTACAGCCAACAGAGTTCATGTACCACCCCTACTTCGGCAACCCCCCCCAAGGTTCCCTTAACTGTCCCAGGCGAAAGTCCTCCCCCGAGAAGGTCTGCCCCGGGTTCAGTTGCAGAAGCTATCCATCATCACATTAATACGATCCACGGAGGTCGGTTGAGAGAGCCAGCAGCTTCGGAGGGTCGCCTTTAGAGCGATCTGAAAACCAGAAGTAACGGGATGATGAATGAAAGGATGATAGGGGAGGAAAGGAAGTGGCGAGGATGAGTGTAGTTCAATCGCCTGATAAAGTTACCTGTTATTCATCCATAAGAGTGAGGAAAAAAAACCGAAAAAACCTGACCCAGGCAACTTGTCCCGACCGGAAATCGAACCCAGGCCCGCTGGGTTCGGAGTTAGACTCGCTAACCCCTCAGTCACAACGGTGGACGTAAGTTCCTCTTAAACTTGTTATTTATTGTATCTTCTATGTATTCTATGGGTTTTTAGTATTACTACAGTCTAATATATATAGTCACGAAGCTCAATACATGAGGAATATGCATCCATAGATAGTTGCTAACCACTAGTATCGCTACTATCGCCTCATTACAGACAATGCGAAATAGTACCGGCACAGTCTATTGTTAGTAGCACCCTCACAACTCAAGCTTCGTGACTGTATATACTAGACTGTGGTATTACACTGATTTTATGAGTCTAACGTAGATCGCATGCGTGAGTTTCTCGGTATACCTCTTAGTTCCTAACGCTTAAATATCAAACTACATCATACACGTGTGGCTTGTTCTCATTCAGTCTGAGTCATTCAGCCATTGTAACGAAGTGTGTGTATTCAGAATACAGTATTTCTTTAAGAACTGTGTAATACGGCTGAGCTTAGGTTTCTTTAGAACATCCCACGAATTCACAAAATCCAATTATCAAGTTCAAAGACTACGGGCCAGTTTTATAGAGACAGACGACTGGAGATTAATTTAGAACCGAGCTCAGACAATGATCTGAGATTACGACTTATTCGCGTTATATAAAACTGAACTCCGTTTACTTTAATCTAGTTCAAATCTAATCTGAGTTCTGAAATTCGTTTGGCTGTTGGATAATACGCAATAATGCTATCCGGCTTCCAGAAGCCTGTGACTGTATATGCATAGGACGAGTTCTGTTAAAATAATATATATAAACATTATAAAAAATAAAAGGCCGATGCAGTTACTTCTAAATCCAAAAAAAGACGTACAAAGAAATTGTAACTGAATTCAATACTAGGAATATAACTGAGACTTTTATGCTCCTACATTACACAAGGTACTGATATCTGATTTTCTTTGCGTTATTTCATGGCCAAATGAAAGTGAGAGATTGAATAACTTTACAAATATAAACGCAGCATATATTAAGTATTAATTGTTCAATAAGGTACACATTTTTATTACTTGCATATTTGTTTTTTTTTTTTTTTCATTAATTCTGAAGTCATTGAATTATTACCAATTCCATGGCTGTGTATGACTATTACACTTTTACTACGTCATACTACTTTTGACCAATAAAACAGTACGGAAGGACGTGTTTCAACCAATCATGGATGTTTATCGCTACAATTTTATCACTTCCCTAGCATTTGTTTTTTTCTATCACTTCCCTAGCATTTGTTTTATCACTTTCCTAGCATCTGTTTCTTTGTTTGCCAACATTTCAAACTGCAAATTCTTTATGGTACTATAAAACATGCTTTGTGATCGTCATTTCTTTACCGCATAAATAGTCAACTGAAAATAGCGGCTCCGTTCAAATGTTTTAGTGAAGCTAACATTAGTGAAAGAGAATAATCGTATAATAGTCAATTAAATCCCACTCGAGTTTTGATTTTCTCTAAACTATTAGGGTGCTATTCATAGATATTTCGCTAGCCAGCGCTACGAGCGTGCTAAATTAGCCCCCAATATCGACTGCTTACTTGTACAGGATTTATATCATATCATATCGCTAACACTGGTTTATGAATACGAAAAACGTTAGTTCTCTGATCATCCACAGGAAGCCCGCGCTAAGAATGTCTATGAATACGGCCCTTACACTTTTACTACTTCATACTACTTTTGCCCAATAAAACTGTATGTCGTTCAACCAATCATAGCCGCTTATCGCACAATTTTATCATTTCCCTAGCATTTGTTTATTTTTATCACTTCTGTAGTATTTGTTTGTTTTTATCACTTTCCTAGCATTTATCTTTGTTTGCCAACATTTCAAACTACAATTCTGTACGGTACTTTTGCAGCTGTAGTAGAAAAGATGCATAGAAAAAGACGTGTAACCACAAGATGGGATGGAACTTTTACTGAATCTATAATAGAAAAATAACAATAATAATTAATAATTTATCGCTAGAACAAATAAAAGTTACATATTTTTTGCACGTAAAAATGACTCTAGAACCCCCAGAAAAAGGCTGGGTAACTTTCGGTGCTGGACCCCGGACTCATTTCACCGGCATTATTACCTTCATATCATTCAGACGCTAAATAACCTAGATGTTGATAGAGCGTCGTAAAATAACCCAATAAAATAAAAAATAAACCCCCCAGAAAAAGTACATACTCGTGTTCAGGGGGCATTCCACAAAAGTTTGAGACATTTTCTTAATTATCATAATAAAAAGAAAAAGAAAAACATAGACATTACAATAATTGAAACTATTTTATATTTTATCCCTAAACAATAATTTTTAATAAGGAGCATTAGTAAACTGAATGTTTGGTAATAATTTAACTGTTATCTTGTTATAGAGCCTTGGACCGAAGTTGCTACTGTGATTATAAGCTACAGTTGTAGTACACTTAGGTTCTGCCAGACATATGTTGTCTGATCTTTTAGTTTTATATTTATGTACTGTAAATACAAATTAAACATATTTCCGTTTTTATAAAGGAAATTCAATAAGACATTGTTATAAATTTCATTGATATAAAATACTTTAAATTCAGAATATAACAGTTCTGAGGGATAATCAAGAGGATTATTAAGATATATTTTTATTATTCTTCTCTGTAGGAATCTTATTGGCATGAGGGAGGTACTAAAAGCATAACCCTATCCTATAAAACCATACTGTAATAAGCTTGTACTAATGTAAGATAAATCAGTCGTATAGTATGGGTAGTCAAGTAATTTCGTAGGATAATAAAATAGTGAATAAATTTTCTTAATTTACTGAAAAGAAAAAAAAAACATGTTTATCCCAAAGTAAGTGTTGTCGGAAATGATGGAATTATGTGAAGAAAACCATTACAATGAGCTCGTCTATATTTTTCCGTTAAAAGTAGAATAGAATATTTAAATATCAAACATATTTGCATTTCTTAAAGACGTCTTCTATAAATGTCACATTTACCACAACATTTAAACTTTTCTGTATTAACGTAAATCTTTGAACCTAATACATTCGCCACTGTAGAGAAAGCTTTAAAATCCTTTAAAATGTTTCAATTCTGAAGTCTCTTACTTTGTTTATTGTTAAAGAATTTCTCTCTCGGTATATTAAAGCAACACAAAACAAAGCCTAGAAAGGGGTCTCGCGTTCTACCCATTATCTGTGTGTTCAGATTGTCAGAAATAACAAAGTTCTCTATTCTGGTCCAGGAGGTAAGCCAGCTAATCCTTCAACACGGTATATTGCTATTATATAAACTGTAGTGTGGCCCCTGGATACCATACAACTCAATAGACGCCTCTGTCGGTTGGGTTTCACAGTTAAGGCGCTTCATTTTCCTTTGAGTGATCCTCTTTGTACGCCACTCTGCTTTGCACACTGGGTTGATTGAACCAATACCACGGTTACTTCGTTAATAAATTTTGGGTGAAGACCAATTTTAAAGAAAGAAGTCTTACAGAGTGCTCTTGTATACGTTAATTAAAATGCTCTACCACGAAGCATGTTCCAGGAAATTCAGTATTACTTATATTGATAACTATTTCTACATATGAATAAATTCCGTGCTTTATTTATACATATTTAAAAGTTTATACTGCTTATGTAAAATCCTAAGAAGGGCAGCTTTAATTGTGCATGAGCTACGTCCTGGTTTCGAATCCTACCAAAGATATGAATGGTAGTGGTGATGGTGGTTCTAGTAGTAGCAGTAGAAGTAGGAATAGTGATGGGAATTAAAAGAGGTGGGCTTACGAAGGAATAACGCTACGTACATTATTCTAATTGTTATTATGACACTATCGGTTTTGACTTTTATAAGAAGTGTATTAATCTTTTAAAATGTAATAATCATCAAAATATCACGGAATTGGACCATACGATCCGTTTCATCTGTGTCATCCTGAAGCCTCTTCAGAAGACACTCTTAATTTCTTCCGCCCTATGGTCTGTATTTGAGAATTATTTGTGGAATTCCGCCCTTCTTCATTCTCCATATATGTTGGATCTAGTTAGTTTCTTACTGTTTATTAACTTTTGTCAAATTGGGTTCAGCTTTTATTTCATCGTGAATGTTTACATTATGTTTGTGATCCTTAAAACTGTCATTTCTGCTTGTGTGATTTTTTAAGTGTTATTGTTTCGCAATCCAGATTTTCTACCCATACAGAAATTTAGATAATACCGATGTGTTATACAATTTTTATCTTGTTTATTGTAAAGCCCTGCAGAGTTTGAAAGTTCTATTTATGATTTCTGTGACTTGCAAAATTTAGAGAGTTCTGTTGTCACCTATTTCTGTTTCATGGAACAATGTGGACTCCAGGTATTTGAAAGTGGCTTATCATTACCACTGTTATTATTATTATTATTGTTATTATTATTATTATTATTATTATTATTATTATTATTATTATTATTATTATTATTATTATTATTATTATTATAGCTATTACTATCGTTATCACAATCATCATAAGTCGGCCTCGGTAGCGCATTTGGTATTGCGCTGGCCTGCTGTGCTCGAGGTTCCGGGTATGATCCCGGTCCAGGTCGATGGCATTTAAGTGTGCTTAAATATGACAGGCTCATGTCAGTAGATATACTGGCATGTAAAAGAACTCCTGCGGGACAAAATTCCGGCACACCGGTGACGTTGATATAACCTCTGCAGTTGCGAGTGTCATTAAATAAACCATAATTTAAAAATTTTCATCACTGCAACCAGTACCATCATCATAGTTCAGAACATTTTTAGGATATGTGTCCATTTCTGTTACTGGAGAATGGAGAAAGTTACACAACGCAGAACTGTATGCATTGTATTCTTTACCTGACATAATTAGGAACATTTAATCCAAATGTTTGAGATGAGAAGGACATTTAGCAAGTATGAGCGAATCCAGAATTGCATATAGAGTGTTAGTTGGGAGCCCTGAGGGAAAAGGACCTTTGGGGAGGCCGAGACGTAAATGGGAAGATAATAATCAAATGGATTTGTGGGAGGTGGTATATGATGTTAGGGACTGGATTAATCTTGCTCAGGACAGGAAACTATGGCGGGCTTATGTGAGGGCAGCAATAAACCTTCGGGTTCTCTAAAAGTCATTTATAAGTAGGTAGGTATCCCTGGCTGACGTAGTGAAATGGATATTCTTGTTTGGAAGTAATTCGACAACTTAAGTACCTTGTCGCTTATATTAGAATGTTTGTTAATTCTCTTACGACCATTATAATTTTAAAATCAAAGATCTTAGAGAATGAATGGGCCCTGAATGTAACATTTAAAAATAGGAATACTCTTAATCATTAATAGAATATTAATGACTTCCGTATTCCAATTATATATAAGTATGATCACAATAGTTATACACATAGAGTTTTATCTCGTATGTTTCTTTTGATTACAGGTAAGAAATCTTCTTAGCACACTGCTTAGCCAAACCACCCTCACGTACGCTGTTCAGTTACTTGTATTGACAAGGTTTGTTCTATCTATTATTTCATAAAATATTTTATAAATAATGTAGACTATCAAAGCACCAGAATACAAAATGAGCATTATAAATATGTTTACATTGCTTTTTACTGTAATTGGAAATGAATACATGACGTGCATATTGCCATAAGTGCCAATTGTCTGTCACCGATGAATCTAGAATATAATTTGTGAAAGTTAAATTCGTATACGAAACTTTGTAGAATTCCATATTTCTGATAATTATATGCAAATGTTGTTACCATCGTTAACTTTGTATATTTTTATATAGCTTTTCTTATTTTCATTCCTTATATTTCACAACTACATACAAATAGCCGCATGTTTTAATAAAGGGTAAAATAATTTGAGATGTACCGGTAACATAAAATGTAATTTATATTGAATCATTATCTCAAGTTTTTATTCGTTTATCGTTTTATTTAATCTAAGATCCTTTAAACCCTTTTGTCTTCGGTTACTGTGGAAGGATGGTATCAGAGTCTGTAAAAAAAATAATTCTTTGTACATTCAAGTGAATTTGCTCCTAAGAGATTGATTAAATTTTGAAACAAACAGTTATATTTCAATATGTTGAAACAAATTTAAAATATCGGTACATTATTTTAATACTGAAAAACGGTCTTAAATATTGTTATTTTGTCAAATTGCAAAGAATACTTCGTAAATGAAGAAACAAAAATGTATGGTTATACATTACAAGTATATGTATATACCGTATCTTCAGAAGTTATGAGTACTAAGTATTAGAGATGAACAAAACTAACTGCCGTTCTCGCTCACTGTGTCTCGTCTCGTCTCGTTTCGAATCTCGTCTCTAAATAAATAAATATCAATTGAAATGGCTGCTAATAATAAACGTCTTGCCGACCTGGTTGGCAAGTTGGTATAGCGCTGGCCTTCTATGCCCAAGGTTGCGGGTTCGATCCCGGGCCAGGTCGATGGCATTTAAGTGTGCTTAAATGCGACAGGCTCATGTCAGTAGATTTACTAGCATGTAAAAGAACTCCTGCGGGACAAAATTCCGGCACATCCGGCGACGCTGATATAACCTCTGCAGTTGCGAGCGTCGTTAAATAAAACATAACATTTAACATAAACGTCTTTCTTCTTCAAATTTTCGCATATGTTATATTTCATTAACTCATTTAGTGTTCTGCCCAAGGGCAGGTTTTTCACTCTAAACCCAGCTTTCTCCAATCTTTCCTATTTTCTGCCTTTCTATTCGTTTCTTCATATGATTCATATCTCTTAATATCATCTATCATCTGATATCTTCTTCTATCCCGAACTCATGTCCCGTTCACCATTCCTTCCAGTGCATCCTTCAGTAGGCAGTTTCTTCTCAGCCAGTGACCCAACAAATTCCTTTTCCTTTTCCTGATCAGTTTCAGTATCATTCTTTCTTCACCCAATCTTTTCAACACAGCTTAATTTCTTATTCTGCCTGTCCACTTCACACGTTCCATTCTTCTCCATGTCCACATTTCAAATGCTTCTTATAGGATAATAATTTCAATCTACCACCTGTCATTGTTAGCCCCATACTGCCTTATAGAGCTACGAGAAGGAAATTAGAAGATTTGACAAAATGTGAACCATGTACGGGTATTTAAATTTTGTTTTATTCAAACCATTGTGTGATATAGTGTATATAGCAAACTAGCGTAGAAATGATTGCTATCGGATTGTGGATGTTTAAAACGGAAGAAGGAAAAGTGATATTTGATGCTTTTTAAAGTTAGCGTCTCTAATGATTATGTTGTGGTTTCATGTATTCAGCAGGTTAACAAGGCACTGAGCGTTTTCCTACGCTCAAGTTATACTATACTTATATTCCTTTTGTAAACTTTTCTCAATATTCTCAATTTCTTTCCAGTCCCCTTCTTCGCAACATGCCAACTCTTCTTCTCATCCAAGTCATTTGCTTATTCGTTTCTGTTTTCTTTCTGGTGGAGTCGGTTCAAGTACCTTCTTAAGAAGCCTGTTATTTTCCATCCATTTTATATTGCCATATCAACTTAATTGTAGTTATTAGGCCTATAAGATCCACAAGTATTTCCTCGTTACTTGCACCATTATTGCGAAAATGATCAAGCATCGCTCTGCTTGTAGTTATTTCCATGTTGAATTGTGAAGTTTCGTATCTTAAGACTTTTCAGAAATGGTAAACGTTTGAACTTGAAAGATTATAAGATCATTTAGAATACTAAAGAATTGATAAAATGTTATATTGCGATAGAGCTTCATAAGTTACTGAAGTGAAATTACTGTAGGCAGGGTATAAGTCGAACGTTGCGAAAGAAAATTCTGTGAGTAACGTTTTAAGAGAACTTTGCGTGTTGTTGCTACGGGATTGTGTAAGTTGCTATGTTATCGCGCAAATAAAGATTCCTTTAGCGTTTTTTCACCAATTTACACAAATTAAAACATATATTAGTACGAGTGGGGATGCCGCCCGCCATTTTTTCTTCTGCGTAGTGTTCTCACGTTATTTACTCGACACCATTGAGTGAAATTACATTGTTCAGATATTCTTCTCTGGAACATATGTAGGAGTCAGGGGATAAAAATGAACGAAGGCGTGGTCGAAATGAATCATCAAAAATAGAACAAAAACGAAAAAGAGTATACTTCTAGGAATGCGAGAATGCAGGGTAGTGAATTGTTTTATTTTTAAATTCTCAATAGTATCCAGTGTAAGAGTGTAACAGTAGTCTATTAAATTTAACCCTAATTAATTATCGTCTCTCATTGTACGAACATTTAAAAAGATTATTACACCTTTATAGCTGAAGGTGTTTGATTTTTGCCATGCGTAGAGGCTACTCACTAATTTATAACAAAAACAACGTTATGTAAAGTAAAATTCTGCCATTAATTAATAACATGTAATGTACAAGGTGTCTGATTTAAGCCATTCGTTTTGTTTAGGCGCTCAAATATCAGTCCAGACATGTGGGAGATATTTAATGGTTTCGCAGGCGGAATGAGGCGTGTATATAACGTCCACTAACATCGTCATGTGAATGTTACGAAATTTAGTTTTCGTGTGATAATTTTATGTTAAACCTGTGCAGTCAATCTGTTATGTTATTTATTTTCTTTCTGCTTTCTAACGTTTGTTATAGTCGCGTTTTTCATTGAATAGTGTTTTATCGAGTCATTTTCTCTTATATTATAACTTAGTACGTAAGTTATCTCCATTCCTCAAATTAATTTGTTTTGTTTCATTCGTAATAAATAACGGACACAATAATAAGGTACCTGTAAAGGACAGACAGCGTAGAGTTTTAACAAAATTTATTCTTTTATTTAATTATATTTTTGAGTATGTCACTTTCAGCGATACTGCCATGAGAACGTCACAACCTGGACAATTTTCTTCGGGACATCTCTCTTTACAATATCGTCGTTCCACCATTTATCAATAATTCACTATAATACCAATTCATTATAAAACAGAAACTACGAGTTTGTAGGGCTGATGCATAATCTTCCTAAATGCTAATCTCGTTCAGTATCTAACAGGGAACCGTCCCACGGTATATATAATATTCTGCCCTAGCATTTGCATTAATGGATTTTTACGTCCATATTTTCTATTTCGTGTCGGTTCTTTGCACTATTTATTAACCAATTTTTCATAGAGCGCAGTCTAGTTCACTGCCTCTTATTAGTCCTATTAAGAAATCATGACATCATCTTTCGTTCTAGTCCTCTTTTGTCTTCGATATTACTTTGAATTATCAGCTGAAGTAATTAGTGCTTTGTGGTATACAAGATGCGATTTTTCATGTTTTATCAGTCTATTCATTCGTTTCAGAACCTCTTCATTGGTTATTCTTGCCGTCCGTGGATTAAAAAAATAAGCAAATCCACATAATATTATATTATTTCAAATTTAAAAATTCAAATTCAAATTTACTCACAATTTTCATTTGAATGGTATGAAAGTTACCAGAAATGAGTACTATGTGCTTCTGCTCGGGTACAGTCCAGTTGAGCCTACATAAATTTTACAGACATCAATAATAATGTTGAAGAAGAAGATGATGACGATGATAATAATAATATAATAACAGTGACGAAAATAATACAGAAAAAGTAATACCAATTAAATAATAATAATAATAATAATAATAATAATAATAATAATAATAATATTGATAAAATAAATATAAAAACCACTTAGTGAAAGTCAACACAATTTATATAAGCATAATATAGTAATAAAAAAAATGGAAGAACTCGAAGTCCACTGAACAGCTCGTTGTACCGCAGACGACAGCAACCGCCGTATTGATATTATGTTATGCATTATGGCGGGGGTGGTGGATGAAGCCGAAAATATACATCCGAACAGGAAAAATACAATATTAATATTAAAATATATTAATCAGATTTCAGTTATTGGTTCACCTTAGGTGCTAGAGGTATCACGACTAAATGTTTTGTTCAATGGCGGGGAAAATATAAATTTTGAGAAATCTCTAGAGACAGATATAGTGACGCTGCGGCAGTTCTAACGCTTCTGCGAATTGCGAATGCTAAGATAACCAAAGACAAAGATGCTATGTTCTTCTCGTAAAGCGTAGAGTAACTCATACTATGCTCGCTGGTTCTTCTATCTGATACTGAAAAGCGTTCAGAAATGTGCATGAATCGCAATAGTTCCATCACGATCCTTAAATATTTACGTGAAAAATGTTATTGAAACAAAATCAAAGCTTGTGGGGACAAAATTAATTTCCGGGGACATTTGGTCCCCGGGGACAGCAACTTAAAACCGGGGACGTCTAGTCAGCCAACGTTACATTGAAGTTTCTCCAAAATTTGACTATCATTGTAATAATAATAATAATAATAATAATAATAATAATAATAATAATATTTATTTAATAACTTACACTTGAGCTACATTAGGCATTGCAGCCCGAAAGAGCAGAAGCTCGTGCTCGGGCGCAGTTCAGATCAGTTATACAAAATATATCACAAAATTAATAGAGTTCATTGAGCACAATAACATTAATAAATGGTAAAATAATACAGCATGTAATAATAGGGTCCATATACAAATATAAAATACAAAAGTACATAAATATTAGAGTATCAATTTTTAACTCAATTAGCTTAAACAATTAAATAATTAATCTGATTTGTTTCTTGAATCTGTGTGTGTTAAGTGTACTTAGCTCAGGGTAAGCTCTAATTAATTCATTATATATTTTGGGTCCAAAACTTCTGCTGTGTTTTAATCCGGCCGCTGTGTGGCATTTCGGAGTATTTAGAAAGAAACTGTAATTTTGTCTCGTATGGTATTCGTAAGGATCTAATTGAAATTTATTGTGGTTTTTATGGAAGTAAATCAGCAATGTTTGTTTATAAATTTTTTCTAGATTTGATACATCAAATTCCTGAAAAATTAATTTTGTTGGGTAATCAAAAGGAAATGGATAAAATATATTGAAAACATGATAAATACATCGGAACCATTTATCGTTCCAACAGGCTTTATCGTTATATCGATTTTCGTTGTACAGAGGTTCAACTGTATACAGAATATAACCACAAAGAATTATTTAGTCTCTATTTTTTGTCCGTGAGTGAGCTATACTGGAACATCTGGACTAGATTTAGTCACTGCTTACTTTTTCGTCCTTCCTTGCAGAGTTCCAATGCAATATAAAAATCTACATAACTTACAGTAAAGAACAATTTCACTTGCTGCTGTGTCATGAGAGTCTGTTATAAAGGATAAAGAATCTTCGTTGGAGACCCACCTTCCATAACTTGCTTCCATGAGCATTAGATTACAGGTACGGGTCCAGACTGTAACCATAATTCTATTTGGAACAAGGATAGTGCCTGCAGGTAGACCGTAATGCAACCCGCATCTTCATTTTCTACTTCCTTTGCAGTTACTTCGTTACATTCTGTACAGTCTACACAGGAAGTAGATTTCTAAAATATACATATAATGAAAACTGTACGTCATTATAATCTAAAACTATCTCGTATTACATGTATAATGATTACATAAATTACACAAGTTACGTGAGTTCGTTGCAGTGGTAGTTTGGTACTGATATTAAATTTAATAGCATCGTCAATCTGTCTTAAGTTACGATCTCATATATTTCTGCCTACTTTTATTTCTTCAGTATCTTAAATTTTCCAAATTAGTCTTGAATGAAGTTAGCTACAACAGCGCTTTATTCATATTTTCACTGCAAGGAGTTTGATCATTGTTGGTGCGGCAGGCATCCATTGGCTGATCGAGTTTCAGGATCAGGACCTATCCCCAGATCATCTAATGCCAGAAACACCCCAATATCCTATTTATGGGTGAGATAAGATATGTATTTTATTATCGTACTTAATTTGTATAATACTTCTATGCGAAAATAGACCACATTTTATTTGTATGGAAGTTATTCAATTTCATTGTTGATTTACCTCATTTGGAGAAAGATTATTTTAGCAATGGTGTTTAAGACAGTTTTCAACATACGATCTTATTTCAAACTTTCATTATCTTAGAATTCATTTTAAATGAACAGTAAATTTATTTTCCAATCATTCATTTTTCATTCATAGTGTTCTACCCAATGGCAGGTCTTTCACTGCAAACCCAGCTTTTTTCAATCTTTCTTATTTTCTACCTTCCTTTTTGTCTTCGCATATGATCCACATACCTTAATGTCGTCTATCATCTGATATCTTCTTCTGCCTCGAACACTTCTCCCGTTCACCATTCCTTCCAGTGCATCCTTCAGTAGGCAGTTTCTTCTCAACCAGTGACCGAACCAATTCCTTTTATCAACAGTAATCTCACTAGACGTTTTGATTTATCTAGAAAAAATCAAAACTCGAGTGTGATTTAATTGACTATTACACGATTAGAAGAAAGTATATAAAGATTAGAAGTAACGAAGTACTCCAATACAATAAAATATTAATTGACTTACGAAAATACAACTGTCTTCAAATGTATTATTGTACCATCTCAACATTACAAATATTACGCTAGATGCATGCTAGTTGGCAGTAGTGAGCAATGCCTTCTCGTCGAGAAGTTCTCGATCTATTATACACGATGGCAATATTACTAGTCAAGAAGGCTTTGTTGATTCAGTTTCATTTTTATTAAAATGCAACATTCCACATCAATTATCCGAATCCCAGTAATCAACGTCACTTGGCAGATGATTTTCAATAAATCTTAATATTAAACAATCTCTGATACGTGACTATCCATAATATCATATAGCAGAAGCTATAACATAACCTAACTAATATACACAAGTGTTAGAAAAGTTTTAATTAACGACGATGACATAAAAAATAAACATGAATAATTTTAAAAAGAATAATTATTGAATGTACAATTTTCAAATTTGAATGTGGTTGGTGGTTCAATTGATGTTATATTGGACGTGTGCGTAATAGAAGTGGAACTTGTTGATTTAGGCCTACATGGTGTATTCAACTTATTCAGAATTTCCGAATGAATAATTTTAAAAGGAATAGTTATTGAATGTACAATTTTCAAATTTGAATGTGGTTGGTGGTTCAATTGATGTTATATTGGACGTGTGCGTAATAGAAGTGGAATTCGTTGATTTAGGCCTACATGGTGTATTCAACTTATTCAGGATTTCCGAATTGTGCTCTTCATTTATTTGTAAATCGTATTTCAGAAGATGCATAGGTATGATCAGTGATTTTTATTAATTCTTGTTCTTGAATGCCAATGCGAGTCATATTTGAAACTGCTGTGCATCGACTGAATTGGTTTGTAATTATATATATATATATATATATATATATATATATATATATATATATATATTTTTTTTTTTTTTTGACGTCCAGACCAGCGCAGTTTCAAATGTTGGCAAACAAAGAAACAAATGCTAGGGACGCGATAAAATTAAACAAATGCTAGGGACGCGATAAAATTGTGCGATAAGCAGCCATGATTGGTTGAAATACGTCCTTTCGTACCATTTTATTGGTCAAAAGTAGTATGACGTAGTAAGAGTGTAATAGTCATAGTAATACAAAATACTGAGTACATACGACAAAAAAAATGTTACAAACGCTGTTATAAGAATGAATATGTGAGAAGGAAAAACTGATTACTCTGTTGTTTAAACTGCAGGGAAGTGTGAAAAAATAGTTTTACTACAAATACGTTTACAACAAAATAATTTCGAAATTTTAATTTAAATAATTGACAATAATATTCACTTACTTTTAAAAAGAATTAATAATGAAATTTTGAAATAAAATTACATGTTACTCAGTAGGACAATAATGTAATTCCATGTACTCACAACTGTACAATAATGTAATGTTTTTAGTAATAAATAGTTGTCGTCAATGTTGTAGTGATTACCATGCTAGCCGTTGTAGCTTCGGTTGACTGGTTCTAAGGTGATAAAATTCATAACATTGCTTTCTTTGGAAGAGAAGTAAAGCTGTTGGCCCCTCGTCCTTGATTCATGACACGTAAAGAATCCTTCCCTGACGTAGGGCACTATACAAAATTTGTCGGCTATTTCTCGCCAGCGTTGAATTTCGACAATAACAAATACTAGCCTATTTACTTACATCATATCATATTTAATTCCAATCCGTAAAGAAAGAATGAAAATATTTATTCAGAAATATGACTAGGATGAACAAGCCTTAACTACTCATAAACAACAAAAATAATGTAATAACGGGAATAATGTAAATATTCGCTTTATTATGAATAAAGTTAAATTTTAAAAGGTAGAAATGTATTTAAATGTAAAAATGCAAGTATAGTTCCGTAAAAGTTGATTTATTGGGTGTACTTGCCGTTGAGAAACTTGATGTTGATTATTTCTTAATTCATTGATAATTAGGTTAAGGTGTTCTTCATTGATTTGTGGAAATAATTGAAGAGTGTGACCCCAAAACGCGTTCAGTCCAATTTTATGAAAGGACTGGACTAGTATTTTTTTATCCACCGGTCTACAGACTGAGCGAGTTTTCAAGTGACATGCACAATAACACAAACTTTCAGACAAGAATTGTTGTTGTTCTGTAAGAAAGGAATCTTAAAATATAATGATAGAAGTCTAAAAACATACACACGCACACACACGCATACAGGGTTGTTTCCGATCTCTGATAACGAATTTGAATTACGTCATGTGCGTCAGGAATCACACCGACAGCTGAATTGTGAGTTTTTCCAATTTTATTAAGTACACAGAAGATGCCTTTCTTGGAAATAACGAAATCTCGTTTATTGCAGGCTTCTTTTATTTTCACTTAACTGTACTTGGCATCGGAAAGGGTTGTTATGCACCCCTCCCAAAAAGGCTCGATTTTCTTGAGAATTTCTGCTGTTTGTCGCCGTGCACTCTGACTACGAGATCACTCACTTCTGGTCTGTCACCTCTCGCCACAGTTCAGCTGACGCACGTGATGTCATTCAAATTCGTTATCAGAGATCGGAAACAACCCTGTATATATAAATCATAAAAATGGCCACATAGACTGAGCTAGTTTTGATATAACACTCTTCAATTACGAATCATCAGCCATAAGACAAAAGTGACTATGTGAAATAGACAATGCTAAAGTGATTGAAGGTTCTGATTGGTTGAAATTGAATATATTCTTGCACTGCATTGGTGAATTGTATATGAGTGGAGTAGTCAAGTTATATTTAACGTTATTTGTTTCATCTTCCATTATTTTATACCTTCTCGGGAAAATAGAGCCTTTACTGAAACTTCGTCAATCAGCACTACATAGACAGTGGGTATTCATTCTCGTGCATTAAGCGTGTGCAACAAACCCCTTAAGAAAGCGAGACAAGTCCCTGTAGAAGAGAGATAAACCTCCACTCCTCTACGCAAATCAAACATGGGACCATAATGTTTTAGCCGCAAATACTACTACTTTTGTCACAGAAATGAGCGAGTATTTCAGTAGACTGTATACATTCTATTTTAAATCTTGACCTTCAAAATCATGTCCTTCAGCTCCCTTTTTCGCCAAGATAGCAGCTAGTTCTAGTAAACAAAAAGACGAATTCATCAGTGGGATAGAAGAAACTCGTAGCTCCAAGCCGCTCAGACTTGAGTCGCGTTGTTACATTACTGTTCTGAACAAAAGGGATTAGTAACACTCCGACTTATTTGCTAGTTTCTTTGTAAACAAAGTTATTCCCGTACTACTAGTCAATGCAATTACATAAAAAGTGAAGTAAACATTATAATGCGACCAGAGACTCCAGGCGTCCCTGCTGCACTCATCATATTACTTTCTCGAGTACATTAATTAGAATGGGAAGGCGAAGCCACCTTCGCATTCGGAGATTAACGGATGCATTGCTACGAATGTGCACATAATTCTTTGCAATACATCTTAATAAACAACGCGTCATAAGTTAAACATCTGGGGCCGCATTCATAGATATTCTTAGCGCGGGTTTCCGGTGGATGATCAGCGAACTAACGTTTTTCATATTCATAAACCAGTGTTAGCTATATGATATCATATGAATCCTGTACAAGTAACCAGTCGATAGCCGGGGCTAGTTTAGCACGCTCGTAGCGCGGGCTAGCGAAATATCTATGCATAGCATCCCTGAAGTTCTTCCGGTAGCTGAGTAGGCAGACATTAGGCCTGTCACATAGACGGGCCGGGTTCGAGTACAAAGTGACACTCGTGGCGGAGAAGTTCTATGTGTAGAAGACGAACGTTTTACGATTCTTTAAGAGAAGTTCTATTGTATATAATATTTTATGCTCGACCATGCCGAAATGTAGTAATTATACACCTGGTAGCAGCCCTTTAATGGACCTCATTAAAGTACACCTATTCATTAAAGTTCAGGTGTTCCACCAATCAGAAAATACCATTGTAGCAATATGAAAGCGCAAGTATCGATTATTCTCGGATATGCAATCGAAAGACAACTAGTTCTGTTACTCTAATAATTAGCGTTAATTGTAAATAATATTCAAATAAATTCAATTTGTCATCTCGTTTTTCAATGTCTAATTCAATTTCAAGGTTATATCAAGATTAATGTTTATTTTACTCTCTAGATTATATCAAGGTCAATGTCGACATTTGTTTCTCGGAAAACAATCAATACTTTCGCGTCTGCGCACATCTCACAATTTACGAGGTATTGCACAAGGTCAGTTCCGCTCCTCAGTCAGATAATAATAACATGAATACTTATGAATAATTTCAAGTTAGAAATATGGTCGAGCATAAAAAGTGGTATGAAACTTGACTATAATGGTAATTAAGACGCTCGTATGAAAATTATGAAACTCGCTTGCGCTCGTTTCATAAAAATACTCGCGTCTTAATTACTACCATTATAGGCTCGTTGCATAATGTACTATTTTCAGATAAACACTTATTAATTGTTTATTAAAATTGTCCCATTTCGTGTGCATCATTCACGTATATTAATAGAAAATTAATACGAACAAAATCCGTCCAATAGTTTAGGTTTACACAGTATAGACTGAAGGCACACCTAAAACTACTCTTTTCGTATTAAGGATGCTAACAACATATGTTTACGCGAAAATCTTCCAATAGAAGGTTTGAAGCATTACAATATTTTGTCTAAAGTGGCGGTAAAACTTTGATTCTAATGTTTAATCCCCAAAAATGCTAATAAATGTTTGCTTATTAGATATTAAAATTTACATTTGAATATCTAAGTGAAATACACAGATTTTCTTAACCAAAAAATGTTATACTTTTCCTTCATTAATAGGTTTTGGGGCTCGATGACTCATCATTCGGAATACGTTTCTGCGTGTTATCATTTTTTCATTTCTCCGTGAAGACTTGAAGACTGGGGTCTTTTTCACTTACTTTGTTTCAGGAATATGTCTTCTGTTATGAAGATATGAACAAATTAATTAATGAAACAACGTTACAGAAGTTTAAGGTGCAACATAGCCATTTTCAAAATACTGTGTGCAATTATAAGTATTTCAAAAGGAAAAGAGATTAGTTTGCAGGTTCAGAAGGAAGGAAACATATTGTACGCATGAACAACCGAATATGCAGATTATGCATGTTACTTAATTTATAAAATTAATGGATTACTTACCACACAAGTCTGAATTACGACAATATAATAGGCCTAAACCTAATAGAATAATGTAGTTCTATATACAACTAATGGAGGTACCACTATCGATGTTGTGTTCCAAAGACGATTAGATACATTAAAAACACAAATGTATGTATCATTCTTCAATATATTGTACCTGATTTACCTCAAATTGAAAATGGTGTGGAAACTTAATACAATAAAATTGTGGAAACAATATTACGAAAGTTTAATGTTTGATTATTATTATTATTATTATTATTATTATTATTATTATTATTATTATTATTTTTTTTTATTTTTATTAGAAAACTAAAAGAAGAATATGAAAAATGGGAACTTTCCATAAATATAGGGAAAACTAATTATTTATGTATAGGAGAATGAAAAGGAAAATTTAAACTTTGATAATGGAGAAGAATTAGAACCATCTATTGAATGCACTTATTTAGGCACAAAGATAGACCATTCAGGAGACAATAGAGTGGCAATTAAAAACATAATTACACAATCAAAACAAGCAATAAATGCTCTAAATTCTATTTGGTGCAGCAAAAATATTACAAAAAAAAATAGAAAATTACAAATATATAAAACCATAGTCCAAAATATCCTAACATATGGAGCTAAAGTTTGGCAAATTCCAACTTTAGGAAACAAAAAGGATTTTAAATACAGAAATGGATGTCCTAAGAAGATCAGCTGGAAAATATAAAATGTAAAAAATAAGAAATAGACGAATAAAATAAATTATGGAAGTGCAAGACAAGCCAGTCATTATAGATATAATACAAAGGAGAAGGTTACAGTGGTATGGTCATATCAGAAGAATGCCAGAACAACGATTACCAAAAATAATTATGGACCGGATCCCACCAGAAAGAAGGAAAAAAGGACGATCAAAGAAGACTTGGATGGAGGGCGTACTAGCAGCTATGGATGCTAGAGGATTAGAGCCAGGCCAATGGATGAACAGAGAGGAATGGCGTTTGCTTTCTGGAAGACGGCGACATTTGTTATGACACCGGAATGATTTTATTATTATTATTATTATTATTATTATTATTATTATTATTATTATTATTATTATTATTATTATTATTATTATTATTACAGGTAAAATTTAATACATTACAATTCTGTCAATCAATTCACAACAAATTAAAATACATCTTTAGACTGTTCTATTTTACGGAAGTTAAGATATTAAATTTGAGTGTTGCATCCTGATATAGCCTATTAGTTACCCTCTACGAAGGTTCCACGAAACACAATTTAAAAATAATTGAGAACACTTTCACAGAATAAAACATTAAATTTGAGTTTTGCATCCCGATATAGCCTATTAGTTTCCCTCTACGAAGATTCCACGAAACGCAATTTAAAAATAATTAAGAACACTAGTAAGATATCACTTTTACGGAATTTATGTTAACGCGTATAAAATACGATCGCTTAGGCCTTAGAGTACCAGTTGCTTGCTCCTACTTGTAGGAAGAGCTGTTGTAGCCGGGAATCTCCTCTTCACTTCGCACTTGTCTTCCTGACTAGTGATAGATTTCAGCACGGCTCCACTCTCTGTATTGGATTCTATTTTTAGGAGCATCTGAAACCCACTTTCGCAGGTGGGTCGTTACAATCACACAATTGTTGTCGAGGTACTGGTCTCCCTCCGTCCCATCAATACTGTAATCTCATTTGTTCTATTTACACGTAGCGCATGTTCACCCCGCCGAATTGAATTGTATCGAAGTGGATAGGTAGAGCTGATGTCATAAAAGTAACACCGGCGGGCAGTTTGCGTTGCGGGGGCTAGTCAGCCCGACTCTGCTGCATACAGTCCCTTCAGCCTTTGTATGCAGCACCATGTAAAGGCTGGTTTACAATAAACCGGGAACGGAAACGACAACGAGAACGGAAACGCTTTTAAAATAAATGTATTTAAATGTGAGTTTGCACAATTAACGAGAAACTTACCGAAGCGCGGGAACGGAAACTCGGAGTTGGCCAAGTTTTAACTTTGCCATTCTCGTTTCAGGTAACAGTCTACTAGATTTATTGTGTTGTCATCAAAAAAGCTATTTGGTCGTCGTATATTGTGTAGCAAGGAAGCCGCGACATAATTTCTTGTCCATTCATTGCTTGTAACTAACGCAGAAATTCAGTAGAATCACTTTCAATATATATATATATATATATATATATATATATATATGCTACTTAAATATGTGACCAGACTACCATGTGAATTGAATTCTTAAATATTCCGTGTCTTAAATTTCGAAGTTGGTTTACCTGTGTTTATGTTGGCGAGCTGCTTGTACTCATCAGAGAATCCAATTGGTGAAGTATACACAAATAACATCACAATGCAGTCCACATCTGTGGAGTAACGGTCAGCGCGTCTGGTCGCAAAACCAGGTGGCCCGAGTTCGAATCCCGGTCGGGGCAAGTTACCTGGTTGAGGTTTTTCCGGGGGTTTCCCTCAACCCAATACGAGCAAATGCTGGGTAACTTTCGGTGCTGGACCCCGGACTCATTTCATCGTCATTATCACCTTCATTTCATTCAGACGCTAAATAACCTAGATGTTGATACAGCGTCGTAAAATAACCCAATAAAAAACATCGCAGTGCGTAAAAACGACTTTACATATCGTTATTGACATATATATGTTTAGGCCAATATATATTGCTAAAGCTCGAATGGAATTAATTTGTATCATCTCGTGGTGTGCGGCGACTTGTGACGGGGGGGGGGTGGATGTGCTTGCTTTTTACACTCTGGAATTAATCCCATCCGAGCTTTGCCAGTCTTATTAGGTACACACAAGATGCCTTTCTTTGAAATAACGAAACCTCATTTTTTTTGCAGGCTCCTATGATTTTCACGTAACAGTACTTGACATCGGAAAGAGTTGTTATATGCCCCTCCCAAAAAGACTCGATTTTCTTGGGTATTGCTACTGTGATACACCGTGCACTCTGATTATGAAATCACTAACTACTGGTCTGTCACCTCTCTCCGCAATTCAGCTGTTGGTGTGATTCCTGACGCACATGACGTCATTCAAATTCGTTATCAGAGATCGGAAACAACCCGGTACACGGACTCAAATCTCCCTGTCAGAACGCTCGCTCGCATACCTATTAGTTGTTTTTTCTTTCTTTATCCTCATCAATTCAGTAATTCAAGAAGTAGACTAATAGTCTATTCGAAATTTTAAACAGCTTTGATAAAAATGGAAATAAATTCATGTAGTCGTTAACATTCGTTATAAATTGGGATCTACTGTAGCCCTAACATAACCGCTATATTATAGCAGTTACGCTGTAATATGAGGATATTAATTATCATCACAATGTTGAAAACACAAGAATCATCTTCTGAAGACTATCATCACAATGTTGAAAACACAAGAATCATCTTCTGAAGACTATCACAGTGAAAGAGTGAATATCTAGGGAAGGAAACTCAGTAATTTTTGCGAAACTTGTACAGGGTAATGTAGGCCTAAGACATTCTCTCGACAAGATTGAAAGTTCAAAATTATAATTCTGTCTCAGTTCCTCTGCATTAATAGCCGAATAAGCTTCACTTGAGTCACTGTAAAGGGCTCAATTTCAACACGTTATAAAAATTATAATCTCTTAATGTTAACTGATTTTCTTACATTATTCTTTAAAAAATTATATAACAATAATCTTTATTGTCATTGAATGAAAAACTTCACTATAGACATTGTCAAATGTTACAATCTTACTGCAATACATTTCATAGATATACAAAATAAAAATTTAATTATTAAAACAATGTAGATATTTATCAAATTACATAATATAAATTTAAAAGTACTATATTTACTAGATAAAAGACAGTATTAAGTACTAATTATCATATGTTTAATAACTAATTAAGAATACTACAAACAGAGGTTAATAATAAACTTTAAAAATGCAACATAAGGTAGTGCAATTTGCTCTGTTCATTAATACATTGAAATTTAAATGTAAATTGATTTACCACTAGGTTTCATTTAAAATCTCATTATTAAAAAAAAAATTTAAACAACAACCATAACATTTAAAACTGCATTGTTTAAAAATGTATGTCAATTTCAAAGAGCTCATTTATTGAGTAAAGTGGGTTTTTAATTAACCAACTGTACAATTTTGTTTTATAACTTTCAACAGGATGAAGTTGAATGTTTACAGGGAGCTTATTAAATAAATTTGATTCCAATCAATTTATAGTATTTTTTGTCACACTAAGTCTACAAAGTGGATAATCTAATAATTGCCTATTCCTCGTTGTATGATTGTGTATCTCACTTCTCATATTAAAATCCAGCAAATGTTCTTTCATGCACACTAGAACATCATATATGTACAGATTTATGACTGTCTGAATACTGTCTGTATGAACAGAGGTCTACAGTGTGTTCTACTAGTTGAAGCTGTCAGTATTCTAATAACTTTCTTTTGAATTAATAAAATGTCTGTAATATCACTAGAATTTCCCCACAAAATATGGACAAACTTATGACAGGGAAACTGTACTACATAGTTCAGTAAGTTCTAATTAACTGTATGGCTAGGTTACTGCTCTTATTGATAGGTAGTTCTGTAGTGGACTGCCATTTTCAGCCTCTCTAAAAGCATGTTCTGCAGCATTTCCTCTGCAGTAAATGGTACAGTAACGTAGTCCCCAGAGCCTCGTCAGTGCAGGCTGCTCCGCGTGTGAAGAGGATGGGTAGTTGAGGATGGATATAAGATAGGAGGGGGATATATGTTGTTGCTCCACGTAGTCTTGCTAACTACACTCCAAGTTATAATTTAGCGTAAGAATTCATCTGAAATAAATCTATAGATAACAATACAACAGCTCTTCCCAGTTTGCTGTAATACAGTGAATTTTTGATTAGCCTATCAAACAAAGAAAAAGGAAGAGACAAACAGTAACTAGACTGAGATTTTTCAGAAAATCATCAGGATACACACTTTTGGATAATGAAATGAGTAAGGAAATTATCCAAGTACTCTAAACTACACTTACAATCATTTACAGTCTCTTTTGAAAATGAGCAAGAAGAAAGTGCTGTTGATAATAATAATGGTGGTGGTGATGATGATGATGATGATGATGATAATGGTGATGACGATAATGATGAAGATAATTTACAAAACATGAATTTACCGGAAGAAGAACAAAGAAACACTTTATTTTTTAACTTTTGGATTACTTGTTGGATATTTTATTCCACTTTTTGCATAACTCAAAGCTGCAATACAATAGTCTATGCTACGTACTATTCTCAAAGAATGATAAAAAACACAATAGCTTGCACTACGCTACTCATGAATGAGTAAACCCTTAGTGTTCTAAAAATTGAGAAAAAATAGTTTGCTCTACACTATGCACGAATGAGTAATATCGTCATTGTTCTCAAACAATTACAAGAGTAAAATAAGCAAAAAATGAGTATCCCATCAATAGCTTAAAAGAAACAGATGAAACTGCACACATAGAACGCCCAACATATGTTCTTGAGTTTCTGCGCGTACGATAGTCGCATTCTAGGAAGTTGCGTTTCTGTACGTCCCGTGGCGTCATGTAAGGAAGACTAAGTAGTTGTGGTGGTGGTGGTGGTGGTGGTGGTGGTGGTGGTGGCGGCGGTGGTGGTGGTGGTGGAAAAGAAAGTGGTATTTCTCACTCAGCGTTTGAGAAGGTGTCCGTTGTTTTGTGTTTCCATACTGTATGTAACATGGTGACATGTAATGTATTTATAACCCTAATATACATATCTCAGATAAAATAGGTTCTGTGTAAAATTTGAGTATAATAAATAACATGGTGACATAGAATTATTTTGGAAACCCGACTACAGATGTTATTATTTATTATTTTTGCGTAATATACATTCGAAAAGGACAGTCTCCTTCTTGGTAGGAATGAAACTAAATTCAGTGCATGAAGATAAATGCCACTTGCAAATAGATGAGAATGAATACAATTTCCAGTGAAAAATTAAAGTACCACCACATCTCTGTAAAAAAATAATGTTGCTACTGTCTATAGCTATATAATAGCTATAGCTATACCAAAGCATAATATATCCATACAGTACATACATACATACATTTTTAGTAGGTTATTCTGCGACGCTTTATCAACATCTTAGGTTATTTAGAGTCTGAATGGGATGAAAGTGATAATGTCGGTGAGATGAGTCCGGGGTCCAGCACCGAAAGTTACCCAGCATTTGCTGATATTGGGTTGAAGGAAACCCCCGGAAAAAACCTTAGCCAGATAACTTGCCCCTACCGGCAATCGAATCCGGACCACATGGTTTCGCGGCCAGACGCGCTAGCCGCTACTCCACACGTGTGGACTACATACATACATACATATTATTATTATTATTATTATTATTATTATTATTATTATTATTATTACTATTATTATTATTATTATTATTATTATTATTATTATTTCTTCTCGTATTTTCATCATGTTTTTCTTCATCATTTCTACATTTCTAAAGGTGTCTAATTATAAATTATTTTCCTTTGTCCTACTTCAAACATTTTCTGAAAAGTTTGATTTATCTTAGTAGTATTTATTTATTTATTTATTTATTTATTTATTTATTTATTTATTTATTTATTTATTTATTTATTTAACCTGGTAGAGATAAGGCCGTCAGGCCTTCTCTGCCCTTCTACCAGGGAATTACAACTATAATATGAAGAATACAATTACAATTAATATTAAATTTACAATTACAATTACAATAGAAATTAAAGTACGAAACGATTACCTGATTCATGGAAGCTAGACATTTTATCATAGAAGTTAAGAACAAAGAATATTTTTTGTATTTACTGAATTACAAATTAAACCTAGGATAACGAAACTGTATAGTCATGAAATTACCGAATGTTAAAATATTTTGTGACAGATTAAGAGAACTATTTACAAAAAAGCCATGTATGAACGAGTCTCAATTATTGACCAAGTGTCTAGTAAGTTTGCGTTTGAATTCAATTTTATTTCGACAGTCCCTGATGCTAGCAGGTAGTGAATTCCAGAGTCTTGGCAGAGTTATTGTGAAAGAGGATGACTATGTTATGCAAAAATCTGTATCCTGTTGCTTTCTGTAAATTGTTCGAGAATCCAAACTGTTCTGCATTACAGGGGATTGGGAAGAGATTTTTTATTTGTTGTAGCTTACTACTAAAATATACTTACACTAAATTAGCTTATGGAGTGCAGATGCAAGGACTATGAACTATCTATCTTAAGTCGATCCTCATAACAACTGACAAGGCTCTACAGACTGCACATTTTATGATTCAATTTTTAAAATGTAGAAAATGAATTCACAAGAACGCAAAATAATGAGCAATGATATTTTATAGGATAAGATGAAAAAGATAAACACATAAACTTCGAGATGAGCAGTCCGCTACTAATCCATTTATATCCTATCATTTGTGGATCGAACAGTTTCATAACGCAGAATTTTATATGTCAAGCACGACTCGTTAAACTGAGTTAGGCTAAAGTGGATAGGCACGGCTGCTATAAAACAGGCAGTTTAGCAGTGAATGCTTTCCAATAATAAGCACTATATCCGCTTGTATATTAGATTTGCATTTGCACAGGTCCAAGGGGATTTTGAGTGAGTATACATACAAAAGTACAGTCGGCGTATTGATCGCCTCATATGAACTCCCTATAAATTAGCCCATTTGATGGCTCTCCTCTCAACTGAAGTTCACTGCGTGTTAGGCTATGCCTTCCTGTGTCGGTTTATTAACCATAAAAATTAATCTTTGCGTTTAGCGGCAAGCGATGTTGAACTCGAGGAGGAGTGGCGGTTTCCAACACTTAACGGCTCTCGTTAAATGTTTATATACGAATCTCGACTTTCCCTCCTCCTCTCCGTTGCTCTCCCCCTCTGTCTGTTTTTCCCTCTTCGTGTTCTATCTCAAAATGAGTTTCATCACTCGTACCCGAAACTGTCCTGACAAAACATGTAAACACTATCTTCCTTGAAGTAGGTATGGAGTGTGTTGTGGTGCAGGAGAACAAAGGAATCCAGTACTGAAACACAAAGTTATCTAATTAAATGTTTGTTTACGGATATTCTTCTCCCTTCAACCCCTTGTTTCCTCACTCCGCTAATGATACGCTGAGAAAATGTCCTGCGACAATATTTATATTGTAAAGCTCAGAAGTATCGAAATTGTGTTAATTTCTTCCTTTCTTTTTTTTTTAATAATAATTGAAGGGTTCAGAGCCATAGTGGGCCAAGCGCCATTTATTAAAAACGGAGAAAGTAATGTTAAATTTAAGTGAATACCATAGTTTAATTAAGATTGACACATCATTTAATTTTAATGTGTATATTTTATATTACTTGCTATATGTTTCCATTGAATTGTGGTAATAACTTCACTTTAACCCTTGTTTTCTACGGTTTTAGTAAATGGCGTTTGGCCCACTATGGTTCTGAACCCTTCAATTTATTGATCTATCAGCGCATTTAGAGCTATACAGACCATTTCTAAATTAAATACAAACACAATACGTGACATATAATTGAGGGCAGCCTAGATTGGGCTCCTTAGTGAACAAAAATTGTTAATGAGTGAGATACATAGGTTGTTGTGATGATAAATTTTGATTATAATGAGGTCCATTGAAAGTCAGCTCTTGATTCTGGTGGGAAATGTTGACTTTCTTCCGAGAGAGTAGTGGATGGCGCCTGGAACATTTTCTAGGTTGTTATAGAACTTCTTAGCTTGAGAATGAGTAAACTGTTTGATTTTATCAATATCAGTTCTCTGTGTAGTTGGCTGTTAGAGACTTTACTTTTATTCAGGATTAAAACTGCATCTCAACCCTTTCTTACATTACGGCTTCATACAAATATTCTGTCTACAGCATTATTTTTTTACTCATTTCGACACTGCAGCCTGAAGCCTATTGTGCCTAGACCCACAACTCTATTGAACACCCGCATACACTGCAGGACTCCACCGTTTACTGGGTCAGGGTACCCGGGAGCCACTGCGAGACACCACACACACTGGGACAATGGACATACAACCAGTCCCCGTGAAGAGGTCCGAATTAAATCCCCCTGACTTCACGACCGGGAATCGAACCCGGGCCACCATGATTAGGAGTCCAGCACGCTACCTCAAGACCAAGGAGGCGGACACAGTATTGTTTACTTTTGTATCCACATAAATTTCCAGTTCTTTAAATGAAACCGGAACTGATATGATATGATTTATTGTCATTAAGCAAAACATCCCAAGTGGTTGATGGCCCTTCACATTTCTGTATCTAGGGACTCACCAACACTATTTACAGATTTCTATACTAAACTATCCGGTTCTCAAACTTACATTCCTGCCCCCAACTTAACACATTTTCAACCCTATCAATTCTAATGACCATCCTCCAAATTCCTTCCATGTCTGATTAACAATTTCTCTACACCCCATAGTAGCTTACCATCCTCTTCCATACATATAATAACAATCAACACAACAAGATTCACTCACTATTATTGTTCTTGGTCCAGTGTGAGTTCTATTCAATTATTTACTCTCGCTTCAAGACATCGTACCACACTGACATCACACTTGCCCACATAACACTGAACTAGTCCACCGTTGTGGCTGAGGTGTTAGCGAGTCTAACTCTGAACCCAGTAGACCCGGGTTCCACTGGGTTCGATCCCCGGTCGGGACGAGTTATCTGGGTGAGGTTTTTTCTGGGGTTTTCCCTCACTCCTACGGATGAATATCAGGTAACTTCATCAGGCGATTGGAACCCCACTCATCTTCGCAACTTCCTTTCCTCCCCTATCATCCTTTCATTCATCATCCCGTTATTTCTTCTGGTTTTCAGATCGCTCTACAGCGGCCCTCCGAAGCTGCTGGCTCTCTCGACCGGCCTCTGTGGATTGTATTCATGTGATGATGGATAGCTTCTGGAACGGGACCCGGGGCAGACCTTCTCGGGGGAGGACTTCCGCCTCAGACCGTTAAGGGAGTCTTGGGAGGGTTGCCGAAGCAGGAGTGGTACATGGACTCTGTTGGCTGTAGGGACCGGTCGTTAAGAGGGTCAAGTGGTTAGGTCGTTGCGCGTAGAGGATCGGTGGGCACGCAACTCATCCCACATAGAGGGGTGTACAATAGACCTCAGGTCGTAGTGCGTGGAATGTTCCCTCCCTTCTAACAAGTAAAAAAAAAACACTGAACTATTCTGTTCTCAAAATTACATTCCTACTTCTAATTTAACACATTTCCAACTCTATCTATTCTAACGACCACCATTCAAATTCCTCTAATATCTGACTATTACTATCCTCCCCTATACATAATAATAATAATAATAATAATAATAATAATAATAATAATAATAATAATAATGATCACAATAAGATGCACTCACTATTTTGTTCTTGGTCCATTTTCAGTTCTATTCAATTATTTACTCTCGTTTCAAGACATAAGTACCACACTCACAACATACTTGTCCACGTAACAAACCTTCTTGGCTACATTCCTAATAGTCCGTTAACCTTGACCCTTTCTTATTTCACTGGAACCCTTAACACCAATTTCTTAAATTATAATGTTTCTTCTTTTTTAACATTATCTTCTGTTTCTCACCAGTCCCCCTTGCCGGCTCTTTCTTCTTTTTCAGCTCCTTCACTCGCTTTGGTATTGCTCCCAACAGCTGATCGTTTCTACTCTGTGAAACTGAAATTAGCAAACTATAATAAATATGTGCTTATAACGTTTCGGAGCTAAGTTTGAACGCAGGTTTCTGGACATGTACAAATTGTCCACTTGCAAGCCTTTGCATTTAACGAAGCCGAGCACGCAACTTATAAATCCCTTGAACTAGAGCTGTATAAATCACAAAGCGTTTTAACCACCACAACACACCCCTCACTTAATTTTCCTACAAGCAATTCTATTTCCAACTGTGAGCACGAATCACGCAATTACTGCAATGTAACAGGAGTGCTCTAATGTTTCAGACGATTCTTGTAGAAGGCATCGTAATGAAGTACATAGCAGTCTTGTTACATGATATCTATTACGAATTTGACTTTGTGTGTCATGTTTCAGAATTCAATTAAGGGTAATTTTGTTTTATACTCTTCCTAGTAAAGAAATGGCTATATGAACTAACATGCGTGTAATTCATTGACTAGTGAATCAACTTTGTACATCGGAGATCTCCGTTAAAATTTTTTAGAGTTCGAGAGGAAATTAAAAAATGGCATTTTGGACGGATTTCTCGAAATTTTTCCATCTTTGTTGTTGTTGTTTCATCAGTGCTTCACATAATCATGACAAGATTCCGAACTTGCTGGCGGTTCTCTATTACTTTATGAAGCACATAATGAAAACAATGTACCATTATACGAATTCGAAAAATGATCTGCGGTTTACTTGATAGTAGGGTATACCTATTAAAGCTTGAGTATTAGTGTTCACATGTATGGACCATTAATCTTGTTTAAAGGACTTGGAACAGACTGTACTTACTAAAATTAAGTTCCCCGAGGTAAAAATGCAACTTGTTGCTACAGTGGCCTTATCTGTTACTCGAAACCAAAAATCCACCATTGTTCATGACAACACACGATGCCATAATGTTTCCCCTTTCATCGAGTTGCTTCAGCATTGATATGAATTAATGACACTTCATATTTTATAAGCTAAAAGAGTCACTGCGCGGCATTCGTTTCAGTTCAAGAGAAAAGTTACTTCAAGGTGTGAGGCGATCTGCAAATAGTATTGACAGAACGCTGCCGTCTTCCTATATTCATCTGTGATTTCAAATTGAACTTCAAAAACTTCAATATTTTCTTATCAGTCCGACCCCTGTCAGTAAAATCATCCCTGCATAACATTGCTTTCCGTTACAGACCAAATGTGACATTTTTACCGTTTGTACCTTCAATAAAGAAGCAGACTTGTCAAAAATGTATTTTTTTTTCAAACGCTTTCCTAAAAATTGTCCAAGGAAGGCAGCTTAATTGTCCTAAGCAATACATAGAATTCAGTAGCGCAACACTGTTCCTCCACTGAAGGAATATGTAATAAATTGCTTAACTGAACTTTGCCAATCCAAAAACAAATGAACACAGCACTAACGAGGTTAATACATATGCTAATATTTCAAGAAATATTATTGTCAGTTACCAATTCCACATGCTAGTACCGCCACCAGTCCAAGATTGTTTAAAGTTAACAAAATGATATTAATCTTAAGATTTTCATTTCTGCAGAGGATATAATTGATTTATTGCACCAATGAATATGGCATGTTCTTGTAGTCTTCGTGCCTGAAGCCAGAACCACAAAGTAAGCCCAGATTTTCTACAGATTAAGAGTAAGTCAAGGCTCAGGGGGAATTTGAGCATTCAGGTCACTCATTGTTCCTCTAAAACTTGGAAACTTCTGTTCCTCTGAACACTGGAGGGAGAGAGTCTTAGCTCTCTGCCAGCTCTAATTTCATTACTTTTACGCCTTGTTTCCAACTAAGCTTTATTTTCTAGCTCCCACTTGGGCAACTCTTAGTAGTTCAAAGTCTTAACAACTAGTGCTACAGCGGCAGTGTAGATGTGTCCAGTATGTTATATTTAGTAGGCCTACTAGCAGTAAGTTGTGAAGTATACATCATTCTATTGTGCTGTACTCTGCCGCCTTGAGTATGTGCTTAGCGTGAGTTATAAACTTTCCAACCAAACTGTCCGGTTTGATTCTCGGCGTGGGCAAATGAAGAAATTTATTTTCCACTGGACTGGGAGTTTGTCCCTTGTCATGTGCTCTCCTGTGTCATGAAGACGACACGAACAGAGAGGACCGTAATGTGTTCTTGTATAGTGTTGTTCAAAAGATAATACCCTACTCTACACCGCTTTGGAATGTAAGTCGTTATTACAAGGAGGAGGGGGGGGGGAACAGACCACAAAAGCAAAATTGTGTTATTCGCCCTTCGCTGTGATTTTATAGGTAGCATATGAGCTTACCATGCAATTTCTTCGTGATTTGATTCCCGACGTTGGTAGTAGAAATTTATCTTTGTTGTGTGCTGTCCTGTGTTGCGTCCGCGTTGGCCCTATGCGATACCGACCGCATAATAAGAGAGACCTGCTTTGTGATATGTCTATTGTTGGTTCAAAGGTATATCAGCCTCAACACGACATTGGCTGGAAAATTAGTAGCGTTTCAGGCTTCATATTCTGCGGTTCCGTGTTCCATTAATGATATATGACTATTTTGAAAAGTTTTGCCTCCTAATTTCTTATTTTAAGATGGCTATTGTTATTTGAGTAAAACAAAAAATGATAACTTTCTACATATTTATTGTTGACATCCATATAATTATTTCTCCACATTGTTGCCCTGGCGATCAACATATATCTCCCAACGGGAGACCAGTTTTTTGATATAATCACTGTAGAATATTTGACTTTAGGACAGAATCATAGCCTCATTTCTGTCTGTGCTGCATCATCAGAATCAAGGAATGGTTCTCTCACGTGATGACACCAGATCGAAAGTGTATGAAGGATGATCAAATACAGTGAAACCAAGTGCCTTCACTGCATCGTAATAATCAAGATGCAGTCCTCTCAGGTGTTCTTTAAGTTTTAGGAACAGATGAAGATTTGACGGCACCAGATCGAGAATATATGAGCCGTTCAGAGTAAAAGTGGTGTAAGTCAAAATTGGATAATGAGGTTTAAAGTAAAAATTCTGTAAAATATAGAACGAAGGAGCAATTAATATGTCGTTTTTGCTATCCACTGACTACTAATAGTTTTATACAGTGAATATTAATTGCTACTTTGCGCTATATTTTACAGAATGTATACTTCAACTCTCATTACCCATTCTTGACTTACACCACTTCTGCTCTGAATGGCTCATATGGAGGATGATCAAAAACAGTGAAACCAAGTCCCATCGTGTTCAAAGTTTTCGGAATTCCAATTATGCGATTATCGCCTATACACTCTCCGTTCTTTCTCACACATGTTGAGAGTCGCTCCAGGTTCATTACAAGCACGAACAAACTAACGTCGTCGCTCAGTACTGATGTCTACAAATTCATCTCCATAAACAGCCTTATTTCTCCCGATGAAGCAGCGTCATTGAGGGCCACATTTTATGCCGTCAGAAACTTTTTCACAGCACGCTGCTTCAGACGTCCGACATAGTGCTGTTACATACCGTCATGTTCCAGACTATAATTCAGAGCTCTCTAGCGGCAGAGATACGAGACTTGCGCAGTGAAGCAGGAAAGTTAACTGACTAGAACGTATGACAGCTAATACTCCGAAATTTGTTAACAAAAATACAAAAAACAAAAACAAATTAGGAGACATTACTTTTCAAAACATACTCGTAAAAAAATGAGGATGGAAAGGTTGAAAGAATCCAGCCTTTAAATAAAATTATTATTATTATTATTATTATTAGTAGTAGTAGTAGTAGTAGTAGTAGTAGTAGTAGTAGTAGTAGTAGTAGTAGTAGTAGTAGTAGTAGTAGTAGTAGTAGTAGGGTAAAGTTGCCTATTTCCGTGATACCCCTAATCCCGTGAATTTTTTTTTAAATTGAATGTCAGTCAAAACTTTTCCGTTCGATCATATTGCCAGACATCTTCCTCGAAATATTGCGTCTTTCGTCTACTTTTGAGACATCGGTGAACTTCCAAGCAAAATACCCAATCCCGTGACATTCAGTGAAAAAATCGTATCACGGAATTAGGAGTATCACGGAATTAGGCAACTTTACCTTAGTAGTAGTAGTAGTAATAATAGTAGTAGTAGTAGTAGTAGTAGTAGTAGTAGTAGTAGTAGTGGTGGTGGTAGTAGTGGTGGTGGTAGTAGTGGTGGTGGTAGTAGTAGTGGTAATAGTAGTAGTGGTAGTAGTAGTAGTAGTAGTAGTAGTAGCAGCAGTAGTAGTAGTAGATGTTTTGTAGGGGAAAGGCCCCTATATTGAACCACTAATCCTTCAACACTAAATTGTGGCAATAATCTCAAATCAAATTTATCAGGAAAATGTGCATTACATTTGCAGATTCTTTAGCTATAAATAGCCTGAACAAAATTGCTAATTAATATTGTCATTATTTAAATAAAAAAATGAAACTGGGAAGGTGCGAAGTGGTCCAAATTATTAACATGGTCTTTAAATTGGACCAGCCTTATCTTAAAATGAACCACATCATTTTAAATTCATAAAATTTTTTTTTAATATAAAATATAAATATTTTTTTCCTATACTTAAAATTATTTAATTAGCAACAAAAGTACAAAAGAAGTTTGTAATTATAATGTCAATTTCCTTGAAAACTGGAGTTTTTAGATAATAATAAAAAAACCTTGTTTTTAGAACATGAATTACAAATATAGGGTTTTCATTGTTATGTAAAAGAGTCCATTATCCACAGTCTTCACAATAAAACACTTTCTGTTTAGCACTAACGTTTGAACATTTTTGGTGAAGCCATATCCTGCATTTCCTGCATTGGATCATATCCATCATTTCCGACAATTCACAATTTTTCTTGTCTTTATTTTCTGGTTGACCTTTCTCTTTAACGGTTTATTTCTTGGTTTCGATGTATGCCTACCTGCTACTTTCTTGCTTTGCTTTTCCTGCAACTCATTCCTATAAGGTCTGCTTATGACGATTGCAACTGACGTGGTTTTTTGTTTCCTTGATCTGGTAAGTTCAGGAATAGGGGATATTTCAGCAACAGTGTTAGGCCTACGCCTAGTTATGTTTGGAGATTTTTCTGGACAGTGAGAATTGAACGTAGAAATGTATTCAGAATTGTTAGGCCTACTAGGTTGAAAAGAGGGAACTGGATTTTGTGAAGGTGAGTTTGGAACACTTGTGTTAGGGTCATTCTCATGGTTGACGGCAGTAGGAGCCAAGTCGCGGTCCTGGAAAACGTTTCTGTCGAGTGGCCCAATTCCAGTTTTTGCAAATCCACTCGTTGCATTTACCACTGTGCAGCTTTACCATAAGCTTCTCCTATTAAAGCTGACACCTGAAACTGAGTTATATTTCGAGACGGGTTATTTCGAAGCCATTTGTCTGCAGCCTGATTGCGGTATGATGACAAGGGCTTGAAGAAAGACACGTCACATGGTTGAAGCCTGTGCGTTGTATGTGCGAGCAAAGAAGATCAACATGGGAGGAACATACGTTCCTGTTGCACTCATGCAACACACATAGGTTGTGTTGGTGCCTCTTTCACCACTTGTCAGGTATATCTATTTTCACGAGATATTCACAGTTGAAAGCTCCTAAAACATAACAAGGTTTCTTAAATTGGACCAGTTCAATATAGGGTTCAAACGGTGGTTCAAATTACGGGAAATGCCATTTTAGACTTTTTAGTAACTGTGAAACATGGAAACATGTTGCTTGAAAGAGTTTACGCATGGATATTGTTGCTATGTAATTACTTCACAACATGCAATAGATTAAGATTATAACAATCTTACCTGATTTGTCGTACAAGCTTAGCTAGGAGAGTCAAATATTATATCAGAAGCACCATAAACACAAAAAACTTCTTACAGCTGAAACCATTACTCCGAACGCAAGGTCAACTGCACTCAGCATTCACTGCGCTACACAATACTCTTCTGCTTGGACAGTGGTGAAATCTGTCGGACAGTTTGGGAAATAAATGAGTGTTTCAATTTAAGACACGGTCCAATATAGGGACCTTTCCCCTACTTTTCTGTATAACTTCTGACTTGTTAAACATTTCAAAACTACGATACAGATGTAAGATCATGGAATACGATAAATGAAATGAAAAATGAAAGCATTCTGAAATCTTTGAAATATTCTGAATATAAATAGTAAAACTGCGTGTAAGTGAAAGTTATTGGGCATTGTAACTTGAATGCAATCAAGATACACTGTTTTGTTGTTTTTATGAGAGTGGAATAGTCGGGATAAGAATCATTAACAAAATCAAAGACTGACGTTTGAGAAAAAGTTTCGTGTCAAAAAAGTATGATGTACCATTCATTTGTAAATGCTAACAAAATGTCCCTGCCACCACTCCATATGAAATTAGACTTAACAAAATTTAATATCTCTGGTAACGTTTCCCAGGTTAAGCGAAGGAAATCCGTACAGCTATTAGTAACCGTTTGTGTGAGAAGAAAATTACAGAAACAAAAGAGGATTGTGTTTAAAGATGTGTGCTCAGATTTTCTTGAAAACTGTGAAGAAAATAACTATATTGAGATGGTGGAAACTACGTTAACGACATTTGATGTAATAGGCTGCAATATGCTCCTGAAAATCCATTTCTGCACTCTCTTTTGAATTTCTTTCCATTGAACCTTGGAGGGCTCAGCGACGAGAACGGGGAGAGATTCCATTAGGATATAATCTCAAATTGAAAGACCGTATACGGGAAGATGTTCATACACCATGCCTGGTGATTATTGTTGGCTTCTTTTAGAGAGACTATAAATGAATGTATTCCAGAAAATACTTTTTTAAGACAGCAGATAGAATTATAATTTTATTTCGAACTATGTGAATACAGAAACATTTAATTTTAGTGACTGGAATTCTGTAACGATATGTATTTCTTCTGCCCAATTTTCCAATTAAAATTGAATATTTTGAATGCCTCGTGGCGTGATTTTTTCTGGAGTGAAAATGTGAAAACAAATGTATTATTTTAAAATTAATCTGATTTTCCCTGGAAATGGCAAGTGATATGTTATTTTAGATTTAAAATTCGGATTGTGGCCACACGAATTAGTAAGTATCGTCTACTTTTATTCCGTAGCAAGACAACATTTTGGTTGATTAGCTATATAACTTTGTTGATGAATTTATCGTTTTCTCTTCCTATTTTTGTGCTATATAAATGGTGGCCCAAACATGTGTACCCGTTCGCCGAAGTGCAAGTTATGATTCATGAGTAGGAATCGCAACAAACTTATATATGGACCCCGCATATTTATTACATGTTCATATATTTCCCTTTATCATAAGGAATACCTGAAAGGAAAAATGCGCATCATACTATATAATCCTCGGATTACAAATGGTAATCGGAAATATATTGCAAAATAAGCTATATTTTATTGTTTTATATATTTCTATAAAATGCGAATTTATCCAACACTAGGTCGTTCCTTTCACACTAGTTTCCAAATTTGACGGTCCTTCTAATCTTCGTCCTGAAGGTCCCTATTAGTCATTCCTATCGTTATGCCATCCACCCAAGTTCGTCTTGGTGCTTCTCTTTTTCTTCATTGAGTAGGGCACCATTCTATCATTTTGTTTGCCAAATCTTCCCCCATCCGTTGTACATGTCCTACCGTCTTAGATTTCTTTCTATAGCATCAGTAATTGAAGTTTTTATACCCATCCGTTCCCAAATTTTATTGTTTCATTCTTTGCATGGCCTTCTAGTGTTATTCCACAACAGCGTCGCCAAAAACACAACTTAATTTTCGTTTGTTTTATTCAGTAGTCTCCCAAAATTCTGCTTCGTAAGTTGTTGTAGTTTCTAATATTATTTTATAAATTCTCGTTTTGGTTTCCTCTTTATTCTCTTATTCCAAATTACTGAATGTGACTGTCTTGTTGTTTGGTTTCTTGTAAGTATTCTTTTCTTAATTTCATCGTCATTATCATCATCCTTCACGAATTAGGCCTCTGTAGACCTGTTTCGGCTCCACCTAGCAGTCTTCTTAAAGGTCTTCCTGGTCGACGATGTCCTCTATGTTTATATTGCATCATAATTTTTGGGGTAGTGACGCGAAACATACAGCCTCTCCTATCCAAATGCCATCCTCACCTTCCCGTGGTCCACCCTGTTTCTACCAACGAGGAAATGGCGACCGAGTCACAGCGGTATAACTGTTTCATCAAATGCAGACGAAATGCTGCATTACAAGCCTGTCCAGAGGCTAAAAGTGGCAGCCCCACTACTGGACTACCTAACGATACGGCTGGAAACCTATCTTAGGGAAAATTACATTACTTTCAAGCCTCAAACAAGCAGTATAAGGACAGATTCTTAATTTCTAAATCAATAATATCATTATTTATTAATTAGAAATCTGTCTATACAATATTTTATGTTACAAGTTATAGCAAAATAAAATAAAAAATAAATATAAAATTATGTGAATCTACCCCTCTAACAATATCATCGCCAAGAAATATATACAATCTGATCCGTTTGGGTATGAATAATTTTAATTTATTATTATAAAGCTGTTATGATAGTAGGAAAAATTTCTTGCTAGTTATATTATGATTAAAAGATGGGAGTTTCCATATATGACAATCTACAATGCATAATATGAAAGGACAAATGAAAATCGTAGATGATTATAACGGCTACTACAAATCAACAGCGGGCATAATGTGTTCTTTGGTATGCTAAATTTGAGAGTGTTAAAAGAATTCAAAGGGAATTTTGACGTGAGTATGGTGTGCCTTATTACGATTCCATAATGTTGTGGTATCGAACATTTGTAAAAACAGGTTCTGTATTTAAAAAAACGTGCAGGGGATCGCAGGTGAAATTCTGTACGAGAAGCAGCTATCTCTTGGCTTGGCCCCAAAACTCCCCAGATCTAACGCCTCCTGACTTCTTCGTGTGGGGTTTGTTAAAGACATTGTCTATTCACAGAAACCCAGGAATATTGATGATCTGAGAGTAAAAATTACTCAAGATTTTCAACAAATCACCCCTCTCATGTTACAACGGACATGGGCTGAATTGCATCACCGTTATGAGTTGTGAAGGGTGCGCAATGGGGATCATGTTGAGCTCTGAGGAATCTCCCAATCTTTCAGTGTTGTATGCACAAAGTTTCAATAAATAAAGTTCAGTAGTACCTGTTTTACGGTGTTATTATCTTATCCATACTCAAACGGATCACCTTGTACTTTGTTTAATTCCTGATAGCCAGGAATTCGGTTTTTGTTATTTTATGTTACTCATCAAAATATATTTTTAAATGTAGTTTGTGATTGAGATGCGCAAAAATTTAAGTTTGTTTAAGGTTAAAAACACTGAGTAAAAGTAAAGACCGGTGATGTCAGAGGTATAAAATTTACTCTTTTCAGAATCTGACACTAGGAGGAGGTAAGCTGTGTTCACAGAGTTATAGCCCCATTATAGTGGACGGAAACATCGGGTCTCGTTTCTGATGATTCACAGTATCTATTCCTGGGGTCGCTCCAGAAGCTCTGAGGGAAAAATAAATCTTTTGATCCCGTTGGGGATCTAACTCCAGTATGCTGCCCGCAAAAAAAAAAAAAATAACTAATTCCACTCTGAAGCTATTGTATATGTGTTCATTATTGTAAATGGTAATAATATAAGAGTACATTTTGTATTTTATTTGTGGTCTCAAATTAAAATTAATTTATATCAACAATACCGGTATATTGCATAGTTTCGAGAAGGCGACCAAGACTGTACATTTAATTATATAACAACGTGTTTTAGTTCCGTGTAAATGTTAAGGAGTATGGCATCCCTTTGAATTCCAACTTAATTATTTATGATTTACATACTTTAGAATGAACCGGTGAATGTTACAGAAATCCTTTTGCCTCAAACCAATGAGAGAAGTGGAACTCAATACCTACGTAAAATATTTACAAATACATAAGATAAAAACAAAAGCTTTATTCTTTCCTAGTTTTAAAATCTGTTCCCATGTCATATAAATAATAGGATAGGGTGGAGGCTTGGCATTGTTTAACAAATTCATAATTTTTTTCCAATCTAATTAGAGACAGCTCTCTCTCTCTCTCTCTCTCTCTCTCTCTCTCTCTCTCTCTCTCTCTCTCTCTCTCTCCAATGGCATCTTGCCATATTTTATCGAAAATGGATACTATTCAGCTTGACGTAATCCTCTCCGAGGATTTAATTTATTGGGTGACCTATTCATTAAATACTTCATTCCTGTTGGTTTAAAAATATGTCCGAGTTACATAGATTATGGGATATACGATCATAAATCATGGACTAACTGAATATTTTTGCAGAACAACATTGCACAGTGAGGATATTGTAATCTATATCCCTTTAAATTTTCTCTGTTCATTAT
The DNA here is from genome assembly GCF_040183065.1 of Periplaneta americana. Taxonomy (NCBI): domain Eukaryota; kingdom Metazoa; phylum Arthropoda; class Insecta; order Blattodea; family Blattidae; genus Periplaneta; species Periplaneta americana. The sequence goes on along the minus strand of NC_091132.1, from coordinate 63,973,372 downwards.
TAATTGGCTAAACTGTGGGGAAAATATTATTTTGTGAATCACAGTCTCTAAAAAATGTTTATAAATTCTATTAATACTGTACGTGTAGGAATTACATTTTTAATTGACATACACAGATAGATAAATTGGGCTTAGACTATACGTCTGGCAGCCGCCTAGCTACTCTCAAAGACCCATGTTCTCTGTCTTGAGCATATATGTCCAATTGTAACTCGTATGAGGTAACCCCTGGCGTAAGCAACCCGCAGCGCATATTTTTTAAGGTCGCTTTTCCTATTTTATATGGAAAGTTATTTGATCTTGCAGAGCATGCTTGACGTGTAATATCTCCTGTTTCTATAGGCGTTTGGACACCCATGGTCTTGATTGTCATCCTGGGTTAGGGTCTGATTTTCATGACCCGCAATATGCATTCGTTACAAGATTTTTTTAGATAACCGCGGTTTTTTTTCCCAGGTTGGATGCACTAATATAGTTTTTTGAACCGTCTATTGTTGTTCATTCTTAATTCTGCTAACAAATCACTGGGATTTTTAATTCGAAATATGAAATTATTAATGCAAAATTCTTTTTTATTTTATTTTGTAATCACTCAGAAAGAAGTTGCAATATGCTGCATTGATATTGAGTATCGTACAGTCAGTGAACCCAAATTTGTGCAATTGACAAAGTCAAATAATGCATATAAAATAAACAATAGAGATATAAAAGACAATAAAATTGTATCATAAACACTCAACAACATTGACATTAAAAAAGCTCATTCATATCATAAAAGAGTTTGTTTATCAACTAACCAGAGACACGTCTGTTAAAAGAATTCCTTTCCAGATTGAAAACATAATATGTCGGAAATTTATTTGAAATTTTTTAAAGACATAATAAAATAATTATTAATTGTTTTACCTATATTTAGGTAAGTCAAAAAGGTCACGGTTTCTGGTGTTGTATAGGTGAACATCATTCCTATGTGTCAACATTTTTTTGTGAATTATCTTTGACAAAATTTTTATCTTGATAAATATACAGTGATGTTCCAGTCATTATTCTTTCATTCACAAATAACAGTCTGCAGGATGCCTTCATTGATGAATGTGTTATAATTCTAATAGCTTTTTTCTGTAACATAAGAATCTTATTAATATGAGCACTATTATCCCATAAAAGTAGTCCGTAAGAAAGTATACTACGAAAATAATAAAAATAGATAACTCTAATGTACAGCAATTTTGAATCCCCGTTGCGAGAAAAATGTTCATTTTAATTGAGATGACACAAAATACATTACTTAGGTTCATATTTTATAAGACATTGAAAACATCTTGTTCTTTTCAGTTCCAAACCATAACTTATAATGAGATCAATTACTTTTTATTTCCATACACTCAATGAGAGAAGAGTGACTGACTCGATGATATTTCTAAGAAAATAGTTAACAAATAATATTGATTCCGCTGAAATATTCAAAGTGATTCCACTTTATAGCTCACAGTTAGATCTAGAATAAATTTTCTATTTAATATCTCAAGATCGAGAAACGTATTTATATGAACTCACCATTAATTAAAATATTAATCAACTTCAACTTACTGATTGAGGAAATTGATTTATATTTTCCAGTGAAGAAAAGGTATTCAGAAGCTGACTTTCTAAAAACAATTATATATCATTCATGTCATACCACATTGTTTTATTTGTTCCTGGTATAATTAAGTGATTCCCTTGTTCTGGTTCTATAATTTATTACCGATTTATTAAATATCTGATTTTTTGTGAATACACCTACTCATTCATTGTAAATATTATAAACCACAAAATTGTTCATTTATATCTACAGTATGTGAAGAAAGTGGTTTGATGGACATATAGCTTGCGTACTTTCCTATACGTCATAATAAATTAGTGAATCATAGCCAAGCGTTAGAGGCTTCTTTGTTCCATCCGTTACATTACACTTTCGTCTGCCTTTTAATTTCCTTATTCTTACTCTGAAAACCTCTGGCCAGCGATGGAGATAATCCATCTCTACAGCCTGTTTCCGGTGTTGTTCTTCTAGCGCCCATACTTGGCAGTCAAATAATAGAACGAATTATATAAGGAATGATCCGTAAGTATGTCATTAATTTCAGGGTGTTATTCTTTGAAATATTTCAAACCAAAAAGTTTAATACAGTTTTGCTTGTTTTTGCTTCCTTTTCGAGATACAAATTGTTTTATATGAAATATTTTGATAGCCTGTTTTGGAAAAGTCATTGATTGAATTCACATCATGTTATGACTATTTAGGAGAGTAGTGTATTATGATTATAGATTATTTAAATAATTTTAGTTTTGTCCATTAAATGTGCAGAAATTTGATCCGAACAAAAATCTAACTTTTCTCTCAGCAAAGGAATTTTTTCAGTGTTAACAAATGTTTACCGGTCAAACGCTGGCCTGACTTCCCAGATTTTGGTTAGTGAAGAGACGACTCATTACTAAGGGATTCCGAAGTTTGATTGATTAATAAACAAATAGATGTGTGCATGGATGGCTAACAGATAGACGGATGCGATGATAAGCAAGTAGGAAAGCATGTAGGCAGACTAGTAGATGTAGCTAGCTAGATAGGTATTTAGGCAGGCAAGAAGATAGGTGATGTATTCGTATATTGCTTAATCCATTGATTGGATGAGTGATGGATGAATGGATATCTATCTATCTATCTATCTATCTATCTATCTATCTATCTATCTATCTATCTATCTATCTATCTATCTATCTATCTATCTGTCTGTCTGTCTGTCTGTCTGTCTGTCTGTCTGTCTGTCTGTCTGTCTGTCTGTCTGTCTGTCTGTCTGTCTGTCTGTCTGTCTGTCTGTCTGTCTGTCTGTCTGTCTGTCTGTCTGTCTGTCTGTCTGTCCGTTCGTCCGTCCATCCGTCCGTCTGTCTGTCTGTCTGTCTATCTGTCTACTCGCTTATTTATCTGTAGCCTATATTTGTTTATTTAATAATACTTACAACTGCTAACAACTGAGGTTATTTACCGTTCTTGAAAAGACTCAGAATCAGAGGTGATACTAATAGCTATCAGAATTAAATTTTCAAATGGGAGAGAAAATATCGATTAATTTTGACAAAACTTATTTCATTAATTCTTTCATTGTTTTATTTATCGGTTTATTCATTCTTTTGCTTACAAAAAGTAAAAGTTACGATACCTTCATCTTCAATGTTCAGACATTTCGATCATCATAAATACGTCATTCTGTCAGAATATAAACTGCATCTCATAAACAGCCGATATTGAGAATAACCCGAATTCTATTCTGGGAGAATGTGTAGTTTTTAGTACACAAAGAGGTTATGGAAGAAGATTCCTGCGAGTACTTCGGTTTCTTCTTCCATCATTGCTAGGTTAACGTTTTCATCATATTTGAACAACTGCTGAAGCTACAAAGGATCTTTAAATAATAATTGCCTATTAACGCGTGATCTTGGCGATGTGTGACATTCTCTTCAGTAATCAGGACGTTATTTTGCCTATGTAAGGAAGTGCATTGCCAGATGACGTGATGCCATATCCAGAGGGGAGCATCGCTCAGTCTGAAAGTGAGTCTCGTGTGATTCAGACGTTAAGGTGCGCCAGCGGTGAATGAGTGGACACTACCTGCTCGCGGTAATTTCGCGTTTGAAACCATGCCACAAGGCCGGCAGAGAGAAAGAGAGAGAGAACGAGAGAGATCAGCGAAACAGGTAAACACATATGTATCAACTGTCTGCTATAGGATTTCCGATTTCCTCTTCTCCACTTATATTCGAATAATGGTCGTTGTGACAGTCCTATGGACACCTTTAGTTTTCGGTATAGGCCTACTTGATAGATGTCTATGACATTTATAGAATTAAGTGCTGCAACGTATTATTATCGAGTTGAAAATAATTTAAAAAATACCTTATTATTCTATGACCAATGATACTGTTAGGACCATATAAATAATTGAAGGGTTCAGAGCCATAGTGGGCCAAGTGACATTTATTAAAAACGAAGAAAGCAAGGGTTAAAGTTAAGTTAGTACCATAGTTTAATGAAGATTGACATATAATTTAGTTTCAATGTGTATGCCTTATATTACTTGCTATATGTTTCCATTGAATTATGGTAATAACTTCATTTTAACCCTTGTTTTCTACGGTTTTAGTAAATGGCGCTTGGCCCACTATGGTTCTGACCCCTTCAATTGTAGGTATCGGTAGGGTGAAAATCTTGAAAACTATTGCAAAGTGGAAAATACTCACATGAAAGTCAGTAAAACCTTTACTTGTACAGGGACATCATTTTATTTTTACTAACATTTTTAATATTAACCTGTCTATACCTTTAGAGAACCGGAAACACCGCTTGCTCCCCCCTCCAAGACTGGAGTTCGATGATACTGGCGTAAAACACAAATCACTCTACTAGGTATAGGATGGAAGAAAAGTAGTTGGTTCATCCATTTGCGTAAGCTAGGAAATATCGCGATTTTGAGTTTGATAATTTTCATTAGGTTTTTCTTTAATCAAAGTACAGTACTGTATTAAGAATAATTGTTTTTACTCACGAAGTGAGTTATCCATGCGAACGTATTCATTATGCAGTGTATATTATACTGTCTACAGCACATTAGCGTACAATATAGAGAATGAAGTTAAATTGAAAAATAATCATAATATGAATATTTAAACACAATTTTGAAAATGGTGGCCGTTTATTTCGATACAGGCTTCAGTTCTTTTGTGCATCTTATCGCACTATAGACTATTGCATCTAATTCCAATTGCCAGTTTCGTCCTTCGTACTAGTAACTCATGTTGAAATAATTCTGTACCTACTCTACGTACTGTGAATTCAATGATCACTTCTACTCGATCCGAAAATATAAAATTACTCAGACATGCTATCTACTGTCCGTCCAAGTGGTTATGCCGCAAGATTGTAGAAAGGGAGGAAATCACGTGACAGTTAATTACTTAACGAGGCCCTTTTATTTAAGTTAAATTAAACAGCTGTATAATATTACGTAAACGTCCAATTCCTAAGAGAAATTAATGTTTTCAGAAAAGAGCTAAGACAGCCCAGCTTTTACAGAGGGGCGAGCAGAAGCGGGTGGGGGAAATCGGGATGCGACGTAGGCAAACGGACAGTACCTGTGCGAAAATATGATTCAATATTGAAAGCTCTTTCGTCACTGGAAATCGCGAACATATTTCTGGAACGTACTATACTCAGTAACTCAGTACTGCTTACTATCTGCGGTCTTGGTTTTGTGTGGAGTTGGAACTTCCTTAGTAGAAGGGGTGGGAGTGAAGTACATTCAAAAACTCAGGTACAATAAAAATTGAAGTAAAAATAAAATGATGTCCCTGTACAATCCTGCTAGATCTGAAATGCAAATAATAATGACATAATCCAGTGGCTCTACGCGGGGAAGCAAACGTTATCCACATAAAAGCATATCCAAGGTATACGGAAAGCCTGAACAATCCAAACCTATTCTGTAACTGATTCCAAGAAAACTCGTTTTCTATCTGTTCACCTACCTACTAAAAAGGATATATTATTAAAGACATACCAAAAGTCTGAACAAACGAAACTTAACATGATCCTCGACCTTATAAAATCCTTACCGGCGACATACTGACAAAACGAGCGGCTATTTCAGGCTTGGCAGGGCTGTACAGGTAAGGAAATAAAATGTGGGCCGAGTCTTGATAGAAGTCCTCCTAAATGTAGGCAACAAACTTCGCAAGACTGTGCACAAGTAGCATACATTTAGGCGCTCTTGTTTTTCTGTGCATGCGTAATACGTTGCGTCTGAAATTTAGTAAAATTAGACAGCCCATTTTTTTTTCTGGGTCTGTACAATTAGATGCTTTGTTAATTTTCATGTGAGAATAAATGCCTTTGTTGTGTTGGTTACCCACGTTTTAAATAGTACCGGTATGTTGATCACATAATTAAGATATCCAGGTTCTAATACCTAATATTGGTTTGTAATAAATTAGGTACCCACAAGTATGAAAAAGGAACGGAGCAAATTGTTTAGGCTTGTTCAATAATAAAATGTGCGGCTTTTCACTCTTCATTTTATACTAAAGTAAAGTGGATGATAACAAACTACTGTGTTTCATTACAAATGGAAGAACTTCCGAATTGATTTTTTAGTAGGTTATTTTACGCCGCTTTATCAACATCTCAGGTTATTTAACGTCTGAATGAGATGAAGGTGATAATGCCGATGAAATGAGTCCGGGGTCCAGCACCGATAGTTACCCAGCATTTGCTCATATTGGGTTGAGGGAAAACCCCGGAATAAACCTCAACCAGGTAACTTGCCCCAACCGCGAATCGAACCCGGGCCACCTGGTTTCGCGGCTAGAAGCTCTAACCGTTACTCCACAGGTGTGGACCAAATTGAGTTGTATGTCCGTTAATTAACAATATAATACCGATTTGTACTCTCTTAATGCTGAAAAAGAGTGAAGTAACTTATTTATGTATTAAGTTCGTTACGTAGTTATTTATTCATCTATTAAATCGTTTATCTATATCTATCTATCTATCTATCTATCTATCTATCTATCTATCTATCTATCTATCTATCTATCTATCTATCTATCTATCTATCTATCTATCTATCTATCTATCTATCTATCTATCTATCTATCTATCTGTCTGTCTGTCTGTCTGTCTGTCTGTCTGTCTGTCTGTCTGTCTGTCTGTCTGTCAATTTATTTATTTGCTTATTTATGTGTTTGTTTATTTTTTATTTAGTAATAATAATATACTCAGTAGTTGACTTAATATTTGATAATATATTATTTTACATTCTTAAATTATTTTATATTTCAATAAAAGGCATTTACCGGTAAATTACTACTGTATAACGTATACTTGATGAATTTTGAAGTGAAAATGTATAATTTTATTTTTTAATCTCTTCTTCATTAACTACTTGGAGCCACCGGTGTAGCTCAGTCGGTTGAGACGTTTGCTTGCCAATCCGGAGTGCGCTCGTGCGTGGATTCTATTCCCGTTTAGGCTGGTTACTTGGTTGGTTTTTTCCCGAGGTTTTTCCCTACCGTAAGGAAAAATATCAGGTAGTCTTTGGCGAATCCTCGGTCTCATCTCGCCAAATACCATCTCACTATCATCAATTCCGTCGACGCTAAATAACCAAGTAGGTACAGCGTCGTTAAATAACCAATTAAAAATACTTCTTGGATCACTTAGAATTTAACTCTCTTCGTAACATATATCCTTCCTCAAATCTAGTTTACAAAATTCTATCTATAACGTTCAAATTTCTCATCCGAACAAAATAGGTTATTGCTTCTCTTTGAAAACTAAGATTAGTTTCCCATAGTTAACTTTTTACTCTTCAAAACCATTGTAAGTATAAGTGAAACGAAAACAGTATTTGACTTGAAAATTTCATATCCTTTTATTTCCAATTTTTAGTTTGGAAATGAAAATGCAAAAGCAGTATGATTGAATATTTATTGCAGAGTGTAAAATGCAAAGTAAAATTTGTAATATTAGTTAATGAAATAAGGATCTAATAATTTCAAAGATGATATTATTTATGAAAACAAGAAAAAGAAGTTTATTAAACATGGATCCTAAAATTAATACATTTGAAGAAACAATAGCTGCGAAATTGGTATTGTAATAACAGCTAGCTTTTAATGTGAGTTGTTTGCTCGTTTCCTATTGTACTGCAGTAAACATAAGTGTAAATAACATATGTGACACTCGAAAAGAAACGAGCAAAAAGTTCGCATTAAAAAGTTTGCTATTATATTACTAGTTTCACAGTTATAGTCCTTATTTCTTTAAAGATAAAAAGAAAATAATATTTTCAGGGGACATAGTACTCATGAATACAAGGAAAAAATATAATAAATGTGAGTCCAAAAATTAATATCTTTAAAGAAACAAGAACTGTGAAAATGGTATCGTAATAACAGCATATCTTCTAATGTGGTCTCTTTTCTGGTTTCTTATTGCAATGCAAACGAAATAGTAAACAGACAAATGTGACTTACTCGAAAGGAGAATAACAAGGAACTCACATTAGAAGATACGTTGTTCTTACAATATCAGTATCACAGTCCTTGTTTCTTCAAAGATATTAATTTTATTATCCATGTTTATTAGACTTTTTCTTATTTTTATGAATGCTGTCTTCACACAAAATAGTATACCTTTTTTTTTTAGCATTTTGTGTATAGCTTTTAATATCCATAGCACGGTTTACCATATTATTTGTAATTTATAAACCTGGCAGTAGATAAGATACGTGGAGTACAATGCCAAACATTCATCTAAGTCTCTAAGACAATGCAGAACATTACATTGTTAAGAAACAGTGCTATGTCCTGCAGGTTTAAATCGATTTCCAGACTGATTGTCATGGAATGTTTAAGTCCAACATATATGTTACGCGCACTACAACGTGTAGCGCCATCAATAATAATAATAATAATAATAATAATAATAATAATAATAATAATGTAATTTTAAATCTTAATAACATTAATAACATGAGAAAGAATTATAGAAGTACAAGGACTTTGGTTCTTGTAACGTTGCATAAATGAAAATCTGCAACTTTTCGAAACTGAGAATAAGTACGATTATCATGGTTTGCAAGGAAAGGTCGAACTGCTCTTAGTAACGGATCAAACAAATAATCTCGCCTTTCATTGCCTTTTGAAACAAATGATTTCACCTTTCTTTGCATTTTCTAATGGGAACCTGCCTTATAGCTCTTGGTAACGGGTCAAACAAATAATTTTTTCTTTCGTTGTTGCCTTTCCAAGCAAGTAATTATCACTTTCTTTGCCTTTTCTAATGGAGACCCGTTCTATAGCTCTTTGTAACGGATAAAACAAGTAATTTCTCCTTTCATTGCCTTTTCAAACAAATAGGCCAAATTTTCCCTTTCTTTGCCTTTTTTGAAGGGACCTGACCTATAGCTATTAATAATGGATCAAACAAATAATTTCCCTTCCTTTTCCTCTTCCTTTTCCCTTTCTGATGAAGACCTGAACCGTAGCTCTTGGTAACGGACGAAAAAAATATTTTTCCTTCTGTTGGATACCTGGATCAGAACTCTTGGTAATGGATCCTTTCATCGACTTTTCTGATGATGGAAATGTGCGTATCCGAAACACCGTATTTTTCTGCTTCCACGACACGATACAAAAATTCAAGAACTTCGCACTCCTTTGACTTTATTCAGTAGTCTATTTCTTCCGATAGATGTAAATTTACATTATACTGTAATCCTTTACTGTTCAATAGATACCGGAGTACATTATACTGAAATATTATAAAATTTAAAAAAATCAGAGAAAAATTAAGTAAATGAATAATTATTATCATAGTACTAGTAGTATTTTTTCAAATTCGCACAATAGGATTGTAATTGTATTTAATTCCGACGCACATATAAAATACTTTTTATAAAGATAAATTAAAAAGATTGCTACTTAAAAACAATTGTGTGAAATTATATTAACGCTATTGCATTGAATATATCCATAGAGAATTATCTCTATATAACTATCGTACTGGTACTTTACTTAGTTGCCATGTACGAATAGCTGACGTTTATGTAAAATTATATGATTATTCTGATGGTGTTTTCTGTTGTGACGTTAAATCAAATCTACAAAAACTAGAATGAGAAAGGAATAATGATAAGTCCATTTCAATTTATAGAACGCAGCCATTCCATTTCATTCCAAGTGTTACATTAAAAAGTGTACAGTTTATAAAAACATTGTGATTATATAGGTTTTAATCAACTGCTGGACTTTTCAACAGTTTTGTTTGACGCAAGAGGTAATTAAATATACGAATATATTTAATTCGGTATATTTTCATTGTGTATGAAATATGTGACTACAGCAGGGCACCGTGATCATTATCCTTGTTTGTTCAGTCGAGTTGTATAGTGTAAAGTCATCATGAAATAAGAAAACCTTTAAAAAATTCAATTCGAAAAATATTATCAAAATAGTGCCTCACAATTGGGTATTGTATGTAACGTTTTACATTCTATAACAATTCACGAGCTCCGTTTAAACGGCAAACATTTTGGATCGGTATACTATAGAGGAGCGCGTGGATTGTTTGATGGATACATGGAAGAATAGAAGGAAGTTTGGTTTCCTACATGGATATGTAGGCGATAGAATGCGTAGTTTTTTCTATGAATATATGAATGGATTGTTGAGTGGGTGTTGTGGACGAAGAGCCTGATGAATGTTTGAAGAGATGGACAATAGAGTGGCTGAATGGTAGGATAAATAGATGAATAGCTGTGTGGGTGAACTGACCGGTGAATATGGATGTCTAGGTGGGGTAACTGAGAGTGGGATGGACAGTAAAGTGGGTGACATAATATGTATGTATTTTTTTAGTAGGTTATTTTACGACGCTTTATCAACAGCTTAGGTTATTTAGCGTCTGAATGAGATGAAGGTGATAATGCCGGCGAAATGAGTCCGGGGTCCAGCACCGAAAATTACCCAGCATTTGCTCATATTGGGATGAGGGAAAACCCCGGAAAAAACCTCAACCAGGTAACTTGCCCCGACCGGGAATCGAACCCGGGCCACCTGGTTTCGCGGCCAGACGCGCTGACCGTTACTCCACAGGTGTGGACTGTATGTATGTATGTATGTATGTATGTATGTATGTATGTATGCGTGTACAAGGTGTTTCACTATTACAGGTACAAACTTCAGGATGAGTAGAGGACAATGAAACGAAGCAAAAAAAAATTGTGACGGTGTCGTGTATGGTTCCTGGGTAGCTCAGTCGGTAGAGCGTTCGCCCGCTAAGCGAAGGGTCCCGGGATCGATACCCCGCCCCGGAACAATTTTTCCTTGAAATTATTCAAATCTGCTTTACAGGGAGCTACTATCTGAAAGCCAGATTTGCATAATGCATTCGTTACTGGAGGTACGTTAACAGAAAGCCACAATTTAAGTCACACAGTATTTGTGTACACTTATAGTTGAGTTCTGGCATCTTGTCAGCTCATTTGAGTTGTGTGAATACAAAGGAAAAATTGTGACGGTGTCGTGTATCGTTCCTGGGGTAGCTCAGATGATAGAGCGTTCGCGCGCTAAGCGAAGGGTCCCGGGATCGGTATCCGGCCCCGGAACAATTTTTCCTTGAAATTATTCAAACCTGCTTTACAGGGAGCTACTACCTGAAAGCCAGATTTGCAAGGCAAATAATCCTTTAAACATAGACCCGGAAACCAGCCGTTTCCGAAATCTATCGGGTTTTATTATATCACATCAGTACAGGTGCTCTGGGGTGAGATAATATCTGATATACAATGAAAGGAGAGAGCGTTATAACAATTATGTGCTTAATATGGCCACCGTTTTTGATAAAGCAGACATCGGCATGTTTCCTGATTCACAATCGTACACGTTCGAATGTCTCTGGCGGGTCTCTAATGCGTTGTTAACTGTAGACAATACATTCCCGGAGTTGGTTAACATTATCAGTAGGGCTAGAATGCACAAAACTGTTAAAATATCCCCAAATAAAAATCCAGAATATTGAAGTCCGGGGACCTGGCAGGCTATGTTATTGGTAAGCCACGGCCTATACACCTATTGTGGATGCATGTGCGTAAGAACTTACGAACGTTCAAATGAGAATAAACCGGAGTTCCATCATGCACAATCCACAACTTCTGCCTTTTTCAAAGAGACACATCATCCAAAGATTACGTAGGTATTGTAAAAAAAATGGAGGTACGCAGGACTATTAATTCTGTCATATAAGAACTGAGATTACAACATTTTAACAATGGCAAATGTACGATGTGTATTCAGTTGCTGGTCATAGTGATGACAGCATGTCTGTTGACTTACGAACCAATGTTCATTAGGACATTTTGCCTTGTTTCATTGGCCTTTATTCAGCCCTTCAGTTTGCACCTTTAATTATGACATACTGTGTATATGTACACACACTGTGTTACGTAAGCATGTGCGCTTGTATATACTTGTGGGTGGAATGAATGAATGAATGGATGGAAGAATAGATTACATAATATCATACAAACTACATAACGTACAGTATATGTTATATGTATTTTATACAGTGTGTCTTCAAAATTTAGGGTCAAAATTATACAGCTGGTCGAAGACTCTAAACTGAACATTTTGACATAAGGAACCAGTAGTCTGAAATTGATATTTCAGGAACTATAAAGTTTTTAACAAGTAATAAGTTTGAAGAACATTTTTGGAGCTGCTTTAATCTTTTATACACATAAACAACTTACATCTTATAGCAACTGTTCAAAGTGGTGATCACCAGTCTTGATACACCCAGAACAATGCATGACATTTTGCTCCACTCTCTTAATATCCCTGGTGTCTGTTGTACAATGAGGTAGGCAGGTAAGGATCTGTTGCTCAGGTGATCATGGATATGAAGTGGGCAGTGTTAAACCAAATTCTCATTCAAACAACGATATATTTAATGTTTTATTTCCAAAGCAACATAGGCTACATCTCATAGTAATACCTTAGAGCTCAGAGCAGTCAGGCATACACTGTAAGCAATAACGAATAACAAATATCATCATGGAAGCACCAGGGAGTTGTTTGTTATGAAAATTAAATCAGCTTGTAGAAACGTCCCTCACATACACTTTCAAGATCTCGTGGCGTCCGAAATATTCATTTCCGACTACTGGTTAGTTATGTCAAAATTCTCAGTTTAGAGTGCTCTATCATCTGTACAATTTTGACCCTAAAGTTTGGACACATTCTGTATAAGCATGTATGTTTGTATGTACGTGTATGTGGAATGATTGGATGAATGAATTATATATCATACAAACTATAGTCGTTAAAGAGTGTGTCTGAAATAAAGGTGCTAACAATTAACAAAATACTTATTGATAAAGCTAATTGCTGTAACATGAAATAAGTAAGTCAACATTGACGAAATATGAATAGGCAATAGGCTAGTTGAGAAAATTGAACAATCATAGAAAACTTGCCCCACAATAGTCTTGAGAACAATAAATCCTCAGAATAAGCTTGGGATCGAGTCACGATTCCTTGGTGAAAAGGAGTCAACTGGTAGACACATGATTAATCGTAGTAAGGAACGAAAGATAAATGAGGCACAAAGGAAAACAAAGATGTGTTTATACTCGTGTCTGCGAAGTGTGACCTGAATGGATACAAACTATATATTCCTCTTAAAACTGTATAGAAATATACAGACAATATCCACGTCGTTTTCTCTTTGCTACCATGTCTCGGTGAATAAGAAGTGAGCTTCCCAACCAAACGGTCTGTAGCTCGATTGCATGCTTGTGCGATGATTTATTTACATTCCACGGAACTGGGCGTTTGTTTCTGTTGTTTACTTGTCCTATGATATCTCGGCAGTTGTTTTTTTTTTTATTGTGTTGACTACACGGTCAAGGAGGACGGTCATTTGAGAGAATCTAAAGTTGGTCCAATAAAGAAAGGCCAAAAATTCTAGATGCAGTAGAGCATCGATTATCCGAATACCGATCAACCGAAACATCGGTTAACCGAAAGCGTTCCAGTCGACAAATTTTAATTTGTGCAATATGTAGAATTTTCGCTAGCGCTGTTTGCGATATTTAGCGGCAAAAAAGAGTCCCAGCTCTGAAGCAAAAAAAAAAAAAACAACAAGTTTGGACTTCTTTTCCTAAACTGTAGGCCTACTTTAATGGCCGTTTTGAACTTGTCAAACTAGGCTAGTCAGTTTTCTGTGTTATTTGTAAATTTGTAAGGCGTGTTACAAAATATATACTGTATGTACAGTTTTGTGTTTAATAACAGTGTTTCTTTATTTCATACTGCTCCTACGATACCGGTATAATTTGTTTTCGTAAATGATCGGTTATCCCAAAAATCAGTTATCCGAACACACCCGTCCCCAAATTGTTTCGGATAACCAATGCTCTGCTGTAATGTTACAGTACCTCAAGATGTAAAATCACGTCTTTACATTTGTTCGTTATTTCAGTTGTGCGGTCCGTAACTAGCTTGGTGTGATACAAGTAGTAAAAGTGAAATTATCCGTACATAGGCCTATGACATTGAGATGCGTGAGAAGTAAGGAGGTAGAACTACCATGATATTTTGACATCATCATTAGAATCAGGTGGTGTCAGTCTTACGTTCCGACTTTTTCACTCCCGGAAAGAGCCGGTACTCAATTCTTTGGGAGAGTGAGTGGGTTTTCGGAAGATAAAAATGCTAATAACTACAAGAGAGACCTTTGAGGCCGGTACTGAAGAATGCATGCAAAACGCACGCAGTTCTGTATGTGTTGCATACCAGTTCCTCACGATCCGAGCTAATGGTGAAAGTTTCATACTATTGAAAATTCCCGTTGTTGATCAAGACGCTCCTAATGGAGTGGATGTAAATGCCATGTTCTTTAAATGACAGATTCCAGATTCATGAAAATAAAACAGTGAGTGCACACATGGTTTGACTAAAGAGAAGATGAGTTGACTGTTATTTGAGTTCAAGGGAGCCAGCCATATGGTGCTAGCAATGAACAAATAGAGATGACTAATTGGATTTCATGTACACTACAATTCTCTTCCTGAAGCCATTTAACGAATACCTTCTTCAAATGCGTTGAATATGATCTGTGTAACTTGAATTCTGTCTTCAGGCATGTGACCTGGGGATTCAAGCCGACCTATGTCAACTGAGACTTTCTCATGCAAGTCGACGTACTGCGTTCGATATCGGACAGATCCTGCGATATTTGTTGTTCACAGAGCTGCAAATACAGAGTGGAAAGTAAGGTAGTACATTAATTGACAGGAGCCATAGAACTCATTATATAGAGTAAGTTTTGTCAAATAAAAAAAAATTATAGGACTTAAGGATAGTGAGATAAGTAAAAGTGTTTCGAAAGCGCTGACGGAAATTGCAAGATGTCTCAACGCCATATAAGTAGTACCCCACACCCCATGCAGTCAGCGACTTGAAGGGGGCGAGTTAGGTTCAACTACCTTTCACCGTGTATCTTGCAGCAGGTAAGGGGAGGACGGCAGCAAACAAATGAGCCGTTCAGAGCAAAAGTGGTGTAAGTCAAAATTGGATAATTTGTATCATCTCGGGAGGGGGTGGATTTGCTTGCTTTTTCCACTGTGGAATTAATCCCATCCGAGCTTTGCCAGTGTTATTAGGTACACATAAGATGCCTTTCTCGGAAATAATGAAACCACGTTTTTTGCAGGCTCCTATGACTTTCACGTAACTGTACTTGACATTGGAAAGGGTTGTTATGTACCCCTTCCAAAAAGGCTCGATTTTCTTGGGTATTGCTACTGTGATACACCGTGCACTCTGATTATAAAATCATTCACTACTGATCTGTCACCTCTCGCCACAGTTCAGCTGTCGGTGTGATTCCTGACGTAAATGACGTCATTGAAATTCGTTATCAGAGATTGGAAACAATCCTTTATGATACGTCACAGACTGAATAATAAAAATTGCTTACTTGGTTTGGTTTATTATCTCGTTTATAACAGTGTTTGATCTAAAAAGTTATTTTCCTTTCGTTTTTCTAAGGAAGATTCCTAAATTATATTTTAAAATTGTGTTATGGAGCATCTGGATAGCCATTTCTAGGTATTTCTCGCTATCGGCGAACATGATTTTATCTTCGGCAAATAGAATCATCGTGTTTAAAACCAATTTACTCTTATGTTTGAAAGTTACATACATGACTCCGTCCATAGGTTACAGTAGGTATGGATTTTCATGTAGTCTGCTAATAATTTTATTTTATTTTTCACTTCTTTCTTTACACAATTATTGCTTAACAAGTCACATACTCTTTCTGCTGTCGAAGTGCTGTTATTTATTTCATTTATTCTGCCATTACTGTTGATGATAGAACCAAAATATCGGAATTGTTGAACTTGTTCATCTCATACCATAGGGACCGATGGCGGGCTTATGTGAGGGCGGCAATGAACCTGCGGGTTCCTTAAAAGCCATTTGTAAGTAAGTATGTAAGTTTATCTCATACCTTGTTGTGATATTTTTCTTCTCTGCAGATTACACTGGACAACAAATTTAAACTTTGTTTCTGTCCTATGTAACTATGAAACTATGTAATTTTAACCAAATGAGAGGTACTGAATTCATTTCTGAAAACGAAAATTTTCTAACATATTCCATTTTTATGGTACACGAACTTCGCTTATTTACACAAATTTGTTACACTAGCACATAAAGCAACTTTTGTTTGGCCAAAATTCGAAATTAAAATGTATTTTTTGATCTTTTACATTTGTAGACAGCTTCTGCAATCTCTCTGATGAGTGATCAGTAATATTCAGCCAGCATACTTGCATTCTACCTTCCATTGAAGCGCTTTTCGAAGTTAGATATTTCTTGATGAAATCTTTCCGCATGTTCATCGCTTACAGCACCATGGTTTTTTTTTTTTTGGAAAGAAGTCCAGGTGGCTGTCAAGAAAGTGTACTTTCAGTGACATGTTGCATCCCATAAGGTGAAAGTAGTGCAACATTTCACTAACATTAAATAACTTTTTATTTTGGAGAAACAGTACGTGCTTGACAAAAACTAACTGCAGATTCGTTTTTGCTACCACAAAATACATCGAATACACATATTTTTATAAAAAGGATAAATTTTATGTCGTACAGTGTTATCATCGTTTTAGTTTTATTATTACTTATTTTCATATTTACTTTTTTTACCTCTCTATTCCAGGTATTGAGATTATGTTTCAGATCATTCTTGGAATCTCCGATCTTGTACATCATAAATATCATTCCAGTTAACGTCGAGGTTCGAACCCAAGTTTTGTAATGATACTGGAGAAACCGCAATGTATCTTAAATCCGGCTAATTTATTTATGCTGCCGACTGTTGAGAGCAAAGGATTCTACTTCTATTCCATTTCCCCCTAAGCTCTGGTTTTTTATGGTACACGCTGTGTTATCTAACAAGAATAATTATTGTTCCTGTTATCCTTTTTGCACCACAGAATACGGTTTGAAACCCTAGGGGGAAGTCACATCGGTTCGTCCGTGACCCTTTGCAACTTACTTCGTTTATCTTTCGGAAGGACTCCTAGTCTTACGAGTGCGAAGGGAGTCAAGGTTTACCTACTTTAATTACTCTCATGCGAGGAGTTCCAATTAAAATTCTTACCAATTATGGTACTATAGCCCATTTAAAGCAAGTAAAAATCGTATCTTAACATTAGATTTGTTGTAGGTACCTGTGCTTTCGCTGGGGCGCTCACAAAAATATTTTAACGATCCCCTATTCGATTCCCGGTTCCGATTTACAATCTAGAAAGATTGGGTTCTTGCTGTTTAGTCAACTGTCCGAAGACAGATCTGAACCTCACAAGAGATACTAACAAGACACCACTTATGAGGTAACTAGACCAGGAGATAATGTCGTAAGGTGGCTAGTTCCTTTCCCCGTCCCACTTAACGAATCAATTGTTTGTATGTATCTGAAGTCTGATTAGCGTAATAAATACCTAATCATCTACGTATGCAAAGATTGAATGTGGGTTCGTTAAATTGTGTTTCTCGATTTGTATCTTAAGCAGTGCTTTTGGTAATTATGCAGAACTAGACAAAAGGAAGCACCCTCTTTTCTTTTACAGTTTGTACTACGAATAGTATAGAGTATTAAGTACTTTCTGGCACCCAATATTTTCCATTGAATAATCTAGAACTATTCACCTCTTGCACGTAGCAATGAATGGCTGTATCGCTGCTATATTGTGAAATCAGACGTGAAAAATAATTTCGGTAACGTATACGAAAATTTCGTTGCTAGATGACTCTTGTCTATCTCGTCTCTCTTCTTTCCAATTCCATGTCGTTCTGATCTTCGTTAGCCTATTTCCTGTAACCAGAAGGTACATTTAATTTCAATTTTTTATTATTAATTACTTACCTGGAATGATTGAGCGTTCTCTGGAAGTACCGGTTACCTCAGCCATTCAGTGTTGATGAGACATGTAATGTCGGTATTTAAGTTTTCTCTCTGGGTATGTGAATTACTTTAAAGTAATGACGTAATAGAAATAAATTATGGATAGGCGTCGTGATATTACCTATTTTAGGGTCTGGAACGCACCAGAAACAAAACATCTTAGTGCATCGATATGAGACTATGGCGGTGATACATTAATTCATTACTACGTTCAACAGGAGAGTAGTTCTAGGTCATGCTATGGAAAGTATTGGGTGCTGGAAAGTAAAATCACGAGCTTAGTACTCTAGAATAGCCTATTCATAGTACGCAATTAAACGGTGCTTCCTTTGGTGCAGATTTTCTGCAAAAGTGCTATGCTTTTAGCCCTGATCACATATTACAGATTGATCAGGCTAATGGACTTCGAAGACAACTTTCATTAATTTCACTATGTTGCCATCTAGCAACTGCAAAAGAAGTCACTTTAACCCTTATGAAATTGCATGGAGTAATAGCTGATTTTTCTCTTTTTATGTCGCAATTTCATAACATTGAAATTGCCAATCTGATGTGTGTGTGTGCGTGTGTGTGCGTGCGTGCGTGTGTGTGATCAGGGCTTTTAGCTACACCGTGTTGACCATAATCGTACTACTTGTAAATATCATATTCATAGACATTTTTAGCCCGGGCTTCCGGTGGATGATCAGCGAACTAACCTTTTTCGTATTCATAAACCAGTGTTAGCGATATGATATGATATGAATCCTATACAAGTAATCAGTCGATAGCTGGCAGAGGCTAGTTTAGCACGCTCGTAGTGCGGGCTAGCGAAATGTCTATTCATAGCACCCCTAGTGTTTACTTCTATTGCTAACGAAAGTGGGGAGGGAACGATTCAGTTCCTGAATATAAGATAATGAAATTGCTAGCTGTACTTTCATTGTTTTATGTAGGCATATAGTATATTATTACTAGAGCCCGGATGTTTCGGGATTTCTTACAGTTAAAATAGGCAGGCAAAAAAGCAGTAAAAACGTAAAAAAAAAGGCACAATAATCTTTGGAAAAAGGCAATATAAATTTTTAAAAGACATAATATATTTTAGCAATAAATTTAAATTATATCAACATAACTCATATATTTACTTCGTAGTTGACACATGTTGACTTATATTTTTTTTTTCCGTGATTAACTGTCTTTTCACAAACCTTGCATAACAAAACTGTTCCATCGGTTGGAAACACACGGGCACCAAATTCACTAACGTAAGCATGAAGCTTACTTTTCAATGGTTTACTGAAGTTAGGCATTCTAGCTAACCGATCTTATACCTTCTGTCACTCGACAATAACTGACTGTTCCTCACTCAAATTTCTTTCTCCTATAATAATAAACACGTGTAGCACAAAATTGTAACAGTAAGATTTGAAAATATGAAGGCAAACAATTGAACGAGCTTAATATTTAAAATTATAAAGCTGATTGTTGCTACCGTGAAGACATGACAATATTGTATTTGTAACTGTAGATTGTCGATCATTATTCATATTGCACCAATTGTATTAAAGCACCATTATTAGCATATTAAGCACCGAAATAAATTACTTTTATTCACAATTAATTATGAAATTGCATATAACAAGAAATATTGCTTTAAAATAAAAAAGATGCATTTATTAGTAAGAAACACATTAAAAAGGCAAAATAGGCGAAATAAAAATTGGCCCTATCACTTTGATTTACCCCAAATCACATTTATATCTATGCAAATAATGATTTACTTCCACCAAGTATAAAAGGCATTTTGCCAAACATCCGGACTCTAATTACCTAAATTTAATCATTCCAAGGTTGATTTCTTCCATTATTTAATCATTTAATTTACATAAAATATTAAATAAAACTTATCTTATTAACAATAATAATCATTTTACTGCAAAGAAGCTGCTGCAGCACATACTACATGCTACTAACCGCTGAGCTGTAGATAGCAGGCGTCTGGAAACACTGATTAGTGCTGACCAGGTACTGACTCCGTGTAATATGAAGGAGGCGAAGCGTGATACACTAGACTAGACTTAACTGAGCTTCAAACATCCGTAATCTCGCCCACACGATATGAATCAGTGTCGGTCATTAACAATGAGTAGATCCTCTCGTGAGGCTAATCGTAACTGGTAGCGTTTCCGGCCACAAATCCAGCAGATCCAAGTTTGATATTCGATAGGTAAGATTTATCTCGTGTGTTAATTCTGTATTTTCTTATGGTAGTCCTTAAATTACTGTGACCATGTTGGGTTCAATCCTTGAATATTTTTATAATGAAAATAAAGATGACTATTATTGACAAACGGATCGATGTGTAAGTATAGGCCTATACTACGTCTATACGCACACTTATTATGCAACTTGTATGGCGGCCCTGTATTTCCATTCCCAGTCTGCATGTCTGTCCTAAACATGATCTATAGACCTATCAAGTCCCTGTCGTACGTAGACTACTGTATTCTCTTCATCACCTTCCTTCGGTCATACAAAGAACGTAAATACACCACTTCAGAACCCTACTTTTTACACAATCTACAATTTCCTCCTCCTTTTTTAATTTAAATATCTTGTTCTTGGGAGTCAAAACTTTCGCGCTTCCCCACTAATCTGCGAAGAAACTACATCCAAGAAGAACACTTTGGCTGTAAGAGTTATGATCTCTAGTATTATACACACTATTTAAAGGGTGTAATTGATATCTTGTTATTTGAAGTGTTCTATCAGTGAGGAAGTGTGTTGTGTCAGTGAAGTGTGTAGTGTCAGTGAAGTCTATTGTGTAAGTGAAGTGTGTTGGTGTCAGTGAAGTGGCTGTGCAAAGTATTTGAACAGTGAAATGGTTAGAAGTGTTAGTGAAATCAGGTAGAATCAGTGCAGTGAGTGAGTTGACAGCGAAATAAGTGTAGTGCCGAAAGGTACTTGTGCAGATATGAACCTGTCAGACTCGTGGGTCTTAGTTCGAGCTTAGGGTTAAGATACAAATTAGATTTACTTTCAATGTTATTTTAAGTGACCATGCTTCATTTTAATTTAGGATGCTCCTTGTTATTATTATTCTTTTATTATTATTATTATTATTAATTATTGTTTTTTTATTAGTTGTGTTTATTATTAATTGTCATTATTGAGTGTAATTAGTTACCACTGCCACCAGGTTTATACCCATTTGCAGTGTGAATAAATACATACATACATACATACATACATACATACATACATACAAGAAATATCGGGAGCGTTCTAGAAAAGGACGTTGGAGGCCTACAGTACTCCGGTTCCGTGAGGAACCGTCCGTCAGAAACTCCGAATAGAGTGTTCTGTCCTATTCTTTTTGGAACTGTTCTTTTCTCCGAACTATTTCGAAAGTATTGTTACTGTATGTTATTTTTCCCCAACTTTTCTGCGTCAAATTAGTAGAGAGTATAAACTCATGAAGTGAAACTCCTCAATTCCTCGATAATCTTTTTTCAGTCTTCAATTTCGCAACCTTTTAGAGCTACTATAATCAGCTAATTTTTGCATTTGTCTAATTGTAATTGTAGGGGAGGTTTCGACATTAACAATTCCTTTTTCAGATGGTTTTACACTGGAGTTTAGTGACCGCTTATTCGTTGAATCCGGAATTTATTTGTGACACGGATAAATTAGTCTCCCTAAAGCAATGCATTTGAACATTATGTCCAATTTTAGTTTCACAAAGTTTCATAATACCTGAATAACATAGCTACTATGTAGAGAGAAAGTATCCGGAGTTTGCATTACATCGTTTCTTTGGGCTATAAAAATAAGTCCTACTCGATTTACAGATACACTTGATTGTACTTGTCACTATCTCTGTCACTAGAGAGTTCTTAAAATTTATATTTTCCCCGCCATTCATAAAATATTTTGATATGATACCTCTTGCACCAAAGGGGAGATCTATAACTGAAACTTGATTAATATATTCCAGTATTATTTGTATTTATCCTGATAATAATGAACAGTTTGACTCGTAGACACTTTGTTTTTCAGCATTAACTTCCCATGATTGTATGAGAAGATTCGAAGAGAACGTTAAGATGTAGATCTTCGGCTCCCCCCTACTACCAATAATGCATAACACAATGTCAATACGGCTGTTGCTGTCGTCTGCGATACAACGAACGTTTTTGTTGATTTTCGAGTTCGTTATTTTTTTTCTGGTTATTATATGCTTATATAAGTTGTGTTAACTCTCGCTGAGTGATTTTATATTTTATTTTATCAGTCTTAGTATTTATTTTATTACTGTTAATAGTTGATGAAATTATTGGCGATCATCAGTGTGGTTTTAGGCGTAATAGATCGACTATTGATCAGATTTTTTGTATTGACAGATATTGGAGAAAAAATGGGAGTATAAGGGGTCTACAGTACATCAGTTATTCATAGATTTCAAAAAGGCGTATGACTCGGTTAAGAGAGAAGTTTTATATAATATTCTTATTGAACTTGGTATTCCCAAGAAACTAGTTCGATTAATTAAAATGTGTCTTAGTGAAACTTACAGCAGAGTCCGTATAGGCCAGTTTATATCTGATGCTTTTCCAACTCGCTGCGGGCTAAAGCAGGGAGATGCACTATAACCTTTACTTTTTAACTTCGCTCTAGAATATGCCATTAGGAAAGTTCAGGATAACACAGAGGGTTTGGAATTGAACGGGTTACATCAGCTTCTTGTCTATGCGGATGACGTAAATATGTTAGGAGAAAATCCACAAACGATTAGGGGAAACGCGGAAATTCTAGTTGAAGCAAGTAAAGCGATTGGGTTGGAAGTAAATCCCGAAAATACTAAGTATATGATTATGTCTCGTGACCAGAATATAGTACGAAATGGAACTATAAAAATTGGAAATTTATCGTTCGAAGAGGTGGAAAAATTCAAATATCTTGGAGCAACAGTAACAAACATAAATGAGAATGAACCTCCGGGTTCCTCAAAAGCCAGTAAGTAAGTAAGTAAGTAAATACTGTTAATAGTTTTGTTTTATTCTTATTAATTAATTAATTTGTATTACTATCTTTATATTATCGCCGTCACGGTTATTCTATTATTATTATTATTATTATTATTATTATTATTATTATTATTATTATTATTATTATTATTACTATTACTATTATTTCGATCATCAAAATTATTATTGATATCTGTAAAATTTATGTAGACTATACTGGACTGTACCGAGCACGAGCATAATATGCTCATTTCGGGTATCTATTCAAATGTACCATTTCAAATGTAAATTGTGAATAAATATGAATTTGGATTTGAATTCTGCAAGACAGACACAAATTACATTTTTTGTCTTTGCTCAAATCAAACTGAAAATCTTGTAGCATTTCGCTTTTCGATTCATTCCATTTCACGACTGAAATATAAACACAATTATCTCAGTTCAACAATGCCCGCATAGCAGCATGTGAGTCCAGATCTGGGACACTTGTTAATACCATCATTTCCGGGTGTTTCTGGTCCACTTGGCAAAGCACATATCAAATGACTCTTGTTCGCAATTCCTCCTCGATTATTTAGGAACAGTCACGTCACCACTCCATTCATGCATAATGGCCGAACCACACGCTCATCGTGATTCCTTTGTCATGAATAAGAGCAGCCCGCCAGGCGCGTGGGCTCTTCATCAAGGACAAGTATATTGCACGGGATAACGCGAAGTTCTGGTGGGCGGGAGGACTTGGCAAATCTCTCGGACAGCTTAGTTGCAGGTACTTTGTGAGAGGGAAGCCACCGATCCTTGGGATCAGACTGAGCCGCAAGTGCGAACGCTGTATAGGACTGATATCAGAGATAAATTATTCTGGCTTCCCAACATTCTAGACCGAGCGACCGCAAAGTGAGGATGCTATAAACGCCTCTGGGAACTCATCGTAAACTAGATAATGTATTAGAGAGCCCTTGGTTTTCAGGCATTGCATGCATCGGCTTAGAGTGGCAACGCAGACTAGATAATGGATCATAATGGATAAGAAATGAGTTGCTTTCAACTTCTGATACAGTACGTATTATTTGTCCTTTATTTAAATTTTGGCTATGTTTTAAAACTTAGAAATCAGTATTTCTCTGTCCGCTTTTCTTTATCACTTCTTATGTAGTCCTATTTGATCATTTAATTGATTATTCTTTCATTTTACTTTTAATTTCAATTGGATGTTATACATTTTTCATATTATTCGTTTAATTTCATCCCTTTTCATTATATTTTAGATGGATTTATTCAGCAATATTATACATACAGATGCACTACACTATCAGAATTTGCTCTTAAATCCAATGCACGGGTCTTTTGACCGTACCTGTCTTACAAAACAAGTCCTACTTTGCAAGTTTCACTCCCCTCACCTATGATTAAATCCAACCACTCTCCAAAAAAAAAACGCACAGATTAATATGAAAATGGTACAAACAAAACACATTATATCATATATCTTAACGTAACATACAACCATTATCCCTTCGTCAGTTATCATCATAAACGTCAACAGCGGATGCACTAAGCTGTCTCGCCTTCAGGAGGAACAATCCAGTCTTTTGTTCGTATTCTCTATTCCCCGTGAGGTCAAACATGCAAGCGAACCCCTATTCTGACTTAGCATCGAGGGTGATGGATATTTTCTCCGGATATATTCTGTTTCTTCACAATGGGCTAAAATGTGTGTCCAAGAATTCTTTTCCACACATGATGGACAGATGCGCTCTCCTTTTTCGATGACAATTTTATTACCCTTCCATGTCCTTAATCTTAGCCACGCTAAACTTGCTGTAGTATCTCTGCTACAAGAATTTATGAAGTTACACGTCCTCCAATTAAACATGCCGTACCATGCTTGTACGTGGTGTTAAATAAAATTCCGAAACAGAAGTCACGTAATCTTGATAAATTGAGAAACTGTGTTTGAGAATATGATCAAGATGTGTTTTGTCTTGATGGGGACGAACTTTTCTGTATCATCTGTCATATAAAGATTTCTTCTTATAATGTTAAAATACATATGAATAGGAAGAAACACAAACATCTTTTAAAAAATAAGGAGGGGTAAAAGGCGAAAGTGTGTTTTTCATATATTCATATATGAATTGAAGTAAAAATTGTAAATTATGTTTTATTTAACGACGCTCGCAACTGCCGAGGTTATATCAACGTCGTCGGTGTGCCGGAACTTTGTTCCGCAGTTCTTTTACACGACAGAAAATCTACTGAGAGTCTGTCGCGTTTAAGCACACTTAAATGCCATTGACTTGGGCCGGGATCGAACCCGCAACCTCGGGCACTCTACCGACTGCTCCTCCCAGACTGACTAAATTTAAGTAGAATTAATGATGACAATATGATAATTTGAAATTGTTTTTATTATTTTTAATAAAAATTCCTTTCACAATCTAGTCCAACACCTTCTTATGAAGATTTGTGCGAAACACTCGATTTTATTCAGCTAATATTCCATTCAATAAATTAACGAATGTCAAATTTCACAATTTTCTTGGAAAATATACTGCAAAAAGCAAATCAATCAAACAGCACTACGTGAAAAAAAAGTTGAATGAATGAATGAATGAAGTAATTTATTGATACACAATTATACAAACTTATGTACACAAGGTCCTTCGTACGAGCGCGTACGGCCATTCGTGCTATAACTATGCACAGTTTGAATCTTCAAAGGAAACAAAAATAATACTACTAATAATAAAATAACACTAATTGTTATTATTTCTACCGTTATCATTAATTATCACAATTGCAACTAATCTAACTTCATACCAAATTTCACAAAAATAATAAAAATAAGACCCCTACGGAGAAACTTGACGAGCTGCACGGCGCCGCAAGTAGGTCAGGGGAAGAAGTAGAGGTACCTCACCCCCCTCAGCATTGCAGCCTTCAATATTGAAGGTTTCAAAAAGAAAGTATCATGTGAGTGATTTATGAACTTTGTACAGTCTCTAGATATAGTGTGCTTCACAGAAACCTGGCTTAGCTGAAAGGATAATCTGGAATTGAACAATTTCATTAGTTTCAGTAAGGGCAGGGATAAGCGTGGCAGGAGGGGTAGGTGGGCGGAAGGTGTTTCCATTTCAATTAAAAAGGACATAGGGGATAATATTAAGAATTTGAACACGGATCTTGAAGGGGTTGTCGGAATATCATTAAGGGTGGGTGAATTATAATTAGTAATTTTTGGGTACTTACAGGCCGCCATCCGGTTCACGGTTTATTAATCCACACTTCTTTGAGGACCTGGCAGAGATCTTTTCCAGTTTAATAACCAAATTTCAAGGGGAGGAGCTCATTATTCTCGGGGACTTCAATTCAAGAACGGGCCGCGAGAACATTTCATTAGTAGGTGGGAATACGGAAGAGGACGACAAAAGGGAGCCAATAAAAATAGTAAATATAAAATTCTGAATGGGGAGGGAAGGGATTTATTTGCATTTTGTGACGTCTTCAATTTAGAAATTATGAACGGGAAATATGGGAGAGATCTAGAGGGACAGCTGACTTCCATAGGAGCGAACGGGGGCAGTGTGATAGATTATATACTATGTAGTATGAATTTATTCGACAGGATTGCGGATTTCTGGGTGGGAGACTGGATTGAATTACAGCACTTACTTGTAGTTTTGCAGATTCATGTTCAGTCAAGTAATAAAAATAAGTAAGAGATAAGAGATTGGGCGGATAACCAGGGCAGAACTGTTAACAGATATAAATGGAAGAGCGAGCTACAGGATACATTTCTCACTAACTTAAAAAAAAAAACGTTACGAAAAATGCATGCGTGGCATTATAAATGAAATAAACCTCAGAAAATGTCTACTGGGAGAGTCTGCACGGAGGGTCTGCTCTAGAAAAGATTGGGGTTGCCTTCTGGGCACGCAGCGAATCTTACAAGTTAGTGTGGCCAGCCGGTGTTGGTTTGTGTCTGCATCTGCCTTGAGGGTTACCGCAATGGGTCTTGAAAGGTCGCAGTGCTCTACCTCCATCCCGAAAACCTAAACGTTGTACGATGAACGTATTTGTGTACAGTAGTGGCAAAAAAACCGGACCGACCCTTATAGCTGATTTCAGAGCCTTGCTCACAGTGACAGCACGATAGACTGGTAACTAAGACTTTCGTGGTTCGAATCCTGCCTGGAAAGGAAACATTTTTTTGTTCCTTATTCAAATTTATTCCCAAAATTTTTCGATTGCAGCGATATTTTACTACTTAATTAAGTTATTATTCCCAGAACATGAATTTTACCAGCTTATTTTCTAATGGCTTTCGAAATGGGCTACGTCAGCAATCGAAACTACAACAATTTCAATAGATTATTCGCTATCTTGTGACTGCGGGCGTGACATGCGCAGTGGCTCATTTCGGGGACTTTGATTATTCCGTCGGTCCGGTTTTTTTGCCACTACTGTACACTTCACGACTCCCTTTCATTACGAAGTATCGTAAGCATGATTCATGTTCCATGTACGTACAATAGTTACAGGTGGACACTTACCTCATTCTTCTTCCCACGGCTATACTCTCCTACATACTTAGCTTTTGCTGCTACCTTTTCATATCCCTGAATATGACATTGAATAAGTGGAAGTATTGGACTATATAATAACCAAAGACATAAGATAAGAATTAGGAGGTTGTTTTATTAGTGGGTTATTTTACGACGATTTATCAACTGCTGTAGTTATCTGGCGTCTGAATGATGCGAAGGTGATAATGCCGGCGAAATGAATGCAGGGTCCAGCGCCGAAAGTTACCCAGTATTTGCTCTTTATGAGCTGAGGTAAATCCATGGAAAAAACAAACCAGGTTTGAATCTGGGCCCGCTTGTTCCACGATCATGCAGGCCAACCGTTACTCGACAGAGGTGAACAGAAGTTTGTTTGTTAAGAATTACACTGATTAGAAATAATGTAAAATATAATATAATGAATTGAAAATAGTTGCTTCCCATTATGGACTTTTAAAATATTAACAAAGAGAAAAGCCGATTAGTAACGAAAAGAAGTGAAACGCGAAATATCAAGAATGAAATTGTAAAGTTTCCTAATCCACAAAGTGAAGATAATGACGATAACTACTCAACATATAGTGCTTCTTCTCCGGTTTCCGGTATCATATTTTCCAATATCTGTATTTTTCCACTCTGTTCTCTCACATTATAAACTCTTTGTACAATTCTCCTTTGCTCACACATTCCATTAGCGTTTTACTAGAGATAAGAAACTTGTGATTTTCGCTTCCTGGTGTCCTTAAACAGCGTCATTTAATTGTAGCATACGAATGCCTGAAGACAAACAGCAGGAGTGTGTATAATTATTAGTTTGCACAGCAACTTTCCTTATTCTCCCAACACAGCAACTTGTCCGGCGCTCTGGCGTAGCAATCGATCTCTGCTAATATAACATCATCGAATCTGCTTCTCCAAGTTCGCTATATGTGGTCATTGTTAGATATTGTTTTTAAAACAATTAATAGTCCTTGACGCGACTGCCCTTGTAGGCTCATAGCCGAACACTCGACTGCTGGCCTCACACCCACATGTCTCAGCAAAGGCAAACGATCATTCAACCAGTACGAAAGCGAATTTCGCTACTCATTGCAGCCCCCCATGTTCATCACGGTATTCCGGTCCATACACTGACCGAGATTTCATGAGAAAGTATATTTCTCCCTGAGGACTCGAACCAGCGCTTTTTCGGGTATCGCGACTCCTAAGCGTGATACCGCGTCTGTTGCTACAGTGCTAACGCCCTGACCTTCCACCTTGTGGCCCGGGCTCGATCTCCGGTCAGGTCTGGGTGAAATTTGTGGATAAAATATACGTTGCAGAGGGTTTTCCTCGGGGTACGCCTGTTTCCCTGTTTTATTCCACCAAGAGTAATCACTTCCCCTTCATTTCATCTATTTTTTTTTTCAATAATAAAAATAGGCTGAGGTGATGTTAGGAAGTCGTAGTGGTAGCGGAAAAGGTTTAGTTGCAGTAGCAGTAGCAATATTAGGCCTAATATGGGTTTCCGATACTGATCTAGTTTGTAAGGGCTTACTGTACAACAGTGTACGTATTTTATGTGCTTTGAAAGTAAAGAACATTTACTCACAAAAGAAGTTCATGCCTATTTCTCTCAAGATCTTTTCAGTAATGATAATAATAATAATAATAATAATAATAATAATAATAATAATAATAATAATAATAATACGTTTAAAACGATCACTTTGGAGTTCCATTGGGACAGAGATAAAAGCCAAAAAATTGAAGCAAATTAACCATTGTTCTGGAAAACGATCATTTAAGAGTTGTATTGGGACAGAGATAAAAGCAGAAAAATTGAAGCAAATCAATCATTGTTCTTGAAAACGATCATTTAAGAACTGTATTGGGACAGAAATAAAAGTCGAAAAATTGAAGCAAATTAATCATTCTTCTAGAAAACGATAATTTAAAAGTTGTATTGGGACAGAGATAAAAGCCGAAACATTGAAGCAAATCAATCATTGTTCTAAAAAACGATCATTTAAAAGTTATATTGGGAGAGAGATAAAGGCAAAAATGAAACAAATGAATCATTGTTCTAGAAAACGATCATTAAAGAATTGTATTGGGACAGAGGTAAAGCCGAAAAATTCAAGCAAAGTAATATATGCTACGATAC
Source organism: Periplaneta americana (assembly GCF_040183065.1). Taxonomy (NCBI): domain Eukaryota; kingdom Metazoa; phylum Arthropoda; class Insecta; order Blattodea; family Blattidae; genus Periplaneta; species Periplaneta americana. The sequence continues at coordinate 63,943,577 of NC_091132.1, read as the reverse complement.
TATTTATTTAAACAAACCAGAGTTTTTCTGTAGTAGTCGCAGTAGTGCCATTAAACTATAATGCACAATACACTTAACGCACCCAAAAATAAATAAATATATTGAGCTATCAGAGATCAAACAAATGTGGAGAGTTGACTCTGTAATCATGCAATCTCTAACAATATCAACAACAGGAATATTTCGAGACACTCTCGCCAATATGAAACACAACTCCAATATATCCATTCTTCATGCCAGATATGTGTCATTTTGTATTACGTCCATTTGTTAATGTATAATGGATATTAGAGTAATTGATTGTAATGTCTACACTGACATAGTGTAACAATAAAATTTGTATAAAATATAAATAGCCGCCACCAAATTGTATAAAATTGTCTATAAATTTGATATATCTATTTAAACTTCAAAATAAAAGCAATGAGAAAGTAGGGCATAAACAAGCGAAGAGCATAAGCCAAAAGTGTATCCAATTGAATATAAAGTAATAAAATGAGTCTAATTTCCCCGACTTTCGTAACTTACATTCAAACGAGAATAAAGAGACATACACAGTAACTGAACTAGTGGTACAGTGAAGCATAGATAAATGTGTCGGTATTGTTTCTAGGGCTCTCTGAACGGAAATAATTTAAAGCTTTTCTCTTTTGTTTTCCCGTGTTCGATGAAACAAGATGAAGGGCACACCTTGCATTCAATCGGAATAGACCCTGTTAATTATCTGAAGTTGAAGTTTTCCTTAATTTTGATGAGGCAAATATTAAAATTTATTGTCGACTAAATAGAAGAATAGGCAATGGTGAATGTTCCAAATAGGACGTTGTAGCTTTCAATAGGACTATTTCGAAGTTCGTACCTACCTTTGTTTTCAGTTGAATGAAAGGATGAGAGAAGTATCCCACGCCCTGTAGTCTTTACAAATGGCTAAATTCAAGTGACTTATCGTCAACAGACTACAAAAGGTGTGATTTTATGCATAAAAGAACTAGAATGTGAAGGATTTTTTTATTTTAGTAGGTTATTTTACGACGCTTTATCAACATCTTAGATTATTTAGCGTCTGAATGAGACGAAGGTGATAATGCCGGTGAAATGAGTCCGGGGTCCAGCACCGAAAGTTACCCAGCATTTATTCATATTGGGTTGAGGGAAAACCCCGGAAAAAACCTCAACCAGGTAACTTGCCCGACCGGGATTCGAACACGGGTCACCTGGTTTCGCGGCCAGACACGCTAACCGCTACTCCACAGATGTGGACGAATGTGAAGATTCTAGATAATCAAGTAAAATATAAAAAAATAAGAACAGTACGAGTAAGAACATTAAAATCCTTGCTGCTGCACTTACTTATTCTTGTCGCATATTTCATCAGGCTAACATTACCTCAGTTTCGTATGAAATTGTCTCATGTATGATACTATTAAACAATTTATGCTACTTACGAATATTTCAGTTGGTAGAGCAACTGTCTATGAATTGGAAGGTCCTGGGTTCATTTCTGGATGGTGACGAAAATGTTTTGTTGTCACAACTTCCAGAAAGGTCCGATGGTCCACTCTGCCTTCTGGGAAATTGTGTACCTGATCTTTGCCGGTGGTAAAAGACTGTCAGAGCATGGTGTAAATCACATCGCCTCTTCTAGTGGCTAGATCAGCAGTCATCAGCACACTGCACCCTCGGACTAGCGTCTCTTATCCGCGGAGAAGACAATGCACTATGGTGCATTCGTACCTGCTGGAGAGTATGCTCTCTATCTCTTTCTGCTGCTCGACGGGGTGCAACATGTTGCTCCGCTTACCCTTTACCCATTTCAGCGAGTGCTAACGACCACTGGGCTAGATCATGAAACCATAGAACTTCACCTTCATGCCCTCCATGCGCTTGCGTGAAGTTTAAGAGGAAGTTTTAAGGGGAGACATACAAATTTAGGCACTAAAAAGTAGGGAAATTATTTTTTATTTTCTCAGCAACTAATGACTCTTTCATCTTGCAATTTCACATGCTCAGTATTCACTGCTTCTGCAATAATTATAGACTATTTTAAAATTTACTGAAAGTTTCACCATTATGAGTAATCATCATAACAAAAAAGTGGCCGTTTTTTGTGCACTGATGTGCCGCTTTTATGATAATGTCCACAAATATGAATATTTCTGAGCCATTCTTTTTTATATTTATTCATAAAAGTTAAATGAACACTATGAACTACAATCTTTGAAACGTCTACAATAGAAGTTTTTTTTTCTTTGAGAAGTTAAATTTTTAATGTTTTTAGGTTAAAAAAATAGAAAACAAAAATTATAAATGTTACAGAAAAATTGTAGTTCAATTTGTTCTCAAGTACTCCGTACAAAAGACAGTTGCATGCAAAATTTTACTGCTGTATCTTAAACTTACCGAGCTATCACAAAAAATACAAGTTACGGGAAATGAGCGTTAGATATACTTTATGTATGGCAAGCACGTTTATGATCAAAATATTGTATATATAGTAACAATTCCTTCACTCACATAAAGATAAATGTCCAGTCTTTATACCAAAAAATAAATTGAAAAATGCCTTTTTTGACCCTCAAGCCCGTATATCCCCCTTGAGCCCCAGCATTAATTATGTAAAACGATCCAGTGGAGAGTAGATAACGATGATGCTTATGTTGATGATTGTGATGACGACAATGATGATGATTTTAATAATAGATGACGAAAGTGTGTACGAAATTCACATGCTTTTAATGATATATTATACATCTTGATTATACAACTTTTAACACTATATAACTTCGGAATATGTATTATATGCATTTCTCGTGTTAAATTCTATCGTACCAGGTTAACATGTTTCATCACAAATGCTAACCAGACCTACAGAGACATAAACACAGACATGGAAATTCTACACATCCAACCAAAAAGCCAGAAACTAAACACACTAGAACAATGCGAAATATACAGACAACAAAAACACATCCAAATGAAATTTTCAACACACAACTCAATTTCAGAACACACACAGTCTTTGACTCCACATTACACTAAACAAACACACCCCCCACAGGAAACAAAACAAAAGGCGCCAAGACCAGCAACAGCCAGTTCTGAAGAAGGTCAATAACAGACCGAAACATGTTAACCAGGTACGATAGAATTTAACCCGAGAAAGACATATAAGCTAATGCATATTCCGAAGTGATATGTATTAATAACCTCTCTCTCAAACATTACAATTTTGAACAGTACAAAGTTATCCCAAATCAAATTCATACCCAATTACTGAAATTACTCTTTTATTAACTGTCTGACCAACCTACCGACCGACCTATTAAATGACTGAATACCTCAAAATTAGCGAATGAATGAATGAATGAATGAATGAATGAATGAATGAATGAATGAATGTATAGGTCTACTGGGTTTATCATGAAAATAATTCAGCTCACAGAATAAAATAAACGACTTGAAAACAACTTGCATTTTGGTGAGCAAGGATAACGGTAAAAGAAGAAGATTAATCGAAAATCTATTATGTTAGACTCATTAGTTGTTCTCAGAGATAAGGTTAGGCCTACTTAAAGATATAAGATTGTGAGAAAATAATTCTAAAGAGATACTGAAGATAAACCTGGAGATGACGACGTGAAAACTTTTTCCTTCCATAGAATCCACTCGAATAAACCTTCAGGTCTTGGTTTAAGCCGAGGGTAATTTTCTTTTTGTGTTAACCTAAGTTTGAAAGTTGTCCTCACTGGAGATATAAGTCTCAATATATAAAGACACAAATTGCTATGCGGTTATTTTATTCACGAAACTGCGTCGAGTCGCATCAGGATTATTTACACCCTGGAAGCACAAAACTTCGCTCGGAGATGAGACGCACAATTTCATCTTTACCCAGGGACACAAGAAACGTGTTATCGCGACGCTAATACCTCAAAGCTTATATAGAGGCTCTCTCGCTTTAACATTCTGGTCAAGGCCGAAACTTTTAACCAAGTTTTGAAAGTAGTAGGGTCTGAGAATTATGAGAACGCTGGGAAGCCTCTGGGCGTGTTTAGAAAGCCCTATTGATCGCAATGTGTGTTTCTTTTTTATATAAAACGAATGGGGACGACGAAGGGAAGTTGGAAAATTCAGAATCATTTTATGCAGATTTACTTCTTGTATTCGATCTGCCTGCTTGTGTGCTGTCTGCCTGTACATCTGTAGGCCTATATCAAGATTATATGATTTCATTTTAATTTACGAATGTGTTTTGACCGAACAGTCACTTTACTCTTGATGAAGCTGAAGTTATTTCTTCTAAAGTTTTCTTCTCTCTGCGACCCGCTATTAGCAAGAACTGTGACGGAAGTAAGAACTGAGACTAGATAAACTGTTTATCAATTATATATATATATATATATATATATATATATATACACACACACACACACACACACACACACACACACAAATGGCTTTTAAGGTACCCGGAGGTTCATTGCTACTCTCACATAAGCCCGCCATCGGTCCCTATCCTGTGCAAGATTAATCCAGTCTCTATCATCATATCCTGTCTCCCTCAAATCCATTTTAATATTATCTTCCCATCTACGTCTCGGCCTCCCCAAAGGTCTTTTTCCCTCCGGCCTCCCAACTAGCACTCTACATGCATTTCTAGATTCGCCCATACGTGCTAAATACCTGCCCATCTCAAACGTCTGGATTTAATGTTCCTATTTATGTCAGGTGAAGAATACAAGCGTGCAGTTCTGCGTTGTGTAACTTTCTTCAGTGTCCTGTAATTTCATCCCTTTTACCCCCAAATATTTTCCTAAGAACCGTATTCTCAAACACCCTTAATCTCTGTTCCTCTCTCGAAGTGAGAGTCCAAGTTTCACAATCATACAGAACAACCGGTAATATGACTGTTTTATAAATTCTAACTTTCACATTTTTTGACAGCAGACTAGATGACAAAACCTTCTCAACGGAATAATAAAAGGCATTTCCTATATTGTTTCTGCGTTTAATTTCCTCTCGAGTGTCATTTATATTTGTTACTGTTACTCCAAGATATTTGAATTTTTCCACCTCTTCGAAGGATAAATCTCCAATTCTTTTATTTCCATTTATTACAATATTCTGGTCACGAGACATAATCACATACTTTGTCTTTTCGGGATTTACTTCCAAACCTATCCTATCGCTTTACTTGCTTCAAGTAAAATTTCTGTTTTTTCCCTAATCGTTTGTGGATTTTCTCCTAACATATTCACGACATCTGCATAGACAAGAAGCTGATGTAACCCGTTCAATTCCAAACCCTGTCTGTTATCCTGAACTTTTCTCATGGCATATTCTAGAGCGAAGTTAAAAGGTAAAGGTGATGGTTCATCTTCTTGCTTTAGCCCACAGTAAATTGGAAAAGCATCAGATAGAAACTGGCCTATACGGACTCTGCTGTAAGTTTCATTAAGACATATTTTAATTAATCGAACTAGTTTCTTAGGAATATCAAATTCCATAAGAATATTATATAAAATTTCTCTCTTAACCGAGTCATATGCCTTTTTGAAATCTATGAATAACTGATGTACTGTACCCTTATACTCCCATTTTTCTCCAATATCTCTGGAATACAACAAATCTGGACAACAGTCGATCTATTACACCTAAACCCGCACTGATGATCCCCAATAATTTCATCTACATATTGGACAAAAGAATATTGGACAAAATTTTATACGACGTCAACAAAAGTGATATTCCTCGAAAGTTACTACAGTTAGTCTTGTCCCCATTCTTAAAAATAGGTACAATTATTATGGACTCCTTCCATTGTTCTGGTACAATTTCCTTTTCCCAGATATCAAGTACAAGCTTGTAAATTTCTCTAGATAATGCGCTTCCACCCTCTTTTATTAATTCTGCTGGAATTTGATCAATACCTGGAGACTTGTACTTTTTCAGATTTTCTATCGCAATTTCGACTTCGGAAATTGTGGGTTCGGGTATAAATGGTCAGCACTTTGTATTTGAATTTCGTCCCGATCATTTCTATTTGGAGTAATCTATTATTAATACTAATATAATAATAATAATAATAATAATAATAATAATAATAATAATAATAATAATAATAACAATAATAATAACATAGTGGCTTTATTTAATCTGGCAGATTTAAAGCCGTACAGCAGGGCTGGCAATTGGTCTGCCGTGCGTATTGTCCAGTTGTTCCTTCAATTTTTTTGTACATAAGGTATGTCTTTAGGTATTCCCAAAGCGGGGAATACTCCTTGCCGGCCTTGTCATAGAACCTTCTCTAACATTCAACCAGAAGTAACACTTAGATACGAACTGCAAAGTACATTACAAATATACCAAATATAGCACAAAAAAAAAAACAAAAAGGAAATTATTCTACATTGTAAACAATAAGCCAGTAGACATGAGATATGTACATTATACAAAGAAAAAAGCATAAAACGTAAACAATAAGTTAAAATAAGTGAGACATCTGAAGTATATAGAAAAATGAAACAACAATTCGATAGTAAAGTACAGAGCATATAATACACACAGCTTTTAGGTACATAAAGAAAGGAAAATAAAGTTTTACCAATTTATTAAATTAATTTACCGTACTAGGATTCGAGTTAATTTGTTTTTCATAAAAAAATAATTGCGGTTCAATCCTGAGAAAATCTACGGTAAATCGGTGCCGGAGATATCACAATAACTAAGACTAATTATTATTTAGGTCTCGAAGAATTATTGTTGAGTCGGAAAACTGCCAATGAAGCAAATACTGACACTCATTTATTGATTTGTTGCTAATAGAATCTGCCAAGGTGTGCAAGATTGTTTGGCGAGAATATCAGAGGGTTAGAGCTGTTCTCTCCTCGCCTTTGGCAGTAGGCCTATCGAATTACCTAGTGTTCAATGCAGCATGACCGCATATGATTCTCCACCGAAATATATTTCGTTAATTTTACTATTACTTTATTTACACTGTCATATCCGTTGAGATGATGTTCTCTCCACTAATTATGACAGTGCTGCCAACCATTGTCAACCCTAGCTTCTAGTTAAATAACAAACTAGAGTCCAGAAAGAATTTATATATCAAACTCATCGCAACACGATTCTGAATTCTGGAGAAAATCATTTGAGATCATTTGAGATACTTCTTCTCACCAGTACTAAAGTTATCCATTTTTCCTTCCATGTTACATACGTCATTGTTTTCTTATTGCCTCGTTATAGCCTATCTCTGAATAGTTAAAATTTCGCGTTCAATAAAGTAACACAAATAGCAATACATGCATCCTGCTTTTCTGTCCGTCATCATCCGAGGCTAGAATAAAGAATAGGTTATTATTATTATTATTATTATTATTATTATTATTATTATTATTATTATTATTATTATTATTATTACCGTTCTAGCATTATTACTATTAATTTACTTACTAGGTACCAAAGTTAAACATAAAATATGAACATATGCCAAAGCATATCGATGTTATAAATTCAATAAAATTACTTAAAAAATTATCTAAAAAATTATCTAAATTTTCATTCCTAAAGGACTAAACTAAAACAATGAATGTTATAATAATTATCGTTGCATTTCTTTTTTAACTTCCGACGATTACTATTATGTGAGAATTAAAATTAAAAGGAAAATCGTTAGAGCTGATATTATAATGAAACATTGACATTTGTATCTGTCATTCAAAATAAAGATTCATTAACTTTTTGCTGAACATTATTATTATATTTCATGTTCACTAGTCTTGTATAAATAAAATGTGGATATTGACTATGAATAAAATTCCACCAATAGTTCCGAACAAATAGATTTACATTGATGACAAAGAGACACAGAGAGAAAGCATATATCTAAAAAAAATTTACTATTAAGCTAGTTGATAATGTGTATTTTTATTACAAAAAATCTAAATTGAGTTTCTGCAGCCATTACAATAACTTTCCTTTATGCTTAGTGTAATGAGACACAAACTAGACTCTCAACATATTGAAAAGATTCTTAAGATATCTGCAAGGTCATTAATGCTCATGTAAAAGCAAGGATATCGATTAATAGTATTGGTTAATGGAAGTAGAAAGCGACAATGTTGTATTAATTTTGTAATAATTCTGCTGTGTTCAGTATAAGTTTAGCAGCCAGCTTATATGGTTTACTGCATTTATGCATGTATTATTATTACGCCCACATCTTGAACTTTGAACTTCATTTGAACTCCATTAAATAGATGTTCTGTTGGTCTTTCGTAACATTGTCATTATCCTATACATAGAAAGTTCCTGTCCAAAGGTAATAATAATAATAATAATAATAATAATAATAATAATAATAATAATACTTAATTCATTTAGTGTTCTGCTCAAGGGCAGGTCTTCCACTGCAAATCCAGCTTTCTCCAGTCTTTCCTATTTTCTGTCTTCCTCTTTGTCTGCTCATGTGATCCATATATCTTAATGTCGCCTATCATTTGATATCTTCTTCTGCCCCGAACTCTTCTCCCGTACACCATTCTTTCCAGTGCATCCTTCAGTAGGCAGTTTCTTCTCATACAGTGATCCAACTAATTCCTTTTCCTCTTCCTGATCAGTTTCAGCATCATTCTTTTTTCACCCATTCTTTCCAACACAACTTCATTTTTTATTCTGTCTGTCCACTTCACACGTTCCATTCTTCTCCAAATCCACATTTCAAATGCTTCTATTCGCTCTTCTTCACGTCGTCGTAATGTCCGTGTTTCTGATCTGTACAATGCCACACTGCATATAAAGCACTTCACCAGTCTCTTCCTTAGTTCTTTCTCCAGAGGTCCGCAGAAGATGCTCCTTTTTCTATTAAAAGCTTCCTTGGCCATTACTATCCTCTTTTTGACTTCCTGGCAGCAGCTCATGTTACTGCTTATAGTACACCCCAAGTATTTGAAGCTGTCCACTTACTCTACTGCCACATTTAGAATTCGCAAGTTTACCTTCTTTACTGTTCTTCCTATGACAATGGTCTTCGTGCTATTTGAATTTATCTTCATCCCATACTGCTCACAGCTGTCATTTAGCTCCTGTAGGATATCTCTTAGTATCATCTCCTCTTCTGCTAATAACGCCATATCATCAGTAAATCTTATGCACTTTATTGTTCTTCCTCCTACTATCACTCCTCTTATGTTCTGAAAACAGTTCTTCACTAAATCCTCCAAGTAGATGTTGAACAGGGTAAATGATAAAAGGCATCCTTGACGTAACCCTCTCCCAATGTTACTTCCTTCTGACATTCCTTCTCTTATCTTGACTTTGACGTTTTTCATATAAAGATAACTGAATAGTCTTCTCTATTCCCAATCTGCACCTTTTTTTCTTTGGGATCCCCATCAGTTTATTCCAATCCATTCTGTCAAACGCCTTTTCTATGTCCACAAATACTACATAATATTCTTTATTCTTCTCTAATTATCTTTCGCCAATTGTTCTTAGCAGTCCAATTGCATCTCTCGTACCTTTTCCCATCCGGAAACCAAACTGCTCTTCTTGCAACTGTTCTTCATCTTGGAATACAAACGTCGATTCAGTATTCGCAAGAGAATCTTCGCCGAGTGCTATGTCATGCTAATAGTTCGGAACTCGTTACATTTGTTGACATTATTTTTCTTCGGTATTGGAAGCAACACTGTCTCCGTAAAATCTTCAGGCCATTCGCCTTTTTCATATATTTCACTACATAATGATAGAATTTCCTTCAATAATAATAATAATAATAATAATAATAATAATAATAATAATAATAATAATAATAGCCTACAAGGATCTCGTCCACACCTGTGGAGTAACGGCTAGTGAGTCTGGCCGCGAAACCAGGTGGCCTGGGATCCAGCACCGAAAGTTACCCAGCATTTTCTCATACTGTATTGAGGGAAAACCCCGGAGAAAACCTCAACCAGGTAACTTGATTCGACCGGGATTCGAACCCGGGCCACCTGGTTTCGCGGCAAGATGCGCTAATCGTTACTCCACAGGTGTGGACATGTCCGTTTATCTTACTCTTGTTTCCTTTCAATAATAATAATAATAATAATAATAATAATAATAATAATAATAATAATAAGTAATAATGTGCTCTAATTTTCTGTTAAACTACACTATAAAAGTGTTTATAATTTACTTGTTTACATCAGTCCGGCGATTTCGATTGTTAGACTTGAAAGCAAGTAAAATAAAGTTCTTTCCAGTGCGTGGAGTGCTGGCCAACACAGGAAGCAAGTCTAGTGGTGGGGTTGCTACCTTTAAACCTCTAGACAGACTTGGAGAACAGCATTTCTCCTGTCCTGGATGTTATAGTTGTACCAGTTTTATCATACGGATGGATTCTTGGACCATAATAACACCTGACTCCTCAAGAATAACCGCTGCTGAGATGAAGTTCATGAGACGCACTGACCACAAAAGAAATTATCATATCCTGAAAGAACTAAAAATCGAGCTAATATTACACTGTGTAAACAATCAAAAGAAAAACTGGGAAAATCATGTCAGAAGGATGGATAGAGCACGCATCCTCAGACAAATCCTGCAGTATGCTCTTCGTGGAAGAAGATCCGTTGGTCGCCTAGCTAAGAGATGGACTGATGTGAGACCGTAACAGACCACCTGGTCTAATATAAGTTTCGGATGATGATGATGATGATGATGATGATAATAATAATAATAATAATAATAATAATAATAATAATATAGATTTTGATAGTGTTGTACAGAATGGCTGAAGCGCGCAGCTTCAACAGTGCGCATGTATTGCTATCATGGGTTCGAATCTTGCTCGGATGGGATTCGAGCCTGCAATAGAGGTTTCGTTGCCGTATTTATTCAGCATGCTTCACATGTTGATGTAGACCGCGGCCGCATAGTACCTTTATTATTATTATTATTATTATTATTATTATTATTATTATTATTATTATTATTATTATTACTGTTGTAATTTTGGACAATAGAAAGTAGAATAATTGCAATGTTTGAAATAAACTTTTGGAAATAGCAGCTATTGCAAATAGAAGCCAGAGGGTTTTTGGGATTGACGTCAGAGTCAAGATTGGGGTTGTCGTTCAATAGCTAGCTATGTTTCTATGACCGTAAATAATTCACAGCAGACTGTCGGTCCGGGCCCAGCACGTGCGTCAGTGCGTGGACAGGTAAGGTCAGAGATCAAGCGCCGTGCATGCGCTTCAGTTTAGAACATCTGCACACTAAGCTCATTTCTTTCAATTATGCTTACATTACGAAAAATTAGACTTGTCTCTTTTCAACTGCATAAACCTACAAATTGCTCTCAATACTACTCACAACAGAGTCGAAGTTAAAACCTGTTGAAGTTTATTCTAATGTAATGTGACAGAACATGGTTAGCCAAACGCCTGAAACCCTCAAACAAACCTATCCAAACCTGTCATTGAAGGCGAGCACTCAGCTAATGGAGGACAGTCGAAGAAACAACTCGCGAGCGCAGAGTAGGGGTGGTACCGTTGCGGTGGAGAAGGAGTGGGGTTATCTAGTTAACTGTTCAGAATTCTTGAATATTCATTTGTCTCTTCAATTGTAATGGACGTAGGGAAACAAGAGAAAGGTGGCCAACAACCATGTTCTTTTCATGTGTTACGGGAAAGCTGTTATTTTTTTTTTTTGTAGCAGCTGGAGAACATTCTCAGTGCCTTATATGTCAGAAAATTATAAAAGGAAAACGTAAACATAATATAATGCACCACTACGATACTATACATAAAGCTGTGTACGATGATTTTGTTGGAGAAGATGGCAAGAGAAAAGTTGACGAGTTAAAACTATCTCTATACCCTGAAGTAGGGTTATAAATGTAGCCTATCATCACATGTTGAGCGGTTTTAAGCATTTAAAATATATATTTTAGTTTTATTCATAAAATGCTACAAAATTAAAAGCATACAATTTATTATATTAGTAATTCTGTATTACAATGTTGTAATAGGCCTATTTATTAATTTCGGTGCAGTATGTTTCTACAGTTCATATAAATTATTTAAATCAGAAATGCAATAGTTAAAATCACAATACTTAAAATAATAATAATAATAATAATAATAATAATAATAATAATAATAATAATAATAATAATTACTTGAGGGAAAACCCCTATCAGGGAACTTGTCCCAATCAGGATTTTAACCCGGACCTATTCGTTTCACAGTGAGAAATGGTAACCGTTGACTCCCACCTCTGGCACTATAAATTAAGGAGCTGGGTACCCCTAGATATCATTTGGCCCTGAAGATGAGGAAGATGAGCATCCTCGAAACGTCGGTGGATCACCAACTTGTGACCTGGCTGGAAGCCCGAGAAAATTTTGAGTCATCACGTCGCCAGGAAAGCTTCAGTAGTTATTTCAAATAATAATAATAATAATAATAATAATAATAATAATAATAATAATAATAATAATAATAATAACAACAACAACAACAACAATGAAACATGATCGGAGTATTGGACATAAAATACATTGAAAAAATATTTCTACACTTCATAATAATTACTTAAAACAGAAATGCAATAGTTAGAAGCAGACAACAACACTAAACAACAATAATAATAATAATAATAATAATAATAATAATAATAATAACAATAATAATAATAATAATAATAATAATAATAATATTAATGATAAAATAATGTAACTTCTACTACTACTACTACTACTACTAATAATAATAATAATAATAATAATAATAATAATAATAATAATAATGAAACAGGATCCTGGTATTAAAATACATTGGAAAAAAAATATTTTCCCAACTTGAATGACAATAAAGTTAATGAAATTAAATTCAAAATTGCATAGGTAGAAAACATTATTTCTTTCCATTTCTTTCAATGTATAGGACTCTGCCAATATATTCTCAAAATAAATACAAAGAAAATCAGTTAATTCTAACTCCATATGAAGAAGTTCTTCCTTCTGTGTATGTGTATTTTCAGTCGTCTGTAATCTCTCAACTCTTATTTTACTTCTTATCACCTCTCACTCATTTTAGGGATGAAGTTACAGGAGAATGGAGAAAGTTAGACAACGTAGAACTGCACGCATTTTATTCTTTACCTGACATAATTAGGAACATTAAATCCATACGTTTGAGATGGGCAGGGCATGTAGCACGTATGGGCGAATCCAGAAATGCATATAGAGTGTTAGTTGAGAGGCCTGAGGGAAAAGAGGCCTTTGGGGAGGCCGAGACGTAGATGGGAGGATAATATTAAAATGAATTTGAGGGAGGTGAGATATGATGGTAGGGACTGGATTAATCTTGCTCAGGATAGGGACCGATGGCGGGTTATGTCAGGGCGGCAATGAACCTCCGGGTTTCTTAAAAGCCATAAGTAAGTAAGTATTTCTAATAAAAATGTTCTTTTATTCCTGTAGAGACGTTTATTTTTAAATTCCAGAACCGAAAGACTTTGCAGTGATTACTTAATATATGTGTATTTTAGTTATGTTTGTGTATAGATTACCTATGAGTTAACATAACGACACTTAACATAACACTGCTTCCATTAGCGTTCAAAAAACTTATTAGTTCACGAACAATAGTTACATAACACAGTTCTTTACAATCAGCTCTGTGCGGGAGAATTAGCAATTTAAAGCAGAGGATCCATAAAATTGCGGTCCGTAATGAAGACCGCAATATTTGCTAACCACCTTGAAAAGGAGAGCATTTCAAAATGGGTTTCGTTTCCAACTCATTACTCCTACTTCCCCGCCGTCCCGCCTCTCTTCAAATCACCCATCATTTTTTAGAAAGAGAGAAATGTTCACCTGAACACATTACGATCGATAGGGTTTTGAAACAACCCGGCTGTTTCCGAGTTTATCCACAAAAACAGGAATGGTCTGTTCTGCTATCTTGGAAATGCGTTTTTTCCTCTGCTACCGGAATTTAGCATTGATAGCAATAATTATCGCATAATGTGATGGGTCTTCTGCGTCCAGTATGCGGGTTCGTATCTTGGAGAAACCAATTGAAATTTATGGTAAGGAACGGCGATATTTGGGCAGGGAAATTCAGAGAACTTCCGCTACTACTGACGTCTTCCATATAGACTGTAAAATATCTGGCCGTTATGTATGCAATGGTAAAGACGAAGCCGTAATATTTTGTTAAAGCTAAGGACGGAGTTTCAAATCTTATCTGAGAATTTTGTCAACATCACATACCTTTCTATGTAAAATATGTCAAGTTCCGAAAAGTTCTTTGTATAGCTTTAGGTTAAATCTATTTAAGGGACGCAAGTGTCTTAGTCAGGAAGTCGTTTTTAACATTATAGAAGTTCCCCACCTGGAGATCCAATGCTGTGGAGCAACAGTTACCATTTCTCATTGTGAAACGAATAGGTCCGCATTCAAATCCTGATTGGGACAAGTTACCTGATAGGGTAATTTCATGTTGTATAATTTATCCGATAAGCAGGTTGTAATACAATGTTAAAATAATAATAATAAAATCCAAATAATAATAATAAAATCCAACAAGTAACAAATCTTTTACAAATTTCATTAAAACAAAATTACTTCCAATTTCAAAACAAATTCTACGCTCAACCAATAGGACTGGCAATGGGAGATCCCTTATCGGGTTTCTTAGCCAATATATTTTATAGCACATTGAGAAAGAACATATCAACACCCCAACTAATAAATTTCATTTCGTCACATACACTAGATATGTTGATGACACTTTAATTATTTATGAGGATAACAAAAATCAGGATACATTGATATTAGAAGAATTTAATAACCTTCGTCAAAATTTAAAATTCACATTGGAAACAAGTGTTAACAACAGTATAAATTTCCTAGACATAAATGTTACTATAAGACCCCCTAAAATTGACTTCAATATACATAGAAAACAAACAGCTACCACACACTCTATCAATAATAATTCCACCCACCCCACAACACATAAAGTCAGCAAATTCAGATACCTAATTGATCGGTTACTCACGACCCCAATGAATAGGAATAATTACAAAAAAGAATTCAATTATATTCAAAACCTTGAAATAGAAAACGGTTATGAAAAACATTTAATTCATAAATTACTGAAAAATAGAAAAGCCAAATTATATAAGAAAAAATATACCACGCTGGAACCAGAAAATGCAAAATCCAATAAAAAAATGGCAAACTTATTTCGGAAAAATTTCAAATCAAATTAATAATTTCTTCAAAAAACAAAATATCAACATAGCCTTCAAAAACAATAACAAGCTTCATAACATAATCCCCAATAAAACCAACACCAATGAACCTCTCCTAAACAGTGGTATATACCAATTACAATGCAAGAACTGCACCAAACAATACATCGGTCAAACCCGCCGTAATTTCAAAATAAGATACGAAGAACACGCTACAGATTTTAAATATAACAGAAACAAGTCGAAATATGCCCATCACCTTGTTGAAGAAGGCCATGAATTATGTAATATAAAAGATGCACTAAAAATCATTAAAGTCACTAACAGTCCCATAATAGACACGGCAGAGCAATATTACATCGCAATGAGTTTTAATAAAGGGAACCAACTTTCAAACGAGCAAATAGTTAACCCCAAGAACCCATTATTCAATTTATTTAAATTAGTTTCAAAAAATCAGACTACATCATCTCAGCTTATGACATCACATCCCCCCCTCCCCACATTACTTCCGGTTCCGCCAGATGTTCAATAGGATAAGAACCACTGTGAGCATCGAACGATTCTCATTCATAGCCTGGCCAACGTCGAGCACGCAACATGTCCAGCCATTGTACGTAAGTCACTAGTTTAATTCAATGCATTTAACCATCAGCATATTCATATACGTAACAACAAATTTTATGTTCGCAGTGTAAAGGCTTGACTGATAATCGGACGGTGACAACCACGAATATGTAATAATCCAACCACAGCAACCACAGGAAAACAATAACCAGGTATCAATGTAACTTATATTACGCACCACATTCGATTATGGTAAAGTGCTCCGATATGTGAAAGTGAACAAACAACAAGGAACCTTGGTGCAATAATAACGAATCAACATAAAGAATTTTAATATTTTAATAGTGAATATCTTAGTGTAAGGTTACAACATTTCAAGTAAATGAATAACTACATTTGACCACACACAATACGTCAAGACAACCCCAGTGTTCCACAAATTGATTGCAGCAGAAAAACAAATTTTAAATGTTAGTAATAAGTGTGTGTTTTTAATTTTTAATCATTAATTATCTACAAACAGATTGTTTTGTATGTGACATGAAATCACCAGGGTACACATTATATGTTTCATTCACACAGTTCATGTGCACCTATTTGAACATGTAATTAGGCATATTTTCATACATTTGAAAATGGCACATTAGTGCCGAAAACGTTTATGTTATAATTAATCCTATAATACTAGATAAGTATAGACGGTATATTTCAATTTTAACATTGTATTACCTGATAGGGGTTTTCCATCAAGTAATCGAAGAAGAATTGCAGGGTAACTTTCGGTGTTGATCTCGGAATAATTTCTTCAACATTTATTCAAACGTTATTGTCATAATATACCGGAATAATTTCACGGTGCTGCGTGCAAGAGCGCGACCGTTCGGCGACGAATAGTCAAAAGCATTCCCAGAACGCCGACTGGCAATGCGCGGAGGGGGCTAGCTTAGGGACGAGTGGGGTTGCCTGCTCGATATCCGGTTACACAGCGAACTTTAGTGTTGGGAATGCCCCCAATTTGAGGGTTAGCGCAGTAGATGTTCTAGGTCACAGTGCTGAATTGTATTGCCTTCCTGAAATTAAGTTCCATGCAATTCAATTCAATTCCCACATGGAGGCTATTCAGAATTTAGTGCCTTCATATGTTCGGGTTATTCGTTGGGACTTTATCTCTTGCTTTCGGCGTGCAGTTTCAAATATCACATTACAAAGCGAGGGAGAAGATACCTGTCAGTTTTGAACCAGTGAAGATGGTACTCAGAATACAGTAGAATGTTTTCGTATCGCGTAGTACAGTATTATAATCCAACTGTCCGCCTAAAGAGGGAACATTATTTAAGGTAAAGTTGCTAACTCCAGCTCCACTCTTCCGCGAAAGTCATAGTACAAGTCTAACTGAACGACCTGTATGTGGTATATATTTTATTGACACATCCGGTCTCTGCAATATGGATAAATTTAGTATGGAATCGAGGAAGAACGAGAAGACTGTGAATCTTAAAATGAAATCCTTTGAAGTCGAGGTGATTCCACATCCAAAAACAAAATCATACCGAAGGTAACTGTTAGAAGCAAGGTTTAAGCTAGAAAATAAATAATTGTCGTAAATATGCACAAATGAAAATTATACGTGTGCAAATTGCAAAAATCTTGTGCAATATTATAGGCTAAATAATTATACAGAGAGATAAAATTAATAAAGTATGCAGAAACAAAATGTTATGTAATTTGTTTCTTGTAGTTGTATTACTTTCAATCCATCTTACCACACTCTGGATATAGTTATATAAATAAATCATTAGACGTATGTAGGTATGTTTAGAATCAATTACTCCTGAATATTTACATCACATTAATTACGTCATTTTAAGGATATTGTAAACATTGAAATTCTTTACATGTAGGCCGTTCAAGATTTATTGTTAGCAGAGTGCTAATTCCTTTTACTGAAATATAGTTTATAATTTCAGTTTTGACAAGATTCATGCAACTAAATCCTTGCTCACAATTTACAGTATGCGATGGAATTTTATTAATCAATTAGGAAAAATATTGTTATATGAATTGCACCAACTCTTTGAAATCCATTCCTGAACAACTATTGCTCAATACCTTTTCGAACATTGGCCATTCCATTAGCATTTCATTTAAATTCAGATTATCCAGAATTGATTAGTTCATATACATCTCAGATTTCATGTTCTTTATTACCATCTTCGTTTCTCAAGTCCGATTTTTGCACATTTACATTGAAAGTTTGTTGCATTTTTAGAAGTCGAATAGCAAAATGCGACAAATGCGACTGTGGCTTAAACCCTGCTTAGAAGTATACTGATGTACAACGATATAAACTGCCAGAAAAATACTGATGGTAGAGCATAAATAAATAACTGAAGAAAAAAGTCAAATGTCGCTTTTCTGTAACTGAGATTGTTTTCATATCACAAAATTTGTTTTGTGAGTCTAACGTTTTTGGAAAAGAGAATAGTCATTATTTAGGCTACTTTGCCCGGTATGTACACTGAAGCAGTCGTTTGTTACGTTGGGTGTTGCGTGAAAGGTCATTTGCAATAACATTTACGTTCAGACGAAATGTAAACAAATAATGAAACTACTATCAATCTTAAAAACATGCTCTTTTTGTAGATGTTAACAATTTCCTCTTACTATTTTTCTAATCCGTTGACAACTCGATCATTCTAATGATAATAATCTAAATTATTTCACTGGATTGTGCAAACTGTTTTGTCGTACTACGTGTTCTACACTTCCTTCTTTTTCTCTTGGTGATCGATCACTCTTCAGAGTATTCTGTCTTCTGACATTCATTTTAAGTGTCCATATCATTATACTTCTTCATATTATATACATCACAAGTTTGAATGCAAACTAGAAGAGAGAAGTTAAGAATTAAGAGAGATTTATGGAGAATACTGTAACTTCGTCAATAGTTATCAGAAACGAGTAAAAACTTTTGAATACTTTGGCGACCAGAGATTTTTCGAGCTAATAGACGAATCGAATCAATAGTAAAACAAAAGAGTATCGTATTAAGTGGTACTATTCAGCGATGGTTGCAATCTTGCCCATGCTGGGACAGGTACTACGTAGTTAGTTGGCATAGTTTTCTCTGCTATCGATTATCGAGCGGACGGTTTGCAACGGATAACAGATTCTCCGCCCTTTATTTCGGTGTGTTTTGTATGCTCGTATGAACAGCCAGTGTGTAACGAGCGTTGAGGGCTCTCAGCCTCTGTAGTTCATGATTCGAATCCCCAAGTACTAGTCATTCTTTGTTCTCCGACATGTAGATTTGAATGCGATTCCCAGCATTCGCTTTGTATTGACTCTGTTAACATTCCGCTATTCAAAATGCTTTACGCAAGATATTGAACGCATGTACAGCGTTAATGATGTCAGAAATGAAATTTGCAAATAGATTTTCAAGTATTTTCGGGAATATTGAATTTTAAAGTCTGACAAATTTCTCTCTCCCCCTAGGGATGGGTGTGGGTTTTTTGTATCTGTTGCTTTACCTCAACATCGTGATCAGTGGGTGACTTTAGTGTCGCTCTTAGTGGATTCCAAATGTTAGTTGAAATTCCTCACTAGAGAGAAGTAGAAACGATATTTTAAAAATTCTGCTGCTGATGACAAGGGGTATTTGACTATGGGTTCAGCAACAGCTAAATAATGTGCATAAGGAAACGAACCAGAACACGAATATGCGGATCGTTTTTGACCTGGACTTACTACAGACTTCTCATTATTTTAGTATATTGTGGCTTGCCATGGGTTTTATTTATTATATGCTGGAAATCAAACAAAACTTTACCCGACTTTATTAAAGAACTCAGAAGGGTATATCTACAAACTGATGTACATGTTAGGAAAAAACTTCAAATTTTAGACTTTCTTACGGAAGAATAGTTACTCCTTTGAATATGTGATTGTGTGTTCTTTGTTACGTAATAATTCTCAGTGCACCTGTGAAGTTTAGTAACAACGTGTCTTATAGATGACTTGCAGGCATCATGAAGCCCGAGATTAAGATACAGTTATAAGTTAAAGCTTGTCAAATTAACCTTTTTAGTTTGTTGTAAGATTTACATTCAGAAATTCGTTATTTGATTGTTAAAAATGCTGTTTTAAAAACTTAATCATTAGTGAGGTCAGTTTACTTTGAATGTGTGTTTAGTTTCACAGATTTTTCTATATTAACTTGTTAAATATGGACACCTTAGAAAGTATTAACATAGTACAGTACATAAAAATCGTAATGTAATCACTGTTGACCTTTGTACTATACACTTTATGTTAATAAATTAATTGGAAAAAAAATGATGATGGCGGTGATGACTCTGTTTATTCGATGACTGTAATATTGACTACGGTAACGATAATTTTTATTAATAGGATTATTACTATCCTGAGCAAGATTAATCCAGTCTCTATCATCATATCCCACCTCCCTCAAATCCATTTTAATATTATCTTCCCATCTACGCTTCGGCATCCCAAAGGTCTTTTCCCCTCTGGCCTCCCTACTGACACTCTATATGTATTTCTGGATTCGCCCATACGTGCTACATGCCCTGCCCATCTCAAACGTATGGATTTAATGTTCCTAATTATGTGAGGTGAAGAATACAATGCGTGCAGCTCTGCGTTGTGTAACTTTCTCCATTCTCCTGTAACTTCATCCCTTTTAGCCCCAAATATTTTCCTAAGAACCTTATTCTCAAAAACCCTCAATCTCTGTTCCTCTCTCAAAGTGAGAGTCCAAGTTTCACAATCATACAGAACAACCGGTAATATAACTGTTTTATAAATTCTAACTTTCAGATTTTTTGACAGCAGACTAGATGACAAAAGCTTCTCAACCGAATAATAACAGGCATTTCCCATATTTATTCTGCGTTTAATTTCCTCCAGAGTGTCATTTATATTTGTTACTGTTGCTCCAATTATTATTATTATTATTATTATTATTATTATTATTACTATTATTATTATGAACCTTAATTTGACCTACAAATTAGGAAAATGTGTAACAACTTTGCATAAGATGAAGTTCCTACAATTGATAATAGGAGTAGCACCATCACTGTCATTACTGCATCTGCCGATAGATGGCAATTTTCAAATGAAATGTGTATAAAAGGAAATTACGACTTCATACGCTGATAAGTTAACATTTGCAAGCTACACGATTCCACTTATACAAGGGATGCTAGGTACTCAAAATTAGAAAAAAGATTATGGAATTCATTATATATCTAGGCCTACATGTAATATGTAGAAATTGACTGCGTCACTAATTAAGAAAACACTGCCTGCTCAAGGAAGGAATTAATGGTGAACGGGAGAAAAGTTCGGGCAGAAAAATATTTAGGGTAAAGGTTGGTAAGACTGTGATACGAGTAATATTGTGATAGTTCTTTTTGAGAATTTATTACAATTTTACTGAGCGAGAGAAGGACAGATTTTATGCAGCAACTTGTCCACGAACATTCCCTTAACACGTTGACGCAAAAAAACCGATATTCCTCTCGTTCAATAAAATTGTAATAAATTCTAAAAATGAACTATCACAATATTACTCATATCACGATATTACCAACCTTTACCCTATATCAGATGATAGACAACATTGAGATATATGGACTGCAAAGACTAAGAGGAAGAGGAAAGTAGGAAAGTTTGGAGAATACTGAAAGACCTGACCTAGAGTAGAAAACTGTGAATGAATGAATGAATGAATGAATGAATGAATGAATGAATGAATGAATGAATGTAATATCTGAAGGTTGAAATTGAGGTCTTTTACAAGAGTCAGTATTGTTTTTTTGTTATGGAAGCGACAAAGTTGAAAGCAGAATAAACGCGTGCTTATTGCAAGCGAAAAGACAATCTAAAAACTAAAGAAAAAACGTATGAGGGAATGTACGTAACATAAAAGAAACGACAAATAATTTTACAAGATGTACAAGGTCTAATCTGTATTTATTTTATGCAGAATACTCACGTCACTCGAGAATCAGCTCAAGCGCGCACTTCTTCACTTAAAGTTTGTTAAACTCACAGTAAAGACAGAAATCCGTCTCATTGTTGGTTCTAGATGTTTAAGAATGGTTCCCCTAAACACCCACTTCTCTGACTAGGGTTGCCGACACAGATTTTCACGTAGATAATTATAGATGGCGTTATAACCTGCATGGCAATAATACCATACAGTAACTTACCCTAATTCAACTAAGAATACTGCAAAGCCAATACGGAAGCAAGGAATTTTATAAATTGTCTCTCACTCTATTTTAGTCATTTTCTATTTTCTTCGATTAGTAAAATTTTAGGGGCGCTATTCATAGACAGTTCGCTAGCCCGCGCTACGAGCGTGCTAAACTAGCTCCGGCTATCGACTGTTTACTTGCACAGGATTCATATCATTTCATATCGCTAACACAACTAATCACAACTAAAGCAGAAGGACTAGACCACGTCAATATTTCGTTATTAAACAAAATCATAGACGTAATACTACCGACTGTGACCCACATTTTAAATGCCTCAATTATGACTTCGACTTACCCACAGCAATGGAAACTCGCTTTTGTCCACCCAATTCCCAAGACCAAAACACCGACATCTTATAACGACTACAGACCTATCAGCATCCTACCTGCCCTATCCAAAGCATTGGAACGCATTGTACACAAGCAACTGACAGAATACTTAAACAAATACAAACTTCTCGACTCTTATCAATCAGGTTTCAGGGCCGGACATAACACAAGTACAGCATTACTTAAAATCAAGGAAGACCTACGCGAGGCCCGGGACGAACGTAAATTGACAATAATGACTTTACTTGACTTCAGCAAAGCCTTCGATTCTGTAGACATTGACTTGTTAATATGTAAACTCAGAAGACTACACCTAGAAGAGCACGTTGTCCTGTGGTTTGACTCTTACCTTAATGGCCGTCAACAAAGTGTGATAGCTGAAAATCGTTCTTCCCCTTGGCAGGCCGTGAGGTCAGGGATCCCACAGGGATCAGTTCTTGGCCCTTTACTATTTACAATTTAAATCAACACATATCAGAATCTCTAAAGTACTGCCGACACCATCTCTATGCAGACGACCTTCAAATATATATAAAATTCCACACTGACGAAATAAATGATGCAATAACTAAAATTAATGACGATCTGGACTCAATCTGGACATGGACACGGAAATTCCGACTTAAACTAAATCCAGAAAAATCACAGTCAATCATTGTGGGCCATTCACGTTTGTTAAGCACTATTACCATACCAAATTTGTCCCCGATTAAAATACACGGCACCGAAATTCCGTTCAGTGAATCAGTAAAGAATCTAGGTATTTATATGGATAAAAGTTTAAATTGGAACATTCAAGTTGCAGAAAC
Source organism: Periplaneta americana (assembly GCF_040183065.1). Taxonomy (NCBI): domain Eukaryota; kingdom Metazoa; phylum Arthropoda; class Insecta; order Blattodea; family Blattidae; genus Periplaneta; species Periplaneta americana. The sequence goes on along the minus strand of NC_091132.1, from coordinate 63,920,320 downwards.
CTGCATAAAAGTATTCTCATTAATCCACTCGTTTAGACGATTGAAGAATTTTCTATCATTTTTCCATGAAAAAAATGCTAGTGCAAACACTCGTGATGCCCCACTTCGATTACTGTGATATTCTGCTTACTGACCTAAGCGTTACTTCGGCGCAGAGACTACAACGTGTTTATAATATGTGCGTCCGTTTCGTCTGCAATATTCGCCGGGCTGATCACGTAACATCATCCCTCGAAATGTTATCCTGGCTCCGTCTAAAAGATCGTAGGAAAATCCACTGTCTTTCCCTTCTCTTTCACATATTGCATTTCTCCACTCCTGTCTACCTTGCGTCTCGTTTTCAAAATTTATCCACCCATCATAACCTAGACACACGATCACAACACTCCTCAATATTATCCATTTCCTCCCACCGAACATCCTCATATTCATCTTCTTTCACTGTGGCTGTTCCTCGATTTTTGAATTCCGTACCGAGTAATGTCAGGGACTGTCAGACATCAAATCAATTTAAGAATAGGCTAACGAGATATTTTTCTATCAATTATTGTCAACAATAATAGCTGTTTCAGGTTTCTCAATGTTTAATGGTTATATATATCACAGATAAATATCTAAATTATCTCATTATTATTATTATTATTATTACTATTATTATTACCCTACTAATATTATTATTATTATTATCATTATTATTATAACTATTTCTTACCAGTGTTTATTATTGTCACACTAACATTAGTTATCCAATTTTCATTATTTACTTTCATGTTTTATGATCTAGATATTAATGTAATAACTATGTAAGCAAATGTATTTAATTAGATTTAGAGTCTGACTGGGCGGAAGAGAAGGCCTACTGGCTTTAGCTCTGCCAGATTAAATAAATAAATTATTAAAAATTATTAAATTATTAACACTGGTTTATGAATACGAAAAACGTTAGTTCGCTGATCATCCACCGGAAGCCCGCGCTAAGAATTTTTATGAATACGGTCCTAGAAGTCTAAAGATTATAAATCAGTGACTTCTAGTGGTTGGCTGCTGAACAGTCTATATACACAGTCCACTCAACCGTTTTGTTACTTTGAAAGTACTATCTCCCGCTACTCGAATTTCTTCTCCTTCTATCGCTTTCTACAACTTGTTCACAACACTGAGAAGCTGACCGAAGCTTCCGTTACTTGAGTGGAGGAAAGATAAAAGGGAAGTAGAGAACGTGTAGTGCTACCCCTCGTCGGGTCTATTTATTAGTTCAAGCGAACTGTAATTGAGTGTAAACAGTAAAACAGTATTATACCATACATTTTGTGATATTTTGTAATTAGTGTACATGTTAATTAATTTATTCTCCCAGTCTGACTAAGGTTTATATTTTAGACTTTTCCAGTCGCATAATGCTTACAGTATTTCAATTAGAGCAGAGGTAGTTTATGGAATGATGGATTCTGAAGAGTACCTAATCACTAGGCTCCGTATTCCAGCTACCTCTAAACTGGAATGAAGTTGCCTCATTCGAAGTATATGTGACGTCACAGCGCAGGTATACTATAAGTACGTTCGTATACAGAATAGTTACGCATCCTCTGCCCTCTTCCTCTAGAAAGTCAAAATCGGGACGCAGTCATAGTGAGTAGTCTTATCGATCACTGCTCTTACTAGTCGTATTATTTAAATAACTACATCTTTGTGGCTGATTGAATGTTCATTCCAGAGGTAAAATGCCTTAGGTAAGACGCTCAATCGTGTAATACTGCAGTGCATTGAAAGGCACTGCAATACCAAAAGGCACAGAAGTACAGGGTGTCCGGGAAAAACCTGACAAAAAAGAAGTAATTGTATATCTGAAACTATTACAGTTATTATCTCAATGTTTTCACAGTTAGAAAGAGAAACTTAATAAGTTTTGTTGCCTAGTAGCATTTAACACGTGTGCGTATACAATTTCGATAGGAGAAAACGAGAAAAAGCTCGTTCTGCGCAAGGTATATAGTCAGCCTTGCTCTCAGAGCTGGGAATGCAAGTTGTGCGTGTACCAAGTGATCAGCCGAACAATGTTTACCGCAGTACAAAAAGCAGAATGCGTTTTATGACTGGCTGAATTTAAGTCAGTCAAGCGTGTACAACGTCGTTTCCAAACCGACAAGAGCTCACAGTAAATGGTAACACATACCTGGATATGCTGCGAAATTACGCTGTCCCACAACTACCACCAGAACCCGTGTTTCAACAGGACGGGGGCCCCCATACTATGCTAACCATGTGCGCGCTTTCCTCGATGACATGTTCCCTGACCGTTGAATTGGAAGAGGCGGACCTACACCATGGCCACCACGGTCGCCGGACATGACCCCACTGGATTTCTTTCTGTGGGGTTTGTGAAGGACGTGAGTTTCGTGGCCGAACTAGTCACACCGGAAATTCTTTCGTGTGTGTGACAAGAGATTGATTATCGCCTGGATATAGACCTGGCCACAAATGGTACTCATATAGAGGTACATTAAAACTTATTGTGTTTCTCTTTGTAACTGTGAAAACATCACGACAATAAGTGCAATAGTTTCAGAAATATAGTTATTTATTTTTCGTCAGGTCTTTCTCGGACACTCTGTATATTGAACGTATTCCAAAAGAACCAGTACCGTCAAAATCTGAAAATTACGAAGATATTAACTCGACGTTTAGCATGGAGTTGTGTAGTCTACCATGATGTTCAGTGCCAACATTCCAATTAAGAAATTAAATAGTCTACATTTTAGGGAATTTATAGAAAGGTACGTATAAAATTAGTGAGTTTTCAGTGAAGAACAACATGCAATATCCTAATGAAACACGAGAAAATATCAGACAATATCTTGTACGCCATCATACACCAATTACGTTCATGTGCTATTGAAAGAATTTCTTGCAATATAAAATCATTTCTAGTGACATCCGCATACGGTCAAGTTCCGTAACTTACGAATGCACGTTATTATTCATGCAAAGATCACGACGAAAATGAACATCACGGCTCCAGCATGTGTTTACTAGTATAGCTTCAGAATGTCGGGAGTCGACTGTACTCCACGAACACGCAGCGACGACGCGTTTGTTTGTAGCCTTATCCGTTGCATTACCTGTGTTCGGCGTATTATATACCCAATGAGTCTTTAACTTCAGTCTTTAGGTAGCTGGAATACGAAGCCTACTAATCACTATTCTTAGAATAGTTTCCTTCGGAAGGTAGATGAAGCCATGTACAAAAAATATGAATAATAAAATACTAGTAGCCAACTAATCATGTTTTGGATATTGAAATATGTTACAAGACTGCATGATACAAATTATTTACCGAAATTAAATAAAAAAAAAACCATTCCCCACTTACCAACCTTTTCGTTCAAAGTGGCACACAGATTAGTTAAAATTACAATATCATGTTCCATAATTCAGTTTTTTCATCACTCCGCATATTACATCAGTTGAATTATAATTCAGTCGCTGTTGGTATCACAATTCGATTCCTAAAAACCACTTTTGGAAGGAAAATATGTGAGAGAATTCACATTTGTGTGGCGAACATTCGCTAAAACGTACTAGCAATTCAATTAATAGATTTTGCGCTCGACCATTCGAAATGTAATACCAGATGTTTCAAAATTGGACCTCATAATTGGTTCAAGTGTAAACAACAACACAATAACTTTGTACATTTGCGGAAACATCAAATTAAAGGAACGTTGTAAAAACCTCAAATTGAATGTGTGATTGTGTGACAAACATGTAGGATGGAATGGAATTGTCGCATCGGATTACGTATAAACGTCAATAATAATAATAATAATAATAATAATAATAATAATAATAATAATAATAATAATAATAATAATAATAATAATGACAATAATAATAATAATAATAATAATAATAATAATAATAATAATAAATTCAAGAATCCCAAAAATTATGATGCAATATAAACCTAGAGGACATCGTCGACCAGGAAGACCGTTAAGAAGACTGCTAGATGGGGCCGAAACAGGTCTACAGAGGCCTAATTCGTGAAGGATGATGATGATGATGATAATAATAATAATAATAATCTATTCAATTTTACAGACTGAAAAGAGTCTTGGATGATAAATTAAAAATTCTGTTCCCTTCTTCATTATCAATATATCTTTTACCAATTTTTAACATCTAAAATATATGTAGCTCTTCCTATATTACCATAATGTCGTGGCAATAATCTTTGCCTTGTTGTCGTGTCCTGACTGACTTCATTACTCTTCCCAGCTGAGAAAGTTATGTCAACGCTAACAACACATCTGACTAGTCTAAGTTTTATTAATTTTAGGAGTTTCATAAAAGTTATAAATGTCTGCGGTAATTCTGAAATAAGGAAAAGAAATCATATTACTATTTCGATGAAGATGGTTATGATTGTGGTGATAATAGTAACGAAATTTGATGAAATATTTAAAGCAGTATGGTCATAATATGATTACATAAACGTGTAACTTAATATAAACAGGACAGTAGATTATAAGCCATAAATTATCTTTGTTCGAACATTAATTAAAAATGCGCTAACCAAAGCTCCTACATTGAAGGTTTTAATTTATAATAGTGCCGAAACTTTACTGGGCAGGGGGATGTAAGTCCGTGGCCCATTTATTTTAAGGCTCATCCCGACATTTTGTTTTAGCACCTTAGGAAAACCATGGAAACCCACAGGTAAGATGGTTGTGCGAGGGACGAGGCATTTTAAGTAGACGGACCTCGTAGGAAACCACGAGACACGTAACAACTTACATTTTTGTTTCCATGTTACTAGGAGTGACGTCTGAGTAAACCTTTCATGTCAAAACGTTACAGTTTTTTTCCTTGTACCTCGAACATACGCGCTTCACGTCAAAATAAAAACAAGTTGCTAGAGTTGGTAAATAGTTAGTCGAGACTATAATATAGAAGTAAAGATTAATAATCCTGTTTTTGGAATAGCCAAGCATAGCGATCACAACAGAATAAGTCGTATCTATTTGCCCGGATGATGGAACCTGTATATAGTTACGAAACGTTGGATATGATAATTTCCAGAACACAGTGGAGTATCCATTATCACCTTCAAATTCTAAAAGCTCTTATTTTTAGAGCTTTTAGAAATTTTGATTTTAAGTAAACAGTTATAGTATTAGTTTCTAAACCGAAGATAACTTATTATCAGTGATAATAATTGTATTATTTCATGAGCAATATGCCCTCAGTAACTGATCTGTAGAAGTATGAGGTTGCTTACCGAGCGGGATATGAAACATCCCTAAGCAATTCTGTCCAGTTAAGCTGGCTTCATCATCTGTTACACCACGCCATTTCTCTTCAACCATGAAATCCTTATACCATATCTGTTGGTGATCTCCCGTACCTCATAGATCTACATAAGTCGCCATTTCCCCGTCAAGCAAAGAATAACCTGGGCCGGCTTCAGTGCCTCTTATGCACATCTATAAGTGGTTTAGAATTCATCACCACTGGCACCTACCAATTTCTGGACAAACCGCAAGTAACACCCACCATATAGGATGATTATTACGGCGTCACTGAAACACAAGTGGTACCCTTTTTCTGAGATGGAGAGATAATGAAAATTGAATTGAGAAGTGTTGGTAGAATATATATTAGTCAGACATTTTCTGACAGCCAAATATTAATTTACAGTCACTGATAAATTATTATCGCACTGCAAGATACCACTCCTCTCTATCTCTCCATAGATCTTCTCCTAATTGTCTTCTTTCCATAGCTTCCAGAATGCCCTTTTTCCGCGTTGTCATAGGTCTTCCTCTTTTTCTTCTTTTAATGGGGTCCAATCATATGAAAACCTTGGTAATCTTTCCGTATTTATTCGCATCATATGCTCACACCATATTAGTTTTGTGAAAATATCCTCTACAACATCATTCTTAACTTGCATTTTCTCTCTGATTATATCGTTTCTAATTTTATCTCTTCTTGAAATGCCTGCTGATCGTCTCCAATAATCCATTTCTAAGGCCAAAAATTTATTTTTGAATACGTTTTGCAATTGCCAAGTTTCTGCCCCATATAAAGTTGTACTTCTCACAATTGATTTCTAATTTTATGTTTAGTTTCAATTCTGGTTTTATTATCCCATAATACTTGATTAAGAATGGATATTGTATATTTTCCTTTCTTCGAACGTTCTTTCATTTCTACATGGTTCCTTCCATCATCTGTGATTGTAACACCTAAGTATTTGTATTTATTACTACTATATTTAATAACGCCTTTATTTTACAGTATCAGATTTTGTTTCTTTCCCCCAATAACCATAATTATAATGAGATTTTTCAAAATTAAATTTTAATCCAAATTGTTCATATTCTTCAATGAGTTTTCTGCTCATGTATTCAATATCATCATAGTCTTCTGCTAGTATAATTTGAACGGGAGAATCCAGAGAAAAAGCTTTCGCAACATTTTCTTTCTTCATCACAAATACAATTCGTCACCACAGAGATTTGAATTCGGGCCCGCGATGATAAACCAGCACTTTGCAAAGTGAGCTAGTAAGGCGACTGAATTGATATATAGATTGCAATATAAAACATTCCATCCGTTCTTAGGGGAATTGACTTTACACAGATGACAAACGGGCAGAAAAAATGGAGACGATATGCCAAACGTTAATTTCGAATATCATGAATGCAGAAAGCATAGGTGAATGAACATTTCAAAATTTATATATTTAGCAATATAATAGGCTTACTCATACTATTTATAATGAGGCAGTTAAAATAAATTGCTCAATTGTGTGTGGATCAATGTCATTTGAGTTGACTCATTTACAATTAATGTAACAATACATCTAGAAATGTGACAGGAATCGCCCTACACAAAAAGAGAGATTGCGTGTAAGAACTCACTTCTCTGCCATTTTATTTCAACTGCTTTCTTGATTACAAAGCTGTCAAAATAACAAAGCTTACTGAAATGTCAATTTCAAAAAGGACGACAAAATTACAGTTATCGGCAATAATGAAAGAAATCGGAATAAAATCTAAGTATAAAACACAAGATAGGCCTGTGCATCAGCAAAGATCTCAAAATATCACAAATATGACATGAATACGAGTATTTAAGTACTATAATGAATCTCTAAATGGCTTTGGAACCCTTCAGCACTTAATGATGTCGCAAAAGATGTCTAACTTGTGGCATCTTCATGAGAAACGGGGAATAGTTTCACGAGTATCAGTCAAAAGCCCAATTACCGCAACATTGCCGAGGATGTATTTCTCATTATAAGACAGCACTGTCGACTGATAAATGATTTTCTTTTCATTGTTAAGTTCTGTGGCTTCAAAACAGATGGCTGGATGCAATATATAACCCGTCTTTGAGCCAAGTGTCAAAGCGACTATAGGGTAAGATTGCCTATATCGCACCACTTGAGCATTTATAATTTTTATTGAACAATACAGTTTTTATTTTCTGCATTCCTTTACAGAGATACATTTCCAGAACATTTACCTTTAATGTAAAAAAGATTCCTTGAATTTGATTTAATATTTTTTTAATTTAAATGACATTTTCGAAACACATGTCAGTGGTGCCATTTAGGCAACTAGTTTCCTAAATAGCACCTGCGGTTTCTTAAATCGCAGCTCTTTATCTGCAGGGAACAGGATGAAGGACAGCTTTTAATATTGAACATATTGAACAGTATTTAATATGAATAATGTAATAAATGCAAATTACAAGTTTATTGAAATTAATGAAAGAGAGTAACGCATCTCCAAATGAAATTGAAAAAATAGAGCGTAAATTACGTAACATTTAAACTTTCTGAATGCGTTTTTTATTGTTATACATTTTCCATGTGCTTCACCGGGCAGTTCAGACTGTAAAGTGCGTCACTTTTTCTCCACGATTATCTCGAAGCCACCTAAGAACTGCTTCATGATATAGCTGTCTGAAATGATTCGAAGATAGAATCATCTAAAGGCTGAGCCTATGAGTATTATGACGAAGCTGAAACAGGAGCATACCATTTTCCCGAGATAATCTAGCTTCTAAATTTTTGGAATGGGTCGTATAGGTGGACATACAGAAGCAGAACTTTTTTGTATGGCAGGTTTGAGTGGCAAATAAAATGTTTGAGTTATTCGACAAATAGTTCATTGTTGACGTAACCTGACTCAGAGCAAACAAATAACGATCCTGGAGGAGCACCAGCTGATAATGAAGGATGCACTGTTTGAAGTTTAAAAATTATCACAGGTGGCACAAAATAACTGGTGCGCTTGTACAGCACACACTTGTTGTATTAACGCCCTTCTCACCACTTGATATTGCACCCACCTGATGCATTCCTCGTTCAGTTAAAATTTTTGGGGCCTTCTTTTGTACGGTTAGAATTTCTACAGTTGCTCATATCGCACCGGTGCGAATTAGGCACCTACAAAGTGGTGCGAATTGAGAAACTACGCCATAAGTTATTATTTCCTTCATTCTAGCCTATAATCACCACATGTTCGAAAATCCTACTAAGTTAAATGTTCTTTAATACCTCTTTAAACGAATAATATCTTAAGATTATGGATTTCTTTGCGTACAAATCCGTTACTTAGTTACAAAATGTTAGCTAAATATACATCCACCTGAGCGATTATATTAGATACACTATCACCACGCTGCTGACACAAAGAAGTGGCAGAAATCAAGTGACATGGTGGAAGTTCATATGGGAGATTGTTAACAATACCACTAGATGCCACACTACTGTAGTAATTTGTTTTAAACTAGCAGTGGTGCGATTTAGGAAGCGGTGCGATTTATACTACTCTACCCTATCTATACGCCGTGTGCTCTCTTGTGTAGTAATTCCCACATCTAACAACTACCACACAAGTCAAATAGTTAGGAATTATTATAGATCAGCATTTACGTTGGGATAAACAAATTGATTTTATGTACACAAGTATAAGAAAGACAATTTATAAATTCATAATACTTCGAAATTTTATCGCTAAGAAGGCCTTTAGATGTTGCTGTCTTCGAATCATTTCAGACAGCTATATCATGAAGCAGTTCTTAGGTGGCTTCGAGATAATCGTGGAGAAAAAGTGACGCACTTTACAGTCTGAACTGCCCGGTGAAGCACATGGCAAATGTATAACAATAAAAATACAATATGGTATAATAAATTGGGTGGGAGTAGCATCATCTGTACTTAAGCCATTAATTTGATTACACAGAAGATTAATAAAAAATTGTCTAACCAAAAATATAGATTACCAAACAAATTTAATTTATACAGATTTTAAAGTATTAACTATTGAAGAAATTTATAAATGTACTCGTAGTTTACTAAATCAATACCACAGATATCAACTAAAACATAAATCTAATCGACTTGAATATCGTACTCGAAGACAAAAGTCTACTTTTCCATTAATTGAGCCTAAATATCATACAAGTGCAACTCTTAAACATGGTGCTAGTTTCGGCCAAAGACTTTATAATAAAATTACAAACCATTTTCCAAATTTAAAATATTTCAAAATTGAAGCTTTTAAAAAAGGAATTTATAAAATTATTCATAATATATAATATTAACAAATGTGTGTATGTTTTACCATTTATGTCTGTCGACTATAAACATGTTTTTATTGAATACCACTGGCTTCTGTCTGATTGTCAATTTATAGTAAATGTGTTTTTTCTCTCTTTTTCTCCTTTTTTTTGCTGTTGTGTGTTATTTGTTGACTTAAATTAAGTTACTTACTGTATTTAGTAAACAGTCTTTGTAAATTGTATGTTATATTATTGGCTAAGACCACACCGTACACGAGCCTGGCTCTTAAGGTAGTGGCTAGAAACATTTTTGTTTTATAATTTTAATTTGTACTCGCTAGCTAGCTAGTTAAATAAATAAGTAAATTAAATAAATGAAATTCCTGGAACTTCTTCGTGAGTGACAAAACTATCCAGCCTTCTGGAGACAATCAGCCAGCATGTTTCGGTTGGTGTGACGACGGAAATTTCTGAGAACGACATTTCATTAAAATATCGAAATAGCCTATTTTTTTGCAGAACATAATATTCTATCTTTATAATAGGCCTACATTACAATGATGAAATAGAAAAAAACAAACAGCTGATTAATTATTCTCGGTAAAGGCTGGAAGAAGCGAAAGTTTCTGCTGTCACGAAATGTTGAACAACAATTTGAAGAGACTTGTAATGTAAAGAGGAAGCGTCGCATTGTGTAGTGACGCCTGCCTGCAAGATGTCAACACGAGTTCGTGTAATGCAAATTATTGCAGATCGCGGAAACTTTGTTCCTACTCCGACAGTTGCCTCCACTTCAAACATATCGCATAATGCATGGTGTCAGTATTGCTTCGCTATCGGCTTGACAGAGTCAACGTACTGAATAGAGGCGTAACATGTTCGTTCAGATACGATCTTTAATTGATTTCTGATGTCATAAGTGTAACGAGGGACGGTTGACTCTCCATCACAGTTCCTTCTTGAGGTACGCTCTACTTAGCCGTGTGATGACTAAAACTTGTATTCGGCATTCAGAAACCATTATTATTATTATTATTATTATTATTATTATTATTATTATTATTATTATTATTATTAGTAGTAGTAGTAGTAGTAGTAATAGTAGTAGCAGTAGTAGTAGTAGCAGTAGTAGTAGTAGCAGCAGCAGTAGTAGTAGCAATAGTAAATATACCAATTTATTTGCTATTTCTATACAGTATTATACAGGAACATCATTTTATTTTTACTTCAATTTTTATAGTACCTGAGTTTTAATGCACTTCCCTCCCACCCCTTCCACTAGTAAACTTACAACCGTACTCCACACATCCAAGGCCGCATATGGAATCAAAATCGTGTTACGGTCACAGTATATAGTACTGAGTGAGTGTAGTGCGTTCCAGAAATATAGTCGTATTTTCCAGTGAATAAAGTGCATTCATTATTGAATCATATTTTCGCACAGATACTGTGTACGTTTCGTTACGTCGCTTCCCTGTTCCCCCACACGTTTCTGCTGGCCCCTCTGTAAAGGCTAGTGGCTGGGCTGTCAGCTCTTTTCTGAAAACATTTGCTGTCAGGAATTGGGACGTCTACGTAATATTATACAAGTGTTTAAAATAATTTAAATAAAAGGGCCTCGTTAAGTAACTGTCACGCGAATGACGAGTTTTGAGTGCCAAGAGAATCCATGTGATGATTGTCTGCGGAAAGATAGGAGTAGAGGTCTCGTGTTGTAGATTTACATTCTCGTGAGTGAATGAATGAATGAATGAAATGCATTTATTGATACAAAATAAATTATACAAACTGATGTACACAAAATTCTTCGCACGAGCCCGTACGGCCATTCGTGCCATAACTATGCACAGTTTGAAACTTCAAAGAAAACAAAAATAATACTAGACTACTAATAATAAAATAGTGCAATAAGAGTTATTATTATACTGTCGTTATCATTAATTATCACAATTACAACTATCATAACAAATTTCACGAAAATAATAAAAATGAAATAAATGTAAGACATGAAAGGAAAAAGAAAACACACGCAGTGAAATATATATATATATATATATATATATATATATATATATATATATATATATATAAACAATTCAATTCAATTACTTATTGAAACTGCAGCAAATAATCGTACTTTATACACTTCATCTTTGTTTTTTACTAAATAGTACACAGTTGTAAGCCAATCTCGTATTCTCATTCGAAATGATCTATAGTTTCTACTTTCCCAAACACCTCAATTACGTGCACTTTTTTTCGATATTAAGCACAACACATTTTCTTTCGACAGTCATGAAAAACATTTTGCATAAAAATGTTAAACAGTATCGCCACTCCCTTTGATTTGATTACGTGGTTGGGTTTTTCCGAGGTTTTCCCCAACCAAAAGACAAATGCCGGATAATCTTTTGGCGAATCCTCGGACCTCACCTCATCTCACTACATCTGCCAAAATATTGTAAAAAATTGTAGAAAATTATAAAAATTGTAGAAAATTACTAAATTGTAAAACTGTAAAAATTGGTAAAAATTGTAATAATTGTAATATTGTAAAATTTTGACTTGTTCCACATCTTAAAGCTTCATTGCTCATGTAAGATCTATGGAATAAAATGAATGAATGAATGAATAAACAGTTGGACAAAGACCAAATGGTGCACGGATTTGCAATTGTGTGAAATTTACAATTCATTTTAATATATCAATATGCCTGGTAAATTATTAATAAGTATTTAATGAATTTCAATCTTAAGGCATATAAACTTGCAAATGTTTATTTGCTATTTAATAACAATATATGAACGTTTTCGCCGTTTAGGGCATCTTCAGATGTAACAAAACATATTATCTGGACCTATAATAACATATTATGCAAATAACAAGGAAAATAGAGAACAATATATGTGATACATGAAATTCATGAGCTTTATGTAGATATAACATGATACAGGATGGATATTGAGATAATCTTTGAATTTGAACTTAGACTGGACGAATATTTTATTTTATACATATAGCTCATGTTACAATTAATATACAATGTTTAAAATTTGTCAATGATGTTAATTTTAAAATTTACAATGATGATAATAAAATATTTAAAATAATCATGGCTGAAAGTTGTCGTAAGTTACAAGATAGTATGCGTAGTTAATGTTCTTGTGTTTTGTAATTATTTCGCTTAGAGAGGCCGTTGGCATTTGAATGAATGTTGTTTGACGTTGATGACTACTTTACAATTGATATACAGTGATTAAATTAGTCAATGTTAAAATTTAATTTTATAATGAAGATAATAAAATATTTAGAGTAATCATGGCTGAGAATTGTCGTAAGTTCAAGATAGTTTTCGTAGTTGATGTTGTGTGTTTTGTAATTGTTTCACCTGAAAATAGAGATTAAGAGATAATAATAAATAAATGCAAAATATAGACAAGTTAATATATAGAGACGCAGATAATTATTATTATAAGATTACTTCTTAAAAATGTTGTTTATGTTAAAGAATTACTGTTGGGTGTAATTAGTTGAGATATTGAATAAATGCTCGTTGATTGTGAATGTAGCGGAATGTACGATAAATTTCGTAATAGATAAATCATGAGTTGGGTATGATTTTTAATCATTCATTGAAAATTAATAGAAAGATCAATATTATAATTCGTAATAATTAGATGAGCTATAATACCAAATATATGTAAAAGATTTTACGGCAGCAGTAATAATTATTATAAGATTACTTACTTAGAGGTCATTGACTTTGAAATGGCTACTCTGATGTGATGACATCCTATTACGTGTTCTCAGGTTTATTGAAGTATATAAATGAAGAAGTACTATAACTGAAAGAATATTAACTATTAATTTATTTTCAATTTTGATATGGGGATATAATTGTTTTAATGAATTTTTACGGCATTCGAATACTTACATTTGTATGTACTGGTGTTGATGTGTTGGAGGTTTTAAGAGAACTGAGGCCTAGATAATCGTGTGTATTGAGGCATGTAACGGCGCAAGAATATGAAAGGAACTATTTGAATGGCGTATCAAGATCAATGTGAATGGGTCTGTTTTAAATTGCATACAGTGGATTTTTAAAGTTTAATAAATTTTCGTTGATTATATTTTGATCTTTATTATGGTAGTAGGCAATGAAGAATTCTTCTGCTGCATTTATGAATTTATTGTCATTGTATGTTTTTAGGATACTTAATGTGTAATGGTGATGACCTAATTCATGTCCAGTATTAATTAAGTGTGTTGCATATTTTGATTTTTCTCTATTATTTTTGAAATCGTTGACATGTTCCTTATATCTTGTTTTTATATTGCGTTTAGTTTGGCCTATATATTTCTTACTGCATGTGTGACATTTAAGCATATATATGCATATATATGCCTTTGCACATCAACACCAGTACATACAAATGTAAGTATTCGAATGCCGTCAAAATTCATTAAAACAATTATATCCCCATATCAAAATTGAAAATAAATTAATAGTTAATATTCTTTCAGTTATAGTACTTCTTCATTTATATACTTCAATAAACCTGAGAACACGTAATAGGATGTCATCACATCAGAGTAGCCATTTCAAAGTCAATGACCTCTAAGTAAGTAATCTTATAATAATTATTACTGCTGCCGTAAAATCTTTTACATATATTTGGTATTATAGCTTATCTAATTATTACGAATTATAATATTGATCTTTCTATTAATTTTCAATGAATGATTAAAAATCATACCCAACTCATGATTTATCTATTACGAAATTTATCGTACATTCCCCTACATTCACAATCAACGAGCATTTATTCAATATCTCAACTAATTACACCCAACAGTAATTCTTTAACGTAAACAACATTTGTAACAAGTAATTTTATAATAATAATTATCTGCGTCTCTATATAATAACTTGTCTATATTTTGCATTTATTTATTATTATCTCTTAATCTCTATTTTCAGGTGAAACAATTACAAAACACACAACATCAACTAGGAAAACTATCTTGAACTTATGACAATTCTCAGCCATGATTACTCTAAATATTTTATTATCTTCATTATAAAATTAAATTTTAACATTGACTAATTTAATCACTGTATATCAATTGTAAAGTAGTCATCAACGTCAAACAACATTCATTCAAATGCCAACGGCCTCTCTAAGCGAAATAATTACAAAACACAAGAACATTAACTACGCATACTATCTTGTAACTTACGACAACTTTCAGCCATGATTATTTTAAATATTTTATTATCATCATTGTAAATTTTAAAATTAACATCATTGACAAATTTTAAACATTGTATATTAATTGTAACATGAGCTATATGTATAAAATAAAATATTCGTCCAGTCTAAGTTCAAATTCAAAGATTATCTCAATATCCATCCTGTATCATGTTATATCTACATAAAGCTCATGAATTTCATGTATCACATATATTGTTCTTTATTTTCCTTGTTATTTGCATAATATGTTATTATAGGTCCAGATAATATGTTTTGTTACATCTGAAGATGCCCTAAACGGCGAAAACGTTCATATATTGTTATTAAATAGCAAATAAACATTTGCAAGTTTATATGCCTTAAGATTGAAATTCATTAAATACTTATTAATAATTGTGTGAAAGTTATTGGAATCATTTCTTTGAAAGCAGATAATTACTATTTTACAAGTTGGGAAAAATACCCCCCCCCCCACAAGAAACAATTAACTACTCCTGTTGTCGGAAGTGCGCGGAAGCATTCCTACGACATATTATGTAATGGTAAAGGCTTCTAGAAGACCAAGGCGAGAAAGACAGTCGAATAATTCACCGATCGGTTAATAGGGTGACGGATAATCGGGGTTCTACTGTACTGTGAATTTGTGTGTTCCCTCTCGCCTCTATAATTGGTTTCCTAGCTATTAAATTTGAGTTGAAAGTGACGTAATAGCCAATCAGGACATGGAGTTTTTCCCTTATTCGCTTTTATTCACGTGGATGCATGTGTAATAGAGATCCCGTTGTGATAGCTTCTATATCCAGTTCCAATTCTCAGCCTGCTCAGCGTGGATCTGCTTAGTCGAGCAAACCAGCTCGAGTTTGTGGTAACCAATCTCTTCGGCGAATTGGGTCTGTGAACTGATGAGAATGAGGAGCCTGGAATTATTTTCCAGGCGGATAGGAAACATTTCCTCAAGGGAGTGAAATGTGAGACCTATGCGTAGGGTAACGGGATTGAAGACCTCAACGTCACTGCAGAGTGGCGGAAGAGGCAGCTATTCTAGTGGGGTAGCACGCAAGAGAATTCTCTCGGGGATTCCGAGGAGACAGCTCCTCTTCCGAGATGCGCAACGTGACACAAAAAAATGCTACTTGATACATTTTAAATAGTTCAATTCCCTTAGATTAGATGACGACTTAAACAAAGAAAATGTTAAAGATATGGAAAGGACAATGAACATTAAAATTGGCAGTTTGAAACGGAAGAAATTCCACCAATAATGAAAGAGAGCTACAGAAAGAATTACAAAGAATAATTAATTATCTAAAAGCCACGGGGGTCCACACCTGTGGAATAACGGTCAGCGCGTCTGGCCGCGAAACCAGGTGGCCCGGGTTCAAATCCCGGTCGGGGCAAGTTACCTGGTTGAGTTTTTTTCCGGGGTTTTCCCTCAACCCTCTACGAGCAAATTCTGGGTAACTTTCGGTGCTGGACCTCGGACTCATTTCACCGGCATTATCACCTTCATTTCATTCAGAAGCGAAATAATCTTAGATGTTGATACAACGTCGTAAAATAACCCAATAAAAAAGCCACGGGAAAGTTTCATAGAAGGAGACAATTTCTTTCTGTCTTTCCTGTGAATTGAAATGCTCACAAGTTAGATAAAAAATACGAAAGGCAGGTGTTGATGTATGTTGATGTTGATGTGGCTGTTATACTCGAAACAAGAAGAAACTAAAAGAAACCACAGAATTGTCGGGTTATTTCTTAATATATCAGTATAATGATGTTAATGAAAGAAAACGAGTTGCGGTTCGTATAGGTTTAATAGTTAATAATGAATTAAAATATTAAATAGAAACAGAGATAGCTGTAAGTATGCCTGGAGTGAAAGAAAGTTTCGTTCAATTACGGAAATAGTTACCAATAAGTATACGTCACCACTAGTTGAAGATGACAGATTCTATAGATCAGTGGTTTCCAAACTATTTGAATCAGGGATTGCAGAAACAGCACATATCACTATTTGTGGCGTAATGAGTTTATTCCAGTTTCATGGACTGTTGATATAGGGCTATCATTCCATGCAGAAACCACATATGTCAGTATAGCCGTCTCACATTTGGATACCTGTGAAATCCTGGAAGCGCGCAGAAACAACTCATGTCAATGACATGTGCCGATTTCAGACGGCAGGCATCTACGACATAAGAATACAAAAATTGATCCCACTGAATGTGACAAATGTCTAAATTCTGGTGGCAAATACGTTGGAAAATAACTCAACAATTGCTATATGTTCCAATAAAATTTTCCATTAAATTTTGTTCTCTTTCTGTAAATGGCCCCAAGGAAACTTATTTTTACGGCCCTCGTAATTGCGCTCGAGTGGCCAAAATATGTGTAAACACTTCTTTTGACATTATTAAAGCGATGGAAGAAAAACAATTTTTTTTAACTGACCCCATGAGAATGTTTGCTTGTATACCATATTTACATTCTTCATTGGCATATCCATACAAAATCGTGCCAATTCAAAGAGAGAAGCTTGACGATATACGCAAACTAATGCGTTACATACCACATGGATATCAAGAATTTTACAGTATATTCTTCATTGGCCTATTGTGTAAAAATAAGTTCATTTATATGCTGAACTTGTGTATTAAGTACGCAGTAGGCCTATACATATATTATATCCCTAATTTGACAAATAAACTTTAGCTGAACTGAAATTATTATACTACAATTTTGATTCCTTGTAGAACCAGCACATGTCAAGCTAATATATATTGATTTATTTCATTAACAATTTATTAGATTTCAATAAATTTGGTATAAAACGACACATCTATTAGGCTTCTGTCTGAAGAAACCAGTACTATAACCAATGATGTGGTCTACCACCAGCAATACCGCTTTTTGTGTCTACTGAAAAATTTAGTTTTCATGACGTGTGCTGTTTCTGCAATCCCCGATTCATTTGAAGGCGCGACCAACTTTCTTTTGGACGAGATTTCAATTTAGACCCTTCCCCACTACCGCACCGGTTTTTGATTCCATTTCAAAAATACAAATCCCTGTAAAAATTGTAAAAAAAAAAAAAACTAAAAATTTATTTACTCAAAACCGTAGATGTTTCCACCAGAAGTATGTTTTAAACAACATCTTTTTGAGTATTGTACGAAAAAAAAAACTCAATACAATTTACGACAGTCACAGATGGATACTGAATCCCTTACCTTCAAGTGGCTGATGGAATGTTGAAACTAGACCATTTTTCTCAGAGTACTGACTAGTTTTACATAAAAAGAAGACCTCGAACTTGCAAAAGAAGCTATTATATTTTAATAATATTTGCAACACCTCGGATTCATGCAAATTAACTATCTCGTCTATGATTAGCATCAAAATAAAAGTGAGAAATCTCGAATTTGAAAATGTTATCACTGTGTGTGTATCGAATGCATATACAGATTAGAGTGCTACGTTCTGAAAAACAGGCACAGTTATCATATTAATTATTTTTACTTTATGACTGCTGAAAGATTTTTAAAATTTTTATGTTCAAAGTTCTTTATGCTTCTAAATGCGAAAGAAATACTGTGTATGTTCTTAAGGCGTTTTTTTTTTTCAATTTGTAAATCGTCTCGCGACCTCGATCACCTCTTTACACGACCCCCCAATTTGGGAACCATTGCTATAGAATATAGAGGATAAAATGACGTTAGCACAAATCATTTCATACTCATTTAATGTGGACAAATATTAAAAAACATACGTTTAAGATAAATCTTCTCGAAGACTGAAGCATGAGAACCCTTTAATAGAATACAATAGACCAAATTTTTAAATATGAATTACTGAACTTTAATATGAGGAGTGGCTATAATTAGAAAATATTTTGATACAGGCTGCTTTAGAAAATCTAGGAGAGAGAAATTTCAACGGAAATAAAATCTTCATATTTGAAATCATGAATTGGGAAGATTACCCGGAAGAATGCTTACTTAAAATAGGCCTATCTAAATACAAGTTTACTAAATGATCTTATTGAATAAAAAAAACATTGGCATTTGTAAAAAGAGAGATGAGAAAAATAAAAAGACAGAGTTGAGAAACGTTTCTTGGTAAAACAGAGTATGACAAAAGCTATAAGGTATTGCAAGAGTTGACTAAATTAAAGTTTATTTGTTATGTATATTTTTCTATCTCAGAAAGTAAAGGATTAAATTACTACCAAATGTCATTGATTTCCAACAATACAATCTGAAATAATTGCAATTAGATCTGATTTCGACGGAAAAATAATAGATGTTTTAAAGAAAATAATAGAAAGTCTGAGAGAAATTTCATGTCATAAAATATTGAACTCATAAACTACGCACTGCTGTTGTTGTTGTTGTTGATGATGATGATGATGATGATGATGATGATGATGACGACGACGACGATTGTGATTATTATTTGTGATTTAAACCATATTGCATGTCATACAAATAAAAACATTACAGTTTGGATATGCTTTCATAAATTAAATATACTCGTATATAAAAATGGGCGAAAGTACAATGGAGAAATAATTTGCATTTTTTGCGATAGTGTACGGACCAAATGATCTACTCTTCACAACTGATCAGTTAGAAGTTTGGACATTCTAAAGTGCTTGACGCATTACGCAGTAGCTAACTGTGTAATCCTATGTATGTATGTACAATAATGCATTATGCATTATAATTGAAGGATTCAGAGTCATAGTGGGCCAAGCGCCATATATTGAAAACGGAGAAAACAAGGATTAAAATTAACTGATTACTTACTTATTTACTGGCTTTTAAGGAACCCGGAGGTTCATTGCTGCCTCACATAAGCCCGCCATTGTTCCCTATCCTGAGCAAGATTAATCCAGTCTCTGTCATATCCCACCTCCCTCAAATCCAATTTAACTAGTGGCTTGTGCAGCAAATGCTGCTGCAAACTAAGTTCGTTAGACGTTCAAATAAAAATTTTTCACATTTATTTTCAATGAAGAATACTTGTCTTTTTGATAGTTATTTATTTCCATGATAATGAAACATACTCCCTCTGAATGGATTTTTTTAGGCCAAATACTTTTTCTTGAACCTATTCAACTTCAGTTTTTGAGTTTCAACGCGAAAACGCAAGTATCAATGTCAGGACGATAGCAGTAGTAGTGTCAGTATTTCAGGTCATTGTGGATTGTAGGCAAAAGTTAAAAAAAGTCAGGTTTGCTAAGCTTTCGAACAATAGCATTTTCGTATAGCTGCTGCATGTAGAACTTGAAATGTAGAGCGTAAAATCATTTTATCCTACTAAGAGATCTTGCTGAAATGATCTGGAGACTACAAAATATTCTAGGCCTCTTATTTTATCAGTAAGTAATAACTTTTTATCTTTCCTTACGAACTGTAATTTTTGCGCTCTCTCGAGCCAATACTGAAGACAATGACACATATCAATATCTACACTACACCGTCATTAAGTAGGCTATATGAAAAAGACGCAACCCCACTTGGTTAATAAGTATAAAAATTATTGATTTTTAATAACAATATTATTATCTTAAGTTTTGTAGTTATATATTAGCAGTCACTCAATAAATTATAGAAATGAAGATCTAAATTAAGATATTCTCTACATTTACTTACATAACCTCAAAACTTTTCACTTTCATATCATCACTATAGCATCAATATTATGTACAATTAATGAAAAACAGACGCATCATGATATTAACTATAATAATATTTAATTTCTAATGGTAATAATGTCATCAAACCACCTCAAGTTTCGTAGATTTGAATATCCAATACACAGCTGTACTCAGAAAATTATACACAGCAGAATCGGTTTTTAATAACAAATTAAATTGAGCTCTAAATATGTCCGCAATCCTGCAGGTCATGGCCATGGATAAATATATAATAGGATGCGAAACTCACTGAGTTTCCCGTAACACATACTAGAGGCGCTGTTGTAGAATTGATCGTGCTGCCATCTATATGCGGTTAGAGGCGTAATTACATCTAGCAGCGCACCAAGTAGCGAAAAGAGTAACTACTCCGTGCATCCAGCAGCGCACCCAAGTAGCGAAAATAATAACTAATTACTCCGCGTATCTAGCAGCGCGCCTGGCGGCGAAAAGTTGAACTATATGCAGTAAATATTCCTCCTCCCCCCCGCCCCAAACCCTCAATTTAAAGTAAAACTTTAAAATTTTTATTCCTCACATCATCTTTCACTGAAAATTGTTATTGGAGCCAATAGTTGGAAGAGACGGTCTATTTTACACTACCTTATAATGTAACTAATTAAAATACAGCCAAACAGGGACAGAAAATAAAAGAAAACAAGGTTAGATAATTGGGATTTTATTCTTTAGGTAATAGTGTATAGTGCACTTTAAGTCTGCAAAAACTAGTTACATAATTGAAATTACTATATTACTGTATACTATTTTACAATACATTCAACAACACAATTTTGACAAGGTCCATCAGATCACTGTTTAACATACACTACATGTGCACTAGGGTTACCAGATTGTAACAATTTAAAAGCAGGTCATTTTAAATGAAAAAGAATTTTCCATATACAAGCAGGGCATAATAGACTAACTTGATACTTGACGTGACGTCTTTTTACATTCTGTTATATAATTAGGTAATTTGTTTGTCTTTGTATAATAAAACTAATACAAAACTATTATCATGAATAGAATTGAAGTATACGGATTCTAAATTAGCTTTTACCTTATTTAATTTTCGGATTGTTAATACTTCTCTGGTGACTCGACTTGTTTGAGCAAGGATTTTACAAACATAATTCCTCTAATGGACCCCAACTCAATAGTTACTCTCTTTTGTCCATTGGGAATTGGCAAGAAAGAAAAGCAGGACAATTTCTGATTTTTACGAACCCTGGCAGGATGCAGGACATGTCAAGCGAAATCCAGAACATCTGGTAATCCTATACACACAGATACACTTACATATTTAGTGTGCAGTACATTGGTAAAGTCTATACAACAAATTGAATAATTGAAATTGTGGGGCCCAGTCGGATAAGAGAAAAAGCCACATCTATATATTTATATTTTGGAATGCTCTGCCATCTGTGCTCGTTTACAGATGTAAATGATACCATTTGAATAATGTGTTGTCATATAGTTTAGTCAGAACATATTTCTTCACATTCCAATGAGATATCCTACGTATCGAAATTTATGGTTTGTCCCCTTGTCTGCCTGGACCCATCAACTATTGGTTAGTCAACTGTCCAAAAACAGGTTTGGACCCTACAAGTAACACTCATGGGACAATCAGAGCAGGAGGTAATGAGTAAGAGTGGCCAATTCCTTTCTCCCCTCCGTTGCATACATCGCTGACTAGATACATATTACATTAATCGGATTTCAGATACTACAAAAAAATGTTTGATAATTGAAACTGTCATATTACTATCTACTATTTTGCAACACATTTTAGAACACTTTTCTAGGATCACATCTAAGGTTCTTAGACATTGTTGTTTGGCATACACATAACGGTAACGTATACCAAAATGTTGTATGTACTGAGGGTCAGAGTGAAATACATGAGCTGCATCACTTACTTGCATTATGTTGGGCAAAAAAGTTTACTAGGTGAACTGAAGGTATGTTAACCCCCAACTTCCAAAGTCAAATATCTCTCTTACATACACACACATGTACCACATACTGTAACTTTGCTCCCTATAATTACACAATATATTTAACATTTGCTAAAAACATTTTTTTCTGGGGCAAAAAAAAAATAAATAAAAATATAAAAAAATAATAAAAAAAGCTATGAACTTTCCACCAATATGATATTATACCTTTTTGTTACACACAATATGAGCTCTTTACACTACTTTAAAGACACTGCAATTTTTTCTCCAGTCTCTTCACCTTTGCTTTCAGAGCTGCCATTTTTAGTTTGTTGCTCCTGGGTGAAGATGAGAAGTGAGGACTCGAGAAAAGTTTTCGTTTTGCAACACCAGGACCTAAAGATTACGAAATTAACTTCAGATTAATCTAATTGCTGGGAACTATTTTAAATAAAAAATGAAACGTGACAACACCTTTAGCCTTGTTAAGTTAATGTAGGCCTAACAAAAGGCATGCAAGCTATGGATAGGCTATATAACATACTACAAAATTGACAATACATCAAAATGTGATCAATATTTACCAAGTTTGGAAGGAGGTGTAGCTGAAGCTGAAGGAAACTGTTCCATCTTGGATGTATTCATGTCAGTATCTAAGGAAATAAATGATAAATTGAAGCAAGAATTGAAGAGACTTTGTGCTCCATTCATTTCAAACTGCTCTTAACTGTACAAATTATAACTCATATAAATGTTAAGTAATAGTAACAATCCAAAAGTTTAATGCTGCAACAAATTTGATTGTGTTAATCTGAATTGTTCGTTGTAATGTAATATAAAATATTTTTTTGCTAATAGGCTGGGCTATAGAGGACAACTGACACTAACAGAAAGGGATAATCAGCAGAGGTGTTGGGATATTAAAGAGAAGTCAGTAAGAGGGAATGATAGTGTACTTCGTGTGCCAGGGAGACTTGTCAGGATATCAGTTGCAATATCGATCGTCTGGTTCAAAAGTGCGACAACACAAAAAAACAAGTTTTGAGATATCTTCAGTTGAAAGTTTCAAATAAATCCCCTAAAAAGGGACAGAGTTGTGGTTCATAACCACGACAATTAGAATTGAGTCAGTATTCAGGACGAGTATATCACGATCTTCCAGTTCATTATTAATAGATTTCGAAATGTAGTAATAATGAATTAATAAAGTCCATAGTTATAATTACTTCTAAAGCAGTTTATTTCGTTTTTATTCTTTTTGGTTGTAAATATGACTTATCTCAATACTGAATCGGAAAGAGCTCCGAAAGGGGCTTTCAGTAGTATAAATAACTAAAAAATGGCAATTTTTGAGTTGTCGCACTTTTGAACTGGACGATCGATATATAACAAGATAAACACCCTGCCCTGTAGTTAAGAGGATTTGTTATTATTCGCTACTGTAAAAGAATGAAGTATGAAAACTGCAGACATATGGCAGGGGGCAATTAACTTAAATGATTACTAGCATGTTACCAGGCTCACAAGACAGTATCGCTTACCTTCAGCTGTGGGAACCACATTGAATAGGAGCGATGGTTGCTGATAGCCCCTCAGCTGTTCACCAATCATACTGTTCCCTGTAATAATCACAAAAAAAAACGAAACATAATTAATTATGTATTTTGAAACATGTAATGTAAGAACAGCTGATGAGAAACTAAGGCATTCCTTGAAATCCATAAACTTGACTAAGTGGAATAATTACCTTGTTGGCATGCATCTTTATTCATCCCGGCATATGCCGTCGAAGCAGTAATCTTTGAAGCTGGAGTACTCATAGGAGCAGGAATTGTTTGAGGCATAGCTGCCAAGCCTGCAGCCTACTCAGTTGCAGCTTGTAAACCTATGAGACTACGCGTACCTGAAAATAAAGAAAAGAGTAATGAAATCGGAAATTTTAAACATGAATGTCATAAAAACATTGCTAGTGTACTAATTACCTTCAGCAGCTGCAGAATCAATCTTCGCCCTCCTAGCATACGTCCGCAAAGTCTTGTAATGCCTGAAAGTTGGGGTAGACCCCGGTGATAAGGTCGCTCGAGGCATAACTGGGCTAGATGGTGGGCTCCGGATTTTAGGGTTTGATGGCACCACTAATCCATTAGCATGAACAGTGGGCACTGCAGTTTGCTTAAGTATCACTTTTTGTGAAGAGCTATAATAGTCAGACTCAATGAAGTGGTCCATGCAGATTCTCAACCTGTGTGTGGCATCTGCGGCAACTCGATACCGGTCCTCTAGCCCACAAAATCGGAGCCACTTCCAACACCTAAAGCAATGGATTACAATTACTAATGAGATAAAGTAGAAGAAATATTGAATAGAAATCATGCAAAAATTGGGGAAAAAAATAATAAGTTATCTGCTGAATTTGTGTTATTTTAAGAGATGTCTAATGCGCATCACTAGGTGGTGAGTGACCATAGGAAAACTGGTAGCAGCAACAGATATTGGGTACAAACTAAATTAAATATTAGGCCTAAGCTTATTATTATTATTATTATTATTATTATTATTATTATTATTATTATTACTACACATGATTGAGAATTTCTCCAGAATGGCTAACTACATCAAAGAAGGCATAATTTTATTTTCCATAACTGTGAGATGTTTATACTAAAAACCACGTGGCTTTAGTTTGCAGCCATGTGGCCTAATGCTACAATTCAGGTTTACGAGGTTTCATTTTCAGCCTTCTTGCTCTTTTTCGTCAATATTTCACATTTCGTTACAGTTTGACTGAATTTCGGAACCATCTAAATTTATACTCCTACTACAATCCTAAATAAATTAGCAGAAAGCAATGCACAGCTCGTCTAACCTACTTCACCAAAAAGTACATTGTTTTCAAGTGTAAGGTTTAGGCTACACAGGACACAATAATAATACTAAAGCTTACCTCATAGGTTCCTGAGGAAAATAGAAAAAATGCTTCCCTCCCACAGTATTAACAGTCTTGCATCCAGGCGCTGAGCATCTTCCTCGAATCTTTTGCATTTTTCTGGAATCCATCTTGCCTTCATAACGCTGTTGGCTAGTCATCGGCCAACGTTCTGACTACTTCGTATCGGAGAGTGGAGAACGCTGGTCCTCACGTAGTTCTATGATTTACCACCTACGACGTCGGGCGCTGATCACCTTATTTCAGAATACCGCATCTAGATCGTGCTGTCCGCAGTTTCGCATCCTATTATATATTTATCCATGTCATGGCCTTCGTATAATAGCCTATTGTTTATTGTAGTGTGTGTTTTGTTCTGAAATTCAATCAAGTCGGCCGTGATTGAATAAAATTAGTTCTCAAAACTGACAACAGATGGATTTTGGAAAATAGGAAAATTATGTAGGAAAATTGACATTTCACTGAAAACTACTACTTTTCCGAAAAACTTTGGGTTCCAAGCTTCAAAATGAGGGGCCATTTATTAAAATCCGTTCAGCCGTTTTCCCGTAATTTCCATTACCAGTTCAAATTATATATATAGATAGTATCTCCCATCTACGTCTCTGCCTCCCCAAAGGTCTTTTTCCCTCCGGCCTCCCAACTAACACTCTATATGCATTTCTGGATTAGCCCATACGTGCCACATGTCCTGCCCATCTCAAACGCCTGGATTTAATATTCCTAATTATGTCAGGTGAAGAATACAATGCGTACAGTCTGTGTTGTGTAACTTTCCCCATTCTCCTGTAACTTCATTCCTCTTAGCCCCAAATATATTGCTAAGCACCTTATTCTCAAACACCCTTAACCTATGTTCCTCTCTCAAAGTGAGAGTCCAAGTTTCACAACCATAACTGATTACCATAATTTAATTAAACATATAGCAAGTAATATAAAGTATGCAAATTAGAACTAAATGAAATGTCAATCTTCATTAAACTGTGGTATTCACTTAACTTTAACCCTTGCTTTCTCTGTTTTTAATAAATTGCGCTTGGCCCACTGTGGCTCTGAACCCTTGAATTGTATGTACGGCTTTTAGTGTAAGAGTAATTCCAGTGAATTTGTCGCTTCTTTGACCATTCAGAATCATAAAGCTCACTTCACATTTTCCAATGAAGTTAAATTCCAGTTTATTTCTATTCAGAGAACCTGGAGTTAATCTCTTATGTACCTTTTGATTACAGTGACCTCTGCACTTTGTAACACAAATTCTCCACTCTATCCTGATTAAACTCCGATGAAACATTGTGACTAAGCTTAGTTGTCATGATTGTCATTTTCCATTGTGTCACTACTGATAACGTCAGTTGTAACAAACAACAAATCTGGAACGTCACCTAGGACATAAAACTCGTGAGTGAATAGAATTAGTCTTCCTGTAATATGAACTTAAATACAAACATTTAATACGATAGAGATAAAATTGTACTACTGGACACATTATGTATCCTGAAACTCTCCGTATGTCCCGCGTCATAGCTGCGTGATCTAAGGCGACATACCTTGAACTAATTGTACGAAACGAGCGCTGGCTCACTCATGGGGAAGAAATTTTTCATAATTGGAGCCTGGAAGTTAAAATGCCTTTTTTATCTGGGTAGATATACGAAAGAAACTTATCATTATATTAAATATATAAATATGATATAGACATATACATATAATATATTATAAATGTTTTACAACGAACGTTCTCGCTTTATTTGGTATCATCAGATTTCTGTGTAAAAGTAATAGCCTATCTAATACATTAACGACGGTGATTACGTGTGGTTGCATATCAACATTGGACTTATTAATTGATTATGTTGCATCAAGTAGACATTAATAATAATAATTCAATAATGGATTCATGAGTTTAATTATAAATTATGCATAATTAAAGTCACTACTTAATGTAACATAATTAATATGTTCAGTATTGATATGCAGCCACATCTAATCACCATCGTTAATATGTTAGATGTTTGCTTTTACACAGAAATCAGATGATGCCAAATAATGCGAAAAGTTCATTGGAAAACATTTATCATATATGTATATGCTTTGTTATGTTGATGTATCTAATAAAAGTTTTTGACTGAGAATAAAAGTTGTACATGGGCTATTCATTGAGTACAAACTGGCTGCATGTGATAAAATCTAACAGCGCTGTCTTTATAAGTCATGAACATTTCTTCTTCTTCTTCTTCATGTTTTTCTTATTCTTTGCCTGTTCCGTTTTGCATTAGAACAGTTATCGGCAAAATTGTACTCACGATGACATCAGGCAATGCAACCAGGAATACACATGACGTCGCATGATTGTGGGTAAGGTGGAGGGCCCGCTCAGACATCAGTGGCGTACGGCCATCACAGACTTCATATTTATTGTATCGTGCCGCAGAATTCTAAGCTTATGTCACAAGTAGGCCTAGCCAATCTCAAGATAGCGAATAAACTTCCACCTTTCATATATTATTATGATGTACCGAAATACATATGATAGTTCTGTACAGATATTCTGCGTTATCGTATGATGAAAGATGAGTACTTCCGTACATCATAATAATATATGATATGAGGAAAATAATCACTTAGTGGTTTAAAGACGGCGCTTATTTCGTCGGATCCCGGCCACTTAGTCACTCATGAGTACACCTTTGCACATGTGTGGACATTGTGCCATTGTCTTACATCAATGACGCAGTGCATGAGGGTAGGTCACTAGAGGGAACCCAAGAGGTGGAACTTAAACTGAGGGGATTCGTTCCGATGTCGGGATGGGAATCCGGTGTGGCTTAGTGGATAGAGCGTCAGCATGTATAGCTGAAACCCTGGGTTCAAATCCCGATGCCGGAGAGAATTTTTCCCCGTTCCACTCATCTTTCATCATTTCATCTTTCAGCCGCGATCTTTGTTTTGATTTTGCAAATTTCAATTTTGAAAATTAAAAAAAATGTTCGCAACTGTAAGTGGAACGAATCATAGCCGCTATATTGGCGGCAAATAACCTAAGGGAAGCATATTTTTCCGTAGACAGAATTTTAAAGAAATTTAAACTATACATGTCTTTGCACCATGTTTGTAAATATGTCTCACTCAGCTACTACTGGCTACATTTCTGGCTTAACCTTGTTTATGTCTATGGTCAAAGGATTCGCAAAAAGTAAGAAATCATTTGCAATATTTTTAAAATCAACGAATCTCCGTTGTTGAAATTCTATTTTTAGATTTAGATGACCATAATTATTTAAATTTGATTCAGAAGTATCAGAAAGAGATTGTAAGCATGGGAAATGATGGAACTGTTTTTCCCTCATATTTGATTTTCAGCTATCTGTCACTGTAATGAATGATCGTACCATATCGTATATATCTAATATGCTTTGCCATTGCCTTTCGTATTGCAATTTGGATTTA
The DNA here is from genome assembly GCF_040183065.1 of Periplaneta americana. Lineage (NCBI taxonomy): Eukaryota > Metazoa > Arthropoda > Insecta > Blattodea > Blattidae > Periplaneta > Periplaneta americana. Next base: position 63,891,451 of record NC_091132.1, on the reverse strand, counting down.
AAATGTTCATAAATGCTCTTTATGACACAGGCTACATTATAAAGACGTTTAATATTGTGTTGATAAATGCTCTTTAAAACTTTCGAGTACAATAAACATATACTATTGTTTCCATAACACAAGAAAAATACGTCTCCTCCCATTCTTCTTTAAATACACGTTTCCTACCTTTGGACAGAGCCATGCTTAACTAGCTATATGTTACTCCACTTGTAGCTGCTTGTACAATGTATCTGCAAAGGGTTGGTTGGGAGGAGGGATGTGTATTCCTTGCCTGCCCCTGCAACAGGCATAGCGATGACATTTCTGCCGACGGCTGCATCAGAGCCTTCGTCCACGCTGCCCTCCGTATCTCTACCATTGTCTTTCGCCTTCTTCTGCCGATGTCTTCTATAGTATTGAGTCATGAACATAATAAAATACGAATAAATTTCATTATCGAACAGACTGTAACAATAGACTTACCTTCCATTCGGCTTTTCATTTCTTTATCCTGTTCTTTTTTTAAAATGTATTTCTTCTTCTATTTTCAGAATATGTAAAAAATGCAATGGTTTGAATAATTGAATTATTTCGTATTGTTATGCGAGTGTTTGTTATTGATTTTCATGCACAAACAGTAGAGGCGATAGGACAAAATCGACTGTCCCGGGTGTAATGTGGTGTAATCAACATTAAAATCTTTAAATATTCACTTTTACAAAATGTCATTTTCCAAATAAGAAAATAAAGGCAATTCTGAGAATTACTGATGGTAGTCTTGTGACGTAACGCAATTCCCTGTGAACTAGAAGCACGTGAGGTAAATTCGTTAATGTTGCTCTTGCTGTGAAATTAGAACAATTGAATGCAAATCATTGCTATTCCGCTTGAAGCTATTACGCAAAGCTATTGGCAACATTCCAATTGATTTTGATTATATGAGTTAGACACACAGAGCCGAGTTTCATCTCATTGCTGTTGCTCTGCATCAAGAGCTACAAGATATTATTGCAACATTCTACTACTATAATGCTTTCCATACAGCTTAGTTCATACGTCTCATCTTCTTCGTAGCTACAATATTTTTTGGGCGCATGCAAGTTCGAATTAAAAATTCTGATGAGGGGGAGGGAATAGAATCGTAGTTAGAAAATACCATATATAAAATTATTATTATCCTCATTCGATGCGGCTGAACGCTTGGTCACACTTAGTTGCTTGCTTTGCATCTTAATAATAATAATAATAATAATAATAATAATAATAATAATAATAATAATAATAATATTTTACACAGAATCGTCCCCTCTCCTTCAGGCATTAGTAAGTTCCAAAATAGGACAAGGTTAAACGAAAAATTATAAAAAATATATTTTTTTTCTCCAACGTAACTAATCACAGAAGCATTATTATAGTCCAGAAACTACCAGTAAGAATATCAAACTACCTTACATAGGCCTAATTTGTGTTCATTTTGAGATTTGTGCATTCATAATCGTATATGCAAAATTTCATATGTATGTACAGTATATATTGTGACAGCCCCGTCGAGACTCGATCACGCAGGGGCGCAGGGGCGCACGTGGAAGGATCGGGGCGACGCGGCAAATAAGTTGCGCGCGCATCCGCTTCCTGGGGCATGTGCTGTGGCGTAGAGAGGAGAGGAGAGATGGCGACCGCGGCAGTGAGGGGAGAAATCCAGAGGTGCCATCTTCTGGACATCCGTAGAAATGTCCAGCATCGTACTCTCTGTAAACTACGGTATGGTTATAAAAGAAGAGAGGCAAGTGAGTGAGCAGTCAGTTTGTAGCTATTGTTGTTGTAGTCGTTGGACAGCAAGCCAGCCAGTTTTGTGTAGCACTGAAGCTAGCTTCGAGACCGGAGTTCGACTTGAGTTGTGTCCGTAACTGTGGGAGCCGGAAGTCCTGAGTTTGAGTGCAGTGGACCGTAGTTGGGGGACCTGAGTTCGAAGTTCAGTGGACTGTCTCTGAAGGTCTGGGGTTCGAGATACTGTGAACTCGAGTGATTGAGCCAGAAGAACTAGCGAAGGCAAACGAACTGTGAACTGAGAACTGACAGTTCTGATTTGTAAATAGTGCTCTGTGAACATTAGTTAAGATTAACAGTTCATTGTTGTTCTCAATAATCCAAGTAAATTGTCACTGTCGTCTGTGGAGTGCAATAACGAATACTGGAGTGGAGTGGAACTCCCATTGTTGACAGTAGTGTTTACATTCAATTATAGAGAGTGATTATTGTTGCTTTGAATAAAAGTTACATTCTTGTTTGAAATAAAAGTTACAAAATACTAGTAGAGTCAGAAAGTACCGGAACTTCAGATGGCAACGCCATGCTCTATAGGCAACTTCTCTGTATCGTCCGTATGGTATGTGACCTACTCTCCAGGCGTATAGACTCAGTGCAAACATGTGTAGGTAATTTTGTTACAGATGGCATATAACCATTTGCACAGCACCGCCTTCAAAGTACGCCCCATTCTCATGCGTAGCCGCATTCATTCTATACGCCTGGAGTGTAGGTCTCATGCCACACGGACAAAGAGGAGAAGTTTCCTATAGAGCACGGCGTTGCCACCCGAAGTACCGGTACTTTCTGACTGTACTAGTATATATTTTTTCACATAGTATGTAATAGTGCGTAGAGAAAACACTGTGCATCTTAAAGTTACGTTACGTACCTTAAAATATTCCAAAATGATCCATTATAAGCTGTAAAAGTTATGTAAAATTATGGCTGCAACTTTTTGCGCATCAAGAGTTAAAACAAAAGCATATTAATAATAATGGTTTTGCATATGTTCATTTACAATTCCTTTCAACACAGACCAATAATATAAATGCCTCAGTTAAGATTTATACTGTGTATTTGAAAGAGAAATTTAACAGTGACGGAATTTCGTAAATATCTTTAGAGAGATACATGTTAATAAAGTTTGGACACTACAGGTGTAGAGCATTACGTACATGTTGTTCAAACTGAGCATCCGACTCTTTTACCTTAAACTTAACAAATCACAGCCCTTTCATTGGTGATGAACGCGTCAGTGATCGTAACCCCGATCGTAATTTAGCCTTTAACGTCGGCGCTACTGAGACCATCGCGAAAAGTTACTGTCAACTCTATAAAAAAAAACCTGACAGCTACCAGAAGTGATCTCTGTATAGCAGTCCTCATGTTCTGCAGTAAACTAGAAAACCTTCAGAAAGTGTGTGGGTTGGAGGGGACGGAACGAGATTTTAATTGTTTTAGTGGGTTATTTAAAGACGCTGTATCAGGTTATTTGCGTCGATGGAATTGATGATAGCGAGATGGTATATGTCTAGATATGGCCGAGGATTCACTAAGTGATTACTTGAGATTCACTTACAGTTGTGGAAAACACGGGGCAAACCCCAATATGGTAATGAATCCGAGAGGGAATTGAACACACGTCCGAGAGTAGTTTGGGATTATCAAATAAGTCCAGCGAAATTTAACTCATGATTTTTTGGTTATTTAACGACGCTGTATCAACTACTAGTTTATTTAGCGTCGATGAGATTGGTGATAGCGAGATGGCATTTCACAAGATGAGGCCTAGGATTCGCCATAGATTACCTGAAATTCACCTTACGGCTGGGGAAAACCTCGGAAAAACCCAACCAGGCAATCAGCCCAAGCGGGGATCGTACCCGCGCCCGAGCGCAACTTCTGAACGGCAGGCAAGCGCCTTAACCAACTGAACAACACAGGTGGCTTTTAACTCTTATGATGCAAGATATATCACCATAGAAGTTTTTGAGTTTGCAGCATTGGGGCGTGACATTAATTTATTACCATCCCAATACGAAGTTGCGTTAATGTTATGCGAAAATTTCTGTTTTATCCTAGTGACCCTCGAATATTTAAATATTTAAAATAGAAGTTAGGCTAAATTAGACCTGTAATTTTTATTTCAGATGTCTGATTGAAACACTTCTAGTGATAACGATATGGAATATATATCCAGTGGGAATGAGTTAGGCTTGCTGGAATTATTTGAGGAAAGAGACAGGCCCAAGAATGAAACATTTACTACATTACTACCCCTAGGTACAATAACAGCGAATTTATTATTTCCGTGTAACTCGCCATGTGCAGAGAATCTCTCTGAACAATATGAAGTATCACAATATTTTAATTAATTAATTCTGCTGTCGTAAGTTCAAACACATATCTAGACGGCAGTGGTTTCAACTAGTTTGAAAACGCGTTTGTACAACTGAAATCACGGATGGTTGGAAATTAGTTTTCAAACCGATCATGCGCTATAGGTGTGGTTGGAGCAGTTTGCAAACAGTTCTCAAACCATCACAAACTTGCTGTACGGACAAACCTATTGATTCATTGACAAATTTCAGTGTAAACGCTCTTGCCAGTTTCATTTCTATGAAGTCATGTCACATTTCCGTTAAAATACTGCAGTGTGTTTACTTTAATTGCCACAGTATGTTTTCCAGTGAAAATTATTTAAACATTTAATTTAAAATATGGTTGAGTAGTTTTATAGTAAATGTAAGTGAAACAAGGTAGGATATATTCCTAGAAATAGCTTCCAAACGCTTCTTTTATGTTGTTTCTTTGTATTTTGATCATAATTGTCAAAAGTTTTGTTTGGACAAAATCACTGAAAATACGTCCGTGCGCATTACACATTTCAAAGAACGTTACATGTTACGTCTAAGCGTAATTTTATCACACTGTACTTCGTTCATTCCTGTCTTTCTTCCTTCATCCGTGTGTCTGTTCGTCCGACCCTGCAATTGCTCACTCGTCTGAATAATTTACTCCCTATAGAAGTTATTTTGGTCTAACCGTACGAGTATATTTATATGGTTTAGAAAAATTAGTGGAAAAATCTATTTTTGGTTGAAACTGCTGACATATTCGAAATATTCTCACATAGATAAACTTATAATTTGTAATAATTATAGAGACTATTTTCGTTTAAATGACGACATTCCATTTTCGAACAATGAAGTGTTATGAAATTTTGAATTCCAACCAATCATAATCATACATCGCGATAATTTTGCAGCTCGATTTATCACAATCAATTTATCGCATGGTTGTTCTTTTGTTTAGTCAGTATTGTCAAGTGTTTCCCCGTAAATCGATAAGCATGAATTAATTAATGTAATGTTGAAGAACTAAATAAAGTGCGAAATCCTACTTACACATTTAAATCTTCATTTTCTAATTCCATGTCCATTGTCTCTAAAGAAAATGACACTCTTTCATTCATATTTGATAACTGCGTTGTCAACAATTGTTCATTTAATTAATGTATATTAGTCAGGTTATTTGTAATTATATTATAAAATGTTTTAATTACATTAGGATTTCAGTATATAATGAAAATGTATTTCTGTTATAATAACTGAACTTAAAATCGCTAATATGTTTTCGCGGGATATCAGCCGAGTTAAGATTTTGGAATGCTCCAAGCTTTCGACTGCTATCTCTGCAGCCATCTTCAGGGAAGTGATGTCCGAACAGAAAGTCGAAAGGTTATATAGATGTGGCTGTCTCAGGTGAAACGGGATTGGTTGGCGGATCTGCCAATCCGGGGCCGGGAATTGTCATCGCTCGTAAGCTCCGCCCCTCCCGGGATTACTGCGTGAAGTTTGGCGGGCGGCGAGCCCTGTTCCGCCGGTTGGAATCGGTTGCCGTCCTCGGTCCGTGATCTTCATGACCTTGATTGTAAGAGGGCCTGAGTTGGTCTAAGGCCGGTGTCCATGCCTGACTGAGCTGGAGTCCACTGTCTCTGTTAAAGTTGTTTTTCTCCAGCTTGATCTCTATGGCCTCCTTGATTGTACGATCCCAGTAGTGGCTTCCCTGAAGATGGCTGCAGAGATAGCAGTCGAAAGCTTGGAGCATTCCAAAATCTTAACTCGGCTGATATCCCGCGAAAACATATTAGCGAACCAACGCCGAGAAAGCCTCAAATCATACATGAACTTAAAATATTGGATCTTTGCAATGTTGAAACAACCAAAATTTTGTTTGGAATTTGTGTAACTCAATTCAGAATCAAATTCACTTTATTTAATCCTTATGAAATTAGGCACCAATAAAGTCGGAAAGCAATGTTGAAACAACCAAAATTTTGCTTTGAATTTGTATAACTCAATTCATAATCCAAATCACTTAATTTAATCCGTATGAAATCAGACACCAACAAAGTCGTAATGAACACGTACAAAGAAAGACACCCTCTGCATTTCTTAAAATGTTGATTCAAAGGAGAGAAGAACTTAGCCAGTTTTAGAAAACATTGAACTTTCAGGCCTTCCCTTGAAGGAAGATGATCATGATAATGACAATGAATAAATCAGGTGATTATTTTCAAACTAAAGTATGGTCGATTAGTCGATTCTCACATGAAGAAACCTTCAGTTTATGTGAGATCTATGACCTATAGCAATGTTTCGCGTTAATTAATTAATTTTTGTTAGTAATATTAAATATGGATCCAAATATTAAGTACAGAAATGACTTTAATCAAACAGAAATGCAAAAAAATAAGAATGACAAGATGTGGGCAAGATTGAATAGGAAATAAACATAAAAGCTGTGAATATTTCAACTTATCGCAGAAGATGACAAATGTAGCAATTACAAAGTTGATAGAATATGACTATGTGTATATCTTAGATTATACTAATGAAGTACTAGAGCATACATTTTGTGAGAGAAGTTGAATATTTTTAATAAAGTTACTGTTGTTGGTTTTTCTTGTCATACTTGTTTTAAGATTGCTCCCTTGCTTTCTAGTCGGTTATTAATGACGCTGTATCAACTATTCAGTTATTTATTGTCGATAAAATTGTTTATAGCAAAATGGCATTTGGTTAAATGAAGCGGAGGATTCGTCACTTTATTAACTGATATTTGCCTTACAGTTGGAGAAAATCTTGTAAAAACCCACCCAGGTAATCAGCCTAAGTGGTAATTGAATCCACGCCTGAATGTAGCTTCGGATCAGCAGCAAACTTATCTATCGTCTGAGCTATACAGCAGTCTTTTTTCATTTCTGTCATAAGTTTTATTACTTCGACCTACCTCAAAAACTTAAGTTTAAATAAAAAAAATTAAATTGAATTGTTATAATATACTGGACTGTAATTGTAATTTATAACATTTTATTAAACTCTTCAATTTCTTAACTTTTGCTAAGTAGTATTTATTAAGCTTATAAATTTGAAAGGCTTTTGAAATTCATTTATTTATTCTAGATTTGATATTCATTTTTAAGATTTTGGAAAGCCTTGGGATATTTTCAATGTTTCAGTGTACGAGGAGAAAGTACACTGATGTAAACAACAGAGAACAAATGTATCGTACATAAAGCCCGATGTATTTTATCTCAATGTAAATGGAGTAGGAAGGCTTATTCAAATCTTCTTTACAGATTTTCTATCAGATTCTTATTATATTTAGGTTTTTCAAATGGCATTCTTCAGCCGAAAGGACATCCTACTTTATGAACGTCTTTGTTTCATACTCCTGAGACTACACATATGAAAGTGGAGTAGTATTTCCATTTCTTTTGTCATACCAATAAAAACAAATGCATTGTTTTCTTATGTCATGAAAGTTATTGAGGTATGGTAGATGCTTTAAAATAAACTTTCTGTATTTGACTAGAGGATCGCATATCACGTATAGAGTCGAGAGCAAGTTCTCTTACGGTTTGTCAATAATTTAACAAGGAGGACCAATCGACAACATTTAAAATTACAAAGTACCTGTTTGTTTGAGATTTGAAGAATACACTAACAAGAACACACTTACTTTTTGTGTTAATATTTGTTCATTTGCACATGAGAGAGCGCGTGTTCAGCTGGGATTTCTTTTCTTGCAACTTTTCTGCTTAGAAAGATTTTCTTTTTCATTCTTTCCAGCTGTTCTTTTTCCTCCTTCTATATTTCTTTTCTGCCTTATTCTCTTGCTTGCATTCTTTCTTTTCTACATTGTTTCTATTTCCTTACTTCCATACTGTTATTTATTTTTTAATTCTTCGCTCACTAAGACTTTCGTTCATTTTCCCTTATTACTTCCTTCCTTCATTCCTTTCTTTCACACATTCTTTGTCTTGTCTTTATTCTCTTATTATACTTCTTTTAAATTGTCCTTTCTTATTTTATTTCATCTCCGCTTTTCTTCCTCCTTTCCTCTTATTCGTCCTTTTCCCGCTCATTCGTTATATGTATATTCATATTTATTCTACCTTTTCTTTAACTTTAATTCTATTTTACGTCACATCTTTATTTATTTCCTCATTGTCTATTTATCATTCTATCTTTTTTCTTCATATTTTCATACTGTTACACTTACTTATTTACTGGCTTTTAAGGAACCCGGAGGTTCATTGTCGCCCTCACATAAGCCCGCCATTGGTCCCTATCCTGAGCAAGATTAATCCAGTCTCTACCATCATATCCCACCTCCCTCAAATCTATTTTAATATTATCTTCCCATCTACGTCTCATACTATTACACTACGTAAGTAAAATTATAAAATTTGTATAGTCGGAAGAGAATGAAGTCTACCGTTGTAGAGTAACCGTTAGCATGTCTGACCGTAAAACGAGCGGGCCCGGGTTCAGATCCTGGTTGGGGAAAGTTGACGGCAATTTCAATGCGCATGTATACGATACTTGCATTTAGTTCGATATGTATGTATGTATGTATGTATTTATTTACACTGCAAGTGGGCAAGCACCCAACAAGTGGGCAAGCACCCTGCAAGTGGGCAAGCACCCTAAGTGGGCAAGCACCCTGCAAGTGGGCAAGCACCCTGCAAGTGGGCAAGTTACCTGATTGAGAATTTTTCTGGGGTTTTCTCTCAACCCATTAAGAGAAAATGCTGGGTAACTATCGACACTGGATCCTGGATTCATTTCAGTGATATTATTACCAGACAACATACCAGTCCGTCCCTCCCCTGAAGGGGGACTAATAGATAATAGATCATCTTCATTTCACTCAGATGCTAATGAAACATTGAGTTATAGCGGTCTCACTTCAGTCTACCTGAAGTAATGGCATATAAATTCTCGAAGAATGAGGAATGTACATTGCTAAGCAGAAGAAATCGCTCACTAAACCATGTTGGAGAAACTACAAGCTCTCAACATAGGGATGTGATAATCGAATGAAAAACAATAACTTTTTCGACTATTTTATATCATTTGATTTTAATTGAAAATCATTCGATTTATTAAAGAAGCGATTTTGCACAGATGTATATAGTGATTTATTTAACTACTTATTTATTTAATTCACACAACATCCTTCTTATTGCAAACTTTTCTGGCTTTACTTATTGTCATATTATATTGTTTGGATAGCAATGGCAAAGGACGCTTTTAACAGGAAAAGGAGCATTTTCTCGGGACCTCTGGAAAAAGTAACTAAGAAAGAGATTGGTGAGTGTGGCATTGTATGGGACAGTAATATAGATATTACGACGCAGTGAAGAGAAACGACTAGAATCATTTGAAATGTGGATGTGGATAAGAATGGAACGTATGAAATAGAAAGACAAAATAAGAGACTGATGAAAGAATAATGCTGAAATTGACTACAAATGGAAAATTAAATTGGCTGGATCACTGGCTAAGAAGAAAGTTCCTATTGAAGGATGCATTGGGAGGAATGGTGAACATGAAAAAAGTTCGGGACAGAAGAAGATAGGCTTATTAGATGATAGGGCAACATTAAGATTATAATATGGATAATATGCGGAGACTAAGAACAAGACGATTGGGATATGCTGAGTTTACAGTGAAGGACCTGCCCTTGGCATTAATCTAAGAATGAATGAATGGTTTCTGTCTTAACTTAGATTTAGTGAAGATTGTTATGAAGCTTAATACTTAAACAAAGAAATTAACAGGACTAATAATGTAATTCCGTTGTCTCCGTAATAGAACAACCGATTTTTTTTTAATAATAATAATCTATTTATTTATACTGGTAGAGTTAAACCATAGGGCCTTCTCTTACACTCTACCAGGTCACAAAGTATACAAACAGTGAAAATTTAACAGAAAGTTAAATAACAGAATGCTAACATATTAAATAATAATAATAATAATAATAATAATAATAATAATAATAATAATAATAATAATAATCGACACTAAACAGGTCCACACCTGTGGAGTAACGGTCAGCGCTTCTGGCCGCGAAACCAGGTGGCCCGGGTTCGAATTCCGGTCGGGGCAAGTTACCTGGTTGAGGTTTTTTCCGGGGTTTTCCCTCAACCCAATACGAGCAAATGCTGGGTAACTTTCGGTGCTGGACTCCGGACTCATTTCACCGGCATTATCACCTTCATTTCATTCAGACGCTAAATAAGCTAGATGTTGATACAGCGTCGTAAAATAACCCAAGAAAAAAAAAGACACTAACAAATGAAAATAATATCATAATAGAAAAAAGAAAGTAAAATACAGTTCTTTCGTTGATGAAAATAAAAATAAAATCAATCGCTTATCCCATCTCTATTTCAACCCTGCAAAACAAAGGCGCGTGCGTCTGTAAGTTCGTATCTATCTGTACAAAATTTACAATATGAATATTACTTCTTCCGCGTTGTGAATCATCGAGGGATTCAGTTAGACAATTAAAGTTCTCTATCTTTCCGGCCTTAAGTCTCTGTGCGTGGCAAGGTCGAGTGATGTAACAGGAACAACCGCTATGCATCAGCCTGCTCCTATCATTAGCTCTCTCTTTCTCTTTTACGTTGAATTCGGTTCTCCATCTCCCGGTCACTTCTGAGAAATGGACTACATCGTACGTCGACTCCATTACCGCAGAATTACTACGCCTACAAATCACTCACAGGACTTTCTATCATTCTCCCCTGAGCCACATCTTTCAAGAATTAATGTTACAGGATTTAAAGAAGTAGGATACATTTCCGCATTATCTAAGGACAGTTATAAGCCTAAAGTTTATACATAGGCTGAGACATCTTATAAGCAAGGCTCGGTTTTCTATGACACGTCATATTTATATCCCGGTCTCTTTCTACAAATTTAAGCTAAATTAAACACATTTATAGCTTTTATGAATATGGGAAATGCCTGTTATTATTCGGTTGATAAGCTTTTATCATCCAGTCTGCTGTCCAAAAATCTGAAAGTTAGAATTTATAAAACAGTTATATTACCGGTTGTTCTGTATGGTTGTGAAACTTGGACTCTCATTTTGAGAGAGGAACAAAGGTTAAGAATGTTTGAGAATAAGGAGCTTAGGAAAATATTTGGGGCTAAGAGGGATGAAGTTACAGGAGAATGGAGAAAGTTACACAACACAGAACTGCACGCATTGTATTCTTCGCCTGACATAAATAGGAACATTAAATCCAGACGTTGAGATGGGCAGGGCATGTTGCACGTATGGGTGAATCTAGAAATGCATATAGAGTGCTAGTTGGGAGACCGTAGGGAAAAATACCTTTGGGGAGGCCGAGACATAGATGGGAGGAAAATATTAAAATGGATTTGAGGGAGGTGGGATATGATGGTAGAAACTGGATTAATCTTGCTCAGGATAGGGACCAATGGCGGGCTTATGTGAGGGCGGCAATAAACCTCCGGGTTCCTTAAAAGCCAGTAAGTAAGGATAGGGACCGGTGGCGGGCTTATGTGAGGGCGGCAATGAACCTCCGGGTTCCTTAAAAGCCATTTGTAAGTAAGTAATACTGCTACTATCAGTAATAATAGTAGGCTTACTGATATTTTATTGGTTATTTTACAATGCTATATCAACTGCTATGGTTATTTAGCGTTTGAGTGAGATAAAGGTGTAATGCCAGCGAAATGAGTGCAGAGTCTAACGCCCAAAGTTATGCATAATTTGCTCTTAATGGGTTGAGGAAAAGTCCCGAAAAACCCTCATCCAGGCAACTTGTCCCAGCCGGAATTTGAATCCGGACCAGCTCGTTTCAAAGTCAGACATGCTAACCGTTACAACAGTAGATTTTACTACTACTACTACTACTACTACTACTACTACTACTACTACTACTACTACTACTACTACCACCACTACTACTACTACGAAGCGCTCTAGGGAAAAGTACCTGAAATTTGACCGCCATGCAAATTAGACCGATCGTTTTTTCAAGTAACTTAATACAGTATCTGCTGTCTAGTGGTAGATTTATGAACTACGAGCTTCGCTCATCTAATTAGGTGCAGTTGGCAGTCATGTAAACTTAGTAACACAGTTTAATTTTTTTTAAAGCTTCTGATGTTATTGTCGTTACCATTAACGTAAGATATTTAAGGAAAGAAGTTGAGTGAGGGATTTCTTATGTAATGAAATGTATGAATCCAAATAACAATACGCGAGTGTTTCACATCAAAAGTAACAACCAGCCCTAGTAAAGTGTAGTTTGAAATTCATCTCGTAAGATATAGAGCACTAGGTATTATACAACTTTCAGCTAAGCGGCCGTAACCTCGGAAGGCGTTCGAGTGGATCTTGAAAGATGAAATTACAGATAATTAGATAAAGGAAAGGAAAGGAAAGGAAAGGAAAGGAAAGGAAAGGAAAGGAAAGGAAAGGAAAATGAAGACGGAGACGATGAAGTTGAAGAAAAATGGCAACATACGAGATAAAAATTACGACAAAGATAAAACAAAAAGAATTGTGAAATAAATGCCATGATGAAGACGAACATAAAGACAAAAACTTTGGTAAGATAAAGATGTACAGCAAAGGAACAGATGATGAAAATAAAAGCAAGACAACGATGAAGAAGATTAAAACAACGACGATAAAGAGCAAGAGACAGCGATGATGCGGATGAAGAGAAAGATGAAGATGAGTATGTGGATAAACTTGAAGACGATGATAAAATGGAAATAAAGGAAGATATTACGGTGAAGATGAGGACGATGATAAAGTCGAATATCAAGACAACAATGATGTCAAATACCAAGACAACACTGAAGCTGAGGAGCAAGACAACAATGATGTCAAAGACCAAGACAACACTGAAGCTGAGGAGCAAGACAACAATGATGTCAAAGACCAAGACAACACAAGCTGAGGACCAAGACAACAATGATGTCAAAGACCAAGACACACTGAAGCTGAGGAGCAAGACAACAATGATGTCAAAGACCAAGACAACACTGAAGCTGAGGACCAAGACAACAATGATGTCAAAGACCAAGACAACACTGAAGCTGAGGAGCAAGACAACAATGATGTCAAAGACCAAGACAACACTGAAGCTGAGAACCAAGACAACAATGATTTCGAGGACCAAGACAACATTGAAGCTGAGGACCAAGACAACAATGATGTCGAAGACCAAGACAACACTGAAGCTGAGGACCAAGACAACAATGATGTTGAAGACCAAGACATCACTGAAGCTGAGAACCAATACAACAATGATTTCGAAGACCAAGACAACACTGAAGCTGAGAACTAAGACAACAATGATGTCGAAGACCAAGACATCACTGAAGCTGAGAACCAATACAACAATGATTTCGAGGACCAAGACAACATTGAAGCTGAGGACCAAGACAACAATGATTTCGAGGACCAAGACAACACTGAAGCTGAGAACTAAGACAACAATGATGTCGAAGACCAAGACAACACTGAAGCTGAGAACCAAGACAACAATGATTTCGAGGACCAAGACAACATTGAAGCTGAGGACCAAGACAACAATGATTTGAGGACCAAGACAACACTGAAACTGAGAACTAAGACAACAATGATGTAGAAGACCAAGACAACACTGAAGCTGAGAACCAAGACAACAATGATTTCGAGGACCAAGACAACATTGAAGCTGAGGACCAAGACAACAATGATTTCGAAGACCAAGACAACACTGAAGCTGAGAACTAAGACAACAATGATGTCGAAGACCAAAATGATGATGAAGATGAAGATGTATACCAAATACGATGATGTAAAATAAATTAATATCAAGGCAACGATAAAGACGGAGACGTAGACGATGATGAAGATAAAACCAAGAACGTCAATGAAGACGGAGAAGATTAAAATGAAGACGAAAATAAATATTAATATAAAAATTACCGGTACTTTTGTGCAAAGTGTGTTCAGTAGTTTTGTGCAAATTGTGTTCAGTGTTCAAGCATAAAATTGTTCTATAATCGTTAAAGTTAAAATCATGTAACGACTAGCTCATTAATAAACTAAACCATAAGAATGATAAAAGTGGTCCAATTTAAAAACTCCAGGTCCAATTTATAAGAAGTTTCTTGCATATTGGACCGAGTGCAGATCATTACAGTTTGTTTGGAATTGTCTAAACTGTTACTTAAAACGTGTTGTAGTTTTACATGTGTATTTTTTAAATGTCAAGGTATGATTTGGTGATAAATAGAAAATTTGAAGTGTTACCGTTTTGACAAAAAAGAAGTTGGAATTAGTCCAATTTGGGAGACTCTCCCCTATCATGAAAATTTGTGCGAATTGTATTTACATATTACTACTTACTATGTAAGCCATACAATAGTCTATATTTGAGGCAAATTTTTTAGTTCTTGGAATTATGATTTTTATCTACACATAAACTGATTATTTTTTTTTTAATTCCTGGTGCAATCCGAACAGAATTTATGTTCACTAACAATATTAGAGTTAATGCACTGAAGGGCTGATGGGTGTAAAGAACACCTGCTACTGTCTTGGATATTTTCGCAATACTTGAAAACCATACGTGGAAACGTAAGAAAAGATGGAATGGTAAAATTCTATAAAACAAGTGACAATAGCGACGTTCATTTATGATTCAGAAACATTGGCTCAAACAGCAAGACAAAAACAAAGAATTTAAACTTCAGAAATTAAATTTCTCAGACGAATAGGAGAATACAACATAATTATTATAGCATATAGCCATGTTATATGGACGGAATTACAACTAAAAGATCTCAATTTAATAGAAGATTACAACAATATAATATAAAGAACACATAAAACGAACGAAACCACATAAGGTATCATATGAACTACTTCGTTATAAACTAGCCGTACCCGTGCGCTCCGCTGCACCTGTTAGAAATAAATATAAAGTAATTACGTAATTAAAATAGGACGTTTGATCCAGGGAACATTCGTGTTTGTTAGAAGGATAAGTCGTTTAATATGTTACTTAATTGAAATTGTATTTAAATAATTAAATTGCGATCATTTTGGTCCAGAGACCACTCATTTGATGTAATGACAATTCCTTTAACATGTTTCTTATTTGTTATTACACTCAACTATAGTTTAATGAAGATTGACATATCATTTAGTTTTATTGTGTATACTTTATATTACTTGCTATATGGTTCCATTGAATTATGATAATAACTTAATTTTAACCCTTGTTTTCTACGTCTTCAGTAAATGGCGCTTGGCCCACTATGGTTCTGAAAACTTCAAATAACTTAAATAGTGATACAGCATAAACAGTGATATGTAATTATATTTCTTTCTTTCTTTCGAAAATGTAAGAATTCACGAACTCCTATGTAGCATTGCCATGGAATGAATAAATGTGTTTTTTCTTCCTACTCAAAAATTTTATATTTTGCGCATGGGAATTACTGCAGGAACAACAACGCTACAATCTGAGGCGGCGGTGAAAACGTATTGTATTATTATTTTAAAAGTCTATCAGACCTACCAAATTTTGCATAGAATAAAACTTATCGGAAATCATTTTTAAAGAAACTTTTGTTATGTAACATTTTTCACAAAAAAAAAAAAAAAAAACAATTATAAGCGAGATATTTCGATTTAATTCAGGCCCCGTTAAATGAAGTATTTTGAATGCCACATAGCCTAAAATCTAAATTACAACGAACTTAACTTATATTTCAATTTTCATCGAAATCCGTTCAGCCATTATCGCGTGAAAAGGTAATAAACATCCAGACAGACAGACATTCAAACAAAAATGTCAAAAAAGCTATTTTCGGTCTCAGGATGAATAATTATACATGTTAACACCAAATATTTTTGGAAAAGGAAAAATTGACAGAAAATTTTCGGCTACATATTTATTATTATATTATATTATATTATATTATATTATATTATATTATATTATATTATATTATATTATATTATATTATATTATATTATATTATATTATATTATATTATATTATATTATATTATATTATATAAAAAGTGCGTTGATAACGGATGTACTCCGATAAGAAAGTTTTTAATTTGTTGTGGGGGCTCTTGAATCTCAGAAGCAACAACCTTTACAACAGCGCAACATAATCTGCTTGGCTCATTCCCAATTTTTTTTTTTTTTGCATTGCATTTATTGCATATATAGTCTATTTTATGTATTTTAACACGATTCAATTGAGCGTAGTTAAAATTTGAATTATAAAATAATGGATTGCTAAGCTAACGTACTATTACTGCATACTAAATCAATACACTCTCGTTGTTCATTAATTCTCTGAGATTAAAATGAGTGTGCACATAAATATTATTTTAAGAAATACAGAAAACGAATGTACAAAAAGGCCTATCAAATTTTCTGTGCATAAGAATAGTTTAATAGCTTTCGACTGTTGCTGTCCAAGGCCCCTTTTTCGATTGTTGTTGCCCAAGGCCCCTTATAGACGAAGTCATTTGTTATTTCATTGCACCGTCTTAGATGGCGTTATTTTAATTTTAAAACTTATTTATCTCATTAAATATCAGTCCTATCAAAATTTTGTAAAGAATAACACTTATCGGAAATCGTTTTTAAAGAAACTTTTGTTATGTAACATTTTTCACAAAAATCAATAATAAGCGAGATATTTCGATTTATTTAATTCAGGCCCCCTTATAACCCCCCTTTTAAATAAAGTATTTTGAATGCCATGTAGCCTAAAATCTAAGTTACAACGAACTTAATTTATATTCCAATTTTCATATAAATCGGTTCAGCCATTATCGCGTGAAAAGATAACAAACATACAGACAGACATACAAACAAAAATTTCAAAAATGCGATTTTCGGTTTCAGGGTGGTTAATTATATATGTTAGGACCAATTATTTTTGGAAAATCGAAAATTACCAGAAAAATTTCGGCTACAGATTTATTATTATTATAGATAAGATGTAAGGAGAAACAAAGGACGCCCAAGAAAACTTTGAAACCGAGACAGGTCTTCATGCTTAATCCATGTAGTAGATGATAATGTTGATGGTGATGACTTGAAAGCACTGTAATTACTGGCATCCAGGGGCTCGAAGCCGGACCTCGACGCCGTCTCCCACGTTTGCACCGTGAATGTCGCTCCCACTGGTTTTGTCCTGGTAACCTGGTAACGCAATGGCAATGTATTTCTGACAGTTTAATCTCCTTAGCGCCTTGTGCTAGTCACATGTCCTTTGTGCACGCCATTAGCATTGCTGCAGCAGGGCTCTCTGAACGGGTTCCAATCGCTGAACTGCCTCATCTCTGCCTGTATGGAGAGACGAGCACTTAATCCACAGGGCGCATAAAAAGTTCTCCCCTCACTCTAGCTGCTGAGAAAAATATATTTAAATCATTCGACTTGTGGTGGGAAAAGCAAAGACTTCCTTTTGTGAAGCTGAACAACCTTCCTCTCCTAGATTTTTTATAGGAAAGTAAAACGACGTATAGTACAAAAATCTCTCTTTCAATAAAGATTTTCAGACTCCAGCTTTGAAAAATACCGTTAAAATAAATGTTCAGGTCTGCTAATGCTTGACGCTAGCTAAGTCACACATTACAGTAGCAGTAGAGGCAGATTGGTATAATTCGTACCATTCAAATTTAGGCCGCCTCTGTGGCTCAGGACTAGCGCGCTGGTCTTATATCCAGTCTGATCACGATGAAATGTTTAGTGGATAAAGCAAACGTTACAAATGGATTTTCTCAGAGTGCTCCCGTTTCCCATCCCGCGCCCCTACGTCGTGACCTACTCGTAAGGCATTATTTTTAGTTGGTTATTTAACGACGCGGTATCAACTACTGTGCTATTTAGAGTCGATGAGATTGGTGAGATGAGATTGTGACCAGATGAGGTAGAGGATTCGCAGTAGATTATCTGACATTCGCCTTATGGTTGAGGAAAAGTTCGGAAAAAACCAACCAGGTAATCAGTCCAAATCGGAATCGAACTCACGCCCGATCGGCAGGCAAGCGCCTCAGCCGACTGAGCTACGCCGGTGGCTGTAAGACATCATGCCTGGACTAGCAATTGCGCTACTCAAGCCGTCGTAGGAAACGAATTTCTTCATGAAATTTCGGCCAGTGTATGGGACTGGTATCCATTCAGCATTGTGATTAATTTGAAAGGCTACGATAAGCAGGGAAATCCTGTTTCCAAAATCACCTATAACGACTGAGAGAATTAGAGAATCATTCATCTGATTACACGTTACTCTCGTTCTGGTTGGATGATCGTTCACCTCTACTGATGCATGTGGACGTGAGATCAGCAATCGGCTGGTCGGTCTTGGTCCTTCATTGGCTGTCGCATCACGGATTATTCCCGTTTCCCTCTTTAATTCCATTAACACTCTCCACTTCCCCTCTTTTCATCTACCATCAGCAGAAATTAAAAATAGGCTGGGTGAAGTCTTGGGGGATAGTACGGAGTTCTGATCTTGATATTTGATTTAATGGCTTAGGGCTCCGAGTCTGGAGTTTAAAGATGTTCATGTGAGTGTGGAATCTGGCTCTGTCAAGGACATGTGATGATGTCTCGCTTGTCAGCATCGGATTCAAGAAAGCCACCCTGGCCAGTCATCATATAAAGTGTGAATCGAAAGTAATGCCATTAATTTCAGGGGGTTATTCTTGTAGATATTTCAAACAAAAAAGTTTAATAGAATTTTGCTAGTTTTTACTGCTTTACCTAGATAAAATTTTTGATATGAAACATTTCATTGATTTAGTTCCCAATAGGCTCAGTCAATTTAAGAGAGCAGTGTATTGTGATAATAAATGATTGAAATAATTTTAGTTTTGTCCTTTAAATATGCAGAAATTTGATCTGAACGAATGTAATTTTTTGCTTTGAAAAGGAATTTTAGAATGTTACATTTCGTCGTTGATTTTGTGAAACCTCGTATGTGACAGTACAGAGCATAATTTTTCAGGAGGAAGAAAAAATTAATTAAACATCAATAGGCCAACACTGATCCTCGATGAAGTCCCGCAGGAGTTCTTTTGTAAATTTTATGTTATATTATTGGTACGACCACACAGTATACGAACATTGCTCTTACAGTAGTGGGTAGAAACATATCTACTTCTATACTTTTGAATTGTACTCAGTTTGCTTACTAGCTAAAATAAATAAATAAGTAGATAGATAGACAGACAGACAGATAAAATTACTCAATCACTTTTACTAAGATCCCAGAATTATACTGCTACTTAAGGATAATTTCATTGGAAGAAGTAGGCCTATATAATTATTGAAATGTCTACCTCTCTTCAAGATTTAGTTTGCGTGTCGTTCAATTTGGTTTTTGAAAATAAATTGTACATTGTTTGGAGTTGTTAAGAAGACTGGAATCATTTTTAAGGTTATTTTTATAATTACCTTTTATTTTAACTGTACCAGTTTTCCAGTCATGTAACTAAAAACGTAATGTCGCGTATATGATTCAGCGCTAAAGTGCTGGTCTTCCTAATAGACGGCCGAGGTTTGATCCCCGTCCTGGTCGTGATGGAAATTGTCGTGGACAAAGGAGACGTTGCAGAGAATGTTTGTCGTGGTATTCTCGTTTCTCTTTTTCATTACACAAACACTTTCTTCCTCTCTTTCATTTCATAATTATATCATCTGCAGTAATTAAGGACAGGTGAGGGTAAAATCGCAGAGGATAGTACGAGTCTTCGATATTGGTGTAATATTTAATGACTGGAGGATTTGGGACCTGGAGCTTATCAAGTACTATGGATGCGAGCTGGCTCTCTCAGGGGTGAGGTAGAATTGCCCGCTTGTCAAGATTGAATTCACGAATGCCACCCAGACCGGTGTCTTAAGTGCATGGATCCCGACTGCGATTTGGAAAAAACCAAGCGAAGTTAAGCCATAGAACGTGATATGATTACATCCTTCTGAAAACCCGGCGTGTTAACAGAACTTGCAAACTTCTCGTATAAATAACTTTCTAAATTTAGAACTTTGCATATATATAGGTATGTTTAATTAAATTAATATTTAATAAGCCAAGGAACGCCAAAATTTCTAAACATTGAGCTTTAAACATCCTGTACTAAAATTTTTTCATTATACAGATCCTAACGCACGTATTTCATCCTAGTGGATTTTCTTTTTTAACTATTCTATAATTTTTCCACTCTACCACACGCTGCTTGATATAAAATCTCATTTTGCGAGAGAAGGAAACAATTTTCCATTCGATGCTTCCTTTGTAAGCAGCACGCATTCTGATTCATATCCCGGTGAGTGTTCAGAAAGTAAGACAAGCTTATTGGCTGCTATGACTCGCTCCGAAGTTTAGAATATTCATATTTAGAAAACAAGCTGCATGAAAAATTCATACCAACATTCACGAGAGGACTTGTATTATTTAAAAATGTGAACTTTTTTCTTGCTTTTATAATGAATTTTCCAATATTTAGGTTAGGCGTTAATTCCTGGGATACTTTCTCTGTTGGATAAGTTGGTACGTTGAGAAGTTTTGCGTTGATACTACAAAGCTGATAAGTATGATTATGTTGTATGGATAAATGGTAGGAAAACAGAGTATCTTGAGATAAACATCTCTCTCAACACAACATCGTGTTCATCCACCTAATATTCTGCTTCCATTACACACATCTCCAGAATAAATCGCGGGTGCTCGTGTAAAGGGGGTTAAGTCAAATTGCAAGGTATGTAAACTTCTCTCCTTTGGTACTGAACAAAACCCCTTCGTCACAAAATATGGAGCACTGTAACTGCATCATAGATGGAAGAATGACCTAACCCCTTTAACACAAGAGAAAAGTAATTGTGGATAGTTCAAATCTGTACTTATTCCAGTGTAGCTAAAACAACTTAACCCCCTTTACACGAGCACCCGCGAAATGCAGACACACTATTCCTTTGGGTATCAGTGCGCCTGCCATAGTTAAATCAAGTTTAGGTCTAAAATCTTAACTTAAAAACTGGTGCCCATATTTCATGCACTATAATATATTTCAAAATAACCAAATAGTTCAGTTACTACAGTGTGTTCGCAAACTCACTCAGCAGCGAGGAGACGGCGATGTATACGCTAGGGGCTGCAGTTACGTTGGGAGGTGGGATCAACCCCGGGCCATACGGTGCAACCAAAAAGGTGTAAAATTACCTATAGTTCATCTATTTTTCCGGTGGGTTTATCAGCTGTTTTGTTCATATTATTACGATTACAAATTGTTTCGTGTTGTTGTGAATATTTAAAAAATGTAGTCAAGTTCAGCAAGTGTTATTCTTTTATAATAAGCTACTATTCTGTTGGGCTTAACTGCAGAATATGTCCGCTGATATGCCCCCCTATGCTTTAACATATGAAGGAATGCCAACATCCTTCTTGATAAGAGAAAGAGTGTGGAAATGAAATGTTCAGTCCATGTCACAACCATAACACTTTTAATAAATATACAGTGAAATAGGCCCTACACATTTATATAATAATCTGCTAGTACTCCTGTTACCTCCACATCCATTCTAATCCGTTTACGTATGGCCGAAACCGAAAGTAGCAATTTAATATTTGGCAATTGGCGGTATTTCGCGGTGGATTATGGGGCGTAAAAGATGTAGTTTGACATCATATCCGTCGCACAGATTTCAAGCATATTTGCCCGGAATACTCTCTCCTTTCTTTCTATGCTCTCAGGGTAGGATTCACTCCACTCGAAGGTCATCACTGAACACGTGTGAATGATTTTGCTGCCAACTTAAAACTTCCCGCTAGGAGATCGAGCGTCTCTTCTCGCTGCGGAGTGAGTTTGCGGACACATTGTATTTGAATCATTAATTACAATAAACCTACAAGAGGTAGAAAATATGGTGTTCTCCAAATTATTAATCAACTCTATACGAGTAAGTTTGTGTCCATTGTACTTTTCAACACGTTATGCAGGTCATTCGTTATCTCGTGAAATCAACTTATGCTTGAGGGGAAGAAGAAAATGAACTGGGAAGCTTCACTCCCTCTCTGTGTTCCACTTGCAGCTGCTAGCTAACAAATTAACACCCAGCATAAGATTTTTACTATAAGCTACGGCGCACGCATGCATTTGCTTTCATACTTGTACTGTTCGTAGCTTTCAGCTCTTCAAGATGACATTCTTGTTTCTTACAATGCATGTGCCAGAATATCAGCGCTTAATAATTATATCGATCTTGCAGTAATAATGGTGCTAATAGTCTGAATCCTATCAACAAAGATTCTGTACACAACATTTTTTATGTACTCCACAAAAAAATCTAGGTGTGATATCTCATGAGTGCGGAGGAAAAACAATTCGTCTATCACTCTCCAATCATCTGTAGAAAAATGTGTATTAAGGAAATCTCTTAATATGTTTGCTCTATTTCAGCGGTACTTTGTCATTAGAATAAAAGGAAAGTTGAAGATATTTTAAAGCATTATTATTCATTCTCTTTTACTGGCTAGTAAAGGATTTAAATGCACAGCAATATTGTGAGCGTATCCACTTGGGCGATATATTGAGCTTTGACTGTACTGCGAACTCTAGAACTCAAGTCGGAAAGAAAGGTTCCGCTAATTAACTTTGAGAACTTTGTTGCCTTACCTTGCTCCATCTTCTTCCCTTCTCTTGAGCAACACTGACGATAAAACCTACCAGTATTGTCAAAGCAAACAAGACCTAACATTTAATTGAGAAACTTGAAATTAACAGTGAAGTACATCACAAAGCTATACGCATGCTCTGACACACATCCATGCTAATTTATAGAAGTTACGCCTGTTTGCTGGCTCCGTATACACTCCACACTGAAACTGTGAAAGTCTTCAGGCGTGAATGGTTTAACTTCTTCTGACTACAGGACTATGACATACAATTATCAGTATTGGAATTTGGATTATTATATTATTGGCAAAATACATAATCATATCTGTGAAAACGGATAATTTGACAGTGTAGTTTCTCGTTAAGAGAATTATACACTGTGTTCCATAACCTTTGGAATACTCCCATAAGAGCGTATTTTAGTGTAGGCATTTAAATAGTTTTGTATTGTAGCGTTTGTTTTTCGCCACGGTTTCTTTTCCCTTTTTCCCTTCTCTTTCCTATTTACTTTAGTTATACTTATTTCTTTTCTTTGCCTTTATCTTATTTGTTTTGATAAATTTATTTCTGTTTTTATCTTATAGATTTCTCTATAGGGGGAGTGGAATAATTTACGTTGTCGGAGGGTTTGAGACTTACCCGACTAGACCGCGGTGGTTTCAGCTTGTTTCTCTTTCGGAGTTCGAGGCTAACTGCATTGGATTGCTTTATTGGTTGCTTTGAATATTAACGGTTTTTAATGTTTTCCTTTGGAGCAGCTGATTCTGCCTCGGCAGTTACCTACGAGCAAGTGATCGAGTAAGCCAGAGGTGACCAAACTGAGTATCGTGATTACATCGTGTAATCAAAGACATTCATACTGGTAAGGGGAGTTTCTTGTACATTGCTCTCTATCTCGCTCACGTACTGAAGGTAAGCAGTGTCGGTACCATGTCGCTCTACAAACCCTCTGTCTCTACGAGCAGGAACAGAAGGTTTCGTACAGAATAGGAAGAGGAATGTATTTGCTGTTCTGTCGAAGAAAATGTAATATGTTGCTGTGCTCAACGGTTCAATTAGTAGTAGTAGTAGTAGTAGTAGTAGTAGTAGTATATAGAAGCGACTTTACAGGCAATTACGCTGAATACACATGCATAAAAGGAATTATTATTATTATTATTATTATTAATATTATTATTATTATTATTATTATTATTACTACTACTACTACTACTATTATTATTATTATTATTATTATTATTATTATTATTTATCAGCAAGTGTTACCATAATTCTTATATACGTGCCCGAATATATAGGCCTACATCTTCCCTTGAATTATAAAAAAATTACTACGTCTTATCCCCATTTTAATTTCTTTTTTAATCTTTTGATGACTATTATCAGTTATTCACTAGATATTGATTGAATAATAATAATAATAATAATAATAATAATAATAATAATAATAATAATATAGAGAAACTGAATATTACGTGATAGTGTAGTAATGAAAGCGCTATTAAACTCCAAGAACTGAAATCACCCTTAAATCATCGTCATGAAGAGAAAGCTGAAAGAAATAAATGTAAGGAAGCCAGCTATCTAGTGACGAACGAAATAGCTCGTTCTCTTAAGCCTTCCAACGAAGGAAAGTTTTATAAAAGCGTAATGATCAAGGTGGCTCAAATAATTTGTCCAATGAAAGTTGTTAATTAATTTTGAAAAACTGCGCATTTCTCGATTAAATATCCAGAAGAGAATTCAGGAAATTTCTGATTGTGTTCACGAGGAATATTTAAAGAAAATCAAAACAATTTTTATATATTTTTAATTGGTTCTTGATGACAGTAATACCATTACTGATACAGCAAAGCTTACGATTTTTATTCGCGGGGTTGATGAAGAACTCAGTGTTAGTGCACGAACCACCACTGGTTGTAGTTTTCATGCCAAGTGCCTCTCTCCCGTCTCCTTACTTCTTAGATCAGGCATGCCAAAACCCTGCGCATTGTGCAGTCGCGCACATTGTGCAGTAGTCTCTGTGCGATGTGCACTTTCTATTCCCCTACCTGGAGGGAGTGAATCGCCTTGAAGGGGAACGCGTCAGGGCTATACAGACCTGCAACAGCATATCAGCTTTTCTTTCAGTAACGCAGTTTCAGTACGAGTCCTGATTTGGCTGTGTCTGTGAATGAGTTATGATAAATAAAGTGAGGAGTTCACAGATAACGAAGAAGAGAAATTACGAATCATATAACATAATTGTTATAATGTTTTCCTCTGCCAACAATAATTATTTTAAAATGAATGGCTTTCATCAGCCCATGTCGAGGTAATAGTGTTGTGAGGTGACAGTAAAGCTCTCAAAATATTATATTGCCAGCGCTTATTTCATAATCAGTATTCTCACGGCAAAAGGAACTTGACAGTGGCGTTGTTTTGGAGTCTGTACTAACAATCAAAGGTTAGACGACTTATGACTTTCATTTCATAAGCTGGTAAGTGATGAGAACATAGTGAGGAGTACATGTGAGGCTCTTGAGGTTGTAAGGAGCGAAGAAAGCAACTATTTGCAAGGCGGAAAAAATTTCTGGAAAAATATATAATGGCAAATTGTCCATCTCACGTCACTATATTGTGCTAATATACTTACATTAATAAATCTTTAAACCGGACATAAATAGGATGTCGTCGCTTCACATCATGTGAACTACACTTTTAATTTCTTTCAGTAACGCTCCTAACTTGTCGATATTTGCTCTCAACCTTTTCCAAATATATGAATTTAAATTCTAAGCTTAATTTGTATTATATATTTATATTAATGTTCATTTATATTGACATACAGCAAGGAAATTTATGTATGATTTGAGGCTTTCTCGGCGTTGGTTCGCTAATATGTTTTCGCGGGATATCAGCCGAGTTAAGATTTTGGAATGCTCCAAGCTTTCGACTGCTATCTCTGCAGCCATCTTCAGGGAAGTGATGTCCGAACAGAAAGTCGAAAGGTTATATAGATGTGGCTGTCTCCACATACCACCTGGCCAAGCATCTAACCAACATGCTCCAACCCCTGATTGGAACGTGTGAACATCATGTGAAAAACTCTACAGAATTTGTTAGAATTCTGGAGAACATCACAGTGGTCCCATCAGATCTACTAGTGAGCTTCGATGTAATTTCACTCTTCACAAAGGTTCCGATAAAAGAGGCTCTTGAACTGGTAGCGGAACAATTCCCGGATGATATTCTACAACTCTTCCGACTGGCCTTGACTACTACTTACTTCACGTACAACAGTGAGTTCTACGAACAAACCGACGGCGTGGCAATGGGCTCCCCGCTGTCACCTGCTATTGCTAACTTTTACATGCAGCACTTCGAACACCAGGCCCTAGACTCAGCCACACACAAGCCGAGCCACTTCTTCCGCTACGTAGACGACACCTTCGTGGTCTGGCCGCACGGACAAGACAAGCTACAAGAGTTCCTACAACATCTCAACAGCATCCACGCGAATATCCAGTTCACCATGGAGGTGGAGTCAGAGGGCTCACTGCCGTTCCTGGATATCCACATACACAGGAAAGCAGATGGTACTCTCGGACATGGCGTGTATAGAAAGCCGACGCACACAGATCTGTACCTGAATGCACTCAGCCTCCACCACCCTTCGCAGAAGAAGTCCGTCCTGACTAGTCTACTACATCGCGCCATAGTCATTTCCGATATCAACAACTTGCCTGCAGAAATGGACCATCTTCGTAGAACACTACAACAAAACAACTACAGCCGGAGAGACATCAGCAAAGCCCTCAAACAAGTTACCACGAGATGTAACACAATAGACTTAGACAGCAAGCAAGAACCGACAAAGAAAGCTTTCATTCCATTCTGCGGGAGCGTGTCACACAAAATAAGCAGAATCATCCAGAAGGTTAATATCAAAACCATCCATAAACCACAGAGCAAAATCCGGAGTCATCTACGTCAGGTTAAAGACAGTCAGGGCTTAAGGACTCCAGGGATTTACAAGATTCCATGCGAGTGTGGCGAAGTATACATAGGGCAGACTGGCCGCACAATAGAAGACAGAATCAAAGAACATAAGAGGAACGTGAGGCTGTATTACCCGGAAAAATCTGCAGTGGCGCAACACAGCATAGAAAAGGAGCATAAAATACTGTTTGACCACACCAAGGTCATTAACAAATCAAGCCACTACTGGGATCGTACAATCAAGGAGGCCATAGAGATCAAGCTGGAGAAAAACAACTTTAACAGAGACAGTGGACTCCAGCTCAGTCAGGCATGGACACCGGCCTTAGACCAACTCAGGCCCTCTTACAATCAAGGTCATGAAGATCACGGACCGAGGACGGCAACCGATTCCAACCGGCGGAACAGGGCTCGCCGCCCGCCAAACTTCACGCAGTAATCCCGGGAGGGGCGGAGCTTACGAGCGATGACAATTCCCGGCCCCGGATTGGCCGATCCGCCAACCAATCCCGTTTCACCTGAGACAGCCACATCTATATAACCTTTCGACTTTCTGTTCGGACATCACTTCCCTGAAGATGGCTGCAGAGATAGCAGTCGAAAGCTTGGAGCATTCCAAAATCTTAACTCGGCTGATATCCCGCGAAAACATATTAGCAAGGAAATTATTTCAGTGTAAAAACTTCATAATGTCCTACTGCATGTAATTAATTGGGAGTATAATATTTTCTTCAACATTTTTGTACCAATGGTCCCAATAAATAATAATGCTCGACGAACAATGAAAGATTAGGGTCTATTACTTTAAAAGAATTAGTACCTACTACATAAAATGAAATACTTGTTCGTTTTTTGTTGTTTCGAAATTGCTGCAATATTTTTTTCTTCAAATACTATATAAAAATCATATTAATAAATTATGCTTTACAAACCACTACTTTGTGAAGTATAACTAAGTAAGCATAAAATTTCTTGTATTATAATTGTCAAGTATAGACACTGATAATAACCGTGTTTTTTTTCCCTTCTGCTAAGTGTGTTTATAAACAAGATGGTGGAACTGTGTACGAGTGGATGTGAATAGATTAGGAATAAGGAATTGGAGGGAGTTGGCGATGGATAGAGAAGGATGGAAGAGAGCCATAGAGGAGGTTAAGGCCCACCTGGGCTGTAATACCAAATAAGAAGAAGAAGTGTGTTTATAATGTCCAAATGCCTAGAAGCGCAGACTAGATTATTGTACACTCCTCCAGCTAAGAACTGGTAAGAGCAACCCTTGAATGATGCAGTCCGCACAGACCGGCGATCCGCGCACATAACTGCACATTCAGTCTGATTTCTGACATGCCTGATCTACGCGGAGATAGCCTAACTATATATATAGAAGTCACAATGATAAGAGGATAGATAAGATGGAGATCATAATAATAACAAATTACAATGAAAGCGGTAGTGAAAGTGTAGTGGGAAAAAAGTTCCAACAATAACAATAAATGCACTATGAAGAGAAGGCATATGTCACTGTTGATAGTGATTCGTCCTTCGGATGGGGACGTCGGATGAATGAGTGAGAGAGACAGAACATGGCTGCCCCGCGACTGTAGTTACGCGCTAAAACAAGTTTTTTTAGAGGGCGAGCTTGTATTTGATTGGTGCTTTTGCTTTCGTTTCCACTGCAGTTACTTGAATCGAGTTGGTTGAGAGGACGTGGTGATCAGTAAGAAGTTATTTTAATAAATTAATAGTGTTATTTGTGCCAATATATGCGTTGTTCTACTACATTAAATGGACCCCAGTTAAGATGAATACAATTCAGTCTTTAATAGGACATCCATTTTCATCGCACTGTTCAGAAGAAAAGTGTGAGATTAAGCGTCTTGGTAGACCGACTCCGTACCTCGAAATTTCGCAGTGCGTGAAAATCAAAACCAGGTCGTTCAACAGAAAATTCAATTCTGACGCGTACGAGAAGTTTCAATGTTATGTGGCTGTGAAAGAAGACGATCTTTGTTCTGTTTTCCTTGTGTTTTGTTCGGGGGAGAAAAGGCGTGGACAAAGGACGGTGTTAGTGACTTACAGCGTCATCAAATGAAAGGAATATTCGCACAGAACTTTCAGTTATTTATGGCACTGACGAGTTCAGAAACATTTCAGGCTGTGTGTCTGTAATGGAATTTTTCAGAGACAACAATTTATGTTTAACTTTCGACGAGTGTACAAAATTACTAGAAATTTTACTGACAACCCCTATGACGACTTCAGAGGCTGAAAGATGTTTTTCTACTCTCAAAAGAGTAAAAACATTTTTGAGGAGCACAATATCTGAAGATCGAATGTCGGCCCTTGCAATGCTGTCAATAGAACGTCACTTCATCTTGAGCATTGTTCACTTCAATCACCGGGTCATCGGGAAGTTCGCAAGAAGTAAGGAGAGACGGGCCAGTTTTCTGTATAAATAGGTGAGTTTTTGCAAATTTGTATGATTGTAGCATGGTAGGCCTAAGAAAGTGGTAAGAAAGTAAACGACCCCAAAATTTTGAAGCACCAGTAGCCACTGCTTGATAGTATGCGCGCACTGACTATCAGGGCTTACTCGTGGTGTGTTTAACATCCAACTAGGTGAGAGTTATTATTTCTTTTGGTGATTGTGCAGCCAAGTTAATTAGCTGCTTTTATTGAACTTGTCGCTGCCTTATGGAATAATCAGTAATTTCTTCAGACATACGTGCATGTTTGATGTTTTGTTACGAGACAGTTTTGATTGCAGCTATTTGAGGGATAATCTCCGATGGTTATGTTCCATTTCGTGTGTTAATATTTTTATAAAGGGGACGTAGTAGCGGCGTGATCTTATTTTTATGGGAAATATTTATACACTGATATTGTTATGTTACTGCTTAGTTAAAGTGTGATTATATCTTTCACTTTTCTTGTCTGAGGTTGGATTTATTTTAAGGTTTCCTTTTGTTGTGTTTGTTGGTTATCCATCTTTTGGCAGGGAAGGTGGAACGGGAATGAAAGTACACGTGTTGAGGCGTTTGTGCCTTATATGTTGTATTCTTTTTGTATTGCAATTTTGGTTATAGCCGACGTATTTATGTTAAAAATGGTTTTCTATTATATGTTTATGATATTTAGGTTTATGTTTTTGTTCCTCATAAAACAACCCGAAAGATTTCCATCAATTTATTACATTCCTCACGACACAATCGATAAACAAGCGTATAAAGAGATTTGCCTGATTGTTATTTTTGTTTCATTCAATTCTAGCTATTTCATTTATTCTTTCCATTCTATTTTTTTAGCCAAAAATAGATACAGAACTAATTGTTTTTGTAACTTTGTAGTATAAACACAAAAATTATCTTTAGATATACTTAGATTCGCTAGTTATGGGAGAATCCCAAACGTTATGGGACAGTATATATATATATATATATATATATATATATATATATACATATATATATATATATATTACTGACGTACGAGGAAGTGTAAAGGTGATGACGCAACAAGGAGAAGATAAGAGTAAGAGTAACGTGATCACGCAGCGTAAGCGGATTCCTAGTCTCCATATGATGGCGATAAAGTTAGCGCACTCCAGAAGGAATGCTGACAATAACGGAACAAGAAACACGGACGCTAGAAAAAAGGCGAGTGGGGATAAAAAGAGGAACCAAGAGTCAGGAAGTGATAGGGAAGAAAGTAGTGAAAAGATTAAGGGTGCGAGTGTAAGTGGAAATCTAGGATGTGAAAGTGAAAGCGTGGGGGGAAAAATAAAAGAGGAATAGAAGAAGAAGAAAGAAATAGAAAGAAAGACAGAGATAGAAATAAAGCAGAGACGAACAGTAAAGAAAGGTCAGAACCTGCGACAGCTGAGGATATAGCAGAAATATTAGATATGATTAAAAAATATGGGGATGTGATCAAAAAGTGCTTGTAAAGGGAAATTGTAAATGATAGAGAAGTATAGGGGAGAGAGAAAGTGTATAAGCTGATGTGTAAGGATAAATATAAGTATGTATAGGAAGTGAGAGTAGTGAGAAAGGATAAAGTGTAAGTGGAATGCTGAGAAAGTGAAAGTGAGCGCAATTAGGTATGAGTGAATATAGTGAAAAAGGGTTAAGAGAAGTGAACAAGTGACAGCATAAAATTAGTACTAACATTTGAACGTTAGAACAGTAAATGAATAAAAGGTCAAAGAACAAATAGGACAAATAATTCAATATGATAATTTATAGAGAAAAAGTGACATTGAAATTTTAGTGAATAGTAGTTAGAGGGAAAAGGGGGTTTGAAAGGTGTATATATTTTTTTTTTATATATTAGGATTAATGATCAAATAGAGAATAGCAAATGAAATGTAGGAGAAATACTGAAGGGGAGATTGAACAAGTAATAAAAAAGGTACATAGTGTAATTGGGAGTATTTGTGTAGACGTGTACTGCAAATAATGTGTTATTTTAATATGTTAATGGTGGCACCGGATACAGAAATGTGAGGTACACCATTACATGTAAAGAAGTGCTGTGACCAAATATTATATATATATATATATATATATATATATATATATATATATATACAGGGTGTTTCAAATATACGGGGCATAATTTCAGATATGTATTTCCCACATATAGACAATCAAAATAGTTCATTACAACATGTGTCCGGAAATGCTTTATTTCCGAGTTATGGCCTTCACAACATTGAAATTCACCGGAACCAGACCTCGCGTTTTAGAAGACACTCCACTGATCAATCGTCAACACATTCACTTCTTGCATGATGGCGCTCCTGCACACTTCAGCCGTACGGCTCGCCGGTACTTGGATCGAAGGTTTCCTAATCGATGGATAGGTAGAGGTGGCCCAATTGCTTGGCCTCCACGCTCACCTGATCTGAACCTTCTCGATTTCTACTTGTGGGGCCATTTAAAATCATTGGTTTATTCGTCTCCGGTGCCTGATTTGGAATCCCTTCGGAATCGAATTGTGGCATGTTCTGAGGACATACGCAATACTCCTGGAGTTTGGAATCGTGTTCGCAGGTCAATGAGACATCGATGTGAGGTATGTATTCAAGCAGGAGGTGGACATTTTGAACATCTTCTGTAATGACAACGACCTGCGGAAAGAAAAACGTTCCGGTGAATTTCATTGTTGTGAAGGCCATAACTCGGAAATTAAGCATTTCCGGACACATGTTGTAATGAACTATTTTGATTGTCTACATGTGGGAAATACATAGGCTACCTGAAATTATGCCCCGTATTTTTTAAACACTCTGTATACATATATGTTTGTGTGTGTGTGTGTGTGTGTGTGTGTGTGCGTGAAATGATGACTGTCGTAAGAAGAAGGTAGAAGAGAAAATTAATAAGGAAAGAATAGGGTCTAAAAAAGGAGATGAAAAAGAAAAAAATGACATAGATGAGAACGGGATAAATGTGTGTAGAGGAAAATGAGGAAGTGGGAGAAAGAAAAAGAAGAAGAAAGATTGATCACACTAAGGAAGGGAGAGAAGAGAGAGGAAAGTGAAATAATAATAAATCGAAGTTGCCACTAGTTAAACTAGTGGTTAGATCCTAAATTTTACCGAAAATCCAGTTTCTCGAGATAACCTTGTGAAAACTCCAA
Source organism: Periplaneta americana (assembly GCF_040183065.1). Taxonomy (NCBI): domain Eukaryota; kingdom Metazoa; phylum Arthropoda; class Insecta; order Blattodea; family Blattidae; genus Periplaneta; species Periplaneta americana. The sequence goes on along the minus strand of NC_091132.1, from coordinate 63,858,989 downwards.
CGGTCATCAGCTGACCAGCACGGCCAACTACAGATACGCTGTAAGAGGAACAGAAATATTTCATTACGTACTGAGTTTGAACATAGCATACAGCTGAACAGATCTGAAAGTATGGGACGACCAGGAAAGAGATGGAAGGATGACGGAACAGGCAGTCTGCGTGTACTGTGAAGTGTAGAAGGAGAAGAAAAATGAGAAGAGGAAGAAGAGAGAAGAATAGAACAGAAAAGAAAAAATAAGAAATTAAGAAAAGGGGGAGGATGATATTGAGGGGGGTAAAAGGAAGCTAAGAGAAACTAATAGCGCTACATTCTTGATTTATTGTTGTTACCTAAGCTCCTAGCTAGGGTAGGCTGGACCCCTGCGGTGGCTGAATGCTCAGACCTCTGGCTTGTCACACAGGTGTCCTGGTTCGAGTCCCGGTCAGGCCTGGGATTTTCTACAGTGACAATCGTGGAGGACAAGGTCGAAATTGGGGTTTTCCTCGGGGTTCTCCCGTTTTTCCCCATATTAGGCATCTACATCATTCCGTCACCATTTTTCCATTTCGTCATTATTCCATAGCATTCCGTCATTGACTCACGGAGAGGGCTGGCCTAGGGACGAGGGGGATTGCCTGCTTGAAGCCAGGGTTCTTAGCGAACCTTAGCGTAGCCAGCCGGTGCAGATTTGGGAATGCGCCTAGCTTGACGGTTAGCTTAACAGGTCTATCATAACAGGTCGCAGTGCTGGTCCATAGTATTTCCCTCCTATAAATTCCATTTCATTCCTAGGGTAGCCTGCTCTTCTGATTCATAGTATCAAAATGTCCAAGTTATCAGGTTTCAAAATTCTTTCCTTTTCGGTAATAAAATTAATCTAATGGTTGAAGTTTTGTGTATAGGCTATATATTGTTAATATTTATGGGTATTATGCAATATCCTACGTAAAAAAACGTATTAAGTAATATATTTATTCCATTCTACCTTTTGGAAATGAGTGTAATATAAATCAATTGGCTCAGGGATAAATGATTTCTATGTTTGGCCATTAGGACAGTTGAACGAGTCACTTTACAAAATATCTTGACTTGCCGTTCGTGTTATTTCAGTAAGGCCGGCAAACATCATCCATCTCAACAAATTCCTGCGCAGGCATGTTGTTCAACTTGATCTGGAAAGTTGACTCAGCTGGCTCCTCTATCTCTTTTGCACGGAGGAGGCCTCTTAATTCTAATTATGATTCCTGGCTATTAATTTCAGCCTATCGTTCTTGTCGCCCTTGAAAATTGATAGGTGTTGGTCTTAAATTTACAATATGTGAATCGTGTACCTTCATTTTATTCCCGTTAATCCAAGAAGCCATGCACCTTGTAGATGCATCTTCATTATTTAGACAGTTATCACAATAATTAAGAAGCCTGTTCTCAGTTCATTAACACCAGTACAGGAAGCGTTTAAGTAGAGTTAAATCTTCGCAACAAGCACGACACCAGAATCTTTAATTAAGAACAGGAGGCAGATGGAGAGAGAGATTATAAAAGAAAGAAAAGTTCACTGGACGCAATGAATAAATTTGCTACTGTCTTTCATTTAGACCTAATTAGCAATATATATATATATATATATATATATATATATATATATATATATATATATATATAGGCATAATATCCACATTTGGAGAAATATTTTACCGTCTATTCTTGTTATATTACTCCATTAACAGGTAAGTGGAATACATTCAAGATTTTTATCTGTGTATTTCTTTCGATGGGTCCAAGTGGAAATTTTGGTGGTAGATTTTCGCGAGATACCAAAATTCCCCCATCGTTCCATTAGTCTTCATAATAATCATCGTCATCATCACCATGCGGTGCTATGTAGGGTAAAGTTGCCTAATTCCGTGATACTCCTATTTCCGTGATACGTTTATTTCACTGAATGTCACGGGGTTGGGTATCTTGCTAGGAAGTTCACCGATGTCTCAAAAGTAGGCGAAAGATGCACTCTTTCGAGAAAGATGTCTGGCGCTATGGTCGAACGGCAAAGATTTGACTGACATTGAATTTAATAAAAAGTATCACGGGATTAGGGGTATCACGGAAATAGTCAACTTCACCCTACGAGTGGTTATGTCGGGGGGTCGGAGAAACGGGGAAAGTCACATGACAGTTAAAGCTAGTCCACAATAAACCGGGAACGAGAACCAAAACGAGAACGGGAAGTGAAAATCGTGAACTTAAAGATTTTTATTCACAATAAACCGATAACGGAAACGGCTGTGCATATCGATATGTATGTAAATAACTATATATAAAGCCTGTATTACGCATTCTTATATTATTTGTGTATACTTGGCCAATGGCACTCTCTCATGACCAGACATCGGATTCTAGGGCAAATGCCTATTTTGTTTCTTTAGGAGAAAAGTAAAAATAATTATTAATATTTGTGTTTCATGGAAATTGAAAGGTATTCAAAGAGTTTTATAGTGCCCTAAAATGCCCTAAAACGGTTCTTAGAGCCTAATTTGTTAATATTCGCCTAAAAATGCCTAACTCACTGTAAAGTTTCGAATTTTACTCTTACTTTTTATAATTTATACATGCATTCACTGCGAAATTTAAGGCATTTAAAAAGTGGAAAGTTTGCTTCACACCGGCCATGAAACCAATGATAAAGGAAACAAAATGTTTTGAATCTCACGACACTCGCAATAGATTTCACCGAATTTAACATGTTTGGAGGCATAAATGCCGACAAAGAACCAATCTTAGTGTTGAAGCAGGCAACAATCACAACATGTGCTGCTACCGATTCAGAGATATACTATACTATAAAAATGACTGTTTTCGATCTGAAACCGATTAGCTGTACTGCCCTTCAGAGTGTCATAAAATCACAATTTTTGGAGAAAGAGTGTTTTTGAAATATTTATGAAAAGTCGTAAAACTGCGAATTAGTAGGGTAAACCGTTACAAAATATTTAAAAGAATGACCCTCCTAGTGTTAACACTACCAGGAAATGCAACAATAAGTGGAACTTTGTATTTTTGTCCAATTCAATCTCAATAACAACGGTTCATTTGAATGCTCGTTAAAAGTTGCTCTTTCCCTCACCTTATTTGTGTTGAGAAGTTTTGAGCGGTAGGACGTTTTCCTGTGAAGTTTAACGCGATAATGCCGAAAAATATAAGTGCAAAATCTAGATTGATTCGGCAATGGCTAACAGAATATTCAGAATTCACTTATGATGGAAAAATAATATTCTGCAAGATTTGTAGCAAACAGGTATGTAACAATAGTAGAAATATATAAATTCTATTAATTTTAATGGGTAGGTCTATAATATTTATACATTGACTGAGCTATCCTGAGGTATAATTCTTTTTAAGACCACTACACTTTAACCTTTTAAATTCCGATAGTTAAAGTATTTGCAGGTCATTAAAATTTTGATTGTTCGAACCCACTAACTTTGTGATAGAAAGCAGCATGTGCAAGGAGCGGCTCATAAGGCTAAAGCTCAGCAGAAAAATCAACTGCAACAAACTTTACTAACACAGCCTACTTCATCCAATCTCAGCAGCAATTTCTGTGCTGATTTAACCAGAGCGTTTGTTGCTGCTAACATTCCCTGGAATGCAATTGAAAATCCGGTTTTAAGACAGTTTTTACAAAAATACTGCAAACAAAATATCCCATCTGAGTCGACCCTAAGAAAAAATTACTTAGACAGAATATACAATGAAACTTTAGCTTCCATTCGGGAGGATATAGGTGATTCTTACATATGGGTCTCTGTGGATGAAACCTCAGATCCTATGAATAGGTATATAGCAAATATGGTAGTAGGAAAACTTAGTCCTGATGGACCTTCGATTCCACACCTCGTATGTGTTAAGGAACTTTCGAAAGTGAATAGCCAAGCCATTGCTTATTTTGTAAATAAAGGCATACAGTCTTTATACTCAGGTAATATAGACGATTCTAAAGTTCTGTTGTTTTGTACTGATGCTGCCTCATACATGGTTGCTGCAGCTCCATTTCTTAAAACATTTTATCCTAACCTCACGCATGTAACATGGCCTTCACAGGGTTTCTGAAACAATCCGGAATGAATTTCCTCTTGTCAATTCGTTTATTTCTAACACAAAAAAATGTTTTTCTAAAGCCCCATCCAGGATTTCAATATTCAGAGAGAACTTTCCAGGTATCCCACTCCCACCTCAGCCGGTTGTTACACGATGGGGAACCTGGATTCAGTCAGTGGTGTATTATTCTAAGTATTTTAAAGAAGTGGTCACAGTTATTGATAAATTACCTGAAACTGATAGTGCAGCGTGTGTGAAAGCAGTGAAAGATTGTCTGAATGACTCACGAGTGAAAAACGATATTGCCTACATAACATCAAACTTTTCTTTCATACCTGCAAGCATTGAACAATTAGAACGTAAAAAACAATCTCTTTGTAGCCAAATAGCAATAGTAAAGGAAGCTCAAGTGAACATACATTCTGCTTTGGGCGAAACTGGGAAAAAAGTTAAAAATAAGTGGGACAACGTATTAAATAAGAATGTAGGATTTTCATTGTTGGAAAAAGAATCAAGAGTGATATCGGGGGAAAGTGTAAATGTTCCAGTAAGTATTGATGTTTCTATTGTACCTAATTTAAAATTTGCGCCTCTCACATCGGTTTCGGTTGAAAGAAGTTTTTCTGCTTTCAAAATGATTCTTAGTGACAAAAGGCAAAGGTTAACTGTGGAGAATTTAGAAAAAATTCTGGTGGTGTACTGTGCAGATAATTATAATAAAGTCTGAGCATGGAACTAAATTTCAATAACTTAAAATTAGTAATCTTGATATCAATAATCATTATTTCATTAGTTTCAATATATTAAATTTGTGCAGCTCTGTTTATAAATATAATATAGTATTCTTTTTTAATGTTTAAACATACTTTTTGTGCGTATTTTAGTGTATAACTAAAAATTTCAGTGAAAGAAATAAGTATGATACCTTGATGTGCCTAAAATGCCTATTTTCATTAAAATAGAGCCTAATTTTACAAATTTTGAGCTTATTTTAGGCGCCTAAAACTGCAATTTTTAGTGCCTAAAAATCCGATGTCTACTCATGACTCATGAACACAAGCCAGCCAACATAAACATAGATTAACCAGCTTCGAAATTTAAGACAGGGAATATTTAAGAATTCAATTCACATGTTAGTCTAGTCACATATACACGTAGTATATATTGAAAGTGGTTCTACTGAATTTCTGGTTTAGTCACAAGCAATGCCTGAAGAAGAAATTATGTCACGACGACCAAATAGCTTTTTGATGGTAACTGAACGGATCTACTGGGTGTTCAGTTCAAAGTGTGTCATGGCTCGCTGTATGCCGTCACGTGGCTAGTCGATGAGCCTAGAGAATTCAATCTTCCTACACTTCCGCAGAGGTGTATTACATATATGCCAGAGAAGTTGCCTTGCAAGTACGGCGTTCATTCTGAAGAGTACTTACCGATACGTACGGTAATGCTGGTAGTGGCAGGAATGTGAACTGTTTGGAAACATGTACCGAGGTGAGTTTTTTCTTATTGTCGGGATATGGGGAGAGGGTTAAGACGATTGCTTGCGTATTTGTTGACATTAACTTCGACGATCAACATGGACACGGAGCATTTGATTTGTATTGTGGAATGTTGCCGTACGCAACCGATGATAAATACCCTGCGTACGACTTGCCCGCGCAAAACACAGTTCGAAAGACGTTATGGTAGCACACAGACCGTACAGACCGCCATCTATTGCTACGACGTTGAAGTTATACCGTACACGTTCTCAAGTTCAGATTGAACGCCTTGATTAATAGGCAACTTCTCTGACACGAAAGCTGAAACTCGCTTCAAATCGCTGACTCATCAACAGTGACGTCATGACACACTTTGAAATGAACACGCAGTAGTTAGCTGTGATCGAAAATGAGAACGGCAAAGTTAAAACTTGGCCAACTCTCACATTCCCGTTCCCGGGCTCCGGTAAGCTTCTGATTAATTGTGAATGCTCTCATTTAAATACATTTACTTTAACAATTTTTCCTCTTCTCGTTCTCGTTGTCGTTTCCGTTCCCGGTTTATGGGCCAGTCTTTACTTAACTTTACAGGACCCTTTTCTTTAAATTATTTTATGCTCGACCATGGCGAAATGTAGTAATTATACACCTGGTAGTAGCCCTTTAATGCACCTCATTAAAGTACACCTATTCATTATAATTCAGTTGTTCAACCAATGAGAAATCACCTTTGTACTGATTGTAGCATTATAAAACCGCAAGTATCGATTATTCTCGGATATGCAATCGAAAGACAATTAGCGAAAAGTCACGGAGGCTGGAAATCCAATACTGTCGCAGAAGGTTATGTTCTGTTACAATTATAATTAGCGTTAATTGTAAATAATATTCAAATAAATTCAATTTGTCATCTCGTTTTTCAATTCTAAATCAATTTCCAGGTTATATCAAGCCTAATGTTCATGTTATTCTCTAGATTATATCAAGGTGAATGACATTCGTGTTTCGGAAAATGCTGACACTTTCGCGTCTGCGCACATCTCACAATTCAGGTCAGTTTCACTCCTCACATAACCATAACATGAATGCTTCTGAATAATTTCAAGTTAGAAATATGGTCGAGCATAAAAAGTCGTATGAAACTTGCCTATAATGGCAATTAAGACGCTCGTATGAAAATTATGAAACTCGCTTGCGCTCGCTTCATAAACAAACATACTCGCGTCTTAATTACTACCATTATAGGCTCGTTGCATAATGTACTATTAAACAGTTTTATAATATTACGTAGACCTCCGTTTCCGAAAAACAAATATTTTCAGGAAAGAGCCTAACATCCCGTCCACTAACCTTTACAGAGAGGCTAGGAGAAACGGGTGGGGAAATCGAGATGCGACATAACCATTCGATCGGACTTTACAGTAGTTTGCCTCCCATGATGCATCGGTGGCAACGCTGTTGCCTCCACTTACTACAACACAAAACGTAATGATAACGAACAAACATGAATTCCTTAGGAGGGATTGAAACTTACAAGCACGGCTTCCACGCAAAGTTAAGCTTCACGTCTTTTTTTGGCTGTTGCGTGCTCTTTAGTCGAAAGAAATTTCTCAAACTTTGACCATGGAACCCTCTGAATTCTGTATCTCCTTATGTAATACACGTCAATCTGTATGCATCAGAAGACTGGAAAGCCCACAGAGCTGTTACATGTAGATTCTTTAAACGACACTGCAATATCTGCTTTGCATAGAGAGTTTCTGTTTTGGGTTGCCTTATTCTGTCGTAAGCCTCTTCTTATTATTCATGAGTGTCATTCTGTAGCACTTAGCTGATAGAATGTGCTTCACTATACACAATTAGAAGCCATTCTCCTATATCCCCTTCGCCGCACTTGTTATTAATATGTATGTACATTATGTAAATGTATGCGGAGTTTTTAATGCGAAAACGCATTTAGGAGCATATAGCTGAGAGCGAACACAGTGGTCATTGACATGACACCGTATGTAGCTTCATATCTGCGTTAGATACACTTTGTATCTTTATCTACGTATATACAAACCGACACATTTTTTTCTTTTTATTGAATGATGTACGTATAACTTACAATTACAGTCAGACAAATTCTATGGTGACTATGATAAAAATTTGTGTTGCATACTTTATTACAATATATAATGCTACCATTGTTTCATCATCGGAATGTAAATAGCAATCGTCTCCGAATAGTCTATGTAATTTAGGAGAAACGTTAAATAAAGCCTCTTTAGATCAGCGGTGACGAAAACTCCAACGCAGTGATTACAGTCGAGAGATAATCTAATAAGTAAGGAGACGGGGAAGAGGTACAGCTGTCAAAAGAAAAAGTGGCCGCTCTCCTGAAACAAAGTTCCCTTCGGGTATCTTCGCTACAATTCGGAGACAGGCGATGTTACATGTTGTTGGACCACGTTGCCTGATATCTACAGTTATAATTGAAGTATTCTGTGTGTTATCGATAGCATAATGGTAGCGTTCAGGCCTCTTATTCGTGAGGTCCTGCGTTCGACTACAACCACGTGCTTTTTATGTTCTTTTTTGTTCTGTTTTTGAGAGAGACAAACTATACATAATGACTCCTTTCTCTTTTACGATTATTTTAGTAATTAACATCAGGTTCATTAATATATTATGCCATGACTTTATCATTATCATTATGATATTGTGGCTGCAAATCGAAAGAAAAAAGATTTTATTCTCAATAAAAATATCTTTCGTGGCATAAACAAAACAAATTTACTGGCGTCGGCCTTAAAACATTCAAACAATTAAGCGTTCAAAAAACAAAACAAAAAGCCACAATTCAATATTTAGTCTATCTTCCTCTTATCTCGATCATCTTGCAGTCGAGTGGGCATGGAATTGACTAGTCTTTGCAAATAGCGACTGTTTTAGACACGATATTCCGGGCATTCTGAACATACATACATAAGTGTTCTGTCCATGGGCAGGTCTTTCATTGCAAACCCAGCAATCTCCAATCTTTCCTATTTTCTGCCTTCCTCTTAGTCTCCGCATATGATCCACATATCCTAATGTCGTCTATTATTCTTTTCAACCAGAGACCCGACAAATTCCTTTTTCTCTTTCTAATCAGTTTCAGCATCATTCTTTCTTCACTCACTTTTTCAAACACAATTTTATTTCTTATTCTATCTGTCCACTTCACACGCACCGTTCTTCCCCACATCCACATTTCAAATGCTTCAATTCGTTTCTCTTCATTTCGCTGTAATGTCCATGTTCCTTCCCCATACAATGCCACACTCCACACAAAGCACTTCACTAGTCTCTTCCTTAGTTCTTTTTCCAGAGATCCGCAGAAGATCCTTCTTCTTCTATTAAAAGCTTCCTTTGTTCATGTTTGCAGTTTTTCTTGGGAAGGATAGGCTTAAATGCGGTAACATCCCGTTGCTTTCCGCACACCACTATCTCTTTCGCATCTTATTAAATTCCAGGGGGCCCAAGCGTGGAGATGAGGAGAGTGGATTTGACTAATTGGGCCCTCCGGACTTCACCGAAAGTCACGGCAAGGGTTAAATATTAATTCTATCAGGATGTTTGACCCTATCAGAGATCGGGAAATCTCAATTAGCCTTTGCCCCCCGCATCCTGGACTAGCTTCTACGAATCATCAGAAAATCTTAGAGTGTGGTTGGGCCAATTTTTCCGAAAATGTTTCCATACTTTTGCCCTCGTAGCTCAGCGGACGAACGTCGGAATTTAGATGTCAACGTCTCAGGTTCAATTCCTCGTTACTCCTTTTCATTTTATTGTGGTTCAAGATAGTATAATGTAATAATACAAAAAGAAAAACTAATAGCAATATTATGCAACTGGATTTTTCCAAACCTAATATTAAATTTATGTTATTTATATCGCTAAAGAACGATTACAATATAAATAACTTGAATATTATTTATACAGTATCACTAAAGAACGATAACACAATATAAATGATAAATATCGGTTTGTTTAATTAATATAAGATATTATATAATACGTATTTAATTATCTAAATAAAATAACCTATTTTACAAAGAAAGATGTTTATTTGTGTTATAATAATTACTTACATAAAATACAGATTATTTATATTGCGAAAGAACAATAACAATATAAATAACTTGAAAGATAAGTGAAAAAATGTATGCTAAAGGAAAGGAAACACATTTAGTATTCATTGACTTAGAGAAAGCATACGACTCGGTTCCTATAAAGCAGTTGTGGGAAGAAATAAAAGGTATTGGTGTTAGTTTACCCCTAATAGCGTTAATTCAGAGGCTATATAAAAACTGTCAAGCTGCTGTTAAGATAGGAAAAAGGTTATCAGCTGCCTTCTATACAACCAAAGGCTTGAGACAAGGCTGTAGCATATCCCCTACCTTGTTTAAAATATATATCCAACAGATACTGAAGCAGTGGAATAATTCATGTCGAGGAATGGGAATTCCAGTTGGAAATGAGACAGTGCACTCGCTGCTATTTGCAGACGATCAGGTGATAATTGCGCAATGTCGAGAAGATGCAAAATTTATGGTAAGGAAACTCCTTGAAGCATTTGAAGCAGGGGGACTGAAAGTTAATATGAGTAAAACCGAATACCTGGTGATAGGTGGAGATGGACGAAATATAAAGTTGCCCCAAGGAATAATTAAAATAGTGAAGGAGTTTAAATATTTGGGGTCGGTTTTGCATGAGACTGGAAACTGTAAAGCGGATATAGATTATAGGATAATGCAGGGTAGAGGAGCAATAAAGATGTTGAATGGAGTGCTATGGAGCAGGACAATAACAATGCAAACAAAACAAGAGAATTCTTGAGGCTATAGTGGAAAGTATATTGACATATGGGGCTGAAGGCTGGAGTCTATCGGAAGGCCAAAAAAGTAAGATACAGGCAGTTGAAATGGACGGCATAAGGAGAGGTGCTAGAATATCCAGGCTGGAAAAGAGAAGAAACGAGGATGTTAGAAGGATAATGAACATGGAAGAATCGGTGATTGCAAGAATAGAGAGTAGACAACTTCAGTGGTATGGTCATGTAAGGAGGATGGATGAGGGGAGGTGGCCAAACGTGCTACTTCAGTGGTCTCCAGCTGGTAGAAAGAAACGAGGAAGGCCTAGAAATTCATGGAGGGCTGGAATATTGAGGATGATGAATGATAAGGGACTAAATGAGCAGGATTGGAATGACAGACGCAGATGGAAAATGGGAATAAAGGGTAACCACTGAAAAGTGGAGAGGCCCTCAAAAGCAAAAAAAAAAAAAAGCAAGCAAGAATATTATTTTATAATGCTAATGAAGGAAAACAATATAAATGATAACTTGAATATTATTTATATCGCTAAAGAACGATAACAATATAAAAAACGTCAATATTATTCATATCGGAATTTCACAGATTTATTACAGATGTATTTAAGAAATTGTAGAAGAATAGTAATTAGTAACAGTGTCCTATTTATTCTTCTTGGAGCCAAATTTGTAACTTTTAAAAGTGAGGTTACTATGTTGAAGTGTATGTGTTGTAACGGATGCTTGATTTGTTATGTATGTGAGTCAGTTATGGGATGCTTGATGTCGTCGCAATGTCGTAATTATAGTTTTATTGTGTCTGTGTGACTATTGTGTATTAATTTATTATGTATGGTACGGAAAGCTGCATATTTGTGTTATAGAAGTGTTACGTATGTGTGTTGTTAATGTTTTTGTATGTTTCAAATTGATAACTGATATTTGTTTTGCAATCGCAATGCCTAATTTACGGATTGTTTACGTTTTGTTTACATCGCGTAAGCTAATTTAATTTTCTTTTCCATTTCTCTTTATGCTTATCTTTTTTGTGTTTAAAACTATAGCCCTAACATACATACGTAAAATAGGGCTAACCCCCATTGGAGATACAATAATAATAATAATTATTATTATTCATATCTTTATAAAACGATACCAGAATACAAATGATGACTTGAATTTTATTCATATCTCTAAAGAACGATAACAAAATATAAATAACGTGATGTCCATCAAGAACGATAACTGGATATAAATGATAATTTGAATATCATTTACATCGCTAAAGAACGATTAAAAAATAAAATGAAAACTTGAAGAAGGCCCGAACCCAGAACCTTTGAATCATTAAACAAGCACTCTACTGCTGGTCTGCGAGGAGCAGATATGGAACACTTTCATAGTTCCGGAACTGCTTGTACAAGCACATGCATCGTGTAACATCGCCGCGACCCGAAGTGGACTTTGAAAATATTCGCTGTTCACGAGCGCGGCCACTTTTTTTTTTTTGACAGCTGTACATGGCATGAAAACTGCAACCAGTGGCGGTTCGCGAACTAACACTGAGTTCTTCATCAACCCCGCGAATAAAAATAGCAAGTTTTGCTGTATCAGTAATGTCACTACTATCATCAAGAGCCAATATATATATATATATATATATATATATATATATATATACACAAATTTTCTTGGTTTTTTTTTTAATATTCCTCATGAACACAATCAGAAATTTCCTGAATACTTTTCTGGATATTTAGTCGAGAATGCGCAGTTTTTCAAAATTAATTAACAACTTTCATTGGATAAATTATTTCAGCCACCTTGATCATTACGCTTTTATAAAACTTTCCTTAGTTGGAAGGCTTAAGGGAACGAGCTATTTCGTTCGCCACATTTATTTGTTATCTTTCTCTTCATGACGATGATTTAGCCTGATTTAAGTTCTAAGAGTTTAATAGCTCGTTTCATTAACATATAATATTCAGTCTGTTTTTCTATATTATTATTATTATTATTATTATTATTATTATTATTATTATTATTATTATTATTATTATTATTATTATTATTATTATTATTACTGTTGCTACTGATAAAGGTAACATTATTGTTGTTGTTGTTATTATTATTGTTGTTGTTGTTGTTATTATTATTATTATTATTATTATTATTATTATTATTATTAAATCAATAACTAATAAATAACTAATAATAGTCATCAAAAGATAAAAAAATAAATTTAAAAGGAGATATAGCGTAGTAATTATTTTATCCTTTAAGGGAAGATGTAGGCCTATATATTCAGGCACGTACATAAGAATTATGGTAACTTTCTAATAATAATAATAATAATAATAATAATAATAATAATAATAAAATAATAATAATAATAATAATAATAATAATAATAATAATAATAATAATACCTGTTATGGCGTAATGCCCTGTAATGTCGCTTCTATATCCTACTACTAACTGAACCGTTGAGCAAAGCTACACATTACATTTTCTCCGACAGTACAGTGAATAAATTCCTCTTCTGATTTTGTACGAAACCTTCTGTTTTTGCTCCTGTAGACAGGGGGTTTGTAGAGCGACATGGTACCGACACTGCTTACCTTCAGTACGTGAGCGAGATAGAGAGCAATGTACAGGAAACTCCTCTTACCAGTATGAATGTCTTTGATTACACGATGTAATCACGATACCCAGTTTGGTCACCGCTGCCTTAGATAACTTTGCCGCGCCGTATCTGTGTGGACCTTGACGTCATGCTTTGAATTAGCGGTACGAAATGAGCCTTGCTTCGAGTTCTCAAGGGGAAAGAAGTTTTCTCTTGAAATTTCAGTTTTCTGTTGTATGCTACGCTAATGATGCCATGCGTGTTGCAGAGAGTAAAGATGATTGCAGCGAATTTTTCACAAATTTTTCACTCTTGGTAGGAAATATGGGATTCACCAAGAAAACCAAATGCCTAAAAATAAGTAAATACCCTCGAAGATATAAACGAAAAGTCGAGAGTAACATTATTAAGCAAGTTAGGTCATTTAACTATATTGGAGTAGTAGCTACCAATAACCTCTTACGATAATTTAAATCTTTAGGTTCGCATTCAGGCTAATGAAGCACTGAGAATATCCAGAACCCTTGCAAATAATATATGAACCACAGAATTTTTACGAATAGACGTAAAAACGAGAATATATAAAAATTTTGTTCGCCCCGTAGTCACTTATGTCATACAAAAAACAGATGCCGCAAAAACAGAACAAATAAATGAAACTACTGAAATGAAAATATTACGAAGAATAGTAAATGAAGGGTTCAGAACCATAGTGGGCAAGTGCCATTTGCTAAAACTGTAGAAAACAAGGGTTTAAATGAAGTTATTACCATAATTCAATGGAAACATATAAGCAAGTAATATAAAGTATACACATTAATACTTAATGATATATCAATATTCATTAAACTATGGTATTCACTTAACTTTAACCCTTGGTTTCTCCGTTTTTAATAAAGTGCGCTTGGCCCACTATGGCTCTGAACCCTTCAAATAAAGCACACAGAGATCATATCAGGAATGATACAATAAGGGACTAGTATAAAAATAAGCCAATAAATGATTGGATATATGCACGAAGCAATGAATTAGATGGCCACATAACTAGAATGAATAACAAAAGATTAGTGAAAACAGTGGGACATAAATCACCAAAGGGACATAAAAGCATAGGCCGCCTAAGAAAGAGGTGATCCGGCAGTGGTTTGAACAGACTTATAGTCTAGTTTTAAAATTTTAAGCTTAGTTAGGTCTGATTTTAAAATAAAGTAAGAAGAAGAAGAAATTTCAGCCAGCGGTACCCATCCAGCATTGTGAGGAATTTGAGGAACTTGAATGAGTTGTGAAATCGGTTTCGTAAGCTAGCTACAACGGCTGAGCATCAATGTGTTGACCACATGTTACCCACAGCGGATTCTTCCCTTACACATGTAGCTCTGAGAAACGCTCATCACGATAGATGGCTGATTAGGAGCCGCACAAACACAAGTGGCGCCCTATTCTTCTAAACTGAGATGAAAATGAAAGGAGAATTATGGAGAGAAAAGAGAAAATCTATAAAAGCCCTTGCAATTGTAACATTGTCCAGCACAAAGACAGCTTCGTCATCACCGGCATTTGAACTCGTGTCCTTAGTCGTCGTAAACCAACACATTGCCAATTGAGCTACTAAGATGACCCCCAAAGATTTCAATATTTTCTTTTAATTAACTTATAATGTTCCCGTTAGGAATAAATCAGTGATTTTACGTATGTGATAACAATACCATTTGACACTTTGTATATCCCTTACATTTTAAAGTTTGTGCAACCTTGACTACTTTATGAAAAAACTAACAACCATGTCTGGTGATGGCATCTTAAGGGGGCGTCGATAAGATTCCTTGAAGAGCAAGGATAGTTCTTCCCACGACCATTTTATTTTCAAGGGCTCGTGTCGATTTTTGTAAGGTCATGTTTACTCTAGTAGACTTTCTATTTCAACTCCCACTTTCACTTTCAGAAGCACTGGATCAACATATAGTGCTGCAGCATTTTAATCTAGTCTCTTTCTCTCTTCATCTCTCTCTCCTCTCTTTATGTTTCATAATTTTACGCGTGATAGCCACGAGGGGTGACACCAAGTTTCCTAAAGGCCAAAGAGCAAATGTTACATTATTACTAATATTATCTTAAAATATGGGACAGGGTAATTTCTACGTCTATATGAAAAGCTTTCACGGATGATGCTGATGATGAATGTAGTTACCATGGCAGCCCCTAAGCGCTCTCACAACGCGTGTTAACATGTGTACCTCTCGTTCACAGGGGAGCGAGCAGGTGTTTCGATCCCCTGGTAGTCACCAGAGTCTTCATTATATATGTCATCACTTTGGTTAAATTACAAGGAACAGTAAATCTCACTTTATGTATTTCACTTTAAATACTAAACTCTTTTGTTCGGCTTTAACATTTAATGTTATGAGGATATTCGCACAAATCCTTTGAAATTGGTTTCTGTGTCATATTTGTGTACTGTAAATATTAAAAATATTCCTCTTTTTATAATATAATGTACGATATAGTATCTTTTCATTTCAGTCGTTACTTTCCTTTCACAAAATGTTTTTTTTTTTATTTAATAATTTTATTTTAAATACAGTAGGACCATACTTACACGTTATTCACTTCTAACTTTTGTGAGTGTTTATACGCTAAACGATTGAAGCTCTGATCTTTCTTCATTAAATTTCTTTTTCAGCTATAAAGTTTTTAGTTATAGAATACATTTTCACATTTGTACGTTAGGTACATTTTCAGTTCCAGATTTCTATATTCACTTATTTATACGTTATCTTTGTTAATCTGTTTTTATTTTAAGGGAAAGGATTAAGTATGACATTCATGTAGGTTTTCCCGCTTCTTTGCAGCTATATGCACTAGTCTCAAATCTCTATCCATTTCTTTTGAAATGACGCCTCTGATTCAGTTGCTTATCACGGTACAACATCACAGCGCAGAAAATGATAAAGCGCGATTCTTGAATATAAATTTAATGAATACGTACTTTTCTGTCTTCTTTCCTGCTTGAATTTATTTTGTCCCGTGGATTTCATTGGCATCATTTTTAAGGGTTTATGTGGAAAAGAGTGTTACATATTTGTGTCTATCAGGCAACAAATAAAAATTTCAGAAAATCTTTAGCTCTTCGGAAGAAGAGTATAAATTCTAGGTGAAACCAAGAATAATCCAAATTAAATAGAAAGAACATTGCTCAACGTCTGGAACTTTCATATTCCACACTTACACAATAATAAATAATGAAAAAGTAAGTAAAAAGGTATCAGGATCTGAATCTAGTCATAAAACTGAAAAAAAAGAAAAGGTGCAGACGGGAAGATTTGATAATCCATAAAATGTATTAAAATCTAGTTCAATCAACATCGTGTAAAAAACATTCCCATCGACGGAAAGATATTACAAGAGAAAGTATTGGAATTTGCTAAACAGCTTAACGTGACAGATGACTTAAGTTTCTGTTGGTTGATTTCGGAAATTTAAGAACAGATTTGATATAAATGGGCGCAGAATTTGTGGAGAGGTAGTGTTCATGAGGTAACCATCCGACACTGAGAAGGGGAACAACTTCCTGAAATTGTAGAGAACATTTAATATTTCTGACATTTATAATTATGACGAAACAGTCTTGTTTTAACCTCGTATCAGTGGAAACTCTCGCAATGAAAGGCGATCTTTGTTGCGGGGGCGAAAGAAGTAAAGAGAGGCCTACAATTTTGACCACAGCAAATGGAAGTAGAAGAGATAAGCTCCTCCATTCGCCATCGGAAATCAGCGAAGCCTCGTTTCTTAGAAAGTGTGAAGTCTCAGTTCAATATAAAGCGTGGAGAATGGGGACCATTTTCTCTAAATTTTTAGAAAAACTGAACGCTCGAATGTGTCGTGAATAAGGGAGAACCTAGCTTCTTTTTGGATAACAGTCTTGTACATCCGATCTCGTTGAGTTTCAGTAAAATCAAGCTTGCCTTCTTTCCGACGAACTGTACCCGTCATCTACAGCCTTCACATTTGGAAATAATACGAGTGTGATTAAAAATAATTGTAAGATGGCTGCGCGCACGGAAACATGGTCAAACGCGAAGGTGCGTAGTGTGATCTTGTTTTTTTCGTCTAAAGGAACCTCACCAGCAGAAATTCATCGTTAACTTGTTCAGGTGTACGGTGTGAATGTCATGTTATGGAAATAGCTGTGGGTTTAGTGCTTTCTGTGGATGGTACTGGACCGTCTTCCCTACAGTCTCGACCTTGGACTCAGTGATTTCTAACTCTTCGGGCCGTTGAAGAACCTGGGTGGTAAGCTAAGGGGAGTCTGTACTGCCATCCCAGCAAATGTAAAGCAGCGTAATAAAAGATAAAGACCGTAATTTTAGCCTGTTACATACAATAATACTTGAAGAATAACCCCTAAAAATTTCAAATGCGTATCTTATGTAAGTCCTGAGAAAAGTGCACCTAAATTAGATGAAATTTACATTGCTGGGATAGGCAATACAGTCTCCCCTTAACACCGATACAGAAAGTCATCTTGACGTCGCTTTAGGGATTTGATGCAGATTTCTTCTATGCCGGCGTCGATGCTTGATATATGACATGATTTACTCAAAGCAGTGTAAAATAGTCTGCATTTGGATCATGAAGTTAAAAGGTGTATTGTTTAGTTGGGTTGCTATTGTTTCCTAAAATGGTGGATCTTAATAATAATAGTTTTTAAGTGGCAAGTGCTCATAATTAGTTGATGAATGACTTTGCAGCAAAACCGATAAAGAAAACAAAAATTGATAATTTCTTCAAATCAGTGTCGTACTGTTTCAAATTGGATCAAAACTCATGTCATAAGTTGATACAAGTGTATTTTTTAATTATTTACTTATTACCAGGGAAAGGATTTATATGTAAATACATATTTACTTATAAAGCTAATATAATTTATATTTTGCATTATCTTTATGTTTCACAATGTGTAGGGTTGAAAAATCCTACTTTTATTTTCCATATTTTTCCATATTTTAGAGTTTAGTACATATTTTCGTTAATTTCCATATATTTTCCATATTTCATATAAAACAGTCCATATTATATTAGGTTTAACAATAAAACAAAACAAAATTCCATTAACTTTTAAAAATACATTTCAACAATAGAGATTTAAACACATGTTCAGTAATCCCTTTAACATCAGAGTTATTTGAAAATTAGCAGTCCTATCAACAATGGGAAAGTAAGTTACAAAACTGTATTAATTTAATTTAAAATTTTTAACAGACTTCAGTTGTGCAGCTCAACAGTTAAATGCCAGTCAGAGTACACATAGGTTCAGTTTTGTAAATCATACTATAAAGACGGTAAATATGCCAAAAGTACGTCATTCAGTCAATTTAAAATCAAAACTAACAAGTTACATTTCAGAATTTAAAGAAGATGGTTTATCAACTGACAATAAAATATTATTTTGTAATTTGTGTCAGTGTGCAGTATCATCTACACAAAAGTTCCTGGTGCAACAACACATTACAACTAGTAAACATCAGGCCAACAAACAACTAAATTCCAAGCAGAGACAATTGTTTTTAACACAACCAACAACATCGAATGTAAGATCTGAGTTTAACATCGACCTGTGCCGTTCTCTCATCTCTGCTGATATTCCTCTCTACAAACTAAAGAATAAGGTCTTCAGGGAATTCCTTGAAAAATATACTCAACATACAATCCCGGATGAGTCAACACTTAGGAAGACGTATGCTCCATCCATCTACGATGAGACAATACAGAAGATAAGAGATGAAATTAAAGATAGTTCAATTTGGGTTTCCATTGATGAGACTCCCGACAAAGAAGGTAGACTTGTTGGTAATGTAGTTATCGGTTTGTTAAGTGAACAATATTCTGAACGAATTCTTTTACATTGTGATGTTCTAGAAAAGTGCAATAACAAAACTATAGTTAAACTGTTCAACGAAGCTATGGGTATCCTGTGGCCAAAGGGTATTATGTACGATAATGTGTTATTCTTTATTAGCGATGCTGCCCCTTATATGGTCAAAGCTGGACAAGCATTATCTGTTGTATATCCTAAATTGACTCATTTTACTTGTGTGTCGCATGCATTTCATCGTGTGGCAGAAGTGGTCAGAGACAATTTCCCTAAAGTAGATTTGTTGATTTCATCAGTGAAAAAAGTATTTCTCAAAGCTCCCAGTAGAGTTAACGTGTTGAAAGAAATGTACCCTGAAATTCCATTGCCACCAAAGCCAATTTTAACTAGATGGGGTACATGGCTAGAAGCAGTTGAATATTATGCCGAACATATAGACTCTATTAACAATGTTCTCCTTGCATTGGACTCTGAAGATGCAGTCTCAATTGATACTGCGAAAACAGTTACCTGTGACATAAGTGTGAAGAATGACTTAGCTCACATTCAGCATACATTTTCATGCATCATAAAAACGCTCAAAAGTCTCCAAAATAGGCACCTTTCACTATCTGAAAGTTTTGAAATTATAAATAGTACTGTGGAACAACTGAATCGTGGTAGAGGTAAAGTTGCAGATGCAGTAAGAGCTAAGGTGGACACTGTACTTTCAAAAAACCCTGGATATGAAGAACTACAAAAGGTTGTTGCTGTGATGAGTGGTGAATCAACAGTGAAGATTAACTTGGACTTATCCCCAGCAGACATTGTGAAATTGAATTATGTACCAGTTACTTCTTGTGACGTCGAACGCTCTTTTAGTCAGTATAAATCTATCCTCAGAGACAATAGAAGAAGATTCACTTTTCAGCACTTGAAAGAAATGTTTGTAACCTATTGTTATGGTAACAGACAATAAAAATTGTGTTTTGTTGAAACTACATCGGAAGATAAGGTACGTCCATTATATTTTTTGTTTAGTTTGATTAAAATGTACCAATATTTAACGTACATAGTCATTTTTTTATAATTTTAAGTCCATATTTAATTCCATATTTTGGTAAAAATCCATATTTAATTCCATATTTTGGTAAAAATAACTACATATATATTTACATATTTCATATATTTTTAGTCCATATAAATCCGTTCCCTGCTTATTACTATCTAGAGTGGTATAGCAAGTTAATAATTTTCAGTTTCAATTGTAAAGTTTTAATTTTTACTTGTTTTCTCATTTAAATGTTATTGTAGCCATTTTCCTTACAAACGTATGAACAAGGTTTCATTGTATTATGAAATAATGATTACTGATTGCTCGAACTATTGTAACTTGAGAGTAAAATAACCATGCTAAAATGTTAAGAAATCTATATGACTTTGATATGGAAGCCTAAAATTATCAAAAATTACTTCTAATAAATTTTTAATGAACGACCTGTACAATTTTACGAAGAATAATCACACAAACATAATTGAAGACCTATCATTCTAAATGTGCTACGAGCCAATTTTTCAAATTTCATTTTATCGAATCTAAGGGAGGAATATCCATATGAGAATATCATACTAAATTTTCTTTGTCTTTGTCGTGACTCATTCGTGAGCCAAAAGACGATGTTGTAGGTATCTCAACTGCATTTTGCAGTGTGTTTTTCATCAATATATCAGAAAGTTGTTTTTAGCACTTAGCACATTTAGATTGTTAGGTCCCCAATTTAACTAAAGTATCAATGAAAATATCCTCAGTGTTTAAAGACATTTAGCTTCATATTAAACATTTGTAAGTTGATATCCTTTTCTCTTCTTTCTCCATATCTTTGAACTTGTAAAGCAAAATCCAGTTTTACACGATTTCGAAAATGTAGTGAATACATTGGCAATAATTACAAAAAAATTTGCGTTTTAAAAGTTCTTCCTCATCCAAAATAACAGAATACAACATTAAATTTTCTTTTGGATCACATTTCGAAAAAGTGAAAATGTGATAATAAACTTTTGTTGAATATACACTGAAGACAACTGCAGTGGAAAGACAACGCTATAGGATACAGATAGGATAAGGGAAGGAAATACAATATGTTACATTCAGAACATAACGCCATTTCACAGAACTGACACGGAACGGATAGGGAAAGGAAGTGAAAGGTATATCAACCTTAACTCATGAACAACTAAAGAGAAATCCGGGTTTCGAACCCCAGCATCCTGCTTCTCATACAGTCATTAGTCTAAAATTGTTCGTTAGCCGTTTAAAATATGTAACTGGTGTTTTGTTTTACTAACCATATCACGAGCTGCTATCTTAATTACAACGTAAATATATTTTCACCTAATACATAACTATAAAATATTGAAAACCGAAGATGCGAATGTTTACATTCTGTATCTGGTTTCTTTAATTGAATTACATTGTTCGCTTGTGCTGTATTATTAAATTTCACTGTCTGCTGCACGTTATGGTCTCTTATCCCCAGATATAGCGTGGACAGCAACGGTTAGAGAACTTTTTTTATCTTGCGAGCATTTCTGCTACCTTATATTGGAGCTTTCGCACAGCAGGGAATCCAATAATGTAGAAGCATAACTGTGTCGCCACAGTATGAGGGCATCACAGCACAAGTTTGCGTTTTGGCTGCATTCTCCCCTGGGGCGACTGTATCCAAATCCTGTATTTTCTCCAGGTTGGACACGAAATTTTTCCGCAGTAAGAGTTTTCTATTGTGTTAACCTCATACTCTCAACCAATATAGAGATGTTGTGCACGGAAGGTTTTATATGGCACTGTAGCACAGACTACGAAGGGGAGGAGCGGGTTCAAGATCAGAAGAAGGTATAATTTTTATCTCTATTAACTTATTCCTGTCCCGCGCCGTGGTGTCGTGGTCTAAGGCATTTGCCTAGGACTCGCGTTACGGAATGCGCGCTGGTTCAAGTCCTAATGGGGGTAGAAATTTTATCATGAAATTTCGGCCAGTGTATGGGACCGGTGCCCACCCAGCTTCGTGATGCAGTTGGGGAGCTATGATAGGTAGCGAAATCCGGTTGCGAATGCCAGCTATAACGGCTGGGGGGATCATCGTGCTAACCACACGATACCTCCATTCTGGTTGGATGATCGTCCACCTCTGCTTCGGCATGT
The DNA here is from genome assembly GCF_040183065.1 of Periplaneta americana. Taxonomy (NCBI): domain Eukaryota; kingdom Metazoa; phylum Arthropoda; class Insecta; order Blattodea; family Blattidae; genus Periplaneta; species Periplaneta americana. The sequence goes on along the minus strand of NC_091132.1, from coordinate 63,836,910 downwards.
GGGCGTGAGGCCAGCAGCGGGATGGTCAGTCTAGGCCCTTCACGGGCTGTAGCGCCACGGATTATTATATTATTAACTTATTCCTAAGTAGAATGACATTGAGGTCAGATAAGCGTTCCAAAAACTGATGGAGGCGGGTACAAGTTGCTGACCACATCATTGCATAACAAAGTAGTGATTAATTAAGAAGTGCATTTATAGCCATTAGGTACGTAACTTATTTGGTCGAATAGTTAAGAGTATCTGTTTTTCACTCAGGATCACATTTTGGCTGGACCAAATGGAATTTATGGAAAGAATGTACAAAGATAATATGGACTATTCTTTGCTGATCTAATGTTTTCTTTCCCACTACTCCAAAATTCTTAATTAATCACAATCTTTCTATGTAAAAAAAAGATCGATCTCCATGTGGTGCACCGTGAGCAGCAACTAAGGTGGCAAAGTGTGTGTAACTAATGCCTACCCACTTTCCTTGCGTGATTCGGGTTCCGCATATTGTGGATAGATGCAGGACTGTGGCCCATTTTCAAGTTTCACATCACTTCGGCGGGCTACGTTATGCATGATGTGTATCTATTAAGAGTTATGTCGTTTACTAGAGTGAATGTAGTGTAAGGATGATGATGGTGTGGAAGGGAGAAGGGGAAACCCGGTGCCGGCACGTAGCGTACTCCTGTCGAATAGCACCAAAGTGGCCGTCAGGCTTAACGTCTCCATCCGACGGAAAATCAGTATTAACATTGACTTATGCCTTATCTTCATATGCACTGCGGAGAGATTTGGGATTTAACCCAGGCATATTGGTAGTAGAAATTTTACATGAAAATTTCTGATCACGCCGAGAATTGAACCCGGGTCGACTAATCTGGAGGCAGACTCGCTACCACAGATCTAACTCGGCGGACAGGTGGCAAAGCAGTCTGTGGTCTCCACGTATGATCACTGGGGGATGGTTACATGGGCTGATATTCTGCATGCATACACACACCGTAGACGTCATGATTCACCATGGTGACATTCGTCTGAGGGAGTTACACAGCTCTGGAAGGTCCCTACTCTGACGTAGTCCGCAATAAAAGCCCTCGGCCTCTCTGAGTTCTGTGCAGCTTCTCCGGACAGATGACACTGTAAGTGAATCACGACATCATATCTGCTGCAACTCCTGGTCGACCTGAAACTATTGAAGATGATAGATGAAGTTGATATTAATGAAAGCGAAATGAGTCCGAGGTCCAATGCCGAAAGTTACCCACTATTTTGCTCAAAGTGATTGAGGAGTGGGGGAAACTTCGAAAAAAAAAACACCCAACAGGATTTGAACCCGGGACCACTTGTTTGATGGTTGAATATGCTTACCGTTATTTTACAGCGGTGGACAAACGTGAGAGTAGTTATGATAGCGATTTTGACTCATAGGAGAATAAAAGAAATAGGATAAAAGTGAAGGATGTATGTATGTATGTATTTTTATTATGTTATTTTACGACGCTCTATCAACATCTTAGGTTATTATTTAGCGTCTGAATGAGATGAAGGTGATAATGCCGGTGAAATGAGTCCGAGGTCCAGCACCGATAGCTACTCAGCATTTGCTCATATTGGGTTGAGGGAAAACCCCGGAAAACCTCAAGCAGGTAACTTCCTCTACGGGATTCGAACCCGGGCCACCTGGTTTCGCGGCCAGACTCGCTAGCCATTACTCCACAGGTGTGGACTGTATATGTATGTGTGTATGTATGTATGTATGTATGTATGTATGTATGTATGTATGTATGTATTTTATGTGTGTACTTATGTAGGTACAATGTATATACAATATGTATATGTGTATATTTATGTGTATGTGCTTAAAGGTAACTTATAAAGTGCAGTTTCACAGAAAGGACTTTGCCGACAGTCCTTGTGCTGCCTCCTGCTAATTGGTTGTCATAAATAAATGTCTTCCTTGTTGTGACGGAAATCTTGTCTTCGCCCGTTAGTAACCAATCTGAACCGCTTTAAAAAAAATTCATAGGCTCCTTTCATATCATGAGAGTTGCCACATCTTTTTCGAATTCCAAGAATCCCGTTAGTTAGCTAGAGAATAGGCCTATCATTGAATGTGGCGCTCACACCTGTGGAGTAACGGTTAGCGCGTCTGGCCGCGAAACCAGGTGGCCCGGGTTCGATTTCCGGTCGGGGCAAGTTACCTCGTTGAGGTATATTTCCGGGGTTTTTCCTCAACCCAATATGAGCAAATGCTGGGTAACTTTCGGTGCTGGACCCTGGACTCATTTCACCGGCTTTATCACCTTCCTCTCATTCAGACGGTAAATAACCTAAGATGTTGATAAAGCGTCGTAAAATAACCTACCAAATAGTTGAATTGGCAACTATGAGCATGGATTTGGGGAGACGTGGTGGGATGGTCAGAAGTGTTTGTGTAGGAAGTCGTAAGTCTGTTAAGTGGGCGTTCAAATGAGCTACCGAACTGCATACTATGATAGTAAATAAAATATGCAATATGTGTATGAATATGACGAAATTGTTTGTCTCAGTCATAGACTAATTAACTAAATGATTCTCATGAAAAGGATTATATTGCAATTCCGTACCAATCCTGTACGATTTTTGATAGCCTACACAAAATGAACAACAGATATAGTTATTAGTGTCCTGCAATTCATGTATGTATTTTATTCACACTGCAAATTGGTATAAACCCGGTGGCAGTGGTAACTAATTACACTCAATAATGACAATTAATAATAAACACAACTAATAAAAAACATTAATTAATAATAATCATTAATAATAATAATAATAATAATAATAATAATAACAATAATAACAAGGAGCATCCTAAATTAAATGAAGCACGATCACTTAAAATAACATTTAAAGTAAATCTAATTTGTATCTTAATCCTAAGTTCGAACTAAGACCCACGAGTTTGATAAGTTCATACCTGCACTAGTACCTTTCGGCACTACACTTATTTCGCTGTCAACTCACTCACTGCAATGATTCTATCCTGATTTCACTATCACTTCAAAACCATTTCACTGTTCAAATACTTTGCACAGCCACTATGAACTATAGAACGTCACTGACACTACACACTTCACATTTCACTGACACAACACACTTCCTCACTGATACAACAGTTCAAATAACAAAATATCAATTACACCCTTTAAATAGTGTGTATAATATACTACCGTCTATTAGTAAAGTCCTTAAGCCTATTTTAAATACATTTTTGGTTATTGGCAAAGCCTTTAGAATGTCTGCAGGTAAAGCATTCCAGTCCCTAATAGTACGATTGAGAAAAGAAAACTTTCCAGTGTCCGTCCTCTGTCTTCTTTCCCTCATTTTATATGAGTGGTCCTTCCTTGAAGAGTAATTTGGCGGCTGTTCGAACATGAGAGAGGCAATCAAGATATTAAAAACTTAGTCTTGTTTCATATGAAAAACTAAACGCAAGAATCTGTTAAAATCCTTAAGCTATTAAAACATGAGTGGAGGACAGCGAATATTTTTATAACAAGGTGGAACAAACACGACAGGCCTCCTTCTATAGGGCGAACTTCGCAATACTCGACAAACTTGAACCGAACATAGTGCCTGTAAGGCACGACGCTAATAGATACATTGAGCACTCTTGTGTCTCATTCCATATCCTACAAAAATTTCAAAAAGGAACTTTAAATAAGTAGTTCAGGTTGCAACTTAATTGAATAACGAATTATATAGGGAATAGAAGATTCTTCTGTAAAAGTTGCGGAAGCATTACAGGAACGGAAAAGACACGAAATTTCTCCGTGACACATGATACTGAAATTGAATTCAAATTCCTTTTAAAATGCTTTCATTCGAAATACCGTACAAAGCATTTAATTTTTATTAAGCTAATTCTTTGAACCGAAGCGTTTGGCCATGCGTGGAGCTGCTGCAGTCCAGGCCGATAATGTGTGTCGTATTCTGACGAATATGTACAAAATAGACCTGTATAGTAAAGGAAAACGATTTTGGATTAGATTTTATATGAGCACTTTGTCTCCCCTCCTCTAAGTGAATTAATTTTCAGGCATCAATAATTTTATTATTCATCGTCATCTCTCTCGAGCATGCCAGTAAGCTTGCCTCACAAAAACCAGGTCAGCGGAAGTTAACACTATATCAACAAATAATAATAATAATAATATTATTATTATTATTATTATTATTATTATTATTATTATTATTATTATTATTATTATATTCAGTGGCAAGTTGTAAAAATGTGATAGAACAGAAATGATTCTTAGTTTGTGACGTTTATAAGTATAACGATAGCCTACTGATGTTAGAAATGGCTGTAGTGCTGTTGACGTTAGCGAAATTGTAGGATTTATATTAACTGTTTTGATGAAAATTATGATGGTTATGATTATAATGATGATGATAACGATTGTTCTAGTCGTATTTAAATTGGGAGGAAGGCTATACGTAATATTTCGTTTCCTGTTGGTTTAAATGTTCATACTAAGGAAATATTGACAGTTCATGAAAGCATTACTCAAGCTCTCGTGCTGCTCAAAACAAAAACAAGGAAACAACGAGACAGTAATGGTTTAAGATTTATACGACCAGATTTTTCTTTGTACCGCCAAGTCGCTTCTTCAAATACTTTATTTTCTTCCCTTTAGTATTATTGTATCAATTGTTATATAATTCAAGCAGGAGATCTGAAAAGTGAGGTTGAAGCATAGAGCATAGATTGAGAGGGGGTAGAAATGCTACTTCTGCCTTAGGGCTTGCTACAGTTTCCACTTTATCAATACTGAAAGACCTGATTCTATGCGGCTAAGAGGGTTGAAATTCCCAATAGAGACTTTTTCCCACATCTTTTTGTGGTTTCGAAATTGGATTTATTCCATTACTGTAGCATGGAAGTACAACTACTCATACGATATCCATGATTACTCTCCATATAAATATACTGTATATATGTATGTATGTATGTATGTATGTATGTATGTATGTATGTATGTATGTATGTATGTATGTATGTATGTATGTACGTACGTATGTATGTATGTATTTATGTGTGTTTTTTTGTTTGTATGTATGTATTTTTATTAACAAGAGTATGCCTTGTTGCATTGTAATTAGTAATACCTACTATATTCTTAATTTGGTCATATTTATACCATTTGATAACAGTATTAATAATGCAATATATGAATAAATTAACCGTTACAAAAATGAGAAAGAAATAAAATTAAAGTGAATGTTCTAGATAAAAGTATTGAATTTGTAACTATATGTAGTATTAAACATATTTTTTTTCGGTTCATCTTAAACAATTAAAACTTAAAGTTAAATAAGGCAATTTGGATCGAAGGAATAATAACATAATGAAGGAAAATTCATATATTAAAAATGCATATACTACAAAAGTAATATTTGAAGAGAGATCATATTCTATAGACGGTAAGCATTCTTCCTGACAATCGGCTTTTGAAAGTAGTCAATATCTGACAGGCCTGGAGATTATCAGTTACGCGCCTAGGGATCGGACCTCGCTCTGTCAGGGCTGGGACAGGATAGCACACCTGTCAGCTTTGGATTTACGAATTCACCCAGTCCACCTGTTGGACTTGGACAATTATCGCATATACAGGGTGTTAAAAAAGTATCCAATGTTTTAGGACGTGATAGTATGCATCAAAACAAGAAAATGATGTCTAATAAACGTGGATCCTACGACACATACGCTCTGAGATCTGAACTCTTGTTCATAGGAGGTGCTCAATGTGACGTCCATTCATGAAAATGCATTTCTCTATCCTACAACACAGCATACTACCGAATAATTATTACGTAGTTGACACCCCTGGCATGGAATAATGATACGTCGCAAGGAATATTGAAAACAAAAGTCTGGTTGCGGATATGAGAGAGGTTCAGCAGAGATGATGATGTGAATTTTCGTAACTGGCATGTGTGGACTGATCAGAATCCCCGTGCAGTTGAAGAAACAAGGTATCAACACCGATTCTCAATCAACTTATGGGCAGGCGTTCTTGGTGATAGATTAATAGGGCCATACGTGCTACCACAGAGATTAACTGGGGATCGTTATCAAGACTTCCTTATTAACGTATTAAAACAAATTTCAAAGAGTGCGTGATTCCTTACGCCGAAAGGCAGAGGAATGCATTGCAATGAATGTTGTTAAATGCTATGGTTTTATTTAACGACGCTCGCAACTGCAGAGGTTATATCAGCGTCGCCGAATGTGCCGGAATTTTGTCCCGCAGGAGTTCTTTTACATAACCAGTAAATCTACTGACATGAGCCTGTCGCATTTAAGCACACTTAAATACCATCGACCTGGCCCGGGATCGAACCCGCAATCTTGGACATAGAAGGCCAGCGCTATACCAACTTGCCAATCAGGTCGACTCTGCCATGAATGGACGTCACATTAAGTACCTCCTATGAACAAGTGTTCAGATTTCAGAAAATATGTGTTTTAGGACCCATGTTTATTCGACATTATTTTCTTGTTTTGATGCATACTAGCACCTCCTAAAATATTGGATACTTTTTGACACCCTGTATAGGGCACACAACGATCCAGCCTAAGTGCAAAGATTCGTTCGTGTCGGGCTCTCAAAAAGCCAAGCAAAGGCAAACTACAATAAGCTGGTTCACGTCTAATTTCCAGAAGAAAAAAAAAGCCTTCACTTTGTATTTAATTAATTTTTGAGCTTGTATTTACTTGACAGAATGGTTAGAGAGTACAGTAGGATTAATCAGCATCAATTACAAATAATTATTTTTATTCAAATAGAGTATTTCTTTTATATCATTATACAGTAGCTGTACTCACGATTTCACTGTGTATTTGATATATTATCAAGTGATTTTTGTTGTTATTGCTGTCATTATTGTACCATACTTATTATTCTCATAAACTTCACAAAGATATTATTTTTGACGACGTTCAACACTGATATTCCGAAATTATTGTACACTTTAGAAACTCTATTCAGCATACCAGAAATGCTTTAGACTACATATCCCAATATTAATTTCGTGCTATTACTTCCTCTGTTCTGCAACTGGAAGAGGATTTCTGCAGAAATGCACAACAGGTGGCAGTGCACAGTGTGTTTACAATACATTTGTTCTATTGTGATCTCTGAATTCATTATCATTGCGTGAATTACAGGAGAACTGTCGAGACAACTGCAGTTGTATGAATCCAGTAACCCAGTTATGTAAAACATGCTGGGTACATAACCAGTACTCTACTGACTATCATGATAATTTAATGGAAAAGAAACCTGCATTACTTGCAAATGGATAACAATTTTTTTTGTCATCATCATTCTTTCACGTATTAGTCCGTGAAGAATTGTTAAGGTCTGAATGAAACGTTGGTATTCTCAAGCCACCTCTTTCTTGAACGACACAAAGATCTTTTTCTACGTGAGTGATATTGCATGATGCCCTTAGGGATTCGTGTGCTAGGCATTCTGTTAAAATGGTCCTTCCAATTTTTCTGGTAATCTTTGATGTAGTTCAAGACTGGTGTCACTTTCAGATTTTCCAGTATATCTTCATTTCTTCTCCGATCCTACCTGGTGAAATCTGCAGTTCGTCGCATGAAACGCATTTCACTAGTTGTTATCCTTCTCTCATCATACTTCTGCATGGTTAATGCTTCACTGCCATAGGTAAGGTCAGGTCTTGCCAGTGTCTTATACAGGGACATCATTTTATTTTTACTTAAATTTTAATTGTACCTGAGTTTTTTAATGTACTTCACTCCCATTCCCTCTACTAGTAAACTTCCAACCATACTCCATACAGAATCAAGGTCGCGTATGCAGTCAAAGTAAACAGTACTGAGTTAGTGAGTAGCCTATAGTACGTTCCAGAAATACTTTCGCGTTTTCCAGTGACGAAAGAGCTTTCAATATTGAATCATATTTTCGCACAGGTACTGTCGTCTGTTTGCCTACGTCGCATCCCGATTTCCCTCACTCGCTTCTGGTCGTCCCTCTGTAAAGGCTAGTGGCTGGGCTGTCTTAGCTCTTTTCTGAAAACATTAATTTCTGTTAGGAATTGGACGTCTACATAATATTATACAACTGTTTAAAATAATTTAAATAAAAGGACCTCGTTAAGTAATTAATTATCACGTGATTTTCCCCCTTTCTACGATCCTGCGACAAAAGCACTTGGATGACAGTAGATAGCATATCTGAGTAATTTTATCTTTTCGGATCGGGCAGAAGTGAAGATTGAAATTACAGTACATAAGGTGCTCTTTTATAGAGTAGGTACAGAATTATTTTAACATGAGATACTAGTACGAAGGACGGAACTGGTAATTGGAATTAGGTACAATAGTATATAGTGCGATAATACAAAAGAACTGAAGCCTGTATCGAAATGAACGGCCACCATTTTCAAAAATGTGTAAAAATACTTATTGTTAATACTGTACTGTGTCTTGATGAAACAAAAACCTAATGAAAATTATCAAACTCAAAACCGCGATATTTCCTACTTTACGTAAATGGATGAAGTATTTTTCTTTTCTCCTATACCTAGTAAAGTGATTTGTTTGTATTTTACGCCAGTATCATCGAACTCCATTCGTGGAAGGGAGTAGCAAACGGTGTTTCCGGTTCTCAGCCGTTAATCCAAAGGTATAGCCAGGTTAATATTAGAAATGTTAGTAAAATAAAATGATGTCCCTGCATAATTTTATACGTGTATGTTTCTCTACTAAAGATGGTTGGAAGAGTATTGATTATACCCGAACATCTGTTGAAATTATATATTTTTTTCCGAAATGTCTAGTTCTTCCAGAAAAGTGAGTTTATAACCAAGGTATTTAAAAAAAAACATTTAAGTTACTCTTTCTAAAATTGTGTTGTTTAAGCAGATTTCGCTAGGTATTGGGTATCTCCCGCAAAACGCCATAATCTTGGTTTTCTCTGAGGAGGTTTCTTGCAGATGGTTTAGATTTGAATTATTCATAACAGGTGAGGAATGCCTCCATTCCATGCTCTTTCTTTCGGATTTTGATTCGAAATATATATCGACGTTTTAGTACACCCTACAATTTATTTCGGTTACAGATCCTTCAGTAAAATAGTGATTTTTCAGGCCATTGCATATCCTGTAAGGTCCTTTGTGAATCATTTTGAACAAGTTTTATGACAGTTTGGATTGATATGAACAATTGAGTGCACAGTTCCGGAACTTATGTGACACTTTAATACTATACCTTGAATAGTTATTCTCTTTCCTTCTCAAATCATCTTATACAGTAAATTATTTTCAAGCATTGGTGTTGCAACTTCGACCGGTATTCCTGGACATTTGTCATCTTATCACTCATTATAATCATCACTTTAGTCATTAATGAATTTGGATTTAGGATCATAAAGGCCTGTACCCATTGATGGTAAGATGTATGTCAAATCATTTTATAATTTATATTTTAAACGCAATTTTATCCACTTACGCACAGTTTATTCTATAGCATTATGAAAATATTGTGCAAATCTAAAAATACTGTAAAAGAATATTACACTAAATTCCATTCCGAAGAAAGCAAATAGGTGGGTCAAAAGTCGCTTTCCGCAATATTCGTTCTTAGGTTTCATACTTGTACACATATACAGAGGTCATAACTTGAATAAACGAATAGCTGGTGCTATAAGTAGTGGGTTGGCAACCATGTTCGTCCGTCAACTGTTTTTCCGATATCATGTCTCCATTTTGAACAAACTCTGTAAAGGAATTTATAGTCAAATGTAAATTGAATTTAATTCAATGCAATGAAGTGTGTTTGGGAAAAGTGACTTTTGACCCACCTTGTATGTTGAATATGAAGAGAAAAGAAGCATCCCAGGATCAAAATAATAGAATAATAGTAAAAACAAGAACTTGATTTATTTATAATTCAACATTTTCACTTACAAGAAAATGGCATCAATATGACATGTGAAATATATCAAATAATGTACGGAACAATAAAACATTTAATATTCCATTACCTGCAAACAGCACTACTCATAATAGATTATGGTCATCGGCGTAGTTCAGTCGACAGAGGCGCTTGCCTTCTGGTCCGGAGCCAGCTAGGGCGTGGGTTCGATTCCCGTTTGGGCTGATTACCTGGTTTGATTTTTTCCGAGGTTTGCCCCAACCATAAGGCGAATGTCAGGTAATCTATGGCAAATCCTCGGCCTCATCTCGCTAAATACCATCTCAATATCACCAATTCCTTCGACGCTAAATAACCTAGTACTTGGTACAACGTCGTTAAATAACCAACTAAAAAAATTAATAACAGAATAATTTATTGGTCTTTAAGTCGAGCTGAAAAAGCAATAATAGAAAGAGCAGAGCTACTCCTAACATCGCTAGCTGAGTACATTCTGCTCGACATAAGAGAAGAACTAGTTTTTTAATCCACATGAAAGAATTCTATCTTTAAAATAAATCTGATATGAACATTTTCTAAGAATGTATCACCTAAAATGGGACTTAAATTACAGACCCAAGAGAAAAATTCCACAGAAAGATTAAAGGTTAGAAGCAATGTTCCCTTTGATGAGGAACGTAACATAATGGAAAAAAATTTGAAGATGAAAATTATGCATTATAATAATATATTGCTACAAGATAATACAAGATAAAATTTGAAATATTGCAGTCAGGTACTGCAGTTTCTATTGCACATCAAGAAATGGTACAGTATTAACAGTCCGGTAAACATCGAGGATGACGGATTACTGGATTACAAATGTCAATTGTTTTATGTTTAAAGAGTTGAGTTGGTTGGTCAGGGTATTTGAATTGTTCCTGCTATTGAGATTACAAGTGGCTTCCTGATAAGTGAGTCAGCTTTTCATATTTGTCGAAACTCAATCGCTAGTTCAATGTATTTACTGATTTGTTTGCGAGAATTGATTATAGATTATTGTTTAATGGCACGGACACGTCTATTACATACATATTTTGGCTGTTTTGCAACAGATCAACATGTGATTATTATTATCATTATTATTATTATTATTATTATTTCTACCCACTGAATTTGTAACATGATATGCAAGTCTACCTATTTTACTTAACATTACTCGACAAATCTTAAGGCTGGTTCACAATAAACCGGGAACGAGAACCAGAATGAAAACGAGAAGCAGAGGACGTGAATATGAAAATTTTTGATTCACAATAAACCGAGAACATAGACGACTATGCATATCGATATGTACAGTATGTCAATAACGATATGTAAAATCGATATTACGCATTCTGATGTTATTTGTGTATAATTGACCAATGACGTTCTCTCATGAGTACAAGGCAGCCAACATAAACACAGGTTAACCAACTTCGAAATTTCAACTGAAACATTTCATTAGGTACGGTACTATAAATATGCCCATGCATCTTTATTATCACAACCTATTTTAAGTCTACCATAACGTAAAATAATTAGAGAAGAAACATTTGTAATAGAACAAAAATGAACACAGCAGTAGTTATTGAATTGAAGCTTGAATATGTAGAGTGTAATGCAACCAATACAGTAATAAAATATGATTCGCTTCCGATCGTGTTCAAAGAAGCAGCTATTGAAAGCCACGTATTCTCCTTCATTTTCTCATCTTTATACGAGGCGCGCCGCTTATCGTAAACGTGAGGATTTTCCTCAACACTCAAAATTAGAATCTCATGAAATAAAACTTGCTCCATGATGCACAGCACAGAAGAAAATAATGCATAGGTTATGTCACGGTCTTCTTGCTACAAAATATACGACGACAAAATAGCTTTTAGATGACAATAGAATGAATCTAGTGGGCTGTGATCGGAAACGTGAACGCCAAAGTTGAAACTTGGCCAACTGTCCATTCCCGATCCCCGGCTCCGGCAAGCTTTTCGTTAATTGTGAATGCTTACATTTAAATGTACATATTTTAACAATTTTACCGTTTTAGTTTTCGTTCCGATTCTCGTTTCCGGTTTATTGTGAACCAGCCTTTAATTATATTAAATCTCTTTTTATAATCCGTGACGGTACAGCCCATGGAGGTTCACGACTGCTTGCCTCTCGTCCACGTGCCTAAGCAGAGGTAAACGACAATCCAACCACAACGGAGTATTGAGTGGTTAGTACAGTGATCCTCCCAGCCGTTATAGCTGGTTTTTGAAACCGGATTTCGCTACCTATTGTAGCTCCAGAAATACCACATTAATCACAATGCTGGGTGGCTACCGATCCCATATACTGAATTTCATGAAAAAATGTCCTTCTCCGTGAAGAATCGAACCAGCGAACGCTGCGCTCATTCCGCAGTGGGAGTCCAGGCATGATGCCTTAGACCACGACGCTACGGTGTGGGACTGAATCTCTGTTTACTGTTAGATACTTCCTTGTCTCTACCACACAGTAATGAAGTCCTTCGAAGAGAGAAACAAGTTGTTCTGTATCACGGCCAAAGTGGTAAGGTGTGTTAACCTGTGGCCCACGCGACTCCGTGGGTTGAGAGGGGCGGCAAACGGTTTGTATACGGTATGGGGGGGGGGGAGAAGCTCAGAAAGGAAGGATGCCCAGTGGCCGGTTGTGAGACTGCAAGCCAATTCAGAACTGAACTTGCCTCCGCGCCCATTATCCGTGTTGAAACAAGAGGTGCCCCCTTAACGGCAGCAATAAAACACTCCCAGCTAGATAAAGCAAAATGAGAGAGCATTCCGGAAATTAAGAGCGAGGGTACCTCAATGCTGCATAACGGGGAGCAACAATTGACGGATCTTGATCAATAAACCACTGAAGCTATAGGCTACTTCGCCAACACCTATGTTAGCTGTGTAAACTGGTGGTAATGGTACGTAGTATAATCGTAATATTTGATCTGTTGTCCGGGAGCTCGCAATACAGTGCAGCTTGTTGATTTAATAGCAGAAACACGTATTTATCTTAGTTCATATATTAAGACCACTGTGGGAATTCTCGGCCGACAAAATAGAATACAGACTACATTGTCAATGGAAATCATTTTTAACGTAAAGTTTTTGTGCCAGAGAAGTCCGAAGGTTAGCACTGCTGACTTTAGAAGGCTTATTGTGCTCTACCCTTCTAATACTGGTTATGATATTTGAAGTTCAAATAGTCATGATCTTGTAGATACCGTGACTTACAAGCAAACATTTTCATGGGGTAGATAAAAAGTTGATTTTCTTTCTTCTACTATGTTAATGATGTCAAAACAAGTGCTTATACAAATTTTGGCCACTCAAACGCAATTACGAGGGCTGTCGTGAAAGTAAGTTTCCCTGGAGCCGTTTACAGAAAGAAAATATAATTTCTTGAAAAAAAAATATTGGAACAGATACAGCAATGGTTGAGCTAGTTTTCAACATATTCCTCACAGGAATTGAGATAGTTGGCATACCATGTGATCAACAGATAGATGCAGATGGCTTTCACACACTGGTTCCAATCCCAGGCGGCAGACTTCTACGACACAAGGATACAAAAGTTAACCCCACGGTATGATATTAAATGTCTCAGTTTCGGTGGGGAATATATTGAAAAATACCTCAACGCTTGATGTATCTGTTATTACAATAAATCTCTCCATGAAATTGTGTTTTCTTTATGTAAACCGTCCCAGGCAATCTTACTTTTCTGGAGGGCCCTCGTAATTGCGCTCGAGAGGTCAAAATTTGTATAAGCACTTGTTTTGACATTATTAATGTGGTGGAAGAAAAAAAATACTTTCTTATCTGCCCAAATGAGAATGTTTGCCTGTTAATTGTATGGTATCATTTATAGATTTCCTCTGTTCCAGCGGAGTGCCATTAGCATCCCCTACCTCCACTCTATCGAAAGCATATTACGCCACTTCAGTATGATGTCATCTGTAGTCCGTCACAATACTGTATCACATCGCACCGTTTTGGGTGAATTCTATTGAAAGGATCATAATGAATATTGAAGTGGAGAGTGATGATAGAGGAAAACGGAAGGACCGCGACAAAAGTCCTTGGATTTGGTCACCACGAATACGAGTCCGCTATCACCGGGATTTGAACCCGAATCCAGCATCACCGTAAGTCACAGCTCTGCCAACTGTGTTTCCAAGGTATCTATGAACCCGAGTTATTCATGTCGGTAGAGCGATAGAACTACGAACTGAAAGAGCGCAAGTTCAATTGAAAAGTTCAGAGCCATAGTGGGCCAAGCGCCATTTATTAAAAAGGAGAAAGGAAGGGTTAAAGTTAAGTGAATGCCATAGTTTAATGAAGATTGACATATCATTTAGTTTTAATGGGTATACTTTATATTACTTGCTAAAGGTTTCCATTGTATTATGGTAATAACTTCATTTTAACCCTTGTTTTCTACGGTTTTAGTAAATGGCCCTTGGCCCACTATGGTTCTGAACCCTTCAAGTGCAGGTGAAGTCGGAATGTACCATCTTCCCACGATGTCTATAATGCTCTGAAGTTCACGAAAGAGGATCGATATTCAGGCCGAGGGTTACAATCATGTCAGCTGCCAGTCTCTCTCCCCAAAGCCAACACATTGCATTGTTTACCTTCCTAGTCAGCATTACTCACTCTGTCCTATACCTTCAGAACCATTAGCAATAAGCATATTTATTAAGAGAAAATCAACATCTCTAATTGAATACCTAACATTCTAAATGTGCTAAGTGACAATTTTTCAAATTTCATTTTTTTCAATCTAAGGAAGGAACATCCATATGATAATATCATACTAAATTTTCTTTGTCGCAGCTCAACTGTAAGTAACTCGTGCGCCAAAAGACTGTGTTGTAGGATCTCAACATCCATTGCGCGATGTTTTTTTTCCATCAGTATCTCAGAAAGTTGTTTTTAGCACTTATCACATTTAGAATGTTAGATCCTGAATTGTTTGGTCTCCTAAATTCAGACATGTAGTCTTCCTAATGTGTTGACTTATGAGATAAATTTTGGGATGACCCCTAAAATAAATGGACAGTGGACCTAAAACCCTCCAACACAAACCTTTTAGTATTTTTTCAAAAAAAAAAATTGTGTTCACTTCTGTCATCCTGTCTTGGACTTAGCACCTTACTCTGATCGTTTTGGCTCGAATCTTTGCTCACCATTATTAATAATAATAATAATAATAATAATAATAATAATAATAATAATAATAATAATAATAATAATAATAATAATAATAATAGTTTTATTTTGCCTGGCAGAGTTAAGGCCATCTGGCCTTCTCTTCCACTCAACCAGGATCAAATCACATACAGAAAAACACATACCTGTATACAAGTATTAACTTAAAAATAAATAAAAAATAAATAAAATAAAAAAGAGAGATTGAATACATATGTATATAACCACAAACAGGAAAATATATTCTGGTATACAAGTATTAACTTGAAAGAAAAGAATTAATACATATGAATATAATCACACAATTAAAGGAATAGTATAATATTAGTATAATCAGCATGGGTTACATTGAGACAATGACAATTACCTAGATATTAGTTTTTATGGAAAAAGAAAGTAATGACTGCTTAAAATAATAATAATAAATTAAAAGTATATCTAAAAAAACTATTTCTGTGAATTTAAAATATTTCTAAACAACCTAATTTTAAACGACTGAGGACTAAAGGCTGGTTCACAATAAACCGGGAACGGAAACGACAACGAGAACGAACTTCAGTACAGAGATGTCTGATGACGTGGTATTGAAAGCAACAGATTGTGCTGTGAACGTGTATTACGATTATGATGTGAAGCTAGGAGAGTAAACCGAGAGCAAGGTAGTTGGGTGTGGAATCATGCATAATTCCAGCTTCCTGTGCGCCTCGATGACGTAATCGTAATAGAATTGCATATAAGGTACAAGCATAGTATTACTAATTTTATTCTTTTAGACAACTAAAAAATGACAACAGGAGAGAATAAGCATGGCTCTAATCGCATAACGGGCTGACAAATAGCCCAGCCCACTTGAAGATACGCTGCGTTAAACAATATTACAATTATACATTCAGGAATAAAGTTTTCAATTCCAAAAATGGATTAAGGATTGGCTTAATTGCTAACTCTTGTCTGGCACTCCACGTCCATTTCGCATTTCCGTACTAATTGTAAATAACCATTTAAAAGTATTAACTGCCAGACTTTATAGCTCCCGGTCTGTTGTTTCGAAACGCTGATGAATATTTTATTTCATTCCAATATTTTTTGTCAGCTTTTAGACAATACAACAAGCCATTTTCTATAACAAAAATGTAGTTATATTAATTTCTCGTTTTCCATGAGTAAAATATGTATAATTAATGACCCGTACAAACATTATTGTCCCTTTTTCGTAGAATAATTTATTCCTTTACGAATTCAGCGCTCGATTTCAGTAAAGAACTAGGTCTACATGTTTTACACCATAAAAGTTGTTTTATTTAGCATCAGTAGCAACACCAATAACAGCAACATACTTCTTACTGCAGTGTTATTTTAACTTTATGTGCAAAAATTACATTTCGTAGATGATGATATCGAAATACAGTACAACTCCAGTTCTGTATTAAATCCTTCACAGACAGATTGCAGCTAAGCAGACGCAGTAGGAAAAAACCCATAATCACGATAGTATCACAAATAAATTGTGGCTGAGCAGTTAGCGAGTCTAACTCCGAACCCAGCAGTCCCGGGTTCGATTTCCGGTCAGGACGAGTTGCCTGGGTGAGGTTTATTTCGGGGTTTTTCCCTCACTCCTATGGATGAATATCAGGTAACTTTATCAGGCGATTGGAATCCCACTCATCTTCGCCACTTCCTTTCCTCCCCATCATCCTTCTCTTATCATCTCGTTTCTGTTTTTTTTTAATTCTACAGGCGACTTCCCGAAGCTACTGGCTCTCTCGACCGGCCTCCGTGGAATGTAGTTAAGCGACTTTGAATGGCTTCTGCAACGAGCACCCGAGGCGGACCTACTCGGGGGAGGAGTTTCCCCTCGGACCGACAGGGGGCCTTGGGGGAATTTGCCGAAGCAGGAATGGTATATGGATTTCTGTCGGCTGGAGGGACCTGTCGTTACGGGAGTCATGTGGTTAGGGCGGTGCGCGTAGGGGATCTGTGGCGCTCGACTCATTCCATATCGAGGGTTAGCGCAATAGATCTCAGCAGGTCCAGTGCTGGACCATTCGTGCCCCCCTCAGTTAAATTCCATTCCATTCCATAACAAATAAATACGCAGTGTAAT
Source organism: Periplaneta americana (assembly GCF_040183065.1). Classification (NCBI taxonomy): domain Eukaryota; kingdom Metazoa; phylum Arthropoda; class Insecta; order Blattodea; family Blattidae; genus Periplaneta; species Periplaneta americana. The sequence goes on along the minus strand of NC_091132.1, from coordinate 63,819,614 downwards.
GCAATGCAATATTTGTTTTAATACTAAACTCAAATTACATCTCCATATAATTATAAAATATATCCATATAATTATAAAATATATTTACTTCATAAGCTGTAATATTTTTAGTTTTATTCTCACATTAAAAAAAATAGTATTTTACAAATAGTTCCGATAAATCTTGCTTATAGCATAATGACTGGTGGATGTTACATAATGTTTCTGTATTCAGAAGTAGCCCTTTCGACTCCATAAGTACGTAATTTATTGCAGCTTGTATTTGGAGTTTAGCGGAAATTTTAGGCCACCAGGCAGCGAAATTATAAATCGCGTGGGAATATAGGTTATAATTATTTGTGATACGTTAAAAGTTTTCATCATTTTAAATTCCACCAATAACTTGCAGATTTATTACGTATTTAAAGACGTCCGTTTGACAGATCTCATACCGTCTGTGATGTGGTGCGTGTCAGTGCCTGAACTGAACTGACATTATCTTGTTTACTAAGCTATGGTACTCTTACAACCATTCACAGAATTGGACTCGGACTGTATTGGGAAAGAGCTAGAAAAGACTGTGTAGCAAAACTTGAGGAAAGATCTATGTTGGCAATTTTGTGCCGATATTTTAAGCTCTCTTCACTTTTTTTTTTCATCTTGCAAACATTATTGTGGTCTCACGTCAGACCATCTCTTCGTCAGGCGGCCAATAGATCCTCTTTCATAGTTTACACATTGCAGGATTTATATTGGGATGCATCGTCTCTCCATTGTTTTAACATGTCTTTCTCATTGTGTCTGGTTGTATACATAATATGATACTGATTCTATTTTAAGTTCTTTTAGAATTTCCTTATTCAATTTATTATTATTATTATTATTATTATTATTATTATTATTATTATTATTATTATTATTATTATTATTCAGTCAACTGTCGAATACAGGTTTCACTTATGAGTCTACTAAGCCAGGAGTTAATGGGATAAGGTGGCCAGTTCCTTTCCCCTTCATTGCTTACATCGCTGACTAGCTACATATTATGCTAATTATACTTAAGATGTATACAAACAATTGAGGACCGTTTTTGCAAAACTTGCTAACTGTAAAAACTAAATTTTATAAGAAACACAAAAAACTGAAATAACTGCAAGTTTTGCTATAGCTCCCACATAGCAGAAAGCAAGTTTTGAAAAAACGATCACACTTTGACACACTACTGTGAAGGAAATAATAAGATTTTCCTAAGAAGCCTTTAGCATCATGTAGAGGCCTGTCTTATGTTAACTAATCCACCAAAATCTCAATTTTGAAAATTTTGCAATTAGCAAGTTTTGCAAAAACGGTCCTCAATTGTTTTTTCCTCTGACACATATAGTCCAGTGAGATGTACTGCCTGATAATAATAGATGTACATGTACATATCACATATCAGCCAGAATTTCATTGAGAAGTATATTATTATTATTATTATTATTATTATTATTATTATTATTATTATTATTATTATTATTATTATTAGTCAAGTGCCACAAAACATTTGATTTATTTTGTTATTGAATATATTAGTTCCAAATTTGAATTAACGACAGATATTTACAAATAGCAAAACTCACTGGCCATGTCACTGGTACACTTTTAATAATGGAATGAACATAAATCACAACTTTCCTGCCGAAAATCAAAGCCTAGTTTTTTTTAACAGCAAATGCTGTTGCTTCAACCGCAGGAAAAACTATTTGCAGTATGATAGATGATAATTTTTAGGCTCCATATCGTCAGACTCGACACATATGCCATATGGCATCAGCTCCGCAACAGAATAAGCGATATATTTGATAAATAAAGTTTAGGACCCCCTTTCCCCTTAAAAGTGGTGACTGGTTCATTTGGTAAGCAAATGTTTGAAATGATGACAACTCGGCCAACCGCCACAGTTTATCCGATGATGTTGCTGTGGTTGAATGAGACAATCTGTGTTAGGTTTACGCCATATGTGTTATCACATGAAGGTAGGCATTCAGAAAGTGCAGCGTGTTAGCATTTATACGATTACATCCGCTTTTTGTTCGTCCGTCACGTATGAATATGGCAGACAGACGTCGACAGAGATACGCAGTGCTTCGGAAACTAGATGATCACAATGAGCCGTACATATCAAACTGGGCGAATAGTGTATGTTCTATTTTACATTGAACTATTTCACTTCTTGGGAGGTCTACAAACCATGTATCTTTCACTACTTATTTCTCTGTCGACAGAGTGTTCAGCTGCAAGTCCTGTTGACCCTAGTTCGGTTCCCAGTATGAAGTGAAAATTTACTTCCCTTCTGTAGTGATTGACTGTGTGTACTAGATATGAACAAAACGAACTGCCTTTTGCGCTCGCTGTGTTCGTTGCATTTGTCTTTCGAGTCTCGTCTCGTCATTCTCGTGCGCTTCGAGTCTCGCTCATAATTATCGAAATAGCATTTGGTCGGTGTGGAAAGATTTCGTAACTTTGAATAACATACATAATTGAAATAAATTACATTATAAATGTTTAAATGAGACAAAAAGACAAAACAGAACAGTATCTTAGTTATCAAAATGTTCTGGTTCTACTATATATTACCTATGGCTATATAAATAGAAGAACAATTCTCAAATAAATTTGCATTTCTAAGAAACATAAAACATAACGTTAAATGAAGCGTTATTTATTTTTCTTTACTTGAGATTGTACACTTGATCTCAAATATACCAAAAAAAATCCTAGCCTTTTAATAAATACTGGGGAATTATTATTATTATTATTATTATTATTATTATTATTATTGTTATACACTGAAAGGTAGAGATGATGTTTCAAATAGGCTACTTGATTGTTTATACATATAGGCTATAACAGTTTCCAAAGTGGATAAAAGTTCAGTCAGGTATAAACAACTGTGGCGATTCAATGCTGCTTGACGTTCGGGACTTCGGGAGTGATCAATCTCGACGTCTCGAAACACTCATAAACAGTCTTTACGTGAACGACGGGACGTATACATCATGACCGTGCGGGCTTTCGGCTTTGCGGGCGCTGTTAGTCTTGCTTTCTCGATCGTTGTTCATCTCTAGTGTATACATTCTCTTATATTATTTTGTGACCACAGACGGTAAGAGATGTCTGTCAAACGGACGTCTTTAAATATGAAATAAACCTGCAAGCTATTGGTCGAATTGAACATGACGAACACTTTAAACACATCGCAAATGATTATAATCTGTGTTTTCCCACGTAATGTACTTGTTGACTTGTTGCTGCACTTACATCACAGCGAAATACTTCGGGAAACTTAGATAACTATCATAATCTTATTGTTCTTTAATATCGTCCTTAAAAATTAGGCTGTAATATCCTTTCCAGTTTCAAAATGTAATTTCAACTTACAGGTGATCGATTCGGATTTTAGTAATCTTTATTGAAGTCTCATTGTTATTTACAATACGTGTCTGATTACAGCCGAAACTTATGCTAGAAAGTGTTCTTATTTAGTCGTAATTATCAAAAAGGACAATAATTTTCCTTGTTTTTAACCTAATTTTTTTATGTTAAATCATGTTGCAGTGATAAAGTAATTGCACGAAACTTATTATATTACGAGAACAAAACGGTATGTCTACAATTTACGTGTATGCAAGATTAATATTCACCTTTGATATACTTGGAAACAATGTTCGTGTGTTCGAATCTCGCCTCAAGGATGAATATTTATGCATTGCTAACATGATGTCGTTTGTTACTATAGGAACAGGTTCGGCATCATTCAGACTTTATATCACGAAGTTCCATCAAGTTTCTATTGTTTCGTATTGAAATTCCCTAAAATAAAATTTAAATAGTGACACTGATTGAATATGAAAATAACGTAGAAATATCTATAGGCCTACTTACTTGTTAAAAATTTCATGACACGACTGTAGAATGTCACGTAAAATATATTTTTGAGATTGTCTAAGAACGAGTTTAAACGAATATTTTAAAATTATACCAGTCTTTGTGAAACTAGAACAGCCTAAAGGTTCATTCTTATTTCTGAAGCAAACTGTACTGTAGAAGTGTTAATTCCGTCAAGGAGAAAATTCTTATTAAAAGTGCTGAATTGTGTCGAATGTTCAATACAAAAACTCAGCAACATCAGAAACAATGTCCATTCCGATGTAACTGCGTGGAGAAATGAATGCGTTTTCCCAGAGACCTCTGGGCAAGAGAAGATTTCTTTCTTAAAGTTCAAGAGGTCGATGCTTTTACCTGCCGCGCGTGCTGTAGATGTTGGCCAACAGGCAGGGAGTGGCGAGCATGAACCTGGGACCTGTCCGAATCGAGAATCTTCCCCTCCCTCTGCAGGAGTCGGTCTGACTTTAAATGGATGCCGCACAGCTCCGCTTTTTTATGCGAGTATGAGTTTTTCTCACACGACAGCACTTCCTGCTGTATCTCTGAAAGCACGTTCTATTCGTCTTTACAGGAGTGAAATATATTGAAAAATTCAGGCTTTTGTGACATTTCTAATTGATGTATAGTTTCTGGGTATTTACGACTTGTTTTGGATAAATTTGTCTCCTCCTTTCACTTTCTGCATATTGCCCGCACTCCATCAGAATGGCTTCCATAATCGGAGTCGTTCTCAGTGATAATCATACCCGCCATTGGAAGTATTGAGGTCCGCTGGTTCGCAGCTGACCCTAAGCGGTGGATCATTTATTAAAAGGCGATAATATTCTAGCATGCACGTCATAGATCAAAAGAATCCTGTTCTAGAATAAGATATATCTTGATGAAAGATTATCCAGCAATTTTCTCTCAAAACTTCGCTTTGCTGGAAAATGTGTCAGCAAATTTTCGTCGCAGTATATGACAATGCAGAGTCTCTGACGTCGAATTACGAATTGTTAGAAAGGAAAAGTAGATCACACTTACTTACTTACTTACTTACTTACTTACTTACTTACTTACTTACTTACTTACTTACTTACTTACTTACTGGCTTTTAAGAAACCCGGAGGTTCATTTCCGCCCTCACATAAGCCCGCCATTGGTCCCTATCCTGAGCAAGATTAATCCAGTCTCTACCATCATATCCCACCTCCCTCAGATCCATTTTAATATTATCTTCCCACCTACGTCTCGGCCTCCCCAAAGGTATTTTTCCCTCCGGCCTCCCAATTAACACTCTATATTCATTTCTGGATTCGCCCATACGTGCTACATGTCGTGCCCATCTCAAACGTCTGGATTTTATGTTCCTAATTATGTCAGGTGAAGAATGCAATGCGTGCAGCTCTGCGTTGTGTAACTTTCTCCATTCTCCTGTAACTTCATCCCTCTTAGCCCCAAATATTTTCCTAAGAACCTTATTCTCAAACACCCTTAATCTCTGTTCCTCTCTCAAAGTCAGAGTCCAAGTTTTACAACTATACAGAACAACTGGTAATATAACTGTTTTATAAATTCTAACTTTCAGACTTTTTGACAGCAGACTAGATGACAAAAGCTTCTCAACCGAATAATAACACGCATTTCCCATATTTCTTCTGCGTTTAATTTCCTCCCGAGTGAAAAGTAGATCACACATTTTTTTAAATCAGGCGCAGTCACTCGCAAAACGAATGTTGTGATCAGTGATCACAAAATAAGCCTATAGGTCGTCAAAGAACAAAAAGAGGTGTTTTAGATATGTAAATAGAAATTAATATTGGGAGGAAATAACGGCAATAAAAATAGCGATTATAAATGCTTTAAAATGTAAATATAGAAAACAAACAAGGCTGAAAAATTGAACTTAGAAAGGTATCTTTCTACTCTATTGTGATTAATTTTGACTACGGCAGATCTTTCACTACAAACCCAGCAAGCATTTTCTAATTTTTCATATTTCCTTTCGTTCTCTTAATCTCCGCATATTAACCATACTTATATCTTAATGTTGTCTATAATCTTATATCTTCTTCTGCTTCGAATTCCTTTCCCGTTCACCATTTCTTCCAGTGCATCCTTCAATAGGCAGTTTCTTCTCAGCCAGTGACCCAACCAATTCCTTTTTCTCTACCTGATCAGTTTCAGCATCAATCTTTCTTCACTCATTCTTTCCAATACAGCTCTTCATTTCTTAATCTTCTGTCCATTTCTTCTCCATATCCTCATTTCAAATGCTTCTAGTCGCTTCTCTTGACTTCGTCGTAATGGCCATGTTTCTGCTTCATATAATTCCACCCTCCACACAAAGCACTTAACTAGTCTCTTCCTTAGATCCTTTTTTAGAGTTCCTTAGATTCTTTTTCCTATTAAAAGCTTTCTTTGCAATTGCTATCCTCCTTGTGACTTCCCGGCAGCAGCTCGCTATACGACATGTGTACGTTATGTTACATATTCACAGATATGTGCAGTGTAATATGCAAGTCTATATGTGTTATATATGTGTGTGCATAAGTGTGTGATTTAATTTTAATTTTCCCATATTTAATTTCGCATTTAATCTCTCGATTTATTTTTGTTTATTTCGTTAGCGAACAGAATTAATTTTTGTAGTTATATTTAACTGAATTGCAATAATATTACTGCCAGTTAAATTTGTCGTTCATGTGTGAGTTAATGAGTCTTGTGTTGAAGTATAGCCTACCCATACATCAAATAATTTTCATTATACTCATTGAGTCGTATTTAATGAATATTTCAGTCATTTTTTATTAATTCTTAAAGCCAACTTATGAAATGTTGAAACTTGAAATTCATGTTGTCCTGAACTTTCTTATAATTTAAAACATAGTAAAATTATATAGGTATATTTTACTATATCTTTAGAATAGAATGAGTTGAGTCTTGCACAATAACTGAAAGCTAGTGCAAGACAAAACAAATATGTTAATAGGTAAAACGTAGAAATTGTATTTAAATAATAATATATCTTTGTGTAAAATTGTTGTATGTAATGTGTCTGTGATCTATTATATATATATATATATATATATATATATATATATATATATATATATATATATATATAATATATCTTTAGAATGGTTTACATTAATTTTAAGTTCCACGGACACCTGTTCTGGACAAGCATTACTCTCATTCACGCACTCTAATCATTTGTTCTAGTCAGTGATCGGAGAAGGAAAGGAGCTCCAAGTCATTAGTTCGAAATCACATTTCACCATTTGTATACAGTCACTCCAAAAATATATAGGCCTACCTTGTCATTTCGGACTGGTGCCATAATTTTCGCAATTTAAATTGTATTTGATTTAATATTTATAAAAATAAATTGTTATTAATGAGAGCAATTAAGATTAAAAGAGAATTTATGATTAAAGAAAAATGGACAATGTGAAACTTTATTAAGAGTGTTTCATTTTCCTTGATAGTTTACATCAACTTTCAAATTCTCAAACGGTTTTAATCTAGTATAAAATAAGCATTTGCATAAATACCGAAATCCAGAGATCACAAGTGTAATCACAATGTGCAGGAAGCCTACAATGTTATGGTTCACTACTGCTCCTATCAACGCGCTGGCCTTCAATTCAGCCAGCCCGGATTCGATCCCCGGCCAGATCGTATTAGAATTTGTGGTAGACGAAGCGGATGCTCCAGAGGATTTTTCTCGGGGTACTTCCGTTTCCCTCTATCATTCCACCAACATTATCTAACTCCCTCCATTCCATCTATTATCCGCAATAGTAAAAATAGGCTAAGGTGAAGTCTTGGGTATAGTACGGGTTTCCGATGCTGAATAGAGGAAAGGCTTGGATGTCAGGACCTCTGTGGCTTATCAGGCTATTCATCCGCGAAACATGACCTCGCTCTATCAGGGGCTGAGGCAGGATGGCTCAGCTATCAGCATCGGATTCACGAATGCCACCCAGGTCACCTGTCGGACCTGCCTTTGGAAATTAGGAATGAATGATAATTTGTATTGTAGAGTATATTATTATATCGTCGTCCTACTGGTGAAACACACTAAGTCAGTTTTTTGGCAATCTCAAGTGTTGGATATTCCTCATGTAAAATTTCGTGATCTTTCGTCTGCTGAAGTCCATTATGTCGTATATATAATTCTTTATCAGATAATCAATCATTTCAATTCCCACTAAGTGCGAAATGAACGAAAATAAACACGTGCAATACACTAAGTCCCTTAGTGGGTTTCACCTGTCAATTTCCGTCTTGTTTTATGCAGTTGAAGTGGAACCTCACTTTTAACACTTGACTTAAATGTTTTTCACGTGACTATTATTGATTACGCTAAGAGGATTGGGTTGTGAAAGTGAAAATTCGCGCCAGATGTCTTATTAATTAGTCCATTTTCGATTGTTAGTTGCACTGGAACATACGTGTGCATATTAGTTTACTGTTCATTGGATAATAAACTCGATTAGCAATGGTTTCAAGAGGCAAGAAGATTGTAATGTAGCCTCAAGATAAATGATTTATTATTATTATTATTATTATTATTATTATTATTATTATTATTATTATACTTATTTTATTGTTTTGTACGAATACATGAGATCTCCAACAACGAAGATTCACTAGAAACAGCTGGACCACCAGATGAGTATTTAGGTCAGGAAGAGGTAATGTAGAAACAGAACATTATTATGATGTACCGAAGTACATAATTATGATATTTTCGTGCAGGAATTCTGCTTTAATTAATTACTGCATGCTTTGCGGGTTGCATTCCTGAATACAATCGGTATTTGTCCTTGCCCGGGCAAATAAAAAAATACAGATACAAAATATTTCGTCGTTTCCATTGAGAGCTTGGTGAAGATAAGGAATTTATAGGAATTGGTTTGTTTAAAGCAAGCTGCTTTCCAGATATAATTAACTCAAGTTGAATCTTATTGAAAGAGATTCCTTGTAGTATGACAAATATGGTGGAGATTCGTTTTCGAATATCAATATAGGTCATTCGTTATCTCGTGAAACCAAACGCAAGCGTGCGCCCTAGCTAATAGTAAGAACCTTTTGGTGGGGGTTATGTGAGTTAGCTAGCTACGAGAGGGATCGAAGCGAAGGAGGGAAGCTTCTCAGTCCACTTTCTGCTTCTCCTCACGCGTAGGTAGGTTTCACGAGATAACGAATGACCTATACCAGACTTCTGTATATCCGTATTTGTATAGAGCAGGCCTGAGCGTTATTAACTCGATTGAGTGGCTGCTGACTACACCTTAACTACCCACCCTATCTTTCTCACCAGAGACAGCTACGCCTCGGACTGATAAGAGTACACAGATAGACAAGCAATGCTGAGTGACGGATTGTAAAAGGCAGTCATCATAGCTTTCGACTGTCGCTGGTCGTCTAAAATTCACCACTGATGCACAGTGCCTGACTGTATTTGTTCCGAAGCGGGGAAAGCGAAAAGGACCTGGGTGAGGATATCTCCTTTCCTGTTCCTTTATGCCCAGGGCTGGTATAGAGCTCGGACGCTCAATGTATTTCCGTAGGAGCAGACTTATTATACTTGCAACATTTATAGCGCCCAATAATTTCTTGACTAGGTGTGATCTACTATTATATATCCCAAGTGTAATATAATCCTTTTTAAAATGTTCCTAACGGTGCGCTGCTGTTATGCACAGAGACTGCTAATCTGATGGACGATGTGGGCTAACGCACTCTTCCAATTCCGGTTGTTCCCAAGTGCGAACGAGCCAGCTCAGAGTCGCATTTCTCTCTTGAGCGTCGCGTCCCGAGCTCGCAAGCGGAAAGACGATACGATGAATCTCACTTGCTGCTGCAACCAAACCCACGTTATTAACTCTGCAGACTTCGAGTCAGGTTTTACCGTGGTGCAGGTTTTTTGCCTATGCAACCGGAGACATGGAAGACACGAACGGTTACAGATTATAAGAATGAAAGCGCTCAATATGATTACACAAAGAACTGAAACAAGTGCCTGCAGATCTATGAAAAATTTAATTTGTAGCCAGCAGCAAACGCAATTTCAAATTAGTATAACTCTGAATATATTCAGAATAGGACTTATGTTTTTTTTCCATGGCGCTACAGCCCTTTGAAGGGGCCAAGACCGACCAGCTGGCTGCCCCCCTCACGTCCACATGCCGAAGCAGAGGTAGACGATCATCCAACCAGAATGGAGCTATTGTGTGGTTAGCACGATGATCCACCCAGCCGTTATAGCTGGTTTGCGAAACCGGATTTGCGCTACCTATTGTAGCTCCCCTAGTGCATCACGATGCTGGGTGGGCACTGGTCCCATACATTGGCCGTAATTTCATGAGAAGATTTCTTCCTATGAGGACTCGAACCAGCGCGCATTCCGTAACGGGAGTCCTAGGCGGGATGCCTTAAACCGCGACAGGACTTATGTTTATATGAGATTTTTTGCTCAGGCAAACCTTCGTGAATCACCCTGTATTCACATGAGTCACTAGAACTGCTGCTAATTAACATTGCAGTTATATTTTGTTTTAGTTCAAGTCTTAATGACGTCCAGATATCCACTATCAAATTTTACACACCTAGGAGTAAATATAGGAAATATGCTAGCTTTACAAGTGGACTTTACATTCGATCCGGTGCAGTGGATTGAACTTGCTCTTATTAAGCTAGTAAATAAATTAAGGTTTATAAAACCATGAAGCGACAATCAGATTTTAATGGATGATAGCTATAAAAAATAATGATGGCATAAGACTTATCAAAGGCTCTACAGTCCTTGTGGAGAACTGCCTACTTCCAGAGAAATTCGCGTTACCAAACGTTATGGTCTTTAAGATACACACAATGCGGTCCTCCCTGACGTGGGTTGACACGACATAGAGTCACAGTCGAGACAGCACAGAACAATCACAAGATGAAGGACATATAGTCTGTCCCATGTTGTTTAGTCAATTGTGAGGAAACAGCTTTGAACCTCGTAAGTGACATCAGTAAGGCATCATTCATGAGGAAATTAAGACAGGAGATAATGGGGTACGGTGGCCAGTTCCTTTCCCCCTCCATTGCATTCATCACTGACTAATATAGGTATATTACACTAATCAGACTTCAGATCTGTCCTGAAAGAAGATTTCAATATTTAGATAGGAAGTAGTATGCATAAAAACAAGAAATAAAAGTCCTACAAACATAGTTCCTAAAATTAAAATCTTCTGAGAAATGAACAAAAATGTTTATCATCACTGTAAGAACAGCTCTTTGTCATGAAATTTTGGAGAAATTTTGAAGTTTGTATATACAAGTGTGAATTAGTACCCATGTAAGTGTTAATATTTTTAGAGACTAAACCCCATTTCAGTTTGGTTGATAGGCCTTTCCCCTCTACTCACACTCTCTACCACGAGTGAAGGAGAAGATGCTACTGTCCATTTCGCAAACGTTCGACCAATTGACTTTCAACACAGTGACAAATTTCAGTATTGAAAATTTGTGCCAGTAATCTACGTATATTTCGGAAGTCTACACTAAGCGTTTGTATTTCATTTTTATTACTGTTCAAATCAACTGACCCATTAAAAAGCTACTGACAGCAGAAGATAATGTTTTCTCCACTGCTAGTTACTACTTTACGACATACAGAATGGGACAGTGCACTGTGTCGCTCCCTCCTGACGTCATAATACAAACTAACATTCCTTAATTTAATTAATTATTATTTGAAAATATTGTAAGAATGACACTAAAATATACCCAAACATGTAATTGTCAAACATCTGTATGGATGTATTTTATATTTACTTATGTATTTTATTTAATATTTTATTTTCTCGTGTGTACAGCTTGAGGAGTGCAGGTATAAGAGTGCATTTCTGTCGCTGACTGACTCAGGGCAAATAGAAGGGGAAAGAAATGTCTTCGCATCCTCTCAACTTGTATGAAATGTCGTTTAGTATACTTCAGAAGAAAATGATGATACGTGAGTGAGTTATAAATTACTACTATAATGACATTTTAAACTTCATGAACATTTTGGAGAGTAAACTATAATAATTATGGGCAGTTTATTTCGGTTATGAAATTTTACGAGATTGTATGCGGCAAAAAGTTTCCTATGGGTGCTATAAATATCTGAATTCAATCACGTCATTATAAAATATATAGTGAACTGGGCTGTGAATTAATTTGAACCGTTGTACGCGAATATTTTTTTATAAAATGACTGTCAGTTTTCAATATAATACAAGTAGGGGTTATGATTTTCGTATAGGAAGATGAAAAACAGCATTGTTGACATCACAAAAACCTATGAATACCGAATTGCATAGCAATGTAATGTTGTTGTGACTGAAATTATTTGGTAAAATGCATATCTCGTGATCCGAATTCTGTTTAACGTTAGTGACTTTACATTCTATACAGGCTGTCTGGAAAATAAACAGACATAATTTCCTGGAATGGTTTTTAAATAAAAAAAACAAAAGCAAAAGGTTTCAATCTTGTAACTTAAATAGTTCTTGAGATATCAAATAAACATGATTTGTGATTAGGCAGTGTATTGGTATACATAATACGTATTGGATATTTTGTTTACTACCTGAAGTCAATGTCATAATGGCTATGCGGATCATCGTGCTAACCACACGATATCTCCATTCTGATTGGATAATCATCCACCTCTGCTTCGGCATGTGGTCAGCAGCCGGCATGTCGGTCTTGGCACTTGAAGGGCTGTAGCGCTACGGAATAATAATAATAATAATAATAATAATAATAATAATAATAATAATAATAATAATAATATCTGGCATAAAACTGTTCAACTTTCAACTAACTGCGGAATCAGAGAATAGCTGTCCATACAGTACCTAATCACTCTGAGTTAAGTTGAGTTTGCATAATTTTACTTATTTAAAAGTCGAAATAATTTGAACGAAAAGGAACAGAACATCGGGAATATCTTTCCTATAAATAACACACTTTTCCTCTTCTTTAGGCTTTTCAGGCACGTCTATCTTTCATAATTGGGATTGGATTTTAACAAGTTCACAGAATGATAACTCGAGAAAATATTTAAAATGGGCTATGGGGTTTTCACTGGCATATATCTTTACTCAGTAGCTACCAACACAATTAATTTGTCGCTTTATTTTTTAGACACTCTGTAGATTAAAACTTCTTTTAAATGAAAGAGTTATTTATTTTTCTTTTGAAATAGTTTCAAGAGTGTCACATTCTTTCTTTCACTTCACCATTTAGACCGTAATACTGTAAACATCTACATTGAGATTGAGGAACTTAAAAGTTTACTGTAGAGTATCACGCAAGGAATTTTACCTTAAACGAAATTATGCTTTTCTTTGTAGGTATGTAGCATACTACCTAAATAAGAATGTGTAGGAAGTAGTGTCTTTGTTGAGTTCACGAGCAAGCAAGAAAGAGTTCATGGCAGAAAGATTGAACGGAAGGAACCGCGACAAAGGAAAAGAGAGCTTTTTTACTAAACGTGAGGGTCTCCACCCACCTTTCTGTCATGACGCTTCTTCTAAGAGCCAATATATCTACTCATTCGTGTCAATTTAACACAATTCCATTTTCATACAAAAATAAATGTTTGTTGGTTAGCTGTAAGTCACTTACAACTTGCCTTTTGAAGAATATGGAACAATAACTACACGTTTTTCAAAGCCATCGACATTAACATGCACTAGTTAATACGAGTAAAATTGACTTGTCATCAGCAACGTAATCATTTATGTATATTTTCTAATATTTGTAACATTATTAGTAAGTATTAGAAATAATCCAATCAGTCGGATAAACCGATAATTCTTTAATTACATCTTTCTTTTAATTACAGATTGCGATGATGTAGTATGCATTACAAAAGGTTCGCTCACTTAGCACTAATATGGATGTTATATTATTATATTTCAAAATGTTGATGTAGTTTAGCTATAATAATAATAATAATAATAATAATAATAATAATAATAATAATAATAATAATAATAATAATAATAATACATGATTTATTTAACCTGGCAGAGTTAAGGCCTTACGGCCTTCTCTAACACTCAACCAGGAGTAAAATTGCGTTATAAAAACACTACAAATTTACAAAGTACACTACAATTTTACAGACAAAACTGAATAAGATAATAATAATAAAATGTAAACAACAAGTAAGTAGAAATCAGACATAATATATAACATACAGCAAGAAAGAAAAAAGCATAATAAAATGTGAACGGCAGGTCAAAATAAATGAGACATACAAAGCATAAAAAATAAGACAATTATTGATGATGATGATAATAATAATAATAATAATAATAATAATAATAATAATAATGATAAATAAGGATACGTTTTGCTGTAACTATCTCATTTAAAGACAGATTTCCTCCACTTTTTTAAAGTCGGTTATTTAACGACGCTGTGTCAACCACTACGTTATTCGAAGGAATTTGGATAGTGAGATGGTATTTGACGAGATGAAATTCGTCCTACAATTTGGGAAAACCTCGGAAAAACCAAAGTATGTAATCAGCTCAAGCGGGAATCGAATCCACGACCGAGCACAGCTCCGGGTCAACAGACTTGGGCGCACCTGAGCTACAATGATGACTTCTTCTACATGCTGTAAATCTACGATACGTGGCATCAAGCTTGTTTTCTTTGACAAAGGAAGCGATGCTTAGAATTTGTATCCTCCTTTACGTGAATTACAGTATTACAGAATGGTGAATTGTAATGGTAATTCAACCACTTAATTTCAAGGACCAATTACAAGATTAAAACAACTATTTTTGTTATTTATATGTAGTATTAAAGACTCCTTTTTTAAGTTTTCTATGTCCGTTCGGCACTTTATTTTGTCATGTTATTCGGTGAACTATAAGGTCCCTGAGACAAATAACGCCATGTATATCTTTAACGCCACCCTATTAATTCTTGTTAACGACACCAGATTTCGGTAGTGCACTACTGTAGCCTGCATTCACATGCCATGTAGTGATGAAATGAGTTACTGACTGTCCGCTGACATTTACGAGTGACATCATATTCCACCATTTTGCTGTTGTGTGTTGATAGTGAAAGGCTGTTCTTATATCAGGATAAGAGGCAACATAAGGAAAAACACTAACCTTTCAACTTGCAAATGTCTAGAATGTACACAGTGATGATATTGGTTCAATTGCTTAACAAATTCTTAATTTTTTTTTTGTTTTACTTGTAGAAAACATTCATATTTAACTAAGGTTAACGCTTTTTTTTTTTTTACAACTTTCTACTTTGTCTCGTCTCTATTTTTGAAAGTAAGGAGTTACCGGAAAACATATTTTCCTAATTCACCTGGTGTTTCAGCTTCAGATTAAGAATATTTCATTAGTGATTTTGTACCTTTTATTAACAGAAACTCAAATGTGGTTGCTTAGTTCAATTTGTGTTGCTTAGGAAAAATAATCCATTAATAATTATAAGTGTATACATTACTAGAAAACAGGTGGCGTTAATTGGACAAGCTGTTCCTTATAATGCCAGTTTACAAAGTTTCCTATTTGAGTTGTAATTCTTTGCCAGTATATAATATCACCATTTTCATTGTGCTATTTTCTAAGGATAAGATTAAAGTTTCTTTGTTATAATTTTTGTGTTTGCACATAACTTATATCCAGAGCAAGAGTGGCTTAAGTGTTAAGGTGGCGTTATTTGGTACGTGTACCTCACTAGAAACGAATACTTGCACATAATAACATTAATAACTTCAAAAATCTTTGAGTTTAATCTTAAAAAATATTTTCTGCCTCTTTGTCCGCTCGTCCTGCTCTTGTCCTCACTATTCTCTTCCTCCTGCTCCAAAGTTGAATGTGGAATCTATCTCAATTCTTGAGAAAGAACTTTAGTCTCTATTAAAAAAAAATTAAAAATATAAGCTTTGGTTTGCTCATTTAAACGTAGAATGATAATGAAGATGAATTCACTTCTTCCTTGTTTCTCACACTGCAGTACATTCTCCGTCCAGAGATTGTGGATAGCTACTAGAACAAATGTATTGCACCACTGTGTAGCTACAGACAGGTCGTGTACACACTACCATGTTAGTGCATGCAGACAGAGCGATTGATGTACGCTCTGGATTCCGTTTGTTCCACCTTGAACAGATTCAATCAATACAGTTGCCAATCTTGCATTGTCCATATCTCGGTGTAAGAACAATGGCAATAATCATTGGCACAGTTGTAAGTACAGTTCCTCACGCTACATCAGAATAATCGAAATGTTTTCAAATTCAAATTATTTTTCGATTAGAATAACTAAATGATAATTTAATGAAACTATTCTAAATACAATATATAATGAAAAAAACTGTAGTTGACCTTTTACTTAGTGCTGGCCTTCTATGCCCAAGGTTGCGGGTTCGATCCCGGACCAGGTCGATGGCATTTAAGTATGCTTAAATGCGACAGGCTTATGTCAGTAGATTTACTGGCATGTAAAAGAACTCCTGCGGGACAAAATTCCGTCACATCCGGCGACGCTGATATAACCTCTGCAGTTGCGAGCGTCGTTAAATAAAACATAACATTAACGTTTTACTTGAACACATCGCGGGAAAATTTGATTCCAAGAACACCATCAATATTTTAAATAAAATGTAAATGGGCAAGTGAAATATAATACGTGTACCGGGATAATATAATGGACTTCTAACTGAAATCACTGATACATGAAACTCACAGAATATTGACTGAATGACACGTACCATATTGAACAAATTCATGTGTGATTTTCACGGAAATTAACTGTCATGATAACGGTGGAGTAACAGCTTTGAAGGTCTATAAACACTTCAGGCGAATATTTATTTATTCCAAATTTATAATGCTATGATTACGTAAAACTTTGTATCCAACTCATGCATAATCTTGATTATGACATACGTGAAAATTAGCTCAGATGTTGGAAAATTCGTCGTCTTCATTTATACTCAGGCACAAGAAGGACCAAAATGGTTCAGGAGTAGGCCTATACCTTTTCTTGATCCTAAATACGGTTAAGAAAATTCGAAAATATTCATTTAATTGCATAGCCTAATATCGGCATCAGCAGAACTCTTTAATAAATAGAAAGAAGAAACATATAATTCTCAAATTGTGTAAGTGATTAAATTTTATGTTGAGACTTTTATATTTTCTTTTGTTTTCCAATATATGAGGCATAAAGAAAAAGTGTTGTCACGCTTTAAAAAACTACATTTCAAAGTTTGGATGGAATTGCACATAGGTATTCTTTATACAGGGACATCATTTAATTTTTACTTCAATTTTTATTGTACCTCAGTTTTTGTATGTACTTCACTCCCACCCCTTCTACTAATGAAGTTCAACCGTCCTGCAAACAGATCCATATACAGTCATAGTAGCCTTACGGTCATAGTAAACAGTACGTTCCAAAAATATGTTCGCGTTTTCCAGTGACGAAAGAGCTTTCAATATTGAATCATTTTCGCACAGATACTGTCGTCCATTTGCCTACGTCGTATCCCGGTTTCCCCCACCTGCTTTTATTCGCCAGCTAGTGGCTGGGCTGTCGTCTTAGCTCTTGTCTGAGAACATTAATTTCTGTTAGGAACTGGACGTCTACGTAATATTATAAAACTGTTTAAAACAACTTAAGTAAAAGGGTCTCGTTAAGTAATCAACCGTCATGTAATTTCCTCCCTTTCTACGACCCTACGACATAACCACTTGGACGGAGAGTAGATAGTATATCTAAGTAATTGTATCTTTTCGGATCGGGCAGAAGTGAAGATTGAATTTACAGTACGTAAGGTAGGCCTACTCTTTTATAGAATAAGTACAGAATTACTTCAACATGAATTACTAGTTATGAAGGACGAAACTGGTAATTGGGATTAGGTACAATAGTCTATAGTGCGATAATATGCACATTAGAACTGAAGCCTGTATCGAAATGAACGGCCACCATTTTAAAAAATGTGTTTAAATACCGGTACCCATATTATGATTATTTTTCAATTTAACTTCATTCTCTATATTGTACGCTAATGTGCTGTAGATAGTATAATATACACTGCATAATGAATACGTCCGAATGGATAGCTCGGTTCGTGAGTAAAAACACTCATTGTTAATACTATACTGTATTTTGATTAAACAAAAACCTAATGAAAATGATCAAACTCAAAAGCGCGTTATTTCCTAGTTTACGTAAATGGATGAACTACTTTTCTTCCCTCCTATACCTAGCAAAGTTATTTGTTTGTATATTACGCCAGTATCATCGAACTCCAGTTGTAGAAGGGGGTAGCAAACGGTGTTGATCCAAAGGTATAGCCAGGTTAATATTAAAAATGTTAGTAAAAATAAAATGATGTCCCTGTATTTCTAATGCCCGGAAGAATAACGAACAGTCAAGTGTACCCGTCATCAGTATTTTATATTCCGAATACCGAACAATGGTTTCAGGCGTACCGTATGTCTCTCTGTGTACAGGGATTTCTTGTAACCGTTAAATCAGGACTGTGTACACTAAATACATGAAATTCCAAGAAATGTTTAACATGTCTTTATTTGTAAACGATCATATAATAATAATAATAATAATAATAATAATAATAATAATAATAACAATATTATACCTCTGAATGTGGTTCTGGCTGATATATACATCTATTATCAGGCAGTACATCTCACTTGACGATATGTGTCGGAAGATGAATAATTGTTCGTATACACCTGAAGTTTGATTAGTGAAATATGTTAGCCTACTACTACTAAGGGAAGAAGTACATAGCTAGGCATGTTAATAGCCCTTAAAATGGCAGGCCAATCAATTATCTTACATCGGTAATGCTTTTAGGAAATATTCATTAGTCATTTACTTCACGTACAACACACTTCTGCGGTTGAAAACAATCTCGCAACACATATTATATGAGTTTACTTATAATTTAATTTATCGTAAATATAGGTAGCATACTTAGCAATATCGTTTCAAAGTGTTATAAGTTTGCTGAAGTAAATGTTGCCAGAGTAAGACTTAAGCATCAGCCCCATTGCTTCTGTTACAATACACGCAACAGACTGTAAGTTGTTTATTGCCACTCATTCGTTAACGTAATTTGCAGTCAGGTGTTATTAGGGTGTCTTTATGCCAGCTTTCTCCTCTATTTTCCAAAGGCAGCACTTCATCTTTTCCGTCGACATTGAAGGAGATTAACCCAGCATGAGTTATTATATATTAAAGTGGAAATAAGTATCTGCCCTGGAACAGAATCATTAACGAGAAGATGATACTTACAGAGGTTTTATGGCCTCAGTTAAGCTCATTAGATCCGTTGAACAAGAATAGTGGGGAAACACTGTTCTCGGTCATTAAACACGATGTGTTCAGAATAATTTCTAACAGCACAGCCCAGTGAACCAATACAATACAATGGAAGAAGACAATCTAATTCTAAAGCTGAAAGTTAGTTTGTCCTCGTGGTTATTAACGTGTTGTGAGTACTAGGAAACTCAGATTACAGCAAAATACAAACTCTGAGACTGGAAATCCTTGCAGTGCAGTGATGTCAAATAAATAGCATATGAACGGTCTTC
Source organism: Periplaneta americana (assembly GCF_040183065.1). Classification (NCBI taxonomy): domain Eukaryota; kingdom Metazoa; phylum Arthropoda; class Insecta; order Blattodea; family Blattidae; genus Periplaneta; species Periplaneta americana. The sequence continues at coordinate 63,800,061 of NC_091132.1, read as the reverse complement.
GATTCCTTAATGTGCTACCTGGCTGGAGTGCATTACTGAATATACGGCAACGATCAAACATCATTGATAAAATGCAGATGCAATAACTTTTTTCATTTTTGTTTACACATTATTAATATGTATAACAGGTCTAATAATTAATTACGATACAAGTCTTAAAAGTGACATTTTATTTTGTGAGTAGGGATGTTTATGAAACGAGGTCACAAGCCGAGTATAGCAGCCTACGAACAAAATAAACCTTCTTTATACATATTGATTACACAACTTTTAACACTATATCACTTCGGAAAACGTATTATGTGTCTTTCTCGTGTTAAATTTCACATTACCTCGTTAACATCTTTCAGCCTGTTATCAGCCATCTTCAGAACTAGTTGTTGCTGGTCTTGGCGCCTTTTGTTTATGTTTCCTGTGGGGGTGTGTTTGTGTAGTGTAATGTGGAGCCAAAGAGTGTGTGTATTCTGAAATTGAGTTGTGTGTTGAGAATTTCATATGGATGTGTTTTTGTATATCTATATACACTATCTACCAAAAAGTAATTGGACACTGTTTTTGCCACTTTCGAACCTCGTGGTACCACCTCTTGTTGCTATAACAGCAGTCACCCTGTCAGGCATGCTCTCCACTAGTTTGTGTAGGATATTAACTGGAGTGTGTCGTCATTCCTCTCGCAACATGGCACTCAGTTGGACAATGGAAGTTGGCCGCATCTCCCGAGACCTCAATCGCCGGTCCAATTCGACCCAAAGATGTTCAATGGGGTTGAGATGAGGACTCTATGCAGGCCAGTCCAACTGGTGAACATTATTGTCTGCATACCACTGCATGGTAGCCGCCGAAACATGGGGACAATTCCATTGTCCAACTGAGTGCAATTTGCACCATGAATGGCGACGTATTCCAGTGGATATCCTACACAAACTAATGGAGAGCATGCCTGACAGGGTGGCTGTTGTTATAGGAACATGAGGTGATATCACGAGGTTCTAAAGGGGCAAAAACAGTGCCCAATTACTTTTTGGTAGGTAGTGTATTTCGTATTGTTGACATGGAAATTCTACACATTCAACCAAAAAACCAGAAACGAAACACACTAGAACTTCTCATCGCTAGAATTTCAACTCGGTCCGCTGTCGTCTTAAGCCAGCCCTGTGCCAACTGTGGTGCCAGGATGCCTATGTATCTGGAGTTATTACTACGGCTCTGCTATGTTCGATGTCGTGAATTAGAATGATTGCCACTGAAACATCGAAGACTACTCATACTCCATGTGCCTCACAAAATCTTCGAAAATTATGGCTCACATTTAGCCAACTTATTATCGTTATATAATTCTGATTTTAACCAATCATTTACATTAACAGCTACGAATTTTCCACAACCGAATGCACGAACAGGAACCTTTTTATCTGCGTCTCAGTGATCCCTAAAGGCTTTCGCTGTAACGATCTAGGAGGCCCACAACTCCACGTCAGCCTTCTAGCCTCTGGAACAATCTACCACCTTGATGTTTCCCAACCTCTCCCTAACGCAGTTGGCGTTCGATGTAGAGATAAATGATGCGACTGTGAGAAAGCAGGTGCCGAACTTTATCTTGAAGTGAGTTTCGTAGCACCTCCCAAAAACAAGTTGCAATGTAATTGCCCATTCCTAAAGAGAGGACGAATACGTTCCGCACTCGAACAAGAAAAGATAAATACAACTTCGAAATTCAACGCTACAGGATCTAGTTCAAACCCTGGCAAGTTCAAGTAACAGCAGATCTTACAATATAGGCCTATAAGTTAGTTTATAATCGTAATCCTTATCATTATCATCATCACCATCATACCGTATATTCATTTAGAGAAGTCATGTCAAATTAATCTGCCGCCAAATATTATTTTAGATTGTCAATCTGTCTTGAGATACTGCTTCGAAACTAATAATAGGTTCTATCAAATAGCCAAAACCCTACGAATCTCTGCTATAAAAGGCTGAAAGCTATGCATCGAACCTTAATGTAGTTAACCGGACTCTTTAATACGCTCCTACCATAGAACTACAGAGTGTAGCGTGGTCATCGATCAGGCCCAGTTGCACTATCGATGCTTTGCGCGGCACACAGGCACGCAAAAAGGAGCGTCTTCTGTGGATCTAGACAAAGAACAAAGTAAGAGACTAGTGAAGTGCTTTGTGTGGAGTGTAGCACTGTATGGGGCAGAAACATGTCATTACGACGAAGTGAACAGAAGCGGCTAGAAGCACTTCAAATTTCGATATGGAGAAGAATGGAGTGTATGAAATGAACAGGCAGAATAAGAAACGAAGCTGTGTTGGAAAGAGTGGGTGAAGAAAGAATACTGGTGAAACTGATCAGGAAGAGAAAAAGAAACTGGCTGGGGTCACTGACTGAGAAGAAACTGCCTACTGAAGGATGCACTGTAAGGAATGGTGAACGGGAAAAGAGTTCGGGGCAAAAGAAGATATAAAATAATAGACGACTTTAAGGTATATGGATCATATATGGAGTCTAAGAGGAAGGCATAAAATAGAAAAAATTGTACAATGCTGGGTTTGCAGTGAAAGACCTGCACTTGGGCAGAACATTATGAATGAATTAAATACTTTTACACTGTAATTTGATATTCTGTAATTTATTTTGTATGAAATTGTAACACTGGTGATGCCGGAATAGACAAAAAATTTCGTAACATTATATAATTGTTAATTGAAACTTGATGCCATTTGATTGAAATCGTGTAAAATAAATATTATTATGATATACCGAAGTTCATTTGATGTTTCCGAGCAGGAATTCTGCGTTATCATGTGATAAAGGATGGATAAAACAGAGAAAAATTCTCTCCACTGTCACATATTCTGTGACACAGTACATGAGGGTAGGCAACCTAAGGGAAAACTGAGAGGTAGAACTTAAACTGAGGGGATTCTATCCGGCATTGTAACTGGAATCCGGTGTGGCTTAGTGTATAAAACGTCAGCACATAGAGCTGAAAACCCGGGTTCGAGCCCCGGGGCCGGAGAGAATTTTTCTCTGTTCTATCCATCCTTCATCATGTGTAAAATAAAGTAAGAAATATAAATACCTATTGGCTTTTCTGGCCAACATTTAGAACGAATTTTAAAGTAAATTTACCACTCCTTAAAAATCACGTGTTAATGGATCGTCCCGCCTACAGTAAGATTAAAGGCTGGTTCACAATAAACCGAGAACGGAATAGTAATATGCGTTACAAGAGCGGTATGTTGACGTTTTCATGTTCGAGGAAAAGATTGAAAAAGCGAAACGTAGTTGAGCTTTTTTAATTTCCGAGAACATGAAAACAAACATACCGCTCGTGTATCGTACATTATTTTGTGCGAAGATCGTTTATTACATACCTGAAAGAGGAATTTCTAATTAGTGCAATGAAATCTCCATCTTGGTTTCTGTTCAATGACGGCAACTTTGGAAAACAAATATATCTATCTTCAACATTGTTCCTATAAAATATTTTCTGTGTTTACTATACTCCAGCAGGCCATGATATACGTCTGTCTTTTTTTTCCCCCAGTCTATGATGAGTCTGGAATCTTGTTGATTTTTTCACGGCTTCTTTAATGTTACTTGCATTACAAATGCAGTAACTTTTGTGGTGTTGTAGAGTTTATTTAATTTTTGCAAGTATTTAAAAACAATAATTAACAGTGCAATTTAGGTGAAATTGCAGTGGTAAGTTTCCAATTTATAATTATTACTATATTGAACGTCTTTAAAAATAGTATGTTAAAAGCCTAAAGCAGTAAAATGAATATGTCGCTTAAGCGGTAAGAATAGGGAAATTGTTTTGTGTGTTACGTTGGGAATACTGAATGTGGTATTTCACACTTACAGCGTATTGGTTGTGTGCGGAAAGCAAGCAAATACGCACGATCTCGCACAAATATTGTTAAAATAAATGAGGGGCTCACAACCAAAGTGGACCAAGTCCTCCAATGATTAGATTGTGGATTAATACAATCTCGGATGAAGAAAACTTAGATTTATTCATTGCCATAACAAACAAAGTCCATAACTCATTTGTTTCTCCACAGAGGGCAGCCGTTGCTAAGCGTGAGCCAGGAACTTTAAGACTCAATATCTCAGAACTATTCCAGATGGACTTGGTCCACTCTGGTTGTGAACCCCTCAAATGTATATAATGTGAGCATTCACAATTAACGTTCCCGTTTTCGGACTCCGGCAAGCTTCTCGTTAATTGTGAATACTCACATTTAAATACATTTATTTAAACTATATTTTCGTTCTCATTCTCGTTGTCGTTTCCGTTCCCGGTTTATTGTAGACCAGCCTTAACAGCTCGGATTCCAGATAGGCCGTAATACTGTGAGTCAGATTTGTGATTACTGATTCTGCATGAAAACCCCGCGTATGGTGGGAAAAGTCAACAAACATAGGAGTCCGCCATAATTACTTTTTATATGTGGTACAATTATAAACCGTTCTTCTCTGTGCACAAAGTATTTTAAATAAAATTTACATTAATGACAAAATCTAATATTCGGCGACAAGCGGGCACCTCTATAGGCTGTTACTCTTCAAGTGTGGGATCAGTTTTTAATTGTTATCACTTCCACGGAATAATTCACCTTTCATTAACGTTATATAATTCACATAATACAATTATTTTATTGAAATATGCACTGCATAAAATTACAGTTGATATTTTGTTAGTAACTGTGTGTACAAGCGTGGGAATGACGCAGCATGGCAGGTGGACAAAAACCGCTCTCTTCACAAATCAATGATCAGTTATCTAATTTGGCAAGTATTTCCACATAAAATGACTGCTTTTAATGACAGCGGTCTACGTAATTCAAACAGTTTAAATGCTTCAAATAATTAACATTGTGAGCATCATTCAGTGATCAGTTGCTGTAATAAAGTGGACAAGACTTCAGGCATAAAAGAAAACAAAACACTGCAGCAGTGGCGTTTCCTACTCACCACTCATTTGATTTATTTCACTGAAGTTATACAAAATAGGTATATTTTTTAAAGTGATTGCAGGCTTTTCCTAATAAGCTGAAGACAAAGGGAAAAACAGAATAAAACAAGACTAACAAAAGCACAATAATGAAATATTTCAAAATTGTGTCATATTTATTCATATTAGGATTTAATACGAATTGATTTGTTCGTAGATTCATTAATTAATTGGGTCATGACAGAAAATCAGTCTAACAAACAGTCAAACAGACTTCAATATATAAGTACAGTACACTACTTTTTAACTTCGCTCTAGAACAGGCATGTCAAAACCCTGCACATTGTGCACTTGTCTCTGTGCGATGTGCAGTTCCTATTCCCCTACCTGGACGGAGAGAATCGGCTTGGAGGGGAACGCGACAGGGCTGCACATTACCTGCAATAGCAGAACAACTTTGGCTTCAGTAACACAGATCAGTACGGGTGTGCTCTTTGAGCTGTGATTGTGAATGCGTTATGAAAAATAACGTGAGGACTCCACAGATATAACGAAGAAGAGAAATCACGAATCATATAACGTAAATGTTATGATGTTTTCCTCAGCCAACAGTAATTATTTTAAAACGAAAGGCTTTCATCATATCATGCGGACCTAATAGTGATGTGAGAATTTAAATGAGATTAGTAAAGTTCTCGAAATATGATATTTGCCAGCTCTTATTTCTTGATCAGTACTCTCACGGCAAGACAAACATGACAGTGATGTTGTTTTGGAGTTTGTACTAACACAGCCATCAATGGTTAGACGACTTACAACTTTTATTTGATAAGCTGATAAGTGATGAGAATAATGAGTGAAGAATACATGTGAGGGTCTTGAGGTTGTAAGGGAAGGAAGAAAGCAACTCTTTGTAAGGCGAAAATATTTGCTAGAAAAATAATACATAATGGCGAATTTTCCATCTCACGTTACTATATTAATAATATACTTACGTTAATAAATCTTTAAATCTGGTATGAACAAAATGTCCTCGCTTCACAGCTTGTGAAGTACTCTTTTAACTCAATTCAGTAACGCTCCCAACTTGCAGATACTTGCTCTCAACGTTTTCCAAATAAACTATATATATATATATATATATATATATATATATATATATATATATATATATATTTAAATTCAAGCTTAATTTAATCCAATTTATTAAGAATAATGTGAATTTATATTAATATACAGCAAGGAAATGATTCCAGTGTAAAAGCCTCACAATGTCCTATTGCATGTAATTGGGAGTAAAATATTTTCTTTAACATTTGTGCACCAATGTTCCCAATAATGCTTGAGGAACAATGAAAGAGTATTACTTTGAAATAATCAGTACCTACTACGTAAAATGAAATACTGTGTTCGTTTTTTGTTGTTTCGAAATTACTGTAATATTTATATTTTCTTCAAATGCTGTATAAAAATCATGTAAATAAATGATTCTTTACAAACGACTGCTTTGTGAATTGTAACTAATTAAGTCAATTGTTTCTTGTGTTAAAATTATTGTCAAATATAGACACTGACAATAATTGTGTTTTTTTTTTCTTCTCCTAAGTATGTTTATAATGTCCAAATGTCAATTTAATTGAACACTAGAAGCTCAGAATAGATTCTTGTACATCCCTCCCGCTAAGAACTGGTAAGAGCAGCACGTGAATGACGCAATCTGCACAGACCAGCGTTCCGCGCACATACACTGCACTTTCAGTGTCTAATTTCTGACATGCTTGCTCTAGAATATGCCATTAGAAAAGTTCAGGATAACAGACTTGGTTTGGAATTGTCTACGAGTATGACGTGAATATGTTAGGAGAAAATCCACAAACGATTAGAAAAAACAAGGAAATTTTACTTGAAGCAAGTAAAGCGATACATTTGGAAGTAAACCCCGAAAAGACTAAGCATATGATTATGTCTCGTGACCAGAATATTCTACGAAATGAAAATATAGAAAATTGGAGATTTATCCCTTGAAGAGGTGAAAAAATTTAAATATCTTGGATCAACTGTAACAAATATAAATGACACTCGGGAGGAAATTAAACGCAGAATAAATATGGGAAATACCTGTTATTATTCGGTTGGTCTAGTCTGATGTCAAAAAATCTGAAAGTTAGAATTTATAAAACAGTTATATTACCGATTGTTCTGTATGGTTGTGAAACTTGGACTCTCACTTTGAGAGAGGAACAGAGATATAGAGTGTTTGAGAATAAGGTTCTTAGGAAAATATTTGGGGATGAAGTTACAGGAGAATGGAGAAAATTACACAACGCAGAACTGCACGCATTGTATTCTTCACCTGACATAATTAGGAACATTAAATCCAGACGTTTGAGATGGGCAGGGCATGTAGCACGTATGGGCGAATCCAGAAATTCACATAGAGTGTTATTTGGGAGGCCGGAGGGAAAAAGACCTTTGGGAGGCCGAGACGTAGATGGGAGGATAATATTAAAATGAATTTGAGGGAGGTGGGATATGATGATAGAGACTGGATTAATCTTGCACAGGATAGGGACCGACGGCGGGCTTATGTGAGGGCGGCAATGAACCATCGGGTTCCTTAAAAGCCATCTGTAAGTAAGTAAGACTATGCTAAAGAGTATTGGTATTTAGATCCGTACTTCTTTATCAACAATAGCGAAATCGATTACCGTGGAAAAGAGTAGGGCTTATGTTGTTTGATGAAAAGTTGCTCCATGTTTGGTGATAAAATTTTAGCAGATTCTTTGTTATGAATTTTAAAATAAATCATGTCAGTTAAAAATTTAGTTTAGATCAATCGCTGAAAATGTCCCTATGTTTTAAATGCTGGTTAGGATCCATACTGAAAGACCAATTTTCCTTTCTCTACCAACATAAAATTTGAGTTGCGGAATTTAAGAGAGGAGGGACGGAGATCAAAGATGAACATCGTATTGCAAGATCCGTTTCTGTGACCACTCCAGAAGATATCGATAACGTGTATAACATAATATTCGACTCAAAAGTGTATCACAGACTTTGAACATTTCTTACGAACGTCTCTTTTACATCGTATTTCATCATTACGATGCAGAAATAAAATAACAATTAATAGGATGGAAATGCCTCCGTATTCCGCGCCAAAAGGAACTGATCAGTTCCTCCTCATATATATATATATATATATATATATATATATATATATGTGTGTGTGTGTGTGTGTGTGTGTGTGTGTGTGTGTGTGTGTGTGTATAAAACAGGTGATTATGACTCAACCTTCCATTCGATAGGTCCCTCAATTGGTGTAGAAGTTCTCAATCAAAACTTAGTCAGATAGCCAGTCAGAAAATACAGTCATCAAATAGTAGCTATTAATAACTAAAATAAATAAATAGTCATCTGATTGAGGTTCTGGCTGATGTACACATCTATTATCAGGCAATATACCTCACTTGACGATATGTGTCAGGGGAAGAACAATTGTTTGTATGCATCTGAAGTCTTATTAGTATAACATGTAACTAATCGGCGATGTATGCAATGGAGGGTGAAAGGAACTGGCCACTCTACCCCATTATCTCCTGGCCTAGTTGCCTCGTAAGTGGTGCCTTCTTGGTATTACTTGTGAGGTTCAGACCTGTCTTCGGATAGTTGGCTAAACAACAATAATAAATAAATGTATATATAAGTAAATAAATAAATAATATACTATGGGAACTGACATTGTGGGAGAATGTAAGAATTTAGGCAACGCAGAAATGTAACTGTTTATGCCACCAGCAGGGTATACGAATTTGATGTGAAAGACCTGCCCTTTGGCAGAACACTAGGAATGAATGAATGAATGAATGAATGAATGAATGAATGAATGAATGAATGAATGAATGTTATTTCATCACTGGCGAAACTAAATTCTATTCCTTCGTACCTGTCGTCTCGCTTCACTTACCTTTCTTCCCACCATAATCTGAACACACGCTCTCGTCATGAAACAATACTAACAATACCATCCCATCGCACCTCCTCATACTCATCTTCTTTCACAATAGCCCTGCAAAGACTCTGGAATTCGCTACCTGCTAGCATCAGGGACTGTCGAAATAAAATTGAATTCAAACGAAAACTTACTAGGCACTTGGTCAGTAATTGATTTCTTGTAAATAGTTTCTTTAATCTATCACAAAATATTTCAATATTCAGTAATTTCATCACTATACAATTTTGTTATTCTAGATTTAATTTGTAATTCAGTAAATATAAAATATTCTTTGTTTCTCTATGATAAATTATCTTGCTTTAATTATTCAGGTAATCTTTTCGTACTTTGATTTTATTGTAATTGTAATTGTAAATTTAATACTAATTGTAATGTTATTTGTAATTGTAATTATAAATTTAATACTAATTGTAATTTTATTGTTCATATTGTAGTTGGAATCTCCTGGTAGAGGGGCAGAGAAGGCCTGACGGCCTTATCTCTATCAGGTTAAATAAATAAATACTAATACTAATACTAAATTTTATCCGCACTTTGAACAGGTTTCGCTTGACATCCCATTGCTAGTTAAAAAAACACACAACTAAAGTTTCGAAGGCTGGGTATACCTTGGTTTTCAAGTGAAAACAGACGATATTGCTGGGGTCATCACAAATGCCAACTCTATGCAATTAATTCGATACATGCTCAGTTTATAAACTCGTTAAAAAGCCAAATTTAGAACATTTAACAAGAATAGGCCTACTTATTGTAGGTTGGGGTTTCGTATCTGTTATTTTTTCTGATTAAAATATATTTCGTTGAACTTTTCCACGAAGAATCACTTCTGCTTTTTAAATATTTTTTATAAGCCTGTTTATGACAGGATTCTATTGCAGACTTCTTTAGAAGGGTTAGTTAAATTAATATTTTGTAAGTATTACGCAGTTGATGATTACGAGGGCTCCTAGACTTTGTGGAAATTCTGTCTGATCCAGGAAAGATCAGGTTGGTTCTTTGAATAATTAATTATCTTCGAACGCGGAGAGCTGTAAAGAAGTTTGCTTTGTTTAATCCAGATTGAATAAGAAAAATAATATGATAAGAAGCCTTTGCCAATAGTATTTCTAAGTTTCCTACAAATAGGCATTTCTGTTATACGATACAGTCGGTTTATGTAAGAAACGAATGATCAATTATACTTAAGATATTTTGTTTGAACTCCTCCGTTGCTAATACAAAAAATAACAACCTTTCTAAGATTGTATCTACCTTAGTCTTGAGGTGTAAAAATAATCAGAAGGGCAATCAACTCGTGGGGATTATTAGGCGTTGAATGTCCATTTGCAGTGACCCCAAAGAGTGGCATACCCTTCTTATTTTAAGACGAAGGTACAGGTATTTACAACCTTCGAAATGTTGTGATACTTATATATTTCGATATACAGAGTGTCCAAAAATTATCCGTACGACTTCAACACTGATTTAAACCAAATAACTAGACATTGAGGCTTTATGCATTTGAAAGGCAATTTCTCCAACTTTTATGCAAACATACATCTTGATTACACAACTTTTAACACAATATCACTTCGGAATATATAATTTATTTCTTTCGCGTGTTAAAAATAGGTTACCTTGTTGACTAGTTTCAGCTTGTTGTAGGCTATCCTTAAAACTAGGTGGTCCTGGTTTTCTCGCCTTCTGATTGTGCTTTCTGTGGGGGTGTGTTTCTGTAGTGTAATATGGAGTCAAAAGTGTGTGTTCTGAAATTGAGTTGTGTATTGAGAGTTCCGAACAATGGTACACAGACTATTCAACATACCAATGAGCCAGCAAGACTACAAAGAAGAGTTAAACACAATCACATACGTAGCACAATAAAACGGATATAACCCTAACATAATAGACAACATAATAAAAAAGATAAAACAGACTTACAAAAATCATAGAAATACAACACAAACATAAGAACACAAAAAATACATCACACTAACATACAAAAGCAAAACACACACAAAACTGCAACCTCATTCAAGAAATTAAATTACAACATAGCATACAGAACAAAAAACACTCGACAGAAGCATCTCAATACACAAACAAATACAATCACAGGCGTAAACAAACTCAAATGCAACACTTCCAAAAACTTCTACATAGGACAGACAGGCAGATCATTTCAAACACGTTACAAAGAACACATTACAGTCATAACAAAATCACAAAACGATTTCACATGCGCAGAACATATCACAAATGTAGATGTACCCTTTGATCAAAATGTAGCGTGGTCATCGATCAGGCCCAGTTGCACTATTGATACTTTGCGCGGCACACAAACACGCACTATCGGATGCAATAGAGAACCTCAGATATTCTACTTTCTGTCGTAATGAAGCAATGACGAAATTGTGACGCAGCTTTGTAACAGTTGCCCTGTTATAGACGACGTATGTGGTGATTATTATTAAGGAATTCACACCCGACTTATAAACTTCATTATATAAGTATAAGACAGTTAAAAGTCTATATAAGAGTTTTTATTAGTAAGACCGTGTGTTTTATCCAGTTCTAGTTTACTATCCAACGCATCACTTCACCGCTCTCTTGATTCTCACGTAAACTACCTCACTGAATTTCAAATAAGCGCATTGGGTTTTAGCTGAAAATTGTAGTAGCTACATCACTCAGTTCCAGTTATAAGGCCCATTCACAATGAAAATTAAACATAACCGTAACATAAACGCAGAAGTTTGCGCCCAGGCTACCAATTGGGATCATTCACAATGATTCACATAAGCATTGGCATAAACATTACCGTAAGACGTTAACATGAAAGTTTGCAAACTCCAAACTTTCATGCTTATGCTTACGTGATTTGCAAACAGAACACAATCGTGGAGCGCTGAAGTATATGACTGAATATGAGGAAATGGCGTCGTTGTTATGTTTCCATGGTTACCAAGTATGTTTTCTGTTATGTTTATGTTCCCATCGTGAATGATGGTATGATTTCTTGATTTTACCGTAACGTTTATATTCTTAAGTTAACGCTTACGTTATGTTTAATTTTCATTGTGAATGAGCCTTTATTTTACTAGGCATTCCACACGTTTGAGATGGGCAGGGCTTGTAGTACGTATGGGCGAATCCAGAAATGCATATAGAGTGTTAGTTGGGAGGACGGAGGGAAAAAGACTTTTGGGGAGGCCGAGACTTAAATGGGAGGATAATATTAAAATGGATTTGAGGGAGATATGGTATGATGATACGGACTGGATTAGTCTTGCTCAGGATAGGGACCGATGGCAGGCTTATGTGAGATCGGGAATGAACGTTCGAGTTCTCTAAAAGCCATTTGTAAATAAGCAACCCAATAATTACAATGCATCACTCAATTCCATATTTAGTTTATTATCCGAAATGGCTGACTTCGAGGTCCAGGTTTTAAAAACTTCTGCTATAGAACTGCAGCAGCCAGAGGCCTGAGATTCCTTCCTGTTTCTTAATCATAGGTTGTAAATCACGTGTGAGAGGGAGGAGTCCCTTGGTAGGTCATGAAGGCTCCGGACACCGCGAGGAGGGCGATCGACTGGAAGAAATCGAAAGCAGCACCTGCCCCCATACTACAAGACTGCTCCGCATTGATTTACCAACGTGAAAGACAAATGCGTTCTCACAGCCAGACCGCCGACTAACTTCCATCTGAATTAATTTGAATCTCTTGCCATCCATTAAGAAATGAGTTTTAATACTGAATAGTTATTGAGGCACTAAATTCTTACTTCTTAATGACGCACGATATTTCAAGAGAAGAGAGAGCACAGAGAAGAAAGTTTTCCAAATCTCTATACCCCTCTTAAATTGATAAAGTGCACTTAGCATACTATGATTCCTTTAAAGGTATTTCTTGTGGCTTTTCATCCTTTTGAATAGCTTTTCTCATTTTAAATTAATAAAAGATATAACAGTTTTAAAATTATAAAGGATATGGCACAGTAAATACATATTACATAAAGTAATGTGACATGATAGAAAAAAATTAGTCAACATATATCAACCACAGAAAAAATTAGAATATATAATAAGTACACAGTTAAGGGATCATTTCGATTTTATAATAGTGCAAGAATATTTAAGACGACTTGTATGTGAAATCGTGGAAAAATTCTTACATATATGCTAATATTTATGCTTTAATTCACTCCAAGCAATGACATGGTTACAATTGATATTAAAGAAGAGGAACCGCTCCCGCGCCGGGGATCGAACCCGGGTCCTTGGTCCTACGTAACAAGCGCTCTCATCATTGAGCTACGCCGAAGTTCAATCAATAGCACCGGATCGAATCCCTCTCCTCCAGTGTTTTTCTCTTTGTGGTTGACTCCAATTTCGACATGTATGTTGACATTTATATTAAGTCAACTGCCATTATACAAGAAGCGCACTCAGTTGAGTGAATCAAACATTATTTTATTTATTTAATTAAATGCAGATTTATTTCACTTAAATACATTGGACTGTGTGAGATACTGTTTACTATTTCATTTTATAATTTCTATGTTATCGGTACATCATGTTATTTTTATGAATAGTATAACACCGTTTTATTTATTTTTTTAATATTTGGGAATTTATAGAATCCATTAAATTGCGTGAAGCGATTATGCTATCGGTTGGGTGTTATTAGGTTTTTAAGAAATGGGTGATTTATGAGCATTATGAATATGATTGGGAATATAATAAATGTACTGTAACTGTTATGTGTTATATTAATGATTATTTTCCTTTGTCCATTTATTCAATATGTACAGCTGTCAAAAAAAAAAAAAAAGTGGCCGCACTCGTGAACAGCGAATATTTTCAAAGTCCACTTCGGGTCGCGGCGATGTTACACGATGCATGTGCTTGTAGAAGCAGTTCCGGAACTATGAAAGTGTTCCATATCTGCGCCTCGTAGACCAGCGGTAGAGTGCTTGTTTAATGATTCAAAGGTCGTGGGTTCGGGCCTTCTTTAAGTTTTCATTTTATTTTTTAATCGTTCTTTAGCGATGTAAATGATATTCAAATTATAATTTATATCCAGCTATCGTTCTTTATGGATATCACGTTATTTATATTTTGTTATCGTTCTTTAGAGATATGAATAAAATTCAGGTCATCATTTGTATTCTGTTATCGTATTATAACGATATGAATAATAATTATTATTGTATCTCCAATGGGGGTTAGCCCTATTTTACATATGTATGTTAGGGCTATAGTTTTATACACTAAAAAGATAAGCATAAAGAGAAATGGAAAATAAAATTAAATTAGCTTACGCGATGTAAACAAAACATAAACAATCCGTAAATAAGGCATTGCGATTGCAAAACAAATATCAGTTATCAATTTGAAACATACAAAAACATTAACAACACACATACGTAACACTTCTATAACACAAATATGCAGCTTTCCGTACCATACATCATAAATTAATACACAATAGTCACACAAACACAATCAAACTATAATTACGACACTGCGACGACATCAAGCATCCCATAACTGACTCACATACATAACAAATCAAGCATCCGTTACAACACATACACTTCAACATAGTAACCACACGTTTAAAAGTTACAAATTTGGCTCCAAGAAGAATAAATAGGACACTGTTACTAATTACTATTCTTCTACAATTTCTTAAATACATCTGTAATAAATCTGTGAAATTCCGATATGAATAATATTCACGTTTTTTATATTGTTATCATTCTTTAGCGATTTAAATAATATTCAAGTTATCATTTATATTCTGTTTTCCTTCATTAGCATTATAAAACAATATTCACGTTATTTATATTGTTATTGTTCTTTTGCAATATATTAATTAAACAAACGAATATTTATCTTTTATATCCTGTTATCGTTCTTTAGTGATACTGTATAAATAATATTCAAGTTATTTATATTGTAATCGTTCTTTAGCGATATAAATAACATAAATTTAATATTAGGTTTGGAAAAATCCAGTTGCATAATACTGGTATTAGTTTTTTTTTTTATTATTACATTATACTATCTTGAACCACAAGAAAATGAAAAGGAGTAACGAGGAATTGAACCTGAGACGTTGACATCTAAATTCCGACGTTCGTCCGCTGAGCTACGAGAGCAAAAGCGTGGAAACATTTTCGGAAAAATTGGCCCAATCACACTCTAAGATTTTCTGATGATTCGTAGAAGCTAGTCCAGGATGCTGGGGGCAAAGGCTAATTGAGATTTCCCGGTCTCTGACCGGGTCAAACATCCTGATAGAATTAATATTTAACCCTTGCCGTGACTTTCGGTGAAGTCCGGAGGGCCCAATTAGTCAAATCCACTCTCCTCATCTCCACGCTTGGGCTCCCTGGAATTTAATAAGATGCGAAAGAGATAGTGGTGTGCGGAAAGCAACGGGATGTTACTGCATTTAGGCCTATCCTTCCCAAGAAAACTGCAAACATGAACAAAGGAAGCTTTTAATAGAAGAAGAAGGATCTTCTGCGGACCTCTGGAAAAAGAACTAAGGAAGAGACTAGTGAAGTGCTTTGTGTGGAGTGTGGCATTGTATGGGGAAGGAACATGGACATTACGAAACGAATTGAAGAGAAACGAATTGAAGCGTTTGAAATGTGTATGTGGAGAAGAACGGTGCGTGTAAAGCGGACAGACAGAATAAGAAATAAAATTGTGTTTGAAAAAGTGAGTGAAGAAAGAATGATGCTGAAACTGATTAGAAAGAGAAAAAGTAATTGGTTGGGTCTCTGGTTGAAAAGAATAATAGACGACATTAGGATATGTGGATCATATGCGGAGACTAAGAGGAAGGCAGAAAATAGGAAAGATTGGAGATTGCTGGGTTTGCAATGAAAGACCTGCCCATGGACAGAACACTTATCTATGTGGGTATGTTCAGAATGCCTGGAATATCGTATCTAAGAACATTCGCCATTTGCAAAGACTAGTCGATTCCATGCCCACTCGACTGCAAGATGATCAAGATAAGAGGAAGATAGACTAAATATTGAATTGTGGCTTTTTGTTTTGTTTTTTGAACGCTTAATTGTTTGAATGTTTTAAGGCCGACGCCAGTAAATTTGTTTTGTTTATGCCACGAAAGATATTTTTATTCAGAATAAAATCTTTTTTCTTTCCATTTGCAGCCACAATATCATAATGATAAAGTCATGGCATAATATATTAATGAACCTGATGTTAATTACTAAAATAATCATAAAAGAGAAAGGAGCCATTATGTATAGTTTGTCTCTCTCAAAAACAGAACAAAAAAAAGGACATAAAAAGCACGAGGTTGTAGTCGAACGCAGGACCTCATGAATAAGAGGCCTGAACGCTACCATTATGCTATCGAATAACACACAGTATACTTCAATTATAACTGTAGATATCAGGCAACGTGATCCAACAACATGTAACATCGCCTGTCTCCGAATTGTAGCGAAGATACCCGAAGGGAACATTGTCTCAGGAGAGCGGCCACTTTTTCTTTTGACAGCTGTACCACATATCAGTAGAAGTATTTACAGAGAAATTACTGTGTTTTATGCGAATTGGTTTGTTGGAAAGCCGTTAATATGGATCTATGACGACAGAAATAAGCAATTAAATTTATACAAGAATTGAGCAGTTCAGAGCAAAAGTGGTGTAAGTCAAAATTGGGTAATGAGGTTTAAAGTAAAAATTCTGTAAAATACAGCGCAAAATAGCAATTAATATGGCCTTCTTGCTCTCCGCTGACTATTAATAGTTTAAATAAATTGAATATTAATTGCTACTTTGCGCTGTATTTTACAGAATGTTTATTTTAACCCTCATTACCCATTTTTGCTCTGAACGGCTCAATTAATTAAGTCCATCCCCCTAGCAAACACCGTAACAATGTTATAGTATGATCCGTTACTAAGGAGGTTACGCCAGAACAGTGTGACATAAATTCATCGCCGTTGCTAAGCAAGTGACGTCAGATCTTGAAATTTCCGTAACATTTATTTTTCTATTTAACTCTCCAGTATAAACATTTCATTTTAAAAGATCATTACATAAAGTACGATATAACTATCGCAATGCCTTGTTAACTCTGTTTAAAATAAATTATTGTGTTACAAGTTGATGTTTTGATGTCTGCAGGATGTTGAGGTTCGTTCCCTGAAGTCGATGTCACCATGATGAGCCGTGACGACGTCAGCATCCGCCAACACCGGAGTCGACTTCTGCAGCTAGCAGAATCGACTTCCAGCGGCAGCAAGTCGAGCGGGAAGCGACGGGGCTACAGCAATGCTCAGCTACTACGGAGCAATGGTGGCAGCAGTGGGAGCGCCAGCAAGCTGCTACAGGAACTGGTGCGCAACGACCCCAGCTACACGCCCAACATCGAGCACCTCGTATTCCCTGACCGCAGAAACAGCACCGCTGGCTCCAAGAGCCCCGTCGTGTCGCCCATCACGGCCACCGCACCTCCCAAGACAAGTTCCAGCTCAAAGAACTCGGGCAACACCAAGCCCACACGCTCGCGGCTAGCGGAAGTGTTCGCCCTCAGCAGATACTCGCACCACTCCCATCAAGGCGGAAGTGTCGACTCCAAGATCTCCAAGTCTAGCAAATCCAACAAGCAGGGCAGTTCCTTTACCAGGAAGTCTCTCGGCAGTGTAAGTTACTCTTGGTGTTTCATTTCCTATTTAGAAGTAGAGTGAATCCTCTGGTACATAGAGTATAATATTCAAAATAAGTTCACAATCACGTAGACTTCATTTTTCACAATCTATTCAGATATACCTTCTCATTATTTGTGTTAATCAAATCCAACTAACAGGACAGTTTCTCTCAGATAGTCCTGCCAATCTAGGACACTCTTGCTGTTTCGTTTTCTGTTTAGCGATAAAATTAATCTTTCTAATACTCCTGTGCGTCACTTGTAGGCTATTCGTCATATCTATTATATCTATACATTCTCTCACTTCGTGTTAATAGTTAAGGTTAGAAAGCAAGGTCGTTGTTCTATATACTAGAAATTCTTGAGACTACGATTTCAGATGTCCCGTTTTCTGGCTGAGCGGTACAGTGATTCCGGTTTTATTGCATTTCGACATCAATTCTCATATTTATTGTATTCACACCTTTCCTCATTTCGTCTAAATGTCGATATCAGTCCAAAAAAGCAGAACATTTTCTTTGCAAGGAAGTTCCATAACAATGTAAGGAGTGGCGGCTCGTGGAGTTTGTCATAAAGTTGTCAGTTATAGAAATTGAAATGCAAAAGACAGACGTTTCATAGTAGTGAATTTTGTATACTAAGAGTATTCATTCATTCATTCATCCATTCATTCACAGCTTTCTTCCCAAGGGCAGGTGTGTAGCCCAACATTCTCCACTATTCCCTATTTTTCACTTTCCTCTTAGTTTTCTTATATGATTCATGTATATATTAATGTTGTTTTATCATCTGGTATCTTCTTCTGTCCCGAACTTTTATCTCGTTCACCATTCCTTGCAATGCATCCTTCAGTAGGCAGATTCTTCTTAGCCGGTGACCAAGTCAATTTATTTTTCTCTTCCTGATAAGTTTCACCATTATTCATTCATCACCAACGCTTTGTTCACACCTGTGGAGTAACGGTCAGCGCGTCTAGCTGCGAAACCAGGTGGCCCGGGTTCGAATCCCGGTTGGGACAAGTTATCTCGTTGAAATTTTTTCCGGGGTTTTCCCTCAACCCAATACAAGCAAATGTTGGGTAACTTTCGGTGCTGGACCCCGGACTCATTTCACTGGCAGTATCACCTTCATTTCATTCAGACGCTAAATAACCTGAGATGTTGATACAGCGTCGTAAAATAACCCAGTAAAATAAATAAATCACCCACTCTTTCTAGCACAGCTTCATTTATCTGAATCCACTCTACCAAAAGCTATTTCCAGGTCCACAAATATTACATACACTTCTTTAGTTTTCTATGTATTGTTGACACATTATCTCATTACACTGGTTTCCAAAAAAAAAAAAAAAAGTAGCCTATAAAATTTGAATTAAACGTCGATATGACTCATAAACTCCAAAAGAAACTATAATTTAATATTTCAGTTGACACTTCATTTTTAATCCGTCGAGCAAAATAAATCTTGCACATGCGCTTCAAAAGACAACATGAACATTTTAATTCACACTCCATATTGCTTGTTGATTGACTCTTTGAAATTCCCTAGGATATTCCCCAAATTTATAGCTTGAAGATCGTATGAGTTCTTTTCTATGTAATGAAAGCCTTCTTTTAAGTAATAGGGAAATAAGAATGACTACGGAACATGTATGAAGTGTTGTGCTGCTACCAAACACTATAAATTTATTATACAATTCAAAAAGTATTGTAGCTGTGTAAAAGACGTAGGCCTATTCGTAAAATATTTGAATATTGATATCATACCAGCCACCGAAGTAGCTCAAACGATATCGCGTTTGACTATTGTTCCGGGGCTGTGTTCGGGAGTGGTTCGGTCCCTGTTTGGGGTGATACCTGTTTGTGTTTTTTTCAGAAGTTTCTCCAACTATAAGACGAATGACATGTAATCCCATGGCGAATCAAGTCACTAACGCCAATTCTGTCGACGATGAATAACGTACTGATTCATAAGTGTTGTTAAATAACCGCCTAAAATAAAATAAATATCGTACCCACTTGAAACTACATGAAGGGGAAGAGAAACGCCATATAAGTTGTTAATAAACATCTGTTAACTATCTAATAAATCTGAACGCTTGAAAAAGTTATACATTATCATAAACATTATTGGTGTCAATATATACTAGTGTAGTTTGACCAAAAAGCTAATCTGATTGACTTTACATCGATGTCACTGAGGTTTTTTCTATTATTGATTTGTCAGAATCTCGTTAACGAAGATTTATTCCAAAACGAGGACTCTACATTATTTTATAATTATACTTTAGCGATGTTCAAATAAATATATTTGGCTGCCTCGATGTGATTGGAACCAGAGTGTGTTGATAGAAATGGCTAGTATTACTCGTAAACCTGCAAATAATACTATTTTTTTTTGTGGCTAAGATATGAGTCCTCTTACTCGGACTTCGAGCATTTGACCAATTGACCAAAGCACTTTGTTTTTTTTTTTTTTAGTTCGTTATTTAACGACGCTGTATCAACTACTAGGTTATTTAGCGTCGATGAGATTGGTGATAGCGATATGATATTTGGCGAGATGAGGCCGAGGATTCGCCATAGATTACCTTGCATTCACATTACGGTTGGGGAAAACCTCGGAAAAAACCCAACCAGGTAATCAGCCCAAGCGGGGATCGAACCCGCGCCCGAACGCAACTTCAGAGCGGCAGGCAAGCGCCTTAACCGACTGAGCCACGCCGGTGGCTAAGCACTTTGTGCAAAGTGGAATAAATTATTGTGTATTTGTTCTTCATTACTCATTTTCTCCAAAATATTTCGAGTATATGTAGTCCTATATAACTTGAACATCACTAAAATAAAATCAAATGGTTAAGCCAACAAATATATATATATATATATATATATATATATATATATATATACATGTGTGTAATTGCCGATTATGTACGCGTAAGAGCACTTTATAAAATACATTAATTATTATCGATTATATTTTATAGCTGAGGATACACAAAATATAACAAATCCCATACAATAAATTGGATGATGTATGTGTGTGTGTGTGCGTGTGTGACTGTTTCAAAATATCGTACACTCATTGCATTCTTGAGAATTAGAGGCTGGTGACGGTATGATGTCCTTTTTTATTTTCACTTCTTAAAATTCTCTATCCATTCTGAAACACTTGCTGTGCATCTCACGAGCTACGATGTGGAGAAGCAGACGTCTTTCATCTCTTGATCGCTTTTAAAATATATTACCCTGCAATACTTTTTCCATCAGCCTTTTTTGGCCTGCGTTATGTTAAGGCAATACGCTACTGAAAATATTAGAATTTTGGCAACTTTTATCATTTTTTTTTATTTTCGCGCTAAGAATGTATTTTTCATGAAAATGTTATCTTAAATTTAATTATCTAATAAAATTTTTTTTTCTACGTTTTCTACGACAAGTATTCATTTTATTTTTCATTAGTTAAAGGTAGAGTGATGAAACTTGGCATACTTATTCATTAATATCTCTGTTGTGAAATGGATTTGTTGTATTCAGCATAGTTTTATTGTTACGTTGTTTACGTAATGCAGTATTATTTTTTATTAATGTTGGAACATTGAAGAAATTATAGTGTTTATGAGAAAAGATTCAAATTTTCAATGTATGATTATGATATTGATATGCATATCCAGTAAAGTTTCAACTCTATGGGTAAAAAATTGTGGATTTTAGAACTTTCACTAGCGCACCGTCTTAAATCAGAAACAAACATTACCGGCAAAAATTCGCCTTTCATTTCTCAGACCTATTGTAAAAGCTCTTGTAAGGGGAGTTGGTAATGTATTATCTTATGTATCGTTAACAGAGATTCAAAGGCTCAATGTTGTAGAATAATCCTTGTGGTGTCAAATAACAGCTTAATTTCAGCAAAAGGAGTATTGCTAAGAATAACTTTGGATGATGCTTCTCTACTGAGGACTGTTGTTGCAAGAAAATTTCTAAATTAACTCTAATCTCTATTAATTATTGAGAATCAGTCTATGATCACAGCCACTGGCGTAGCTCTGTCGGCTAAGGCGCTTGCCTACCGATCCGGAGTTGCGCTCGGGCGCGGATTCGATTCCCGCTTGGGCTGATTATCTGGTTGGGTTTTTTCCGAGGTTTTTCCCAACCATAAGGCAAATGTCAGGTAATCTATGGGGAATCCTCGGCCTCATCTTGCCAAATATTATCTCACAACCACCAATCTTATCGACGCTAAATAACTTCGTAGTTGATACAGCGTTGTTAAATAACCAAGTAAAAAAATATATGATCATACCTCGTCATTGCGGCAGATTTGGACTTTTTTCCATCTTTAGTAACATGATGTGGAATCCACTAGCACAAATACTCTACTTTTTAAGATGTTTCATTACATTATAACGATTTTTCTCTTCTGGAATTTTTAAGCACTCAAAAAATTTCTATAGCCACAATCTGGTATCTTCTTGTGTAGTTTCAATTGTCGTAGTGTTTTTACTATTTTCAGACAATTGCTATGTTCAGTGAAAATTCTGATTAATATGGCAAATAATAATTTGTTAGCCATTTATCTCGAACCAAAATACTGCATTAATTTGGGGAGTGTTGAAGCTTCACTGACGAAATTTCAAATTACTCTCACATCCCAAAAGCTTTACATCAAGATGTCCGTAGAACAACTTAAGCAATCGAAAGCAAGTAAGCCAAAAACAATATGATATTCTACTCATATTGTAATCGATGTTCATGTTATAGATTTTTAAAATCCCTATAATACCTCTACGACCAGTCTACGAGTTTTTAAAAGAGACTAGGTGTAGGCCTACAACAGGAGTTTTTATAATATGACTGTCGTTCTAAAGAAAGTCTTCTTTACTTTTACAAAATTAAAAGCGCATTTTATATTGTGAGACTCTTTAATTACATTCTATATTGCCATCTGCATGAAGGAAAACAGAACAAGGATTTATACTAATTAACTTCCTGTACATCCATTTTCGTTGTTAGCATTAAGAAGAGTCCACACCTGTGAAGTAACGGTTAGCGCGTTTGGCCGCGAAATCAGGTGGCCCGTGTTCGATTCCCAGTCGGGGAAAGTTACCTGGTATAAGTTTTTCCGGGGTTTTCCCTCAACCCAATATGAGCAAATGCTGGGTAAATTTCGGTGCTGGACCCCGGACTCATTTCACCAACATTATCTCCTTCATCTCATTCAGACGCTAAATAACCTAAGATGTTGATAAAGCGTCGTAAAATAACCTACTAAAATAAAAAAGCAGAAGAAAAAAGAGGAGATGATACTAAAGGATATGCTACTGGAGCTAATTGAGAGCTGTGAGCAGTATGGGATGAAAATAAATGCAAATAAGACGAAGAGCATGATCGTAGGAATAAAAAAGAGAAGATAAACTTGCGAATTCTAAATGAGGCAGTAGAGCAAGTGGACAGCTTCTGATACTGGGAGTATACTATAAGCAGTAACATGAGCTTTTGCCAGGAAATCAAAAGGAGGATAGCAACTGCCAAGGAAACTTTTAATAGAAAAAAGAGCATCTTCTGCGGATCTCTGGAAAAAGAACTAAGGAAGAGACTAGTGAAGTGCTTTGTATGGAGTATGCCATTGTATGGGGCAGAAACATGGACATTACGACGAAGTGAAGAGAAGTGAATAGAAGCATTTGAAATGTGGATATGGAGAAGAATGGAACGTGTGAAGTGGACAGACAGAATAAGAAATGAAATTGTGTTGGAAAGAGTGGATAAAGAAAGAATTATTCTGAAACTGATCAGGAAGAGGAAAAGGAATTGCTTGAGTCACTTGATGAGAAGAAACTGCCTACTGAAGGATGCAGTGGAAGGAATGAGAGAAGAGTTCGGGGTAGAAGAAGATATCAGATCATAGTAGACGACTTTAAGATTTATGGATCATATGAGGAAACGAAGAGGAAGCAAGAAAATAGGAAAGATTGGATAAAGCTGAGTTTGCAGTGAAAGACCTGCCATTGGGCAGAGCACTAAATGAAAATGAATTACTTCTATTTTATACCAGAAACAAGTCTTTCCGGCCATCACTCGTTTGAAACTACGGTAGGTAGTTTTTAAAACTTAATAAGCTATACTTCAAAATGTTTATCATGTGGCATAATACCTGTGCTGGAATTCGTGACAACATAAACTCAGGACTCTTCCTACCAGGGAAACGTAAAATTTCGCTAGGAAGTCTGTTGGATTGTTGTTTATCTAGCCGTAGTTAAGACCAGGTAAGTCAATATTTATAGTTTACGGAGTCTCGAGTTGTATCGTCTTAAACTTGCAAGTAAGCATCATGAAAGCAGCAAAGTTACATTGAAAGCACTCAGAGCGGTGTAAACTTCCTGAATAACGTGAAATGCTCCTTAAGAGTATGAATCTTAGCAAGTTCGCTTGCGAGGCAGTGTGTTCTCCGTCTTAATATTTAGCGAACCTTCGTATGCGAACTTAATAATCGCCTGTATTGAGCAGTCTGTCAAAATATTTCATGACCCAAGGCTTCAAGTGTTCGTGTTTCCAACGGTATATCACCACGTCACGCCTGAATGCATACGTCCCACCCTACTTCCTTATCATGTCAGACACAATAATAACTCACTTAGAACTGTAATCTAGCTGTAGTAAATTCAGGTGATGACTTCTGACTGAAGCTATAGTACTCCTCGCGTTCTGTTCAGTTTTTGGTGTAGTAAGTAACTACGAATAGTCTTTAGATTATTATTTTTTCCTACCATTTTAATTTCAGATTCCTTCCACAGGGCCTCCCATAGGGGGAGACACCACTCGAGTGAGAGGCCTTGGGCATCAGAGGGTCCTGGTACAAATTTGAGATATTTGAGGAGGAGAAGAAGACAAAATATTTTCAATACTTTTTTATATGAAAGAAGAATTCTGTTAGGTTAGGTTAGATTAGATTAGGTTAGATTAGGTTAGGTTAGGTTAGGTTAAGCTAGGCTAGGCTAGGTTAGGTTAGGTTAGGTAACGGTGGCTAGGGTCGGATTAGGGACGACCCTTTGCATGTCGGCCATACTGAGACTTATAGGAATATCCTGAAGTAGCACCAACAAATAACGCGCTTGTACTTTGAGGGATGCGCTTTGCGTGTGCATTTGTTTTCCGGTATATAAACATTGAGGATTTACGTAGTGTATTAGTACATTAAATACTCTTAAAAATAACTCAAAATTCCAAATTTCTGTTGTGTTCCTATATGTAAAAACCAGGGAAAGCCTTTTGTATTCATTCAGGTCCCGAAATACTCTGATATATGATTTAAACCTTAAAAAAATTAACTAATTAAATTGCGCCTCGAAAGTGAAATTTATTGAAAAAAAATAATAACTACAGCCGTACTGAGGCTTATAGGGATATCCTGAACTAGCAACAACAGATAGCGCGCGTGTACTTTGAGGGATGCGCTTTGCGTGTGCATTTGTTTTCCGGTATATAAACATTGAGGATTTACATAGTGTATTAGTACATTAAATACTCTTAAAAATAACTCAAAATTTCAAGTTTTTGTTATGTTCGTATATGTAAAAACCAGGGAAAGCCTTTTGTCTTCATTGAGGTCCCAAAATATTCTGAATATATGCTTCAAAGCTTAAAAAAAAGTTAACTAATTAAATTGCGCCTCGAAAATGAAATTTGTTGAACAAAAATAACTAATTCAAGTAAGGAATTGCTGGCTACAGTTTCATTTTGGAAGAGGGGAAAGAAAAATTATGGAACCCCGACAGCAAGCTATGTTAGGGCCTAGCTTAGATTATATTCAGTACGTCTAGGAATCTCCGAAGTTTACGCCTGCAGTGAATTCTCGATTAACTGGGATGTTTATTATCCAGGACGATTCATAGTCAAATCCATTTCGTGAATAATGTTTTTAATGTGCTGTAGACTAATTATTAAAACCATGTTTTATAATCGTGACACTACTGCGATCATATTGTATCATCTTATCAAACATTGCATTAATTTGATATTTCTGCAATTAGAGAAAAAATACAAGGAATTCAATCTCAATAGTCCCTTCCCTACAAAAAAGAAACACATTGGTGGCTGCATATCCACTTACAGTACTAATAATTAAAGAGGTAATATTAACATTCGACAAAGTTCCTATTTTTTCTTTTATCTATTTTTTTATTCGTGCACCTCGTTCTCAAAGTTCTCGTTTAGGTTCATGAATATTCAATTTACTGGTATGTATATTCTGCATACTGTAGATTTCCCCATCCATCTCTTAAGGGAAATCGCTCAGTATTACACAAAATATATGAAGTGTTTAAATTAAATTATGAGGTAAGAAAATACTGAATTATATTAAATTATACTAGGTTATAGAAAATAATTACAGATATAATTATTTTGACACGCACAGAAAACCAACAAGCGGGAGACCGTAATCAGCTAATCGGAGTGAATTAGGCGGTTGCAGTGAATAATATTTCTTTGTTTCCTTTAACATACATCTCTAGTCCCCCTTTGAGGGGAGAAGCACGGGCTGCCCTTGCACGTAGTCCTCTTGAATTGGCCCATTGTACTACCCGTAATAGAATGGTGTGTATTCTCCAAGGCCCCCCGCGTCACACATTCCCCTGCGGGCCGCCACTGAACTCCTCACAGCCTAAAGAATCAATTTACCTTTCTTGCATAGGCATACCGCCGTCCCTCAACCCTAGGTCCCAAGCACTATAAGCCCCAGGGCAGAGCCCACTGTTCATAGCACAACTACCAGTAACTAATGACCGCATACCACTGGATCCTGCAGCCGATTCTACGTCGAAGCAAGCCTGAAATATGGGAAAGAAATGGAGATGAAAGAGAGGAAATTTAATTATGACGGCGAAATGAGTCCGAAATCCAACGCCGAGAACTTATCCAGCAATTATGCTTCAATTAGTTGATGTAAAATCTCGGAAAAAAAGACCTCAGTCAGATAACTTGTCCCAATCAGGATTTGAACTCGGGCCCACGCGGGCCAGCGGTGGACCTCCTTCTGCATTGCAGAGTAAAATATTGTTACTTGCATACTAAGTGCATACATGATAGATCTCCTTTGATATTCAGTCAGGACTACTCCGGGCCTATAGGCCTAACAAAACTAATCAGGATATTACATTCGTAAAGGACAAAACACCTCTGATTGAGGTTCTGTCTGATTATGTACATCAATTATCAGGCAGTAGAGTCTTAGAAAAAAGTTTCGTCGCACAGATAAGTTCCAGAAAGGAGACAGTGCGCATGATCAGACAACGAGCGACTTGGTTCACAAGAGAACGACTAGTTGAGATAATAAAATTAGTTTTATTTTGTTATATATCTGATCATGCGCACTGCCTCTTTTTTGAGACTTAAAAACAGGCTTCGCATTTTTGTCACGCTGAATTTATCGAGGAATATAGCCTTGTACGGAGGAGTTCAGATGTTTGGCGCTCACTGCAAAAGTGGCGGTACAATAGGCCTATGATGAACGTAAAATATAATGGAGCATATCATGACAACACTGCAACTTAATTTTAATGCTTTGCACGATCGAAACGTTTTGAACAAATATGTTTTCCACGCCATTGATTAGAATTGAATTTCAAAATCAATAATCTGATAATAAATATAGAACAGAAGTTTTATACATAGACTATGTTATACAAACAATAATTTACACTTATTATTTATTGAAATTACTACTATTACAATGACTATTACACTTTTACTACATCACACTACTTTTGACCAATAAAACGGTACGAAAGGACGTCTTTCAACCAATCATGGCTGCTTATCGCACAATTTTATCGCGTCCCTAGCATTTGTTTAATTTTATCGCGTCCCTAGCATTTGTTTAATTTTATCGCGTCCCTAGCATTTGTTAATTTTTATCACTACCCTAGCATTTGTTTCTTTGTTTGCCAACGTTTCAAACTGTACTGGTCTGGACGTCAAAAAACAGAAAATTACAAACCACTCCATTCGATGCACAGCACTTTCAAATATGACTCGCATTGGCATTCAAGAACAAGAATTAATAAAGATCGCTGGTCATATATGAAGAGCACCATTCGGAAATCCTGAATAAGTTGAGGGATACACCATGTACATCAACGAGTTCACTTCTTTTACGCACACGTCCAATATAACATCAACTGAACCACCAACCACTAAAACATTCAAATTTGAAAATTGTACTTTCAATAATTGTTTCTTTTAAAATTATTCATATTTATTTTTTATTTCACCATAGTTAATTAAAACGTTTCTTGTTTATTTCCTCATCCCTAATTAAAACTTTTCTAACATTTGTTTATATTATTTAGTTTATGTTTGTTATAGCTTCTGCTATATGATATTATGGATAGTCACGTATCAGAGATTATTTAATACTAAGATTTATTGAAAATCATCTGTCACGTGACGTTGTTTACTGGGATCCGGACGATTGAAGTGAAATGCAAATGTTTTAATAAAAATGAAACTGAATCAACAAAGCCTTCTTGACTAGTAACCGTCCACAGAGTTCAATGAAGATTTCATAGTTGGCACAACTGATAAGAAAACATAATCATAAAACACTACTGCCATCTAGCGTAATGTTGAGATGGTACAATAATACATTTAAAGACAGTTGTATTTTCGTAAGCCAATTAATATTTTATTGTATAGGAGTACTTTGTTACTTCTAATCGTTATATACTTTCTTCTAATCGTGTAATAGTCAATTAAATCCCACTCGAGTTTTGATTTTCTCTAGATAAATCAAAACCTCTAGTGAGATTACTGTTGATAAAAAAATATACATTCTAAGAATATGTTACCATTCTTTACACAAAAATGTGTAATCAAGATATGCAAATTCCGAAATAAACAACTGCTGTGTAGATATTGGTGGCGCCACTTGTTTCCTGGTGCACCTCGTCTATGACTGAATGGGATCACAATAGACTCATCGACATACAAACATACGTAACAACGTGCGCTTCTACATAACACATAGACGTCTTGTAACCTGCTTGCGCCTTTGACTGACGTCATTAATGTTTTTTTAAGGTTATTTTACGACGCTTTATCAACAGCTTAGGTTATTTAGCGTCTGAATGAGATGAAGGTGATAATGCCGGTGAAATGAGTCCGGGGTCCAACACCGAAAGTTACCCAGCATTTGCTCATATTAGGTTGAGGGAAAACCCCAGGTAACTTTCCCCGACCGGGCCACCTGGTTTCGAGGCTAGACGTGCTAACCGTTACTCCACAGGCGTGGACACGTCATTAATGCACCAGGAGAAACTACTCCATCCAATATAGCTCTTGTGACAAACATGTGAAGCCTGCTTATAAAGCATCTGTGCGACAAAGCTTTCTTTCTAAGACAGTACATCTCACTTGACGATATGTGTCAGATGAAGAGCAATTGTTTGTATGCATCTGAAGTCTAATTAGTATAATATGTAGCTAATAGACAATGTTTGCAATGGAGGGGAAATGGAATTGGCCATCCTAGCCCATTATCTCCTGGCCTCGTAAGTGGTTTCTTGTTGATGTTACTTGTGAGGTTCAGACCTGTGTTCGGACAGTTGACTAAACAGCAGTGGACACAAAGGCATGCTCTGCGCTGGATTCGAATCTACGACCGTATCTTCCATATAGTGTCAAAACTTTGCGCCTTAAATGTTGTATACACCGAAGTCGGCATGCTGATATACTGTATAACATAAATATTTTATGTCGGGTCGCATATATGGTCCCTGCGTTGACTGTGTCAATCTGACAGACTCAGCACAACCAAGTTATATTGTGTAACGGAAACCGGCTTCCGGCGACAGCAGTTTTTTCAAACTGGTGTGTATACGTTCATACAGTATGTGTATTTTTTATATCGAGCCCTGAGGTCAAACCAGTATTGAACGCTCATACTGCGTTATGCTATGAAATGAAACTTGGAAATGAGAAAGAGAGAAAAACCTAGATAGCGAAGTGATGGAAGTGAATTTTCATGAAACGTGCATGCATTACATTATTAACGTGCTACTGTGAGCAAAACGACTCCACCCCACCCCCCCTACGAAATTACATTCATGCCTGTGCACAGCCAGTAAGTAGTTTTATTTTAGTTAAAATAATGCTTTTAAAAAGGAGATCTACTTTTAAGTTCCTTTCCGTCTCCATTAGCAGTAGCTTATTGTGTTTAGAGTAGCTCGTTAGATTTAAAATTTTACTGGTGGGATTTGAGATCAAAATCATCATTCATTATTCAGTGTTCTGCCCAAGGGCAGGTCTTTTACTGCAAACCCAGCTTTCTGCAATCCTTCCTATTTTCAGCCTTCCACTTCGTATCCTCATATGATCCACATATCTTAATGTCTATCATCTGATATCTTATTCTACCCCGAACTCTTCTCCCATTCACCATTCCTTAAACTGCATCCTTCAGTAGACAGTTTCTTCTCAACCAGTGACCCAACCAATTCCTTTTCCTCTTCCTGATCAGTTTCAGCATTATTCTTTCTTCACCCACTCTTTCCAACACACCTTCATTTCTTATTTTGTCTGTCCCCTTCACACGTTCCATTCTTCTCCATATCCACATTTCAAATGCTTCTATTCGCTTCTCTTCACTTTGTCGTAATGTCCATGTTACTGCTCCATACAATGTCACACTCCACACAAAGCACTTCACTAGTCTCTTCCTTTTTTTCTCTCTATGAGGCCGGGAGGGGAACATCCCTATGCACCGCGATCTGAGGTCTATTGTGCGCCCCTGGGATGAGTTATAGCTCAACCGCCGCACTCACGCCGAACCGACCTAACCTCCAGCACCAGCCTTCCCTCTAAGTCCGTGTACCATTCCACCCCAACAGCCCCCCACATTCCCCCCTCAAACAGTCTGAGGTGTACGCCACCCCTGCCGTCTGGCCAACGGTCTGAGATGTAGGCCACCCCTCCCGTCGGAAGGAGAGTGGGTTCCGCTGATGGGTCATCAACTATCATGCTTTAGCGTATCCATGGAGACCGGCCGAAAGCGTTAGGAGCTTCGGAGGGCCGCTGCAGGCGCGATCAGAAAACCAAGAAAGACAATCCAAATGATAAGGAAAGAATGATGAGGGTGGGGTTCCATACGCCTGATAAAGTTACCTGATATTAATCTATAGGAGTGAGGGAAAAACCCCGAAGAAAACCTCACCCAGGCAACTCGTCGCAAGCGGGGAATCGAACCCCGGCCCTCTGGGTTCGGGAGTGAACACGCTACCACGAGACCACAGCGGTGGACAAGGATATATATGTTAGTTAATGTTTTCAAAGAACACTCTATAGCTTAAAGGAGAAGTTGGATAATTATTTCCAATAACGGTATACAGTTTAAAAGTGACTTTAGATAACATTTTCAATAAACAGTCTGTAGTTTTGAACCTTTTCAATAACGGCTTGCAGCTTAAAAGCAATGTTAGACAATATTTTCAATAGCCTAAACGTAGTGTCAGGTTCCTCCTCAGATGTGTACCTGATAGCCTAAACACCAGGGTTAGGAGCCCTAAGCCCGGCGAAAATTCATACTGAGTCATAGACTTCAACCCAGCATATTTTTAACCATTGCAGATCATAGATTAAATGAGAGGAAAGTGGAGAGTGTTGGTGGAATAGAAGAGAAGAACGGGAGTACCCCGAGAAAATCCACAACTTCTTCATTGTCCATAAAATATTACAAGCCGAGCATCAAAGATGGAATACCAGCTCACTAGATCTGAGCCACAGACGCGGCTAACAGTATTATGATAACATATATATCATAGTCCCCTCGTGTCATGCGACTCACAGAAATTAACTGTAAGTCAATCATTCGGCTTGAGATTAAGGACTTTCTAATGGCTAAAAGGAAATTTTTTCCTCGTGATTTAATTTTTTGACAGGATGGAATTCATGAAACACTCTATACATCAATGTTTACTCCCATACAGAGTACACATGTTCACAGACGAGTAATCATTTCTTTCCTTTGGAAGCACTCATTAAAACCCACGATTATTCCGCATATTTTCCGTTTCACTGGAGCTTAAAATGTATTACAAACATGCCACGACTGACGTTGTGACCTAAAAAATGAAAAGCTATAGCGAAGT
The DNA here is from genome assembly GCF_040183065.1 of Periplaneta americana. Taxonomy (NCBI): domain Eukaryota; kingdom Metazoa; phylum Arthropoda; class Insecta; order Blattodea; family Blattidae; genus Periplaneta; species Periplaneta americana. Next base: position 63,768,244 of record NC_091132.1, on the reverse strand, counting down.
GAAACGCGTATAAATGTCTGTTGAACTTTACTTATTTGACTCTCTAATCGTCAGGCTGGAATGGAACAAGTCTAGTCATTGATTCAATTGTAAGCTTTAATTACAGCTTTGCAAAAGTTTGATTGCGCTGCATGCTAATTCGCTCGTTACCTTCGCCATTCATGTCCACCATGTTCATTCATTGACACATCGTGGATTTTATCACCGGCCTCTGTGTAGAATACTATGACTGGAGTATGTTAACCATCAACTCGTTCTATATTTTTTCTTCAGCTATGAATTAAGCTCAAAATCTCCTAACTCCATTCTGTACGATAAGGCCTAAGGTCTTTTATTTCTGCAGATTTCATTGCAGTAAGAGAACATTTTTCGTTAACAGATTCTCTCATTTTAAGTTTGTAAATATTTAATTTTAATTTTGCTCTTTATGCCACTGCTCTATCATTGATGAAAATTATTGTGATAGGGAGGTGGTGTTTGGCGAGATGAGGCTGAGGATTAGCCATGTATCTACTAGATACTAGGAAAAATTTTGCAAAGAACTCAACCCGGTAATCAGTTCAACCGAGAATCGAACCCACTTACTAGCGCAGCTCCGGATCAGCAGGAAACTCATAAAATCATCCACTTGCTAAATAGCGAACGAAACCTAAAATCTACGTCCCAATATTTGTTCGTCATGACCGCTTGGTACTCTTCTTCAGATACTAGTCTTCGTCATTTATAAATACTTTTCCTTTCGCAGTCAAGAGCATGTTTTTTTTTCTTTTTGCAAGGTGGTCAAAATTATTTTCACTTTGTTCAATCGGTGTTAAGAGTTCCACCCGACCTCGCTATAACTTTCACAGAATCTTATATTTCGTTCTTTTTACCAGCTCTTCGGGACAAGGTTGTTTTCTCACTATGGACTTCAAAGCAACATTTCACTAGGTTCTGCACTCAAACCAAAAATTAATAATGAAAAGAATTTAAATGTTTGACTACAAGAAGAAGAATGTTTAACCAGTCGTAGCTCAGGCGGTAGCGCGTTTGTTTGCTGATTCGGAGTTGCGGAGTTGCTCTCGGCTTGGTTTCGATTCCCGCTTCGATTGATTACCTGATTGGGTTTTTTTTCCGAGGTTTTACCCAACCGTAAGGCGAATGTCACGTAATCTATTGCGAATCTTCGGCCTCATCTCGCCAAATACCATCTCGATGTCACCAATTCCACCGACGCTAAATTATATATAGCGTCGTTAAATAACCAAGTAAAAAAACAGATATGTTAAACTCTGAAGGAAAATAATTGCACATACAATGTGAACAGTTGTTGCAATATCCAAATTTTACAACACCGTTCCATATATTGAAGAATTTCTAGCACCGGGACTCGAACCCGCGTTTCCAGCTTTACGTGCCGACGCTTCATCCACTAATCCACACAGGATTCAAGTTGCGATGCCGGATGAATCCCTCTCATTTTTAAGGTCTACTTACTGTGTGCCCCTTTGTTGGCCTACCTTCGTGTATCGTGTCACAGTATATGTGACAGTAGACACAAGGTCCAACCACAAGTACAGAGGTGCACACATTACGAGTGACTGAATGACCGGGGTCCGACGGAACATGGCAAAGTTATTACTTACGCTTTATCATATTACTATGATGTACCAAAGTATCGGTTCTACAAATTCTTCATCATATGGAAACGCAGAGTTACTGCACTGAAACTCCATATGTACTTTGGTACATCATAGTAACACTGTTCTAGTTTTAATTACGTATTGCAGAGCTTAACATGGGGGATAATTTAAGAATAGATCGAATAAAAATGCCGGTATAACAAGAATATTAGAAAACTGAAAGAACGAATAATTTATTTTATAGTACAGTTCTGTGTATGTTCTTGTTTCTCTTATGTAAATCTGAGACGTAGAAAATAAAAGAAAGATATCTGTAAAAATTATCCGCCAAAATGATATCTCCACGAACAATGTGAAAGTGCAAGAAAATGGACCGTATGAAGATTTGATAAATTATAGAAGAAATGGAAATATAGGTACCTCTCAGGATAAATAAGTAATATTTTGAATTATGTAGGAAAATAAGAAGTAATATTCGACAATTGAAAACTATATTTTACTAGAAGTTTAAATATGAACCTTAAAAATAGAGGGCTCAATAACAACGGAAAACAAAAGAAATTATTAAATTGAGGCTAGAACAAAGGTAACTCTTAAACCCTTTAACAAGTAAAATGTAAGATAAAGAAAAGAATTTGTATGGATATTCATGAAAACTAATTACAATTCATACTATAATGCATTGTTAAAATATACACTATATTTGCTGCACTAAGAATGTCTAGTCTTGTACAGGACACTTAATTTATAAGGCCAGTTAGAATGGAATACAGTTATTCCTAGCTATCACAAAGGATTGAAAGCATGTTGGTTTTCATCGAAAGAGGAGGTCGTAAAAGCAAAGGAGCGATTTACAAATGCGTTTTATTTAATGGACTGGATTTCGTGTTGCATACATGGCAACGACTGTGGGAGGAGTGCCTTGCAGTATGTATGGGGAGGAAACACAAATAGGTAGATGTTGTGAAACTGGAATATTAAACAACTTCCTTTTCAAAAGTTCATTTTATTTCGTAGTTGCTTTATGGCTTCACGTTTGAAAAGTAAAGGAAGCTAATGTACATACATACATAGACTTACCTACCTACCTATCTACCTAGATACATACATACATACATACGTACACATATACACACATACATAATAATAATAATAATAATAATAATAATAATAATAATAATAATAATAATAATAATAATAATAATAATGTTTTATTTTCGCTGGCAGAGTTAAGGCCATAAGGCCTTCTCTTCCACTCAACCAGCCTTAATCAATACAATACGTATTTAAATTACGAATATTTACACTATACTTAAAAAGTTCTCCAGCAATATTCTTCAGTTAAGTTAACGACTAGTAGACTACATATTTATTTAAATTTAGATAAACCTATAAGGTAAAGTAGTAACTTAATTTATGAGCTAATTTAATTCAATCAATTATAATTAATTTGAGGTTTTAGATAGCTCGTAAAATGATGAAAATTAATTTAATATAAGCTTACTAGAACTATGTTACAGAGAGAAAAAAAAATATATATAAATCTCAAATATATTTCTATAATGAGAACATACATACATACATACATACATACACACATACATACATACATACATACATACATACATACATACATACATACATACATACATACATACATACATACATACATATGTGAGAGTATTTCAAGGAACAAATACAGGTGGCTCAGGGTTAATTTCTAGCAGGAGAGCAGATATTTGTCTTACTTGCACATATGTTCTACTTTCTCTTAGGCTATAGCCTTTCGTCATGTTAATCATATTACTGAAATTTAAAGTCGCTTGTAATTTAATTTCTTTTAATTGGGAATCTGAATTAATATATTTCTCAACAGGATGGTCCATTCACTTATAAACGATTAACAATATTAATAGTAATAATAATAATAATAATAATAATAATAATAATAATAATAATAATAATAATAATAATAAGAAGAAGAATAACAATAATATTCTTCTATATTTCTATTTACGAAGCATATAAATACAGAAGCGGATATTGCCAGTCAAGCTTAGAATAAGCGCAAAAATACAAATTATTAATAGATATATACTGTGCCTAGAAGAATATATAATGTGCTTAGGCCTATAAATATCAATGTTGAATCAGAAACCTTCATATAATATACCTTCATTGTTTACTACTTTGTATAAATTGGTATTCTGAAAATGTCTATCACTATTCCATCAGATAGTATACTCTCACTTTCTCCTATAAAATTTAATGAGCTCAAATCTGATGGAGGATGACAATAATGATGTAGAATATGCACGCCTACATATGTATAGAAAAGAAAGATTTAGTTGTAATTATTTCTACATCTAATATCAGTAGAATGACATCGGCAATATCATTAGCAGATGTACTTACTGTTAATTATAAAATATCATACGAGGACGAATGTTTTGGATTTCAGAAGAAAGTATCCGATTGTTCGGAGATAGTGATAAATAGGAACGTAATTAACGAGTGTTCCGTTGACCGGTAATCATTAGCAATGCCGAAGAGAGCTATCAATTCCCAGTAAGAAAATGAATCATCGAACGGCTTCGATTGCTAAAGTAAAATAATTTGTTTACAATCTGCACTTTCCATTACAAATGCTACTTGAAGTATCTTCCATCTTGTCGAAAGCATGCCTTATGTCTTAGCCGCCTTGGTATCGATTTGGCAGAGTTCTGGCTTATAGTGACTGCGGCCTCAAGTTCAAATCCCTGCGAGGGCGGATTTGTATTTTGTGGTCGATGAAAGCCAAGTTTCTGACACCAACACTTTCCATAACCCCTCTTTAATTATACTTCGTTCCATAATATCTGACATGAGATGTAAACATGGTCGGCAGAGGAGGAGAGAACAATAATTGCTATTCAACCAATGGCAGAGGTTTCTTTCCACGCTTGTCTTGAAATTGGGCGGGAGTAGAACGCTTCAGACCGCCCTACTTCAAGTCAAGCGTGGAATGACATCTCTGCCATTACTCTTCTCTCCTCCCCTGCCGGCAATGTTTACATCTCCTGTCAGTCATTATGGAACGAAGTATAGTATCTCCGTTTCGAAAACAAGGCACCTAGGCCTACTCCTGTTCATTCGCCATCGTATTGGTCGTTGATCAGGCTTACGTGGAAAGAGAAAAAAATTCTGTAGGCTGTAGGGGAGTTTGGAGGCGGCCCGTAGGGAATCCAAAGCGCGGGAGACCTTAGGGTATTTACATCATTACATTCCGGGTAGTACAATGGGCCACCCAAGTGCCTACGTGTGAGGGCAGTTCCGTACCTGTGCCTGTGCTCCTCCCCTCAAGAGGGACTAATAGGTAGACTACCTGCGGGAATCATCATTCCGTATATACGGCGCACAATGAGCCGATGTAAGCCTTGTGCAAGGTTTGGTCCCAGATCCAGCCAACAGCCAAGCCAAATTGTAGACATTCGTAGACTAAACAAACCACAGCTCACTTTCGCTAGGGATTTTAGAAGTGGACTGACGACAAATTTTTCTTGCTGTAACACCGGCACTGACAGAAAACTGCCAGCGGCAGTAGTAGATTGGGACCATTTATCAACGGAACACTCATTGGAATGTCGACCTGGTTGGCAAGTTGGTATAGCGCTGGCCTTCTATGCCCAAGGTTGCGGGTTCGATCCCGGGCCACGTCGATGGCATTTAAGTGTGCTTAAATGCGACAGGCTCATGTCAGTAGATTTACTGGCATGTAAAAGAACTCCTGCGGGACAAAATTCCGGCACATCCGGCGACGCTGATATAACCTCTGCAGTTACGAGCGTCGTTAAATAAAACATAACATAACTCATTGGAATAATGAACTACGGAAAAATAGTGACACATGAGGTTCAACATAAACTGGTTGCAGAACGAGACAGAGGAAGACTAGCAAAACGTGGTTATATCGAATATTCGAAGATAAGGAATGCAAACCATCTCCGTAAAGTAGAAGAATATACTATGAAATAAATTATTCGTTCTTTCAGTTCTCTAATATTCTTGTTATTCCGGCATTCCTATCTATTCTCTTTCAAATCATAAAAGCTATTCAAAGATAATAACATGGTGATATGGCAATATTTGAGCAATTATGGAAGTAGAATGACTTTGAAACAAAAGCACTCGTGAAAATATGCATGACAGTCGAGCCATTTCCCCAACACAACAAAGGTGCGAACCGAGATCGAACCAGTGTTCACGTACTGAGAACCGTTTACTCACTGAACCACGCCTGCACTGCTACTGTGTTGAGTATAATGAGTACCGGTATTCGCAGTATAATTTAATTCATGTAAATATTGTTCCTTGCTGTTTTAGGTATTGTGCGGTTCCGCCATATTTCGTCGGTCAATGACTCCGACAATTCATAAGTTTGTATTATGTTAAGAGATTTGTATACGGAATGCCTGCCCACTTCAGCATCCAACCAATTCCAGCCTTAGGGCCTATATCTGTGAGCGTAAATCTGTTTTGACTAACATTATTTTGTATACAAGTAACAAAACTGAAGGACATCGCAACATGCGAATTCCGATTCTTTAAAACAAGAAGCCAAGTAAAGTCGTTGACAAGGCACGTAACTTATATAAGATTGAAAACAATAATTGCTTATGATTCTAGAAAACAAAATTAAATCGCTGGTATTTAAACTTCATTTAATTAAAGAATAACTCAGTAAGTCAAATAATTCTAAAAGAAAGAAATTTGAAACTTCCGTCATTTCCAATTTCTATCTTAGCACACAAAATCATAATTACAGATAATTATTTATTCTCTCTCTTTCTACCTTCCATTATTCTTAATTTCTTAATTGCATTGTACGCCTACTTATTTTTCGTTCCGGATGTTTCCTTAGTTTCTCTGTTTATTACTCTTTCATACTTCTATTATCTCTATATGTCTATCGTCTGTCTGTCCGTCTGTCCCTCCATCCACCCATCCATCCATTCAACCACCCATATCTATCTATCTATCTATCTATCTATCTATCTATCTATCTATCTATCTATCTATCTATCTATCTATCTGTCTGTCTGTCTGTCTGTCTGTCTGTCTGTCTGTCTGTCTGTCTGTCTGTCTGTCTGTCTATCTATCTATCTATCTATCTATCTATCTATCTATCTATCTATCTATCTATCTATCTATCTATCTATCTGTCTGTCTGTCTGTCTGTCTGTCTGTCTGTCTGTCTGTCTATCTATCTATCTGTCTATCTATCTATCTGTCCGTCTGTCTGTCTGTCTGTCCGTCTGTCTGTCCATCTGTCTCTGTCTGTCTGTCTATCTATTCACCAACCTGCCTGCCTGCCTGCCTCTCCGTCCGTCCGTCCATTCATTCATCCATTTATTTGACTGTTAGTCTGCTTGTCCGTCTGTCTTTCCATTCGTCCGTCTGTCAGTCAGTCTGAATCTGTCAATCCGTGTATCTATCTGCCTCTCTGTCTATTTATCTAACTGCCTGCCTGTGCCTGTGCCTGTCTGTCTACTTGTCTGTCTGCCTATTTAGTACCTATCTGTCTACTTATTTATCTGCCTGTCTGTCTACCTACCTGTCTGTCTGTATGTCTATCTGTCTATTTACCTATCTGCTTGTGTTCCTTGCTACCTATAGGGACCTATGTGCCTCTAAAGTCTATCTGTCTATCTACCTACATTATAGCATGTCTGCCTTTCTGTCTATCTGTTTCTCTTTCGTCTCTTTTATTAATTCTTTGTCTAGTTTGTATACCTCTTTGTTCTTTGCTTTTTTCTCTTTAACACATTTCTTTTTTATCCGACATTAATTTAGTCTGTTTATTTTTGGTTCCATGTTAATTACTTTTCTGCTTCTTCTATGTGCCTCAATTAGCATCATATTAATATAAACAGACGCCGGCACCCTCGACTACCCGCGCAGCTCTGCTTAGCAAGTCGCTGGATGCCGGCACAATACCTCAGCACGGTGGCTGAATTAGTTAAGCAATTACACAGCAGCGGCTGCGGAAGCCTGCAAAGTGTTTACACAATAGTAAAATGTTCAGTTGCACCCGCGAGTGCTAATTGAATCGTGTTTGCAGATTCTGATGACGGGAATGTCATCCTCTAAGGACGGTGTTGGTGGCGGTCGCGGAGTAGGCGGAGGTCATCAGCCTACCGGCGGCGGCACGGGTCGGGGCGAGGGGCCTCGGCGGTGGGCGAGTGAGGAACCGGTCCTGCAGCCGCAGCAGTCGACAGAGACGGGCCATCAGCAGCAAACGCGGACAAGTCCGAGCCCCGACACCGGCAAAGCCTGGCGCTCCGCCGACCAGCAGTCCCAGCAGCGAAGCGACCTCTCGCCGGCGCAACCGCCGCAGACGCAGCAGCAGGACGCCGCGGAGATGGCCACCACCAGGTACCACCCTCCAGTGCAGTGCCACCATTATATGTTGTTTTATTTTGTGTTGGGAGCTATCGGCTGTCATCGTTAAGGAAAGTGAATGTGTTACCGTCTAAGAAAGTAAGAGTTGACCTCAGAGTTTTTCTTACGCCAGCCCACATTTTGTGCTCAATTAATTTTTTTTTAAATAGAAGATGTGTTCAGTTATCTGTGTGCTGTTCTGTGTTACTTCAGGTGAAAGAAAGGAATCTTCTTAAATCAACGCCAGAGGAGTTCTGTGAGTTCTTTTGTGTTAGTTTGATAATCTAAAAGGAGAGAGTCTGTATGAAAAACATCCCCGTCATGGATTTGAGTGTTCTTCTGAAATAGTTTTAATTGCACGGAGAAGTACATACCTTCATTAAAATAAGTTAATATGTTCTCTGTTTCGTTAGTTTTCCAAACTGCAATGAGCTTTTTCTACGGCTAATTCGTGATACAGATTTACGTTGTAACGTTTGAGATGTTATCTAAATGCGAATACAAGGGAACAGTCACAAGTGATCCATATATAATAACTGGTAATTCGAAATAATATAAAAATAGAAACATTATGTATGATAAGGGATAAAATACGACTAAAAAATTCGTTTTTTTATCACCGTCATGGATCGACCAAGGTTGCTGGGAGAACTATGATTACTTAACGAAATATGTTCGACAATCTAAATTATTTAATAATTTAGCAGTACTGGATTATTTCTTAGTTTTATTTCTCTCGTAATATCTTAAGTCATGATCTTGCATATTGTCTCTCGGATGTCTGTGAAAGCTTCTTAAATACCACGACCTAAAGTACATTAAGATCTAAAAAGTTGGTATTGTGCGTCCTATCCGGAGATCATTCAAATTCGCAAAGCAAATATGTGTGAACCTGCATAGGTTTTTTAGTCGATTCCTTGAAATCTTCAAGAACCAACAATCAGTTCCCACGTTCTTTGCACTTGACCCCATTCAGTTCAGTGCACCGGAGTAAAATGTGCGAAAAAACTTCGTATGTCTCGTCACATTACCAGTATATCTCGCGATCGTTAGTGATACGAATTGTCTATCTTCTGAAGACAAAAAATCCTATCATTATCCTTACCATAAATGAAATACCATCGTATTCGTCCATATTGTTACGTCGTGATTTTAGCTTCTGTATTTAAATAACTAGTTCAAATGTCTTTTAAATAAAACAACAAGGAATCGTGTTAACATACACACAAAAAGAATGGAATGATTATTAAATGCATCTGTTCTAAAGTATAGGCCTACTTGCGTCATTATCGAACTCATGCTGAATTGGTCTTTATCATCATCATTACAACTGCTACCACCACTAGTCTTCAAGCATTGTTGTATTCCAGGCGCCATCATTTCAATGCCCTACAGGGCTTCACATACTTGCCTCGCTGCCCGCATGGGGTGGACGAATCAAGGGCTGACATCGTACGGCTGTCTTCTACAGATACTCCTACAATACTTGAGTAGCTTAATATCAAAGACGGACATCTGTCGTCTCCATAGCTTTGATCTAGAGGTAATTTTTTTAATTCATAGTGTTCTTTGTAATATTTAACACAATTGATTTTATAAATGTAGTGTCAGAGTTTGCATATGGTTTCACTATAACTGGAAAGAGCATGAAAAATTGTATAAAAAACCACAGCTACCTAAATTTCGATTGAGGTCAGATGTCCGTCTTTGATATTAAGTTACTCACTTGTTTTTCTTGAAAGATGGGACATGACAGAAGCGTTGCGATCGGGAAAACAACTGAATGTCACATAGCGTGGTAGGCCTGTTCCTATGGTAACAACGGTTGAGTTGCCAAACTTACCGTACCCACGTGGCGAGTGCTTAATAGCTCTCTTGACGACATTTATTGTGCACACAATGTTAGGATTGGTATGTTTCGTGTTTGATTCTCTGTCGATTTTTGTATTGTTTTCTTACCTTCGTGTCAATTGTCAATGAATGTTTTAACGTCAGCCATCTTAACGTCAATTGCTAGCTTCATCAGCTGGCAGCATGGTAGTTCATAGCACTGTAGTTCCAAGCTCAGCCGCTTAACTGTCATGTCCCATCTTCCAAAAAAACGAGTATACTTCTACACAACGTAACCTCCCCTCCTTGCCCGCGGAGAGTAAATGTTCCCGCTGCCCAGAATCGTGCTTTCTGACGGCGACTGTCCTAACATAAGTCAAAATTCTGCAGTGCCTGGGAAAAGTGACATAAGTCAGTTTCCACAAACCTTTTTTGATAATTTATTGACAACTTACGGAACATCTGCTCGCATGGAAAAAGAGACATAATTAGCCTATTTCTCCCATTACAATAATTCATACAGAAAAGAATCAAATCGACATAAACCAGTGTAAGTTGTCAATAAATTATCAAAAAAGGTTTGTGGAAACTGACTTATGTCACTTTTCCCAGACACTGTAGAATTATAAACCAATAGCTATTATGTGATCACAAGCAGTGGAATTCCCTATTCGTCTAATCAACTAGTCAGTATGTCACTGCTTTAACACAACTTAGAACAGTGATGGGGAATAGCCTTTCTCACAGAGTTTAGCTTCTCCCGCTACTTCAGCTGCTGTTGTATGTAGATATTCATGCTGTCTGGTCTGTTTACAACACGCGTTCCCCATCCCTGGCACAGAAGAAACACGCATTAAGCTATATGCATTCAAGTTCAGACAAAACTTTACCTCTCTGCCGGGAATCGAATCCAGACAATTTGAACCACAGCAGAGATTCTGCATTAGTCGTAAAATAAATCTCGTTTTAAATACAATAAAAAGTGCACAGTCCACAGCCACGTCGTTAAATTGGGACTTTCCTGCTTCTTTATGAAAGTACACATAGTGCATGCGGCTATCGGTCATCAAAAAAGGAAAAACATCTCTCCACTTGCAGGGTTCTATGCTGTGTATAATTACACCTGTTCGTGCCACAATAGAGATTTGTTGTAGTCAACTCGGACCTTTACTACCCGTCTAATTTTTGTTTTCATATGATGCGGAAAAATTCGTCCCCTTTTTTTTAACTACGAAAGCCGCAGGTTACCGTGATGGTTCAGAAATAAAAGGACTCTTTATCTACCAGCTGTTAATTTTACATACTACCAGCGTTGAAATACAACACAGTATATTTTATCTCCACTGAACCTTATACATTTATAATTTGTCATTGCAAGAGATGACCTTAACATTTAGAAAAAAACATTTCTATTACCAAGAGTAGGTCTAGTATTGGGAATGTCCTCTACTTGTGGCTTGGTCATGTCTATTATAATAGCGCCCTAGAAAAAAGTTTTGTTTATATTACTTTAATGACTATTAGAGGAGAAAAATTCGCTCCGACGCCGGAGATCGAACCCGGGTCCTTGGTTCTACGTACCAAGTGTTCTAACCACTGAGCTACGCCGAAGTTTAATCCACAGTACCGTATCGAATCCCTCTTCTCTAATGTTTTTCCCTTTGTGGCCTGACTCCAAGTTCGACATATATTAAGTCAACTGTCATTATACAAGGAGCGCACTCAATTGAGTGACTGGGTGGCCGGGATTCCACAGTAATATGCACTGATGGGCGAAGATTATTTAAAGATTAATTTTTGGTCCTACAGAATATACCTGTTATGGTAACAATGCTTATTTTTACAGGAGAAAAATTCGCCAATCAGGCCACATGTTATATTATTTTAGTCATTTAGTGCTATGCATAGACATTTCGCTAGCCCGCGCTACGAGCGTGCTAAACTGGCCCCGGCTATCGACTGATTACTTGTACAGAATTCATATCATATCATATCATATCATATCATATCATATCATATCATATCATATCATATCATATCATATCATATCATATCATATCGCTAACACTGGTTTATGAATAGGAAAAACGTTAGTTCGCTAATCATCCACCGGAAGTCCGCGCTAAGAATGTCTATGAATATGGCCCAAAATGTGTAAAAGGATCATTCTAAAGGTAGTGCTCTAGCTACCAATTCAATTGATCGAAAAAAAATTACCTTTAATATCAAGTTGAATACTCAAAAAGTTTTACACGGGTAAATATTGTAAACAGTGAGCAACTTCTATACTGTAAAATGTGATTGTCAATACAAGCTGTTACACACTGGTTGGGTTTTTTCCGAGGTTTTGCCAAACTGTAAGGCAAATGTAGGTAATCTATGGCGAAACCTCGGCCTCATCTCGCCAAATATCATCTCGCTATCACCAATCACATAAACGCTAAATATCCTCGTATTTGACACAGCGTCCTTCAATAACCAAGTAAAAAAAAAATCTACTCTACCGTATTCAAGATTTGGATTGTCCACACCTGTAAAGTAACGGTTAGCGAGTCTGGCCGCGAAACCAAGTGGCCCGCGTTCGAATCCCGGTCGGGGCAAGTTACCTGGTTGAGGTTTTTCCGGGGTTTTCCCTCAACCAAATATTAGCAAATGCTGGGTAACTATCGGTAATGGACCCCGGACTCATTTCACCGGCATTATCACCTTCATTTCATTCAGACGCTAAATAACCAGAGATGTTGATACAGCGTCGTAAGATAACCTACTAAAAATAATTGGATTCACCAGACGTCAATGAAGACGAATTAACAAGAAACGAGCAGAGTTTAGTTTATAGTCTAAGCTGTCATAAAACAATCTGTAACAGGAATTGGAATGACTTGTTCATAGTTAAGAAGTTTGTTAACTTGTGAAATACTCTATTCATATCGTTATTTATGTTTAATAACTGTCCTGTATGATATGGATGGTCAAAGATTGTTTACTTGATCTACATTTCTAGCAATCGAAATGTTACGGAGAGCCGGTTGAAGCACATGTGATCCAGCTAAAAGATTATTCGGATGCAAAATTTACGCTGTTTTGGATGCCGGTCGGTTCCCTTGCAGTTAGGATTGGCACTATTTTTAACGTGAAACGTTTATGCTTTTGACATTCGAGGACACACTTTCTGTTACTTTCTGTTCTGTAATACGGCATGACTACGTAACGCAAGTGATGAGAGCCGCCGTCTTCCTGTTAAGGTGAGAATGTGTACAGAAATGGCAAAAAAACCGGACCGACCCTTGTAGCTGATTTCAGAGCCTTGTTCACTCAGAGCACGATAGACTGGTAACTAAGACTTTCGTGGTTCGAATCCTGCTTGGGAAGGAAACTTTTTTTTGTTTCTAATTCAAATTTATTCCCAAAACTTTTCGATTGCAGCGATATTTTGCTACTTAATTAACTTATTATTCCCAGAACATGAATTTTACCAGCAATCGAAAAGTATTGGGAATAAATTTGAATAAGAAACAAAAAAAGTTTCCTTCCCAGGCAGGATTCGAACCACGAAAGTCTTAGTTACCAGTCTATCGTGCTCTGAGTGAACAAGGCTCTGAAATCAGCTACAAGGGTCGGTCCGGTTTTTTTTTTTTTTTTGCCACTACTGTACAATAAATGTAAAAGCTTAACGAAATATGAAAGTTCAATGAATCCTTCCTAAGAGGTGTGTTAGTTACGGTGACATTTTCACTCCCAAAATATTTTGTTGAGCTCAGTATCATTTTAGATGTTTTAGAATTAAACTGATTACAATTGTGTTGTTGCTTCAGCTAGTTACCTGACATTTATTTGTATTGATTCCGAAATGCGTCATATACCTCTATGAAATGATTCGTATAAAATGTATTTAAGAATGTATTTAACGAGTATCGGTTCGTTAAACTACGAGAAATGCGGTCAATTTGTGTGTTGCATGCAAAACACTGTGCTTTTGTTTACAACAGTGAAAGTTAACGGGTAACCATAGCATCGGAAGAATGCAAAGATCACGTTTTTACGAAAAAAAAAATGCAGCACTTAAATGGTTCGTTTTACAGACATAAGTTTAAAATTAAGTACAACTTTCTCCACAAAACATTCAACCTTCCAGCTTATTAAAATAACAGCAAATCTCAAACTTCTTCATTCTTATCTGGGTACAAATATTGATTTTACTACAAGAGATTTTCAGCTGCAAATTGTCATTCGAGACAAAACGAATGACATTAATATGTTCCGGAGAAAATTATGAGGTGTAATTTTTGTATAAAAATAATTCGCGACGCAACCGCCCTTTAAGAATCATGGCCCGTCAGCCGACTTGTCGGCCTCCTTTCACATGCTTTCGCAGAGGTGAACGATCATCCAACCATAATGGAGGTATTGTGTGGTTAGCACGATGATCCCCAGCCGTTTTAGCTGGTTATAGTAACAGGATTTCACTACCTATCGTAGCCCCCCAAATGCTTCATGATATTGATGGATAGTGCTTACTAAGGAACCACCCTAAAATAAAGGACTATAGGATCTAATAGTGGCAAGGTCATGGTCGTCTCATAACAAGATTAAGTAATGGATACTGTTTACCAAATAATTTAATAAGAATAACACTGGTATATATACTTATACAGGGTGATTCAAAAGGTAAGGTCTACCGGCGAGAAGATGATTCAGAGCCACATTTAGAGCAGGAAGGTCCTTTGTCAGTTTTATTTATTTGCAACTGTTTCAGAGTAACACCAGGTCAAACATTTGCTCATAACTAATGTGACTTACTTACAATAGTTACTAATTTACCGTACTTTATTGGAGCAGCTGCTCAAATTGCCCTCCGCTTGCACGCAAACATACCTGGACGAGTTCTCTTACTGCGCCGTGAACAAGATCTAACAGACCGTTTCGTAGTCTGATGTCTGTTGCAGCTACATTAATTCCTGGAGGAGATGATCTCTGTCTGTAATCTCCATAGCGTACACCTTTTCTTTCATAAAACCCAATACAAAGAAGTCCAGAAGCGTTAAGTCAGGGGACCGTGCTGCCCGATCACATTCCACAGCGTGTGGTCCTTTGTAATTCCATCATTTCAGGAAATCATGCTTTGTAAAAAATTTAAATCAAAACAAGTGACGGTAAAATAATATTTATTGTACGTATCATGAGATGTGAGTTAACTGTTTGACCTATTGTAACTCTGAAACGGTTGAGATTATTGTCGACAATTTCAGAACTTATTATGAGGTAAACCAATAAATTACGTCTCTAATGTATTGTATAAGACGCGAGATTGCATTGCCGAAAGATTACGCGTTGAAGCACCGGTAAGCGGGCTATTACTTGTCCATGTCACTTTTCGAACCGAACTGTGCTAAGCGAAATGTTTTTCCAGGCATACATCCGTTATGATAAAAATTATTGCCATAATGATACATTTCACCCTAGATCATATATGTAACAGATAACTCCTCGCTACGTTAAAATCGGCAACACTTTGAAGAGAACAACCGCCAGGTTCGCTACCCGTCCGCCGTAAACGAACACGAGATGGCAGCACAGTCGCTAATGCAATTCAAATGCGAATTATGACGTGACTGCTTATGTAACAACTAGATGGCAGCGTAGTAAACCTGACAAAAGTTGTTAATCTCAAAGCCTATAAGCCCGACATATCTGTTACATATATGATCTAGGATTTCACTTAATAATAGTGGCGTGCTGTCAATGGACTAGTAGGACTAGCCTAGTCCTCTAAGTATCATCAGCTTATAAAATTTATTATATTTCATGTCTGAATTTTAAACAGTTTCAAGACGAGACAATATTGACGAGTTCAATTTCTTTCCTCCCGTCATCGCTCAACGTCTGTAGAATTGGACTCGTCCAGCCCACGCGAACCAGTCAGCTCGGACTGGACTAGCAGGTTTAAAGCTGGTCCCTTGCCTATGTGAATAGTAAATACTATAGGGCAATCCCTGGTAAACAATTTTCGTGTCTCTATTCTTGTTAGAAAGAATATATTAATATGTGTATTGTTTTTGTGCATTATCAGTTAAGTATTGAAAGTGTGCCTGTGAAGTGCAACATGGATTAAAACAATATTGTATGTTTTACGCTGTTTAGTAAACATGCAAAGGGACTCGTTTCGAAATTCTAGTCTATTGCAGCTCTTACCAACTACTTCGTCTGAATCGTCGCCATCCGGCAGTGATATCAGTCACGACTGCCAACAGTCACAATGTTGTATTTTGTACCGTTTGTTAAGCATCGGTACTTCGTTTGGAAATGTTATTGCTTTAATAGTGGCTGTTTATAGATTGTCAGGCTTTTCATGCAGGACAGTGACTGAGATAGCAAAGTTTTTTAAAGACACCGAGTTAGGAGAAGAGGCATTTCCGGAAGTTTATAAATTCTAATAGCTACAATTCCAGTGAGCACCTCCACAGTGGAACGTACTTTTTCCTGTTTAAAACGCGTAAAGAGTTACGTACGGAACACTCAGTGCGAAGACAGGCTTTCGCGACTTTCACTGTTATCGATCGAAAAGGCTCTATTGAACAAAATTCAAAACCAAAGGCATTTTTACGATGACGTCATAGAAAAATTTGCCGGAAAAGGAGAGAGGAGGATTCCGTTGATGTACGCATGAAGGTGGGAACTGGTAAGTCTTATTTTCGTTGTAATACGTATTACCTATCATATTTTTATTATTTTTTCTGTTTATTATTAAATAGTGTCATGACAGTTCTATTACTGCTGGTCTCCCCTGAAAAATGTCACCGCTCGCCACTGCAGTTATTAAGAATTTTTACACACTGTGTCAAGCTTACAGAAGCTCATAGTAGAACCTCTTTGATGTGGGATCAACACGAGGCTGAAACTTAACCTAAGATAACACAGAAACTTTAATTAATAACAACGGGCAAATATCCACGCCATAAGTCCCCGCACACCATTATACTGTAGTTTCCCCTTAAATGCTGTGTGCGCCACTGCCAAACATGATGATAATTTCCTTTGTTAAAACGGGAGAAGTTACTTTCTGCTGTCATTTCATTAAAGCCTGTGCCTTTCTTTCTAAATGCTGTACCACTTAATAGCAATTTTATCATTCTCCATTCGACCCCACATAAACTTAGATGTTACAGCATCATTAAGTAAACCATGAAACACGTAAGTAAACGAGTTTTACTTAACCTCATGTTAAATTTTACGCGGGGATATTTTGCTCACTATTATTACTAGACGGCAGTAACATGTCAGCGCGAGATATAGGGAGACAACAAACATTGCCTCCTGCGAGAGCGATAACACATTTACGGCGAACGA
This sequence comes from Periplaneta americana, assembly GCF_040183065.1. Lineage (NCBI taxonomy): Eukaryota > Metazoa > Arthropoda > Insecta > Blattodea > Blattidae > Periplaneta > Periplaneta americana. The sequence continues at coordinate 63,751,025 of NC_091132.1, read as the reverse complement.
AATCCGCTTAACATTATGAAATTCTGTGGCCTAAAATGAATATGGGTTTAAAGAATACTGATAAAATTGAAGTTCATATGAATTTATACGTGGCGGTTTATAACAATAACCACCAGCTCGTAGAAATTGTCTGATTTCTGAATTGGCTTTTGGTTCGGCATAGGAAGAAACACAATTAATTTAAAGATTAGTAGGTTTCAACTGCTTCTGAATCATTATTGTTCCAAATATTGCCGAGTATAAAACGTATACATTTCAAACTGGTCAAAGTCAAAATTACATGTAATGACAAAAATGACAAAAAAATTATCAAACAAATTTGACGCTCCTAGTGCCTGCATATGTTTTTCAAACGGATCTAAGTCAAGACTTAGGAGAGTCTGTTAAATGAAGGGTCCAGAACCATAGTGGGCCAAGCGCCATTTACTAAAACCGTAGAAAACAAGGGTTAAAATTAAGTTATTACCATAATTATATAGCAAGTAATATAAAGTAGACACATTGAAACTAAATGATATGTCAATCTTCATTAAACTATGGTATTCACTTAACTTTAACCCTTGCTTTCTCCGTTTTTAATAAATGGCGCTTGGTCCACTATGGCTCTGAACCCTTTAAATATCATATCATAATATACCCTATTCTCAAATTTAATTTAATCTCAGTCATAGACTAATTAGTCCTATTATTTATTCTCAATAACAATCAAATTTTGCTTTTTATTGCAGTTGTCGGTATCTTAAGTGTCACAACTTCACTTTCCTTGTAAAGTGAAATGTGTATGTTGATTATTTATTTTAAATAGTCTGAAAAGAATGACATGGATCGAATCAATAAGAACAATAATGATGTTATTTGTTATTAAATATGCATATATTGAAAATCTAAGCTATTTTGTATATATTAATAATTTGATAACTTAACAGTGAGCGAGAACTCTTTTTAGAAGATTAATAAATGATATTATAATATTAAAGCAACACTACTACTCTATGCCGCGTCTATGTCTCAGCGCTAGCGTGCTGGTATGCCCTATAAGGCAGCCCAGGTTCAATCTCATGCCTGGCCGTGACGATATTTCTTGTGGACAAAGCAGAAGTTGCAGAGGGGTTTTCTCGGGGTACTGCGTTTTCCTTTTTGGTTTCACCAACACTCTCCAATTCTCCTTTATTTTATCTATCATCTTCAATAGTTAAAATACTAGGGGTGAAGTCAGGGGATAGTACTGGTTGTCCATGCTGCTATAGGAAGGGCTTGGAGCTCTGGACTCTGGGGTTTATCATGTACTCGCCTGGGACTGGGACTTGGTTCTATGAGGGCTGAGGCAAGTTGATCCATCTATCTGCATCATATTCACGAATGTCACCCAGGCTACCTATCGGGTTAGAATAATCATCGCATATAGGGCACATAATTGGATAAATGTGAGCCTAAATTCATGGATTCATTCCGTGTCCACTACTCTGAAAGCCAGCCAGCTATACTACTTCCAGGGTTCAGATATACGTAGAAATTCCCGCCATGTGAATCAATATGAGTTATCGTTGCACCTGACGTACATAAATTGTTCCCTTCGAATTCACTGCTGTCCTTGGGGACGTCTTTATTCCGACCAGAGCTGGAAGTAAACATTACCTTAGATAACAACTGCATCAGCTGGGACAGTACTAACAACTGAGATCTCATTGCTTTCATGAGTAAACAAACCTTGTACGATATGCAGAAAAAACTGACAACTGCTGTAAGCAGAAAAAGAAATCTATTCAGCACTGATTTGAAAGGAGGGAGATGTGGATATCCAGACCACGTAGACACTTGTCCACCGACAAATAAGTAAAGCGACAAGGACCAATAACGATCGCACACCAAGACAAATACGAATTGGAGCATTTCTTTCTCTACGTAGAACAGCTCAACTCCACTTCACATTCTTTTTCCATAAGCGCTTACCGATTGCAACATTCTTTTATCCATTCCGTTTATTAAACGCAGCTCATCTAGACCGACGGCATGAAGAGATCTTATAATGACAAGATTCATCAATGTATAAATTCTACTTCACTTCTCCTTCAACTACTGAAGCTGTTCAGACTATTGTGAATTGTAAATTTGATGAGCTACGGAGGAAGATGAATTACAAAATCTTTTTTGGCCCTAAATGACACATCGAATATATGAAATTGTTTAGTGATTCGATTTCGTATCGGTCCACTCTTTATTTTGACTTGTGTCTGATGCTAATATATGCGATATTCCTTTCCATAGACTTGAGATAATACATTTTAAACATTTCATTGAAAAGTATACGTCTAGAAAATTGCCGACTCCAACAATCATGCGTACACAATATTTACCCTCGAGTTATGAAATAACTTTAAATTCTATTCCAGGGATACAGAACTGGCGAGAGAGGGGCAATAAACATGGGGAAAGCGTTGGTTCCCCGTCCACAGTCCACCGGCGTTGAATGACGTATCTGTGGCCCGTACGCAATCACAAACGACAGACACTGAATACAAATCCCCTCCCTTACAAAGTCAATGACGCGGGGATGGAAGGAAGGGGTGAGTGACATACCGATGAGTGACGCAACGCCACAATTGTCACCCAGTTCTCCACGCCTGTTCTATACCATCAGCTGTTGCTAAAAATAAAAGTGTTAAACTAAAGCTGAACAGTTTTCTTGAAAAACATCTTGCATATTCGAAACTCTATGGACTCCAATATGAACTAGGCCTAAATAGTGTACAGGCACAAGATTATGATAAATAAAAGTTGTTTCAAATTCGCACCAGTAACATCGTGTGATTTCGAAAGAATATTTTCTTGTTTGAGTGAAAATAGAAAAAGAGGTTTATATTTGACAATTTACGAATGTACATAGTTGTACTTTCCAGTAAATTTAGTGACACTTAGGGTACACTATTTTTATTTAAAATGTATCGACATTTTCTACAAAGAAGAGAATGAGGTAAGTCGCTTTCGTAAATGTGTGTTATGTCCTGTTTTTTTAGTCACCTGATATATCGAGAAATGTTTTGATTCAAGCACAGCAGTCCTCTGCACAAGTCCCTGTACTATTCTGAGTTGATGCAAACAACACGACTTTTATAATACGCGACGTAGTTATCTTCATATGTTCGGTGTCCGAACTTCCATCCCTAGTTATCACGCCTCATTGCCGACGGTACTTGTTCGACCCCGTCTACAAATCACATTATTTCTTGATAGACTTTATTAGTATTCGAAATGCTTCACGTATCGTGTGTATCTTTGAACGCCAGTGTACTAACATGCATAAATAGGGTATGGAATGGAATGGAATGGAATTTAAGGAAGGGGGTATTATGGCCCAGCACTGCGACCTGTTACTATCTATTGCGCTAACCCTCAAGCTAGGCGCATTCCCAAACCCACACCGGCTGACTACACTAAGGTTCGCTGCCTACCCACATTTCGAGCAGGCAACCCTCCTCGTTTCTAGACCAGCTCCCTCCATGCGTCGCCAGCCGGCTATAGGGGAATGCTATGGAATTATGACGAAATTGAGAAATAGTAACGAAATGATGTAGACGCCTAATATGGAGGAAAACGGGAGAACCCCGAGAAAAACCCTCAAGTGCAACCTTATCCGCCACAAGTGTCATTATCAGGTTTAGGATCCGGGACACTTTAGCAACCAATGTACACGCAACTTGACTGTACAGTTCCTTGAACATGGTAGGCCTAGACAGACATACTGTGAATGTAGACAACGACGTCAATGTGCTTCGTTATATTCTACTGCCAATAGTACAATCTAGTGACGGTGGAAAATGAAGTAGGATGCATACCTCATAAGTTTTCACGTCCCTTGGCGACGTTAAAGGCGTTAGCGTTATAATGAACAGCCATGTATATACTTGCAAGTAGTTCGAAAAAACTATTCACTATGAATTAAAAATGCACTGTGATGGCCTGAGTTTCTTTCGCAGGGAGAGGCGGAAGAATACTATACCTCTGATCAGGAACCGGATTGTACACCAAGGCACAGGTAAACAAAACTCAACGCGCCACCTCACTTCATCTGCATTCCGTTGCACTGTTAACTTCACTTCATTCTTAAGTTGTCTCGGATCCTAAGGCTGGTCATTATGAATTTTTCAGTGAAAAATACCAGACCTGATCGAGATTCGAACCTGGGCCGCCTGTGTGACAGGCCGGAGAACTGAACACTCAGCAGCCATAGGGGACATAAATAGGATAACATCCTGATAATGTGACCAGCATATCGCAAGGTCATAATTAAGATAAAACATGACAAACGCAATACCAAAAATAGATATCAGGTTTCTAAGGCATCTAATTGCGCATCGGGAATAAAATGCAGAGCCTTTGAAACATTACATCTTGAGTCGGCGCTTAATATAATTTTTGTGCGTGTTTACCTCTCTTTTTACTATCGATCTCAGGTTCCCTACCATTGTATGTCATTATACTCGGCTGATGCGGATGTTAGCTGGCGTAGAAGCGTAAGCCATTATCACCTGCATTCCAACGTACGTGCCTCTATAACACACCGGACACGCGTTAAGTTAGGAATTTTATTTTACGCATTTTTTCTCTGCCTGTCCTATTATTAGAATCTTTTTGAGAAGCTCAGAATTCTTCATCCTTATACCAATTGCCTACTTTAGGGGAGAATCGGGTAGTATTGGACATCGGGTAATATCGGACAGTGAGTTTCTTTCATCTACCACACGATGAAAGTACCTGATTGACATGGTTACGTTTCTGTGGTGTCGCATAGAGAAACGTAACCATGTCATTCAGGTACTACCAAATGGTGGTAGATGAAAGAAACGCACTGTCCGATATTATCCGATGTCCGATACTACCCAACTCTCCCCTAAGTGTTCAGCTGTAGTAGCTCTGTCAACTATTTGACGGTTGTTCATCAGACAATTCGAACTTTGATTTCTGCAAGAGTCTGTATGTAGTGCAAAAAAAGTAATGTGAGGAGGGTTTTCTACCATATATGTCATTTTTTTTCTGCTTTTGCGATCCCTCAATTTCTCGATTATGGCCTTAAGATTTTATTTTGAACTGGTTTTATCTTTTAATATGTCTACGAACAATAGCTTCACTATTGTACTTGCTAGGCCCGAAATTTCAGGCGTCAGCGTCATACCGAAGAATGTTTTAGATTTATTTCCGTCGCGAAATATTTTGTGTTACGTTGTAAAATACGGAGTGATTCTTATAGAACCGAACTCTGTGAATTAATAACGAAATTGAAACTATAACACTGATTCGTCTCAAACTATTGATGTAATATGCATGTGTTATACATGAAAGATGATAAGCCTCCTGTGAATTTTACCACATTAACATTTTGATGAAGGATGGGTGGAGTGAAGAAAAATTCTCTCCGGAACCGGGACTCGAATCCTGGTTTTCAGCTCTACGTGCTGACGCTTCATCTACTAAGCCACACCGAATTTCAGTTTCGATTCCGGATTGAATCCTCTCAGTTTAAGTTCCACCTCTCAGTTTCCCTTTAGTGGCCAACCCTCATGCATTGTGCCACAGATGTGTGACAGTGGTACAATGTCCAACACACTATGTGCAGAAGTGCACTCATTATGATTGACCAAGTGGCGGGGATCCGACGGAATGAGCGCCGTCTAAAATCACTAAGTGATTATTTACGCATAACATACCAGTGTTGCGTTGTACCGAAGTACATATGATATTTTCGTGCAGGAATTCTGCATTATCATATGATGAAGGATGGGTGGAGCGGAGAAAAATTCTCTCTTGCACGGAAATATCATATGTACTTCGGTACATCACAATAATACTAACATTTTTCCTAATGAATTATTATAGGTAAGACATTGTGTTCGGTTCTATAAATGTACTATACTAATCCCCTTGAGTGAATGGACATGGACTGCGACTGCCCTTACACGCAGGCCGCTTGTGTGGGCCCATTGTGCTACCGAGAATAGAATGATACGGAAATCCTAAGCCCTCCTAACTTCCCTACATCTTTGAGGATCTTTTTACTTTTCCACGTATGGATCACCACGGTCCTTCAACCCTGGTCCCAAGAGATACTATGAGTTCAAAGTACATAGGGCTACCACCAGCAACTAATGACCACATACCATGGGGTCTATAATGCGTTCCATAATGCCTGACAGGGAGGAAGGGAGTAAGGTAATTGCTACTCAACCAATGGCAGAGGTCACATCCCACGTTTATATTCAAGTTGGGCTATCTGAAGTGTTCTACCTTCGCCCAACTTCAAAATAAGTCTAGAATGTGACCTCTACCATTGGTTGAATAGCAATTATCTTTCTCCCTTCCTCTGCTTGTCAGACGTTATGGAACGCAGTGTAAGTTTCGTGGCGGCCGGCAGCAGACTCTGCATCGGTCGGACGCCCGAAATGGGGGACAGAAACAGAGATAGTGATGATGATAATGATAATGAAAGCGGGGAAGTGTAGATGAGTTCGGTTCTATAATACTCACTCTGCATTTATTATCTCTAACATAGCTCGCTGAGTATGGTGTTACCATAGAAACGTAAGTTTATTTCATAGTGATAATGATAGGTGTATTGGGAGATATCTCACCATATCGAGCGGTGAAGAATTGGTGCCGCGATAAGGACAAAATGTGAACACATAAAGGATGCAGGTCAACCACATTCTGTGTCCTCAATTTTTTCTTGTACCTCGAACATGGACATTTCACGTCTGAAACTTCGTTACCGGTACTGGAAATTCACATGAGATATAGGCCCCTATTATACCGCCATATTCTAATTTTAGACTAGAAAAATTAATTCCTTGTAATAAATTCGAACGCTGAACAATGAGTTCAATGAAGTATAAAGTATAAGGTATAGAATTCACATAAAGAACGACCCAGTATGTCCAACTTTTCATTCATTTATTACACTTAAATGATATTATATGAGAGGATCAAATTAGAATGAAACAGTAGTACAGTCATTAGGATTACTTAAAATTCCATGTAAGCAACAGCATTTGCTGCTCAATGTTCTGTACTACCCTCACAAACGTATCATTTGACACCCGATTACACTCCTCTGGAATTATCACTTCTAAACTAATCACATCCCGAGGTTTCCTGGCGCGACTGCCACACCTCTATCCGAGTATAAATTCAGGTACTGTTGAAGACTGTAATCTTGGAACCTGACAGGAATGAGACGCGACCCTACAGTTCGCGATAGTGACCCCTATTAGTAATCCTAGCCTGCTACCAGCTGTCTAAATATTGTGTTCTTTTCCTACCTCATAGCGGAAGCTGTTGAGCAAGTCCCATGTCAGCGTCACATTCAGGTGCGGTGTCACTGTTTTCACTACCCCTACTGCCATCACCGTCATCAGTATTACTAGTGTTATCACTATCACTACCACTGTTGTAAGCCCCCTTAAATTTATAATAATTAGTCTTGTAACGTTGGGGATCGATAGGGTGCGTTACGGTGGCTTCGAGTTGACTATCCGTTCACCATCCGTACTCTAGCATGAATAAACAACGTATACCTGCTGAATACGCCGTTCGCCAGTCACTACCGTAGCATGTTTATACAGTATACCAGCTGAATAATAATGTCGAAGGTTGAAGGTTCTCAGGCCCATATTTTTGCAGCGGAATTTGGTGAGTGTATTGTGTGAATGACGGGAATATTATATATAAATTATGTAATACAAATGGAATAGGTTACAAGCGATATTATATACAGACATTGTAACACAAGAAAAGAAAGAAGGAAACAAACCCACGAATAATTCTATGATAATTTATTCTTCTACACATAACGAAAGACATGTAAAAATATATCTTTGTAATGTTATATAGAGTATATTTACTTTTAGAACTGTCCAGATTTGTTTATGTGCACCTTATTATTCGTGTAATCGATCGCAGAACCAAGTCGTACTAGATCACGTCCCCGGCCTATGTACCATGCTGCAGTCAACTTGTATAATCGGTCCCCAACATTGGGTACAAGCCTACTGATAATTTTATTAATTTCTTATGATTGGAGTCCATCTTTTTTCCGGTATTGTTTTTTCTATATTTTCAGTGTGTCTACAGAATCCTTCTCAGTTCGTGTGGACACTTACACTCTCATTTTGCCAACATTTTCGAAATGTCATATTGCTGTTCACCCAGGTCTCGTCTCTATAAAAAAAATAATTGTCCCTTGCTCCGGAATTCATTTATTTGCACGAGATATCTCGATCTCCAGTCTACGATGGGTGAAAGTGTTTTCAGAACGTCTTATAATATTGAACACGTGCAATGATGATACACAAGCCTCAGTACGTTATCTGTTGTTTTTGATTCCCCGCTTAACCCCACTTCCTCACACCGCACGTTCCAAGATTGGAGTATTCTACAGTACAACCATACACAGACTGTCTTGTCGCCGTGGTTAGTGCGTCAAGATGTATATCTTTATATTAAACGTATTTTTTCAGTGAATTTTCTGGTTAAATACACATGTTTCGAACTGCACTGAGAATAAAGTTAGATTAAAGTTTCATTTGTGCTTCAAATGGTATGAAACAGTACATTTTAGCGATGGAATCGGCTACTTAACCCGACTGTTCACGCTCTACATTGCAATAAAGTTTCGGATATAAATAGGGCGCCCTGGATAACACAGAGAAATGAAATTTCTACCTATTCTGCAAAATAATATAAAGTTCTGGAAATGTACTGCATGAGAAGAAGTAATTCAGGGGGATCAAACGAATATTTTCAGTTTGATTGACTTAGGCAAAATGGGTCTCGTATCATTCGTCCCATCACTGTTCATTGTTCCGCGTATGCATCAGAGAACCCTCCAGTAGGTGTATTTGCTCTTATTAAAGCTTCTCAAGGCTCGCAGCTGTACAGTCAGGGCTGGAAGCTGTTGTCTCCCACATCTTTGTGACCTCTACAGCCACAGTCTATATTAGGCGGTGCTGAGCACCTCTTCGACAACGGAACTGCGGCGAGCTCATGTAGCCTATACGCAGTTTTTTACGCAGCAGGGCCGTACAAACCCGTTACGATTATTTTATGTTTAAACACATATAATTTTATTCTAAATAAAATCACCTATTAAAATTTGACTTGCTTCCCTAATACATAATATTCATTAAAGTATTACAGATGTTTAAAATTGATTTTAACAACAATGTATCAATTGCGCGGTCATCTATAGTCGCGTCGCTGTTACTTATGCCGTGACTCCTCTTCTTTGCTTACGCCTTAGGAAGTTAAGACTCTATAAAGTCTAGGTAGGTAGTATCGTTCGCCATTTTTGTTCTTTCGTTGCCGAGCTACCAGACGAGGAGTCTATTTGTTGCACCGTTACACAACATTATCACGTCGTGGCTCCTGTGATGATAAATCAAATACACTGTAATTTAGCAAATAATTGAGCTGCAAATAATGTCCTCGTGTGCATTCTGCGAACGCCAACGAAAGAACAAAAAAGACGGGTGACTATATTAAGTATTTATCGAGCCTTAAGAAGTGCATAACATCATCAGCAGCAAATGACAAGGCGCACACGTTTAAATGTAGCCAACCTGCAACGTGATTGGCTGCCGTAAATAAGAGCGACGGGACTATAACATAGCTGGAACTATGATAGCGAGATGATATTTTCGAGCTTTCGCAATGGGATTACCTGATATTTTCTTTAAGATTGGGAAAACTTCCGAAAACCCAACAAGTAATTAATCCAAACGGGTTTCGAGCACACACTCTAGCACATTCTTATCAGTTCAACATAATTATCGTCACATCACAGTCAACAATAACCACTATCAATATTAGAAGACCTTTGCTGTTTGGTATTTACCGTTCTAAAAATATATGAACTAATACGAGTCGTCCACAAGTTGCTGGATTCCCTACTGTTGGCGCCCGAATGGTACATGACAAAAAAAAATACAAGGCAGTGGGAAAACATCCATTCTCTGTACGAGAAAGATGAATCTTTAATTAATTTTCTATGGCAAAGACATATAACTCAAATCCCCAGATTCAACACTACAAATAGTAGGCTGTCTCTTATGTCACGTGACATTCTAAGCCACCACGTAGGGAAGTTCGTGACAACTAATTAGTATAAATGAAGGGCTCAGAACAATAGTGGGCCAAACGCCATTTACTAAAACCGTAGAAAACAAGGGTTAAAATTAAGTTATTACCATAGTTCAATGGAAACATATAGCAAGTAATATAAAGTATATATATTAAAACTAAGTGATATGTCAGTCATCATTAAACCATGGAATTTACTTAACTTTAACCCTTGCTTTCTCCGTTTTTAATAAATGGCGCTTGGCCCACTATGGCTCAGAACCTTCAAATGCTGGAAGGTGAAACATCAAAGTGTCTCTACTATCGGTGGAGGTTATGTTTAAAACTTTACTGAAAATATCATACCTGCATTTTACTTTCTCATTTGCATTTAAATTGCTAACTGGAAAATAGTATGATAGAATCAAGTTTTAGTACAAGTTACAGTCCACACCTGTGGAGTAACGGTTAGCGCGTCTGACCGCGAAACCAGGTGGCCCGGGTTCGAATCCCTGTCGAGACAAGTTACCTAGTTGAGGATTTTCTGGGTTTTCCCTTAAGAGCAAATGCTGGGTAACTATCGGTTCTGGACCCCGAACTCATTTCACCGACATTATCACCTTCATTTCAATCAGACGTTAAATAACCTGAGATGTTGAATACATCGTCGTAAAAGAACCCACTAAAAAAAAAAAAAAAGTTACACATTTAAGGCAACTCGGCTGCAAGTCTACATATGACCAGGATAAAGAAATAGATTATAGGATCCACAAATAAAAAAATGTGGTTGTATAAAGAGAACTGAAAAAGATCGAAAAAACTCAGTTGAGATTTTTATGTTGCGGCCAACATTTCATTATTGTAAGGAACTGAAACATATAAAAAATTGGAAAAAATATAGAAATATATAGGTTCAGAAATGATATTTTTACGAGCATTTAAAGGTTGCACAAAGAATGACACAATAAGGAAGGAAAATTGTAGAACAGAATTAAAAATGTTATATATAAAGGTAAAGGTATCCCCGTCACATGCCATGAAGGCACTTGGGGGGGGGGCATGGAGATAGAGCCCCATGCTTTCCATGACCTCGGCACTAGAATGAGGTGGTGTGGTCGGCACCACGCTCTGACCGCCTTTTACCCCCGGGAAAGACCCGGTACTCAGTTTTTTTTATAGGAGGCTGAGTGAACCTCGGGGCCGTTCTGAAAGTTTAAAAATGTTTCATATAGTAACACGAAGTTTTGGGAGGTCAAGGGGTGGATGGATGGATATGTGAAGTTGTAAAAGGCTATCAGCATGATGTTGATGATGATTATGATGATGATGATGATGATAAGCTGATAACTTTACATTAATTCGTGACTACTTATCTAGAGTTTATTTCCCTTGAAAGTGTTCTCTTAAGGAATAACATACATATATAACCACGCTCTCTCTCCCTCCCCTCTCTCTCTCTCTATCATCTAATAAAACTGCTGTGCTCTTTGGAAATATCAAATTTCACCCCGTGTGATTTTAACTCCTCTCAGTGTTCCGTCTAGAAGATTCGCTATTATTGTTTTCCCAAAGCCGTTTCTGTTTACTAGAACAATACTGAGATGAATAGCCATCAATAGTTTTTTTTTTCCGTTTCATAGCAGAATGTATCATAGTCGACCACAAGAGAAATATTGATGTTAGAGAAGAAACGAATATAGAATCAGTTGCAGCTACAAATAAAATTAATGGAATAAATAGGAGTGATCATACTTATCCACCTCATCCCAGACACCAGAATAATCAAGGTGTCGACCTGGGTGACGCAGTGGGCAGTGCTGACCTTCTGTGCCCGAAGTTGCGTTTCGATCCCGGCCCAGATCAGTAGATTTACTGGCATGTAAAATAACTCCTGTGGAACAAAGTTCCGGCACACCGTTGATGCTGATATAACCTCGGCAGTTGCGAGCGTTGTTAAATAAATCAATTAAAAAAATAATCAAGGTTGCCTTCTTGTAAATCCTGAAGAATAACAAACATTAAACTTTCAGTGCTATCTTTTACACCCTTAAAATGATGGCATTGACAGTTTAGAGACAGAACAGACCAAAATATCTAACCCTTGAGGAGGAGGAGGAGGATGATGAAGATGAAGATGATGATGATGATGATGATGATGATGATACTTCGTTTCTTCGTTAATGCATGACACGAGAGATACATAACGGAATTCCGTTATACCGTCTGAACGACAATTCGCTTTACGCCCGCAACATTAAATGTCGTCTTGTTGACAAAGAAAAATGACTTGTGGGTTTGAATTCATGCTCCTGGTCTGCAGACATTATTCGCATATTGAGTTTTCATTAATCTACACTGCGGCTTACCTAAAATTGTTCCGTAGACTACGTATATTGGCTCCGTTAGATTATCAGCTAATGAATTTTAATGTCAAACAGAATACGATACCGGTACTGTCGTTAAAAGTTGGTTCAATAAAGCATCATGATGTGCATTTAAATAAGGCTACAGCTTCAGGCGCAGAGATATGCAAGTAACGCTGTTGTCGAGCATTGAGTGTGTTGTAATTCATTCATTGCTGGCTGAACGAGTTGGTCCAGCACTCAAGGTTGTGGCAGTGATCCATGACACGAATATCGCTCAGTGCCCATGGCGACGGCTCTCGCCGATGCGAGCGATTCAACAGGTGCTGGAAGAGCGACGCTCCAGGATTTGACTGTCAAAATGAAGTTGTTTTTCTCCTACTTATTTCTCCAGCCACTTATTTAGTAATTATTCTCATAGTCAGTTTGGAATTTATAGTCGAGAGAGAGCAGAAAACCGTCTGTTCTTCTCTGCATATTTCTTGTGTGACTTCTCTTTTCGTTTCATCCGCAGTGGAAGAATAAAAATTCCCGAATTCTCTTTTTGATTTAATGTTCTGATTAGAATTAAGCTACGCCGTTGGTTGAACGACTTCGACTTATTACGCTAATTCGACTTCAAATCCCAGCGAAGACGGATGTTTTGATAGGCAACTATGCTATGCGGGGAGAGTTTTCATAGGTTAGTTTTGTTTTCATTGCCAGGATTTCCTTAATATCTCAGTCATAATCAGAGCTAGGAAGCTGGTATCAAAACTGTTAACTTGTGAGAGCTTGGTCTATATCTCTACCGAATGAAAAGTAATAGCGCATCTCTCAATGTCAGTGAACCAGAACAACAAACATGTACAACCGGGTGGTGACCAAATATGTGCCTCAATCGATCACAGCCTTCTAGCCTCATTAAAACAAATAACAATGAATATTTCCATTTTATCAAAAGAAATAGTCCTTTTATGTTCAGAAAGAAGACAATATTTGTACTCTGAAAATATTCGTTCTACGTCATAAGACGTCACTGGATCAAATCTGAAATATGATACAGTATATCTTACTATCATCAGGTGAATACTACTTTGTGAATCTAGTAGTTTATCTTGTATGTCGTACGAAATATTAAACTCATAATTGTTTTCAATAAAATTTTTCATTTCTGTTGCAATGACAACAGCTAGGAAGTTCGTATCGTAAGTCCGAAGTTTATCTTGGACTGTAACGCAACCGAATGCATACCAGCACGAGACGTCAACGAAGAATAATCCGAGAAAAAATAAACGTGTTACACACTCCTCTTTGCATAGGTCTAATTATTTCATAACAGATGAGTTTACTTTTTTGGAATCATGCATAATATTAACATTACGGTAATAATAGAATAATAACAGATTAGCTCACTCTGTTCAGAACCTAAAATATTAATATAAACTAACAATATTCTTCAAACTAGTCACGATTCTACACAGCTCCACAGAATGACACTATGCGAAGTTTATGTGAACATACTGTGTAACGTCTGTAGCGAGCGGAAGCAAGGAGTGGCGCGGATGACATTTATATTCCTCGCGGTACTCAACTGAAATCTTCTATTTTAGTACCTATGGTCTTAATTATTACTATACAAGAGCAAATAAATCCATTTCTCATGATACTGCATCAAATGAAATGCCAAGGAGACAGAATCTTCTAAAATCGACGTGTTATTGGAGAGAAGGGTGCTTTAGGCCAATGATCAAGAATCAAAATATAGATCGTTTCAATAAAAGTTTAGAATCGTTAATACAGAGTGTTGAGTTAGTTTGTTTACAACGGCTCATGGATGATGGGGGAAGTAAAAAAAAAAAGTTTTCGTTTGTAACCACAGTCCGATAGATAGATGCACCATTTTCCAACAAGGGGCGCTTGTTGGTTGGGTCACACCTGAATATTTTGCCGTAGATGCCAGGCCGTAGATGGGTGCAACATTTGAAGATAGTTTGATTGACAGAAGTGGTCCTGTAACTTTGATCGTCTGAACTCACGTTTATGGATTATTTTTGAGGAAGGAGATAAATACCTGGTCTATGAGAACCTGATAGCCTAGATGCTGTGCAATAACTGGCTGTTCGTATAGCTGTAACTGCAGCAATTATTCCCGAAACGCCTGTCATCGTTAGGAATACCAGAACATAAATGTTATGCAGATGTTATCTCTCTAATTTCATATAAATGGCAGGGATACTACTTACCTGACGCGTATGCGATCTAATTTTGTTGTTCTTCACTGTGCGACCAAGCGTTTTGACAATCGTATAGCGCAGCAGTGGCGAAAATGCAATCGTGCGCCGAGCCACTTTGTAACCTGCAACGTGCATAGCACTAATGGAGGGAGGCGAGCACCCGAAGGGGAAGAGAAGCAACTGTCTGACTTATTTCCTTACGTCAAGATATAATTTTATACAGTACAAGGTTACAGACTAATGTTTAGTACGTGTATCGAAGAAAGAAATGAGTAAGGAAACATAGGACACAATATCACAATCTAAAATTAACTGTCTTCAGAATGTCTCTGCGACAGAGTTTCAAAATGAGGAATTATGTCACTTACTGCCAGTCGTAGTTGATCACGAAGGTATTTGTCTGTCAGTCGTAATCTAAATTTGGTTTTTACTATTTTCATTGTTGAAAATAATTTTTCACAAACGTAAGTTGTAGCGAACATGACTTCAACAGAGCAAACGAAAGAACGAAGCTTCGGATATTTATTTTTTGGCAAAGATTTGAAAAGTTCAACATTTGTCAAGTCCTTACATCTAGCTTTCATTGTAACATTACATTGTAAATCTGTGAGTTTAAATTGAAGATCTAACCGCATTATTCGTACATCTGCTGAAAGAGAATCGATGTACAGAGATAATAATAATAATAATAATAATAATAATAATAATAATAATAACAACACTTAACCTTTTAATGTTTCATGAGTGACATGTAGTATAATGTCGTTTTATGTTACACAACCGTTTCCTCGTAATACTTACGAACAAATCATACATTTAATATTCTCATCATATTGGCAGCAAAAAAAAATGCGTCCTCCCATCCTACTTGAAACTTTCGTTTTGTACAGGTACATGATTTCGAGAGAGACATTGCGACGATACGCCACTCGCAGGTCAGAGACAAATACAAATGGAACGAAGTTTTACTTCAGTGAGTGAGTGGGGGTTGGAGGAGGTAGGAAGCAAGAGAAATGCATAGCTATCATTGCGAGCCACAATGTGCTCGCGAGTAACATTTTCGCCACGGCTGGTATAGCGCATGTAGCAACAGACCTGCCAACCTAGGAGAGATGAAATGCGAGAAATGGGAATTTAGTAAGGGACATTCTTTTAATAATAATAATAATAATAATAATAATAATAATAATAATAATAATAATAATAATAATAATAATAATAATAATAATAATAGCATGGGGGCGAAAAGACAACATTAATCATGAATGTTAAGCTATCACCTATAAATCAGGGAGATTGTCTAGTCAGTGCGAGAGAATTGAAGTCGTCAGCTAATTGTGGAAGACTCGCGCATTATGTATGATAGTTCGTAGTACGCATTTTAACCACAAACTGATGAAAAACCTACGGGAGCGAGCTGCTTCCGATACGACTCCTCCATTGGACACACTAAACTGTCTCTGTCACTCCTAACAAGTAAGTCGTTGTAGAATCGCAAATTGAACAGCATATATTCATATTGCACTATCTATTGCGACAAGTCATAAAACGATATTCATGTAGGTACATTACACGAGATCACGACAGCTGTATACATAGTGACCCGTAATTAATGTTATTAATGTAAAGGGGTTATTCTCTGAGATATTTGAAAGAAGAAAGTTTCATACAGTTTTTCTCGTTTTTGCCTTCTTGTCGAGAAAAAAAATATTTTTAGGAAACATTTCATAGCGTATTTTGGGAATGCAACTTATTTAATAAAAAATATGCTCACTCAAATTAAAAGAGCAGTGTATTATGATAATGAATGATTGAAATGCTTTTAGTTTTGTCTTTATACATGGAGAAATTTGATGCAAACAAATGTAATAATTTACAATTCCTTTTCAGAACGAAAAATTATATTTGTTCAGATCAAATTTCTGCACATTTATAGGTTAAAAGTAAAATTCTTACAATCATTTGTTATCCAAATGCTCTGCTCTCAAAAACTGACTAAGCATATTGGGAATCCAATCAATAGCTTTCCCAAAACACAAATATTTTTGTTTGAAATATCTCAAATAATAACTCCCTGAACTTACAGACATTACTTACGATTCACTCTGCATATAGCATCGAATTGTCATTCATACGAGTCTCAGAATTTAAATGCTTGGAAATGAAAATTAACGACGGAAAAATGTGTAAGAATAAATAAAATAAAGAATCATACCTTAAGAGATAGTTTTACTAATTAAAACTAATATTAAGAACCAATTATTCAGGATTTATGAAGGAAGAGTTTGACAGCATAATACGCATACGCAAATTAATACATTTTTAGAACAAAATTCAGTATTTTATGTCAAGTATCGATAGATTTTATGAAAATTGTCGTGAAAAAATGTGGATAATTTCCCCAGTAATATTCTTAATTTCATTTTTAAAAAATTGTGAGATCTGTGATTGACAAAGCAGATATGAAGTAAGTTACTGCAGGGGACTTCAAATTAGAGTCGAGGAAAATTCTATGATAAATTTACGCAGTACGGAACATGGATATGGAAGACATTTTCTATCAAGACATCAGTGTAGATCAGGCAGTAAGTCGTTTGCCTCCTAAATCAGACTTAACGTTCGGGCGTGTTTCGATTCCCGCGGGTTTTTGAGAGGTCTTCCCAAACTGTCGGGCGAATGTCAGGTAAAACTATGACCAATCCTTGGTCTTATCTCGTCAAATGCCATCTCGCTATCAACAGTTATAGCGACGTTAAGTAATCTAGTATTGATACAACCTTCGTTAAATCTTAACCGATCACATGTACTTCGGTTTTATGTGGCATTTATAATAATAATAATAATAATAATAATAATAATAATAATAATAATAATAATAATAATAATAATTCAGTTATTTAATCTGGCAGAGCTAAGGCCAGTAGGCCTTCTCTTCCGCCCAGCCAGACTCTAATTCTAATTGAATACAATTGCTTACATAGTTATTACATTAATATCTAGACCATAAAACAACATGAAAGTAAATAATGAAAGTTGGATAAGTAATGTTAGTGTGACAATAATAAACATCGGTAAGAAATAGTTATAATAATAATAATAATAATAATAATAATAATAATAATAGTTGTAGTAGTAGTAGTAGTAATAATAATAATAATAATCAGATAATTTAGGTATTTATCTGTGATATATATAACCATTAAACATTGAGAAACCTGAAACAGCTATTATTGTTAACAAGAATTGTTAGAAAAATATTTCGTTAGCCTATTCTTAAATTGGTTTGATGTCTGACAGTCCCTGACATTACTCGTTAGGGAATTCCAAAGCCGAGGAACAGCCACAGTGAAAGAAGATAAATATGAGGATGTTCGGTGGGAGGGAATGGATAATATTGAGGAGTGTTGTGATCGTGTGTCTAGGTTATGATGGGTGGATAAATTTTGAAAACGAGACGCAAGATAGACAGGAGTGGAGAAATGCAATATGTGAAAGAGAAGGGAAAGACAGTGGATTTTCCTACGATCTTCTAGACGGAGCCAGGGCAACATTTCGAGGGATGGTGTTACGTGATCAGCCCGGCGAATATTGCAGACGAAACGGACGCACATATTATGAACACGTTGTAGTCTCTGCGCCGAATTAACGCTTATGTCAGTAAGCAGAATATCACAGTAATCGAAGTGGGGCATCACGAGTGTTTGCACTAACATTTTTTTTCTTTTTCATGGAAAAGGGTAGAAAATTCTTCAATCGCCTAAACGAGTGGATTAATGAGAATACTTTTATGCAGGTTTCTGCAACTTGAATGTTCCAATTTAAACTTTTATCCATATAAATACCTAGATTCTTTACTGATTCACTGAACAGAATTTCGGTGCCATATATTTTAATCAGGGACATATATTATATACTTATTATACTTATAATATACTTATTAGTTTTATTTTATTAACTTATAGACTATACTCTGAATAGCTTCAGTATTATACTTACTGCTTTTTGTATCAGTATTATTAGTAGATTATTTGATCCTTTCAAATATTCTTAATTAAAGTTTATTCTAAAATTCTTCCAATTATACAGTAATATAATATGAACTGTTTCCTTCTAAGCATTATGTTATCTTTGCACAGTATGTACTGATATTAGAATATCTATTACAAAAGAATCACATTTGCGAAAAGTCGTTAAATGAGGAAATTATACGTATATATCACTGCAGGTGTGGATCGCACTAACGGATTTCTGCTCAAGGTCGTTTTAACATCGTAATAAAAATTCCATACCGTCTTGGTACAGATTCAACTACTCAGTATTAATTTATACATTCCAGACACGAGAAACTAGATTCATTCCGGTCTTTTTGTAGCGTGCAATTGTATAGGAAGATAGCTTTTATAATTGCATACATATTTACAGGAAGTTCTCGGTTCTCCTTCATTGACTCTAACCTTCGATATAATTTATATTATAAGAATGCAGAAAAGGTAACTGTCATAGTTATTTGAACAGTTTTTACTCGCTCCACCCACTTCTGATATAGTCGCCACTGGTTATAATCGACTTAGACACGAATCAAGGTTATCTTGTGTGGACCACCATCCCACAATCAGGAATCCGGTACGGTCCCAGGCTGGTGAATGCGGTTTCTTGTCAAATCGGAGCTATGGCAGGGTTCGCCACTCTCATGAGCTGCTTAACGAAACCACAGGACGACAAAAACTATACACACCGTCTAACTCAAAGCAGAGAGACGGACGTAACTAGAAACCTGTAGCTTTGGTGGCCGATCAGTTACCTTCTTAGGAATATGTCTTTATAAGTTTAGAAATAGCCGTAGGTTTCAAAGTAATGATAAAATGGACATTGTTAAGTACGTCAGTGCTATATTCATATACGTATTTATAGAATAAAGAAAGACATAGCCTACAGTATGTAGGGCCTATCGAGGATTTTCGTACTCCAGTCGGGATTTTATTCTCAATCGATTTTTTTTTTTTTTGGGCTTTTTGACCTAATATTATATAAAAATGTGGACAGACTTCTGTGACGTCAGCAAAATGCGAGGCTGAATCCCAAGGCATGTCTCGTGATGTGTATACCTATTTTGCATGTAGGCCTATGCGTGCCTCTTCTTCAGACAGTCTCGGGGCGAGCCAACGCTGTCTGTTATTAGTCGTTCTCTGTTTGTACGTCTCTAAATTTTTCTTTTGCTTTATGATTCTTTTTGATGTTAAACTACGTGTCTTTCTTCATTAGGTATGTGCGTGTACTTGGAAATTGAATGCCTGTGCGTAGAAAATGTACTCATAGAATCAACATGGGCCGACCGGGTATTCTTATTATGATGCACGATGCACAGTCATATTTCACATTCTGCAATGCGATGTATCAGACCAGGAAAACATATGAGAAAGATCGTGAAGCAAAAGACGGTTAATCTTTCAAAAGGGTCAATGAGAAAGCTCCTTGCAATTAGCCTCGAACACCTGGAAGTACAAGTAGCGTAAATACCGCGTTCTAGTGAAAGAAAAGCAGTAAACATTAATAAATTAAATTAAATTAAAATAAAACAAAATAAAAGAAAAGGAAAAGAAGTAAAGTTAAAATATAGAAAGGAAAGAAGGGAAAAACAAGAAAAATGAACTTGGCGGAAAAATAAAACGCCACAAGTTTATTGCGAAAAGTGTAATTTATCTGCTATTTTTTATGAAAAAGTGAAATGTCAGATCAGAAAAGGCTATTGATGTATTTAGACGAGACCTGGAAACACACATATTGCAGTAAAATAAATGTTGACAGCATAATAGTGTATCTGGCTATTTTTTCGTAAGTAGTAAAAGTCATTGTTTAAAATGCTGAAAATAAATGGTTTCGTTCAACTTTGTCTTCCTCCCTGCTCCCCGGACCTAATTGTGATTTAACTAACATGAAATGTAATAAAATCACACATAGGTAAGAGAAAGCCTTCAGTCCACACCTGTAGAGTAACGGTTAGCTCGTCTAGCCACGAAACCAGGTGGCCCGGGTTCGATTCCCGGTCGGGGCAAGTTACCTGGTTGTGATTTTTTCCGGGGTTTTCCCTCAACCCAATATGAGCAAATGCTGGATAACTTTCGGTGTTGGACCCCGGACTCATTTCACCGGCATTATCACCTTCATCTCATTCAGACGCTAAATAACCTTAGATGTTGATAAAGCGTCGTAAAATAACCTACTAAAAAAAGCCTTCATCCATAATATAACAATAAACGATTGGAAGGAATTTATGGAGAAAATCAACGAAAGAGTACTGGCACAGTGTTACCTTAATAGGGGAAGAAATGGATTCTAATAAGATTTGGTTCGGATTCATCCTATTGGTCTGCATAGAGGAAGAAGTTAGTGACAATTTAACGGATTTATGTGGCGGCCTCACAGGAGCAGCAAGTGAAAAGGTGACAATAATCTCACCGACACAGCATATGATGAGGGTTAGTGAATTAGGTATTTCTTCTTATTCTTCTTCCTCTTCAGGGATTAGGCCAGTGGCCTGTTCTATCCCTATATGAACGTTTCTTGCCAGGTTTTTTTGGGGGGTTTGCCTGCATTGTTATATTCTCCGAGCCTGCAGTTAAATATTTTAGGTAGGTGTTTTTAATTTATTCTTAATATATTATGTTGATAACTATTTATGTTACGTACTGCAGATTTTGTATTTAAACTGCATAGGTATATTTATTTCTTTACGGATTTCCGTGCTTCTCTTTTGGCCCAGGAGGATAAATCTACCTACAGATCTCAAGAATCTCATTTCAGCGAATTCTCTTTTCTTATATCACTTATATTTAAAGCCCAATTCTCGCATCTATAAGTTGCTATTAGCACTGATATTACTTTGTAAACTTTCAATTGCATGGTTTTAATGTCTTGTTTCCGATGTTCTTTTTATTACACCATTTATTTGTCTAAATTTGTTCAATTTTATGTTTAAACCTTCATGAACACAATATGACAAATTAAAACCTAGATAATTAAAACTAGATATTTGTTGAGCGATTTAATTGTCTATAACAGGGATATCAAAGGGTCTGTATTACGTGCTCATACTACAAGCAATACAAATCCAACAAGGTTCACTTATCAGTAAGATAAAGTACAATCATCACTCTTAAGGAAATCTTACGCGGGTTCTTGAGGGCACGCAGTGCAGGCGCTTTAATTTCCCTGGTTTATAACTATCTTACATCGTGTTTTATTTCCCCCCTAAATGCCATGATTTTCTTTTTTTCGTTTGAAATCTTTAAATTAAATGTCACCATTATTTCTTTGATGATATTGGCTGTTCATTTTGTACCATATTTCATACGACATTTTATTTTGTTTCATATGTTGCGTTAAATAATTTGTTTACAGTTTTGTGAATTATGAATATATTTCTATGTTAAATTTTACTACTATCATCGAAGTGTTTTTAGAATAAGAGACATAGTTATTTTTGCAATGCTTACTATGAACACTGCCCCGTATACTATGTGTGCTTTATTTAATTCTCGGAAACGTTAATATTTGAAATAGGACCGGATTATGTACTAGAGTCTAGAGCTCTAGACCAGCGATGTCAGACAGAGACTAAACGGAGCGGAGCGCTCCACTAGACTGGTTGCGAGCTCCGGTGTTTCCACAGACATAAGCAAGTTCAAGCTCCGATCTAGCTCCACAACCGGTATTGGAGCTTACAACTCTGACACTACTGCTCTAGACTATGCCTTCCTCTTCCTCGTAGAGTGAGAACAGTAGATTGCAGTGCCGCTGTTTACGTTCTATATACAAACATGTAGCTTTACAAGTGGCCAGTTCAATTGGAAATGCCATATTGTGAGGATTTCATTGAACTCTCTACAGTAGCAATCACATTCAAACTTTCTCATTGTACGAAGTTTAAATGGAAGACATTGTGATGCTGTGAAATCAGTTTCGAGATTTTCGCGGAAAATGTTTAAAGCTTCCTGGTAATGCAAAGTGGTTTCGGAATAGCGATTTATCCAGTGCTATTGCTCGGATTTTATTCTCGAATAACTACGAGTCAATTAACCCGGCACTGACATATAGTACAAAAAATGTAACAGTTTCAGTAATTGAAATAGTGGGTTTTTATTTGAAGTAAAAAATACACAATAAATATCGATTCCAATACAAAGTCAAATATTGCATTGGTGATGTTTGTACTATTCGTAGAATAAACTGAAAATAGGCGCGTGTGGTTAGCATCGCCGAAAAAAATGTTCTGTTACGAAAAATTATTTGTATTTTTCATTGTCATTTTCTCTTAAGCTTCAAGCACTTAAGGTGGTGACTGGTGAGAAAGAGACGAACAGTTATTTCTTAATATTTGTACACGTGAATAAACCATTAAGACAAGATCTTAAGGAAAGGAGAAATTTTTTCAGAGCTCCGTAATAACTAAAAGTAAACTTGACAAACGCATCACTATTGAATGCCGATTTTGGTAAATAGAAAACAATTAAGTGATATACGTAGCGTCATGCCAAGGACTCGCGTTACGGACAAGGTTGAGATTTTACGCGTTAGAAAAGATTATTTACATTACAGTAAAATACGCGTAAATAATGCGTAATTAACGTAATAAATGGAAAATACGTAAAAAACCTTCAATAACTTTTATTTATTTTATTCTAGCGAATTGTTTGGTCAATAAGACAGAGTTGGTAGAAAAGGAGATAGATTTCTTCAAGATGCCAAATTTGGCTTAGCAGTGAATTAATTTCTGACATTGATGTCAATTTTCCTTCAATTTCAAAGAAGGGAAGAGAGTTGTGTGAGGACAAAACGAAGGAAAACAGAAACTCTAAGAAGTTACGAACTTGTGGAATCATTGACTTTCGCAGCGGAAATGTAATACAGGGAAAGTGGGAACACTGATTCGGCACAATCGCTAGCTGAAATGCAAAAAAAAAAAACCAAAAAAGATCATTAAAAATACAAAACGTCTGGGCATCAGCATCAACTAGCACTAATTTCGTTGACAGATATACCAATGATAATGCTTTAGCTCTCTTTCTAGAATCTGGTGATACCAAAAATTTTTAACTTTTGCGTAGATTTAGTAGCTCATACAGCAGTGGGATTGATGCAAGTACAAGAACTAGTATTATCCATGACAGATGAAAAAAACATACAATTTTTAATACTATGTCAAATACAATTTTAAAATGGCACTGATTATGATGAAATCAGCGGACAGTCAAATATAAACAAAGAGCAGAACGAGATTATTTTTCAGACTGAGATATATTGTTCACGTCCTTGGTACCAAGACAGCTTTACTTTATTCATGACCAGGGAAAGGATTTATATGTAAATACATATTTACTTATAAAGCTAATATAATTTATATTTTGCATTATCTTTATGTTTCACAATGTGTAGGGTTGAAAAATCCTACTTTTATTTTCCATATTTTTCCATATTTTAGAGTTTAGTACATATTTTCGTTAATTTCCATATATTTTCCATATTTCATATAAAACAGTCCATATTATATTAGGTTTAACAATAAAACAAAACAAAATTCCATTAACTTTTAAAAATACATTTCAACAATAGAGATTTAAACACATGTTCAGTAATCCCTTTAACATCAGAGTTATTTGAAAATTAGCAGTCCTATCAACAATGGGAAAGTAAGTTACAAAACTGTATTAATTTAATTTAAAATTTTTAACAGACTTCAGTTGTGCAGCTCAACAGTTAAATGCCAGTCAGAGTACACATAGGTTCAGTTTTGTAAATCATACTATAAAGACGGTAAATATGCCAAAAGTACGTCATTCAGTCAATTTAAAATCAAAACTAACAAGTTACATTTCAGAATTTAAAGAAGATGGTTTATCAACTGACAATAAAATATTATTTTGTAATTTGTGTCAGTGTGCAGTATCATCTACACAAAAGTTCCTGGTGCAACAACACATTACAACTAGTAAACATCAGGCCAACAAACAACTAAATTCCAAGCAGAGACAATTGTTTTTAACACAACCAACAACATCGAATGTAAGATCTGAGTTTAACATCGACCTGTGCCGTTCTCTCATCTCTGCTGATATTCCTCTCTACAAACTAAAGAATAAGGTCTTCAGGGAATTCCTTGAAAAATATACTCAACATACAATCCCGGATGAGTCAACACTTAGGAAGACGTATGCTCCATCCATCTACGATGAGACAATACAGAAGATAAGAGATGAAATTAAAGATAGTTCAATTTGGGTTTCCATTGATGAGACTCCCGACAAAGAAGGTAGACTTGTTGGTAATGTAGTTATCGGTTTGTTAAGTGAACAATATTCTGAACGAATTCTTTTACATTGTGATGTTCTAGAAAAGTGCAATAACAAAACTATAGTTAAACTGTTCAACGAAGCTATGGGTATCCTGTGGCCAAAGGGTATTATGTACGATAATGTGTTATTCTTTATTAGCGATGCTGCCCCTTATATGGTCAAAGCTGGACAAGCATTATCTGTTGTATATCCTAAATTGACTCATTTTACTTGTGTGGCGCATGCATTTCATCGTGTGGCAGAAGTGGTCAGAGACAATTTCCCTAAAGTAGATTTGTTGATTTCATCAGTGAAAAAAGTATTTCTCAAAGCTCCCAGTAGAGTTAACGTGTTGAAAGAAATGTACCCTGAAATTCCATTGCCACCAAAGCCAATTTTAACTATATGGGGTACATGGCTAGAAGCAGTTGAATATTATGCCGAACATATAGACTCTATTAACAATGTTCTCCTTGCATTGGACTCTGAAGATGCAGTCTCAATTGATACTGCGAAAACAGTTACCTGTGACATAAGTGTGAAGAATGACTTAGCTCACATTCAGCATACATTTTCATGCATCATAAAAACGCTCAAAAGTCTCCAAAATAGGCACCTTTCACTATCTGAAAGTTTTGAAATTATAAGTAGTACTGTGGAACAACTGAATCGTGGTAGAGGTAAAGTTGCAGATGCAGTAAGAGCTAAGGTGGACACTGTACTTTCAAAAAACCCTGGATATGAAGAACTACAAAAGGTTGTTGCTGTGATGAGTGGTGAATCAACAGTGAAGATTAACTTGGACTTATCCCCAGCAGACATTGTGAAATTGAATTATGTACCAGTTACTTCTTGTGACGTCGAACGCTCTTTTAGTCAGTATAAATCTATCCTCAGAGACAATAGAAGAAGATTCACTTTTCAGCACTTGAAAGAAATGTTTGTAACCTATTGTTATGGTAACAGACAATAAAAATTGTGTTTTGTTGAAACTACATTGGAAGATAAGGTACGTCCATTATATTTTTTGTTTAGTTTGATTAAAATTTACCAATATTTAACGTACATAGTCATTTTTTTATAATTTTAAGTCCATATTTAATTCCATATTTTGGTAAAAATCCATATTTAATTCCATATTTTGGTAAAAATAACTACATATATATTTACATATTTCATATATTTTTAGTCCATATAAATCCGTTCCCTGTTCATGACAAATCTGAAAGAGTAGTGTTGTGGTAGAATGCTAAACCTTCTTCTACTCTATTTTGCCGACCGATAAAATTTCAGTTTAAAAGAAACAAAAGAACTTGTTAAAGAAGAAGCTTCCAATATGGATACGCAAATAAAAGATCTGAGAAACTTCATGTAACATCAATGGAAAGCAGGCACAAGTGACTCAATATTTAATCTTAAATATGATAGATGGCAATGTGTGTGACGCTGTGATCTAAACTTCTTCACAGAACTGTTATGTTTGTGGAGCTAACCCGAAAAACTAACTGGAGTCTTTGGCTGCGAAACATTTTGATTTGGTCTTTCGTCATTTCAGCTTAAATTCATTTTTCGAATGCTTGCTTCACATATCTTAGAGGCAGGAAGTTAAAGAATGGCAAGTCAGAGGAAATCAAAATAAAGAAGCAGTTGAGAAACTGATGGATTTTTAAAAGACCACCCCGTACTAATTCCTCGTGTAGGTAGAATGTGAGCTTGATGTAATATTCTAAAATGAAAATGTCAATATTCATAGTTTTAAATTAAATGCTATCTATATCTAATGAAAACTTAATTTAAAAAGGAGAGTCGCGAACCACTAGTTGAGAAACAATGGTCTAATGGGTAATATCATGAAGTCTTTTTGTTTTTTGTGACTTAACTTAAGTCAATCTAGTATAAAAAATGTAGGCCTATACAGTGCATGCTAGTTAGCTTTAAATATTTTTGGCCGTGTTTTGAGGTGATCGGTACCATTGTGCGATGGCGGGCTTATGTGAGGGCGGCAATGAACCTGAGGGTTCCTTAAAAGCCATGAGTAAGTACGCAAGTTTTACTATTATTATCATCACCATCGTCCTGAATATGTAGGGTGAACATCTAAGCCAGAGATGGGCATCGTGCCTCACTTGAGAATTTGTGCCTCACTGATCTTCACAGAGCTTATCGCTCTGAGTGACATCATCTTCACAGTCCCCGTTCCTCCCTCACGTAGCTCCTAGGCGTGGGCAGGTTATATGTCACTTTCATAAGCAATATCAGTGGTGGCATAATGGCATTATCAAAGCAGTGTGTACGCGTTAGAAAACGATTATTTCATGTGAAATGGGAGGAAGAGTTTTTTTGCTGTTTAGAAGGGGAGAACATAGGATTATGTTATGTTCGAAAATCCTATTAAGCATTAATAAATTTAATATACAACGACATTACTCCTTATGTCATATAGAACATGCTGAATTAGAAGGTAAGACAAATTAAATGTTATTTTTCGTACTATTCCGAAGAAAATTTATGATCTTAACATTTGCATAGTATACTAAATACGACATTATACCTTAAACACGCTGCATTAAAAGGTACGAGGAATTAAATGTTGTTTTTACGTATTATTTCCAAAAGAAATTTATACAAAAAATATCAAATGTGCGTAGAAAACGAAATAATATGATTTTCTGAAATTATTTTAGGTCGAGAACGTGCAAATCTATTAAGTAATCTTGATAAACGCCAGAATATTCAAGAAAATAAACGTAGACAACGTGACGGAATATTATTGGCTAGTTACGCAATTTCTCGCCTGTGATTTAAATCAATTCAGCGACGGAGAAACAGTAAAGAGGTTTATGATTAAAGCTGCCGAATTAATTTGCCAAATTGAATAAACGTTTTCGAGTCTCTCACGTTAACCAAGCGCTTTCCTAATAATTCGGCACTGACCGCCTTAGCGATTACGATAAGGTAACGCAGGTCACAGCAGTTTATATTTCCCATCCTACTCTGCAGTCTCCTCTCCTAGTAAACAAACTATTTCAAATCGAGTGCCTCACGTAACCGAAAATTGTGCCCATCTATGATCTAAGCTAAGACCACCTCCCACTACGTACTTGCTCAGCCGCATCAGATTACTGTTGACTGTTCATCCAGTTTTCATGCAGGCAACTCCACATGTCCCTAGACTAGTTCCCCCAAGACGTGTGAGAAATGCTATCAATATGGTAATGCAATGGGCATCGGCCAGAAGGATGTTAATGCTTAACATGACAAAAGGAGAAAACTCCGAAA
Source organism: Periplaneta americana (assembly GCF_040183065.1). NCBI lineage: Eukaryota > Metazoa > Arthropoda > Insecta > Blattodea > Blattidae > Periplaneta > Periplaneta americana. Next base: position 63,722,732 of record NC_091132.1, on the reverse strand, counting down.
AGAATCCCAACTGCGATCTTATCTACCACAAGTGTCACTGACAAAGTTCTAGGCCTGAATGGGACTCAAACCCGGACCTCCTTAGTTTGATATTCTACTTTCAGCAATCGGAAGTTCCGTTATTGTAATCGATTTTATTTATTTTATGTTAAGTCTATAGAAATCAGTTTCTGTTGTTACAGTAGTTAAAAGCTTTAATACGTAGGAATGGTTAATTAATTAATTCATTCATTCATTCATTCATATAGAGTTCTGCTAAAGGACAGGTCTTTTCACTGCAAACTTATCATTATCCTATCTTCTCTATTTTCTGTCTTCCTCTTAATCTCCGCATAATATCAGTATATCTTGATATTGTCTATCATCTGATATCTTCTTCTGTCCTTAACTTTTCTCCCGTTCACCATTCCTTCCAGTGTATCCTTCAGTAGGCAGTTTCTTCTTAGCCAGTGGCCCAGAAAATTCCTTTTTCTCTTCGTTATTATCTTCAGAATTAGTCTTTTTTTCTTCGCCCACTTTTTCTAGCACAGCTTCATTTCTTTTTCTTTCTGTCCATTTCACAGACACCAATCTTCTCCATGGTTAAAGAATGAAATTATGAAAAGCAAACTAAAATAACAGAAATATCGAACCAATTTTAAAATAAATAAGGAAACTGATGCGTGTAAACAAGACTATATCATTGGCCTACTTCCATTCTGAGTACTATTAGGATTTATTCTGAAACAACAAATACAGTAATTGTCCACCGTTGTGGAACAACTGTTAGCATGCCTGACCGTGTAAAGAGTGGGTCCGGATTCAAATCCTGGTTGGGACAAGTTACCTGGTTGAGGTTTTTTCTGGGGTTTTCCCTCAAGCAATTAAGAGAAAATGCTGGGTAACTTTCGGCACTGGACCCTGGACTCATTTCGCTGGCATTATCTTCATATCATTCAGACGCTAGATAACCACACCAGTTGGTAGAGAGTCTTAAAATAGCCCACTAAGAAACAAATAATTGCTTATGGAATAAAATTTATTATTTCAATGATAACCACAATAAAGTAATGAATTTCTGCAGTTGTTTACTATATTTTGAGCCACATATATATATATATATATATATATATATTTATGAAATATGAAACCAGGCTAAAATGTACTGGTGGGAGAAAGCCTAAAAAGAAGAACAGCAATTTTGTAAGTAATTGTCAAAGAATTCTATTGTGTTCAAATTTTAAATATGGTCTACTTAAACATGGCCTACTTGGAAATTGTTTGTTGTTGGTGTTATATTCTGCAGCATTCTTTGGAAAAAATTAGCTGTGTTTCTTATGTTCGCGAATAAAAGTGTTGAAACATCTAATTTTCTTAGTCTATCTTGATGGTCCACTTATTTTCGTTTATATAATTCTTAGATTCTGAGGTGTTTGTGGTAAAACAGCTGTGATTTAACGTTACATTCTAACGTTGCTTCTAATAAATTAGGTTTAGTGTCTAAATATTCTCCAGCTCTCATTACATAAAGTTTCGTGAATCATCCATTGTGGGCGGGACTCCTGTTCGAACAGGTCATGACATAGATGGAATTCGCTGTCCTAGAGCTATCACAGAAAGTCACTCTGTGCCAGGAGAGTTGACCTCGGGCTTAAATCTGGTTTTCTTCGAGGTGTACGAGGTGGCGTGACCATCTCTCGTGAAAAAGAGCTCCACAGGTTGGAGGCAACAAACTACAAACAACTCGTGTGCTCGATAAATCACAAACCAGCTAATTTACTCGGATTTACTCGCTCTGAAGAGTTCTTCAAAGGGTGGATTTTGCTAATACTCGACTTTTAGTGAACGCTTATCCACTAGAAATTAGTTGCGTGTCAGTCAGTCCTCTGTACGCATAAACAGCTTCATACATATTTTGACGCTCCGTAAAGGAAAAAAAAGTTCACGGAAGCTTCCTAATGGGGATAATTACTTGCTTCGAAAGATGACCTTTCATTCACCTAAAAAGAAGGGCTGGTAGCAGTCCATCGTACTGCCTCCAATTCTAGAAGTCCAGAGTTCATTTTCAAGACCTGCAATTTTGTCAATTATACATCACGACTTAACTCGTTCTCCACAAAGAGACCCAAAACAACAATTTCAGTTCCTGCAGGGTCTCGTAAGGTTACATTCCACATTAGTTTGAAATATTGCTTTGAAGTATAAGTACTGTACACACGTATAACATATATTGGAAACGACACGTAAGTCCACACCTGTGGAGTAATGGCTAGCGCGTCTGGCCGCGAAACCAGGTGGCCAGGGTTCGAACCCCGGTCGGGGCAAGTTACCTGGTTGAGGTTTTTTCCGGGGTTTTCTCTCAACCCAATATGAGCAAATGCTGGGTAACTATCGGTGCTGGACCACGGACTCATTTCACCGGCATCATCACCTTCACTTCATTCAGACGCTAAATAACCTGAGGTGTTGATACAGCGTCGTAAAATAACCTACTAAAAAAACGACACGTAAATGTAGCTACCAGTGCAAATTATAAGAGAAAAAATGTTTTATATGCAGATTAAAATATTAGTATACTATTAACTTTTCTACTTGTTTCTATCGAAGACAATCCAGATGCTTCATATCTTAGATCAGCACTCGCTGAAATGTGCAATGGGTACGCGGTGCTGTTCCGTGTACACTGTCGTGCAACAGGGAGAGATAGAGAGCATACCCGCTAGCAGCTACGGAGTGCACCCTAGTGCACTGCGTTTTCCGCGGGTAAGAGAGACAAGCCCCAGCGTGCTCTGTGCTGACGACCCCTGTCTTAGATCATAGCACAAGCGGATTGATTTAACATATGAGGCGTTCAGAGCTAAAGTGTATCAAGTCCGTGAGACGTAGTTTTGAGATAATAGGACTTAAAGTTAACTTGCTCTAGTGGATTATCTAATTTGACTAGCAATAATTTTATTGCTCCATTCTCTTCTTCTTCTTCTTCTTCTTCTTCTTCTTCTTCTCTTCTCTCTAGGCTTCCAGCCTGTTAATCCAGAGTATCTCTCCATCTGCTTAATGGTCTTCCTGGGGATCTTCTTCCGGATGGGTAGTTATCCCTGGTAGTTATCGCAATTCTATCCTCTTCCATTCGAGATACAAGCTCATTCCACTGTTGTCTCCTTATTTGCGTCCATTCTCTGATTGGTTGTATTTTGCATTGTTCTCTAATCTGATCATTCTGTATATGGTCCCTTCTTGTGATTCCTACAATTTTCCTTAAGGTTTTCATTTCTGTTGTATCCAACATCTGTTTCGTTTTTGCTGTTTCAGGTCTTATTTCAACTGCATAAGTGAGAATAGGGCGCACCACGGTCTTGTAGATTCGAACCTTAGGTTCAATGTGGAGATATTTATTTCTCCATATGGTGTCGTTCAAATATCCCGATACTCTATTTGCTTTAGTGATTTGGTTTAAAATTTCGGTTTGTAAAAGGCCTGAGCTTGATAACTGGAAGCCAAGATATTGAAAGCACATCACTTGTTCAATTATTTGTTTTTCCAATTCTAATTTACATCATATTGGGTTCTTACTTATGACCATAGATTTTGTCTTTAGTGTAGATATTTTAAACCCATAATTTTGGCAGCTGGTATTGAACTGATGTAACATTCTTTGCAGATCATCTTCGCATTCTGTTACCAATATTACATCATCGGCATAACATACCATTTTTATTTCTTTACTTCCCATTTTATATCCTTTCTGAGTCTTTGTTTCTTTAATTATTTCTTCCATTACCATAATAATAAGTAAAGGACTCAGTGAGTCTCCCTGACGAACACCTTTGTTAACATCTATTGCATTTGTTAGGCGATCGTTTACTTTGATCCTTACTGTATTGTCTGAATATATATTTAAAATAAGAGCAATCAGCCCATCTGGTACATTGTTTTTAGTTAAGATTTTTAAAATGGTATTCTCAAATTCTATATTTATAAAATAAAAAACAATTGTGATGTTAATTGATGCAACGCTTTGGTGACTTGATCCACTATGGCTCAGAACATCGTGAAAAAATAATCTGAGTCGAAAGTGACTGGTGTCACCTACCGGAGAATGCTTGGAATTAAGACTTGGTCCATTACTGCTCCGAAAAGATCCAACTTTAGATAATCAGAAAATGAATTAAACTCAATTTATGAAAATTGTGACTTGATCCACTTTAGCTCTGAACGCCTCATATATCATAATTTAACTACATCGTTATCTACTTTGAACAATTATGTACTATCCTTCAACTCTGTAGGGAGCTCCCCAACCTCTATAGACTGATAGAAGATAAGTATGACATATAAAATTGAAAACGAAATATTTATACATAGTTTACAAGCCAAACTGATACGAAAAGGGAGGAAAAGAATACTGTATTTACAGAATATATACCGGGACATCATTTTATTTTTACTAAAAGTTCTAATATTAATGTGGCTATACCTTTGGATTAACGGTTGAGAACCGGAAACAGGAACTTCCAAAGAATTGATTGAAGAACAATTGGTGCTAGCCGGCGTGAAGGGGTCACTCGCCATCTTAAGGGAAGACTCCACTGAAAATCATGAACATTTTTTTTTTTTTTTTTTTTTATAGCTTATTCAGAATTTATATTTTCATACCCCAAATGGTTTCAGCTCAAATCTGATTACAAATACTCGTATGTATACACTTTTTAAATTAAGGCTGGAAGGGGGCGTGGAATTTAAATAGCTGTCAAAATTGTTTTTCATCGAAGAATTCTTTTTTAAAATTTCTGATTACAAATCTAGTAACTTTTTGTTGGCTCCCTGAAGTTACTAGATGAATGTAGCGGAGGAGAATATTAATTTACATAAATATTCATTTTATTTTCAAATCTATTTTTCTGTGTTCATTTTTGTTGATTCAACACCAACTTTCTTATGCCAAATATTAATCAATCTGGATGAAATTTTTACTGCAAGTATTTATGAGGTAGCTGCATGTTTCTATGCGTTTATTTTGTGAGAAATGCTGCTAGTTTATTTTATTAATATTTTTCTTAAATAAACTAGCAGCATTAAGAAAAATATTAATAAAATAAACTAGCATCATATCTCACAAAATAAATGCATAGAAACATGCAGCTACCTCATAAATACTTGCAGTAAAAATTTCATCCAGATTGATTAATATTTGGCATAAGAAAGTTGGTGTTGAATCAACAAAAATGAATACAGAAAAATAGATTTGAAAATAAAATGAATATTTATGTAAATTAATATTCTCCTCCGCTACATTCATCTAGTAACTTCAGGGAGCCAACAAAAAGTTACTAGATTTGTAATCAGAAATTTTAAAAAAGAATCCTTCGATGAAAAACAATTTTGACAGCTCTTTAAATTCCACGCTCCCTTCCAGCTTTAATTTAGAAAGTGTAAACATACGAGTATTTGTAATCAGAATTGAGTTGAATCCATTTGGGGTATGAAAATATAAATTCTGAATAAGTGAAATACCTAAAAGAATTTGGAAAAATGTTCATGATTTTCAGTGGAGTCTTCCCTTAAGGAACTATCTATACCAAACTGTAACTTAATTAAAAAGTTAGTATACTTACATTCAAATACGATATTTTATATTATAATTGATCAGTATACTTTGTCTTATGGCAGGCCATGGAATGCATGGTAAGATTGTAATAATAATAGGCCCACTCCCTTCCACGACCAGAGTTTGATGATACTAATGTCAAATACAAACAAATCACTTTACTAGTTATAGGAGGGAAGAAAAGTAGTGCATCCACTTACTTAAACTAGGAAATATCACGATTCTGAGTTTGGTAATCTTCGTTAGGTTTTTCATCATCTAATGCTCTCGGATTAGGCCGTTGGGTCTGTGCCGTCAAAATACAGTACAGTATTACTCACTAACTGAACTATTCAGGTGAGACGTGACAGTTACTTAACGAGGCCCTTTTATTTAAATAGTTGTATAATATTATAGGTCTCGCAAGCAGGGAATACCGACGGAAGGAATGCAAATGAAACAATGCGATAAGGAAGAGCGGGCGACAGGAAAGGTCACGCGATGGCTTGAATGATATTCAAGAGTACAGTCGGAAGAGAAATGACATCGATAGAATCAGTCTTGCGTTGTGATAGTTACATTACTACAGCGTTGTCAGACAGAGCCTAAACGGAGCGGAGCGCTCCACTATAACTCGTTGCATGCTCCGGTGCTTCCACAGACATAAGCAAGTTCACGCTCCGACTGGACGTCTCTAGCTCCACAACCGGTTTCGGAGCTTACAACTCTGACACTACTGCATTACGACTTTAGTTTGTTCCATTGCATGTGAATGCGTGTCTTCTATCACACGATATCATTATTTCATTCATAAACATATGTTGCGCGTTTATTAGTTTCGAATTCTTCTCTTGCTACGTTCTTTATTTCCACAGCGATGTACTCATTTGTTCATCTTCTTGGAAGATACAGTACTTCCATCGGCCCGCGCCTCTCGCCCCCCTCGGCGTCCCTACATACGTCAAAAACAGACAGCAACGCCACCATTGCTTTTCGGTAATCGTTCCTTGCGCGATCTATACGTAGGAGCGAAATTCCTAACAGCAAATGTTTTCACAAAAATGCTAAGACAGCCCAACCACTAGCCTTTACCAGAGGGGCGAGCAGAAACGTGTGTGGGAAGCCGGGGCGACATAACCAAACGAACTCACATATGCGAAAATATGATTAAATAATGATGCTCTTTCTTCATTGAAAATGCGATCACATTTCTGGACGTACTATACTAATTCACTCAGTACTGTTTATTGTGACCATAAGACGACTTTCACTGCATATGCGGCCTTGGTTCTGTGTGGAGGACGAGCGGAAGTTTACTAGTAGAAGGGGTGGGTGTGAAATACATTCAGAAACTCAGGTACAATAAAAATTGAAGTAAAAATAAAATAATGTCTCTGTACAAGTATAAATTAATGACTAGTTTACTGTATGTTTGTAAGTGAAAATTTCGGAAAGATCTACATACATGTGTTGGGCTCACAGAGGAACCAACCTGTAAGAAATGTGAGGTGGTGTTGAGTCACCATTTCACAGTGTACTGCATTGTCCAGGTTTAAACCCTTGGCTTCTTCGAGAGCCGCACCCAGTACGGGTCCTTGCACTTAGAGTTGCTTGTCCTACTGTGCGCCCTATTTATGCGATTATTTTCCCATTGTGCGCACATCTGTGCGATTATTGTCCAAGTCCGACAGGTGACCTGGGTGGCGTTTGTGAATCCAATGTTTACAGGTGAAGCATTATGCCTCATCCCTGACACCCAGACTCCACGCTCAGACGAGTACCTGATATGTCTCACGACCTGGAGCTCAAGCTCTTCCTATATCATAATCGGAAACCCGTACTATCTCCAAGACTTCACCCCATTCTATTTTTTACTATTGTAGATGATCGACGAAAAGAGAAGGTGGAAAGTGTTGGTGAAATAATAGAAGGAAACGGGAGCACCCCGAGAAAACCCCTGTGCAATGTCTGTCTTGCCTACCACAAATTACATCAGGATCCGACCTGGGATCGAAGCAAAGTCACTCGGGTTAGTGCTTGAGCCACAGGAGTACCGAGCCATTATCAGCTGGCGATACCAGCGAATAGGGATTATAAAGAATGGACACTTCGCGTCGGTACCTTTGATGTAGCCGGACTGATTTCAATGACCTTCAAGCCAGCTAAAGCGTGAGATTCTGCTTTTTCCCTAGAGTTGGCGCTGACATCACACCAGCTAGCAGTCGACACAGCGGAAATATAACACATAATTAATACATCTAGGTACATTATATACTCAAATAAAATAAATTGGATCCGTAAAATAATAAATCCGTCATTAACTGTAATGTCTAGACTCTAGAGGTCCTTTATAATAAGAGTTGAGACGTTGACCCCAACAACAATTAAAATATATAATGATTTGATAGCGCTGAAAATGGAAAAACAAAACTCTTACGAGAAGTAAAACCATATACCTATATTATATTATATACAAATATTAAACGAATTCGATACGTAATTTTATAATGTATTATATTATTTTATAATATAATTTATTATATCTGAAATATAAAATACACTCAGGGACAAAAAAAAACGGACACTTAAATATTTGCTGGTATTTTGCAAAACATTATCTTCTCATACAATATTATGGTAGCCATCTGTTGTTATGGAGACGTGTATACATTGTTGATTGTTTTTTGTTTATAAACAAGCCATTGCAACCAAATATTCCAATTTTGCTTTCGGAGTCTCAGCTATAACAATTTTGTCTCAACCATTTTGTGCTTCATTATCGTTACCATTCGTTATTTCTTTATTTTTACATTTTCTGAGTTTAAGTGGGGTTGTAACAGTTGTCTTAAAACAAGATGCGACCTGAAGATGTGGCTCGAGCTGTAGCCCTTTACGATGATTGGACGCAGTGTACGTTACATTGCAAATGTTATGAATATGGCTAGAAGCACAACCCATGATGCCATAAAACGGTATAGAAAGACCCTAGAATATACCAGAAGACCAGGTTCGGGTCGTCCAAGAGCTACAAATCCAAATGAAGACAGGTATATGGTGTTGAGAGTTCTTAGGGAGCGCAACCTGCCAGCTACTAGTGTAGCCCAGCAATTTGTTAACATGCATGGACGCTCAATTTCGGCCAAAACAGTTAGAAGGAGGTTGAAAGCAAGTGGACTGATATCAAGTAGACCTGCAACTGGTCCCAGACTTCTCAGGATGCATCGAGTTGAACGACTGCGTTTTGAAAATGATCATAGGGATTGGAGAAATGGACAGTGGAGCTGTGTTCTGTTCACCGATGAGTCCCGTTTCAATCTGTGCTCACCTGATGGACGTGAAAGAGTTTGGAGAAGGAGGGGAGAACGATTTTCACAGTGTTGCATTTCCGAAAATGTGCCGTATGGAGATGGTGGAGTGATGGTTTGGGCAGGAGTGTGTACGGATGCTCGTACAGAGTTGATTTTTGTTGAAAATGGAAGACTAACAGCTGATAGGTACATAAATGAATGTTTGGCTGATCATATTGTGCCATTTGGCCAATTTGTAGGCGATAATTTTGTTTTAATGCATGATAATGCACGGCCGCATATTGCCCATGCGGTCGGAGATTATCTCCAAGAAGTGGAATCCATGTTCTTCCATGGCCAGCAAGGAGTCCAGACATGAACCCAATTAAACACGTGTGGAACATGCTGGGACGGTGTGTTAAGAATAGACGACCGAGACCAGAATCGTTACAAGAGTTGAGGCGAGCACTTGGCGAAGAATGGGAACTTATTCCTCAAGAAGACATTGCTAACCAAATTGAGAGCATGCCAAGACGTATGGATGCAGTTATTCAAGCCAGAGGGAGTAATACCCGTTACTAAAAAGAGTTTTTAATGTTTAAGGCACCATAAAATGAAAATAACAGACCAAACGATGCCATAGTTATACGCCCTTTGTAATTTTTTCTAAATTTTCTCATCAGAGATTTTTTTTTCAAATGTTGTCGTATAAGGTGCTAAATGAAACATTATTTTGTTTAAATGGGTTTTGTTTCATTTTTAAATAATTGGCAACAAAATACAAGCAAATATAGAAGTGTCCGGTTGTTTTTGTCCCTGAGTGTATTATTATTATTATTATTATTATTATTATTATTATTATTATTATTATTACGACTAATTTGTCACTGAGAAATAAGGAAAAGCTGTTAACTTGAATTTATTTGAAGCAAAGCGTTACTGGATTATGCAATAAGGTAGGCGATGTTTGGATCCTGTGTCTCAACTCTGTTCTCAATTATTATCTTAGCGTATGCTCGATTACACTAACCTCTAACGCTTGAAAGTGGAACTAAACCTGGCGCACAGAGAAACAAAACACAGGAAAATTCGCTCAGTGCCCATTCTTTATAATCCCTATTCGCTGGCGATACCTCCACAAACACATGCTGTCTCATGGGGAAATTTAGGAAATCAAATAAGCAGCATCCTGAAGATGGTCACCCAATGCAATCTTTAGTGATAATTTCTAGAGTAATGGCAGAAACTTCATTTTAACCCTTAATTTGGCAACATTTCATTTCTCACACTAGTTTATTAAACCGTGTCGGACTGTAAAGAAAACAACTATCGCAATGTCCATATTTTATATGTTGTACAATATTGTAGTATTGTGAAATTTTAATTTTCCTACCAATTTCTTTTTTATTCTTCTATTAAAATTATAGCATATAGGCACTGCCATCGTGATCTAATACAGGCCGTAAGGCAGACCACGTGACTCGCTTAACAGCTGATCGCGAAGGGCGGTCTTTCAACCATATTAATTAGTTGCAGTGCATGAAAAATAACATATATTTCTCTGAAATGCAGTGTAATTGCGTCAGTAAAATTTTAAACAGTGATTGTGAGACACTTGAGACACAATTCACTTGCAACGTGAGGTATAATATTATTTTTGGTGTAAAAATTACGTTGTTGCAGGCAAAGTTCGTATGTGTAATACCTGCCTTTATTTCGATTAAACATTGCGCCCTTATGTGGTTAAGTGAATTTTTGGTGTTATAAACAGTAAATATGTGTAATAATATACACGTGAAAGTGAAACATTGACTGGCATGTAAAGTTAGTTGTGATTAGGCCTAAGTGCAGCGTTACTGATGTTACTCTTGTCTAATCCATTATTGATAGTTTACCGTATTTGTTTTATTAAATTTAAATTATTGCGCCCTTCTTATGTGTAAATAATCTACATTATAAATAATACGACGTTTGATAATATACACAATTTGAACTAAAGCGAGATACATATAGTATATTGTGAAAAATTATACCTTATAGTTTTCATTACTGTTACAGTATCTAGTATTGTAATTAATTGAAATAAAGCACGCTTACTTCATTACGAAATTCTTGCACATTCATTTAAGCACGTTTCAACAATTTTCAGTTGCATCGCACGCATATTTTGATGTGTTGAAAATATAGGTTATGTTTACTCTATCGGTACTTGCCTTATTTCTATAGTCGCAATTATGTATCATAATTAAGCATAACGCTACGTATAACGTGTAAATGCAATTTGTCTACACTTCAATGTATTTATTCGTTTCATACGGTACTCCAGTCTGATTAGTTTAATATGTTACCAGGCCTAAACTAGCGCTGAGGTAGTTCCCTTCGTATTCATACACCTTGCATATACTAATTAGTTCGGTTAGTTCAGGCTTTTATTATGCCTTGCTTAGAGGATTAAATGCATCTCCACAAAAAATAAATTCAACTGTTTTCAGTTCAGAAATTACCGGAACTATACCTCAGCGCTAGTAAGTAGGCCTAATATAACCGTATGTACATTTCATAGGAGGGAGTGTGGTGAATTTTCTACCTTTAAGTAAGGAAGATAACCGTGTTCTGAAGTTTATCCTAAATATATTCTTCTTTATTAAATCTCAAAATAGCTTTCGTTCTCAACTTAAAATGTTGACACAAATAGGTTATGTTAACATGCTGAATTCTCTTCACATAAAAATAACACAGTTTTATTTATTATTCCTGCCACATTATACAACAAATAAATGGAACTTATGCACACATTACATTGAATAACAATTTAATTGATTTATTTATTTGTTCCCTACTATACTGGGTCGTATTTAATTCTATTTATCTAACCTACCAGATGAAGTAACACACAACCGTACGTACCTACACTGATTTCATAGGAGGGACTGTGGTAAATTTTCTACCCACAAGTAAGGAAGATAGATGTGCTAAATTAAAATCACAATATAAATAATTCTTCTTTATTAAATCTCAAAATAGCTTCCATTCCAAACTTAAAATGTTGATGCAAACAGGTTATGTTAACATGTAAAACTCCGTTCACATTAAAATAACACAGTTTTGTAATTATTTCTGCAACATATTATGCAATAAGAAGTGAACGTATCTTATACACACATTACACTAAATAAAATTGAACACCGACACGCATTAAAGTAATATCTTTCACTCAGCTCCGTATACTCAAATAGAAAACCCCGACCCATCGAGTGACGTCACACATCCTGCATTACGGCCTGGTCTAGATCACGATGGCAGTGATATAGGCCCAGTTTCACTAACCCTCGTTAAATATTTAACATGTCGTTAAGACAGTTTAACAGTAAACTTAACGGAAGAGATGTTTTATCAACTGCTGTTACTGCTAACATCACTGTTAAATTAACATAGCATACTCCCGCAGTTAAATCCTTAACGTCCTGTTACAGCGTGAATCATGGCTGCCAGGGAACATATGTTACACGCTGCATTATTATATCGAGATATATTTGCAGTGAAAACAATTAGCTGGAATCACTACTTCAGCATTTTTAGTTATTCAGAATAGATATGTTCATAAATACTAAAATGATTCATATTAATATTAGCACTGCATCCACAGTAAAGAGAAGATATGTGCTTATTAACGTAAGCATTTTTGTGATTATTATTTCGTATTAATACTCAAATATAATTGCAGATTTTCAAAACGATATTTCTTTATTTCACTGATTTAACAGTTCACATGCAATTATGACCAATGACGTGTGAAGATATGTTAGATATATAAGATATGAAAATAATGTTAACTCTTACCATTGTAGTATTCAGCATCAAAATTATTTTCATTTTCTATTGGTTCTATTTGATCCTGGATAATTGAAAGAATCTTCGTACAATTATCAACTTTGAGAGTAACAGTACAACCGTCAGTTTTCAAATGTTCCACTGTATCTTGTGCACGACCCGTCTTAGCATTTCTTTTCATATTTTCATAACATTGATTTGTTTCATAGTTTGCGTTTTCACATCCAAATGGCGATTGAAAATATTGGGTTAAAGAGACCCATGCTTGTTCCTTTTTCCTAAGGAAACTTCCATCACTACGTTTGAGTTCAATTACATTCATATAATTGCTAGATCTACTAAAATAATTATATTTCTCATATGAGGTAAAATTACTGCTCCTTTCACTCTCTTTTTCTCGATTTCCTTGTAATTATGTTAGTCTCCAATACTTCCATAATGTAAAAAATACAATTCTCCGCTAAAACAAATGATGCACCAACTAAAGGCACATTCAGTAAACTTTCATACAATCATTGTTTCTTTGATTCCTGTTACACTACTCTTAACATCATGTTACCTAACCAAAGTATCTCAAATAGTTGGTGAAACACTATTACACTAACAGGATGTTTAATTTTTAACAGCACTTTAGTTAACATGCTGTTAGCGTTATTTTAACGAAGTTTGGTGAAACTGGACCCTAGTCTATTAACCTGTTGTATCCTATAGGATACTTTGTGAATTTAAGAATTTAATGGGATCGCATACAATTGCTCCACATTCCATACATCACGCATCGCAGACACGACAGGCAAAAATTTATCATGACGGAAGCAAAGAAAAAGCTTCACCGAATTGATATTGATTGATAATAATTTTTTCGGAAGCATAAATTTCACCGTGTTACATCCGGCACATCAGTTCTCTCTCTGTAGGCAATTACTGTGCATCTCGTAGGAAGTGTCAGGGACGTAACGAATTCAATTCAAACTGAATTCACTTCATTTTTAACGTATGCTATACTTTTTATTATGACTAATTTATAGGTATTGCATTAGGTATTAGGGAAGTAAAAGACAATGACATTTGCCGTTGCGTTTGAACAAAGCGCATTTCCAAGAAAATATTTCCGGTGAATGAAACAGGAACAACAATATGAGAGCGTCTTGTTAATTTAGACAAAGTACAAAAGAATTTTAATTATTTTTAATAATCGTGAGAAATCTTTAAACTTAATTAAATCTAAGGAATGTTCAAGTAATTTGTATATCTTATCGGCTCTACTTCACGGACTAATTACACTAGAGTTCACCATTTTATTACAGTCAGGCGGCTGTTGAAACTAGATGTAGGCCTATAGAAAATATTTAGCGTAAGTGATAGCATCTGACCGCTGCTGGTTTTCATATTCCCAGTATTCTTCAAGGTAAAGCAGAGGTCTATTTAAACACAGAGATAGGAATGTATGAGCATTGAACTGCGGGTTTTCTACACAGCGTCCACCAGGAAGCAGGTTTCGCTCAGGTAAAGATCGTTGGGCTTGTACCTACACATCGAACGCGACTGCCGAGGAAATTGTGAGTATATTATTTCCCTTTGATCGATCGTGCAAAGGCTTTATATTACGTACTAGGGACAGGTAACACAGGCTCAAGGGATGTCAAGGTTAGAGTATAAGTATACAGCTGACGTCCATTTAGTATAATTATATTTCTCACAAAAACATTTTCATTAAATTGTACGCATTTATTAAAACTTATATATTTGGTATATCACATATTCATTTTGTATGAGGTCTCGCCCACCTCACTGAATATTACACGGCTACTATGAAGTAGCCAATATGTATTATTACTATTTAATACGAGAAAAATTCGTACCGGCACCGGGAATCGAACCCAGGACCTCTCAGTTCTGCGCGCTGAGCGCTCTTTCCAACTGAGCTATGCCGGGACACGATCCACGGCGCCGGCCGAACCCCTCTCGTAATGCTTTTACGGCCTTATTACCTGCATTTGAGACGATACAAGTCATATATGCAGGAACGCATATTATTAAATGACTTTGTGGCCATATTAAACATCAGTTAGTGACAACTGCTAACAGTTAATACATCACATATTCATTTTGTATGAGATCTCGCCCACCTCATTCAATATTACACGGCTACTATGAAGTAGCCAATATGTATTATTACTATTTAATACGAGAAAAATTCGTACCGGCACCGAGAATCGAACCCAGGACCTCTCAGCTCTGCGCGCTGAGCGCTTTTTCTAACTGAGCGCGCTGCCGGTAGAGTGCAGTAATGAACGGCTGACATGAACACACACATTTCTAACCAATTTGTCGAACACTAGGCATTAAAATTTGTGTACAGTAGCAGTAGTAGTAGTAGTAGTAGTAGTAGTAGTAGTAGTAGTAGTAGTACCGGTATTCTTCAATGTAAATACCGTTAGAAAAGCGTCGAAAGGCCTGTAAACTGTAAAAACAGGTTTAAATTTAATACGAAGCCTCTACTTTTATGAGTGTCGGTATTCTTCAATGTAATATTGTTAGAAAGGCGTTGAAAAAATTGTAAACTGTAAAAATATTTATGACTAAAAATCTACACGGCCTTTATCTTTTCAAATATCGGTAACAGTGCTCTTACTAATTTTAACACAAGCAGCAGTTCTCATTACGACTTGCGCCAAAGGTAAAAGAGGCCCGCCATTATCTTTTTCCCTCTCAAAATACTCTCTTACGTTACACACCATCTCTCGCGCTTGACTCTTTAATGGGGCACCTTGTATTTGTACAATATTCTTTGTTCTCCGCCTGCCTTTCCTTCCTTCCGACATTGCACAAGTCACCTATTTAAAAACTCTAGCAGAAACTAGAAAACACGCACTAGCCACACACTCCACCAGTGACAACGAAGATAATAGTCTAATATAATTCAAACACAATAATTATCGATACAGTAAAACAATAATACAGCTAAATAATATTGTTAAATCACACAAAGCGCGCGCTAGCCAACTCAGTCATTCCGGACACTGTATTCACCACTAGGTCGTGGTATTCACGTGCAACGTGTAAACATAGACACGGCAACACCGTCCCGTTACCATGGTTACGCGTCTCTCGTGATTGGTTGCCATGGTAATATTCTAAAGGCGTCATTTGTCAGGTCGGAAGTTGTTTTGGATAGACTGTATTACAAAAAATCGTACAGTAAGTGCTGTGCTCTATTTCTACGAAAATACCCTAGCGTTCAACAACAATTTGATTTAATACTGCAGAATTTAGTGAAAAATGTAATGCAAATGAATCGCGTTCTAACTGAAGAAAAACTCGACGACATAGGCTATGCGAAAAAAAAGTCTCCCACGAAATCGTTAAGAAAGTTAGTTCAGCAGGCAGATGTATCCAAGACATCAGCATGGAAAGTGACGAAATTGTTAAAACTAAAGCTTTCATGAGTCAATAATCGTTCATAAATTTAATAAAACGGATACGTGCCTAGAGTTCAATTTTATCTATAGAGACGAAATCCAACGTGTGTCTGAAAATCGTGTTAAAATATGTGAAATGTGCATCAGAGAGGGTGGTCGACAGTTCAGCACTTACAAGGTAAGACAATAAATTACATCTAAAATGTAATGCATATCGCAAAATTTTATTGCCGAAAACTGACGCACTGAATCGCAGCTAAGCGAGCTGTTACTTTCCCATGTCACTTTTCGAACGACACCGTACTAAGCGAAACCTGTTTCCACGCGTACACATTTACTATAAAAGTAGCAGAGTAATTATGAAATTCTGTATGAATGTTTCATTATGTAGTGGCAGCTCTCTTGTGTCCTTGTCGTTGTGAGGTGTTTGTTGTTCCTCGAAATCGGTTCAGGTAAGAAGTCAGGAGATCTATGCATTGCGCATAATTGTGTGACGAAAAAAGTTTTCTTTCACCTGTCTTATCGTCCTACGAGTATCTTACGTGTAAATAGGATTTTTTTTACACACTGCTTGTACCAGGCTTTCTTTGCTGCATGTGTCACTCAATCCAACGCTTACTTCAAACAACGGGCTGCCACCACAAAGTGATAGATCTAACTCCTCCTCTAGAAGTCTAGAACAAAGGAAACACTAATTTATTATAGTCTAGTCAAACCCAACCTACCCTATTCTAACCTGAATTTTTGTAGAGAGGTACGACATGTTTATTTTTCTGTTACTTAACGATGTTTTGTGAACTGAAGAGTTGCCTATACTTGTTTCCAATCATTGAAAGAACTAAATCGTAGAGAACGTGTTGTTAACTACGGGTACTTTACCGCATAATTACTGAAGATTCAAATTTTGTTCAACACCTTAATGTTTGTCGCCAGTATTTTAGTGAGTTATTTTACTGCACTGTACCAACATCTCAGTTATTTAGCGTCCGAATGAAATGAAAGTGATAATGACGGTGAAATGAGTCCGGGATCCAGCACCGATAGTTACCCAACATTTGCTCATATTCGTTGAGGGAAAGACTGACCCAGAATTGATTCCAAAACGTACGTCTTGATTCCCATTAGCTGTCACCGTGTTTATCCCATAGAGTACGTGTTGATTCCCATTAGCTGTCACCTTATTTCTCCCATAGCGTACGTGTTGATTCCCATCAGCTAACAACAGCGCCATAACATTTCTATTCCCATTTTACACAGACTTAGGACTGTCTACTTCCAGTAGGTATGATTAAAAATGTTTGGATTTTTGTTATTCTCATAATGAAGATATAGCATCTGTAGCTCAATGGGCGCAAAAATTTGGACTCCAGACAAATTACAAGCTATAATAATGGGCCACCAACAATATTTCGGACTTATTCAATTTTAGTACAATACAGAGCACAGAAAGACAATTCGGGGACTGTACTTAACTTATTTTACACAAAAAGTGGACTTAATCGGCTTTACTAGTAATAGGACGATATATACATAGGTAGACCTTCTTATATTTTATGCACACAAACATTTTAAAATTTATTTTACATGTATTTTAACTTATTTATTTCCCTCATTCATTTTTCTCTTACTTTCTAAAGGTATGTTCCTAAGGATTTTATTATCCGTTCATTTGTAATTCGTGATAGCGTATAGTATACCTGCCGCCGCGAGAATGAATGACGATGCAGCCGAGCGTAACGAGAACGCTATAACCGCACTGGTAGAAAAGGTGAGTGGGGTAGAAGGGATAGTAAGACAGTCGCTCTGAGGAGCTACAGTTCTGCAGGTCTTGCGTAGATAATGAAATTATTATTCAAGTTGTCAAACTGTGTAAGTCAATCCCCTGACTTCCCGAATTATAAAACCAGATCTCAAGCTGCTACACTACAAACTCGACACAGGTGACGCTATTTTCGGTTCTGTATGCATATGTAGCATTATTATTGATTCTGATAGAGATGTTGCACAAATTCTCGAAAGGTCAAGATTTCTGGATGACTCAGCACAATACCAAGGAAGAATAACAAGGTCGTTGGTAAACCTACTTAACCTTCTACTGCGACGCCAGTCGTATGGTCGAAGTTTCCCACTATCAGCTGTACCTCCTAGCTAGATGGAACATAGTATGTCAAATTATGACGCAATATTTACTATTGTCCTCGAGTCTAATTTAATACGCGCGTGATAATAATTATAAATCACCTTTCTATCCACAATCACCATCAGCACATGATATACAGAATACACTTTATCTTTTGTTCATACTTCAGATTTTAAAATTAGTCAAATACGGTAAGCGTTTTGTAATATCTAGGCATTTCTTTACCTTGTTACCTGATAGAAAAATGGAAATATTGGACATAAATTTGTTTTACTTGTAACTTTTATTTATCTATAGCGTGTTGTTAATAATTATGTCTTATTGTACTTTTGAACTATAAACCAGAGCTAGGAAGTTGGTACCGTAACTGTTAAGTTGTGTGAGCGTGGACTACATTTCTACCGAATGAAAAGTAGTAGCGCAGCTCTCAATATCAATGCACCAGAACGACAAACATGTACAGCCGGGTGGTAACCAAGCTTGTGCTCCAGTCGTCCACTGCCTTAGATCAAGAAAAAAATAAACGAATAATATGAAAAAATTGTAATTATAAATTTCGTAACCCCAATCTGAAATAATTTACCAATACATATAAAAATAACATACAAAGTATACAATTATAGGCCTAATTCTAGCCTCATTATAACAAATAACAATGAACATTTTCATTTTATGAAAAGAAATAATCCTTTCATGTTCAGAAATAAGAAACAACATTTGTATTCTGCAAATATTTCTACGTCACAAGACGTTGCTGAAGCAAACCTGAAATATGACGCAGTATTTCTTACTATCATCAGGTGAACAATTATTTTGTGAATCTAATTGTCAACAATTTTGTGAATCTAATAGTGTACCTGTATCTCGTATGTGGCACATAATATTAAGCCCATAATTGTTTTCAATTCATTTTTATTGTAGGAATTTTATACCGCAATTCTGATGTTGAATGTACTTTTTTTTTTTAATTAAGGAGGGCACTGTATTCCTAATAACATGCAAGAAAATTATTCCACTTTGATTGAACAGAAAATAATAAAAGTGCTGAATAAATGAACGTTTCAGCATGGCCCTCTTCGTGCCCTTCTTTTCACTTGGCCTTCTTTATTATTCCAAAGAAGATTCTTATTCTGTTTAACTTGGACTGTAACGCAGCCCATTGCATAGTAGAACAGCAGTACGAGACGTCAACAAACCAGCAAAACAAACAAGTATTGACGGTTAGTAAATAAACTTATCTTTCAACAAAATTTTAACGAAGAATAATCCGGGAAAAAATAAACGTATAACACAATCCTGTTTGTGTAATTGTTTAATAACAGATTAGTTTACTTTTCTGAAATCATGCATAATATTAACATTACGAAAATAAGACAATAATAACAATAGCTCACTTTGTTCAAAACCTAAACTATTAATATAAATTAACAATATTGTTCAAACTATTCACGATTGTACACAGCTCCACAGAATGATACTATGCGTTGTTTATGAGAACTGCGTATCGTCTGTAGCGAGCGGTACCAGGGTGAGGCGCGGGTGACATCTATAGGCCTATACCTCGCTGTATTGAGATGAAATCTACTGTTTTGGTAAAAACTTCCTATCTATGGTATAAAGCATAAAGAAACAAAGGAAGCGCCACTATATTGTAAAACTTCATAATTATGCCAGCTCCCACTTGTAATGTTTATTTTTATTGCACAAGTTAGTTGTTGTGTTGGATATAACCGAACTTTGCTTGACCGAAACCTGGCTTAACCGAAACGGTGGAATAAAAATACACATCGTATCACTTTTTTTTACCATAACACTCACTTTTTCCTTAAAAGATATTGGCGAATTAGCGTTCATTACGCAACGCGAGTCCTAGACTCTACCTTAGACATATTGGCTCTGTACCACGACGCTACGGCGCGGGACAATAATTTTATCATTCTGCTACAATTACACCAACATCACTATCATCATATCATGAACATAACCACTACGATCGATATCGCCATCACCAGCAGCAGCTTCACCACCATCATGATCATATTAGGCCTCATGGCCTTTTAGGACTCCGTGTGGCACTTGTATTCCTGGTTTCAGCTGTTGAGTAATAACTGGATATTTGAACGCCTTATCCCTAATAGCTACGTGGGTAGAAACAAGCGGTCATGATTTTTCCTGTTGATGTCTTTTCAAGGCCACTGTTCTTTCATATATCATGTATCTGCGATCTGGCGCCGTGGCTTGACTTCCTTTGTGAAGGAATTTTTTATCTACTACATCTCGTTAAATCTGCTTAAAAACAAGGAATTGACCATATCGGAGAAGTATATTATTTATTGTACAGGTTGACAAGGTCGAGCACTTTATCTTGTGGTGTTGGTAATGAAATTTCAATGAAAGATAGGTGAAATATGTATATGTATTAGAGATGAACGAAACTAACTGCCGCTCTCGCTCGTTGTGTTCTTTGATTTGTCTTTCCAGTCTCGTCTCGTAATTCTTGTGCGCTTCGAGTCTCGCTCATCATTCTCGAAATAGTATTTGGTCGGCGTGGAAAGATTTCGTAACTTTGAATAACATACATAATTGAAATAAATAACATTATAAATGTTTAAATGAGACAAAAAGACAAAACAGAACAGTATCTTAGTTATCAAAATGTTCTGGTTCTATTATATGATATTACCTATGGTTATATAAATAGAAAAAAAAAACAATTCTCAAATAAATTTGCATTTCTAAGAAACATAAAACTTAACATTAATATCTTTTCTTGAGATTGCACACTTGATCTCAAACATATGAAAAGAAAATTCCTAGCCTTTTAATAAGAGCCTATTAATTAAATAAAGACTGGGGAACTGATTATTATACACACTCAAAGGTAGAGATGATGTTTCAAATAGGCTACTTGATTGTTTATACATATTAAACAGTTGCAAAAGTAGATAAAAGTTCAGTCAGGTATAAACAACTGTGGCGATTCAAGGCTTTTTGACGTTCGGGACTTCGGGAGTGATCAATCTCGACGTCTCGAAACACTCACAAACAATCTTCACATCAACGACGCGACGTATAGAACATTGTCGTGCGGGTTTTCGGCTTTGCGGGCGCTGTTAGTCTTGCTTTCTCGATCGTTGTTCATCTCTACTAAGTGTAATGATTCATTCCGGGTCAAGCCCTTGAGAAGTCACGCCAAGTCTAATATAAGTAGCTTAATCTAAAGAAACTGACGATTGTGAAGACGATTTTTTGTCTTCTTTCGTCGATGTTTCGACCTTACGATACATTGTGTATGCAGAGAACTAATAACTGTGTAAATAATGTGACAGTTGGTAAGGAAAGGTCTAATCTCTTTGTACGAGTTGCTGATGGATTGTGTCCCTTTCTCATAAATTATAACTCCTCCATTCACTCAAGGGGCTTGGTCGGAATTGCGCTGGAGATTCGTACTCACAGCCAGTCATTAACGTGATCTGTCGGTCCTTCTTAACCTCAATTCAATTGAGCGGCATTGCTTTATGATTCGAATAATAAGCGGGAGTTGCTATCTAGGCTCCTAATGGCATATTATGGTCATATCGTGAGAAAAGGATTTTTCTTTCTCCGACGCTAGACTTAAGGCTGGTTCACAATAAACCGGAAACGAGAATCGGAATGAAAACGAAAACGGTAAAATTGTTAAAATGTGTACATTTAAATGTGAGCATTCACAATTAACGAAAAGCTTGCCGGAGCCCAGGATTGGGAACGGAGAGTTGGCCAAGTTTCAACTTTGGCGTTCACGTTTCCGATCACAGCCCATTAGATTCATTCTATTGCCATCTAAAAGCTATTTTGTCGTCATATATTTTGTAGCAAGAAGACCGTGACATAACCTATGCATTATTTTGTTCTGTGCTGTGCATCATGGAGCAAGTTTTATTTCATGGGATTCTAATATTGAGTGTTGAGGAAAATCCTCACTTTTACGATAAGCGGCACGCCTCGTATAAAGATGAGAAAATGAAGGAGAATACGTGGCTTTCAATAGCTGCGTCTTTGAACACCGATCGTAAGTGAATCATATTTTATTACTGTATTGGTTGTATTACACACTACATATTCATGCTTCAATTCAATAACTACTGTTGTGTTCATTTTTGTTCTATTACAAATGTTTTTTCTCTAATTATTTTACGTTATGGTAGACTTAAAATAGGTTGTGATAATAAAGATCCATGGGCATATTTATAGTACCGTACCTAATGAAATGTTTCAGTTGAAATTTCGAAGTTGGTTAACCTGTGTTTATGTTGGCTACCTTGTACTCATGAGAGAACGCCATTGATCAATTATACACAAATAACACCAGAATGCGTAATATCGACTTTACATATCGTTATTGACATGCATACCGATATGCATAGTCGTCTACGTTCTCGGTTTATTGTGAATCGAAAATTTTCATATTCACGTCCTCTGCTTCTCGTTTTCATTCTGGTTCTCGTTCCTGGTTTATTGTGAACCAGCCTTTAGAGTAGGCCTAACTACTATTTTGACTAAGCTTATGGGTTGATGGAGTTTACATAACCGTTAAATTTATCTGGTCAAATGTTGTCACACACTGTTTTTGTAAACAATCTAAATCCTTTTTCACTACGACAATGATAATGATGATGATATTGATGATGATGATGATAATAATAATAATAATAATAATAATAGTAATAATAATAATAATAATAATATACAGAAGGTTAGAGGCTATTGTAAAATGCAAGGACTACCCTACAAAATATTGAATCTGAAAAGGAACTCACTGAAGTGTGACCAGTGTGCGAATACTTTTTGTTCGTATTTTTGTTTGGTCTCATTGTGTTTTAATCAAATAAAATGGTTTATTTTCAGAATTATAAATTAATTTTGTGTTTATATGTAAACAAATAACACACACTACATATACTTGTACGTAACTTGTGTTCATATCTAAGAAGTTGAGAGTATAGGATTTGAAACACATTTATTATTGCTATATATTTTTATTGTGTCCCGCGCCATGGCGCGGTATCCCGCCTAGGAGACGCATTACGGAATGCGCGCTGGTTTGAGTCCTCATGTGGGAAGAAATTTTCTCATGAAATTTCGGCCAGTGTATGGGACCGGTGCCCACCCAGCATCGTGATGCACTTGGGGAGCTACGGTAGGTAGCGAAATCCGGTTGCGAATACCAGCTATAACGGCTGGGGGGATCATCGTGATAACCACACGATACCTCCATTCTGGTTGGATGATCTTCCACCTGTGCTTCGGCATGTGGGCGTGAGGCCAGCAGCCGGCTGGTCGGTCTAGGCCCTTCACCGGCTGTAGCGCCACGGATTATTATTATTATTATTATTATTATTATTATTATTATTATTATTATTATTATTATTATTATTATTATTATTATATACCGCGCGAATACTTTTACACTCACTGTATGCTGGCGATATATACATATATAAAATTAAAATTAAAATTACATTACTTGCCATAAAAATGATAGGAAAATCTATAAATCTCTAAAGGGCCCAAAATTCAGAAATAGCTATAAATTACGTTCTTTTTTTTTAACTAAGTCAGGCGATGGTGAACTTTCTGGCCACATTTTACAATGCGCACATACTGAGCCCTTCCGTATGCATTAAGCCATATCAATAGGATTGTGGACTGTTACTAAATAAACTGCCCAACATAAATTGAATTATTTACGTTTTTAAAATTTATAATACTTACAGTGTCATTTTGCAACTTTATATTTGCACACTTACAGTAGGTACATTACTTTCCATTTATTTTCTCCTCATTTTCTCCTGTTTCATATTGTTCGTGTCTATTAGGCCTATAATCTGAAGAGCCAAGTATAGTAATCACTGTCTTAGATTTAGAGCACCTCATTATTTATAAAAGCAGGGTTCCTTTTAATTAACCAGTTATCACTCCTGACTGAACCAACTCGAAATATAATATATTTCAACACCTGTCTAAGTTTTATCTACCAATTTTCATAAATAGAAGGTTAATATTAAAATTTATTACAATATAGTCAGAGCTATTTCATGTAAATTCGTTAAGACTCATTACACATATCTCCTTACACTAAATAATTTATAATTAAGATCAAATGTCTTATTTTTGGAACTACAAATAAGGTCTTTTATTTATAATCTAGGAAACAGAAGTTCAACTTTTTATTTGATTACTAAAGTTCGGATAAGTCCCGCGCCGTGGCGTCGCGGTCTAAGGCATCCTGCGTAGGACTAGCGTTACGGAATGTGCGCTGGTTCGAGTCCTCATGGGGGAAGAAATTTTCTCATGAAATTTCGGCCAGTGTATGGGACCGGTGCCCACCCAGCATCGTGATGCACTTGGGGAGCTACGATAGGTAGCGAAATCCGGTTGCGAATACCAGCTATAACGGCTGGGGGGATCATCGTGATAACCACACGATACCTCCATTCTGGTTAGATGATCGTCCACCTCTGCTTCGGCATGTGGGCGTGAGGCCAGCAGCCGGCTGGTCGGTCTAGGCCCTTCACGGGCTGTAGCGCCACGGATTATTATTAAAGTTCGGATAAAGTAGCTGTGTCAGGAGAGATTCTATAGCTGTATAGGAGAGGGCCTTGACTTACTTCAGACTAAGTAAACACTACCACCTTCCACTAGTTAAAACTTCACCTGGTGGGAAGAGCACTCCCCACCTCCTAGCTAAAACATCAGTAAATGGCCAGCACAGCCGATAGGAACTGAATATACGTCGTCACTACTATCGGCTGGGGGACACGCGAAAACTAGTTAATGTTTGTAAACAAAACGCACGGACCTAGGATGCCTATCCTGATACAGCTACTTTATCCGAACCTTATTGATTACATATTAAAAGATTTCATGTAAGTATTTTTAATAATAGGTAATTTAAAAATGAGCTATTACACGCAATCTGACAAACTGAACTAGGCCTACTACAAAATATTATGAAACATATTATGATAATGTTTGTATCATCTTAGTGATATTCATTTTCGTCTTGTGAAAACATTCTGATAGGCTTATGGGCGAATTTTCGTGCCCTATAAAGTAGTCAGACTCACACTGTATTATGGAAATCTCTTTCCCGTTAAATGTAATTGAGAGAGAAATGAGAAGTTCGATATGTTACTTTAATTTTCAATTAGATACAGCACCTATACGTGCTGTGTTAGTGGACGGCACCTGATCAGTACGTTAATGTCGGAACAGGTTCCGCGCTCCTGGTTGTCACGCTAGTTAACTCGTTCTAAATTGATCACTTGTAGGGACTTGGTGGGTGGTGGCAGGGAGGATCTGCTCTTAATTATGTTGTAGTGGGATTGTTGGCAATGACCAGTAAACTATGAAGTCGGAATAACGTTCACTTTTGTCATCAATTACTCGCTAACTCTAGATGTGTTCGCAACTTTCTCACCATCTCATATTTTTTTGTAATTGCATCGAACCATATCACGTTTCAAATGACGGAGTAACGGTTGTACAACTAATAATATGGAGTCATAAATATAGCCTATATAATTACTCCTTTGTGGACTTATTGTAAGCAAATATTTTTCATTTTCTCTCATCTGCAACATGATATATGCATGTCAATGCGAAAGTGAATTGACATGAATATATATTCTTGTAGATTAGCTCACCATGTGAGACTCTGCTCTCATTTCTTAGCCTCCTGAATTCTGAGAGTGTAGTATACAATACCATACTTTGTACATGATTATGATATAGGCGTCTACACCTGTGGAGTAAAAGTCAGCGCGTCTGGTCGCGAAACCAGGTGGCCCGGGTTCGAATCCCGGTCGGGGCAGGTTACCTGGTTGAGGTTTTTTCCGGGGTTTTCCCTCAACCCAATACGAGCAAATGCTGGGTAACATTCGGTGCTGGACTCCGGACTCATTTCACCGTCATTATCACCTTCATCTAATTCAGACGCTGAATAACCTGAGATGTTGGTACAGTGTCGTAAAATAACCTGATAAAATAAAAATGATATAAGATGTATGTTCAGAGACCCGAAGTATAGTATAATATACCTGAATTTGTGCCATAACTGTAACGTGGAGAATTTTTAAGCATTTTTCCTCATGTCAGTGACTTTTTTATAAGTGTATAATGATATTGGACTTTAAAAATAAAACAAAAAATATCTCAGGACTCAAGAGTTTAGGAGGTATTAGCTCTTAATGGGACATAGAAGGCTAATTCCTAATTCATTCATTCTTTCGAAAACTACAAAATCTCATAGTGAGGGTGACTTTTTTACTTTTTGAGGGTCGAACCCGAGTTAGATCTATACACTTAGCCTCATATTATCCCATAGAGCGCCCTAGATTTGAGATTTTTCTTCAAATCTGACAGAAAACCTCGGTATAATTTCTGAATTTAATGCTAATAGACCAGCGATGCAGAACGGCGCTCCAATTTGTAGTATACGTCACGAGCCGGACTACGTCATTCATCGCTTCCCCCAAGACCACGCGTCATCCACATAACAAGGTTCACTGTCTAGGTGTGGAATTCGAAGCAATATCGGTCGGAAAGTACAAGTTTAAAGAGCAGTGGGGAAAATGAATACTTCTGTATTCAGAATAATCACAAAGCACGTTGTCTCATTTGTGAACAGTTTATTTTTATAATTATTGTGGTCGGAAATACTTTAGTCATTTTTTCCGTGAGCACGAGTTTGTTGTAATCCGCCACATAGTTGTAGACGAGTCACGGAGAAGTCATTCAACGCCGGTGGACTGTGGAAGGGGAACCAATGCTTTCCCATGCTTTCACCCCTCTCTCTGTGAGTTCTGCATCCCTGTAATAGACGAACCTGTCTATCGTATTAGAGCCAGACCACATCCTCTTGTGTGGAGGGGCATGGGCTGAAGGACTGCTCTCGCACGTAGGCCGCTTTGGTGGGCCCATTGTACTACACGAAATGGAATGATGTGCATTCCCTAAGATTCTCTCGCTACAAATTTCCTTGCGAGCTACCCGAGAAATCCCCTACAGCCTGCAGAATCCCTTTTACGTTTCCACGTAGGCATTACCGAGGTCCTTCAACCTCAGAAGCGATCCGCAGCCGACTTTATATGGGACGCAAGCCTGAAATGTGGGAAAGAAACGGAGATGATGATGATGATGATGATTATGATGATTAGGGCTAGGATTTTAATGACCTATAAATCATGAAAAAGTGTCCTAAAAACAATGCATTTATGACCTAAAAATCTTAAAAATGCCCTAAAAATTGTTCTTACATAATTGGTTTAGTAGGAAAAGAGGTTTTGTACTACTTCATATTTAGACTAGTAATTAAATTAAATTCTAGTACCAACATTTAAGTTTATTTAATTGTACATATTTTTTTTCTAAGTGGTACACTTTAATTAATTATTTTATGCTCGACCATGCCGAAATGTAGTAATTATACACCTGGTAGCAGTCCTTTAATGCATGTCATTAAAGTACACCTACTCATTAAAGTACAGGTGTTCAGCCAATGACAAGTTAGCTTTGTACCGTTATAAAACCTCAGCCAATGACGAGTCAGCTTTGTACTGTTATAAAACCGCAAGTATCGATTATTCTCGGATATGCAATCGAAAGAGAATTAGCGAAAAGTCACGGAGGCTGGAAATCCAATACTGTCGCAGAAGGTTATGTTCTGTTACTATAATAATTAGCGTTAATTGTAAATAATATTCAAATAAATTCAATTTGTCATCTCGTTTTTCAATGTCTAATTTAATTTCAATGTTATATCAAAGTTAATATTTAGTTTACTCTGTAGGTTCTTATAGGCTATCAAGGTCAATGTGGACATCCGTTCCTCAGAAAAAAATCAATACTTTCGCGTCTGCGCACATCTCACAATTTACGAGGTATTGCTCAAGGTCAGTTAGATACAAATAAAATGAGTAATTTCAAGTTAGAAATATGATTGAGCATAAAAAGTCGTATGAAACTCGCCTATAATGGTAATTAAGAAGCTCGTATGAAAATTATGAAACGAGCGCAAGCAAGTTTCATAAACATCCATACTCGCTTCTTAATTACTATCATTATAAGCTCGTTGCATAATGTACTATTATCTGATGTAGTATTCATGTAGTCCACCACAAGGCCACTCTTATCCGGAACTAGCAGGTATAGAGGAGTCTATATTGAAGGGGTAGTTGGAGTGTACTGCGTTAAAATGGCAATATTTGTGTAGAAAAACGATTAAAAATTATACAAAATAATGGGCATTAGCCACCAGCATAGCTTGGTCGGTTAAGGCGCTTGCCTGCCGATCCGGAGTTGCGCTCGGTCGCGAGTTCGATTCCCGCTTGGGCTGATTATTTGGTTGGATTTTTTCCGAGGTTTTTCCAACCGTAAGACAAATGTCAGGTAATCTATGGCGAATCCTCGATCTCATCTCGCCAAATATCATATCGCTATTACCAATTCCATCGACGCTAAATAATCTCGTAGTTGATACAGCGTCGTGAAATAACCAAGTAAAAAAATAATGGGTATTAATGGACAAAATATGTAGACAAAATATCAAAGGAAATAAACATTATTTTATGTTAATAATGGGGATTTATGGCCAAAATTAAATGAAAATGCCTAAAAAATATTCAAACAAAACAAAATATGCTCTTATGAGTTGAAACAGGGAAAAAATGCAAAAAAAAAAAACATGCCCTAACAAATGTGTCTTAAAACGCTCAGTTTATCACATAACATGTAAATACCAAAGCCGCTATGTTTCTGGCTTACTAGAAAAAAAGAGGCAATTTCATCAAAATCCTAGCCCATATGATGATGAAAGTTATTCAGCAATTTTGCTTTCATTGGTTGAGGGGAAACCTCGGAAAAACTTCAACAAGGTAGCTTGTTCCAACCAGCATTTGAACCCGGGCCGCACGTTTCACGGTCAGACGTGTTAACCGTAACTCCACAGCGGTGTACAGATCTCATCCTCAGATAGTATTTGATAAATTTCAGGGCTGGAGTTTAAGACCCTTGAGTCCTGTTCCATCATCGAAAATCCGTTCTAACCCAAGACTTCACCCCAGCCTATTTTTAACTGTGATAGATTAAATGAAGAGAAGATTGAGGGTGCTGCCGAAATGAAAGAGGGAAACGGGTGTACCAATAACAACCTCTGTAGCGTCAGCTTTATTCACCAGGGATCGAACCCGGACTGCGTGGATGAAAGGCCAGCGCGCTAGCACTGAGCTACTGAGGTCACATCTCATGATGAGGCTCCCATGTCTGACAAGATGTAGTGGTATAGTTTATTCAGAGAAATTTGAGTTAAGTGGATGGAAATGAGACGGTTTGTTTTAGTGGAGGAGCTTCCTCTGTTTACCCTGGGACCTGTTATGAACTGCTTGTGAGTGAAGAGATCAACGTTGCATTTCGCCCTGAGATAATTAAATTTATATAACGTTGTTTCAAATTTGTAATATGCATTTGCAGCCACGTAATTATATACTAATTGCTTTATGTAATACTAGTAACTTGATCGACTTTTCTAAATATACGTCCTCATGCCCTAAGTCTTAAAAATTCGAACCTGTCTTAAGGATACTTGCACGTAAAATTATGAAAAAAGGATCACGATTCATTTTTTTAAAGGTGTGAGACATACAGTAACCTTTGGATGTATAGATTGTCTTCACTTATTACATAATATCTGAAAAAAAAAAAAAAAAAAAAATTGGATATAGCAGAGACATTTCGAGTACAAGTTACGTTAGAAACCTGGAATTTTTTGTATGTTTTCAGAACTCAAACACCGTGAATGTTGAGTATAATTAATTATAATACTGATTTAAGAATTTTAAGTATTTTAACAGAAAGTACGAATTTTAATAATCCAATTACTTTTGATGATGAAGTGAAAAAAGAAATTGAGCGTATAACTAATAATAGAAAATAATACTATCACAATAGCTCATTTTAAATATTATCTTATAAGCGGGGCTGGCGGTTTCGGAACCTAAACAAAAAACAAGTTATGTACACATAGGGTTGTGACTACTGGTCTACGTCATGCAGTCCCTGTTTACACTGAGCATAAGACAATCACCGATTACAGCAGCGGTGACCAAAGCGGGTGTCGTGATTACATCGTGTAATCACGGACATTCAAACGGGTACGCGGAGTTTCCTGTACATTGCTGTGTTTTTCATTCATGTACTGAAGGCAAGCAGTGGCGGTATCATATCGCTCTACAAACTCTGTCTCTACAAGCAGTAAGAGATGGTTTCGTAAGGAATGAGAAGAAGAACTTTTTTGTTGTTCTGTCTGAAAAAATGTAATATGTTTACTTTGTTCAACGAGTCAATTAGGAGTATATAGAAACATTAATTAGACGCTGAATAATGTTGATGATGATGATGATGATTATTATTATTATTATTATTATTATTGTTGACCACTAAGTATGTGTTTCTATATTTCTTCTGTACGTGCATGAATATTGATATTTTTAAATCTTCTCCCTAGAAGGGTAAAATTATTAGGGTTTATCTCAGTTTTAATCTCCTTAATCTTTAGATGAGGGTAACTATTCATTAGTTATTCATTTAATAATAATATTGTAGAAAAACTGATTCAATATTATGTGCCAACGAACTGTTAAACGCCAGGAATTGACATAACTTAAATCATAGCCAGAAAGAGAAAGATGAGATAAATAAATGTAAGGAAGTCAGCTACCTAATGGGGTTTGAAATATCTCGTGCTCTAAAACCTTTTAATGGAACAGAATTTCTCAAAAGAGTAATGATTAAAATAGCTTAAATAACTTGTCCATAAGAAGTTTTTAATTTTCAAAAACTACGAATTTCTCGACCAAATATCGAGAGAAGAATTTAGAGAATTCCTGATTATATTCAAGAGGAAGATTAAAAAAAGAAGCAAGAAAAATCGTGTATTATTCAGTGGCTCTTGATGACAGCAGTGACATTACTGATACAGCAAAGTTTGAGATTTTTATCCGCGGGATTGATCAAGATGTTAGTACAGGAACCACCACTGGTTGTAGTTTTCAAGCCAAGTACCTTTCCTCCGTCTCCTTACTTCATAGGCTGGCTGTCGCATGTAATCACTGCAGTTCGAGTTTTTGTCACCGCTGGATTACAGTGATCTTAAGGAGATGGTGTTGTATGAAGGTACCGGAAGTTCAGTTGTTCAGTGCATACAGCGTAAACAATATGCTCCAACGAATAAATATTAAGTGAATTATTGTGAAGGAACTGGACAATAAACAATTCAGTGCAAAGTTTGTCGTTCAGTTATAAGGGAACGAAAACGCAAATATATAGGCCCATTGTAATATTAACATAAGAAAAATGGGCTTACTGCATGAATAGAAAATAATGATGCTGCAGACATGTATGTCTTAGTCCCTCATTTCGGTTCATATTTTTAATTCTATAAATTCCCCAGTTACACCTTCAAATTCGAAACATTTATTCGATGTTTGGAAAGTTATTTCTAGTCACTACTGCATGGCTACATCGCTAGAGATAACGGCCATACTCCGCATTCCACTAATGGCTTTGAAGTGATGCTTACATGATAGCTGACTACTGCTGTCCGGTCACAACAGAGTGAAATGGCACGTGCAAACCTTGCACCTTTCGGTGTCAATTGTTTGTGGATATGTATTCCATTATAAGCAACATGGACACTAGGACTGTAAATGGGATTAGACAGCTGAACGCAGTGTTTTCTAAGCCGATTTCACTTGTTTGACGTAGCCGCACCATAGAACGATGCGGCGCAATTGTGGCAACTGTTTGTCAGGCTACACTTCAAATGACTTTGTCACTTCAGGTTCCTAACCAGCAAATGCTTTCCTGACACCAAATCAGAACAGTCGTAATCGATATTATGATACAGAAATTACTGATTTTCAGTATTAGTCCAAAAAATGACTCAACATCAGAAGAGGAACTAAAACATTATTACTATTATCATCACCATTATCAACATTTGGGTTTTGCTGCTGAGAGCCATCTTATTTAATGGTGATAAACAGAACAAAAATTACTAACTTTCTATATAAATGCCTGAAAGCATCCAAAAGATTTCCTCATTGTTTATTCATTCATTCATTCATTCATTCATTCATTCATTCATTCATTCATTCATTCATTCATTCACTTATTTATTTATTTATTTATTTGTTTATTTGTTTGTTTGTTTGCTTGTTTATTCATTCATTCATTCACTTATTTATTTATTTATTTATTTGTTTATTTATTTGTTTATTTGTTTGCTTGTTTATTCATTCATTCATTCATTCATTCATTCACTTATTTATTCATTTATTTATTTATTTATTTACTTACTTATTTACTTACTTATTTATTTATTTGTTTATTTGTTTATTTGTTTGTTTGTTTGCTTGTTTATTCATTCACTTATTTATTTATTTATTTGTTTATTTGTTTGTTTGTTTGCTTGTTTATTCATTCATTCATTCACTTATTTATTTATTTATTTATTTACTTATTTACTTACTTATTTATTTATTTGTTTATTTGTTTGTTTGCTTGTTTATTCATTCATTCATTCATTCATTCATTCATTCATTCATTCATTCACTTATTTATTTGTTTGTTTGCTTGTTTATTCATTCATTCACTTATTTATTTATTTATTTACTTACTTATTTACTTACTTATTTATTTATTTGTTTATTTGTTTGCTTGTTTATTCATTCATTCATTCATTCATTCATTCACTTATTTATTTATTTATTTATTTATTTACTTACTTATTTACTTACTTATTTACTTACTTATTTGTTTATTTGTTTATTTGTTTGTTTGTTTGCTTGTTTATTCATTCATTCATTCATTCATTCATTCATTCACTTATTTATTTATTTATTTATTTATTTATTTATTCATTTATTTAGTTATTTATTCATTTATTTATTTACCTTGTAATAGAAACAGAAACCTCTAACATTTCTAAGCAGCTATTTGTCGGCTATCAATGTAACATTTCTATTTTTCTGATATATGTCAGATATCATTATGTTTAAGGTATCATTGAAGTTTAAATTAATAAAAAATAAGTTACATAATGACTTCTAATCTTTTGGAGACATAGTAACGAAAATAAGTTCTCAATCTCAACAAGACGAAGCCACGTCGTGTATTAACTCGGGAGATCCACTCATTCATGTCAGCGCTCTGACGTCAAGCTCTTGTTTTTTAACTGGAACATAGCAGTTTTCTTTAGGGCATTGTAATTATCTCCCAAAACAAATTGCAACAGAGTTTTGGCCACCTGTCAGCCGAAATGTAACTGCGACTTGCTGTGACATAGATTTCAGTACTGTGTCCCTCTCAGTAAGTGAAGTGAATAATGTGGTAATTTTCGGACTTTTAGGCTACGCCAATTTTCTACAAGAGAAAAATATTTTCTCACGAAAATCATACGTATTTATCATGCCATGTCGTACGAATTGCGTAACATTTAAACCATTGAGTAATGTTGCGAGTGACATGAACGTTTATAGGTGTTTAATTAACTACTCGTATATATGCACACGTATAAATATGATCATTTTATATGCAGCAAAGTAAGAAGTGAAATCTTCATTTTCTTGATTGGACATAAAAGGTATTCTTTATTATTATTATTATTATTATTATTATTATTATTATTATTATTATTATTGTCGTCATCACCGTCATTAGGCAGTTATAAGCTATGCAAACTACTTGATTCTGATTGCACAATGTTACACTATATTCCAAAAGAAAATCATTTGAGTTCCCATATAAATTTTATGATTTAAATAGATGTGTGAAATTAATTTTTCGCAGATTCACATAAAAAGCTTCTCGTGCATATATTGCAATCGTTCTATTATTACTTTTCTATTCACGAAAGTCTCCATTTCAAAGTGATATCCAAGTTAAAAATATAGTATATAGGTAATGAGATATACCAATCTACTTTTTATTTTCAAATTTAGTAATACTATCATTCAAACTTTTGTAAGATCTTGATTCTATTGTTGTTAACTTTCGCGTAACAAGTAGATAAATCAGCTAGTGACCTCTAATATTTTAAGAAGGTGTAATTATTAACTACCTGTGCAGTCATCCGGTTGGAAGAAGCAACATTTTATAATAAAATAGTAACGAAATATCAATAATTT
Organism: Periplaneta americana; assembly: GCF_040183065.1. NCBI lineage: Eukaryota > Metazoa > Arthropoda > Insecta > Blattodea > Blattidae > Periplaneta > Periplaneta americana. The sequence goes on along the minus strand of NC_091132.1, from coordinate 63,688,263 downwards.
TATAGAAAACATTTAATTTCCCCTACAAAATCACAATACAATCATATTCCATGCTACGAAAGAAACATTTCCATTGTAAGATTATATTATATAATACAAATAAAAACTTGGGAAAATAATGTCTAATTTGATTTAGATTTTGTATTTCTGATTTCAAATAAACATTCATTAATTGTTTGATAACGTATTGTATTTCCGAAATAAATTGGCTTGTAGACATTGAGTATGAATAAAATCAGTTGAATAGTTCAATAGAAGTCGCTGCACACATAGACAGATATAGATAGACAGACGGAATAATTAAAATTATTTTCTTCCGTATCGGAGATGCTCACAAAGTATAATTCCTTATAATAATTCTCTAAATTGAATCTTTCAGCGTCGTCACAATAAAGCTGGTAGGTCTGCGTTACAGATTTATATAAAGGAAACTTATGTTTAAATGTTATGACTGTAAGCAAAATATAATCTATCTGCCATTTATTATCCACGTGAAAATTTCGATACAGAACATTGGACTCATATAATGAGAAAATAAGAATCATAGAAATTCGGATTATTTCAATGTACACATACTTTCCGAAATTTCAAGAATATTATTTAGACATTAATTATAAACAGAAAAACCTGGTGAAAGGGGACTAAATAGGGTACTTCTGAGAGATGAATCAGAAAGGAAAATTAAACAAAAAAAGTTTCACGTAACAGTAGCTGTTGAGTCGCGAAATAATGTATGTAACTGCATGAAAGGTTCAGTAACCTAACGCGTCACAGAGGAATATTGGTGGCGTGCAATTCCTCCTTCCTGTTCTAGTCTTGATTCTGACGTGCTTCTAGTCACAGAATGCACGGATGCCACGTCTTCCTGTCACACACTTTGTTACCGATCTTTAATGAATTTACGGCCAAACCTCAATGTTACATAAGAAATCACTGAGGACACATTTCTTGGTATTTGCCCTACAAAATCCCCCCAACATCGCCTCTCCAACGTTTCCCGTTTTTCTGGACTGCGCATTCCAAAATCCAACTAAAAATGCTAATTTTCTTAAAACTTGTTCACAAAAGACGACAATTATAATAGAGATTTTTAAGCCACTGCTCTGATTCATCTCTGAAAATGATCCTATGTAGTTCCTTCCATTCTGCGTAACTTGATGATAATAATTCAGTTGTTTCACATGATACTGCAATCGCAGATATTATCCCACTGTAGCTATATTTCATCCCATTGTTCGACATCTGACCGTCATTTCAAGATATTTTCTGTAGTTATTTCACCTCTAATCAAAAGTTTATAATAAAAACTAGATAAACAGTTGAAGACCTGAATTGACAAACGTCCCAAGTCTAATATTTACTGAATTTGACTTTTTACCTGACATACGAGATAATGTGTATTCCATAGGCTGCGATCTTTTAAAAAAGAATATCCCAAGTTCGACATTAAGCTTTTGTTTTTTAATCATACAAATATTTCTATCAATACTCTTACATGTCAAGCCTGTGTAATTTGTTATGTTTCTTGAAAACTTCATTTCAGTGGACTTGAGATGTTTGTCAAAGGTCTTCAATTACAACATAGGAATTTCATAAAATTGGTCTAATGGGAATATAATAATATACCGTAGTTTCCTATCGCTTTCTGAGACAGTGTAAACGACGTTTGCGAACTACGAAGAAATATAAAAAAGACAGCAGGAAAGCATGAGTACTCCGAAAAACCTGCGTTCTTATGGTACCTTTATCAAAATTATTGTTATCGGAATTCGAAGTGGAGTTAAGGATGAGGAAAACTGATTTATTTCCTATTTACTTAATTTGTCACTACAGTGTCACGACATAGACAAGTTTCAAAGGAATGGATGTCATTTCCTTTTTCCCATAGCGAACGATAAAAGATTATCCTCCCATTTCTAGTCTCCATGGTATATATTTATTGACTGTATTGTCCTCAACGCCTCTCTTCTCTAAATTATAGATTTACTCAAAGGCTCGGAGTGAGACAAGTGGCCAAGTTTTCCTCAGCTCCAAATTTCCTTGCAAGGACGCTTTTTGCGTACCTTTTAATGTTTTTCATTCCATTTCCCCCTTCCGTTCATTCATTCATTGTCTAAGTGTGCAGTCGCTCATTGGTATAATGCTTTACTACCTACGGAACGTAGTAAGTTCTACGAAACAAAAATTACCATATTTTGATCCCCGCTTAAAATTCATCCTGCCTGCAGTTTTTCTGTAGTTTTCCTAAGGCGCTAAGATAAAATGTCGGAAAGAGACCTAAACGAAACGGGCCAAGGACCTACATCCTCCTCCCCACAAAAATGTCGACTATGGCTGTAGCATAAGATGTTTCCACTAGAGATGAATAACTATCGAGAAAGAAAGACTAATAGCGCCCGCAAAGCCGAAAACCCGCACGACAATGTTCTATATGTCGCGTCGTTGACGTAAAGACTGCTTGTGAGTGTTTCGAGACGTCGAGATTGATCACTCCCGAAGTCCCGAACGTCAAGCAGCCTTGAATCGCCATAGTTGTTTATACCTCACTGAACTTTTATCTACTTTGGCAAATGTTATATATGTATAAACAATCAAGTAGCCTATTTGAAACATCACCTCTACCTTTCAGTGTATAATAATAATCAGTTTCCCAGTCTTAATTTAATTAATAGGCCCTTATTAAAAGGCTAGAAATTTTCTTTTCATATGTTTGAGATCAAGTGTGCAATCTCAAGTAAAAAGATATTAACGTTATGTTTTATGTTTCTTAGAAATGCAAATTTATTTGAGAATTGTTTTTTTATGTTTATATAACCATAGGTAATATCATATAATAGAACGAGAACATTTTGATAACTAAGATACTGTTCTGTTTTGTATTTTGTCTCATTTAAACATTTATAATGTTATTTATTTCAATGATGTATGTTATTCAAAGTTACGAAATCTTTTCACGCCGACCAAATGCTATTTCGAGAATGATGAACGAGACTCGAAGCACACGAGAATTACGAGACGAGATTCGAAACGAGACGAGACACAGCGAGCGAGAGCGGCAGTTAGTCTTGTTCATCTCTAGTTTCCACATAAAAATCGAATAAAATAATCAAGTCCACACCTGTGGAGTAAAGGTTAGCGCGTCTGGCCGCGAAATCAAGTAGCCCGGGTTCAATTCCCGGTCGGGGCAAGTTACCTGATTGAGGTTTTTCCGGGGTTTTCCCTCAACCCAATATTAGCAAATGCTGGGTAACTTTCGGTGCTGGACCCCGGACTCATTTCACCAGCATTATCACCTTCATCTCATTCAGACGCTAAATAACCTGAGATGTTGGTACAGCGTCGTTAAATAACCTACTAGAAAAAAATGAATCTAAGCAGCATTCTAACTTATGTCTGAATGCCCGGATCGAGAGACGACCTAACTCTTAGACTACATCGGTGACTATTTATGTGTTATCATTTATAATAATAAATAATTATTATGAAGCTTAAATGATCTGTCTAGACTGCGAAGAACTGCAACCTGTTTCTCTATAATGCACAAAGGCGAATGTAGGAAAATAAACTTCAGTACTCACAAGAAACTCGTCTCGAGCGCGTAAGCGTTTCAAGAAAAGAAGAGACAAGAAACAACATGTCTACCGATCATATGATTTAGATGCCTTAGTAGCTCTGGATATGCCGTCCATACGATGTGGTAACAATAGTCAGGTCTGCCAACGGTGTTGTCTTACCAAATGTAATCTCATGACTAGCTCGATCGGCTTCTCAAGGTTGCGTCCGTGTCCATATTAGGAAAGTTGTCTGGAATAATGGTATTTTTAACGGTAGAGTTGTTTTTATAAACTCGTTCAGAGTTTAAATACATTTTATAATAATCGCGTCGTTAGAATAGTAACAGGGACAGGAGTTCTCACGGTTGATGCGCTGTGTATCAGACAGCATGATAAGGGAAACATGTCTTTGTTTACAGATCAGGTAGCGGCACAGAAAAGAAAAGACAGTCGCCGTTTTCATAAGAATGCAGCACACAATATGCTCTCAGTAATGATCTTAATCAGAGGTATTTAGAGATAATAAGTATTGCTAGGTAGTGGAGAATTTTGCTGATGGAGAATAAACACAAAACAAAGAAAATATGATATTATATTTTATATAAGGTTTATTTTCGATCTTATGACGTATTTATTTCGATTACATCAATGCGTAATATTTTACATGTTAAGTATCAATATAATATTTGTATTAACGTTTTCGCTTGGTGCGGCATCTTCAAATACAGTTTTGGAAATATCTACAGGGCGATCCGTTTTCGTATGGATAAAATAAAAACACCGTAAAACATTTACTATTGAGCTTTATTTCTCGAAAATTTGTGCATACAACACTGAAAGATGGGAGATTCCTCAGAGCTCAACATGACCCCCATTGCGCACCCTGCACAACTAATAACGGTGATGCAATTTAGTCTATGTCCGTTTAACATATGAGGAGTGATTTGTTGAAAAGCTTGAGTAATTTTTACTCTCAGATCATCAATGTTCCTAGGTTTCTGCGAATAGACAATGTCTTAACAAAGCCTCACACGAAGAAGTCAGGAGGGGTTAGATCTGGGGAGTTTGGGGCCCAAGCCAAGATATAACTGCTTCTTGTACTGGGTTTCACCTGCGACCTCCTGCATGTTTTTTTTTTAACACAGAACCTGTTTCTACAAATATTCGATACCACAACATTATGGAATTGTATTTAGGCATCTGGACAAAAATAAGTATTCAAGTAAGTAGAAAGACAAGCAGAAAAAATTTAATTATACATAGGTCTATATGTTGCTCTAAGAAACCTTTATTCTTATTTAGGAAATACGAACATTTTTAGTTTTGGTGGAAGTATCCACATACTTTCTATACCCACTGTAGTACAGGCTGCAGGCCACCGCCGAATTTGATCGCATGGAATGTGGTCATTAGTTGCTGGTGATAGTGCTGTGTACCATGGGCTGTTCCCTGGTTCTCATAGTAATCGTGGAACCTGGGGTTGAGGGACCGTGGTAAAGCCTGCGTGGAAAGGTAAACGGAATTCTGCTGGCTGGAGGAAAGTTCGGGAGAGAACGCAGAGGAATCTGTAGCTCTGAATACCTTAGGGTATGCACATAATTCTATTCCCGATAGTACAATGCGCTCATCCAAGCGCGAGGGTAGTCCCCAGCCCATGTTCCTCTCCTCAAAGAGGGTTAATAAATAGATAGAACTCAAGTTCGATATTTGTTGATACTGTGAGATTTATGAAAAGTAAAAACAATCAAGAGGTCGGTTTTCTTCAAATATTTCGATTTCCTCAGTCATTCTCTAGTATTTCCTTTTCCTCCATAAATAGTTTTACATGCCTAAAGGAAAATCAAATAAGCAAATATTCAGTTCTTACTGCATAAAAATAAAACAACAAATTTATCGGAACAGATTTCCTTTATTTCATATGTGGACTAAAATAATAATCACAATAAATTTACAGAATAATGTTATTGCTGCGTTTGAGTATCTGTCGTTACATGCGTAAATGAAAATTCACGTAGCAATGTGAAACTAAATGATTCTGGACCGAGTTATAATCGCGCGTGTTCAGGCATGCATTTCGCATTTATATCGAATGAGTATTTAAATGATAATTTGAGGTGTATACGTGCTTATATAGGCTTATGAAATTAATTTTGCTCTAATTCTAACAGCTAGAATTTATCACAATGAAAACACTCATCACACCACACCATCAAGCGTAAAATAATCCTTTTACGTTGAAATGTAAAATATGGCTAAAGCGTTAGCCATTTACTGTAAAGTTCAACGTACTGTTTGTTCTGTATTGACAAGTAAATACCACACAGAGATATTGGAACTTCTCGAAGGTTCTAGTTTAGAATACTTATGTCGTACTACTTCAGCTACCAACATGCCACTAAAATGAGACAATCAAGGGGTTCAGAAGAATGTGGATGAAATAGGCCTACTTAAAAATGAGCCAAGTGACGCATATTTTCTTACTAATGTTCCGCGTTTAATACGTTCGGTAACAATCCAGTTATTTATCACATTACGAATACTATTTTCGTATGGTTCTAGTTTTATTTTCTTCGACTGTTGTTAAGAAGTGGCAGGAGTCTCATCGAATCCCTATAGTTGCGTGAAATGTTTTTGGAGTTCGTGACAGTTATCGTGAGCACGGTTGGTATTGTAAGGATAAGAGTTGAACAACGATCGAGAAATCAAGACTAACAGCACCCTCAAAGTCGAAAACCCGCACGACAATATTGCTTACGACGTCGTTGACTGCTTGTGAGTGAATCAAGCGATCAAGACTCCGGGAATGGTCAACTCTCGAACATCAAGCAGCCTTGAATCGTCACAGTTGTTTATGCCACACTGAACTTTGATCTGTTTTGGAAATTTTTATATATGTATAAACAATCAAGTAGCCAATTTGAAACATCATCTCTCCCCTTCAATTTATAATAATCCGTTCCCCAATCTTTATTTAATTACTAGGCCCTTATTAAAAGGCTAGGAACTTTCTTTCGTACGTTTGAGATCAAGTTTACAATCTGAAGTAAGAGGATAATAACGCTTTATTTAACGTTATATTTTATGTTTCTTAGAAATCCAAATTTATTTCAGGTTATTTTTCTATTTATATAACCATAGGTAATATCAGATAATAGAACCAGAACATTTTGTTGACTATGATACTGTTTTGTTTTGTCTTTTTGTATTAATTAAATATCTATAGGCCTTATGTTATTTATTTCAATGATATATGTTATTCAAAGTCACGAAATCTTTTCACGCCGACCAAATGTTATTTCGAGAATGGTGAGCAAGGCTCGAAGCGCACGAGAGTTACGAGACGAGACTCGAAAGATAAATGCAACGAACACAGCGAGCGAGAGCGGCAGTTAATTTTGTTCATCTCTAGTAAGGATGTTTGGGATTTGAAATAAAAGTTTGATGTTTGTTTTAAATTCTGTCTTTTCACTGTCCTCTCTTAAATTTAACAATATAGACACTTCTCGTTCATACTTCCTAATTGCTTCCTCATTCCATAATATCGAGCCTGGAGACAACAATGCAATTGATAGTCGAAGCGATTTACACATCAATATAATGCCAGTGAGTTGTTTGAAATTATAGTGAATGATAATAGCCTATGTCATTAGCTGAATTTTCTCAGCATTTGCTCTTATTGGGTTGAGGAACATCCGAAATGATCAGAACTTGCAGCTTATTCCAACCAGGATTCGATCGCGGTTCCGTTAGTTTCACAGTCAGCCGTGTTGATTGTTACTCCAAATCGATGGACACAGAAGTTATTAAATGCTGTAAATGTTATGTCGTTCGAATGTTACGGGAATACACAAGTCATCTAAACTCTGTATGCATTCTGATACGGCGACAGCGTTGTTCCTCTAAACTTTGATCTCAAACGTTTACATATTTTATTTATATACCACAATACATATAGAATAGAAATATCTGAATTCAGTCTACTTTTGATTGGTGTATTTTCATGAGGTTGTTGTCTCCAGTGTCTTTTGATGACATTCACGTAGATCAGTGGTGGACAGATCTTGAGACACTACCCGCCACACAGAGGAGAGTTAGTGAGGTAGGGGAATGTACTTCACCCCTTTCATTTGCAGTGGCGAACTGTAAGAGAGACATAATATAAGGTATGAGCAAACATTATCTCTGCCGTGTGTTAAACATGCTTTCATCCATGTTTTACAATTAAATTAGTTGTACACATTTTATTACATGAATTTGATATAAAAATAAGTTATAATTATCTTCTATTTTTTCTCCATTGTACGACGAGACAAACAAATGTTTTCACATTGTTCCTTTTGTTCAGGAGACATAACACTCACCACAATAAATTATTAAACATGTTTTAACAAATTCTCCGTCACTAAAACGTTTCAATGATTTTGCGACTTCCCATGCAACTATGTAACTAGCAAGAATTTCCTTTTGTTTTTGATTCTAGACATTCGCCTCCTCTCAGTTCTGGTTACTTATTTAGGTTTTTTAATTTTTCGAGCTGCTCGTATATTCCGGCCCTATAAATTGAGATAGAGAGAAATATATAACATAGAGAGAAATGTTGTTAAAAAATTTGTGAAAACATAAAAATAATCTAGCTAATATTATTATTTTAGCTTATTGTGTAGATATTAAACTTCAAACTACGATTACTTACCAGTAATTAAGTAGTGATTCTTATGACATTGTTTATAATATCTGTGTATATTGCTTCTGTGCGTTCCTATAACGATTTTTTTTGCATAATAAGCATATCACGTTTTCTCCATGAGCACAACAGAAGAATTTTTCTTCCCAATATTCCTAGAATGGGCGTTTATGACTATTCACTGAGATTGTTACGTTTAAGATCGCAAAGACAATCCGTCACATCGACTAATGGTTACAGAGGGGGATGGAAGTTGGTGGGAGGAAAGTGACGTCAGAATCGTGACATCTACCGGATGTAATCATGATCACCAGTTTGTCCGCGTCTGATGTAGATTATAAATAATAATGGTTGGAGGGACAATCCAAATCCGTGTCGAAGTTCTAGGTTTCCAATGTAGTAGGCCTAGATCATTATTTACTTTAACACATACCTGCACAAACAGCGCTCAACGAGCGCTCGCGCTCCTTCAGAGCGGGAGAGCCGTGTTTACCGCTCGCCGAAACGGAGAGGAAGATAACGTCGGAATGATATAGACTTCCTATAGGTAGAGGAGAGGGAAACGACCACTCAGCTCTCTAGTGGAGTGCAGTGTGTAGACCTATTCTCAGTAACTGTTTTACGTTGCTTACCTACTGCTACAATACAGTATGTAGGAATCTAAAATACGGAACGTAACATTTAACATTTAACGATTTACAGCTCGAACTTATTGATTTTCAAGGGCTAAAAATCGTTTGAATAATACTAATAGCCTGGTTGAATTTTACGAGACTAAACATTAGTAATAATATCCACGACTACACAGGCTGGCTGTGAAAATGATTGCTGTATTTGGCTCAACATTTATATTTGTGAGCAACTGTTTTTTATAATCACCTTTAATAAAGGCAGACATCGAACATCTCTAACTGATGTTTCACTATGATCAGTAGGCTACTGTTCCTTTTAGCTGCCAACAGCATAAAACCTCGTTTTGATGCACTGACAAATAAAAATATAACAAAATAAGTAGCTATAGAATTTCTATTATTTCTGTAAAATAAATATTTCTTTATTAATTAATAATAGTCCAAGATAGTTTTGCAAACACTGAACGGGAATTAATTTCATAAACACTCGTAATAGTACTTCCTTTTGTGTACATTTTGTACGAGATCACCCCTTCTTCCAGTCCACCCTTATACAGAGCGCAGCTAATATCTGCATTCCGCTCATGAGCTGTGAGCCAGCTCGGAGAGCGCAAACCTTGTGCAGGCCTGCTTTAACATATAACATTTCTATAAGAAGAAACTGAAATTTTATTTGTATGTAACTTACGCATACACATGCCTCACAAAAGCAAACATTAATCTCACACTTCTTTCTTAATATTTCGATATTTATTTTGAGGCAGCTGTACTTGAAAGGGAAAAAAGAGAACTTAAAAGAATGGAGATTAGGTCCTCTGCAACAATCTCTACGCATTAAGAAATCATTAATGTGGCAGAAATGAAGTGTTGCCACGAGCAGTGTTACGTCAGCAATATTTCACCGCTACTGAAACAGCGTTCTCTTTTATCAGGGGTGTATCTGTTATACAGAGTGGAGACGATTTGCAGCAGTCTCAAATGCTAGGAATATTTTTATCGTTCAAACAGAGCTGGAAATTAACATACAATCATCCATCATTGTCTTTCTTAAGAACATAAAGCAACGTCAAAAATCAGATAAAAAATGTAGGCTTGACGAGGCAACTGCTCAAGCATTGATGTGTTGCGCGTGGCGTACACAAACAATGTAGGCTGCTCTGGGGTAAGCAGCTCATCAATATGGAACGCGTTTGCAAGCAGCGATTTTGCTTTATATGAAATTTACTTTGCTCGGAATTGAATTCAGTGAAAAGTGAGAGAAGAGACATATCAGTTACTGATTTTACAAAAGATATTAAATCTGGAGGCAGTACCAAGATTCTTTCTTGGCATGTATTTCTCTTTCATAATATGAAATTCATATGTGTTCCGTATCATATTTTGTGCGAGATCGTGCGTATTTGCTTAGTTTCCGCACAAAACCAACCCGCGGTAAGTCTTAAAATTCCACATTCAGTATTCCTAACCGAACACACATAACAATTTCCCTCTTCTTACCGCTTAAGCGCGACATTCATTTTACTGCTTTAGGCTTTTAACATATTATTTTTAGAGACGTTCAATATAGTAATAATTATAAATTGGAAACTTACCACTGCAATTTCACCTAAATTGCACTGTTAATTATTGTTTTTAAATATTTGCAAAAATTAAGGAAACTCTACAACTCCACTAAAGTTATTGCATTTCGTGATGCATGTAACATTAAGGAAGCCGTTTGTTTTAAGTTCGCATTTATAGACTAGGGGAAAAAAAGACAGATGTATATCACGGCCTGCTGGAGTATAGTAAACACAGAAAACATTTTAAAGCAACAATGTTGAAGATAGATATTTTTGTTTTCCAAAATTGCCGTCATTGAACAGAACCAAGATGGAGATTTCATTGTAACTAATTAGAAATTTCTCTTTCAGGTACAGTAGACCTATGTAATAAACGATCTTCGCACAAAATAATGTACGATACACAAGCGGTATGTTTTCTTTCAATTCTCGGAAATTAAAAAAGCTCAACTACGTTTCGATTTTCCAGACTTTTCCTCGAACATGAAAACTTCAACATACCGCTCTTGTAACGCATATTACTATTGTATTCTGATGTCTTAAGCGGCGACTTTGCACCGTGTTCAGCACATGATCGAACAAGTAATGTTATTTGTGATGTCTAGTGCTTAGCGCTAGTTATAGATTGAAATCTTTGGCAGTAGAACCATAGATTTTTAAGTGTAATAATAATAATAATAATAATAATAATAATAATAATAAAAAATTGTAGCAGGGGTACTATAACTGTAGGAGTATTATCGAAATAAATATATGGATAGGGGTAATAAAATAGGAAATTTAGGAATGGAAGGGAACAGTCTAGGTAGGAGGGAGAGAATAGAAGAGGATAGAGGGGGAAGGACATATAGCAATTCAGTCATAACAGAACATTAGAAAGCAATTAAGAAATTCTCGGCAAAGAATACCTTAATAGAAAAGAGTTATATGTATAAAGGGATGGTGGATCGAAAAACAGAAATGTGAAGGTCCACCATAACTGTGAATTGTAAAGTTGAATGACAAATAAATATCAATATCAATAATAATAATAATAATAATAATAATAATAATAATAACAATAAATAATAGGCTAAGGTGTTTATTATTTATTTAACCTGGTAGAGACCATCTCATCTTCCCCTCTACTAGAGAATTACAACTCGGCCCTACAATATCTACAATAAAATTAAAATTAATATTCAATTTACAATTACAATACAATTAAAGTAATAAGACATTACGGGTGCTATTCATAGACATTTCGCAGCACGCGCTACGAGCGTACTAAGTTAGCCCCGGCTATCTACTGGTTACTTGTACAAAATTCAAATCATATCCTATCGCTAACACTGGTTTATGAATACGAAAAACGCTGATCATCCACCGGAAACCCGCGCTAAAAATGTCTATGAATACGGCCATACCTGATTAATAAATACTAGACGATTTACTGTGGAAGTTAAAAACAAGGAAAGAAATAATTACTGAAGTACAAATTAAACAAACTCGTAGAATAATAATTATGTAGCTCTAATAGTAATAATAATAATAATAATAATAATAATAATAATAATAATAATAATAATTTATTCAAGAAATTCAGGTATTTGATTATTAAACCCAGAGTACATCGTACAATATTAGGCCTAATCAACGTAAAATTTACTACACGAATTAGCTCTGTGAGGATGTGTCATGTGTTCCACCTAAAGAAAAATAGGCCTATTAGTATTCCGCACCAGTACACACCAGGAAAAATCACTTTCAATATATAGCTACATTTCTCCTTCGAATAGAAATATGTACTATGAAAAAGAAGTAATGACAGTACATTTAATGAGAAAAAAATATATCAGTCATTATTGTAGCAGGCAAGCGAAATAATAATAATAATAATAATAATAATAATAATAATAATAATAATAATAATAATAATATGTTCGGAGAAAATCCACAAACTATTAGGGAAAACACGTGAATTTTACTTGAAGCAAGTAAGGAGATAAGTTTGAAAGTAAATCTCGAAAAGACATAGTATATGATTATGTCTCGTTACCAGAATATTGTACGAAATGGAAATATAATCTTGGAATTTTATCCTTTGCAAAGATGGAAAAGGTCAAATATCTTGGAGCAAAAGTAACAAAAATGACACTCGAGAGGAAATTAAGCGCAGAATAAATATGGGAAATGCCTATTATAATATAATAATTATTATTATTCAGTTGAGAAGCTTTTATCATACAGTCTGCTATCAAAATTCTGAAAGTTAGAATTAATAAAACAGTTATACTACCGGTTGTTCTGTATGGTTGTGAAACTTAGACTTTCACTTTGAGAGAGGAACAGAGGTTAACGGTGTTTGAGAATAAGGTGCTTAGGAAAATATTTGGGAAGGATGATGTTACAGGAGAATGCAGCACTGCACCATTGTATTCCTTACCTGACATAAATAGGAACATTAAATCGTGACGTTTGAAATGGGCAGAGTATGTAGCACGTATAGACGAATCCAGAAATGCATATAGAGTGTTAGTTGGGAGGCCGGAAGGAAAAAGACCTTCGGGAAGGCCGAGACGTAGATGGGAGGATAATATAAAAATAAATTTGAGGGAGGTGGCATATGATTGTAGAGACTGGATTAATCTTGCTCAGAATAGGGATCGATGGCGGGTTTATGTGAGGGCGGCAATGGACTTCCGGGTTTCTTAAAAGCCATAAGTAAGTAGTAAAAAGCTAAAATGAAATGGAATATCTATTACTAATTCTTAAATTTCATAATTCATAATTATTACTCCATGCGAAAGCATCTCTTCTCAAGCATAGAAATGGGGCTTCATATTTGAACAGCCGCATGACTTGAAAACAGATCAAGAGATAAATTAACGTTTTAGCCCAAATACTAATCATCCATTAATCCACAATGAAAGAAAATTAATGAAATGTTGTAACAGTTCCTAGAAGTGTTGGTCCTGATACTGAATTGACGAACAATGTGCAACGAAATCAATATATTTTCAATTAAAAGATAATACACGTGCCGTCGCTTTTGCACTGTGCAGTGATCACGTACCAACTCTGATATATTATAATTCCATCGGCTTTAAATGCACGTTTCAGAAAAGCGCAGTTGTACCTGAGCTTTTAAACGGTAGCGCCGTCTAGCACAGGCGATTTTAAACCGATTGGAACTGTAACTGATAATCAATAATGCTATTCTTTTCAGCGGTATCATATGTAGTTCAATATTATGTGGCGAAAAGACTCGCTTGTTTCTAATGATCGCACTGCGCTCTATTGAAATGTTGCTCTGTGTGTTCTTAACCCCACTGGAAGTTTCATACCAGTTCAAATTAATTACAGTAGAACCTCGCCAGCCCGAACACCAGGAATCCGAACTGAGGAAGGGGATAAAACTTAACAGAAACTTTTAGCCACACTCGCCAGATTGCGATCATTCTTTGATAGCCCCGACGATAAGTTAAGATTACACTTCTCATGAGTTTCGGATCTAAATTTTTATAAATGGTTTTGAGAAAAACATATAGCCTAATTAGGTACAGCATTGTTTAATGAGCACTACAGGTTGTTTAATTACAATAAAATAAATAATACGCGGTATTTTCAGATAATATGACCATAAAATAATACTTCGGCAAATACACCGTGTTTAAAAATGATGGCTACAATTCCATAAGGTGAAGGAGTGGTCAGTAGTAGAACGGCACAAAATTGGTTTAGGGTCGAATTCATAGTCGTCACTTATAAAATGAGGAAACACGTAAGTAATGAACGTTTCCTTAGCACTTATTTCAGATCGTATTGCAGAGACGCTACTCATTCTTCTTCTTCTTCGTTCTCTTTCTTGGCCTCGGGTTCAATTCAATGATCCCATGTAGCCAGCTAAATTCTCTAATGTAAAATTGTATTCTCTTATGTACTGAATAAATAGCACCGAAGTACCGCACCGACCGGTGACTAACTATTTTAAAAAAACATGAATGAGTTGTGGATGATAAACGATGACAGTGAACACGCCTGCACTTCACGGAGACAGACCGATGACTCCACGCTACTCATTCATATGCCCTGAGCATTCCCTTAACATCGAAAGAAATATGGCAACATGGCTAGACGTGAGCGCCTTCCTACATTCAATTGTTTTCCAGCGCCTTCAAATTGTTAAATCGGCATTATTGTCATACAGAAATACAGAAGTAAATGTTATAGAGCTAAAAATTATACATGATGTCCAGAAAGTCTTTTACAGAAAAGAAAGAAGTGAGCTAAGATAACTAGTTATGAAAGATGGAGATATCGTCGGGGGGGGGGGGGGAAAAAAAGATAATTGTTCTCTACAAAAGAAGATATTGACATGGAACAAAATTGCAGTTAAGTTTAATGCAAACTCCGGAAATATTCCTGTAAGTAAATCATTTCAATTTATTTTTCAGTAATTTTTGTGCTAAATAAAGTGGAAATGATATAATTACGCAAATTTTAACAGCTTATTCCTTCGGTAGAATACAAACATAAATGCAAATAACACCTTGTTGTGACGTGAATACTTTTCGACAAAAAATTCCACTTAAATCTACCTGAAATACTGCTGTATCATAAAATCTCAAAGCAGCCAGTGCTTTCAGCAGTGGCGAAATCGGTAAGCGTCATGGTTGTATTGTGAATTTAAATGAGAGACACCAGAATATTCACAACAGTGTTCTTGTCGAAACGGTATCTCCACTTAAATTGTTGATCATTATACATCTCTAAGGGGTTTTCCATATCTCTGATATATCTTTGCTTGCAGAAACTCATTTTCATTTTAATTACAGAACTTAATAAATTAATATTTTTTTATACCATCAAGTACGAGAAAAATTCGTACCGGCACCGGGAATCGAACCCAGCACCTCTCAGCTGTGCGCGCTAAGTGCTCTCTAACCAACTGAGCTATGCCGGGACCCGATTCACGACGCCGGCCGAACTCCTCTCGTAGTATCGTGTTACGGCCTTACTGCCTGCACTTGAGACGATACACGTCATATATATACAGGAGCGCATTTTACATGACTTTATGGCCATATTCAACAACAGTTTCTTTAAACTGTTAACATCATTTATGTATCAGATATGAATGAGGTCTCGCCCACCTCATTATATTTTGCTCGACTAGTATGACTAGTCAGTTTGTTTTTATACCATCAAGTACGAGAAAAATTCGTACCGGCACCGGGAATCGAACCCAGGACCTCTCAGCTGTGCGCGCTGAGTGCTCTCTAACCAACTGAGCTATGCCGGGACCCGATTTACGATACTACGAGAGGAGTTCGGCCGGCGTCGTGAATCGGGTCCCGGCATAGCTCAGTTGGTTAGAGAGCACTCAGCGCGCACAGCTGAGAGGTCCTGGGTTCGATTCCCGGTGCCGGTACGAATTTTTCTCGTACTTGATGGTATAAAAACAAACTGACTAGTCATACTAGTCGAGCAAAATATAATGAGGTGGGCGGGACCTCATTCATATCTGATACATCAATAAATTAAATTAAATCATAATCATCATCTGTTGTATACCGAATCAGCTGATTACAATGAATATGAGGAAACACTTGAGTAAACTGACAAGCTACCTTATTTGAATAAGTGTTCACTTCAGTGGGATTTATGAATTGGAAATTATTATAAGCAACTGCTTAAGTGTTTCCTTACGATAAGTGTTGACTGTGAATTCAGCCCTTACACGATTCAATGGTGGACTGATGCCATTCAGGAAGAACACCTATTATAGAAGATCAAGCTAATATCCACGAAACTAGAACAGCAGTTAGTAGCCAGTAGCAGTGAACTTTCCAGCAAGTATAGTATTTCGTTATCTCCATCAATTTGGGATTATGCCTAATAGGCGACGGTTACTTTATGAATAAAATTGATTGAAAGACGATGATAGGAAAAACACTTTTGTACTTTTATTCTTATTGAAAGAGACATCTTCTGGGAACTCTGGAAAAACAACTAAGGAAGAGATTAGTAAAGTACTTTGTGTTCAGTGCGGCATTATATGAGGTAGAAACATGGACATTACAACGAAGTGAAGGGAAACGACTAGAAGCATTTGAAATGTGGATATGGAAGGGAATGGAGCTTGTGAAATGGACAGACAGAATTAAAAATGAAGCTGTTCTAGAAAAAGTAGGTGAAGAAAGAATATTGCTCAAACCGACCAGGAAGAGGAAAAGAACCGGCTAAGTCACTGGCTAAAAAGAAACTGCCTATTGTGCGTTGCACTGGAAGGAATGGTGAACGGAAGAAAAGTTGGGGTAGAATAAATTACCAGATAACATTAAGATATTTGGATCGTAAGTGGAGACTAAGAGGAAGGCGGAAAATAGGAAAGATAGGAAAATTGTAGAATGTTGAGTTTGCAGTAAAAATTTGACCTTGTGCAGAAAACTACGAATGAATGAATGAATGATTCGTGTTATAATAATAATAATAATAATAATAATAATAATAATTTTAATTAGGTCGAAGTAAATTAACAGCAGTGGAAATGAAACATCTTACAAGAACTGTAGGAAAGATCAGGAGAGATAGGATAAGGAATGAGAGGATAAGAGAAGAAGTTAAAATGAGAAAAGCATTAACAGAGGTGATTAATGAAAGGCAGTTGAAATGGTTTGGGCATGTATATCGTATGGGAGAGGAAAGGAAGGTTAAACAGGTGATGGAAATGAGAGTGGAAGGAAGAAAGGGAAGAGGAAGACCAAGGATTAAATGGGAGGATACAATAGAAAGAATAGGCCAGCAGAAAGGAAAAACAATGGTAGAGATGAAGAGAATGTGTAGAGACCGGGAAAAATGGATGGAATGGACGGAGAGAGGCGAACCCGACGCTTAGCAGCAGAAGGGACTGAAGAAGAAGAGAAGAAGAAGAAGAAGAAGAAGAAGAATTTTAATTAGAATTTTCTACAATACAGTAGTTACCCTTCTCCCAAAACAAAATTTTCTTCCTCCACAAATAATAATAATAATAATAATAATAATAATAATAATAATAATAATAATAATAATAATAATAATAATAATAATAATAATAATTAGGATTTTCTACAATACAGTAGTTACCCTTCTCCCAAAACAAGATTTTCTTCCTTCACAAATAATAATAATAATAATAATAATAATAATAATAATAATAATAATAGTAATAATAATAATAATAATAATTCTAATTAGGATTTTCTACAATACAGTAGTTACCCTTCTCCCAAAACAAGATTTTCTTCCTTCACAAATAATAATAATAATAATAATAATAATAATAATAATAATAATAATAATAATAATAATAATAAATTTTATTAAACAGGTTAGTGAGGCATAGTATCAATTTTTATTATTTATACCTGTGAACAGTAGATAGATATAGGCTTAATGCAGCATCAGAGACAAAATGTTGTAATTTTAAATTTTTTATAATAATGTTGAACATCTGAATGTCATTAAGTGTGTGGTAACATACTAATTTGTTTTATTAAACCATTCCCTTATTATTTTGTATTTTGATGTCTTTATGTTCTCATTTCTTAAGATCCGACGAGAACATCCGACCTTCCCAAATTTTGGAACACGTCTCACGAAAGGGAGTCATATTTTCGAGTAAATATTACCTACAACGTGCGGGCTCTTTTAACGCCATTACACATTCATTAATGGAGAATGCTCTTTCTACAATACTTTCACTTCAATAACCTATAACAACACACAATGCAGTTCTGCAGAACTGAAATTTTAAATATCTTTACAGCGTCACACCTGAGAATATGAAACCCATAATGCGCTCCTATTAGTTTACGGATTCATTTGTATGGAAATCTCATACTAATTTTTTATTGTTCTATAAAGTTTTATGGTCCAAGCCTGAATTGCTTGTGCAGAAGGGGCCATAAATTCTCTTGTTATATGGCGGAATAATAAAATAAGTTATAAAATAAGAATGCTTTCCAGGCTTAATTATCACCTCTGGAGCGTATGCTAAATGGAAAATGATTTAATTAAATCTTCTAAACTTTCTTACAAACGTCACTGTAGTACTTCGAGGATTCTGTTGTACATTTGACATAGCCGCTTGTCGATGATACGATACATTTTGAAAAGGATTGGCATTTATTATATTATCTATTACGTTCAAGTGTGTGCGCTTCTTAATCAAGAAGTCTGTGGTTCGATTTCAGGCGTCGTCAAATAAATGTAAGTAACAAATTGTAAACAAATGTAAATAATAAATGTAGATAATATGGAAAACAGTCAGCGATAGGTATAATAAACATGCTTCTTCTTCTTCTTTCTTCTAAAATTAGGATAAAATCCTGTTCAATCCACTATCCTTCCATCTTCTTTTTGGACGGCCCAAGTTTCTAGTCCCACATGCAGAGTTGTCTCTTGCAATTTTTATAATCTTTCCATCTTCCATTCGGTTGATATGGTAATTCCAGTCTTGTCTACGTCGAATTACCCACTGGCCGATCTGTTGGATGTTACAAGTTTCACGAATTACCTGACCTCGTTCCCGATCGAATAGTGTTTTACCAGTTATTCTTCTCAATACCTTCATTTCCGTTGTCTCGAGTAGTTGTTCTCTTCTTTTAGTGTCAGGTCGCGATTCACAAGCATACAATATGTTAAAATTGGCCTTATAACTGACTTATATACTCTACATTTTACCTCTTGACGTAGATATTTATTATTCCATATATTATTTTATGCTCGACCATGCCGAAATGTAGTAGTTATACACCTAGTACCAGCCCTTTAATGGACCTCATTAAAGTATACCCATTCATTAAAGTTCAGGTTTTCCACCAAACAGAAAGCAATATGAAAGCGCAAGTATCGATTATTCTCGGATATGCAATCGAAAGACAACTAGCGAAACGTCACGGAGACTGGAAATCCAATACTGTCGCAGAAGGTTATGTTCTGTTACTATAATAATTAGCGTTAATTGTAAATAATATTCAAATAAATTCAATTTGTCATCTCGTTTTTCAATGTCTAAATCAATTTCCAGGTTATATCAAGATTAATGTTCATTTTACTCTCTAGATTATATCAAGGTCAATGACATTTGTTCCTCGGAAAAAATCAATACTTTCGCGTCTGCGCGCATCTCACAATTTACGAGATATTGCACAAGATCACTTCCGCTCCCCAGTCAGATAAGAATAATATGAATACTTATGAATAATTTCAAGTTAGAAATATGGTCGAGCATAAAAAGTCGTATGAAACTTGCCTATAATGGTAATTAAGACGCTCGTATGAAAATTATGAAACTCGCTTGCGCTCGTTTCATAAACATACTCTCGTCTTAATTACTACCATTATAGGCTTGTTGCATAATGTACTAATTTAGTGCCCCTGATATTCTTAAGGCTTTCCTTGTATAAATCTCCATATGAGGTGATACATATGCCCAGGTAAGTAAATGAATTGACTTGTTCAATTATTTTATTTTCTGTGTTTAAATGCGACAGGTTCACGTCTGTAGATTTACTGGCATAATTCAGTCACATCTTCGACGCTGATATAACTTCGACAGTTGCGAGCATCGTTAAATAAAAGATAATTTAAATATAAGAACAGAAAATTCAGTCAATAAATTCACTATTATGTTTACGTAAGAATCTAAAAACGCCCTACATCACAGTCCAGATACAATATTGGAATCTCTTGAGTAAATTCTGGGACACTTTTTGAAGTTGAGCCGGTGTAATCCCAGCTGTCGTAGCTCGAATAATGTGTTTTAATTCTTCTATTGTATGCGGATTACTTTCATACACTTTCCTCTTCAATTATCCTCACTGACAAAAACAGCTCGGAATTAAACCAGTCGATCTCGCAGACCACATTCTTCTGCCAATTATGTTATAACGGAACACATTTCATTGCATTCAATGTACTTTTCTTCCTTTCAAACGTCCTTTTACACATTTTTTTAGCATTTATGCTTCACATACCAGTCACAAATAAATATACGCTGTCATAATTGTAACGAGCCGCAGAGTACCTTACGATATCGCGTAACTTAAGAGACTGACGACTTCCAACACGTCTGACAGGAGTCAAGTTTTTGAAGTCATAAACCGGCGAACTATACATCACCTCCAACCAACAGAAACAAACAGCAGGCAAAGATATTAGAGCGACTTATAAATAGGGGACACATTTTGTTCTTTTCACTTTTGTTTAATTTCACTGATTGCATATTTTTTTATCTGGTAGCGTGTACGAGAAGATCTATGGCCTTAATCCGCCAATATAATTAATAATAATAATAATAATAATAATAATAATAATAACAATAATATAATAATACTTACTTACAGATGGCTTTTAAGAAACCCGCAGGTTCATTGCCGCCCTCACATAAGCCCGCCATCATTCCCTATCCTGTGCAAGATTAATCCAGTCTCTATCATCATATCCCACCTCCCTTAAATCCATTTTAATATTATCCTCCCATCTACGTCTCGGCCTTCCCAAAGGTCTTTTTCCCTCCGGTCTCCCAACTAACTCTCTGTATGCATTTATGGTTTCGCCCATACGTGCTACATGCCCTCCCCATCTCAAACGTCTGGATTTAATGTTCCTAATTATGTTAGGTGAAGAAAACAATGCGTGCAGCTCTGCGTTGCGTAACTTTGTCCATTCTCCTGTAATTTCATTCCTCTTAGCCCCAAATATTTTCCTAAGAACCTTATTCTCAAACATCCTTAATCTCTGTTCCTCTCTCAAAGTGATAGTTCAAGTTTCACAACCGTGCAGAACAACCGGTAATATAACTGTTTTATAAATTCTAACTTTTAGATTTTTTGACAGCAGACTAGATGACAAAAACTTCTCAGCCGAATAATAACACGCATTTCCCATATTTATTCTGCGTTTAATTTCCTCATGAGTGTGATTTATATTTGTTACTGTTGCTCCAAGATATTTGAATTTTTCCACCTGTTCGAAGGATAAATCTCCAATTTCTATGTTTCCATTTCGTACAATATTCTGGTCACGAGACATAATATACTTTGTCTTTTCGGGATTTACTTCCAAACCTATCGCTTTACTTGCTTCAAGTAATAATAATAATAATAATAATAATAATAATTATTATTATTATTATTATTATTATTATTATTATTGTTATTATTATCATCATCATAATCATAATCATACGTGTCGCCGAAGCGAATAACATAGCAATTAATAAAAATCTAGAAATCCGTGATTGGCTTGTGGACCCTCAGACCCAGACCCAAGAGTCCTTTACACAAAATATTCTAAAACAATCTCCTAACCTATGTTCTTTAATAGCAAACCACAGACATACTGTTATTGTGAGCGACTCGAAGCAAATTTTCCTTTGTGATTACCCACAGTTCAAAAGGAACTTTAAATAAAGAATCACAGTTACAATCATACTGTCACTTCTATCTCATTGTCTTAACAACAATTAGCAGCCTAGCCAAAGGAACCGCAGCCCCATTTCTGGCAAATCTTGTTATAGTTGTAATACTAAATTAAATGGTTGGCAGGGAGCGTAGATTGTTCTTGGAATAATCTGGTTTTCCCTGCTAATCTCAGTTCACCATAATATCATCAATATCGTTGTGTTTGTCTCATAATACAAATCTTCATCTCTATCGGACCATAATAATAATAATAATAATAATAATAATAATAATAATAAAGTGTAGTACCATATTGGTGGAAAGTTTATAGTTTTCTCAGATTTAAATTTTCAATATATGTTTTCATGCTATATTATTTACATTTGTTAAAATTAAATCGTATATTTAATTTGTACATAATCAGCATTATTTACAATTATGACATAGTCGTTGGCATATAGAAAAGTCACTGAAAAATATTTCTTCTTAAAATATTATTATGAGTAGTTAGATAGTTGTCATCCACTGTCTTATCGCACCATAAATATAAATATTAAATTATAGCGGCGACAAATCATATCTTCGCGGACACTGGAATTTGTTTATTCCACCTTAAGTGTAGCTTATATCCAAATGCCGTGCGTGATTTAAAAGAAGCATAAAACAGTTACAAATTGCACAAAACAATTAGACTATTAAACAGGTAGAAAATAAAGTACAGCAACACAACCATATTCAGATTATGCAAGCCCAGCTAGAGGAAGTTGATCTATTCAACACAGTCCCGCGATTGTAAAATGTAGACATTCCAGCTTGTTAAGGCGCTGCTTATAAGGAATAGAATTTATTGCAGTAATTCGATATTGAACATTTCTCAACTGTTGACGGAAGCAAGGTCGCCATGTGGACATTCTGAAAGTGCATTTCCTGCATTTAACCTGCTATTATTATAGCGTAAATAAATTATCCTGAACCTGATTTCATAGCATGTGTCTCTACACCAGAAGAATTAGTAACTCCATTGATTTTCAAGTTCTAAAAGATTTATTATGTTCAGTTTTAAATTCCTCTAGTGGGAAATATTTCATAGGAACTGGCTATGCTGTACTCAATTTTGAATTTGTACTCAGTCTACGGTTGTGAAGCCAAGTCTTGTCCCCGACATGGTTCTTCGTATGCTATCTCAGCTGGAGGCCCGGCATCCTGCTAACCTCATGTCATCAAGGATTCACTGTATGTTCGCCTAATGTCAGGTTGAAAATGTCCAAATAAAATCCTTGAGTAAATAAATGAAAATTCCAATAAAAGGGAAGTACGAAATATTACTGGCTGAATATATAGTTTCTAGAAGCTCTCTCAATGATCTATTAATCGTTGCATCCGAGGTTCATCCGAGATAAGATGACCGAGAACCCAAGTTCAAATCTGTGCGATGATACATTTTCATTTTCTAGTGGACAAAACCAAAGTTTTTAAGGATTTTCACGTTTTCTTCCGCGTTTCCTCTTCATTCCACCAACACTCTCAACAATTCCCCTTTCTTTATCATCTCCATTTCCAAAAAGAGGGCACCATTTGTATTTGTGAGATGCCGAATCAGCCTTGTGGTAGTTGTTTCTCGCGGTTTATACAAAATGTTAGTGGTAGTGATTTTAGATGACTGACACATTTTCAGAGGGGAACCAAAGGCCCCGAAAATCTCACCACTCATGAATACGGATATTGTAGGGAAAACTCGGCTAATTCCGCAGTACGGATAATTCCGCAGTAGTGCATATATGATTTTACTGCGGATTTACAATAGCGTGAACGTAAGTTTTGAGAGGCTGTCAACAGGAGGCATGTCCTCTGCAGTGCTATAGAAAAAATCAAGGATATTGGTCGACACTCTCTGGGCAATACAGTGAAACATCGAAAGTTGGCTGTTTTTCGTGTTTTGCTACACAGCTGTGAAGAAAGTGAGCATTGTTACATATAAATTGTTCCTTTTATGTTACTTTCATAATGTATTTCATAATTATTTAATACTGCGGAATTAGCGAAGTCCTATTGCGGATTTATCCGCACTGTTGCGGAATTACCCGAGTTGTTCTTTTTCAACTGCAATGTATGTACAACTAAATATCCTATATTTGCATTTTAGTAGGTCTCTTTATCTCATTTGGTAATGAAACGTTTCGTCCATGTCTACATACCTTGATAATATTTTTCAATAAACATTTTGATAAAAATATGATAGATTTACTTCTTAATATTGCGGAATTAGCCGAGTCTCCCCTATTATCTCTGCCGGTGAGCGATGACATAGTTTACGGTGGGGTGAGAGGGAGAGAGAGAGAGATAGACAGGCAGACAGACAGACAGACAGACAGAGAGCAACATTTCATTTTTTTTTCATTTCATTTATTATACTCGTATTCCATAGATCTTACGTTAACAATGAAGCTTTAAGATATGAAACAAGTCAAAATTTTACAAGATTACAATTACAATGTTTACGAATTTTTTACAATTTCAATTTTTTACAATTTTTTGGCGAGATTAGTGAGATGAGGTGAGGCTGAGGATTCGCCAACAGATTACCTGGCATTTGCCTTATGGTTGGGGAAACCTCAAAAAATCCAACCAGATAATCAGATCAAACGGGAATGAAGTGAAGTGAGGCCCAGAACTCGCCATAGACCACCCGGCATCAGTCCCACGGCTGGGGAAAACCTCGGAAGAAACCAATCAATCGCACCAAACGGGGAATCCAACCCAAGCCCGAGCACAGCTTCGGATCAGCAGGCCAGCGAGTCTGCCGACTGAACTACATTGATGGCTCTACTAAAAATATACAGTACATAGCCAATCAGATTATTAAATTATAAACCCAAACGATTATTCATCAGCTGAGCTATAAAATATAATACATAGAAAGTAAGTTAATTCAATTTAAAGGCATAAAACAATTCAATCAATTGAGACATACAGAAACTGATAATATACTATATAAAGAAATTGATAATATAATTATAACGATTGTATTATACTAGTCTGAGAAAAAAGAAGTTTCCCTAATTCTCCGACACGCACATTAGGATATTGAGCAGAGCAGTTCCGCTAAGCTCAAGTAAAATACATTTTGCTTTATTAATACTCAACACCCACTACCAAGATAAGTCACTAGAAAACCAACGGTAGAGACAAAATACAAAATGACTCATTTGGATCTATGCGATACTGAAAACCATCACCAGAGGTATGGTATTCGAACATGTTGCCCATAGAAGAATGCGTGACGCGTGGATGGCGGAACAATCTTAGCCTGGCAGCATAGTGTCACGCAACTCATTCCATAACGGTTGCACAAAACGCGTACTTAGCCTAAAGTGCTTAGAGATGCTCTTTGTCGCTCTTGATATTCACCATCATCATCATCATCTCCTTCATGGATTAGATCATTACTAATCTGTTCCGGCTCCAAAGTATAGTTGATCACTCCATCTTTTGGTTGGTCGTCCTCGACTTCTGTGGCCTTGAGGCTTATAATTTAGGATCATACGGGGCAGCCTTTCTGCATTCATTCTGCTGACGTGTTCAAACCATTTATTTCTATATTCTTATATTTTTGTTACTATGCTGGCTATTTGTACTTCTTTGCGGTTATCTTCATTCCTTTTCTTGTCTAAAAGCATATATCCTGCTACATATCGAAGAAATCTCATTTCTGCAGCTTCCACTCTTCTTATATCATGCTTTTGTTAAGGGTCCAGCATTCCGAGCCATACATCAGCACAGGTAAAGCTAAAACGTTATAGAACTTGAGTAGAGTTTCTCTTCTGGTTTTCCTTCCTAATGTTCTCTTAATTGTAAAACAAATATATTGGAACAGGTTTAATTTTATGTTAATATCCTTTGTCCTATTATTTCCTAGGAAGACCTCTAAATAGTTAAAATCTGTTCTATTAAAAGGTTATTCACTACTATTTTGGCTCTTACTATATTCTCCCGATGGAACGCCATTACTTTGCTTTTACTTGGCGATATCTGTAGGTTATATTCAGCAGCAACTCTTTCTAATTGAAAAATGGCTCTCTGTAAGCTGTCCTCGTCAGTTGCTATCGATATTTACCAATACTACTGGGTGTTCAGTTCAAAATGTGTCATGGCTCGCTGTATGCCGTCATGTGGCTAGCCGATGAGCCTAGAGAATTCAATCTTCCTATACTTCCGCAGAGGTGTATAACCTAAGAGGCAGAAAAGTTGCTTAGCAAGTACGGCGTTCATTCTGAAGAGTACGTACCGATACGTACGGTAACGCCGGTAGTGGCAGGAATGTGAACTATTTGGAAATACGTACTGTCGGGATATGGGGAGAGGGTTAAGACGATTACTTACGTATCTGTTGACATTAACTTCGACGGTCAACATGGACACGGAGCATTTGATTTGTGTTGTGGAATGTTACCGTACGCAACCGATGATAACAAATACCCTGCGTACGACTTGCCGGCGCAAAACACAGTTCGAAAGAGGTTATGGTAGCACACAGACCGTACAGACCGCCATCTGTTGCTACGACGTTCAAGTTATACCGTACACGTTCTCAAGTTCAGATTGAAGAACGCCTTAAATAATAGGCAACTTCTCTATCATATAAGCTGAAACTCGCTTCAAATCGGTGACCCAACAACAGTGACGTCATGACACACTTTGAAATGAACACCCAGTAGTTTTAAGTTACCGTTTTCTGCAGCCAAGCGCGATGGATTTTAAAGGCTGATATTCTTTAGCATGGATTGCTCGCAAAGGGAAATAAAGCTGACAGGCCCTTGGCTTACATTTACTTAATGTAAACATTCCTGTCCCTGATGTAGCACTTCAGGAAAAATTCGTCACACAATTCTCGCCCAAGTTGAATATCCACACTGAATAACCTTTTTGAAAGCCTCGTTGAACTAGATACTATTAACATCATTGATACTTACCTCGGAGGTAGTATTGAGAGTGCAGGGCAAGACAAATTTCAAAACGAGTGATTAAGCAAGAACATTGCACCCGATTGTTCTCTGATTAAAGTAATGTTTTATCGTTAATAGCAAGGACGCTATAAATAGAGAGATTTTAGTCACGTTGGCGCCAACTAGGTTCGTCGTGTCCTGCGATGGGACGTCGCCTACAAATTAGTCACGATTTCTTGCATTGTTCATCAGACTTTATATTCACGTCAATCTCATGCCTTTCATCTCTGCAGTTAACCTAAAACCTGTAGAGGCCACTCTTTGAAATAAACTGTTAATATGCATCCATAATTCTTATCATCAGCTTCAGGGAATGAATGAGTCTGTTAGTCTTTTACGCTTTCCTTGAAATAGTTCATTCTCGGATTGTCATTTTCCAGGACGATGGTAGCATTTGCAAATACCCCATTCATATCATCTTGAAACATTTATCAACAGTAATCTCACTAGAGGTTTTGTTTTGTCTAGAGAAAATCAAAACTCGAGTGGGTTTTAATTTACTATTACACGATTAGAAGAAAGTATATAAAGATTAAAAGAAATAAAGTACTCTAATACAATAAGATATTAACTTACTAAAATTCTATTTCACTAATGTTAGCTTCACCAAAACGTTTGAACGGAGCCGCATTTTCAGTTGATTATATATATGCAGTAAACAAATGACGATCGCAAAACATGTTTCATAGTACCCTAAAGAATTTGCAGTTTGAAATGTTTGTAAAAAAGAAACAAATGTTAGGGAGGTGATAAAAACAGAAGAAAATATATAAAGATCAGAAGAAATAAAGTACTCCAATACAATAAAATAGATATTAATTGACTTACTAAAATTCTATTTCACTAATGTTTCCTTCATCAGAACATTTGAACGGAGCCGCCATTTTCAGTCGACTATCTATGCGGGAAACATATGACGATCGCAAGCATGTTTTATATTATCGTAAAGAAACAAATGTTATGGAACTGATGAAAACAAACAAATGCTAGGGAAGTGATAAAATTGTAGGATAAACAGCCGTGATTGGTTGAAACACGTCCTTTCGTACCGTTTTATTGGTCAAAAGTAGTATGACGTAGTAAAAATGCAATAGTCAATACAGTTTTGAACTGTAGTAAATTGGCAGTACTTCTTACGTTCGCGGCAAAAATCACCTCAGAGAAAAATACTTTGGCACATGAATTGTTATTTTAGTTATGGAGTCCTCTTTAGGTGCAGACGTAACCCCATAGAAGAAACACAAGCAACTAAAGAAGAATAAACAGGATATAATAAAGAGAAAGAAGTTTAAAGGAGAGGGACACTTCAACCACAACTGAGTATTTTTTCTTAAACAACCATTGTCCACAGTTACCTGCATTTGCACGATATTTCTATGAGACAATTCAAGTTATAAATGTACTTCAGTTTTCCCAAGTTTCTATAACACCTTAAGAAATGGAATGAAGAATTTCATACTTGAAGTGTCAACAACACCCATGCGAGATATTTTTTGTTTCTCCTGAAAATTTATGTTCTTGGATTATGGTTGTTTAAAAAAACACTTCTTTTATGCCTGCTATTTCCTATTTCTTCAATTAAACAATAGTTTTGAGATTTTCCTGATCACTTCATTTCTCTTGTACTTTCCTACTGAGTCCTCAGGTTTCGCATGTTATAGTTTTCTCTTGTTACTTTCATGTACTGATTTTCATGACTCAGATATATATAAGCCACCGGCGTGACTCAGTCGGTTAAGGCGCTTGCCTGCAGGTCTGAAGTTGCGCTCGAACGCGGGTTCGATCTCCGCTTGGGCTAATTACCTGATTGATTTTTTTCCGAGGTTTTCCCCAACCGTAAGGTGAATGTCAGGTAATCTATGGTGAATCCTCGGCCTCATCTCGCCAAATATCATCTCGCTATCACCAATCTCATCAACGCTAAATAACCTCGTAGTTGATACAGCGTCGTTAAATAACCAACTAAAAATGTGTGTGTATATACATCAAAACTGAAAGGTCATTGTTTCGTATAGCTGGGTGTGTCTATTCACCTATTATTCAAGCAGTACCTGGAAGACCGACCATCGGTCGGTAAAAGGAGGGGAGATTATCTCCAAAGATTGTGATGCTATGTCAAAATCATCCAGATCAAGACCAATCGGAGAACCTTAATATGCTCTGTAGCTATTCGGCTGCCGTGTTGAACTCGTCCATGTTGTCGGGGTAACAGTCACTGCTCTCGTTCTTCATAGTCTATACTTCGTACCATAATGTTTGACAGAAAATTAAACATTGCTGGCAGAGGAGGAGAAATGTATAACTGCCCTTCAACCAATGGCAGAATTGAATTGAATTGAAAGAGGAGGAGTGGGAGGAGAAATTTAAAAGGTGCGTCCTTGCAAGGGTTTCGGGGCTGAAAGAAACTAAATATGTGAGCTCCAAGCCTGTTGGCCACTTGTCTCACTCCGGGTACCAATGGCAGAGGTCTCATTCCACGCTTTAATTGAAGTTGGGCGGTATGAAGCGTTCTACCTCCTCCCTACTTAAACTTTAAATTACGTACACTTAATTGATGAAAATCATTCATCGTACGGATTGTCCGACTTTTTTCGATTAATCGTTCAGTTCCCTCCCTCCATTACCGCGGATAATAGAGATTCTACTGTATTATCATTATAACCACCATCATCATAATCTTCATTCTGCATAGTCTCTGCATAGCTAGTGGGCTTGAGATCCAACATATTTTTGTCGAGATTTTCCCCAACTGTAAGGCCAATGTCAGATAATTTCATGGTGAATCTTGAAGCTCATTAATTTTACCGACTTGAGATAATCATGATGTTCATACAGTGTCGTTAA
This sequence comes from Periplaneta americana, assembly GCF_040183065.1. Classification (NCBI taxonomy): domain Eukaryota; kingdom Metazoa; phylum Arthropoda; class Insecta; order Blattodea; family Blattidae; genus Periplaneta; species Periplaneta americana. The sequence continues at coordinate 63,658,555 of NC_091132.1, read as the reverse complement.
AAACAGAACACTCTAAATATGTCATCTCTTTTAGGTATATAAACATCTGACAACAAATGTTTCACTTAATTTCTTGAGTAGAAAAGCATAATGCTAATTTAACCCCTGTTTCTATTGTTACCTTTGTGCACGTTTCAACCAATGTACGACCTTAAGTCTAGTGGGGAACCATTGAACTACCAGGGTTACAATTAATCGAAATAAACCCAGGATGAAACGTAATCTCTAATCAAGGAGGAATTATTCACTATCATCGTTGTTCAGTTCATGTAGCTTTAAACACAGCTCAACCATGTTTGACCTCCATCAGGAGAAGCGAGCGTTCATCTCTTCCATGGACTCAAACATACATCCCTATTCCTGCGTTCTGTAAAATGTTTTGTAGATCATATTGGTCACAAAACCAATATTTTCATTATATTAACTATTGTAACGATTACAGTCAGTTTCAGAATTCTAGTAATGCTGCTATTAGTGATAATGATAATAGTGACAATTTTAATTATTGTTTTTGTTGTCCTCCTTTCTGACTACTGGATAGCGTCCATGGGACTGGGTGTTTGTTCATTATTTTATGATTGCCCTGTAATGTCTCAGCGGTGACCCTACGTTATGCCGATCCCTTGACCAGGATGGTCCGCATTTGTGAAATATCTAGTATGCGATCCAACGAATCGCCCTCCATTATCCGCAATGATGTTTAGTTCGGATAAAAGGCGATGTAAATCAGAATGTTATTTTTATCGAATTCATTGTATCTCACATTATATGAGTCTAAACGTCTCTCAGTTCATTGTACCCTTGACATCATTACCTCATCATTGCTTCATTCTTAACATATAATCCCCATTTCCTCTGAATAGTTCCTGAACTTAACCTCTTCTGTGACAGTGAATAGTGCCACTTTTGCTCTCAAAACTTAAATCAGTTTAGATACTTGTAAAACTCTTTTACGCGCCAACACTCGTTGGATTCGTAGCTACGTGGTTAGAGGCACGGGGCGATATATATGGCCAGCATATCGTGCTAAAGATTGCTGGATCGAATTTCAGCCACTACAGTCAATTTACTGCAGCTTGTGGTAAAAGATGGGGAGGGCCCATGTAAAATAATAATCAGTATAATGGCTGATGGGGTTTCAGTTGACTGCAGTTGCAACCGTTTTTCTCCATTAGAAAAGAATTGATCTCTTTTAGCAGTTCTGATATCCTCAATTTCAGACACAATATTATTAAAGGCATTATATTGGGCACTCTCATTTGATAATGTTTATATTACATAATAAAATCTATGGTGCGACAGCCCATAAAGGGCCAAGGCCGACCAGTCTGCTCTAGCCTCACCTTATACTCTGTAGTGATCCGATATTGAAATCTTCCATATTGTCAGGGTCTTGTAAACTAACATTTTCTAGCCATTCTTTTCTAAATTTCTAATCAAATGGCACTTCATATTTTCCCATGAATAAGAATACCGCAATCACAACACAGGCACTACCACAGTGACTAATAATCATTTAAAGAACAGACGACTATAATGTTACAACAATTTCTGATTTACTTCTATTTTTCACGGGCTACTCTTCATTAATTCAAACAACAAATTTATCTGCTATTTGATAATTCAAGAGAAGCACAAATCTAAGTAAGCGAATATTTTCGAACGGAGTATTGTACTCAACGTTATCATTAATATTTTATTTATTTCCATTCTCTCCAGTGTTGACACCGCAAACGTAAGTATAAAATAAAAACAAGACTCTACAAAAATCCTCTGATAATTCCCCTAACCACCGACCTCCACTTCTGAATTCTACCTAAAAACAGTAAGAAATCACTGAAGTTGGCTAAACTGCACATCAACTGCGAATTAATGGAATTCTAAATTTAAATATATCCTAACAACGGAGCCCATAAATTTGGTTATTTAACTCCTAAATGATTTTCCGAAAGTCAAGATCAACCTAAATCGCCTTCTCATACCCGATAACGGTAGATTCATTATATTTAATTAAAATATTTAGGTCCGTTTTTAAGATAAAATTTACAAATATGAAAATATACAAGAATTATTCGTTTGGTCATACTACTTCTCGAAGTTAAATTGCTTTTCATATAAAATGGTTGAGTTTGAGGATAAGTGAGCGTTCACAAGGGACGACAGTGAAATAGAGTTGCTCCTTAATGTATTCCCTGCAGACAAAGTCACGTAAAAAACTATATCGTACAACCCACACAGTCATTAAAAATATTGTGATCACAGACTAACGTTATCGGAAAAAAATGGCGAAGCAAATTATAGCTTTCACTCTGCATCGTGTCTCAGTTTCTTTAACAAAAATTCACGAAGATCGATAACAGTTTGTTCAACTATGTGACGCTCCTTAAAGAGGTCCTTACCCTTACCATAGGTCAGCAGAGTACAAACGTAACGACCGACACGTATTGAGGATTGGAATGACTGGTTATGGTTAAGGTGCGATCAGAAAGAGAAAACGGTGAAGGGTCTTCAGACGGATGCTAAGATGCAGATCTCAGGGTTAGGACGGTGCGTTCGGAACCTTACTTGTTTCAGTATTACACTCCGTGTCATTCTTCACATCTTTATTTAACAACGTATTCAGAATGCTCGAATTATCCAGTCATTTTTATTTCGTGGGAATCAAATTCATCACCATTTTTGAGAATCAATCAGTTAATACAGAATGCTAGACAAAGACACAAAAATGTATTTATTTTATTGCACGATCATTACAATGCATGGTTGAGAGGGTGGAAACCTCATTCATAGAAGGTACAGAAAAAGGGACCAATTTGCTCGCTTGGTGTACGTTACAGCTACGTCACACCTCCGTACTAGCACAAGCAGGAACTGAAAACGTTGGTGGTGACTTAAATTATCTTTTACATGTTGGACTGTCCCTGTGGAAGGCAATGGTCCCGGTATCTATAAGGGCTTTACTTTTGGTGCTCGTGGGACATCCTTTAAGTGAACTAAAGAGTAACTCCAACAACTGGGTTTGAGGAAACACCAACACAGAGAGAATCTTGAAAACATTTTGAAGGATTCAGGACATATATTAAACAGTAAACAATCATCTGTTTAACACTTTCTAATTTCTCAGATTATATGAATTATTATGCTAATTGTATATTATAATTTCATCGTTTATGTTTTTTTTTAATTGTTCACGACTTCTAGTCTGTTTTATCATCATGGATCTTTGTGGTCATCTTATTTTTCTGTAAGACAAACTCCATTTACAACAAATAAATAAATAAACGAACGAACGAATGAACGAATTGAATTGAACTGAACTGGACTCAATTCAATTGAACAGAAGTGAACTGAACTGGACTCAATTCAATTCATTTGAACTGAACTGAATTTTAAATAAATAAACAAATAAACAAAGCGTATTATGGTCTGTGGATAAGTTTCGGGGCTTCTACCGCATTGTCTTGGTGTTGGTGGCTGACGTTTCGACCGCTGTATTGTGGTCATTTTCACACAGCGGTCGAAACGTCAGCCACCAACATCAAGACAACGCGGTAGAAGCCCCGAAACTTATCCACAGACCATGTACACCAGCCGCGGAAGCCTACGCGAACACTTATAGCGTATTATATTTATTTTAATATGCTCATCATAATTGGGGATCGGTACAGTTTTCGGCAGGAATGCGACCATTTGATAAAATGGAACATTTCCATCGTCTCAGAATTACTTATTCCTGTTCTTTGAGTTTATAACTAGTCTTGATTATTATTTCTTTTTCAAATTTACTGTTGTTTTGAGTTTTGTCGTGGAAGCTCCACTTTTCTCTTCAACTCCACGCAGTTCTCAACCTCTCTTTGCATTAATTCATCTCCAAAAGATTGCAGCTATTTTAGTATTCCTGATAAAGTTTCGAGAGTAATTTACCACTTCTCTTATTCCAGTACAAATCAATGTGATCTCTGTCTCATGGTCTGTGTTTGACTGTCGCAGGGGCCCCAACGTGTCGATCCTGCACCTGCGTAGCACATCAGAGCCGTGGGAGACGACGACCACGAGCAGCTTGGGGTCGCGGCCCCCGTCTCGCAGCAGCGTGGTGAGCTCTATTCCCACGCTGCAGGTCAAGTACTCGGGCAGTTCGACGCAGCAGAGCCGCAATACGAATTACGCGTCACTGCCCTCCGCTCGGCGCCGAGATGCCGGGCCGGCCGCGCTCTTCATCGCCGGTAACGTCGTGTCATCGGTCGACAGAGGAGGCGCAAACAACGGCACGTGCAGCCGGGAGCTGTCGCCCGTGCGCTGGTGCGACCGCGAGGTGGACGGCGTGTACTTGGGCCGCTCCGGCTGGGTGCAAGTCCAGCAGCGCTCCCTAGACGAGAACCGCCGAGCCAACTACGGCATCCTGCCGCCTACCGTCACCACCAGCGCCGCCCCCGCCGTCGCCAGCACGCTGCCGTCGCGACGAGGCATCAAGCTCTCCGACTACCACTGCAGCAACAGCGAGCCCGGCAAGTTTCCGGAGTTGAACAAGACGGAGGAGCAGCAGCGGCCCGCTTTCCTTCCGCTGCCCATCGGAATCACCAAGGGACGCGAGTTCGAGCACCGCATCAGCAGCCGCAGTGCGTCGCCGTCTCCGCAAGATCACACCATCTCCGGCGACCCGATGTCGCCGCCATCTATTACGCCTATCATTTCGCCTCCGCCGGCGTTCCAGGACCCGAGCCGCAGGTATCAGACAGCGCCTAGGCTGCGCAATAACACGGGCAAGCCGCCATTCCTCCCCCGTTCCAACGCCATCGTGGACAGCGACATCGTGAGCCCGCCCCCGTCGCCGCCTCCGCCCATCAACTGGAGCACCCTGCCGTCTCCGCGTACGACAATGGTCCCTGGCTCCATCCGCGCCCGGAGACTCACGCCCTCTCCGGTGGGGACTCCCCAGCAGCCGCCGCTGCGAATCCCCCAGACCAAGTCGCTGGAGGACACGACGGCCAGCGGTACGCGCCGCTCCCAGTTCCAGAAGTACGACTCGTCGTCCTCGTCGTCGTCGTCGTTCGGGTTCCGCAGCTTGGACAGCAGCATGAACACTCGTGCCGCCATGCCGCGGCTCTCGGAGACCGATTCGTCCATCGGCGGCTACGAGGACGGCGACGAGGACGAGAACAGGGAGTCGTCACACAACCTGAGCGCCTTCTCCTCCATCACTGTTATCAATTCGTCACCGGACACTCCCGCTGCGGGCGCGGGACTACAGCCCAAAGATCGGAGTCTCGTCAACGGGGACAAAATATCGCCGTCCTCTATGCGTCATAGAGACGGTATCAGGCTACACCACCAAAATCAGCGGACGGATCACCGCTCTCATCCTCTGAGACGATCGCCGGGCTCCGAGGGAAACAATAAGAAACTCGTCTCCAATGACTCGTCATCGTCATCATCTTCCTCGTCGAGCAGTTGCACGGGGAGGACTGGATCCTCGCAGGCGTTCAGACGTTCTGTGAGCCACTCGATCGCCAAGCAGCAGCAACAGCAACAACTTCAACAGCAGCAACTTCAACAGCAACAACTTCAACAGCAACAACTACAGCAGCAACAACTACAGCAGCAACAACTTCAGCAGCAACAACTTCAGCAGCAACAACAGCAACAGAAGCAGCAGCAGCAGCAGCAGGTGCAGCAGACCTTGATTCGAATGCCGGAACCGGCACCGCACGGGTACCACACGTGGGACGGCCGCAACCGCGTGAGGAGGTCTCGCAGCCTGCAGTTGCCGGAGACCAAGTCGCCGGGAGCGCTGTCGCCCAGCAGCCACAGCCACACGGACTGTCAGTACCTGCTGGTGAAGCAGCACCCGCACCACTACTACCAGCAGCCCACGGAGCCGCACCGCGTCGTCGTCAAGATCGGCGGCGAGCCGGCCGAGCGTCCGCGGCGGCCTTTCATACACAACCGTACGTACAGCCGCTGCCAATATTGAATTAGTGATAGATAGAGGACTTTTCAAAGAACGAAGAGTGTTTCCACTCATATATTAGGCAGACTGATTATTGAGCAGGAAACATTAACATTGGAATTATCGTATCCCCAGGAATATTAGTATTATCGTAGCCCTGATAATTAATTTATGAACATGTTAAATTTCAACACTACTTTCAAAATTGTAATAGTATATTACGATACAAGGTTGGGAAGTGCTTTTTGTAGAAAGAGGGAAAGTTTGAAAAACTCTTCGATTGGTGGTAAAATTCATGTTCTGGGAATAATAAGTTAATTAAGTAGTAAAATATCGCTGCAATCGAAAAGTATTGGGAATGAAAAAAAAAAGTTTCCTTCCCAGGCAGGATTCGAACCACGAAAGTCTTAGTTACCAATCTAACGTGCTCTGGATTGAACAAGGCTCTGAAATTAGCTACAAGGGTCGGTCCGGTTTTTTTTTGCCACTACTGTGCAGTATTTTTTTTGTACGATAGTAGGCCTATATTTTGAAAATAATATATATTTTTTTTTTAAATCTTAATATAAAGTACATACATTACAGTATGAACAGCTGACTGAAGGTTAGCAGTCTAGCCAACGTATAAACTTCATCATCAACTTCATTGTGAGGGAGTAAAAATGACTCAGGTACAATGGAAATATAAAAATTGGAAATTTATCCTATGAAAAGATGGAAATTTTCAAATATCTTCGACCGACAGTAATAAATATTAATGCCGCTCGGGGGGAAATTGAACGCGAAATAAATATGGAAAATGTGTGCCATTATTCGATTGAAAATCTTTTGCCATCCAGTCTGCTTAAAAAAAAAACTGAAAGTTGGAATTTATAAAACAATTATATTACCGGTTGTTTTATAGTATTATGAATCTTGACTCTCACTTTGGGAGAGAAACAGAGGTTAAGGGTGTTTGAGAACAAGGCACTTAAGGAAAATATTTGGGGCTAAGAGGAATTAAGTTACAGGAGAATGGAGAAAGCAACTCTTCGCGGAACTGCACGCATTGTATTCTTCACCTTACAATTAGGAACATTAAATCCAGACGTTTGAGATGGGCAGGGCATGTAGCACATATGAGCGAATCCAGAAATGTATATAGAATGTCAGGTGAAAGATCTGAGGGAAAAATACCTTTTGGGAGGTCGAGACATATATGGGAAGATAATTTAAAATTTGTTTGAGGTTGGTGGGATATGAAGGTAGGGACTGATTAATCTTGCTCAGGATAGGGACCGATGGTGGACTTATATGAATCTCCGGGTTCTCTGAAAAGCCTTTTGTAAGTATCACATAGGTACATATTACGTCAATCAGACAACAATTGTAATTTGTTTACAAGACGTCGAAATTTCCGTTGAAATTTGAAAGAAGATATTTTACAAGTTACTGTATTTTTCCCCACTTTAAAAAAATCACATTAAGGTGAGTGAAACAATCATTATCAGCATTGATCAGTTATAGGGTAAAGTTGCCTAATTCCGTGATACCCTTAATCCCACGATAAAATTTCAATTGACTGTCATGGAGTTGTGGTCTCTGACTTAATATTTTTGGAATACCTAACAGATGCCAGGGGATGTCTGGTTTTCAATTCTATTGACTACCTGCCTTTTGAATAGAAACAGTCGACTGCAGAACATTTGTTCAGTGAAAGATGGTTGACCAATAAGTTTTTCTTTCTCTTGTGAACGCTCCTGAAGAAACATTTTATATTTGAGGTAAGAATTAATATAGCATTGTAAAAATGATATATTATTGTACATTAAAGTCAGCTGAATTAAACATTATGAGACAATAACAATGCTACAGGAGCTTTCCCATTTTCGGATTTATTTTCGTATTTCTCCTTCCTGGCTCACTCGACGAGTGATGCCAACGCTAAATTGTGAAAATTAATGTCTATGGAAGAAAATAGTTCGTGGAAATAATAATAGAAATAATTTATAGAAAACATCAAATATAATAATTATAATAAAATAATAGTGCATATATTTAACTTAATTACTGCTGTTGTTAGGAATATAAATAATGAGAAATAATTGTGTTATAATTCAATTTATTCAAATTTAATTTTGTATTGAATTTAACTTTCAGTTTATTTTGTTTATAATATATTAATATGTAATATGTATCCCTATAGTTACACAAATATTTTCCATGAAATTTGTCACTTAGGCTCTTTTTCTATGTTGTAATTTCTTGCTTAATCCATATTAAAACAATATACCATGACTTTAATGTGTTTTTCCATATACACGTTTGTTTTCTGAGAAGTTAATGAGGATTATTTTATTATCACGGAATTAGGATATCATTCACGGAATTAGGAAACCACTATCACGGAATCTGGATCCCTGTTACGGATTTAGGAGCCACTGTATAACAATGAAGAATCATATATTATATACAAAACTTGTGAAACTGTTGACACTGAATGTTGTAAAAATTGTAACTAAAGGTCCAAATAACGTTATTTAGGTGTCATTTGAAAAATTTTATTACATTTTTGCATAAATATAGACTTTATTAAATATGTCACGGAATTAGGCAACCTTACCCTACACTTGAAATTTACTAAGGGAAATCACGAATAAAGTCAGTAAGGATAGGTCAGTTTTGGTGTGAAATCCGGACACTTGTTTTCACGGCTTCTAATGGACCATATTAAATTTACTTCCGTACAGCATGCGGTATATGGAGGTCAGTGCCATGCAAAATTGATGTGGCGACTAAGAGAGGGGTTAATTAATATGTGGCCACGTACCTAATTGGTACAGGGCGATGTGAAGTCCACTTCCTTACAGTCCCCAGCTCCAAACATGTTGTGTATTTCTTTAATGTAGGTCAGTGCCAGTCTGCTGGCCATGGCTTCTATGAAGATGTCAGCCTATAACCGAAGTCCCTGATGATTCCATTCTTTCTGTTAGCTCTGGTCAAGAGTTAAGGTTATTGTTACCGATTATATCAATTGCGTTGTTTATCTTGCAGGTCTACTCAGTGACATGAATGCATATCAAAACTTTGCTTTAGCTGAGACATATGTTTCATAATTTATATATTCCGTTTAATGTTACAAAGTCCGGCATGTGTCTGTTGTGTTATATCTCAGTCCTCACTTATCAAATTTCTTCATTTATTTCCTTTTATTTATTCCTTGCATCCTTCAGCATCCCTTCCCTTATTTATTTCTCATTTCTTCCCAAATTCATTGTCTACTTTTCATGGTCATTCCTGCTTTAATATTTTTTCATTGATACCATTATTTCCTCCTTCAATAATTCATATAATTTCTTCTTCATTTCGTGCCTTTCCTCTTCAAGTTTCGTGCTACCAATAGTTCTTTCTCATTAATTCATATTAAATTCTTTTTCATTTTGTCCTTTTCTCCTTTATTTATCCTACGTACCATTATTATTTCCTTCATTCATTTACAAAATTTCTTCTTCATTTCGTCCTTTTTCCTTTACAATTCATCACTTCTCATATTTTTTTCTGTATGGTGTTCTTTTCTACTTCATTTTCAATTCGTAACTATTATTTCTACCTTCAACACTTCCTATATTTTTTCTGTATTTCTTCCTTCTTTCCTTTATTTTTTTATTCGTGCCATTATTTCTACCTTCAACGCTTCCCATATTTCTGTATTTCTTCTTTCTTTCCTTCATTTTTTATTCGTGCCATTATTTCTACCTTCACCGCTTCCCATATTTCTGTATTTCGTCTTTATTTTTTCCATTTCCTATTCCTGACATTATTTCTATCTTCATCACTTTTCACATTTTCTTTTGTACATCGTTTTTCTCTATTTTTTTAATTCGTATCATTATTTCTTCCTTCATCACTTCCCGTATTTTCGTCTTTATTTCGTTCTTCTTTCCTGCATTCTTTATTCGTTTCATTATTTCTACCTTCATCACTTCCTACACTTTCTCTACATTTCTTTCTTTTCTACTTTATTTTGCATTCGTGTCATTATTTCTATCTCAATTACTTCACAAATTTTCTTCTGTATTTCTTTTTTCTTTTCTTTATTTTTCATTCGTACTATTATTTCTATCTACATCACTTCCTACATTTTCTTCTGGATTTCGTTCTTTTTATTTTACATCTACCTACCTCACTTCCTACACTTTCTTCTACATTTCTTTCTTTTCTTCTTCATTTTTCACTCGTATCATTATTTCTATCTCAATTACTTCATAAATTTTCTTCTTCATTTCTTTCTTTCTCTTCTTTATTTTTCATTTGTACTATTATTTCTATATACGTCACTTCCTACATTTTCTTCTATATTTCTTTCTTCTCTCTTTTATTTTTTGCTTTGTTCCATTATTTCTACCTCCATCACTTCCTATATTTTCTTCTGTATTTCGTTTTCCTCTTCTTCATTTTTCATTCGTAACATTTCCACTTTCATTCCCTTCCCATACTTTTTCTCTTTATTTCCATGTTCAATCCTTCATTCCTTTTCAATTCCTTCTTAATGTCTTACTTCATTTCTTCTCTTATTTTCTTTCATTATCCATATCTTTCTTCATCCTTCCTTTATTCCTTTGATAACTTCTTTTGACTTTCATTTTTTTATCCCTCAACTTCTTCCTGTAATCCTTCTTTTATAACTTTATATCATTGTTATTTCTTTCATCATCTAATTAATTAATTAGTTAATTCATTCAATTACTGATTTATTTATATGCACAGGATTATATGAGGTAATCTCAATTAATTAAACTTTTAAGTTATGAATTGAAGAGATTGTTTCACTTTTTATGAACAAATCTTTATAGCCTATGTTACTTTAAAGTAAGTCTAAGAAGTATGTGAAAATCAAATAATAATAATAATAATAATAATAATAATAATAATAATAATAATAATAATAATAATAATAATGAAATGAAAATCATAAATATTTGAATCACGATATTCTGATCCGGAAGTTCATTCATGAAATTCTTACATACATAGAACGACAATCTTCGATTTGTGCATTCGATGCATTTATGCACTGGTCCTCAAATTGAAGAAATGAAAGCAAATGCTGAGGAATATCCAAGCAAATAAGTTTGTTGCATATGTACCTGAATATAAGATGAGATAAAATTAGATAGCTGTACTCGATCGTGACAAAAACATGTTAGCCATTACTTCAGATATGCAGCCACGCCTGCAAGTGATTTAAGTCTGACGGCACCAGTTGTTTTAGATGTGCCACTAACTCAAGTCTGTTTCATTGCGTCAGTAAATTGATAATAGTGTTTTCATACGTCTTTCTTCAATTTATAACAACAACGTACACCCTATGAATTAATCTTCTTGTCTGATATCTAAAGGTACGGTCACACGTCGCTACTTTTACAGCGCTGCAGTACAAAAAACTGCGCAACTCTCGTACTGCGACGTGTGAACAACGATGCAACCCGAAAAGTAGCGGCTGCCGAACCTGCTGCCCGCTACTTTTTCATGCTGCGCGCGGCTTAGAAGTAGCGACGTGTGAACAGGGTTCTCAGGGTTGCAGCCGCAGCATTTTTGATATCGGTTTTGTTGAAACTTTTGCTGCAGTTACGACCAGTGTTGCCACCCAAATGTGCCAATGATACTTTTATTGTTTGGATATATTTTAATGTTAGATGTGACGAAAATAAATTATTTGTAACAGTTATTAAATGCACAACACAGTCTGAGCATATTTACTGACGATATAATTCATTTTTTTAATTTTCCGTAGATTGTTTCAAACAGGAGGGTTTCCAACATTGATTAGGTGAATATGCTATTGCTTATCATTTAAGTATATAGGCGTTTTTAAAAGCTTTATAGTAAAAATAATGCCAATTTCTGAATACTAGTTAGGATAAAAAAGCAAATAATAGATAAGTAAGCTTTCGCATGAGTTTCTTAATAATGCGAACGTAACCACAAAATGTATATTGAGAAGTCAACACGGAGATGGAAACCTACAGCATGACTGCGGCTGCAAAAGTAGCGCCTTGTGTGTGAACAGACTCGCAACCTCCAGTTGCAACTTTTGCTGCACTCGGGTTGCGCAGCACGAAAAGTAGCGTGCAGCGCGCTACTTTTGGCTTACGTGTGAACACGACACGCAATTTTTGCAGCTGCAGTACAAAAGTTGCTCAGCAAAAGTAGCGACGTGTGACCGTACCTTTAGGTACTATTATCATCATCATCATCATCATCATCATTATTATTATTATTATTATTATTATTATTGTTATTATTACTTATTTACTTATTTATTTACTTACTTACTTACTGCTTTTAGGGAACCTGGAGGTTCATTGCCGCCCTTACATAAGCCCGCCATCGGTCCCTATCCTGAGCAAGATTAATCCATCCTCTACCATCATATCCCACCTCCCTCAAATCCATTTTAATATTGTCCCCCCATTCCTTTGATGTGGTCGTATCATAGAATCAGTCCCATTCTGAGGTTATGTTATAGTTACTTTCCAGACTCCCATGATAAACGTAGTATGAGGACTCAATTATTAGCCTTTTCCTTGTTTTGTTACATTATTTTCTGTTTATATATTCTTTTTCTATTGTGTATATATGATATAATTTGTATTTTACGCGTTGTCATAGTCAAATTACGTTCCTCAAAATAATTAATAAATTCTAACTTCGTCATACTTTTATGGACGGGTCTGAGTTATTGGATGTTATTCCTATAACCACAACATTGACTTCAACATATAATATTCAAAATAATACAGAAACATAGCACAAAACATATACTTCAAATCATTTTTCTGAAAACACACACATAGAAAAGCGTCAGTTCAGAGACATAAAATATCAAACAAATCTTCAATTTCGATCGGAGTGCCCTGTAATGTGCATTATATATACAAGCCTGAATTTACCTAATTGAAGTCAATAAATTAAAGATACGTATGGTATTTCTGTTAGTTCGCATTAACTTCCTTACTTAATTTACTTACATAAATAGTTAATTCACTTTTGTTGCACTGTTTCTTAAATATCTTGTATAATTTTCATTGTTACATTGTTACAATAGCATTTACTTTCTTTTGAAATCTCACATCCCTTTCTTAAATACGCGTCATGATTATTCGCAACAGTTATCTCCTGCAAGATACAGTAATGGAGGAAGAAAATGTTGAATATTTCCAAAAATTTTACTGCTGTAAGCTATACCTAACCCCTTAAGGAGTTACGTAAATAACTATTTGAGCATCCAACATGTAGAAACCCTACTGTCTTGAAGTCCTTATTTCTATAATATGCACTTACATACTATTAAATACGAGAAAAATTCGTACCGGCACCGGGAATCGAACCCAGGACCTCTCAACTATGCGCGCATATAATACATATACATACATATACATATACATAATACTGACTTGTTGTTTACACTATATGTACTTCAGTTTTGAGTGTAAAATTGTAGTGTACTTTACTTTGTAATTTTTGTTTGTATCGCAGTTTTACCGTATGGCCTTAACTCTGTCAGGTTAAATAAATTATTATTATTATTATTATTATTATTATTATCATTATTATTATCATTATCATTATTATTATTATTTTATAATTATTATTAAAGATTATTGCGATATACAATGTTTCATTTTATAAGGCAACTGCTGTCCGTGACATAATTTACGGATAAAAATATATGCTGTAACAATAAATGATACTTAAGAGATAGTGGTTAAAACCGCATAAATGTAATTCCTAAGGTATGGTTCCGGAAACAATATCGGAGGCTAAATTCACAATATGTATATTAGAAATAATGTAAACACATTCATCTAAACGCAAACAGTACCGGTATGTCAAAATAAGTGAGAGATACAAGTATAAAAATATAAGACAACAATAATAATAATAATAATAATAATAATAATAATAATAATAATAATAATAATAATATAGTGAAGTACAAAAATACAATGAACGTAATATTTTTAGGTACACACAGTAAGGAAAATGATGATTATATTGTGTATAGCTCAAGTTATCACATTATAGATATACCGTTATCGGGAAATATGGTGAAACTAAAGCAGATAAAATAAAGTAAACATTACTAGAATATAACAAATACAGTGAATACATGTAAACATGTAATACAACACTTGTCATAACAGTAAGTTGGTTTGGCAACTCGTCATAAGACAATTTTCTAACTTGGGTTTGAAAGATTTGAAGGTTCGGCAGCCCTTGACTTCAGGAGGCAGAGAGTTCCATCGACGAGAGATAGTAACAATGAAAGATGAGGAATACAGAGATGATGTGTAGAGTGGAATTTCTAGCATGTTATCGCGTTGTGATCGAGTATTAATAATATGATAGCGAGAGAGAATATGAAAACGGACGAATATGGGCTTATGGGATAACACAATGATTAATGATGACTAACACAAACCCATATCTGTTGAGGTAAAATTCTAAAGAACTTTTAATTGATGTTATGATGAGATATTAGAAAAGATTTAAAGTTCTAGTCTTATATGATAAACAATGTTGTAAAAAGAACTATGTAGATAGTATTGCCATACAATGAAAGTGACAGAATACTATAGAGGTCTAGAAGCTTCACAACTACTGACCAATGTACTGTAAGTAGATGAAGGAAATTACGGTGAAGTGAGATAGGCTGAACCCGAAAGTGAAGAATTAATATTTATTCATTTATTTAATTAATTAACTTTAATAACGATACAAACAAATCCGCATTCCACTTGAGGTAAACTACATTTCACAGTAATCCGTCTAAAATCTCACATTAAGGATCCTCCAGTAACTAGAAGATTTTCTCTTTGGAAGCTGCATCTGTGAAAGTCATTCTTGTAAATGTACTCAATATGTCTCGATACGTTTCACTGGTTAAAAGAGATTGTATGGGCTAGATCTCAGAAGAAGTTGGCAGCACTTTAATGTTGAGAAATTTGATTTCACCGTTTTCGTATTGGGACTCGTTCTGGTGTCAATTTAACAAATACAGCGAACGTGATTTCATTAATCATCACGGTCTTTTAGAAGCTGTAATATCACCAGCTGGTCGGATTCCGTAATCCTTTATGTGCAGTCCCACCTGAAGAAAGTCACTACTCGTTTCAAATCAGTCATAGTCTGGTTCCTTTGAGTACGTGGAGTACAGTGATTTTGCTACTGAACAAAAATAAGTGTACCAACCGTAATTTAAGTGTGCTGATTACAGATCTGAAGTCCGTTTTTTCTATCACGTCACAATTTAAAAATAATAACATTTTTAATTTTTACATTTTTAATACATTTAGATCCATTTTATTTACTTTATTGTGATTTTACTACTGAACAAAAACAAGTGTACCAACCCTAAATTTGAGTGTGCCGATTACAGATCTGAAGTCCGTTTTATCTATTACGTCACAATTTTAAAATAGTAACATTTTTTAATTTTTACATTTTTAATACATTTAGATCAATTTTATTTATTTTATTGTGATTTTACTACTAAACAAAAACAAGTGTACCAACCCTAATTTGAGTGTGCTGATTACGAATCTGAAGTACGTTTTATCTATTACGTCACAATTTTAAAATAGTAACATTTTTTTTAATTTTTACCTTTTTAATACATTTAGATCAATTTTATTTATTTTATTGTGATATTACTACTGAACAAAAACAAGTGTACCAACCCTAATTTGAGTGTGCTGTTTACAGGTCTGAAGTCCGTTTTTTCTATCACTTCACAATTTTAAAATAATAACATTTTTAATTTTTAACACAAGACGCTCGTTGACACAAAGAAGATATTTCTTCCGCCCCTTCACATTAAACTCGGCCTCATGAAAAACTCTGTGTGAGCTCTGAATCATGGTGGTGAAGGCTTTAGTGAGGACATTAACAAAATTTGTCTGATGGTATTGAGAGATTCATTATCCATTTTACACAATCACTTGTATAACACTGCGTAATAAATACATTTTTTACTTCATTTCATTACTTTTCATTGTACTTTCATCTCAAGTTTCTTCGAAATCAAATTGTACTTAATTTTTAAATTTATCATTGTTCCATATTCTCTCCGCAAATCATATTGTATTTTATTTTTAATTTAACTTCTGCTTTGTATTCTGGATGCTAGTGGTCAGCCGTAGATGTAGGCCGGATGTCCCAAATTGTGGAATTAGTAATGAGAAGTTTGGGAGAGTGAAAAGTGATGCAAAATTGAAGACAGGAATTTTCATTGGGCCAGATATCTGACACTACATTCAGATCAAAACTGAGTGCTCTTGAATTCGAAGCTTGGGACACATTTATACTAGTGTCAACTAGGAAATTATCAACATAGAGGTGCAGACGGCTGTCACACACTGGTTCCGATCCCAGGCTGCTGACTTATACGAAAAAAAAAGTTAGAACATTGATCCCATGTTATTACAAATACCTCAATTCCAATGGGGAATATGTCGAAAAATAGCGCAACAATTGCTGTATCTGTTTCAATAAATCTTTCCATGAAATTGTGTTTTCTTTCTGTAAACTGCCCCAGGGAAAATCACTTCCTGGACGGTCTCGTAATTGCAGTCGAGCAGCAAAAATTTGTACAAGCACTTGTTTTGACATTATTAACACGGTGGAAGAAAAAAACTAACTTTTTTATCTGCCCCCATGAGGCTGCTTGCTTGTTAGTTATCGGTTAGCCATATAATTTTACGTTCTTTTTTTCCGTTACTTGTGAATCGCTATTTGTATGATCAAGTAGGTTCTATAGGTCCATACTATGACACCATACGTATATTTCGAACATAATAAGTTAAATTAGGGTGGAAGTGCATTATATAGCGAAATTTATAAACTTGTACTTGCTATTTGGGAAAAGGAAATTGTACCAGAACAATGGAAGGAGTCCATAATTGTACCTATTTTTAAAAAGGGGGACAAAACGAACTGTGGTAACTTTCGAGGAATATCACTTTTGTTGACGTCGTACAAAATTTTGTCCAATATTCTTTTGAGGAGATTAACTCCGTACGTAGATGAAATTATTGGGGATCATCAGTGCGGTTTTCGGCGTAATAGATCGACTATTGATCAGATTTTTTGTATTCGGCAGATAATGGAGAAAAAATGGTAGTATAAGGGTACAGTACATCAGTTATTCATAGATTTCAAAAAGGCATATGACTCGGTTAAGAGGGAAGTATTATATGATATTCTTATTGAATTTGGTATTCCCAAGAAACTAGTTCGATTAATTAAAATGTGTCTCAGTGAAACATACAGCAGAGTCCGTATAGGTCAGTTTCTATCTGATGCTTTTCCAATTCACTGCGGGCTAAAGCAGGGAGATGCACTATCACCTTTACTTTTTAACTTCGCGCTTGAATATGCCATTAGGAAAGTTCAGGATAACAGGCAGGGTTTGGAATTGAACGGGCTACATCAGCTTCTTGTCTATGCAGATGACGTGAATATGTTAGGAGAAAATACACAAACGGTTAGGGAAAACACGGAAATTTTACTTGAAGCAAGTAAAGCGATCGGTTTGGAAGTAAATCCCGAAAAGACAAAGTATATGATTATGTCTCGTGACGGGAATATTGTACGAAATGGAAATATAAATATTGGAAATTTATCCTTCGAAGAGGTGGAAAAATTCAAATATCTTGGAGCAACAGTAACAAATGTAAATGACACTCGGGAGGAAATTAAACGCAGAATAAATATGGGAAATGCCTGTTATTATTCGGTTGAGAAGCTCTTATCATCCAGTCTGCTGTCCAAAAATCTGAAAGTTAGAATTTATAAAACAGTTATATTACCGGTTGTTCTATATGGCTGTGAAACTTGGACTCTCACTCTGAGAGAGGAACATAGGTTAAGGGTGTTTGAGAATAAGGTGCTTAGGAAAATATTTGGGGCTAAGCGGGATGAAGTTACAGGAGAATGGAGAAAGTTACACAACACAGAACTGCACGCATTGTATTCTTCACCTGACATAATTAGGAACTTGAAATCCAGACGTTTGAGATGGGCAGGGCATGTAGCACGTATGGGCGAATCCAGAAATGCATATAGAGTGTTAGTTGGGAGACCGGAGGGAAAAAGACCTTTAGGGAGGCCGAGACGTAGATGGGAGGATAATATTAAAATGGATTTGAGGGAGGTGGGGTATGATGATAGAGACTGGATTAATCTTGCACAGGATAGGGACCGCTGGCGGGCTTATGTGAGGGCGGCAATGAACCTTCGGGTTCCTTAAAAGCCATTTGTAAGTAAGTAATAAGTTAAATTACGAACATGAATAGGTTGTTAGAATAAAACAGTCTTTTAGCATTGTATTAGCAACGTAATTACTGGAAGAATACATTGAAGGGAAACCGCAAGGCCCGCGGACTCCGGCTACGCCGAGAGCTTGCTGTGGGTCATACGCAGCGCAGTATCTACAATTCGGCACACCACAAGGTATTGATGTAAAATAATAAATAGAAGCAGCTAAATCATAATCTACACACCAAATTAGGGAAAGAATTCTCAAACTTCCTATCTTCTTCTTCCAAACATTTGCTGTGCCTATTCAACAAGTGACCCATCGTGCCATGTTTCCTAGTCCACTACTGTTCATTCGTCTAGCGTGAATTTACCAATTAAGTTTCTGCTCTGTTCCTTCTATGTCTTTTTGTTTACCTTTCGTGGTTTGTTTTGTCTTCATTTGTGACCTTATCTAGCTTAAATTACTTAGTCCTCCAAATATTGTGGTTGAAACATGCAGCGTGCACCCACATTTCCGGAAATATCGTACATTATTTATTTATTTATTTTTTATTTATTTATTTATTTACTTATTTATTTATTTATTTATTTATTTATTTATTTAATCTGGCAATACTAAGCCCATAAGGCCTTCTATTCCACCCTACCAGATAGCACACTTAAATAGAAAAAATACAGACACAGAAAAAAAATAATACAAATTAAATTAAAGCCCTGTAGAGGGTCAACAGGTTCAAAGAACACTATAGAGCTCTCATTGAGCTAATACAAGGGGGAAAAAAGATATCAATGATGGTAATGATAATAATAATAATAATAATAATAATAATAATAATAATAATAATAATAATAATAATAAATGCATTACACATTAAGGGTAAAACTGATTTTATTTATTTATTATTTTGCTAATAATTATAACATAACATATAATATAAGCAGAAAAAACTTTAGCTCGCCCCTGAAAAAGGAGAACTCGTGCTCAGGGGCGGATTCCTGAATTGAAATTAATAAGTATACAATACAATTTGTCTTATGTCTACTATGCAAAATTATCAGCATAGTTACAATATTTATTATATGTCATGGGTTAAGCTGAAGTTACGCATCTGACAGATGTTCAACAAGCAATTGCATGAACTATAATGTGATTCCTTAATTTAAATTTGAATTTTGATATTGTCCGACAGTGTCTGATATGGTCAGGGAGAGAAATCCAGAGGCATGGAATCGATATGCTGAAAGATGATGAGTATAAGGTTGTTCTGTGAAGAGGAATAGAGAGAAGGTACATGTTCTAGGTTCGAGGTAGTGAAAGGTAAACAAAACGAGATGCTAGGTAAGAGGGTGTGGAAGTCTCAACAGTGAAAAGACAGATGGATCTCTTGATGGTAAAATTATTACCATGAAGCAAATTAAGCTTTATAATTATTAACTGCAAATTTTATTTCATCCTTACAGGATTTGAGTCAGGATCTCCAAAGTGGAAAGATGATATTACAGCTCATTCTCTAACAGCTTCTTCCATCTGTCAGTTACGGGCAGCATCCGTCGGCATTGGACCTGAGTGTACCTTTAAATTATGTTTCTGTTACGTCAAGACCAGCTTTCGTCACAAGCCATAATACGGATACGCGGAAGGTTGTTAAATGCGTGACATAAAGGTCACCAGCTGTGGTACTACTTCTGAGTTAAACGAGATTAAAATCTACTCAAGTTCTCTAATGCTATTAGGGTATATGGGCTACACCAAGAATTTCAGCAGCCCAGAGCAACGCAACATTCTTAACGCAACTTGTTTATGACGGCATCAAATTTTTACAGCAAACTTGGCAGCAAGATTTCGTACATAAAGTTTAGGTGACTGGGATCTGTGACTGAGGAAATTCGCCGGAAGCATCGACTGCTGATTCATAGATTACGGTCAGGTTTCACATACTGAAAAGTCAACTCCAATCAGAGTTGCCAATTCAGTCATACATAGTGTCACTAAAAGTTCCTTTAAAAACCTCAATTTTCAAGTTAAAATTCTCTCTACTTTCTGACCTATATACAATACAGCAGACTACCAGATAATCATACAGTAGTTGAAACACCTGGTATGGAATAATGATACGTCGCAAGGAATACTGAAAACAAAAGTCTGGTTGCGGATACGAGCGGGGTTCAGCAGAGATGGTGTTGTGAATTTTCGTAACCAGCATGTGTGGGCTGATGAAAATCCCCATGCAGTTGAAGAAACAAGGCATCAGCGCCGATTCTCGATCAAGATTAATAGGACCATACGTGTTACCGCAGAGATTAACTGGAGATCGTTATCAGGACTTTCTTATTAACGTTTTAAAACAAATTTCAAAGAGTGCGTGATTCCTTACCCGAGGGATAGAGGAATCCAATGCCATGAATGGACGTCACATTGAGCACCTCCTATGAACATGTGTTCAGATCTCGAAAGTATGTGTTGTAGGAACCATGTTTATTAGACATTATTTTCTTGTTTTGATGCATACTAGCACCTCTTAAAATATTGGATACTTTTAAACATCTTGTATACAATAGACATATTGCAGTATCTGTCTGGTGCTTTACTTGTCCTTGTTGCCTGACTATACCGCCGCCTTTCTGTCTGAACTCGTTAACAATGCAAGTGCTGCCCTCACCTATCATAAACCTATTGGTCTTTATCAGGTAATAGGTTACCGAAGAGACGTACTGACATCGAAGGCAATATTACACGAGTCATAAAGTTGACTTGACTTATATTTATGCCTATTAGCGTATGTGATTCTTCTCAAACCGGCTGTACACTAAGTGATAAATGTCTGCCAATGTTGGATGGTGTCGTTGGATCAAACATTGTGTAGCTTTGACAAGTTCGTTAATTGTCCCTTCTAAACTGTGCATCCAATGCCGAAAGCAGCTTTGGTTTTTGGTTTTAATATTATACATAGCATCTAGCCAGTCATTTTGATTCCGCCATGGAGGACGGCACTATTTTCGGTGTAGTAGCAACCATCGTAGTACTATATTATGCATTATATTTTTTCGGAAAAAAGACAAAATAGAAGTTACGTAAAAGACGTGGTAGATGCAGTATTTTATGAGTCGCTGTAGAAGGCTGTAACGAAATCAAAATGAAGTAAATCTAAAACCATCGACATAAAATATAATTTTGAATTCTCACTCACAAAATTATATCTTTAAATTGGTTGATTAAATATTCTGAAACACCTTCTTAGCTTCCCTCATTCTTAATTTCTTTCAGTGGTTGGAAACGTTTTGCATTTAGTTTCCTGGAAATTTTCGAACTAATATTCTCCGCACATCTGTATTTCGTTTGTAGCAACCGTTCTTCCTTCTTTAAAAATTCAGTTTCCTGTTCATAGGAAGACCGAATTCGTAACTGAAGTCCATCTCAAGCTCAAAAGATAGTAGGTAAACTACTTTCCGTATGTTAAAAGTAATATCCTTTCCAGCTTCCTATAATAATTTAATTTCCTGGTTATAAGAATATACCTACAGATCGCGAGAGCTTTGCATTGGGGACCAGGATATGATACCGATCTCGATGAGGGGAATCACTGAGGTAGAAATTACCTTACAATATTAAATGTATTTAATTTCAGGGCTGTACAGTAGTGGCAAAAAAAACCGGACCGACGGAATAATCAAAGTCCCCGAAATGAGCCACTGCGCATGCCACGCCCGCATTCACAAGATAGCGAGTAATCTATTGAAATTGTTGTAGTTTCGACTGCTGACGTAGCCCATTTCGAAAGCCATTAGAAAATAAGCTGGTAAAATTCATGTTCTGGGAATAATAAGTTAATTAAGTAGTAAAATATCGCTGCAATCGAAAAGTATTGGAAATAAATTTGAATAAAGAACAAAAAAAGTTTCCTTCCCAAGCAGGATTCGAACCACGAAAGTCTTAGTTACCAGTCTATCGTGCTGTCACTGTGAACAAGGCTCTGCAATCAGCTACAAGGATCTGTTCGTGTTTTTTTTGCTACTACTGTACAATACAAAGTTTCTAAAATACAGATTTATATAATTCTTCTGTCCCAGTCCAGATATTTCATTGCAAACTAGCATTCTCCAATCTTTCCTCTTAGTCTCTATATATATGATCCATATATCTTAATTCCGTGTATATCTGATATATTCTTCTGCCTCGAACTCTTCTCTCGTTCACCATTCCTTCCAGTACGTCCTTCAGTAAGCAGTTTCTTCTCATCCAGTGACCCAGCAAATTCATTTTTCTCGTCCTGATCAGTTTCAGTATCATTCTTTTTTCACCCGCTCTTTCCAACACAGCTTCATTTCTTATTTTGTCTGTCCGTTTCACACGCTCCATTCTTCTCCATACCCACATTTCAAATGTTTCTAGTCGCTGCTCATCACTTCGTCGTAATGTCCATGTTTCTGTTCCCATACAATGTCACACTCCACACAATGCACTTCACTAATCTCTTCCTTAATTCATTTTCCAGACGTCTACAGAAAGTACTCCCTTTTCTATTGAAGGCTTCCTTGGCCATTGCTATCCTCCTTTTGACTTCCTGGTAGCAGCTCATGTTACTGCTTATAGTACACCCCAAGTATTTGAAGTTGTCCATTTGCTCTAGGCCTACTGTTTTCCTACAAATATGATCATTTTTATTCTGTGCGAAAATGTATGTAGAAAATAATTCATAATCGCAAGTTCAAAGCAGCAGAGACGGAATGAAACTAATTCCATGAGTAATAAACCAGATTTTAGTCATACTTCTCATTATAGGGTAAACATTGGTAATTTCATGGCAGTGGTTATTTCGTGATACTTTTTCTTTGCTCTTTCGTGAAATAGCCAATAGTGTTACGAGATTCAAATTTCCGCCAATGGATTGCATATGTTATCCAGTTTGCAGAAACATACAGCTACGCTTTATGTGATTATTGTAGCTGCTTCAGTGAGCTTTTATGTTTGGAGAGAGCAAGTTAGCGTCGACTTCTCAAGCGTACAAATTTTTTGGATGTTTGTAATTACATTACAGGCTTATTACTAAAGGTAAGCATATGATATTTGGTACAAAGATTTATTATACCTTAATGAAATTTTAGGAAATGTTTTTGGAATTTTAGATACAGCTGTAGTCGCTTTACTGATAAAAATCTTAGCTGTTTGAGGCGAAATTTTGTTGAGTATTAAGCGTTACATTTTATACTATTTTAAAAATTGTATTAAAATATGAATTTTAGAAATCTGAAGATAAGATTTGATAACAAAAAATAAAAGGGGGACGCAATGGGTTCAGTGTAGCTTCTGTTTGATTTGTTATCATGCTAAGTGTCAATGATAAGTGCTAGATGACTTACTTGCAAGAATTGTGACAGAAGATGAAACATGGCTCCACCATTTTGAACCGGAAACAGAGGCAGACAATGGAGTGGCACCATGCAAATTCACCAAAGAAATGGAAATTCAAAAGTGCACCTTCGGCAGGAAAAGTTATGGCTACTGTGTTTTTTTAATTCAGAAGGACTCTTACTTGTGGACATCATGCCACACGGAACCACCATTAATTCTGTCGCGTATGTGGCAACTCTCAAGAAACTTCAAGCTCGACTGAGTCGTGTTCGACGACATCGGGAGAAGCAGATTGTTCTGCTATTGCACGACAATGCACAGCCATATGTCAGTCACAAGACCACAGACCAAATCAGAAAATTCGGATAGACAACAATAGCCTTACAGTCCTGAACTGGCACCGTGCGATTACCATCTCTTTGGTAAACTGAAGGATCCCTTCGCGGAACGAGGTTAGAAGATGACTCCCTTGTGCACGCTGCTGAAGAGTGGCTCTGACATATTGGTCCAGACTTTTACCGTGCTGGTCTACAGGCCCTCGTTCCTAGGTTACGTAAGGCAGTTGAAAGGGACGGGGATTATGTGGAAAAGTGACATTTTGTTCCTAAAGGATGTATCTATATTCTGTGAAAATAGCAAAGCTGTAGGATAAAAATAATTTTTAAACAAATGTTATGCATTGTTTTTGGAGTTACCCTAGTAACAGAGGCTATAGTAAAGTCCGTAATAAAAGTATTCACCCTTTCAGGGCAAAGAAGATCCCTTTTCAATTTCAATTTTTACTTTGATTTCATTCTTATTATGTGTTTATATTATTTCTATGTTTTCTTGCTATGAAAATTGGACGGAATTACTATGTTTGAAGTCTTGTAACAATAAATGAGAATTTCATTTGACTTTAATGAATTTTTACACAATTTTTCTACCTCTCACGAAATTATCAATGTAATATCACGAAATTACCAAGGTTATCACGAAATAACCAACCTTTTAGCTTAAGTTGTAAAAGTGGTTTTTGGCACCTGTTTAAGAACGTGTCCAATCGTTTATGTCTCCAGATTTGTACAGCAAATTATCGTCTTTTAGATGAAAAAATCGGAATAAGGATATATTTACTCATTTGCATTTTAAATTAATTTTCATGAAATTATCACGAAATTACCTATGTTTACCCTATTACTTAATACTGAGTATATGAAGCATAATTCACCAAAGTTATTACTTTAAATATCTGCGCAGAAATTAACTTATGGTTAAAATTTTGTTATTCTTCCAAAATATTTCGCACGTCGTTGAATGAAACTGTGACAATTTTCAGGATTACTATTTGAGGTTCTCCAACACATTTAACCGGCGATTTTTTTTCTTGAAACCAAGGCAACTTTTAACATCTTATTTCGACACAAACTTTCTTCTTCACACACCATCTGTGAGTATTTCTACTATGATTGCGAAGAGTTACAATAGTTCTGTTTCCCTCCAAGTTAATCCAGATTGCTTGTGAACCACGTGATAAGAATTTCTTTGACATTTAAGCCATCTGTATGGGCTGTGTGTGCTTAAGAAGGGATTCGTCGATACAGTTGGGTCATGATCTTAGTAATAGACGTTTTAAAACTGAGGGACGATATAACTCAAACCCAGCGAAGCCCATTCATTGATTTAGCTATATAATTCTGTCATGCATAGACAATACTGTATCCTAAAGAAACACTGGTTTTATATTTTAAAATTAATTCAGTTGCAAATAAATTATTTACAGGAAAGGACACTGAATATACTAATGGTTTGTTGGGTTTCGTCTCAACACAAAAATGTTAAACAACATATTTTGAGTATTCACAAATTAAAATAACTTGTAGTATCACATATCTAATATTTAATTTTGTTCCATAAAATCTTAAATCAAAGCATTTACATTTCTGCTATTTTTCTGTGCTTACATATATAGAAAATGAACAAAAGTACCGGTAGTCAGAAATAGACATTTTTAGTACCGTATTCCACTGCAACTTCATATTCCCAATATTTCAGAACTACATGCAGGTTCCATCATTAGGGTAAATAGTTATGACCAAAGCAGTCGTATATTCTATTAAGCTCTTTACGTTTGGCTAATCAAATCAACTTTTTATTTACCCATTCGTTTATTACTTTAATTACTTTATTTAAATATTCATTTACTTATTTTCGTTTATTTGTATACTTACTTATATGTTGCTTCTAATGTATGTGTCATACAGGGTGATTCACGAAGATTTACCGTCCATTACGGAGCTTATTTCCTAAGATATTCTGAGCAAAAATATCATATAAAATTTTGTCCTAATCTCAATGTTTTTAGAGTTACACTAATTTGAAGTTGTTAGTAAAATACCTTTTTCCATCAGTTTTAAGGTTAAAAAAATATTACAAATAGAGAATGAACTATTCAGAAGTATAATTTCTTTAATTGGCTGGTGTTCTGAAGCTAAAAATGTGTTGTTAATTGCTTTGTACAAGTTTTGTTTTGCAATTTTTAACTAAAAATGTCATCATTCTTAGGCACTTAACACAAAAATTGTTACAAATCATACAACTTCAGGAACTTGATTCTTTACAATTTAATTATGTATCCTAATGTACAATATTAAAAAGGGTGGCGTGATTTGTAACAATTGTTGTGATAGATGCGTAAGAAAATGTAACTTTGTAGTTAAAGATCGGAAAAAAAAATCTATACGAAGCAACTATGGAATTCACAACACATTTTTAGCTTCAGAATACTAGCTAATTAAAGAAATGATACTCCTGAATAGTTCATTCTTTATCTGTAATATTCTTTTACCCCTAAAATTCATGAATAATGGTATTTTACAAACAACTTGAAATTAGTGTAATTCTGAAAATACTGATATTATGACAAATGCTTTAGGATATTTCAAATTAGCTAATACAGTAGTTAAAAATGTTAACATACAACTTTAAATTACATGACAGCAACATAATGTTGTGATTATACACATTAAATGATTACCTGGAGTCTGAGATTATTCTTATACTGTAGATAAAACAGTCTTCCTTTTCAAGACACACGTGCCACACAGAGTATTTCTTTTGACTCCGCCTAACATTTGAACAAGCCTCATGTACCCATTTCATGCAAGATATACACTGCATCATATTTTCCTCGATGGTTTCTTCATACATGAAACAAAACCAGGAGTCTTCATTTTGATTGCTTCCTGAAGGGAATTGGTTTCTATGAATGATAGTCCATTCATGGGAATTTCAGCTGGTCTATTCAGAGCGACTTCGCCATTTTCTAATCATACTTCAAGAGCGCTGAAGAGGTTAACAAAATTTATGAATATACAACTAAAAAGGAAGCTGACAGAACACTGCTTCCAGCATATCGTCGTTGTTCCTGCAATAACTCCAATGTGATATATTTATCGACTTTCAGATGTTTGCTCTATTAAATAACTTAAATAGTGATACAGCTAATAATAAAATCTCCTATATGTAATTATATTTCTTTCTTTCGAAAATGTAAGAATTCACAGTCTCATATGTACGGCTGCCATAGGATGAATAAATTTGTTTTTTCCTCCTACTGAAAAATTTTATGTTTTGCACATAGGAGTTATTGCAGAAGCAACGACGATATTTATGTCATTTCATAACTTAATGTCATTAAGCCAATGTGCTCTGTACTTAAAGTTACTTTAAAATTATAGTAAAAATAACAAAAACGTATCTGAGCTTCTTGTTCAGCCAACATGTTTGCTGCCGCCACCAAAGACAACTAAGGAGTGACATACGCGAGGGGGAAGCCTTGGGGTGATGTTTCACGCATACGCAGTCAATATGACCAGAATGTGGTAACGATCCATTGAAAGCAACGGTTCATCGATGGCTACTCTGCCCTAAGTGTTGATTTTGAAAACACTATATTCATTTTTGACTTTTAATAAAACCCATTTAAACAGTGATTTAAACTGCAATTGATAGTCCGCATCCATAAAGAGTAAAGAAATTAATGATGTGCTACTAAGGGAGAGGGATTGAAGGAAGCACTCAAATGTATTCGTCTACTTTAAATATCAGTGACATTCGCTAACAGAAAATGAGTAAAATCACAAGACAGCATTTCTCAGGGATACACGCGTAATAAATGCATGTGGAAGACAGCCTTGCGTACTATTGGATTAGGTCTGCGTTAATGACTGGGTGGCTGATGGGACGAAGCAACGTGACCGGGTTTCACAGCGTCGCACAGCAACCAGATTGACAAGAGACGTGGCATTGGACTCGCTCTAAACAATCCTTCGAGGTCGAAAACTAATTATGCTAGAATGTGGCTTGCTTTGAAGCGTATGCTTCATTTAAATATCTCTGCTCAGGCCTTCAATTTTATAAATACGTTTCGTGGTTTATTCTGTGAGGTTTTATAACTACCGAGCTCCAAAAACAACACAAAAGAGTTCATATTGTAAGAAAAATTATGGTAAATATGTTTCAATTGTAGAAGAAATTATTGCTTGCAGTGAGAAAAGGCGTATGTTTTTTAGATTTCACTGTTGAAATGATAACATTTTCTTAATATAAGATTAGCATTTAGAAATCCCAAACCAATAACGTTTTCTAAAAATCAATAAATTGTTCCAATGTAGCCTAATTTCATCACTAAAAATAATTCAAAATACTGTTTCCTGTTAAAATTTTAAGAATAAAAAATATCCTTCCGCTAAGCTTTTCTGTGATAATTTTAGTATGAAAATATATCAAACCTCTGACATTTCCTATTATAATTTGAGCAACGAAGGAAATCAGATCACTAAGGTCTCCATTATGATATCGGAAAAACAAACCAGTATGCTTTCGTATTATACCTAATCTCAGCAACTAAAATGATTAATTCTCTAAAAATTTCCTATTATAATTTCAGCAACGAAAAATATCCAATCGCTAAGGTTTCTCATTATGTTCTAAGAAAAGAAAAAGATCAAAACACTTTTAATGTTTGTCTTTACTGAAATATTATAACTCTAAGCTTTCCTATTCTGATTTCAGCAAGGAAAATATCAGATAAGGCTACTAAGGTTTCCCCTTATCATTTCATAAAGAAAAATCCAAAGCACTACATTCTCATATTACAATTTACTTTTATGCTTTCCTATTATAATTTAAACAGGAAAAAGATAACTAGTTTAAGGTTTTATATTATAAATTTTTAATAAGTTTTTCTACATATAATTTTAGCAATGAAAAATATCGGAGCGCTAAACCTTCTAATTATAAATTCAGCGAAGAAGAGAATTCAAAACTAAGCTTTTCCGTTAGAATTTCAGAAAAAAATATAAAAATTCTAAGTTTCCTATAATAATTTCAGAAAACAATGTTAGAATTTTAAGCTTTGTTATTATAATTTCCATAAAATATCAAAGTTCTAAGTGTTCTTAATATAATTTCAATGTGGAAAAAGCTGTAGCAGTAATCTTTTCTATTACAGTAGGCTATAATTTCATCCTCGCAAAAGATCGAAGTACTAAGCTATCCTTTTATAATTTCAGCAAGGAAAAGCATCATAGTTTTCCTATAACGTTATTTTTGGAAAGGGAAAGTTAACAGTATTATATATAGCTTTGCTTTAGTGATGTCAGCCATCAAAAATTATTTTTTTTTTTTATTTTGATTTCAGTTTTTGAAATGTAGAAATCCAAATGACTACGGTATGATCTTAGCATGAAGGTTTTCACGGCCGGTGTCTAGTTGAAACGGAGCTTTCTGGCTAAGATGCCGTGATCTACTGGTACAGATGTTCCCAGACGTTTCGTCTACTACTGCGGCAGACATCTTCAGTGGTTAGGTAGCAGATACCTGTAGCAACACTAGTTGCTGTGTTGCTACAGGTATCCCTAGCAGAAGACTTCGACCTAGGATACCTAACCACTGAAGATGTCTTCGCAGTAGTAGACGAAACGTCTGGGAACATATGCACCAGTAGACCACGGCATCTTAGCCCGAAAGCTCCGTTTCAACGACTACGTTTTATAATTTGAGCGATTAAAAATCAAGCGTCATAAGCGTTCCTATTTCATTACATTCATGCAGCATTGAAGTCCATAGGTCTAATACTAAGTTTTTCTAACATACAACAATAAAAAGTCCATATTTATTTAAATTAATTTGACGTAGGTATCTTAGCAGCAGTAATTGTTTCGTACTCGGGACATTCATGGTTCGGTACTTGTCACCTCTTGTGGCTTAAGTTTTCGGTTTTGTTTTCTTATGTTTATTTTTTTGTTTTGTTTTGTTTTTATTCTTTGTAATGACATTTGCATGCAAATCGTCGAAATAATTGACTACACTTTATGTATATAGTTTGTCACTTCTGAATCCATTCTTCTTAACCAATTACAAATCATTACCAATTCGTATACATCGTGTAATCGTAACGATGTTCCATAACAACTCCAATAACAAATAAAATGACAGAGTGCGTATTTACTAAATGACGACTAAATATCAGGATGACAAAATAATTAACATAATCAGTTTTATGACCATTTTTAAAAAGCAGTTCCCTTTATAAATATAATGTGCACATAAATGTTACTCTGTTAGATCTACTCAGATATATGGGATCTATAAAACATGTGTTCTTAATTCCTGTGACGGAGAGAAATATTTCATATAATTGTCCAGGAATCGCATTCTACTTAAAGAAAATAGTGATTTAGCAAACGTTTCGCTAGCGATTTTTGACGATGCTGCTTTCTTGCATAAGAAATTGTATTAAATAATATACCATACTACATTATAATTTCCAAGATAAACTTTAAATTAAAAGAAATCATATCTGTTAACCTCTTAAGTTCTTGAACTTCTTGAAAAAAAAAAAAAAACATGTTTTGAAGCTTCAGCAAAAGTGCAGATTTATCATTTTGAATTATTACATCTGTTTAAGTAAATATACAAATTCCCAATTATTTTTTTTGATATAAAATTCTTACAATTGTTCCTGTACAAATTGTGTGAGGTTTCGATAAACATCTCAGTGAATTACTGAAGATATCGGGGGAAAGTAATAGTAATTTTGAAGCATAATATTTTTAAATATTCAAAGAATTTCATGAATGAAAATTTTTGTTTGTTGCTTTCAATATTGTTACTTCTATACTATTTTATGCACTTAGTTAACCGTAAAAGAAATGGATTGTGGGTATAACGAGCCACATAGGATAACACTTGCCTAGAAGAAGTAAATGTATTATTATTGTTATTATATTATTATATTTTCAAGCTAGAATTAAGCCTAATATTTATTTGATTTTTAATAAAATATTATACTCAGGTACTACACTAGCAATTGTATAATCCTTTGTTACAAGTGAACCAATTTCTGTAATGTGAAACTTTTAGAGAGGTTTACCACATTATTTTTATATATTTGTATTACAGTGCACTCACCGGTTATACAACTAAGTACATTATCATTATCTTGCAGCGAAGTCGTGAGTTCACTAACGATTATTGTCATATTTCTTTCTGATATTGAAGTAGTGAAGTGCTATAACTTGAATGCTGCAGGCAAGGCGCAGTCGGAGGAGAGCCGCTACGAGGACGGACTGCGCTGGGAGGAGGAGGCCCGCGCCGTCACCGACTACCTGCACGGCACGAGGAGCCGCGCAGCCGCGAGGGCGCTGCTGCAGGCGCGCTATCACGACCACGAACCGGAGCGCCGGGGCAGCAAGGAGCCCCCCGAGCCGGGCTTCAACATCTTCTTCGTGTCTCGCAACAAGGCCAAGCAGCAACAGCAGCAGCAGCAACAGCAGCAGCGCCAGCGTGTCTTCCAGCGGGGCGCCACCACGCCCACCACCGCCGCCGGACACGTGTTCTGCGCCGACATCAACCCGTGCAACCCCGACACGTGCGATTTCTGGCCCCACTGCGCCCACCGCGATAGTCTATACCCGCCCTCCAGCCACAGCAAGTCCTCCACGCCCTCCCCGTCCGGGGGCGCCAAGCTGCCGACGGCGGCCTCGGCGCCCTCCACCATGCGGCTGTCCCAGAGCTACCCCACCACCGCCGTCTCCCAGGGCCAGCGGGGGAGGAACGAATCCAGACGAACTTACGACAACGACGACAAGGGGAAACGGAGCGACGGTTCTCGCGGGAGCGGGCAGTCCACGAGGTCGTCGCCGGCGTCTCTGGAGCGAGTCGACGAATACGACCACACGATGCCAAGGAAGAACGGCCCGGACCGAAAGTCGACGCCAGAGGCGGAAGAGAAGAAACAGAAGTGGAGGAACAGCGGGCAACAGGCCCAGTACTCTCAAATCCCACGGCGACCCGCGACTTTCGGGGGGGTTAGCTCCGAGCGGCTCAAGGCGGGGCTGGACACTTCGTCTTCTGCGAACTCTTCGATAGACGCTGATCAGTACAGGCGGGACGCGGGGTACGGCGTGGGGTTGGGGCTGGGACACCGCCAGCAGAGTGCGGGCAGTGCGGCGGTGGTCTCGCCCCTCATGGACTTGGTTGAAGACGACTTCGAGCGCCCTCACGGCGTCCCCAAAGAACGTAAAGTGTCCCCGGTGGCCGCGAGTGTCGTGAACAGCCGCTCGCCCTCCGCCGTCGGGGGTTCGAGCTCGTCCTCGTCGTCATCCAGTGACGTGTGGGTGACGACTTCCGACCGGACCGTAACCAAGAGCCCGCGAACGCAGAAAAGTTCGGGCACCTCGACGCCTTTAGAAGATGCCTCGTCGACAGCGATGTTGATGACCAAGTCTCCGGTGCGCGACCGCGACAAGTCCGTGCTGGAGCCCCGGCCAGGGAGCGCCCCAGCCGAGGTGGAGGAGGATCGCAATAAGGTGATGCTGGACGCTCAGCAGAGGTCCCTGTCGCTGCCCAAGTCCTTTCTCTCGGAGCGCGGCGGCGTTAAGACACCGAAACAAAGGTAGGACCAGCCCTTCAGTATCGTTCTACTCTAGTCTGTAGTATTAGTGTTAGAAAGTTACTCAGATCTGGACTGCACTTTAAAAGTAAAGCATAGAGGCCTACATCTGAAATCCTGACGTTACCAATGGTGATGCTGTATGTTAACTGTTAGCAAATAAGCAACACTCATTTATCTGTATAAATTCAATGTCGATAGCTAAATTACAGAAACAAAATTATATTATTGTTGTCACGTCTTTCGAACTGCAGCGTGTGTACAAATTCCAGTCTATGACTGCATAAGGAACTGGTCAGTTCACCTGCTATGTAGTCATCCTATATGTCTTTGTCCTCGGGGAATGTAGTGTAGAATCTTAAAAGATAGACGGTATGGTGGTATCTAAAAACATAGGGCCGTATTCATAGACATTTTTAGCGCGGGCTTCCGGTGGATGATCAGCGTTTTTCGTATTCATAAACCAGTGTTAGCGACAGGATATTATTTGAATTCTGTACAAGTAACCAGTGGATAGCCGGGGCTAGCTTAGTACGCTCGTAGCGCGTGCTGCGAAATGTGTGTGAATAGCACCCATAGTGTCTTAATTTTTGTTGATAATTATGGACCAATATTTCTGTGTCCTCGGAGAATATAGTATAGAATCTTAAAAGATGGACGGTATAGTGGTATCTAAAAACATGATGTCTTAATTTTTGTTGCAAATTATGGACTTATATTTCTGTGTCCTCGGGGAATATAGTGTAGAATCTTGAAAGACAGACGGTATGGTAGTATCTAAAAACGTGGTGTCTTAATTTTTATTGATAATTATGGACCTATATTTCTGTATCCTCGGGGAATGTATTGTAGAATCTTAAAAGACAGACGGTATGGTAGTATCTAAAAACATGGTGTCTTAATTTTTATTGATAATTATGGACCTATATTTCTGTATCCTCGGGGAATATAGTATAGATTCTTAAAAGATGGACGGTATAGTGGAATCTAAAAACATGGTGTCCTAATTTTTGTTGATAATTATGGACCTATATTTCTGTGACCTCAGGAATTTAGTATAGAATCTTAAAAAATGGACGGTATGGTGGTATCTAAAAACATGGTGTCTTAATTTTTGTTGATAATTATGGACCTATATTTCTGTGTCCTCGGGGAATGTAGTATATAATCTTAAAAGATTGGCGGTATGGTGGTATCTAAAAACATGGTGTCTTAATTGTTGTTGATAATTATGGACCTATATTTCTGTGTCCTCGGGGAATATAGTATATAATCTTAAAAGATTGGCGGTATGGTGGTATCTAAAAACATGGTGTCTTAATTTTTGTTGATAATTATGGACCTATATCTCTGTGTCCTCGGGGAATATAGTATATAATCTTAAAAGATTGGCGGTATGGTGGTATCTAAAAACATGGTGTCTTAATTGTTGTTGATAATTATGGACCTATATTTCTGTGTCCTCGGGGAATATAGTATATAATCTTAAAAGATTGGCGGTATGGTGGTATCTAAAAACATGGTGTCTTAATTGTTGTTGATAATTATGGACCTATATCTCTGTGTCCTCGGGGAATATAGTATATAATCTTAAAAGATTGGCGGTATGGTGGTATCTAAAAACATGGTGTCTTAATTGTTGTTCATAATTATGGACCTATATTTCTGTGTCCTCGGGGAATATAGTATATAATCTTAAAAGATTGGCGGTATGGTGGTATCTAAAAACATGGTGTCTTAATTGTTGTTGATAATTATGGACCTATATCTCTGTGTCCTCGGGGAATATAGTATATAATCTTAAAAGATTGGCGGTATGGTGGTATCTAAAAAGATGGTGTCTTCATTTTTGTTGATAATTATGGACCTATATTTATGTGCCCTCGGAAAGTATAGTGTAGAATCTTAAAAGATAGACGGTATGGTGGTATCTAAAAACATGGTGTCTTTATTTTGTTGATAATTATGGACTTCGCTATTCATTATTGTTGTCACGTTAGTAAAAGTTTAGTTCATAAAGTGAAGTTGTCAAGGACGACATAGTGTGCTGTCTATTGTGAACTTGTAAACAATTTTTTATTTCATAATTTAGTGTCAACAGTTAAACTAATGAGCTATGTGAGGGAAAAAAATACTATTACCACAGTAATCGAGGTTCAGCTAAAACAATGAAGTTGCTACAGGCGACTTATTATGTTGTCTGTTAGCATGCAGACAGTTTTGCTGTCTTCCTTAATTTAGTGTCGACAATTAAATTACTGAGCTATGCGAAGGTTGAAAGTACTGTTGATGCCAAAGTGACTGATGTACGATTAAAACCATAAAGTCGCCACGTACGAGATAATCTATTGTATGATAGCATATAAATAACCATTTCTGTATTCTTGAATTTAGTAGTGATAGTCAAATTATTGGACTGTGTCACACAAAAAGATCCTGTTTTCGTAAAAATAGTCGAGATTCAGTTACACATATGAATATGCCACGTACACCATAGTATAATATTAGCTAAAATAAAAACGGCTCTATTTTTCTTCTGTAATTTAGTGTTGATGGTTAAATTGCTTAGCTATGCGTGTAGTAGTAATGGTATTGTATTTAATGTCGCTTTCAACTGCGTATGTTTGAGGGTCTAAATTCAACGTGAATTAAATTATCGATGCAGTTTGTCCAGAAATCTTTGTGAGAGACGGAGTTCTTTCACGTGTCCTAATTTTTTTGTGCAATGGCTTAACTTGCCATTATTCGCTTCGACTCTAGGAGCAAGACTTACAGATGAGAAGCCTAGAGCATTTACTGTAGTTCGTCAGAGAATATCCAGAGTGCACTACAGGCGATGGATCTACTTTGCATTCGTAATGAACTATGACGTTCATGTAGTTTTGTTTTTTATTTTTATTTTCGTAGGTTATTTTACGACGCTTTTATCAACATCTTAGGTTATTTAGCGTCTGAATGAGATGAAGGTGATAATGCCGGTGAAATGAGTCCGGGGTCCAACACCGAAAGTTACCCAGCATTTGCTCATATTGGGTTGAGGGAAAACCCCGGAAAAAACCTCAACCAGGTAACTTGCCCCGACCGGGAATCGAACCCGGGCCACCTGGTTTCGCGGCCAGACGCGCTAACCGTTACTCCACAGGTGTGGACTGTAGCATTGTTGGGATATCACAGGGGAATCGGAGTACCCGGACAAAACCCCTCCTGTTTCTTGGACACAGGCTTGCTCAACACAAGTAATAAATTCAATATGAATCTACCGGCATTTGAACCCAAGCCAGACACCAGCGTAGCTCAGTCGGCTGAGGCGCTTGCCTGCCGATCCCCAGTTGCGCTCGGGTGTGGGTTCGATTCCAGCTTGGGCTGACTACCTGGTTGGGTTTTTCGGAGGTTTTTCCCACAGTAAGGTAATCTATGCGAATCCTCGACCTCATCTCACTAAATACCATCTTGCTATCACCAATCTCATCGACAATATATTACATAGTAATTGATAAGCGTCGTTAATAACAACTAAAAAAATAAGAACTCTCGATCGTTCAAATGGAAGTGAACCGGTCCTTCATCATTCCTGTACCACAACAACATCCTTTCCCAAAGAGGCACATCATCCAGAAGATCGCGTAACTTATGTTGGAAAAATGGAGGTACGCACGACCATTAAGTATGCCAGATTATAAATGAGGTTGCAAATATATGAGTTATGTTCTGTTGGTGGCCACAGCGATGACATTGTATCTCGGAAACGGTTCATTTCCGGACTTATGTTTATTAGAATTTGTTGCCTTTTTTCACTGTCCTCTGCTCACTCCTGCAGTTTGTACCTATACTTTTGAAACACCCTGTATATATTGCAAATTTGGATACAAAACATCATAACTCTACGATGAAAGAGTAATGGAACGGAGAAAAATTCTCTCCGGCGCCGGGATTTGAACCCGGGTTTTCAACTCTACGTGCTGACGCTTTATCCACTAAGCCACACCGGATTCCACCCCGGCGTCGGAAGAATCGTCTCAGTTTTAAGTTCCAACTCTTGGGTTCCCTCTAGTGGCCGTCCTCTGCACTACGTCATAGATATCTATGAACCTGGGACCGAAGTCCACACATGTGCTGAGGTGCACTCGTAATGAGTGAACCCAAGAGTTGGAACTTAAAACTAAAACTGATACGATTCTTCCGACGCCGGGGTGGAATCCGGTGTGGCTTAGTGGATAAAGCGTCAGCACGTAGAGCTGAAAACCCGGGTTCAAATCCCGGCGCCGGAGAGAATTTTTCTCCGTTCCATTACTCTTACATCGTATGATGACGCAGAATACCTGCATGGAAATATCACATGTACCTCGGTACATTATAATAATATATATCATAACCAGGGAACGGATTTATATGGACTAAAAATATATGAAATATGTAAATATATATGTAGTTATTTTTACAAAAATGTGGAATTAAATATGGATTTTTACCAAAATATGGAATTAAATATGGACTTAAAATTATAAAAAAATGACTATGTACGTTAAATATTGGTACATTTTAATCAAACTAAACAAAAAATATAATGGACGTACCTTATCTTCCAATGTAGTTTCAACAAAACACAATTTTTATTGTCTGTTACCATAACAATAGGTTACAAACATTTCTTTCAAGTGCTGAAAAGTGAATCTTCTTCTATTGTCTCTGAGGATAGATTTATACTGACTAAAAGAGCGTTCGACGTCACAAGAAGTAACTGGTACATAATTCAATTTCACAATGTCTGCTGGGGATAAGTCCAAGTTAATCTTCACTGTTGATTCACCACTCATCACAGCAAC
Source organism: Periplaneta americana (assembly GCF_040183065.1). Lineage (NCBI taxonomy): Eukaryota > Metazoa > Arthropoda > Insecta > Blattodea > Blattidae > Periplaneta > Periplaneta americana. The sequence goes on along the minus strand of NC_091132.1, from coordinate 63,621,194 downwards.
AACCTTTTGTAGTTCTTCATATCCAGGGTTTTTTGAAAGTACAGTGTCCACCTTAGCTCTTACTGCATCTGCAACTTTACCTCTACCACGATTCAGTTGTTCCACAGTACTATTTATAATTTCAAAACTTTCAGATAGTGAAAGGTGCCTATTTTGGAGACTTTTGAGCGTTTTTATGATGCATGAAAATGTATGCTGAATGTGAGCTAAGTCATTCTTCACACTTATGTCACAGGTAACTGTTTTCGCAGTATCAATTGAGACTGCATCTTCAGAGTCCAATGCAAGGAGAACATTGTTAATAGAGTCTATATGTTCGGCATAATATTCAACTGCTTCTAGCCATGTACCCCATCTAGTTAAAATTGGCTTTGGTGGCAATGGAATTTCAGGGTACATTTCTTTCAACACGTTAACTCTACTGGGAGCTTTGAGAAATACTTTTTTCACTGATGAAATCAACAAATCTACTTTAGGGAAATTGTCTCTGACCACTTCTGCCACACGATGAAATGCATGCGCCACACAAGTAAAATGAGTCAATTTAGGATATACAACAGATAATGCTTGTCCAGCTTTGACCATATAAGGGGCAGCATCGCTAATAAAGAATAACACATTATCGTACATAATACCCTTTGGCCACAGGATACCCATAGCTTCGTTGAACAGTTTAACTATAGTTTTGTTATTGCACTTTTCTAGAACATCACAATGTAAAAGAATTCGTTCAGAATATTGTTCACTTAACAAACCGATAACTACATTACCAACAAGTCTACCTTCTTTGTCGGGAGTCTCATCAATGGAAACCCAAATTGAACTATCTTTAATTTCATCTCTTATCTTCTGTATTGTCTCATCGTAGATGGATGGAGCATACGTCTTCCTAAGTGTTGACTCATCCGGGATTGTATGTTGAGTATATTTTTCAAGGAATTCCCTGAAGACCTTATTCTTTAGTTTGTAGAGAGGAATATCAGCAGAGATGAGAGAACGGCACAGGTCGATGTTAAACTCAGATCTTACATTCGATGTTGTTGGTTGTGTTAAAAACAATTGTCTCTGCTTGGAATTTAGTTGTTTGTTGGCCTGATGTTTACTAGTTGTAATGTGTTGTTGCACCAGGAACTTTTGTGTAGATGATACTGCACACTGACACAAATTACAAAATAATATTTTATTGTCAGTTGATAAACCATCTTCTTTAAATTCTGAAATGTAACTTGTTAGTTTTGATTTTAAATTGACTGAATGACGTACTTTTGGCATATTTACCGTCTTTATAGTATGATTTACAAAACTGAACCTATGTGTACTCTGACTGGCATTTAACTGTTGAGCTGCACAACTGAAGTCTGTTAAAAATTTTAAATTAAATTAATACAGTTTTGTAACTTACTTTCCCATTGTTGATAGGACTGCTAATTTTCAAATAACTCTGATGTTAAAGGGATTACTGAACATGTGTTTAAATCTCTATTGTTGAAATGTATTTTTAAAAGTTAATGGAATTTTGTTTTGTTTTATTGTTAAACCTAATATAATATGGACTGTTTTATATGAAATATGGAAAATATATGGAAATTAACGAAAATATGTACTAAACTCTAAAATATGGAAAAATATGGAAAATAAAAGTAGGATTTTTCAACCCTACACATTGTGAAACATAAAGATAATGCAAAATATAAATTATATTAGCTTTATAAGTAAATATGTATTTACATATAAATCCTTTCCCTGATCATAACTCTAGTTAAATTACATGTATCAAAATTTTACATAGCAAGTCTTTTTCATTATATTCTAGGAATGTGCTGTAAAAATGTCAAGCATATATGTCTAACAATATTTGAGATGTAATACTTTTATACATGTACATATAGGAAAAAATCTTCCAAAGTTTTACATGTAATTACAGCCATTAGAGACATTAATTGCTGCTAAAATGACCTCGCTGCATATAATGAAGCCTCCAGTTGTCTCTTAGCTTTCTCTGTCCTCGACTTTGCTTGCCTATATTTCTTTTAAAAATAACTAAAATTGTCACATTTTTCAGTATCCTCTCCCTATCTCCAGCTGATAGGATTCTATAATTCTTGATGCATAGCCCTATCTGAAGAAATTCACCACTATTTTCAACTCAATCATAGTCTGTTTTCTTAGCCTCGCTACGAAGAATTTACATTATTAGTGAAAGGAAATAGTGGTGGTGGTGGTGGTAGTAGTATTTAATTTATGTACGCTTTCATCTGTACTCATAGAGGTTATTCAACGTCTAAATTCAATGTGGACGAGAAATAGCTCACAGCTCTTGCAATGGAGTCCTTCGTTAGGGACAGGGTTCTTTTAGGTGCCGTAAATATACGATACGATCCTCCCAGCTTTACTTTCCTCTCTTTATTTATTACAGGTTTGCATGAGAGGTAAGAGTGCAATTTCCCTGACGTTGACAGACTCATGGTTAAATGTTAAAACGGATGTTTGTTAAGACACCACATCGTGTTTCTGAATTTAAAAAAAAAGTGTGTCGGAGTACCTATTCCTTCATCTTCAATATTATTACCTGATGCGAAACATAGTTGAACGTATGCAATATTATTATTATTGTGACTATTTCGTTTATATGACGTCATTCCATTTTCGGCCAATGAAATGTAATGAAATTCTGAATTTCAACCAATCACAATCACATATCGCGATAATTTCTGCAGCTCGATTTATCACTATCAATTTATCGCATGTTCGTTCTTTGTTTAGTCAGTGTCGCCAACTATTTCCACGTAAATCTATGAGCATGAATCCATTGTACTAAATAAAGTGCGAAATCCTACTTCCACATCTACATCTTCATCTTTTAATTAAATGTCCATTGAATCTAAAGAAAATGGCACTCCTTCATAACAATTGTTCATTTAATTAATGTATTATTCAGTTTATTTGTAACTATACTATAAAATATTTAAATTAAATTATGATTTCATCAGATAATGAAATCGTATTTTTGTTATAATAACAAGAGAAAAGCGCATTACATGTAATTAATATTTTTAAACCTATATTTCGCTTTTCTCAATTGGCATTACTGATAACATTCAATTTCTTTATTGAAGTAATCGTTATTCATTTATTTAGACTTCACAGTGTCTGAATAGATTAAGTACCGGTATTCATAAGTATAAAATTATTAACATTTTGTGAACGAATTTAGGGATATATTATTTATATTTTTATTTTATTCATGAAACAGTCCTAATAAATGTCATTCGAGGTCTGAGATTTCCCAAATAAATCTCAGACCTCTTGTGACATTAATATAGACAATTTCCAATCACTGAAGAAAGTGATTCAGTAATTTGATTCAAGTGTTGCCGTAGCAATGAAAATATTTCAAGAACTACTTAATAATAATAATAATAATAATAATAATAATAATAATAATAATAATAATAATAATAATAATAATAATATAGCGAAGCACAGAGCATAAAATAAACACAATTTGTAGGTACACACATAAAAGGAAAATTTCGATAATAAGTAGCTCGAGTTACAACGTGTTAGACATCATAGAGGAAAATTATGAAAAATAACAGATGAAATAAAATAACTACGTATCACTGGAATATTTGAAATAGAGAATACGTGGAAACATGCAGTACAACACTTGTCGGTTAATGATGCAGACATTGAATATAATAATAAATTATGTTTGGTGGAATTTTGGAATTTTGCCAGCTGCTGTTGAAGCTTGACAAACATCTGGTGCTGAACTCGCTACACAAATAACACTGATTAGATTTATTGTTCATAATCTGAAGCGTGGTAAAGATGAAATTGAGAAAAGCATAATGTACAAAGCGAAGAAGATCTTATCATTACATAAATAAATAATAGGTAAATTGACAATGACTATTAATTCAGCACTAGTTTAGAAATATAACTTCAATTTATGCAGCTAATTAACGCAAAATAAAAAGTACTTATTAATCTAAATTATTTCTCTTGAATTAGCTATACTGCTGCCAGCTCCAGATATGTTTTGTTATTCAACCCCATCCCCACCATGCAACTATAACCCAACTGTGTTACAGACTGAGCGGATACTAATACTTTTTCCTAACTCTAATGATATCAAAATTAGTTAGAACTACAACTTTACTTCTGACTTTTTCAGATCCTCTTGATGTGCAAGTCTGACAAATTCCATACAGTTAGTCGTTGTTTCCTGAAGACATCTCTGCATATTCATAATCAACATACATTTTTTATTATCATAATCATCATCGTTTCTCTACATTTCATTTGTTATGTTTCATATATCTTACATTAGCATTGTAACTTTAATTTGTGCAACAAGTAAAAAATTACACAAAAATGCATAATACATAATTATTAATACCTAATAAGTAAATGTATTGAATTTACAACGATTCATCAATTCACGAGAAATAATGATTAACTTATGAATAAAATTTGTTAATTATTTTCTAAACTTTTTCTCTTGGCGCGGCGCCTGGAAAATTTCAGATGATTAATTAGACAATGCATTGAAGACGCAAAGTCTAACCTTAAACAGTGAACGTCTATTTTTAACATCTGCGATTAATAGAGGATACACAGCTCTTCAAAGATATCTGACCTCCAATTTTCTGATCGTGTATATGAACTTTTTAACCATGGGCAAAGTCAGAACTAAAGATATAACAAACTGATTAACTTTTAAATAGTTCCGCTAGTTCTCAATAAGTGACCATATTATTGGGACGGATAAAAATGTAGCCTATTTGGGAAAATGTTAATGTAGATTAAGTATAAATTGTTCTCATAATTGAAAGTATCAGCGGTTTTCCGTTAAATCTAGTGTTTTTTCACAATCATTGAAAGGGGTGAAATTTTGAATTTTATAATGTGGGTATATTTTTGTACTATTGGCGATGCTGACTTACCGTCGCCATCTATTCATAGACGTAATAACTAAAAAAGTGATACTTACGTGAACAAATAATCGAACACTATCGATTAGTGGAGTCAGGTATCTTTGAATGTCAGTATACATGAATATCTGGTTTGTATATTGTATTAAAATGTTGAATGTCATGATTAGTATTAAAAAAATCTTGATTTTCAGCATAAAACATCATTAGTGAAAGACTATATTTACAAAGTAAAGTCAAGGTATTTGAATTTTTTCGCCTCTTCAAAGGATAAATTTCCAATTTTTATGTTTCCATTTCGTACAATATTCTGGTCACGAGACATAATCATATACTTTGTAAGCTTAAGCTATGTCACAGAATAATCCTTGAACATGTTATTTCGAATTTTAGTACTACAGTTCATCATCCACCTTCCTAAAAGCTGCAGTCTGTTTTGTTTTCGTCGTCATCCGTATCATCGTCATCGGCAGCAGAAACGGCAATCAACCTAAGTCTATAATATTTGCTTCTCCAGGAGGTGAAAATCGTTCGATTCTACACATTTCATTACTCTATATTTCTTCCACTTACGTTCTTGTGCGGTAACATTAATTATTTTAATAGCCAGTCATTTTCCATAATATTACTCTAACCAGTTTTGACAGGGATTTATTACTGCAATAAATATACCGTACTGCATGTTTATGTTTTTTTTTTTTTTTTTTTTTGTTTTTAAGCGCCATTACTCTACATTTTGTAAGTTGCATGTCCTTCGCTGTAACTCAACAGTAGTAGATTCTATTCCTGACAGAGAAGATCTAATAGTAATTAATTGTGCAGCCTTGTCTTATATTTATCTTGTGATATATTAATACGTAACTTTCATCATTCCATCCACTAAACTCGGAATCATACTATATTTCACTATTTAATTCTGGCTGAACTTCTGAACAATATATTTAGCAACAAATATCTCAATTGTTTGCGAAGATAAATATAAATGATGACGATGATGATGATGATGATGATAAACAACCAATAAAGACTTATTTTAAGATCTGGAACAAAACTGAAGCATGCTCAATAACATGTTGTAGTTATGTCAGACGAAATCGTTATTTATAATTCTAAATTCAAAAACTGGTTTTGAAAAAAAGAAGTGGAACAGTGACTCAGACTTCATATCACTAATTATATCTATGCTCAACTACAAATGTAACGCTTTCACCTCAAAATTATGTGACATTTATGGGAAACATGCATCATAGAATCACAAAAACAATCCTCATGTAAGTACTTGCACTCAAAGCTGTGTCCAGAAACCTCTAAAATTTTGCTGCAGGAAAATAATATTTAATTCATGCTGTAGTTCTACTACGTTCAGAATTTCAGCACCATAAACGAGCACCTTGAGACGGTTCCGAAAGTAGACGTCCAGAGTGTTAAGGTCTGGTGATCTGGCTGGCCAAGCAAATGGTCCTGTATGACCTATCCACTTAGCGGGCTGTGCAACGCTGAGATACGCCCTTGCCTCACGACTGAAATATGCAGGGGCAACATGGTGTCTAAACCAAAAGGTGGTTCATGTATCGAGTGGGACATCTTCATGAAGCAGACCACCCAACTCATGTTCCTAAAACTGTCAGTACACTCGACCAGTCAGGCGCGATGGTAGAACATGCGGTCCGATTAACTTATTGTCCACCATACTGGCCCATGTTTTTAATGCATTATCGTCATAATTCTGAAATAAAGCAAGTTCAGAAAAAGTACTACCTATAGCCTATACTCTTGTTTTTACCTCTATATTACGCCCTCGAAGTTTGTACAGTGACTCACGAATCACCCTGTATATTAAATGGATTGAATTGGCTGGTGTACAAGTTGGCAGATTTATTGCATCTGGAGACGGGAAATAGATTTAGAATTTATATTGTAGAAAAGTTTGTGATCTCTCATATACCATCCCTAGGAACACGAAAGCTAACTCACTATTGCTCCTCCTCTATGTTATTGACTGACTGACTGACTGACTGACTGACTGACTGACTGACTGACTGACTGACTGACTGACTAAAAATGAGAACATTGAAACGCACCTGTTGGACCCATTATCAAGTGCTATTATCCAGGTCTGGACACTGGTTTTCCTTTCTCTTCCTTCCCTGTTGATGACGCCAACATATAGCTCCGAAACGTTGGATATCTTTACATGTAGAACACAGTGCACATACCCTAAAACCTCTCACCAGTAATAATAATAAGTACAAGTTTCATGATGATAAATATACAGGTGCATACTAAATGCCATATTCGAAGCCCAGGGCGTAATAGACCACATTAAAACATACATAAATAAGATAGGAACTAATATTCTATACATATATCGCGTTTTCGTCGTTTTTCCCATTTCGTATATACAGTATGTATACACGACTAACAAACCGAGACCATGGCCATGAAACTTTGATAATATGTGTACAAGGACATGAATTCAACTTTTTTTTAATAATTAGAAGACTCGGTTGGAATTTTTAATTTTTATTCAAGTTTTCATTATCTTGAATTTTTTTTTTCCAAACATCTAATGGGGGCAAGTATTTTTTTTTTCGTGGGAAACGCTTCCGTATGTACAGGTATAAGCTGAGACTGTAACTCCCACATGTCCTCGTCGAACATCCCGCACTTCCAAATTTCACTTTTGTAACTCCCAGCATAGTGCAGACAGGTTTGCTAGGACTTAGTTCAATGCCAGACGAGTGGGTCGCGCATCACGCTTTGAAAACCGGCACCTGTTTGGCGTACGCAATGTAAACATCACGTGCTTAATTTACTTCACAATGCGAAACAGATACGCAATGTAACATGGGTTTAAAATGTGATATTTTACAGAGAACTCACAGTACAGTACTTGAAAACAAATCAGCTAAGTCAGTTATTTTTTCGTAGTTCTTGCACTGAAACCAAGAAATCCGACCATTTCAGGGATAGGTACAGTACATGTCACACACATGACATTGTTATCGTTGTTGTGTTTTTGACATTTAACTCCAATTACTACGCCCGTGGATCAAAAGTAGCTATGAACCCATCTGACATGTGGGTATTGCAGATAATATCTTCATAACTAATCATCAGACAGTGGGTGCGGGATGACTTAAGGAAAAGTGAAGTTGTTTCGTATCGGAGTATATGGCACGTTCCGCGTCGTTCGTCTTTTGTGTACCTGACGTATACAGCAGCGTACATAAAGAAGGAACCCCGGTCCACATTGCAACGCAATGTGTGCAGTTGTGTTATCCTGCTCAAGTATTTAGTACGAGTTGAATAGTGTAGTGCTGATCCATTCATAATGTCGAAGTCAAAAAGTTAAATTCGCTCAGAGATACGAAATGCAATTAAAAAGTATGAGAGTGACATTTTATATATTAACGAAGACAATATCGTGTGTGATATATGCAAAATTGAAGTAAAAACCAGAAGAACAACTCAGGCTATAGAGAAACATTGCAACAGTACATCGCACAGGAAATGCGGTGAAATGAAATCTGAGGAACCATCATCATCATCATCATCATTTAGTTGTGCGGGTCTAAACGACACGTGCAACATGATCAGGCTTCGAGACTTCGGACCCAATAGAGCAGTTCAGTGGGAAATCCGCATAACGGCGTACTGAGTATAGTGGTAAAGCGTACAGCGTTGGGATACTGTAGAATGGATGCCAACAAATACGCAAAGGAAAACGCTCTGGATTTGAAGGTTCTGACGAATAATTTGGTTTTCATATAAACTGTTTCTGAAACTATTACACGGTTAGAAAAGTCAGAGCAAGAGATGCCGGAAGACCTCAAATTAATTTAGAAAATGATGCAGAGAATTAATGAGACATCAAGTACACCGGTTACTGAATGTATAAAACAGAAGTGGAAATCAATTTTATATAAAAATAACGGATATGGAAAATTGTGTAACATAAACAGCAAATTAGTGGACATAGAGTCACCCGAGAATAAAGGACTGTCTCTTAGAGACTGCAATGATGTTAGGTTTTTTTTCGTTTTGCTGCTATCACGTCATTCGACGTAGAGCGCAGCTTTCTACGGTACAAACTTTGGCAGATAACCGAAAAGGATTTACGTTTGAGACACTGAGAATGTATCTTGTAGTACATTGCACTTCGGTACTGTAACTGCACTTCTTAAAGACGACCAATAGGATAAATGAAAAAATTAAAATTGCTACATGCTTATTTCCACCATTAACACTGTGTATAATTAAACACAAATGCTTATAAAAGAGAGGAGAATAAATGCTTTTCACATTCTTTTGACATTATCATTGTGTAATGTATATTTACTTTCAGAATGTACAGCTGTCAAAAAAAAAAGTGGCCGCACTCGTGAACAGCGAATATTTTCAAAGTCCACTTCGGGTCGCGGCGATGTTACACGATACATGTGCTTGTACAAGCAGTTCCCGAACTATGAAAGTGTTCCATGTCTGCGCCTCGTAGGCCAGCGGTAGAGTACTTGTTTAGTGATTCAAAGGTTGTGGGTTCGGGCCTTCTTCAAGTTTTCATTTTATTTTTTAATCGTTCTTTAGCAATGTAAATGCTATTCAAATTATCATTTATATCCAGCTATCGTTCTTTATGGATATCACGTTATTTATATTTTGTTATCGTTCTTTAGAGATATGAATAAAATTCAAGTCATCATTTGTATTCTGTTATCGTTTTATAACGATATGAATAACAATTATTATTATTGTATCTCCAATGGTGGTTAGCCCTATTTTACATATGTATGTTAGGGCTATAGTTTCATACACAAAAAAATAAGCATAAAGAGAAATAGAAAAGAAAATTAAATTAGCTTACGCGATGTAAACAAAACATAAACAAACCGTAAATTAGGCATTGCGATTGCAAAATAAATATCAGGTATCAATTTGAAACATACAAAAACATTACCAACACATATACGTAACACTTCTATAACACAAATACGCAGCCTTCCGTACCATACATCATAAATTAATACACAATAGTCATACAAACACAATCAAACTATAATTACGACATTGTGACGACATCAAGCATCACATAACTGACTCACATACATAACAAATCAAGCATCCGTTACAACACATACACTTCAACATAGTAACCACACTTTTAAAAGTTACAAATTTGGCTCCAAGAAGAATAAATAGGACACTGTTACTAATTACTATTCTTCTACAATTTCTTAAATATATCTGTAATAAATCTGTGAAATTCCGATATGAATAATATTCACGTTTTTTATATTGTTATCGTTCTTTAGCGATATAGATAATATTCAAGTTATCATTTATATTGTTTTCCTTCATTAGCATTATAAAATAATATTCAAGTTATTTATATTGTTATTGTTCTTTCGCAATATAAATAATCTGTATTTTATGTAAGTAATTATTATAACACAAATAACCATCCTTCTTTGTAAAATAGGTTATTTTATTTAGATAATTAAATAAGTATTATATAATATCTTATATTAATTAAACAAACCGATATTTATCATTTATATTCTGTTATCGTTCTTTAGTGATACTGTATAAACAGGGAAAGGATTTATATGTAAATACATATTTACTTATAAAGCTAATATAATTTATATTTTGCATTATCTTTATGTTTCACAATGTGTAGGGTTGAAAAATCTTACTTTTATTTTCCATATTTTTCCATATTTTAGAGTTTAGTACATATTTTCGTTAATTTCCATATATTTTCCATATTTCATATAAAACAGTCCATATTATATTAGGTTTAACAATAAAACAAAACAAAATTCCATTAACTTTTAAAAATACATTTCAACAATAGAGATTTAAACACATGTTCAGTAATCCCTTTAACATCAGAGTTATTTGAAAATTAGCAGTCCTATCAACAATGGGAAAGTAAGTTACAAAACTGTATTAATTTAATTTAAAATTTTTAACAGACTTCAGTTGTGCAGCTCAACAGTTAAATGCCAGTCAGAGTACACATAGGTTCAGTTTTGTAAATCATACTATAAAGACGGTAAATATGCCAAAAGTACGTCATTCAGTCAATTTAAAATCAAAACTAACAAGTTACATTTCAGAATTTAAAGAAGATGGTTTATCAACTGACAATAAAATATTATTTTGTAATTTGTGTCAGTGTGCAGTATCATCTACACAAAAGTTCCTGGTGCAACAACACATTACAACTAGTAAACATCAGGCCAACAAACAACTAAATTCCAAGCAGAGACAATTGTTTTTAACACAACCAACAACATCGAATGTAAGATCTGAGTTTAACATCGACCTGTGCCGTTCTCTCATCTCTGCTGATATTCCTCTCTACAAACTAAAGAATAAGGTCTTCAGGGAATTCCTTGAAAAATATACTCAACATACAATCCCGGATGAGTCAACACTTAGGAAGACGTATGCTCCATCCATCTACGATGAGACAATACAGAAGATAAGAGATGAAATTAAAGATAGTTCAATTTGGGTTTCCATTGATGAGACTCCCGACAAAGAAGGTAGACTTGTTGGTAATGTAGTTATCGGTTTGTTAAGTGAACAATATTCTGAACGAATTCTTTTACATTGTGATGTTCTAGAAAAGTGCAATAACAAAACTATAGTTAAACTGTTCAACGAAGCTATGGGTATCCTGTGGCCAAAGGGTATTATGTACGATAATGTGTTATTCTTTATTAGCGATGCTGCCCCTTATATGGTCAAAGCTGGACAAGCATTATCTGTTGTATATCCTAAATTGACTCATTTTACTTGTGTGGCGCATGCATTTCATCGTGTGGCAGAAGTGGTCAGAGACAATTTCCCTAAAGTAGATTTGTTGATTTCATCAGTGAAAAAAGTATTTCTCAAAGCTCCCAGTAGAGTTAACGTGTTGAAAGAAATGTACCCTGAAATTCCATTGCCACCAAAGCCAATTTTAACTAGATGGGGTACATGGCTAGAAGCAGTTGAATATTATGCCGAACATATAGACTCTATTAACAATGTTCTCCTTGCATTGGACTCTGAAGATGCAGTCTCAATTGATACTGCGAAAACAGTTACCTGTGACATAAGTGTGAAGAATGACTTAGCTCACATTCAGCATACATTTTCATGCATCATAAAAACGCTCAAAAGTCTCCAAAATAGGCACCTTTCACTATCTGAAAGTTTTGAAATTATAAATAGTACTGTGGAACAACTGAATCGTGGTAGAGGTAAAGTTGCAGATGCAGTAAGAGCTAAGGTGGACACTGTACTTTCAAAAAACCCTGGATATGAAGAACTACAAAAGGTTGTTGCTGTGATGAGTGGTGAATCAACAGTGAAGATTAACTTGGACTTATCCCCAGCAGACATTGTGAAATTGAATTATGTACCAGTTACTTCTTGTGACGTCGAACGCTCTTTTAGTCAGTATAAATCTATCCTCAGAGACAATAGAAGAAGATTCACTTTTCAGCACTTGAAAGAAATGTTTGTAACCTATTGTTATGGTAACAGACAATAAAAATTGTGTTTTGTTGAAACTACATTGGAAGATAAGGTACGTCCATTATATTTTTTGTTTAGTTTGATTAAAATGTACCAATATTTAACGTACATAGTCATTTTTTTATAATTTTAAGTCCATATTTAATTCCATATTTTGGTAAAAATCCATATTTAATTCCATATTTTGGTAAAAATAACTACATATATATTTACATATTTCATATATTTTTAGTCCATATAAATCCGTTCCCTGTGTATAAATAATATTCAAGTTATTTATATTGTAATCGTTCTTTAGCGATATAAATAACATAAATTTAATATTAGGTTTGGAAAAATCCAGTTGCATGATACTGGTATTAGTTTTTCTTTTTGTATTATTACATTATACTATCTTGAACCACAATAAAATGAAAAGGAGTAACGAGGAATTGAACCTGAGACGTTGACATCTAAATTTCGACGTTCGTCCGCTGAGCTACGAGGGCAAAAGTGTGGAAACATTTTCGGAAAAATTGGCCCAATCACACTCTAAGATTTTCTGATGATTCGTAGAAGCTAGTCCAGGATGCGGGGGGGCAAAGGCTAATTGAGATTTCCCGGTCTCTGATCGGGTCAAACATCCTGATAGAATTAATATTTAACCCTTGCCGTGACTTTCGGTGAAGTCCGGAGGGCCCAATTAGTCAAATCCACTCTCCTCATCTCCATGCTTGGGTCCCCTGGAATTTAATAAGATGCGAAGGAGATAGTGGTGTGCGGAAAGCAACGGGATGTTACCGCATTTAGGCCTATCCTTCCCAAGAAAAACTGCAAACATGAACAAAGGAAGCTTTTAATAGAAGAAGAAGGATCTTCTACGGACCTCTGGAAAAAGAACTAAGGAAGAGACTAGTGAAGTGCTTTGTGTGGAGTGTGACACTGTATGGGGAAGGAACATGGACATTACGACGAAATGAAGAGAAACGAATTGAAGCATTTGAAATGTGGATGTGGCGAAAAACGGTGCGTGTGAAGTGGACAGACAGAATAAGAAATAAAATTGTGTTTGAAAAAGTGAGTGAAGAAAGAATGATGCTGAAACTGATTAGAAAGAGAAAAAGGAATTGGTTGGGTCTCTGGTTGAAAAGAATAATAGAAGACATTAGGATATGTGGATCATATGCGGAGACTAAGAGGAAGGCAGAAAATAGGAAAGATTGGAGATTGCTGGGTTTGCAATGAAAGACCTGCCCATGGACAGAACACTTATGTATGTGGGTATGTTCAGAATGCCTGGAATATCGTGTCTAAGAACAGTCGATATTTGCAAAGACTAGTCGATTCCATGCCCACTCGACTGCAAGATGATCGAGATAAGAGGAAGATAGACTAAATATTGAATTGTGGCTTTTTGTTTTGTTTTTTGAACGCTTAATTATTTGAATGTTTTAAGGCCGACGCCAGTAAATTTGTTTTGTTTATGCCACGAAAGATATTTTTATTGAGAATAAAATCTTTTTTCTTTCCATTTGCAGCCACAATATCATAATGATAAAGTCATGGCATAATATATTAATGAACCTGATGTTAATTACTAAAATAATCGTAAAAGAGAAAGGAGCCATTATGTATAGTTTGTCTCTCTCAAAAACATAACAAAAAAGAACATAAAAAGCACGAGGCTGTAGTCGAACGCAGGACCTCGTGAATAAGAGGCCTGAACGCTACCATTACGCTATCGAATCACAGAGAGAATACTTCAATTATAACTGTAGATATCAGGCAACGTGGTCCAACAACATGTAACATCGCCTGTCTCCGAATTATAGCGAAGATACCCGAAGGAACTTTGTTCCAGGAGAGCGGCCACTTTTTCTTTTGACAGCTGTACACATGTGTGTTTCCCCATACTACCGTGCTCTACTCTAAATAGCAACGTTTTTACCTCAACACATCTGTATCTACCTGCAGGGAGTCAACAATTTATAGTGGATGCACAGTAAACTTAATGTATCGGGTCCAAAGTCTCAAAGCCTGAACATGATGATCAATGCAAATATTCCTCTAAAGAAATTGAGTGATCCCCATTTTAGAGTTTTTCTTCAGAAATTCTCTCGACACAAAATCTGTTTAAGCGATAGGCGAAGACGATTCAGCTTCGACAACTTACGAGAATATATCGTCGTTTACTGCAACGCTGGTAATTGCATCAATAATGACGAGGACTGAACTTGCAAGGTATGTACTACAGTACGTTATTTTTCTTTTCCTTCTGACTGTACGGAGATACAGTAGCATGTCGACGTCGTCTGTTTACATTTAAAACCTGTTGAACCAATGGTCTGAATGAAAAAAATGTAACATACTGTATAGTAAATGTGCACCTACATTCAACGATGTCATCCCGCATCCACTGTCTAATAATCATCATACCATGACAGTTCCTATCTCGAATTTCATCGCCACAATATCTTCTATCACACTCCTGTCTTCGTAGACGGTATGTACAGTATTTTCACTCTGATTATCCCAAGCAAACAACACATCAAGAATCATATTTTTGTATTGGCGTAGTTATAAAATATAGGTCAAGTATCCCAGCGTTGAAGTCCCTCTCATTTTAATGCTGTCATAAATTACAAAGATTTGAAACTGCCAATCTCTGCAGTCAGGCGCAGAGCCTTTCACATAGCGGACTGGTACTTTCCAGCCGCACAATTTTATTCACGTGTCTTCCTTTCCCCAAGTCTCGTGCACAAGTTTTAAGATTCGCCAGGCGAGATTAGCCGTGACAGCAGACACGTCTACTTGTAAGAGAAATTAAATTAACTGCTGGAGGTACAATAAAAGTCATGTAGAATTGAAAATTGTGAGGGAGGGTGAGATAATTTTATCTTATTATGTGTGTACATATTTTATGAACCGTAAAATTGCTCCTTTCATAGTTTCTTATCCACTGTTTTAACAACGATGTGGATACGAACATGCGAGTGATTTGTTGTCCATTGATGTGAGTATAAAAACATCAATCTTTCTTTGTTTATTACAAGATCCTTTCATCGCCGTCACCATCCGATTAATATCGTTATAATCATTACCATCTTCATAATTATTTTGTTCTTGTCTTCTTTGGCATCGTTATCTTCAACAAAATTAATTTTCCTTTCCCGTTTCTATTCGTCTCGTCATTCTTCGTCTCTTTATCATAATCTTTATTGTCATGTTCTTATATTTTTCCTTTGCCTATATCTCTATATTAATCTTCACCTTTTCCTTTGTTCCTTTTGTTTTTGTCACCATTTTCCGTTCAATTTTATTCATCTTCCCTCATCATAATTGTTATTACTTCTCTCCTTGAGCTTAATCATATTTATTAACTTCTTCTTCCGTCTTTTTATCTCCACCACCACTTTCTTCTTAATCATCATAATCTTAATTCATTTATTCTGTTTTCTCCTTCAAATCCATCACATTTCATTTTATTCTACTCGGTCCTATCTTCCTACTCATTCGTCTATAACATCATTATCAACAGGAGCAGCATCATCATCCTGTTTTCTGTTTTTTTCCTCATAGTTTTTTCGTTTTATCCCCTTCCCTCTGCTTCTCATTCTTTCCCTCACTTCTTTCCTTCAGATAAGAATTAGACTGCTGTGCTTTTTTTAACTAGTACCTATTTATGATTTACTATTTTAATTCTGTTAACGAGCTGATGTATACTCCTTCACTTTTTACCGTTTATATATATATATATATATATATATATATATATATATATATATATATATATATATATATATATATATATATATAATATGTAGTTTGTGGAATCATCTTCGGTACTAATGTTCCCGTACCAATTATTTATTCCCAAAATCGTGTTAATATTTAATACGAATTAAATAAAAGCTGTGTAGTCTTCCTCGAAAATTAGTTTATTGACAACTTTAAAATTTTATACCCTGAAAACTTGAATCCTGAAACTTCAAGAGATATATACAGAATGTAAATGGTATCAATATCAACATTTTGAGCTATAAGGGAGATATCGTAATTATTCTAAAGAAAAAAGTCTTAATAATTATTTGAATGTCTGTAGTTCCCCGCAATTGACGATGGTTTCTGAGTGCAGTATTTACAGAAACTATATACTTTAAATTAGAATATGACAAAAGACTATTCAATTAATGTTTAGAAAAATAAGAGATCAATCTGATATACTATTATTGTTAGTTGATATCATCATAAATTGCTTGCGCTCATGCCTTTCTTTAATAAGCGCAGAATCACTCAAATTGGAATTATGTAATTGGGCATTTCCAATGGAAACTGGAGATACTAGTTACTATTACCTCAAATAGATATGGAGTTAAATGCTTCTTGAAAAGTATTTTAAAACAATAACTGTAGTTAAAATCAATTGGTCATTGCATAGAAACTCAAAGGCAAATGAGTAAACATTTATAGGCACACTTATTGTTATGTTATGTTATTACGTTACTTTTGAGGCGACGTAGTACTTATTATTATGTTATGTTATTACGTTACTCTTGAATACTTATTATTATGGTATTGGCGACATAGTACTTATTATTATGGTATGTTACTTTTGAGACGACGCACTACTTATTATTATGTTACGATATTAGATTACTTTTGAGTATTATGTTTTGTTATTACGTTACTTATGAGGCGAAGTAGTAGCCTACTTATTAATATGTTATGTTATTACTTTGGTTTTGAAGCGACGTAGTAGGTACTTATTATTACTTTATGTTATTACTTTGCTCTTGAGTGCTTATTATGTTATGTTATTACGTTACTTTTGAGGCTACGCAGTGCTCATTATTATTATTATTATTATTATTATTATTATTATTATTATTATTATTATTATTATTACTATTACTGTTATTATTATTATTATTATGTTATTACGTTACTTTTGAGGCGACGTAGAACCTATTATTATGTTATGTTATTACGTTACTTTTGAGGCGACGTAGTACCTATTATTATGGTATGTTATTACGTTACTTTTGAGGCGACGCAGTGCTTATTATTATGTTATTACGTTACTTTTGAGGCGACGTAGTACTTATTATTATGTTATGTTATTACGTTACTTTTGAGGCGACATAGTACCTTTTATTATGTTATGTTATTACGTTACTTTTGAGGCAACGCAGTGCTTATTATTATGTTATTACGTTACTTTTGAGGCGACGTAGTACTTATTATTATGTTATTACGTTACTTTTGAGGCGACGCAGTGCTTATTATTATGTTATTACGTTACTTTTGAGGCGACGCAGTGCTTATTATTATGTTATTACGTTACTTTTGAGGCGACGTAGTGCTTATTATTATGTTATTACGTTACTTTTGAGGCGACGTAGTACTTATTATGTTATGTTATTACGTTACTTTTGAGGCGACGCAGTGCTTATTATTATGTTATTACGTTACTTTTGAGGCGACGTAGTACTTATTATGTTATGTTATTACGTTACTTTTGAGGCGACGCAGTGCTTATTATTATGTTATTACGTTACTTTCGAGGCGACGTAGTACTTATTATTATGTTATGTTATTACGTTACTTTTGAGGCGACGCAGTGCTTATTATTATGTTATTACGTTACTTTTGAGGCGACGTAGTACTTATTATTATGTTATGTTATTACGTTACTTTTGAGGCGACGCAGTGCTTATTATTATGTTATTACGTTACTTTTGAGGCGACGTAGTACTTATTATTATGTTATGTTATTACGTTACTTTTGAGGCGACGTAGTGCTTATTACTCGTATTATGTTATTACGTTACTTTTGAGGCGACATAGTACTTATTATATTATGTTATTACGTTACTTTTGATGCCACGTAGGCTAGTACTTATTATTATGTTATGTTATTACGCTACTTTATTTTCGCAATTATTTTATAATGTTTTGTCTTTGTGTCGTAAATGGCCTTTCATTTGCATTTGAGGCAGAATTTTATCTGCATATTTATTTTCTTAACACCTACTACTTCAAATCTGTATTACAATGGGCCTTCTCATTGAAACATAATTAATTTCCGGGGCTTAGTAATGTGATTATATGTCGATGGTGCTGAACCATCAGGATAGTTTAAACTAGGAACTTCTTGAATAATTCATGAAGTCATGTTCAATTTAAGTAGGGATTAGATAAATTTTATTCATGTAACATTACAAACAAATTGTACAATGTGATATTTACTCACGTGATGTGGCTATTTTCAAGACTGGGATATATTTGTCTTTATATCAGTAATGAGAGAAAAAACAAGTTATGCAAAAATAATTTGAAATTCGTGTTGATAAGATTGGAGTTCACAAGAGTAATCATAATTTGTTATGGCAGAAATGTGTTGCTTATTTTCTGAGTCATGCGATTAATAATGTTATAATCTTTAGAGATCAGAATCGTACAATATAACAAGGCATGCAATGTGAATATCAGTATTTATCATTTCTACATTCTCTATAGGTAGCCAGATAGGTCAGATGGTAGAGTAACTGTATAAGAAAGAACTGAAAGATTTCGGTTTGAATCCCGGGTGGTGGGGGGTATTTTTCACGTTACCGAATTTTCCGAAAAGGTCCCAGGATTCACTCATACTCCTGTCAAATTGAGTATCGGGTCTTTCCTAGGGGTAAAAGGCAGTCGGAGCGTGGTTTCGACCACTCCCCCTCATTCTAGTTGTGACATCACGAAAACATGGAGTTTAACTTCCTGCCCTAGATGTAAGTTTATGGCGTATTAAGGGGATAATTTTACCCTTACAGTTTCTCTTGTTCGGACAACTAATTGATAATAATAGGCCCATCTGAAGATAGTATTCAGATGACAATCTACAAATTGAATCAAGTGGTCAGACAAGTTAATATAATAATGTCTATCAATATATTAAAAGTCATGGCGTTTAAGGGTATAAATCCAATGAAAACAAGAATTTTAGTAGATGACAAAATTATAAAGCAAGTTAGAGATTTTAGATAACTGGGATGTATAATATAATATATGGTAAATTGCACAGATGTATAAGCAAAGGCAAATAGGTTCAGACACTACTGTGACACAATAATCTGCACTAAAAACAAGAAAGATACAATAGAAACTATTCTTAAATTATATAGAGTTACGGCGCTACCCCTGTTGCTATATTTAAGTGAATGTTAGACATTGACAACCAATCAAACACGAAGGGTAGTCATCTAAAAAGAGATTCGTACGAGCTGGATACACAAATGTGAAGATATCAGAAGGAAATTGAACATTTAAAACAATATATGGTAGAATTTAGAACAGAATTATAGAGAAAACTGGGAAAATCATGTTTTGTGAATGCCAGAATGTGGACTAGCAAAAATAGCTTATAAATATAGGGAGGATAAATGTAGAAAGACCAATGAAGAGATGGTATTATCAACTTTCGGAGCCCGAACAGGCTGTGGAGGCGTTTTTTTTTAGTTCATTTTGAAAGTAATAAATTAAAAAAGAATTGAATTTAATAATATGACTTAACTTTGATGAAAATTATGCAATTATAAATTTACATTGTATTTTAAATTTTTGTAACATAGTTTATAACGTTCATTTGAATATCCTTGTGTAAAGTTGTGTATTTTAAATTGTTGTAAAGTAGTTTATAACGTTCATTTGAATATCCTTGTGTAAAGTTGTGCATTTTAAATTATTGCAAAATAGTTTATAACGTTCATTTGAATATCCTTGTGTAAAGTCGTGTATTATAAATTGATATAAAATAGTTTATAACGTTCATTTGAATATCCTTGTGTAAAATTGTGTATTTTAAGTTGTTGCAAAATAGTTTATAATGTTCATTTGAATATCCTTGTGTAAAGTTGTGTATTTTAAATTGTTGCAAAATAGTTTATAACGTTCATTTGAATATCCTTGTGTAAAGTTGTCAGAACTCACGTACTAGCACTCTCTACGTGATCAAATAAAAAACTGTTCTTTAAATTCTGTATTATACTGGAAGGCTAACCGTTATCAGAACGACTAGTGTGTCTGATTTCCACTCTGGAAAACAGGGTTTGAATCCCCGCGTGTCCAACTGGAATTAAATTACTGCTGAGCAAAGACGGTACTTTGCGATAAGTTTGCACGGGGTATTCCTGTTTCCCCTATCGGCATTCCCGTTTCCCCTATCGGTATTCCACCTTTGCTGAACATCATCATGCGATGCTATGTAGATCAATCACCATCTATGATGCGTTATGCCGCAGAAATTTCTACAGTAGGCATGTTCGGTGCGGACATTTCTAGCTCTTACAGGTGACATAAAATACCTTTTAATCGTGTGTCTGCATGCGATTCTGGGTTTTAAGTCACTGTTGCCCCTCGTTTAATGGCTAGAAATGCCCGTGCTGAACATTCCTGCTCTACTGTTACAGCACGTTATTCCTAAATGGGGACACTTCGGTAAATGACGCGAAATCAAATATCCGTTATTGGAGAATTTAATACACGTGTTCAATGACAGCAAAACAAACAGATTATAGTAGACAGTGATTAGTTAATTTGTCACTTATGTTACATAATTATATCTCTACTATAGCTTAAATTGTGACGAATCTGGCTTAAGCTCTGTGACGACCATTAGGAGGGCTACTCAGATTCTAGTACGACATAACATTAAAAGCGTATTTGAGATCTATCTCTGTGTCCTACATTTCACTTCGTATTGGCAACTGCATTTGTGCATTACATTTACTCGTGTACAAAGTCGAAGGGGAATAAGCTTCCTTTCTGAGACAGAGAGATCGGCCTGGAGAATATAATCTGCTAGATGATACACTGGCGCCAGCACGTTTTCTTGCGGTTATTCAGATACACAGAGAAGCTGGACCGAGGTCATCCTGATCTTCTTGTCGAATTTGGGTATAGAATTTCTTGCTATTTGCTCAGATGACATGACCTTTACTGTACGATCCCTCGTATGACGTGTGTATGAACTGGCGGCTTTGTTGAATGTCTTGAATAGCTCAGAGAAAGTTCATTACTGCTCGGCGCTTGTTTCCCAAATATCCATTGTGGCCTCCTCTAAGTGAACGATACACAATTTTTCATCTGTCATTATTAAGCGTGACCTATTATACATACACGATTCAGAATTGATAAACTAAACTTTCGATCATTGTAACAGTTGTTCTTTGTGTTATCGTATAATGTTGATCGCTAGCAACTCGGCTGACTTATATACAGAGTGTTTCCGGGCTAGTGTTACTAACTTTCATGGATGTTGGGGAAGGCCACATGTACCAATTTGAGACAAGGAACCCTGGTCCGGTAATGACTGCGTCGAAACTTATAAACAAAAATAGTTGTGTGGAAATGAAGTAATTTTATTCCTCTGTACACCTTATTTATGTGTATTTATCTGTACATCTTACACATACTGTATTCATCTGATATTGTTTACGTTGTCTACCTACAGTATTCCGTTCAGTGCGCTGTCTGAGGGGTGGGGACAGGAAACTACACTAAAGCAATGTAGATGGCGTAACGTGTAATGGACATGGTCGGTCCTGATATTCACGTCTATAGACAGCAGTGTATGTGTACAAGTTGGAGTATCCTCGATCAGTCCTAGTGAAATGGAGGTGTACACGAGAGCGGAATATGCAGACCTGATTTTCCAATACGGATGAGCCAATGGGAACAGTAGACAAGCTCACAGATTGTATCGGGACAAGTATCCACGTAGGAGACATCCGGCCCATACCATCTTTCCACGACTGTTCAAAAGGTTGGGGGAAGGAGGGCACGTGGTGCCAAATTACAATTTTATTTCCACACAACTATTTTTGCTTATAACTTTCGACTCAGTCATTTCCGGACCAGGGTTCTTTAGCTCAAATTGATAGATGTGCCCTCCCTCATCGTCCCTGAAAGTTAGTAACACCAACCCCAAAACAACCTGTATATGAGGTGGCTAGCCAAGAAGTTTGCTTCGAGTCTCAGTATAATGAATGTTTTCCATAATTTTTCTGTAGTCAAATGTGTATTGCAAACAGGCCGTGGGAAGCAAGGAGATGGAGTTCCCGTGATTCTATAATTTATGGTTGTGTAGCAACACGCTCTGGCTTCGCGGCGTACCGTTAGCCCAAAATGTTGACGCTGAAGCTCCGAATACAAACCTCCTCGTACCCACATGGGGAAGGACATGTTTCAGAAAGTTTTCTGAGAGTACGTCCTTTTCCCCCGACTTTTTCTTAAGGAGGAGAGGCCAAAAAAATCTAGCATCGCAGTCTCGAACGGGCTATTGTTACTTACTTTCCTTTTTTATGTATTATTGTTGAGTCCGAACGGCCGCTTTCATTGTACAGCTATGTGGTGGCATCTGTCGATTCAGCCATGTAAGCTTAAGGTCCGATGAAATCCCAGTAGAGTGCCGTTTCATTCCCCTGAAAGAGTACTACGCCTCCTCAGACTGATTCCATCTCTTTAAGTATACTAGCCGAAATACTATCACGCCGCACCGTTTTGGTTGAATACTGTTGAAATGATGAGGATGGTGATGATGAGTATTTAAATGTAAAACGATGGCGACGATGGGAAACGGAAAAACTTCGAGTGAAACACTCAGAAATCTTGGCTTTGTGCAACACAAATACGATTCTTGGTCACCGGGAATCGATCTCCGGTCTGCAATAATCTACGACGTTTTATCAATTGCTGTGGTTATCTAGCGTGGTGAAGGTGATGATGCTATGAGATGAATCCGGGGTCCAGCACCAAAAGTTACCAATTGTTTGCTCTTAAGGTAAGCGTTCACTACATCGTATCGCACTCCTCAGACGAATCGTACGAAACGGATATTTTAAGTCCAGTGCGTTCACTGTAACGGCTCTACCTCATCGCCTCATGGGATTCTCTATCAGCTGTTTGGTTTAAAACATATGTCGTACGGCATTGACATTGAAAATTTTGAGGTTAGATATATTAATTCTGAGTGATAGCGAAAAAGAAATTGTAATTGTTTCATGCTTATTAATCGAATAGGAAGAAACGAAACAGATATTGGTTACTTAATATATCGTCGTTGTTTTTATGAAACCTTCTATATGATAACACAGAAAATAATTCTTCAGGAGGAAGAAAAAATTACTTAAAAATCAATAGCCGTACATAAGAACATGAAATAATTCACTAGAAAACGTTGGTGGCTCGGTAATAAAAGGAACAGATTATCCTATACTATTTGGAGATGTCACGAGTATCATAATTACAGACAACAACTTTGCCACATTCAAAATATATAACACAGAAACATTTCTTAAAATTTGTGACTGATTTACAAGCAATAAACTAGCATTAAACATTAATAAAACCGACATAATTCAATTTAAAACCACTTCAAATTTAATTTCTGAAACATTAGACACAACATTTAACAATATACCTACCTCTACTAGAAACATCAACAACCAAATTTCTTGGTTTGCATATTAAAAGAGATAAGTTAGTGGTTGCATAATATTTATGTAAGAAACGACTTGATTACTGTAATGGGAATGTCTCAAAGTATATAATTAGTCGCAGTTTTCTACAAGCGAAATAAGTTTTCAATCTGCTATTTTGGCGCGACACTGAACATGACACAAAATAATAGTAACAGTTGAGCAATTAAAATTGATTTATTAGTGAAGGCATGATCGCACGCATCGGAAAAGTTGCTCATCCGAGAGACGTGGACGGATTTACCCATATTTGATGCGTGCGATACGATGAAGTAAATGCGATTACATAACAATTAAAGCAAAGATTGTATTTTTCCGATCCGTGCGATTCGTCCGATGAGTGCGATACGATGTAGTGAACTCTTAGCTTTAATGGATTGTGGGGAAACCCCGAAAAAAAAAAACCTGGACCAGGTAACTTGTCCCACGCAGGATTTGAACCGCTAGTTTCACGGTCAGACGCGCTGTTACTTCACAGCGGTGGATGCAATATTCTTGAGCAAGTGTTTTGTCAATTGAGCTACCAAGGCCGCTTCCCCTACTTTAGTTTCATCATGAATCCATTTATTATCACCCTAAAAATAAATTGATAGGTCTAAGCATAGTCATTCTCAAACTGTGAATGATATTACGATACTGGATCAACTATAAAATGAAAATACACAGGTGGGACAGTAAATTACAAAAATATGTAGAGACCTACATTTTTCATTGAGGGCTTATCACCGCTAGGTGGCAGTATTATCCGGGTGTATGGTAAGCATTGCCAGTCACGTAAATTTGTTACAATTGGGTGCAGAAGCTCTCTGAAGGGTGGTCATATATCGAATACCGAGTCGATCGGCTAGTCCAGATTGCCACGGAGGGAAATGACGAAAAGGTTGGCGAATTGATCCGAGCAGACATGATGAAGGGGACGATATGCTAATCCGGATAGTTACAGGTGATGAATGTTGGATGCATCACTACCAGCTCGGGGCAAAGCGTGCATCAGTGCTCAAGGTATACTCGTACAAAGGTCCGCCATCTTGCAACTGCTGCTTCTATGTTTCGCTTGTTTGCAAATCGATAACATTGCTGTCTAGGGACGATAGCTTCAGACGCATAATTTAAAAATATATAACTTATATGCTGACTCTCTTTCTTGGCAAAGAAAGAGTATTCGTAGAAAATATGTATATACTTACCCATATAGTTCGTGTGTGTATGTACGTATGTATGTATGCATGCAAGCCTATGAATGTGTATTTAGTTACGCACATAAAGAGACAGTCAGACGGTTGAGGGTGGATAGTCTTCTATCTCGATAGATTGTCGGTAAGGTGACCTTGCTCTCCAAGCGACTGGTTCGTCTGCATTCTTGCTGCAAGAACTTCGTTGCAACTAGGTAGGCGTTTGCATGTGCGTTTGTTGTTTTCTAAGCCTCCTCCTACCTGTACAGGTTCCTAGAAACAATCACGCTTCGTGAAATACATCGACACCCTTGCCATTATTATGCCAGCCCACGGCACCTAGCTCCTCCTGCTCTGTATGTGTGGACTTTGTTTCCTCATTTCCTCAAAGCGGGTGAGTAGTACGTGACAGAAATGCCTCCTTCATACAGTATATTCTAATATTACATATCGACGAAATATAGATAACAATACAGTTCTTTTTTCTCTTTTCCCAGAAATATATATGTTTCTAGCGAAGATTGTAGTCTCAATTTCATGGACGTATTGGACAATTCAATTCTCATCCATTCGTAGCACAAGATTTTCCTTTCAACAAGACATTTCTAGTCCGACTGCTGAATATCAACATGATTCTATCGATGTTAGCGTAAGGGAAAATGATTTCAGTAGGATATTAGATCCCACTTGTTGAGTTCGTAACAGGACTTTATGTCCTATGCTAGGAGTATGAAAAGTAGAATTTCTTAAAGAAAAACATTCGTAACAATAATTCAAGGTAGGCCTATGTATAAGTTTAAATAAAAAAGCGTGTTAATGCAACAAGAAATATAAATAAATGTGTTTCTCGTAATTATTCATTGTCCCTCATTTTTAGCTTTCATGCCCCTCTTTTTTCATCTGCGCAGTTGTCCTCCCTACGTAGCTACAGTTTGCAAACCTGACTAGATATATTTCTCTTTGCCATATAATTATATTTGAAGTTATAACCATTTATTTTGTTGGTGTTTTAAGCGGGACACGGTGTACTTGGAAAAGTTTTGGTGCTGCATGTTGGGATCCTTACATATTAGAACATATTAAGACACTGGAAAAGATTTAAAAACGGGCTCTCAAGCGTTGTCATAATAATTCACCATTAAAATGGGACACACTCACGGACAGGAGAAAGCGAATTCGATTATGCGCAATGTTCAAAACATACAGAGGTGAGCCTGCTTGGAGAGAAATAAAAAATAGGTTGCAGCGTCAAATTACTCTTCAAGGAACGACCACTCATATAAATTGAGGGAAAGAAGACAGAGGACGGACACTCGAAAGTATTCTTTTCTCAGTCGTACTATCAGGGACTGGAATGCTTTACCTGCAGACTTACTAAAGGCTTTACCAATAACCAAAAATGTATTTAAAATAGGCTTAAGGACTTTACTAATAGACGGTAGTATATTATACACATATTTAAAGGGTGAAATTGATATTTTGTTATTTGAAGTGTTATATCAGTGAAGAAATGTGTTGTGTCAGTGAAGTGTGTTGTGTAAGTGAAGTGTGTTTCTGTAAGTGAAGTTCCATAGTTTATAGTGGCAGTACAAAGTATTTGAACAGTGAAATGTTTTTGAAGTGTTAGTGAAATCAGAGTAGAGTGAGTGAAATGTGTCGTAATTCAAGTGCAGTGAGTGAATTGTCAGCGAAATGAGTGTAGTGCTGAAAAGTACTTGTGCAGGTATGAACATTTAATACTCGTGGGTTTTAGTTCGAACTTAGGGTTAAGATACAAATTATATTTACTTTAAATGTTATTTTAAGTGATCGTGCTTCATTTAATTTAGAATGCTCCCTGTTGTTATTATTATTATTATTATTATTATTATTATTATTATTATTATTATTATTATTACTATTATTATTATTATTATTGTTGTTGTTATTATTATTAAGCTTATTATTAATTGTATTTTATTAATTGTGTTTATTATTGTCATTATTGAGTGTAATTAGTTACCACTGCCGCCGGGTATATATCCATTTGTAGTGTGAATAAATACATACATACACACATACACGCCGTTCTATTCACTACAAGACTCGTAGGATCTTCCAAGAATCGAAAGGTCGTCCACTTTGATGAGAAACCACCATTTGACTGAACTGTATCTGGATCAATCTAATATTTATTCTAATTACTTTTTGCTCACAGTTGATGGTAATGCAGTGAATTGTTATTTCTGTCGATTTGCTGCTCAAAAGTCTATGGTTGTTACTTGACAATTGCGTTGTAAGAGACTAAATAGTTTGCTAGTGTGTGTATACTGACAGTAGCAATTAGTAAGCAAAAACCAAATAAAGCGACGTAATGACAAAGCGTAGCCGCGCTCTCGATATATGTCCAGTGCCCGTGGAATTCAATTCCAGTGCACTGTCATTACGAAACGCTACGTCCGAGTGAACCCACTGGCTGCCAGTTTAACATGCGAGTTTAACTTGCTCCGCCGCAACACAATTGGAAGATTCTCCCCATATACGAAATACAGAGCGAGAGTTGCCATCCTATCTGCAAATGGGTACTAATTCTAGATTTTTGTAATCGGAAACACTGTCGTGAATAAAATTGTTACAAAAAGTTGAAAGAAAAATTAGTATCTTTTCTATAAATTACATAATAATTTATTGGTTATTCTTATCTCAACCTCATATTCAATCTCTGTAATAACTTATTTCTTCTTTCCTTCAAGATTTCATTTGTATGTTCTTTACTGATCCATAGATGCACATTATCAATTAAGAAATGAGTTTGTAATCTCTCAATGTGTAGTAATCTTTTTAAATGTTCATGCGAAAAGAAACGATAAATTAGGATTAAATTTAACACTATTATGTCCACGGCCGTGGAGTAACGGTTAACATGTCAGACCGCGAAACGAGCGGGTCTGGGTAAAAATCCTGATTAGGACAAGTTACCTGGCTGGGTTTTTTCTGAGATTTTCCCCCTCAACCAATTGAAGCAGAATTGCTGGTTAATTTTTAGCGTTGAACTTGGACTTATTTCGTCTTCATTACATTTAACTTTATCATCTTTCAATAGTTTAATGTTGGTCGAGGATACAACAGATATAGTACAGTGATTTGCATTCAGATGTCTATCTGAGGAAGCTGCTAAGATCTCAAAGGGGGGGCTTTCGTAGCGGACTCGTTGGATCTGGTTATGTGCAGCTGAATCGATGGATGACACCAAATAGTGAATCACGATATCTACCGTAATGCAATATTCAAGTATATATAGGATGCAAAGAGATGTAGTATCGTGATTTGCATACAGTTGGTATCAATCCGAGGAAGCTACAGAAGTTCTAGGGCTGCAAAGGAGCACTGAATCGACAGATGTCTTCATAAACCTATTAATTTTTATCTCAAAAATTGTTTTCAGACTTTAATGTCCTTAAAATAAGACAAATTTATTATATTGTATTAATAAAATTCATACATAAAAATCGAAATAATTTTGAATTGTATTCTCATAGTTATGAAACAAAAGGTATGAATTCTTTAAGATTGTTTGAACCAAAATGCAACACTGCTGCAGTATTTAATCATAATAGTACAGAGGTGTGAAAATTATTAGAATAATCTTAATTTTAAAGGTTTTTTAATAGTTCCTTCACAAATATTAATTGAATTGATGAATATTGGTGTATAATATTACTATACTGATGTAGGATATATTTACTACTAACAATGCCGGAAAGCATTGTTGTACATTGGTATTTTTCTTATTTTACAATTGTTATGGGAATTCAGAAATTATTATATTATGTTGGCGGAATTGGAAACATCAAAAATTAATTAAGAAATGCTTTAAACAAATTGTTCTTTGCGTTTACATTGTTGTGAAGGTTGAAATGAACGTATACATCTGTTTTGTGCATATAATTTTTTATGTTTCCAATTCCGCCAACATAATATAATAATTTCTGAATTCCCATAACAATTGTAAAATAAGAAAAATACCAATGTACAACAATGCTTTCCGGCATTGTTAGTAGTAAATATATCCTACATCAGTATAGTAATATATACCAATATTCATCAATTCAATTAATATTTGTGAAGGAACTATTAAAAAAACCTTTAAAATTAAGATTATTCTAATAATTTTCACACCTCTGTAATTTAGGCCCAAGAATATATAACAAATTTATATTTAAATATTCAAATCTTGTGAATTCTAACAGTTCTCATATTAAATTTAATAAGTTATGTATGGATGTTATAAAAACTGAAAAAATTGTAAATTTAAATTTATATATTCCTATTGCGTAGTAGACATAAGACAAATTGTATTATGTACTTCTTAATTTAAATTCAGGAATCCGCCCCTGAGCACGAGTTCTACTCTTTCAGTGGTGAGCCTAAAGTTTTTCTGTTTATATTATATTTTATGTTACAATTATTAGCAAAATAATAAATAAATAAATGTTGATTTTAAAGCAAGAATTCAGTTTTGAAATGTACTAACTAAAATCAATTTGGAGCAAAATAAAAAAAAAATGAAAATATAGAAACTACTCGACAAAAACAATCTATAAAATGAAAGGTTACACTTCTCTGCTGTTGCATTGTTTCGGCTCTCCACACGATATGATTGCCTCGTTGAACAATACTAGTTAAATACTCGAGAACGTCATCACAAATGAACTGAAATTTGTTTACCTGTGTACACACAATGGGATCCAACGCGTGTTGCTCGTGAGAGCTATCCATCTGCAGGCAGGCATCTGTCCATTCCTCTTAAGGCTGCCACTTTGGACGAACTAACTTCCCACTGCGGTCTCCATATTAGGCGAACGTATGTTGCACAAGACAGACTTGTGCAAGATCAAGCAAATCCCAGTACACAAACACTCCCAAAAGAAGTGATTCCTGGCCACTGTTATCACCAACACTAACACTACCATCAATACCACCCATACGCTATGAGCCACCGGTGGAATAGCAACCAAGGTTCGTTCTTAAGCTGCGCTCAGATGTGGGTTCGAATCCAGCTTGCGTTGTTATATTATTCTCTTAGACTTTTCTTGCTTTTGACTTTGAATATTTCGGTGGTAATGTAAGTTATGATAGAGACAAAGACATAAAATTAATATAAATAACTTTCAATTAATATGTGCCCTATTGGACTGATTATTCTGGTTGGATTTTTTCTGAGATTTCTCCCAAACGTCAGGCGAATATCAGGTAATCTATGGCGAATCCTATGCCTCATCTCGCCAAATACCATCTAACTATCAGTATCCCATCGACGCTAAAGAACCTGGTAGTTGATACAGCGTTGTTGAATAACCAAGTAAAAACTTCATAATATCATTTATTCATAGTGTTCTGCCAAAAGGCAAGTCTTTCACCGCAAACCCAGAATTCTCCAGTCTGTCCTATTTGCTGTCTTCCTCTTAGTCTCCGCATATGATCCATACATCTTAATGTCGTCTATCACCCGATATATTGTTCTGCCTCGAACTCTATTCCCGTTCACATTCCTTCCAGTGCATCCTTCATTAGGCAATTTCTTCTTAGCTAGTGACCCAACCATTCCTTTTTCTCTTCTTGATCAGTTCCAGCATCATTCTTTCTTCACCCACTCTTTCCAACAAAGCTTCATGTATTATTCTGTCTGTTCATTTCACATGCTCCATTCTTCTCCATATCCACATTTCAAGTGTTTCTAGTCGCTTCTCTTCACTTCGTCATAATGTCTATGTTTCTTCTTCATACAATGCCACAATCCATACAAACACTTCACCAGTCTCTTCCGTACTTCTTTTTCCAGAGGTCCGCAGAATATGCTCCTTTTTCTATTAAAAGCTTCCTTGGCCATTGTTATCCTTCTTTTGACTTCCTGGCTGCAGCTCATGTTACTGCTTGTAGTACACTCGAAGTATTTGAATATGTCCACTTGCTCTACTGCCTCATTTAGAATTCGCAAGTTTACCTTCTTTATTTTTCTTCCGATGACCATGGCCTTCGTCTTGTTTGCATTTATCTTCATTCCATACTTATCCTTGACTTCATCCCACAAGGGTAGCTGCCCTTCAGTAAGGGTTGCCAAAAGACAGCATACTAAACAAATAAAAATAAACATTTGTGTTATCAGTATTTATGATTATTATTTTCAAATGGAAGCTACCCTTGGGAAAGTACTTTTATTCAATAATTATTAGTAATCAGATAGAATATAAAGAAATTTAAGTGTACAAGTGATTACGTAAAATCTGAACAGAATATTTCTTTACGTCTATAGCAATAATTTTCAAAATTTATCATCTCATAACGCCATATCACCACCAAATCGTATGCACTTTGTTCTTTCTTCTACTGTCACTCCTCCCATGTTCTGAAAACAGTTCTTCACTAAATACTCCAAGTAGATGTTGAACAGGGCAGATAATAAAGGGCATCCTTGACGTACTCCTCTCTATTTCGCTTCCTTCTGACATTTCTTCTCCTATCTTGACTTTGACTCGTTGTTTTCATATAAAAGTTACTGAACAGTCTTCTCTCTTTCCAATCCACACCAAATTTCTTTAAGATCCCCATCAGTTTATATGTGGAAGAATAAATTAAACACTGCAAAACAAAACGAGAAAGGAAACAAAAATTAAGTTATCTAAGTTAATGACTATGCCAGTATTGATTTATGGAAGCGAATCATGGATAATGAGAGAAAAAGACAAGAGTAAACTGCAGGCGGCAGAAATAAGATTTCTGCTTGAAGTTAAAAGGAAAGATCAGATTAGAAATGAAACAGTTCGCGAGGAACTCAGTATTTGCAGTATGATTGATAAAATGGAAGAATATAATGAAATTGGAAAGAACATCTAAATAGACTGAACAGAGAAAGAGCGCCAGCAATAGTAAATAAATATCAAACTTGAAAGCAAGAAATGGATTTTTTTATTTAAGTAGGTTATTTTACGACGCTATATCAACATCTTAGGTTATTTAGCGTCTGAATGAGGTGAAGGTGATAATGCCGGTGAAATGAGTCCGGGGTCCAGCATCGAAAGTTACCCAGCATTTGCTCAAATTGGGTTGAGGGAAAACCCCGGAAAAAACTTCAACCAGGTCACCTGGTTTCGCGGCCAGACGCGCTAACCGTTACTCCCCAGCTGTGAAGAAATGGAACTAAACAATGTGAGTGAAAAAACAGAACAGACCTTAATGTCTAATCCATGTTATGGAAGAAGAAGAAGAAGAAGAAGAAGAAGAAGAAGAAGAAGAAGAAGAAGGGGTTTTCTCAGTTATAATGTCAATTATAGCGAAATCTTTTCGCCAAAATTATGTCTTGTTATTACCAATTTCACTATCGGTGCTGGATCTCGGACCATTTCACCAGCATTATCACCTTCGTTTCATTCAGACGCTAAATAACCTGTTGTAAAATAGCCCACTATAAATAAAAGACATTAACACAACTACTAACACCTATAACACAACCTCCACAGTTGTTATTCTTTTCTTGTAAAGACTGCTTTATCATAAGCACCTATAAGCAAGTTCACATGCGATTATTCATTCCTAATCAAATACTACTCCTGTCTTTTGTACTTCAGTTTGTAATATTTATTCGTTGTATGTATCACAAGCGTAGCTCGAGTGGTAGCGCATTTGCTTGCTTATACGGAACTGCTCTCAGGCTTGGGTTAGATTACCCACTTGGGCAGATTACTTGGTTTGATTTTCTCTGAGATTTTCCCTAATTGTAAGGCGAGTGTCAGGTAATCACATGGCGAATCCTCGGTCTCATCTCGCCAAATAACATCCAGCTATCACCATTTCCATCAACGCCAAATAACGTAGCAGTTGATACAGTGTCGTCAAAATAATAAGCTATTAAAATATATTCACCTGTTTCCGCATTTCGTAAATAATCCTTGATTAACTGTAAGCGTGTTTCCAACCCCTCTCTAATATTTTGGTTTCATTTCTCACTTAATAGTTTGTACCCTGCGATGTTCTCTTTTGTTCTAAAGCTAAGCGGTCTACTGTTATTCCAACTGTAAGCAAGGTATCATACATCTCTTTTCCAGTCTTTCTCCTTACAACACTATGACGACTTGCCACATCCATCGAAAACACCCTTTTCTACATACATAGTCCAGGATTAATTCTTTATTCTTGTTGTTTGTGAACCATAGATTTACAAAAATTGAATTGAGCCTTATCCATGGCCTACAAGTGCGTTATAACTGTCTGCAGAGGTCACGACGAAGCGTAAAATTTATCGACTGTCTGGAATAAATTCGTAAACTGAAACAATTTGCTGAAAGAGTTTTTATAGACTCCAAAACTGAGTCATTTGTTCTAAACTTAGTAAGAATGTCAACAAATTCAGGCCAAGGGCAACATAAAAAAGAAAGTCTTGGACCTCGCGACTCAATCATAGGTCAGACTACACGATCAAAGATGGTAAAAGAGGAAACAAAGAATAGACGACGATCGCAAACCGGTTGGATCATTACTAGAAGCTCGCCGCCCGATCGTTACTTGTTTGCGACGGCAGCGGCAGTAGCGGCTATTTGCGCCATCATTTACTTTTGCCCGTGTCTGCTGTCTTGTTCAGTCTTAAAAGAGTTTCTTCTATAGGCCGGCACCAACAAATTCAACTTAATGGAAGCTGAATAGATTAGCCTTTCTCAATACCGACATCCGATTGGCTTTAACATACAGCGGAAGATTTAATCTTTGTGTCTCTCCGCTCTTCTGTGAATTGTTTTGAATGTAAACCCATGGCTATTCCAATCCAAGTAGCTGTACAGTGCTTGGAATCTCAATATGCAGGTTTCGAGTTTGACGACTGTAAAGGTTGGAGATCAATTTTTGTTGGTGTTCCGTTTGATGTACGAGATTTTTTTATTCCGCAATTATGGTTAAAATAACAAAGAAAGTAAATTAAACTTTTCTTTTGCTCGTTGATGTAGTCTATTATCAACATGTTTGTAGAAGTAGTCTCTAACTTTATGAAGACCTTCAAAACTGTATTTTCCTTTCGGAGACGCTCCTTTTGTTATTTTAATTTTGTTGAGTGTCGTTCTTGAAATATTAACTTTCAATTCTACGTCATCTAGATTGTCTCATTGCTGCCTGATGTTCTAGTTCTTAATT
The DNA here is from genome assembly GCF_040183065.1 of Periplaneta americana. Taxonomy (NCBI): domain Eukaryota; kingdom Metazoa; phylum Arthropoda; class Insecta; order Blattodea; family Blattidae; genus Periplaneta; species Periplaneta americana. The sequence goes on along the minus strand of NC_091132.1, from coordinate 63,586,892 downwards.
TGCTACAATTTCATTTTCCAGTTACTTTCATTTCTAAAACTTTTATCACTTGCTCGGGTTTTTAAGTGTCTTAATTTGTTTCTTTATTTCTTTAATAACGTTTTCATGGATGCTATTGAGTTATTATCTCAATTTAAGGCAGTTTATTAACACAACAAAAATCGAACGCTGTATAATAATAATAATAATAATAATAATAATAATAATAATAATAATAACAATGTAATTATTTATTTACTTCTTTATTTATTTATTAACTTATTTATTTATATTTATTTATTTACTGTATTCATTTTATTTGCTTAATCTTCCAGAACTGAGGCCAGCAGGCCTTCTCTTCTGTCAAGCCAGATTCTAATTGAAAACAGTAGTCTTACGTGTAACAGTAATAACTACATTTATTTATTTTTTATTTTTAACATATAAATCGTCTTTATTATTTTAACAATTCGATTCACATTACTATAATTTGTTTGATTTTTAGAATTACGTGTAACTAAACTTATTTTCAATTTCTTATTATTATTATTATTATTATTATTATTATTATTATTATTATTATTATTATTATTATTATTATTATTGTTCCAGTATTTGTGCTATTGTACTGCTATTGTTCTAATACTGGGTATGGCCTTAACTCTGCCGGTATAAATAAATCTGCTACTAAATAATAATAATAATAATAATAATAATAATAATAATAATAATAATAATAATAATAATAATAATAATAATTAGAATATAGGCTACTACAATAATAATTTAATCTCTACATAAATTTCAGTTCGTTCAAGAGGGGAATATATCTTTACAGTGCTTAACCAGAAATTTTAAACATGGATTTTAATTCTTTAATCGCCGCCTTGGTAGCTCAGATAGCAGAGTGCTAGCTTGAAACGATTTCGGATCTCAGTTCAACTGCCGACGATAACAAAATTTTATTTGTAGCGGACAAACGAATGTTTGTGGATATTTCTCTCTTGATTTTTTTTCTCTTGTCATTCCAACAACACACTCCATAATTCCCTTCTCATTATCATCTTCACATAGACAGGCAATCAGCATGTCAGAGATTCGTTATCAGGAATTCTAAGAACGCATCTTTTGAGGAAAATATCTCAATAGACATTTTGCAGTATTACAATATTTTCTATAATGACAAAGTTAAGAAAGGAAATAAACTAAAATCTGAAGTATGGCATATAAATTCCATTTCCCGCTAATGGTATTTTCTTATGTGTATCTACCTATTAACCTAAATGTACTGACCTTATTTTGTCGCTTCAATTTTGTTTCGGTACAAAGCATGCTTATAAATGAAATCCACATCACTGAAATGTCGGAGACCAATTCAATGACATTTTAATGTTCGAAAACCGGATAGAACTGCATTTACTTCTCTGAACAGTCGGCATTTTTTCAAGAATCCCTTTTAGAGATCCCGAAGGTTGATGCCAGTTACAAAACCATCACGTCATGAATCAGCTCCGCGCAGTCCACATTTCACAAATTCAATGTCTTTCAGGTCCTTTCTGGGCATTCTCTTTGCAAAAATAAAAAGAGCGCCTAACGTGCTTGTCATACCTATCTCACTCAGCGAGACAAGCACATTCATGGAGATAAGTACTGAAGTTTAGAACACTGATTGATTAGGAATAGATACGAGTACATACATCGCCCTGGATTGTTAAGTGGTTACTTCAAGGTTTGCGGTTCAAACCCAGCCAAGAGTGATGGATTTTTAACAACGATAACCCTTAGCATGGCTTCCTTCGAGGGAAAGTGAAGCTGGGAGGACGTATCGTAAATTTATTGTATGTTAAATAAGCCTGTACATTAATGAAAGTGAAAACTTTAACAGTCTTTTCTCATCGACGTCAAAATTTCGAAAAAGCAAATTATTCAAATCTGCTTTACAGGGAGCTTCACCTGAAAGACTAGATTTGCATAATATATACGTTACTGTGTACGTTAACAGAAAACCACAATTCCAAGTCACACAGAGATTGTGTGCACTCGATGTGGGTCTCTGGCGTTTCGTCAGCCCACGCGAGTTGTGTGGATATAAAGGGAAAAATTGAGACGGTGTCGGGTGGAGTTCCCGGGTAGCTCAGTGGTAGAGCGCTGGTACGTTCAACCAGAGGTCCCGGGATCGATACCCGGCCCCGGAACAATTTTTCCCTTGAAATTATTCAAAGAAATGAATGAATTAATTAACGAATAAATGAACGAACGAAAGAGCGAACAAGGGAATGGATGTAGGGATGAGTAAATGAACGAACAATGAACGAATGAATGAATGAACGAATAAATAAGTGAATAAATTAACGAACGAATGTACAAATGAATGTATGAATTTATGGGCGAATGAACGAAGTGCGAAGGAATGAACGAATAAACGAACGAATGAGTAATCGAATGAATGAATGAATGAATGAATGAATGAATGAATGAATGAATGAATGAGTCGGTTGGCTGGTTGGTGAGTGAGTGAGTGAGTGAGTGAGTGAGTGAGTGAACAAAAGAAGGAACGAATAAATAAATAAATAAATAAATAAATAAATATGCGAAAGAATGTAGGTATTGTATGAAGAAATGTATGAACAATTGTACTGTAACGAACGAATAAACGAATGAATATATGAATTAATGAACGAATGAATGAACGAAAGAACGAAAGTATAAATGAATGAATGAGTTACTGCTTGGTTTGTATTATTGGTAAAATAATGAGATGATTATTAATTGCAAAACATAAAACAACTTCGAAGAAATATGTCTTTACGTATTTTAAAATGCTCCCGCTGCCTTTGTCAAGAGGAACTGTGGAATAATAAAATAAGAGTGTTCCTCAGGGAACTAACCCAGATCTCGTATAAAAAATAATCCTGCGACTCAACTTTTGAATGAAATGTTCGCAATTCGCATGTATGCCAGACAGAACTCCTGCAAATCGATGCCACGGAGAGATGAACACGAGGCGAGAGTTCTGTGTTCTGCGCATGCCGTTAAGCACTCATACAGCGTAGATGCGCAAAATGATCTTGCTTTCACTTACTTCACTCTCCAAAATCGCATCCAAACACTAGGGTGCTATTCATAGACATTTCGTAGCACGCGCTACGAGCGTACTAAGCTAGCCCCGGTTATCCACTGGTTACTTGTACAGAATTCAAATCATATCCTATCGCTAACACTGGTTTATGAATACGAAAAACGCTGATCATCCACCGGAAGCCCGCGCTAAAAATGTCTAGGAATAGGGCCCTAGCTGACTCTATGAATAAACTTATTTATTTTATTTCACAAACTTTTAGAGCCTCAGATATTAGCGTTTCTCAAATATATTGAATAATAGGCTATTTATAACTATAATTTAGAAGTGGGATTTTGACAAAATGAATTTTAAATACAGTTTCTCTCATCCCAGCACGAACACTTACGTTAACCAGGGACATGGAGCTTTCTTGCTCCACAAGACATGGAATATGGCTAGCATTACTCTACGCCCGTTCATCCCAATAGATTTGCATCTCATAAGATATATTGAAAATTATTACGAAAAGAACATTATCCTTTATTTAAAAAATTTCAATATGTTATCAATCACTTGATCTAGATACCTCAGCTTCAAATTTATTCATATAGCTTAAATTATCGCGTCTATAAAATGTAGAATGACCGGATAAGCCTATTCGTTTTCTTCTCTTGATGTGTTTATTTGTAGTAATGACAACATTTAGCGTATCTTTCAAACTGCAGATGGTATTCAGAGATGAAAAGATGCTAAGGTAATGATAATGCAACGAAAATAAATAATAGTTCGTTTTAATGTTACAGTTATAATTAAGACATTTCTGGACACTATTTCACTGCAATCTCTACAGATGAATTAATTAAAAAGAAGTTATCAATTATCATGTAGGCTTACATATATAGTCCGAAATTTTCTCCTTATTCTTAGATAATTTAATCTAACTAATTTAATTCTTGCAATCTTTCACCTGTTCCTCTCTTTCTTTCTTTCCTTCTTTCTTTCTTTCTTTCTTTCTCTCTCTCTCTAATCAGAAAATAATTTTGATATATACATAAAATTATTATGATGGTAGGGACTGGATTAATCTTGCTCAGGATAAGGACCTATGGCGGGCTTATGTGAGGACGGCCATGAACCTCCGGGTTCTCTAAAAGCCATTAGTAAATTAGTACGTATGTATGTTTATGTACGTTTTCAATTTCTTGACTTAACTAGGTATACATTTAAAGTTCTTTATACGATAAAAAAAATTGCCCTTCTCCGTCTTCTTCACTTAAGAATTGTTTTAAAGAAATGAAATGATTATTACTAGTCATGAATTGTAGAAACTTCACATATTCAGGCAATTCAAATATTTTTCCACAAAATAATAAACAGAAAAATTAATATTCATGTATGTCAAACACTGGAACTCATTATTATGCTTTAATAAAAATAAATAGTCACTTCAAAATATTAAACGCTTTTGAAGATGATCAATTGTTTGTACCTCCTGATAAATTTACTCAAACGGACATGTGGGATTTTTGCAATTCATGTTTCCGTTATGGTTTGTGAGGCATTACGTATGTAACTATCCTAGGTGCATTTTCATTGAAAATATTTCCGTAGAACCGTAGGCCTATATGATATTGTGTATCATACTCGTGAAGAACTGTTCTATTCAAAATAAGTGAATAGAGTTTATACTGGGAAGATGTGTGTGATATTGTGTAAGTCATTTCTCAATAGTAAGACACTAAGGGCCGTATTCATGGACATTCTTAGCGCGGGCTTCCGGTGGATGATCAGCGAACTAACGTAGAAGCCCTTAAAATTTGTGTTATGAAATGTTTCTCCAAAATTGTAACTTATTTGGTACAATTCTAGGACGAATTTTGATGGGACGAATCTATCGGGACGGATTTTGTAACGGTACCAATTCGCTTTGTGACACATTGTTTGAGGAAACTTGTCGCGGTACAAACTGTCCGGGATAAATTGCCTTACATTCGTTTGGAACACAGGTTCTATACAAAATATTCCCAATGAAAATTTAGTCTTAACACTGTAACATAATCAAATCTTATAAAAGAACAAATAACTTCGAAATAATTACCTATATGATATGAATATAAGGGAGAGTAAATTTCTCAAAAATGCATGCTGTGTAATGAGTATGTGTGCTTTCCGCAATTATACTGTTTATCCTGCTTCGTGTCTTTGAACTTAATTAAAATAAACTTTTTATACATCTATAGCAATGACAACGACATTCTGCCCACATCTTTCATTTTGAAAACCATTACGGAAATCATAAATCCATGAATATGTGGGTGTAACTCAGAAGTCCTTCACTTCCACTTTCAGATCAACAATAGCAGACACCTACGTGCAGTTGTAGACTAAAGAAAGAAGTAGAAGAAATATTTCTATTCATCTGCTGTTGACTTTAATGATATTCACACGTTATTCTATAAATTCTTCATTTCACAATCATCATCATCATCATTATTATCAGCATCAACATCAACAATGACGTCCACACCTGTGGAGTTACGGTCAGCGCGTCTGGCCGCGAAATCAGGTGGCCCGGGTTCGATTCCCGTCGGGGCAAGTTATCTGGTTGAGGTTTTTTCCGGGGTTTTACCTCAACCCAATATGAGCAAATGCTGGGTAACTTTCGGTGCTGGACCCCGGACTCATTTCACCGGCATTATCACCTTCATCTCATTCAGACGCTAAATAACCTAAGATGTTGATAAAGCGTCGTAAAATAACCTACATAAATAAATAAAAAATCAACAATGACGGCTTAGTTTTTAAACTCTCTGGAACCTATTAATTTTCCATTTGTATACTACTTGTGTATTTCCTCTCACACGGTCGAAGATAATCTCTTTAAAAATAAACATAAATTACAATTTAAATATTTACCCAACATCAGTTCATTGAACTTGTTCTCCACTTCCGGGTCTAGGCATTCTTGCCTTTTCCGTCAGTCCATTGAAAAAAGTCGAGGTTTCATATTCATAAGTTTTCAAGTGTTCTTCTACGAAAGATGAGTACACGGCAAATAAAATCACTTCTTTTTGTCGACTATGTGGTAAAATAGCCTGCATAAAATCGAACGGGATAAATACTCAAATTATTTTTCTTCATCTACGAGTATAGTTTACTTGGGGTTTTGAATAAGACGTTCATCTGTAATTAAGGCAATAATTGGTGTAGACGAAGAAAAAACTCCAGAGGAAACCTTCATTCCAATGGTAAACGATTATGAAAAATTGGCAAGAAATCCTCCCACGTAAGAAGATATTGCAACAAGTTTTCCTGTTTCATTTCGTATGAAGAAATTTAAATTTGTAATTAAATAAATGTGATCAAATTTATGTGTATCATACTTTATTCTTTCCCTTGCTAGTTCGCGTTTACCATTAACAAAACACTGTCACACGTAACATATTAAAGAAAGGGACTTTATTAAGAAATGTATTAGCAAAATATATTCTTTATACTTCCTACTTTCTACCTAGAAACGTTGTAACATGAGTTCATTAACGCCCTTTATATGTCGTTGGTGAGACCGTGTGCAAGGAATTTATGGAACTGCGGCACTAAAAATTATACTGAAATACAAACAAGATAGGAAATTAAATTTTCTTGATTTATAAAACGCTAAACAGAAACCAGCACAAATAGTAGAAGAGCCACAAAAAACCTATGAGTCTAATGCGTGATAGGAAAGAGAGACAAAAACGATTACAAAGTCGACTTTTATTGTGAGAACACGATTCTATCCCTACACCTATGAAGATTTTATGGAAAGAACGATTTCAGAACATTTGTGTTCGTGACTCCGAATCGATCGTCCGCCATGGTGAGTGTTCTTCGCGGTAGACAGTGATGTTGAATTCTAGAATACTCGTAGATCTGCGTAAGAGGCACCAGAAACATCAGGTTCTTGTTTTCCTCACGGAGATATGACAACTCGTACCGATCTGTGAGATGTGACAGACCAACACCGGAGATATGGTCTATGGATTTCATAGCTGGAGAAGAATGTGTGACGGATGATGGAGCTGGCTCAGCTGAGCAGCATAATTGGGACGCAACTCATTCCATCACTGGTGTACAGAAAGCCTATTTAGATTTATGTACTTAGGGAGTCCTGTATCCTGCCTGATATACGTATCTAGACCTTTATACCTCTGTCTTAAAAATATGCAACATACTTATAATTGACTTACAAGCAAACATTCTGATGGCAGCAGATAAAAAAGTCAATTTTTTTCCTTCTACCATGTTAATAATATCAAAGAAGAACTTATACAAATTTCGGCCATTCGACCGCAATTACGAGGCTGTCCAGAAAGTGATTTTCCCTGGGGCCGTTTACATAAAAATATCACAATTGCATGGAAAGATTTATTGAAATAGATACAGCAATTGTTGCGCTATTTGTCAACATATTCCCCATTGGAACTGAGGCATTTGTCGAACCATGGGGTCAATTTTTTTATCCTTATGTACTAGAAGTCAGCCGCTTGGGATCGGAATCAGCGTTTGACAGCCGACTGCACCTCTCTGTCGATCGCATGATATCACAAATGTCTCAATTCCGGTGAGAAATACTGTATGTTTAAAAAAATAGCTCAACAATTGCTGTGTCTGTTCCAATAAATTTTTCAAATGAATTTTTATTTTATATTTTTATTTTTATTATTTTTTTTCGTTAACGGCCCCCTGGCGAACTTATTTTTTTACGGCCCTCGTAATTGCGGTCGAATGGCCAAAATTTGTACAAGTACTTCTTTGACATTAACATGGTAGAAGGAAAAAAAAAAATAACTTTTTTATCTGCCCCCATCAGAACGTTTGCTTGTTAGTCGGTCCTATCGGTTACGATCGGCAAAATTTTCACATACCTCTTTAAATAAAAATTGATGTGCAATGCATGAACTTCCACAATTATTATTATGATTATTATTATTATTATTATTATTATTATTATTATTATTAGTATTAGTATTATTATTATTAGGAACTTCTGATTTATTTTATACTTTTTTTTTGTTATGTAAGGTATTTCACAGTAACAAAATAATGTTATTTCCTTGGAAAGCAGCTTAGGACAAGTTTGTGTAGTGTCGCTCGCTATACATTATTTGCAAGCTTACAAGAAATGATATCGAAAAACCAGATAACGTGTACTGTAGCGATAGCACAGCGTTTCCGTGAAGAGCTGTAAGCTCGAGCATTAGGCTATAATCCGAAGCTCTTTGTGTGTACATGTTCTTGGTTTCGCCTCCAGGGTTAGACTGTGACGTCAGCAAACCTGAAAAAAATCCCTCCTTGCGTAGGAGCTTGCGGAGGAGATCCAAGGACCTTATGACTTACAATACCTGAGCTGTCAGTTTTCTTCAATTAATGGACAACAGCGACCGAAGAAATAATTCTTTCTTCCTTACACGTAGTACAGAGAAGTGCTACAAAATATAGTTATCAAAATTAGGTGGAAAATCAATTGTCTGTAGAAAGTAAGAAAATTTGCTGAAATTTCTAAACTAAATGATTACAACGTACAGGAAAAACATAGAAACTTCATAATACTGGACTTCAGAAAAAGATCAAAATATTTTTCTGAGTAATAGAAGAGAGGCAAAGGAATAAAAAATTCCCCTAACCATTTTGACACATCTTGTAGCGTTTTTATGCATTGTTAATGTTTAGCTTAAACAGTATATAATAGTATGTTGACCTCCCATGTTAACGAACTGAGAAAGAATGATTCATGCAAGGTCTTCATAAGGTAAAGGCCACTGTTTCTTTCTGTGGGCAGCCTAATCTTTCAGACGTTTAAATATTACATTCGCTTGAATAATATGCTAACTTTAAATATTAATATCACTACCAAATCGTTAGAGTAAGGATAAGGTTACAGAGGAATTTTCGATTTTCATTGATTTTATATAGGCCTATTACCTACCAAAATGTTAGCACTTACAGAATTTACCTTATATCCTACGAGTAGACTATATTAAAAATATATATAACAAAAAAGTGAGAAGTGAATAAATTATGAAATCTCTTAGATTGTGTGTTTGTCATTTTTGGGTTATGTAAGGATGGCTTTAAGAATTAAACAAAATAATACAAACGCAGGCAGGACTAGTACATCTTATCCAACAAGTGGATAATGGAAAATGAGAGGAAAATAATTAAAAGTAGGCGATCGCGCGTCCATACAAAGAAATTTGGAGATGAGAAGAAAAATATATGTGAGCTCCAGGCCTGTCTCACTTTGTCTTTCGCCATTCCGTTGAAGGAACTTAAGAGAATTCTGAAGGGGAAAAAACCAAAAATAGAGTTTAACCTAATACTTACCACATGAGGATATCCATAGGCCTATCACTTGTAAATATGAAATAAATATGCACCGGGGACCGAAATAAACCTATAATTAGCACCTTATAAGTTCTCTGCTATCTACCTCTACCTATTCCGTTCGTAGGGCGCTAAAATTAAAAAATCACAATGAAAACAGAAAAAATTGTAACGTGTAAAATCGTTCACTAATTCTGCAAGTGGATCGCCATTTTGTGTTTTTGATGTCGTGTAACTCATTAATTCATAGTTTTATGTCCAAAGACAGGTCTTTCACTGTAAACCCAGCATTTTCCAATCTTCCATATTTCCATCTTTCTCTTAGTCTTCGCAGAAGATCCATATATCTTAATGTTGTCTATCATCTCATATCTTTTTCTGACCGAATTTTTTTTCCTGTTCACCATTCCTTCCAGTGCATCTTTCAGTAGACAGTTTCTTCTTAGCCAGTGACATATCCAATTCCTTTTTCTTTTCCTGATCAGTTTCAGTATTATTCTTTCTTCATGCGGTCTTTGTAGCACAGCTTCATTTCTTATTCTGATTTCTTTCTGTCTGTCCATTTCACACGCTTCATTCTTCTCCTTATTCACATTTCAAATATTTCCAGTCGCTTCACTTCACTTCGTTATAATGTCAATGTTTCTGCCCCATAGAATGCTACACTTCACACAAGATACTTCACTAGTGTCTTTCTTACAAGCAAACATTCTGATAGGGGCAAATAAAAAAGTTAACTTTTTTCTTCCACCATGTTATTAATGTGAAAAGAAGTGCTTGTACAAATTTTGGGCACTCTAGCACAATTATGAGGCTGTCCAGAAAGTGATTTTCCTTCAGGCCGTTTACAGAAAAAAACACACTATATTAAAACAGATACAACAATTGTTGCGCTATCTGTCAACATATCCTTCACTGAAAATGAGACATTTATCATACCATGGGGTCAATTTTTGTATATTCTTGTGTCTTAGAAATCAGCCGCCTGGTATCGGAACCAGCTTTTGACAGCCGTCTGTACCTCTCTCGATCCCCTGATATGGCAAATGTCTCAATTTCGGTGGGGAATATGTTGAAAAATAGCTTAACAATTGCTTTGTGTGTTCCAATAATTTTTTCTAACGAAATTATGTGTTCTTTCTGTTAACGGCCTCTGGCGATCTTATTTTTTGCGGTCATCGTAATTGCGATCGAGTGGCCAAAATTTGTATAAGCACTTCTTTTGGAATTATTAAAATGTTGAAAGAAAAAAAAATAACTTTTTTATCTGTCCCCATCAGAATGCTTGCTCGTTAGTTTTTTTCTCTCTCTCAGAGATCCACATAATATACTCCTCTTTCTATTAAAGCTTCTTTTGTCATTTCTGGTCTCCTTTTTACTTCCTGGTAGGAGTTCGTGTTGCAACTTATAGTACACCCCAAGTATGTGAAGCAGCTCTACGGCCTCATTTTGAATTCGCACATTTACCTTCTTTATTTTTCTTCCGATAACCATGATCTTCGTCCTGTTTGCATTTCTCTTCATCCCACACTACTTACAGCTGTCATTTAGTTCCAGTAGTATATGCCTTGGTATCATATCCAACGCCATATTGTCAGCAAATCTTATACATTTCATTTTCCTTCCTGCTACCATCACTCTCCAGCGTTCTGAAAACTGTTCTTCATTAAATCCTCCAAGTAGGACTTACTTACTTACTTTACTTACTTACTTACTTACTGGCTTTTAAGGAACCCGAAAGTTCATTGCCGCCCTCACATAAGCCCGCCATTAGTCCCTATCCTGAGCAAGATTAATCCAGCTTCTATCATCATATCCCACCTCTCTCAAATCAATTTCAATATTATATTCTCATATACGTCTCGGCCTCCCTAAAGGTCTTTTTCCCTCCGGCCTCCCAACTAACACTCTATATGCATTTCTGGATTTGCCCATACGTGCTACATGCCCTGCCCATCTCAAACGTCTGGATTTATTGTTCCTAATTATGTCAGGGGAAGAATACAATGCGTGCAGCTCTGTGTTGTGTAACTTTCTCCATTCTCCTGTAACTTCATCCCTCTTAGCCCCAAATATTTTCCTAAGCACCTTATTCTCAAACACCCTTAACCTATGTTCCTCTCTCAAAGAGTCCAAGTTTCATAACCATAAAGAACAACCGATAATATAACTGTTTTATAAATTCTAACTTTCAAATTTTTTGACAACAGACTGGATGATAAAAGCTTCTCAACCGAATAGTAACAGCCATTTCCCATATTTATTCTGTGTTTAATTTCCTCCCTAGTATAATTTACATTTGTTACTGTTGTAGGCCTACGTATATTTTTAGTGGGTTATTTAACGACGCTGTATCAACTATTAGGCTATTTAGCGTCGATGAGATTGATGATAGCGAGATGGTATTTGGCGAGATGAGGCCGAGGATTCGCTATAGATTACCTGGCATTCACCTTACTGTTGGGGAAAACCTCAGAAAAAACCAACCAGGTAATCAGCCCAAGCGGGGATCGAACCCGCGCCCGAGCGCAACTTCAGACCGGCAGGCAAGCGCCTTAACCGACTGATCCACGCCGGTGGCGTCTACATATTGAATACGGTAGAAGATGAAGGGCATCTTTGTCGTATTCCTCTCTCTATTCCACTTCCCTCTGACATTTCTTCTATTATCCTGACTTTAACTCGTTTGATATAAAAACCCATTAATTTTTACAGAAAATACTATATCTTAATGTTTAACAACCTGGATGTGTTGACTCGTAAATACTAAATATTAACATAACCAGTCCGGTAGAAGAAACCATACACAGACAGACGGAGAGACAGACAGCTGGCTTACCGAAAATATTTTTCCTATTATTAGGAATATGCAGAATCTCGAAATCAGTTCTTTTGCGGATTTATCTTTAGATTTCTTACAACGAGAAATAATAAACGTTAGTTACATACGTCAAAGATGGAAATTTCAATATACATAGACACACAGACAAGGGTTTGATTATATATGAATATCTCATTCAAAAAGTGTGAGAGGTATTATTAAACTTTTTTCCACATCCACAGGAGAGTATTAACCAAGCTATGAATTTTACACGCACCGCTCATTGACTAACATGTTCTTAATTGATAGTAAACAAAAGATATAATTGTCGATTTTAATCAGTTCACTAAACACTGTAATCCATACAGCAATGCATCAGCTTAACAACAGAGTTTATACATAAAATAATGCATTATAACTACTTGTACATGGATACACAAAGTGGATGTTTCTATTTCCAATAATGAGTGACCTGTAAACCTCACCATTCTCTCAATCATACATGGATAGTTGTCTCTTCTTTCTCAACTACATTGTCATGTAGAACATGTTTGCATTCTAAACAAAACCCTCAAAAATATGTACATAATGGTGGTTCTCTATAGACGGATAGCTATGAAAAGTATCGAACAAATGGTTTAATCATCGTGACTTATAAAAGAGATACTTCTATGAAATGGTGCACAATTGTTTACAAGCTATTGTAATGTTATTTATCGAAATGTACGCCATCTGATTGGTTCCAAATGAATGAAAAATTAAAGGTGTATTAATCAAAGATTGTAATTGGAATAATTCCATCGCTGTTTAAAAAATGTACCTACACTATAGACTTTACAAAGTTTCGAAGACTGAATGTTTCAGTGAAAAATGGGTAAGGGGGGAAAAGGCAGCTCAATTGTTGACATTGTCGAAAATGACTAAATCCATATAATTGATCAGTAATAGTGAACACAAGATGGGGTGTTATTAATGAGCGATTAAAAACCTTAGGAGTTGTCCTATACAATAATACGAGTATCTGCATCCTCTATTTTTAAAGTAGCAGATCACACAATTTTGGATAAGAAGCGAAATGTTGAAATAACAGAAGAATTAAATAAGGAAAGATTATTCATTCATATTTTTCCGCCAAAGGCTAGGTCTTTCACTGCAAATTCATCATTGCAAAACGTTCCGCAGTCTACTGATAACCATGCTTCATTTATTTATGTATGTATTTATTTGTTTGTGTATTTATTTATTTACTGATTTATTTATTTATCTATCTATTTATCTACTTATCTACTTATCTATTTACCTAATCTATCTATCTATCTATCTATCTATCTATCTATCTATCTATCTATCTATCTATCTATCTATCTATCTATCTATCTATCTATCTATCTATCTATCTATCTATCTATCTATCTATCTATCTATCTATCTATCTATCTATCTATCTATCTATCTATCTATCCATCTATCCATCCATCCATCCATCCATCCATCCATCCATCCATCCATCCATCCATCCATCCATCCATCCATCCATCCATCCATCTATCTGTTTGTTCGTTTGTTAGTTCATTCGTTCATTTATTTATGTATGTATTTATTTATTTATTTATTTGCTAATAATTGGAACAAAATATAATATAAACAGATAATATTTTAGCTCACCTCTGAGAGAGTAGAACTCGTGCTCAGGGACGGCTTCCTGAATTTAAATTAAGAAGTAGGCTATATAATATAATTTGGTTTATGTCTCCTACATACTGTAACTCGTGGAAGAAAAAAAAGTTGCGAAAACCCTTGTATTCATGATAAAAATATGCATTGTGGCATATAATACAACAGTAATAAATGTATTTTATTCATGTATTTATTTTGCTAATAATTGTGACATAAAATATAATATAAACAGACAAAACTTTAGCTCACCCCTGAAAGAGTAGAATTCGTGTTCAGGGGCGGATTCCTAAATTTAAATTAAGAAGTATATAATACAATTTGTTTATGTCTACTACACAATAAGAATATATAAATTTAAATTTACAATTTTTCATTATGTATAAAATCCATACACAACTTTTTAAATTTAATATTATACCTATTAGAATTGACAAGATTAGGATATTTAAATACAAATTTGTTATATATTCTTGGGCTTAAAATACTGGTATGATTAAATACTGTAGCAATGTTGCATTTTGGTTCAAACTATCTTAAAGAATTCGTACCTTTTGTTTCATAACTATGAGAATACAATTCAAAGTAATTTCGATTTTTATATATGAATTTTATTAATACAATATAATAAATTTGTCTTATTTTAAGGACATTAAAGTCTAAAAACAATTTTTCAGATGGAAAATCAATAGATTTATGAAGACATATTTTAATTATTTTCTTCTGTAATAAATAAAGTGGATTAAAATTTTTGTTTTAATTAAGCTGTCCCATCCCATAATTTCATACATAATTACCGACTGAAATAAAGTTAAACATATTGCGAGTAATAAACTTATTGACAAGTAACTCTTCAATAAAGCAAAATAATATATTATTTTACGTAATTTATTACAAAGGTAATTAATGTGTTGGTTCCATTTTAAATGATTGTCGAAAATTATGCCTAGCAGGTTTAAACCTTATTGAGGGTGATGAACAAAGCTCGGAACTTGGGGACTTGAGCCTTTGCTCGTGGCTAAGCGACTGGACTTCCATGTCAACAACTCCCGCTTCCAGCACGGAGGTACAGTCAGGTCTGCTATAAAAGTAGTTTCTGGCTGTATCAACGTATTGATAGTATTATGGTAGGTTGAAACACGTAATTCTAAAGCATATGTATAATGAAAATAAACTCGAGAAATATATAAAATTTACTGTTCTACTCTATACATTTTATTACAGTGTATGACTACGTAAATTCGAAGATTTTCGAACCCATAACTTCTTCGCCTATTAGTTAAACATGATTTGAAACGAGAAAAACTTATTTCCACTTCACATGAAGTGACGGGAACAAACTTAAAAAACTGAATGTTTTCACTGTTACTGTTTTCTATTCGATTTTCAGTAGTTGCTAGCTATCTGAAAAAGATAAGTATTTCCCAAATTTTTCTCGAAAATAGTTTTCAATTTGTGTGTCACTACTAGGGCAGATCCCTCTACGACTTATTCCATGGCTGTGGACAAATTTTCCACCGATTTAAGGGACTTCAATGTCTTTCACCGTTTCCAACCTCTAGTTTATGTGTGGCACAACTTACAAAATATAAACTTTCCATTCGAAGAAAATAATGTATCTCCTCCGAAGTCCTCCACGAAATTCTGTACCTAAAATAAAAAAAAATGTATTTTCAAACTTCTAGGCCCATAATACCCATTCTAATAACACGTATTTTCTAATTTCTCAAACAGACCGTTTACCTGTAATTCTCTGAATGTCATTGGCTTCGACACGACACAGTTTCCTCGTCCGTCTTCCTGTCATTCGATGTGATCACTTTCTTAGTACACACGACTGTCCCTGAGCACTTGCAGCGTGAACATTGTGTACGTTGTACCTGTAACCTTACTCATGCACACGACACACAAGTCCCCAAGTTCCGAGCTTTAGTGATGAATTCTCGAGAACAATGAAACTCTTATAATGACTCTTTTCAAAAGAAAAGTACTCGTAAATTTGGGAGGGCTGTGTTTAAATATCCTGCATGTAAATGGAACTTGTCCCTGATAGAGAGGGCTTCAGGTATAATTTACAGACCGTTTCCCGCCCATGTCAAAATTTTAAGACATCCAATGTGCCTTCTTCAGTGTTCTAAATACGGGTGGGTTTGTCTACCATTCACTCGCATTGTATACCATACGTCAGTGCTGGATTCTAGCCATGTGAAGAATCCCATTTCGAAAGGCCTGTGTTTTTTACTCTTGATGGTAAGATGAAAGGTGAGATTGATGGCTGGCAGCGAGATATGAGCAGTAACGTTTGCCTAGAGTCTCTCTTCCAATCACAACGTTTTTTTCACGTGCCGCAAATCAACAACATAGGCCCCTGTTTCACTCGGAAAACAATCATACTAAGGATTTATCGCTCTCTAAAAAATCCTTCTCGGCCTTATTTGAACCCGGAAACCTCAGAAATAATAATCCAATAGGAAGGAAGCAAATCACCGCATATCTATAATCACAGTACCACTTGACGCTGTGCAGATTCATGGAGGATTTCAGTTTGATTTATGTACTAGACTCATTATGCGTATTTTATAGTCCAAACTCCTATGCAAAAAATAAAATGTCCCTTCTGAATGTAGATTACAGTTTCATTTCCATTTTTCAATACAGAGATTGTAATCTTATTTATTGTTTCAATGCCTTATTTGAGTAAAACTTTCTGTAAAAAAAACTCAATATCCGTTTCAATATTAATATTGGAAAAATCACTCTTTGTTATGGAATTTATTTCCATATAGAAACTGGTATCGATACTGTGTACACTGAGCAATGTGAATTTAAATCGCGGTTTTGACTACGCGTCAGCTTTTCCATTATGCGTGAGTGGCACAATGTACGGTCATCCCCCTGCATGAAGGACAGCACGGTGTCCATATATGAGGTTTCAGCGAAACACTGTGTAGCTTTATTTAACTTACAGTCAACCCTAAAATTGTTTTTAAATACTTCTATATTACGGGGTGAGTAAAAAGTATGGAACAATGCTTGTAACTTTCTTATTTCTAATTTTATGAAGAAACTATTTATACAAAAGTTCTAGGATATCAAAGAAGGAATATTTTGAACATGTTTTCAAGTACTACACTTTTCATTTATAAAGGATGTGCCAATGAGTGTGTTTTTTTTAATGGCACCATGTACTTATTTCCCTATTTTTGGATTCTTCAGGACTCAGTACGTACAATAGTAATATACGTTACAAGAGCGGTATGTTGACGTTTTCATGGTCGAGGAAAAGATTGAAAAAGCGAAACGTAGTTGAGCTTTTTTCATTTCCGAGAACATGAAAACAAACATACCGCTCGTGTATCGTACATTATTTTGTGCGAAGATCGTTTATTGCATACCTGAAAGACGAATTTCTAATTAGTTGCAATAAATCTCCATGTTGGTTTCTGTTTAATGGCGGCAACTTCGGAAAACCAAAATATCTTTCTTCAACATTGTTGCTATAAAATGTTTTCTGTGTTTACTATACTCCAGCAGGCCGTGATATACGTCTGTCTTTTTTTTTTCCCCAGTCTATAAATGCGAACTTAAAACAAACGGTAAGGTTATGTAATGATTTATTTTTCATTTTAATATTTTAACAATATTATTTATATAACATATTGCAGTAATAACATCGGCATCTGGAATGTTATTGATTTTTTCTCGGCTTCCTTAATGTTACTTGTATCAGGAATGCAATAAGTTTCGTGGAGTAGTAGACTTTATTTAATTTTTTGCAAATATTTGAAAACAATAATTAACATTGCAATTTAGGTGAAATTGCAGTGGTAAGTTTCCAATTTATAATTATTACTATGTTAAACGTCTCTAAAAATAATATGTTAAAAGCATAAAGCAGTAAAATGAATGTCACGCTTAAGCGGTAAGAAGAGGGAAATTGTTATGTGTGTTACGTTGGGAATACTGAATGTGGTATTTCACACTTACCGCGTATTGGTTCTGTGCGGAAAACAAGCAAATACGCACGATCTCGCACAAAATCATTTAAACATTAAAGTGATTCATCACATGGTAATGCAGAATTCCTGCACAGAGATATCATATGTACTTCGGTACATCACAATAATATGATATGCGTAAATAATTGCTTAATGATTTAAGACGGCGCTCATTCCGTCGGATCCCGGCCACTTAGTCATTCGTAATGAGTGCAACTCTGTACATAGTGTGTTGGACATTGTGCCACTGTCACACATCTGTGACACAGTGCATGAGGGTTGGCCACTAAAGGGAAACCGAGAGGTGGAACTTAAACTGAGAGGATTCAATCCGACATCGAAACTGGAATCCGGTGTGGCTTAATGGATAAAACGTCAGCACGTAGAGCTGAAAACTCGGGTTCGAGTCCCGGTCCGGAGAGAATTTTTCTCCTCTCCACCCACCCTTCATCATATGGTAATGCAGAGTTCCTGCACGGAAATAACATATGTACTTCGGTACATCACCAATAACATGAAAGAATGCAGCCTACTCTCTGTGACGGAGATTGTCCATGATCTGAATGATTATAGTCGACGTATATTTCTTATGTTGTATAAACAGACTATCAATTTCTTGGCTCTTCCTTTCAGTTATTATTGAGCAAGATCCACATCTTGAGTTCAAAAGATATATAGACCTCATATAGAGTCCTCCGTATATGACGTCACGGGACATACAGAAACATTGTCTCCCATATTGCGACTCTCTAACTTGCCTCAGTTCAAACGCATTTGTCGGACGTTGCATGAGTGCAGTCTACCTCATTCGATTGTAGGCTACTGAATAAATTACTCTTTGGTGCATGGTGCCTAATGCAATGCAAATTGTTTTATTTTATAATTGTTTGAGAACGCTGACGGGATTATTCATTCGTGCATAGTGTAGTGTAAGCTGTTGTTTTTCTTTCTAATTGTTCTATAATGGTGTATATCACATTGCAACGAGTTCTTGTACTTTTAAGTTATGTAAAACTTGAAAGAAAATGTACAAATCGAGTATTTCAGAACAATCTTCGGAGATGTCAAAAATTTATTGATGCAGAAGAAGGGCACATAAAACATCTCTTGTGACACAATTAAGATGCTTTTGTATTCATTTTTAAGTTGTCTGTTAACATTTTCCCCGCTAAACAGGTTTCATAAACTAAAGTACGGTAAATACCGTAGAGACGGCAGTCAATTTCGCGGTAACTGTGCGAGGCGTACAACAGAAAATTTCGCTGAACCCGTGGTGTGAGGGAAGCGTCATATATACAGGACCCTGTATGTGGCCCATAACTTGATTATGAGCCTATAAATTAAATATTGACATAAGAATGCTTTTAGAATTTACTTCTTCGGTCCTTATCTTTTGAAGATGAATATGAATCAAGGTTGTACATTAGCGAGTTTGTTGTTTTGCGAAGCCTTTTGATAAAATGTAATTGTAATTTTTCTAATTATGATAAAGACGGCTCTGTTTCGAGGTCTTCATGTAGTTAAATTATCCTTGTATGCCAGCCACTTCCGTAAATTATATGTGGAATATTGTTTAGGAAGACTTGGAAATTTTTCTATAGTAATGTCACAAGAGGTCTGAGATTTGCCTATAAATCCACGAGCGAAGCGATTGGATTTATTTGGGAAATCTCATATCTCGAGTAACATTTATTAGGACTATTCCGTGAATAACATAAAAATTTAAATAATATATCCCTAAAATTCGCTCACAAAATGTTAATAATTGTATATTTATGAATACTTAACCTAATGAGGACATTGTGAAGTCGAAATAGATGAATAACGATTCCTGCAATAAAGAAATTGAATGTTATTCAGTAATGCCAATTGAGAAAAGCGAAATACAGATTTAAAATGTTAATTACATGTACTGTGCTTTTCTGTTTTATTATAATAGAAATACGTTTTTATTATCTGCTGAAATCATAATTTAATTTAAACATTTTATAGTATAATTGCAAATAACCTGATTAATACGTTAATTAAATGAACAATTGTTATGAAGGACTGTCATTTTCTTTAGATACAATGGACATGGAATTAGAAGATGAAGATGTGGATGTGGAAGTAGGATTTCGCACTTTATTTAGTACAATGGATTCATGGTTCATCGATTTACGTGGAAACAGTTGGCGACACTGACTAAACAAAAGAACGACCATGCAATAAATTGATAGTGATAAATCGAGCTGCAGATATTATCGCGATGTACGACTGTGACTGGTTGGAATTCAAAATTTCATTACACTTCATTGGCCGAAAATGGAATGACGTCATATAAACAAAATAGTCATTGTAACTTTTGGTATAAATACACATGCTGGAGCTGCATAGAGTAGAGCAGATGGAATGAGGGTTTTGTAGATCTATGTGTACTTTTGCTTTGCAATTCAGAACCGAAGATTTGATAAGTGGTAGTGAATGAAGCTTTCTATAAACTTCTGTTATTTTATTATTTATGTGTGGTAAACCATAACTGTTGATGATGTCCGTGGAATTTCAGTTTGTATCAGGAGAAAATAAATATGTAATTAAACATTATGCTAGATTAAAAGAAATCTAATGTATCTATACATTAATGTGAACTTGATCTTCTCTGTCTATCACTGCGTAGTGATATATTAGTGTGGCTCTTGGCTTCGATAGATAATAATACCGGAGAAAACCACGCTGTTAGATACAGTGATTATATGAGATCTCAGTCTTCCAAGCCAACCAAGTCGCTGGAAGCTGGCACATCCACATATGTCACATTCATAGCATTAACAGACCTCGATGGACTGGGGACCTGGTCATCATTATGGCACATGACATGCAGATAATTATAGACCCATTACACTGGCATTTGCCTAGATTCGCCTGCAGTTGATACCGTGATCCAATGATCCAGGATTCGCAACTCAACATTCAAACTGATAAGCTTGTTATATACTGAACTAATTAATCTTTTCGCTGTGTTATATACCTAACGTTTTTTCGTACTCTCGTTTAAGACATATCATTTGTCTACGAAACGAGGTTAAAATGCTATCCTTTTTTGCAGTAGCAGAAGGACGGGGCAAAATGGCATATTTACATAGAAATGCACAATGTAACTATTCTTCAAAAAAATTAGACCAATTGTTCTGTTTCGAGAAACAAATTAATGTAGACTTTCAAAAGTCTTCCGAAATGTATTTTTTCTTTTGGTCGTTATCCATAAGTATTAGAAGTACGGTAATTTTTATTCATTTATACAAAATATGTTAATAATTTTGGTAGTTTATTAGTTTTATCTAGAAGTTGACTATGGGGACATTTTCCTAGCACGTGTGGGAAGATTTCGTACTCATTCCAATGTATAAAACGGCTGGTGCTAGTAGAACGTCCAGGGAGAGCGCCATTCGCTGCTCGGTAAGTCTTGTTTCGTTCGAACCCAGTTGTTGGCTGAAGGTACTTGAGAAAAGAGTTCCACTCGGCTAACTTATAGCTTCCAAAGTTTCATTTATATTTTATTGTAATATTGCTTCCCATGATGTGCGTAAGAGGGATAGACCTTGATACTCATAGCAGGAGTATAGCGTGCTATTGGGGTATCACTCGAAAGCTGCAGAATTTTTTTGACAGCATTTCGTATCATTCTGTCACTAATAATCGTAACAAGTTACCTCTTTTGATTATTTAGGTTGTAACCTCTCTCATATTTCCCCTAAGGATTTTGACAATAAAATGGCTAAATATCAGTAACTCAT
This sequence comes from Periplaneta americana, assembly GCF_040183065.1. NCBI lineage: Eukaryota > Metazoa > Arthropoda > Insecta > Blattodea > Blattidae > Periplaneta > Periplaneta americana. The sequence continues at coordinate 63,565,220 of NC_091132.1, read as the reverse complement.
AAATACTACTAAAAAAACTCTGAATCGTACCAACATTATTTTATGGTTCTGAGACATTTACAACATATTAAAAATACAAAACATAACTACAATTCTAGATACATACAGAAGAAGTTGGTACGACCATATGATCAGAATGCCTCCAGAAATAATACCAAAAAATATCCTAAACTACACACCAAGAGGAAGGAGAAACATCGGCAGACTGAAGAAGCGTTGGAGGGACCAGCTGAATCCAGGAGACGGAACAGGCCCAACGGCCTAAACCGAAGAGCATTTGATGATGATGATGATGATGATGATGATGATGATGACGACGATGACTGTCACGTTTATTTATAAACTTTTTGATATGAGGGGTGTCATAGCAAAGTCAGCAATCTCAATTTTATGATTTTTTTTTGTTGCAATGTGTTCTCTATAAGCATTTATTTCTATAAGATGAACCATTTGCAGCAGAACCAGCAGGATCGTATCTAAAAAGCTAACTAAAAATTGGTTCCACTGCATATACAACAAACTCCTCCTTACAATTCACAGCAATGACAACAATCTCCAGTTCAGCCAATAGGAAGCCAGATTGATGTCATGTGACATATTATTAGTACACTGCTGAGTATCTCTCTTCTTTGTTTATTAAAATAATTAATATTTATGGAACAAATTTCAATTAAAGTGTCACCAACGAAATCCAGGAGGAAGATATCAAATCCAAAGAAACGGTAACGTTCATTGGCAAAAGAATTAAGATAGAGTATTAAGATTCCTTCTACGTACTTTTTAGTAATTCAAAAGCATAAATTTACTTTGGTATCTTCGAAAAAATAATAACTGTAATCAATCCACCATCACATTTGCTAATGAAGTATTTTGTTTGAAAAGTCTTCTTGTCATAAGATTTTTTTTAAACATCTGAGTTCATTCTATTGATTATGTTTATTGAAAAATAATTTACACATAATTTTGTCTTATATTTTTTTCTTAAATCTGTTCTCTTGAACAATGTTTGATGTGACATTAATAGATGTTTTGTAAATGTTAATTTTTTTTTAATTGAATGATAATTAAATACATAAGTGGCTATAATATTTGAATTTATTACTTTTGTGTTTGTAACTATTGTAAAGTCAGGGAGTTCATACTGTACATTTGAAACAAAATCAGCAATCTCCAAAATCTACCACAACAACGTCAACAATCACCAACTATTTGTTGCAAAAAAACGCAAACTCCAATTTAAATATCTAAATATCAACATAACCATGCATTCTAGAAAAGTATAACCTTAGATTTAAATTCAAGAAACTGTAACCTTATTTATTTTTAGTGGGTTATTTTACAACGCTTTATTTAGCGTCTGAATGAGATGAAGATGATAATGCCGGTGAAATGAGTCCGGGATCCAGCACCGAAAGTTACCCAGCATTTGCTCATATTGGGTTGAGGGAAACAGGTAACTTTCCCCAACCGGAAATCGAACCCGGATCACTTGGTTTTGCGGTCAGACACGCTAACCGTTACTCCACAGGTGCGGACTTCTAACCTTATTTGTTGCACACTAGTTCTAATCATATAATGATTGTAATATACAGAAATAGTTTTTTGGCTTTTTCTCGAAACTTGCTTTTATGGCGATTGCTGACTATGCTATGACACCCCACATAATATGTTCAAGACCAGCAATTTCTAAAGAATACATTAGCGCAGGGCCTATGAACTGGTTTACAACTGTTAATATCTGTTGAGGTAGTAATAGTGTCAAAATTCTTCTGTAATTTTTTCCAAATTTCTCTTCAATTGCAAATCAAAGTCTTGTTTGAACATAGCGCCTAGATATTTAATTTCTTCATCGGTTGAAATGCTGAAAATTGTTACGCTAACGGTGTTTACTGTTTACCGTCCACGAAAAAAAAAAAAAAATATATATATATATATTTCTTTTTTCTAGTCACATAAATTATGTAAAATGTTGGCTATCTAAATACTGTCGCCGGTAAAGAGAATATGTAAATACTATATTTCAGACCTAACTTGCTGTGATGGTAAACATAGCAATTGCTGAAGATGGGAGGAGGCACGCTTTGACACTTACCGAGGTCGGCTACTCAGGTTCTCTGGGTGAGAGTTGTACGATACAATCAGACCGACTGAAATCGCTTCCATTCATTTTCTGTATTACACAAGCCGAGGACGGCGATCGATGTGACGTCATAGAGCAAGGTCTTACTGACACCACAGACACAAAAGTCCACATGGTGCGAAAAAATCATATTAACCGGTTTACGGAAGGATTATGGACTCGGAATAACGGGCTAGTTGCAGTATTTCATTTAAAGTGCTTCTTTGTGACGTTTCGAACAGTCGAGAGCATTTGTACGACCAGGCAAAAATGGGGTTTATTGCGCGTTAATGTTTTCCATCACTGTGGCAATCAGAAGATAAGCTCGGCAGGCCGGAGCTAAACTTTCTCGTGAGGCCAAGATGAGAAAAAGACGAGAGTTGCGTGCCAAAATAGAGATGTTATTCTCTGAAGTTTTTTACATGCTGCCTTCGTGGATTCGGGCGCTTAAAGCAGGAAAAAAAGAAAGTCTCAAGCTTTTGTGTACGTGTTCACTACATTTCGCATTCAGATGTTCTGCTGTTATTCTGTAGAACTTATAAGTAAAAAACTAACGCTTCTGTGCTCACGTTCGCAGTATTTCACGATCTGCTTCAATTTAAATTTCGTGCAGTTTGTTGTGATGCAGAATATTGAGCATGGAAATGGTGGGCCATCTCATGAATTATAGCTTTACAAAGGATCTGTTGTCTGAATGAATCTTTCGCTTTTGATCGTAAACTTCCAACACCGCGTGCCTCCCTACAAGAATGCCAAGATTAATCTTTTAAATTAGTTATAAATCATGTCTTGATTAAATTTTACAAAACAAAGCCATATCCAAATGTCTGAAAACGGATTGTGAATAGTAACTCAAAAACATAGAACATAAGCAAACAAGATTAAAATTTTAAGAACAGCAAAACATTGCACAATAATAGTTACCGGTAAGAGTTCAAAGTGGAAATGTGGGATGCAACTTACAATTTAATGTCTCTGATAAAATAGTAAATGGAA